>NC_053037.3:281942062-283220276 GCF_002575655.3 Aegilops tauschii subsp. strangulata
TTGATGATGAACTCCTTGCTCCTGTGCTTCAAATGATAGTCTCCCCAACACTCAACTCTCTCTAACGGATTTGGATTTGGTGGAAAGAAGATTTGAGTGGAAAGCAACTTGGGGAAGGCTAGAGATCAAGATTCTTGTGGTTGGATTGGAATATCTTGGCCTCAACACATGAGTAGGTGGTTCTCTCTCAGAAAATGTATGCTGGAAGTGTAGGAATGTTTTGATGGCTCTCTCCATGAATGAAGAGTGGGTGGAGAGGTGTATATAGCCTCCACACAAAATCTAACCGTTACACACAATTTACCAAACTCGGTGGGACCAAATCATGAAACTCGGTCAGACCGATTCAGTTCAAAATGTGAACGTTAGGCTTTTCGGTGGGACCGACATGTCAACTCGGTGGGACCAATTTCATTAGGGTTAGGGCATAACGTAATCGTGGTGAGATCGATCACATAAACTCGGTAGGACCGATTTCTGTAATAGGCAAACAGAGAGTTGGTCAGGCAAACTCGGTGGGACCGATTCGCTCATTTCGGTGAGACCGAAACGTTACGAAAGGGAAACAGAGAGTTTGCATTGCGAACTCGGTGGGACTGATTGTTCATCTCGGTTGGACCGATACTTTACGAAGGGAAACAAAGAGTTTGCAATCCCATCTCGGTGCGACCAAGATCCCTATCGGTGAGATCGAAGTGACTAGGGTTTCTGGCAGTGGCTATGTCAAGTGAACTCGGTGGCGCCGGATAGATCAAATCGGTAGGGCCGAGTTTGACTTTTGGTTTGGGACATATGTGGATATGAGAAAGTGGTTGAGGGCTTTTGGAGCATATCACTAAGCATTTTGAGCAAGCAAGCCATTATGCAACACCTCATCCCCTTTTAATAGTATTGGCTTTTCCTATGGACTCAATGTGATCTTGGATCACTAAAATGAAAATGTAGAGTCTTGAGCTTGAGCCAATATGTGTCCTTAGCATTTTGAGGGGTCCACGTTCCTAATCCATGCCATGCCAATCATTGAACTTTCTGAAATGATCATCTTGAAATAGCATTAGTTCAATGAGCTATATGTTGTTAGGAATTACCAAAACCACCCGGGATAGTTGCACTTTCAATCTCCCCCTTTTTGGTAATTGATGAGAACATATAGATCAAAGCTTCGACAAATGATAATAAGATTGAAATACATTGTCGCTTTGAGAAGTATGTGATAATTAAGAGCTCCCCCTAAATTTGTGCATTATTTGAAATTTGCTTTTGAATGCAAATGCACAATCGATTAGGATCATGGGTTACTCTTACATGTCACATACATCTTGGTGGAGCGCTCAAAATGATAGAAATTAAAAACACATGCACTCATCACCAAGCAAAGTGAATGATCAAATATGAGATATAAAAGATAATATCATCCAAGCAAGCATTAAAGTAGGATATGATCAAACACATGATCATAAAAGTTTCTCACACACAAACATAAAGAGTATTAAACAAGCACACACAGAAGTATCAACCAAATAGCAAGAGACCAAAGAGGCAAAAACACTCTCTCTCAAAGCCTATGATCTATACATTTCTCCCCCTTTGGCAACAAGTTACCAATTTTTTTGAAAATGCATAGTGCTATGCGTCTCTCTAGGCTTGGTCTTCGGGAGGTGGTGTTGAGATGACTCCAAGGACGAAAGCATCTGTAGAAGTTGTTGGAGCTGGTGGAGTGGCAACTGGAGGTGGCACTGAAGCTGTAGCTGTTGGTGCTAATGTAGTGGCTCTAATGTCAGCCATGGGCACTGTCGGTGTCAAAACCGGCGGATCTCGGGTAGGGGGTCCCGAACTGTGCGTCTAAGGTCGATGGTAACAGGAGACAGGGGACACGATGTGTACCCAGATTCGGGCCCTCTCTATGGAGGTAATACCCTACTTCCTGCTTGATTGATCTTGATGAATGTGAGTATTACAAGAGTTCATCTACCACGAGATCGTAATGGCTGAAACCCTAGAAGTCTAGCCTGTATGATTATGATCATCCCTATGGACTAAACCCTCTGGTTTATATAGACACCGTAGGGGACTAGGGTTGTACAAAGTCGGTTACAGAGAAACGAATCTTCATATCCGAATGCCCAGCTTGCCATCCACGCCAAGGAGAGTCCCATCCGGACACGGGTAAGAGTCTTCGGTCTTGTATCTTCATAGCCCAATAGTCCGGCCCACGTCCAATAGGCCGGACGCTCGAGGACCCCTTAGTCCAAGACTCCCTCAGTAGCCCCTCAACCAGGCTTAAATGACGAGGTATCCGGCACACAGATTGTCTTCGGCATTGCAAGGCGGGTTCCTCCTCCGAATACTCCAAAACAGCCTTCGAACACAAAGAACGTGTCCGCTCTGCAAAACAAGCACCACACATAACCGCAGAGAGTATAGTATATCACGAGTCCAATCTACTGACAACTTTTTGTAGCGTGACACCACATCACCACCCGGTCATTATTTCGAACCGTTTTTCGGCCTGCCGCTTCATATTTTGAGATGCAGTTTTACTGGCACGTCTTGTCAAAGCAGAGATCATGTCCCCTTATTGCGGGATTCTCCTAAATACGGGCGTGGGTAATCCAACCGCGCCGTCTGCGCGGCCCTTGGGAAACATGCGAGTTTTAAGGCGAGTGGGAAGGCGCTTGATATTCGCCGCCTTTATAAAGGGATGAGGATTCACCCCCTTTCACCCACGCCTTCTCTCTCTCTGGCCACCCATTCTCGAGCTCCGGCGCCCAAGTCCTCATCTCCTCCACCTCAAGAAAGCACTCCGATCATGTCCGGATCCGGAGCGCAGGGTAAGTGGATGGTCTCCTCCGTCAAGGAGAAGGACATCACCCAGCTCCGGGAGGCCAGATATTTGGCCAAGGAGGTCACCCACCGGCTTCCGACCGAGGGACAGATCGTCCCTACCCCGGAGCCCCATGAGAGGGTAGTGTTCATCCCCCACTTCATCCGCGGGCTAGGGTTTCCTCTCCACCCTTTCGTCCGCGGACTCATGTTCTACTACGGGCTAGATTTCCATGATCTAGACCCAAATTCCATCCTCAACATCTCGGCATTTATTGTCATGTGTGAGGCTTTCCTTTGCATCCCACCCCACTTCGGATTGTGGCTAAAGACCTTCAATGTGAAGCCGAAGGTGGTGGGTGGCCAACACGCAGAGTGCGGAGGCGCCATGGTGAGCAAAATGCCCAATGTCACATGGCCCGAAGGCTGCTTCGTGGAGACCGTCAAAGGGTGGCAGCAACTATGGTTTTATATCACGGAGCCCCGTCACGCCACCTGGGCCAACGACTCCCAAATTCAAGTCCGGCGCCCCAATGCGGCTCACTTCCTGGCTACAGAAGGGCCTAAATTGGGCTTCGTCGGACGAGCTGACAGCGCAGCAGAGGCGCATCGAGAGCATGGTGGACAAGAACATCAAGCTCGTCAACGTGATCCAGGTGATGCTAGTTCGCCGGATCCTTCCATGCCAGAGCCGGGCTTGCCATCTATGGGAGTTCGATCCGACCGAGCACCAGACCTTGCAGCGGTTCTTCGGAAGTACGCACGAAGACATCTAGAAGATGCTCTTCAAGGCCAACGAGATGTGGCCGAAGACGTCCGACGACCATGGGCATGACCTGGCCCTTCCCGCCAGTCCGGTAAGTCCTTCGCGTTTCAAGGTGTATCCTTTACTTGCTTTTTCAGGGAAGGTGCCTAAGCCTCCCTACTTATTTTTTCATGGCTGGACAAAGAAGGCGGAGCGGATTCAGTGTACGGCTCCGCTGCCCGAGGAACCAGCCATCTCGCTTCTGATGAAGATGCTGGTTCCGGCGCCCTACGAGGCGCCGGAGAAGAAGGCCAAGAAAAAGGCCAAGGAGACCAGAAGTGGTCTCCATCGCAAGGGCGTCTCACACGTGACGTCCGAAGGCGCCGAGACTCACTCCTCCGCCACCGAGGACAGCGAGGAGGAGGAGGAAAGCCACTCTCCCCCTGAGGGGGGAAGGAAGAAGAGGGCGGCCTCCACAAATCTGGAGGCAGAAGCGTCCAAGAAGGGGAAGGTCTCCCTCGCGGATAACTCCGCATGGGACATCGATAGTAGCCTAGAGCGGTGCCCCCGAGATAAGCCCCTGGCCGAATCACGAGTACTTCAAAGACCCTGACGCATTCATATATCTGCCTCTTTACTTTGTAGTTTTAACATGTTGAATCATGCACTTGCAGTCTGGCTCGTTCCGACCTCGAGCGATCCTCATCTTCGGGGAATTCACTGGACTCGAAGGTGATGGACAGCGGGTCCCTTCCGGCGGCCTCCTCTCCCAGGGCCATGGATGACACCGGGGTGCTGTCCCGAAGGATCCCAGGCCAGGCAGAGGCGCAGGAGGCCGTCAGTGCGGCGCCAGAGGGTGAAACCTCGGCCGCCGGACACATGGGGGAGCAAATCCCCATGGAGACTGGCGATGGGGGCCATATCCAATTCGGCCCCTAGCTGAAAACGGTCCCGGAGACCTATATGGCTCCGGAATCCGGCAAGCAGCCTCCTTCGAAAGAAGGAGGTGTGCCCATTCCGCCGGTGACCTCTGTCCAACTAGAGGCACCAGAAATTCTACTGGAAGCGCTGCGAAGTGCTTCCATTGTTGGGGAACACCGTACCCTCAGGGGTACGGTAATTGAGAAGATCCAGTCCGTGAAGAGTGGACTGACCGAAGCCTGCACAAGCCTTCTGACCGGCTTTGAGGTAAGCGACGCAATTATGTAAAAAGAATGTCACAGTGTAGACAGTAGCCCCTGAGACTCTTTCCGGTGTTCGGAAGCGAAAGCCGGACAGAGGATCAAATAAGTCCGCAGGATACTAACCACATGTTTATGTGAATAAGTAGGCATCGTTGCTGGCTACGACCTCTCACGCTGCCGAAGTCTCCGGACTGAAGCAGAGGCTGGAGCGGGCCGAGGAGGAGCTCGGCCAAGCAAGAAAGCAGCTGGAGGATAAGCAAGGTATGTAATGGCCTTCTGTATAGCAGAAAGGGTGAATGATTTGTGCTGATCATATGATAATTTGTAGGAGCGGCGTTCGAGGTGGAAACCCTCAAGGCAGCGCTGGCCGAAGCCCAGAACAAAGCAGCAGATGAATAGTCTGCCCATGAAAAGCACGAGGCCCGGGTCGGTGAGGTCCAGCAGGAGCTCCAGGACGCCGTGAAGAAATGCGAGTCCTTGGAGCGCAATATTGTGGATCAAGAGATCGAACTCGCCAAGGCTCGGCAAAGCGCACAAGATGCCCGGGTTGAAGCCCAGGGCGCCCACCAGGAAATCCAAGAGGCCAGAACAATCGCGGCGGGTAAGGATTTTATTATGCAGAGCAAGTATGTGAAGAAGAGGTATCTCTTACTAACCCGGATTTGGAGTTCTCCAGGGGCGTTTGCGGATCTACTGCGCAGTGCTTCTAATGCTGCGGAATTCTTCCGGGCCGAAGAGGGGAGCTCAACGGAGAAGTTGTTCTGGTCGCAATACCTTGCGCCAGAACATCTGGTGCCCTTTAGCAACCAGCTGAAACAGTTGGTCGAACTACATAGGGTGGCCGAACTAGCCATGAAGGATTTGATAATCCGGATGTGGCCTGCCAAAGCCATACCCAGCAGCTACTTCGGTCTCGTGAAGCGGCTGGTCAATGCCTGCCCTCGGCTTGATGCCATCAAGCGGTCGGTCTGCATCGAAGGTGCACGGATGGCCTTCGCCCGTGTCAAGATACAATGGGCAAAGATGGACGCCGTCAAGCTCACGACTAAGGGACCGCCGGCTGGCAAGGAGCACCGCACGCCGGAGCGGTATTTTGATGATGTCCTCAAGGGATCCCGCATAGTAGAGGGCCAGTGTTCAAAAGACATTATCTCCGAATGAATACATTCATGTTATCTTGCCTTGGATGATGGAACAAAGCCGTTATGTAATATAATACATGTTTATTATTTAAAATTTTACCTCCTATGCGGCCGTTTTTATTAACTCTGAGAGTTGGCCAGTCATCGGCTTCAGCCCCCATGTAGGTAGTACGGGGGTGTTCGGGATGAATCTAGACACTCTTGATCCAAGTTTTTGGTCCTTGAAGGAGGTGTTTAGCGTAACGAACCAGGCAATCGGACTATGTGGCTTTATCACCCTCACTTAGCCATAGGAGTTTGACAATAAAAATGTAGGCGCAGCCCCTAGTTATCCTATAATCCGGACTAAAGTGTTGTGAACACCTGATCGGATGAAGGCCGATTCATCGCATAATGCGGAAAAAATCGCAAAAGATTTTTAACCTCCGAATAGCTGACCAGCTCTCGCCGTATCATGACAGTCAGTTTTCGGCTTTCTCTACTGAGGTGCTCATCTAGATAAACCAGGACAGAATCGCAGTAGTTCTCCCTTTACTACCCTAGCCGATATAGCGGAACGTAAGGTAGTAAGCACAGGAGCTGGGCAACCCAACTATTGACCAAAGACATGATTCGGAGCCGATGCATATAATGCTAAAATTCGTGGTGTCGAACTGTACTGTAATAAGTGTTCGTACTTTATTGCCATAGTATGGGGCGCAATGAAGCCCCTGGCCAATTTGAGACGTACCAAGGTGTACGGGTGCAAAAGAAATAGAGAAAAAATGAAGTAGTAAGCCAATGCCACGTAATTTGGGCCGCAAACAGTTCTCGCTATAATTTGATTAATATGTCAAAGCGTATTTGTACAAATAGTGCGATAAGCAATCTGGCTATTTAACATGCCGAGACCAAGGGAGAGCTGCGTGCGGGTCATGAAAACAGGTAGGACGAACATCGATGAGAACGTCTAGAGATTCCCCCACACGTCTGTGCTACTTGCCGCCTTGGTGTATCCATCCTTCGAGAGGACCGCTGAGCAGGCCGCCACGAGGGGCATGTGGAGAAGGAACTTGGAAAAAAAGAAAAAGTGAAAGTACGTGTGTCCAGAGAATGTCGAAGCCGTATTGTGGGCCACAATCTGGTTATGCCTCCGTCTCTGTCCATGGTATTTTCAGTGCGTAGTTATGTACACCGGTACGTATGCCGCCATTTGGTCAGGACTGAGATGGAGGCCGAATTGCTAGTCTGACTCCTAACGAGCCGGACTGTCAAGCTGCGGAGTGGTCCAGACTCATTTGACGGTGTCCGGGAGCTTGGCCGCTGAATTGAAATTCTGCCTTAAAAGGCCGCTATGTGCTTCCGCTGCTAGGGCCGCGATGTGTTCTTCAGTACGGAGGGAGCGCTCCGTGTTTCCATTGACTGTTATGACCCCGCGTGGTCCGGGCATCTTGAGCTTGAGATAAGCATAGTGTGGCACCGCATTGAATCGAGTGAATGCGGTTCGTCCGAGCAGTGCGTGATAGCCGCTGCGGAAGGGGACAATATCGAAGATCAACTCTTCACTTCGGAAGTTGTCCGGGGATCCGAAGACAACCTCCAATGTGATTGAGCCTGTACAGCGGGCCTCTACACCTGGTATGACTCCTTTAAAGGTAGTTTTTGTGGGCTTGATCCTTGAGGGATCGATGCCCATTTTGCATACTGTATCCTGATAGAGCAGGTTCAGGCTGCTGCCACCATCCATGAGGACTCGCGTGAGGTGGAATCCATCGATGATTGGGTCGAGGACCAGTGTGGCTGAACTACCATGACAGATACTGGTCGGATGGTCCCTGTGATCGAAGGTGGTCGGGCAGGACGACCATGGGTTGAATTTTGGGGCGACTAGCTCTATCGCATAGACGTCCCTGAGCGCGTGCTTGTGCTCCCTCTTGGGGATATGGGTAGCGTATATCATGTTCACCATTTTGACCTGAGGGGGAAACTTCTTCTGTCCCCCTGTGTTCGGTGGACGGGGATCCTCGTCATCGTCCTCACTTTGCGACCCCTTCCCCTTGTCTTCGGCATTTAACTTGCCGGCCTGTTTAAAAACCCCACAGTCTCTGTTGGTGTGATTGGCTGGTTTGTCAGGGTGCCGTGTATCTGGAATGGGCGATCGAGTATGCGGTCCAAGCTGGAGGAGCCCGAATTGTTCCTTTTGAACAGCTTCTTCCGCTGGCCGGACTTGGAGCCACTGAATCCGGTGTTGACCGCCGTGTCGTCGGTATTATCACCGTTGCTTCGATGCTTGTGTCTGTTGCGTCGGGCTTGCCGTTGCTATTTCTGGCTTCCGAAGTACCATGTTCGCTTGCGTTGTTATTGCTACGGGCTAGCCAGCTATCTTCGCCTGTGCAAAAGCGGGTCATAAGCACCGTGAGGGCTGCCATGGACTTCGGCTTTTCTTGGTCGAGGTGTCGGGCGAGCCATTCGTCCCGGATGCTGTGTTTAAAGGCCGCAAGGGCTTCGGCATCCGGACAGTCGACGATCTGGTTCTTTTTAGTTAAGAACCTAGTCTAGAATTTCCTGGCTGACTCTCTGGGCTGTTGAATTGTGTGACTTAAGTCGTCGGCATTCGGAGGTCGAACATATGTACGTTGGCAGTTGTCAAGGAAGGCTTCTTCCAAGTCCTCCCAGCTGCCAATGGAGTTTTCGGGTAGACTGTTCAACCAGTGTCGAGCTGGTCCTTTGAGTTTTAGTGGGAGGTATTTGATGGCATGGAGATCATCACCGCGGGCCATATGAATATGGAGAAGCAAATACTCGATCCATACCGCGGGGTCTGTTGTCCCATCATATGATTCGATGTTTACGGGTTTAAACCCTTCTGGGAATTCGTGCTCCATTACCTCGTCAATGAAGCAAAGGGGGTGTGCAGCGCCTCTATATCGGGCCACGTCGCGGCGTAGCTCGGATGGAGTCCGTCTGCGGTTCTCGGCCCGGGCGTGATTAGGATTGTTGCGTCTAGCTAGGTAGCCGTTGTCGCGTATCGGGGCATGCCCCCGCGATCAATAGATCAATCTGTTCTGACCTGCTCTGCTGTCCAAATCCTGCCGTAGGTCATATGTATGTCCCTGAGCTGTTTTATCTTTGCCTTTATGGTGAGGTGGTACGGGCTGGTGTTCGGTTTGATTTGCCGCTTTGTCCCGGCCATGTGGTGGTCGGTTAGCCGCATTGCGCAATGATGGTACGGGCTCTAGCACCTCGTCATCGAACTGAGGTAGCAATTTGCACTTCGGATAACTTTTGGTTGGGTGCTCGAGGCCGTGTTCCTCGGCTGCCAGGACATTAGTCCATCTATCATTGAGCAGATCTTGGTCAGCTTGAAGCTGCTGCTGCTTCTTTTTCAGGCTCCTTGCAGTGGCTATTAGCCGGCGCTTGAAGCACTCCTTCTCGAGAGGTTCCTCAGGCACGATAAAATCCTCGTTGCCGAGGCTCACCTCATCCTCGGAGGGCAGAAGATAATTACTGTCCTCCGAGTCTTTGTTTATGGCCTGTTCATCAAGGCTAACCTGCCCATCTTCTCGTTCGTCCTGTTCGAAAGTTGGCTCAACGGGGTCTTCATTGTCTTCGGCATCGTCCGGAGTATTGTTTTCTCCTATTCCGGTATTGCTGTCTTTTACACGGCGTGACTTGGAGCGGCGCCGCTGACGTCAGCGCTTTGGCGGTATCTCAGGAGGTTTATCCTCGACTGGGTCTTCCTTGTCATCGCCGCTATTCTCTTTGGGTGTATCCACCATGTACACGTCATATGAGGAAGTGGTCGTCCAACGTCCGGTAAACGGCGGGTTTTGGGCCTCCTCTTCTCCCGCATCGTCGTCCATACCATCGATGTCTTCGGAGCCATAATCGAGCATGTCGGTTAAGTCCTCGACAGTGGCTATGAAGTGGGAGGTGGGTGGGAAGCGAAATTCCCTGTCATCAACCCCTAGTTCGAACTAGATATAATTCGGCTGTGAGTCCCCTGCTAAGGAGAGGGTTTTAATGAGTTCAGCACATCGCCTAGAGGTGAGTGCCGGAAAATGTCCGCGGCGCTAAATTCGACGACCGGCGCCTGATCGGGCTCGACGGACACGGACGCGCGTGGTTCGGAATCTGTGTCCGGAGACGAATTCGAGGTTCCGGTGGCATAGGTCATGCTTGAGGTTGGGTCTATGTGCGGCTCCAGCGCTGCGGAGTCTGCGGTTCCCGTGGCGGGGTTGAACTTCCCGTCCTTGGATGGCGCAATCTACTCCGGATCTAAGGCCGGAGCACTTACAGTTGCTATCTCCTGGGTATGGTCCGATGATAGATTTAGGTCATGTTCATCGCGGTGGCAAGGAGCGGCTGCCGTGGGCTCGAATCCATCGAAGATCAAGTCTCCGCGGATATCAGCGACGTAGTTCAAGCTTCCAAACCTGACCTGATTGCCAGGGGCGTAGCTGTCGATCTGCTCTAGATGGCCAAGCGAGTTGGCCCGCAGTGCGAAGCCGCCGTAGACGAAGATCTGGCCAGGGAGAAAATTTCCCCCCTGGACAGCGTTGTTGTAGAAGATTGACAGAGCCATCGAACCTCTTGAAGACGACGCAGCGGAACTGTCAATGAAAGCACCAATGTCAGTGTCAAAACCGGCGGATCTCGGTAGGGGGTCCCGTACTATACGTCTAAGGTCGATGGTAATAGGAGACAGGGGACACGATGTTTACCCGGGTTTGGGCCCTCTCTATGGAGGCAATACCCTACTTCGTGCTTGATTGATCTTGATGAATATGAGTATTACAAGAGTTGATCTACCACGAGATCGTAATGGCTGAAACCCTAGAAGTCTAGCATGTATGATTATGATCATCCCTATGGACTAAACCCTCCGGTTTATATAGACACCAGAGGGGACTAGGGTTGTACAAAGTCGGTTACAGAGAAAGGAACCTTCATATCCGAACGCCAAGCTTGCCATCCACGCCAAGGAGAGTCCCATCTTGACACGGGTAAGAGTCTTCGGTCTTGTATCTTCATAGCCCATCAGTCCGGCCCACGTCCAACAGGCCAGACGCCCGAGGACCCCTTAGTCCAGGACTCCCTCAGGCACTGCAGCAGATCTCTGACCTCTGGGCACTCTCTGAAAGAGATGTCTGGTAGCCTGCCCTTTCCTCTCCTCTGCTTCCTCCTGGAGCTGCTCAACAGCTGCATGCATCTCAGTCACTTTCAGATCAAGATCATAGAATTTGGTCTCAATGATCCTCTCCAAGCTCTCCTGATTTTGAGTCAGGGTGGCCAAGCCCTTCTCAATCCTCAAAGTTGCTTGAATTAGATAAGCAAGCTGATCTTGTTTTGACTTTAGGAACACTTGAGATGCCTCCTCAACACTTGGCATCTTTGTAGCCTTCTCAGCCTTTGCCTTCTCTCTCTTTTCTTGTTCTTGCACAGATGTGGGATCATCCTCATTCATCACAACAGTATTGTCCTCAAATTCTGGTCTCAAGGGTAGATGCTCCTTGTCCAAAAGATAGGTGGCTGTGCCCATCTTGGACTTGATGAGCACCTGAATATGTGGAGCATACCCACAAGATCTCTTCTGATCTGCAGCTGTCCTCTTGATTGTTTCAACAATCAGGCTCATAACTTTGAATTTCTGAGGCACATCAAATATCTGCAGCAAGTTGATTGAATGGCCTCTGATCATCTTGTGATCTCCAAATTTGGGCAACAATGTATGCCTCAATATAGTGTTGATTGTAGCTAGACCAGACAACAGGTAATGAACAGATCCAAACCTATGTGTGTCCAATGCTTTGTCTGGGATCTCTTTGTACATGTTGGCCATAGAGTTGTGGTCTTTCTTCTTCTTAGCATATACATCCAAGTCATCTTCATGCTCTTCAGGGGCATTTATCAACTTTGCCCACTCATCAACAGTTGACTGATACCTTGTACCCTCAGACATCCATACAATTCTACCATCTGGATAAAAATGAGTTGTGGAGTAGAATTGCATGATGAGTTCATCATTCCATTTTGTCAGCTTCTGACCCACAAACTTGTCAACACCACATGCTCTGAAGCTCTCATGTACACCTGGAAAGTGATCTTCATTCTCATCAATGTATTCCCAATCAGCCCATTTCATATCACACACTATGGGCTTCTTGTCAAGCAGAATGGCTTCATAGAAATCTTGTTGTTCTTTGGTGTGGAACTTGTAGTCCACTGCAGTCTTTCTCCTCATGGCATAAGGGTCACTTTGTCTCCAAAGTCTGAGACATGCATCCTTCCTAATGCTCATATCTTCTGCCACTGGATGGCTGTCATCATGATCTGGAATCTTTGGTTTAACCTTTCTAAGCACTTGGGCTTCAACATCTTCTTCTTCAACTTCAGGCACTGGGGCCTTGTTCTTCTCTGCAGCTGGAATGTTCCTTGTGCTCCTCTTGGGTTTTGAAATCTTTGGAGCTTGAGCAGCAGCTTTGGGGGCAGGCTTGGCCTTAGAAAGGGCAGCCCCAGACTTAATTGCATCCCCCGTCAGCTTTTGGGACTTGGGTGCTGGTGCAGCATCCTCTTCCTCTTCCTCTTCTTCATAATATCTCACCATGGTTGATTTTCCAAGTACTTTTGCAGTTGTGGTTCTTTCCCTTTTCTTCTTCTTGCCTCCAGCCACATCATCATCTGACTGTTCTATAGTGAACTGCATGGTTTCTCCTGTTGGAACTTTCCTTGGCTTGGATGTTGGCACTCTTTTGGCAGGAACTTTATTGTGCAAACTAGGCTTTGTTGCAGCTGCAGTTGCTTATTCCTTCTTCAGCACCTTCTTCTTGAAGCTCACTTCCTCCTCAATAGCCACATAGTCCTCATCCTCTGAGTCTGAAGTTCTCTTCTTCCTTGTTCTAGTTGCTGCCTTGGGCAAATTGCTTGGAGTGCTCCTGCTGCCCTCATCATAGCTCTAGAGGGACTAGTGCCCTCACTCAAGTTCACTTGCTCTTCTGATTTGTTCTGGCTATCACTCTGGTCAGACATATTGGCAAAGCAAACTAACAGCAGACCTTGTGAATAGATATAGATGAGGTAGACTGGATGAGCATCACAAAGTGCAGAGTTTTTGCAAAACAGATGAGTCAAAAACTTAGTTTTAGTTTTCCACAGAAAGCATTTCGGAGCTACCGATTTGTTAAACTCGGTGACACCGAAGCAACTTTTGGAGTCTAAACTAGTGAAATCGGTCAAACCAAGACACAGTTCAGTGACTCCGAGATTGCTAGGGTTTCACAGAGATTTGAACTCAGTCACACTGATTTGCAACTTTCGTTCAGACCGAAGAGTGCAAGTGCAATGGCCTAAGCCAAATCGGTGAGACCGATTTCCACAACTTGGTCGGTCCGAGATGAGTTCACGGAAACCTAACCCTAAATTTTCAAATCAAACCTAATCTAATGGATGTTTTCTCTGGGTAGATTGATCTCATACGTGGTAAAGAACATGGCATTGTATTGTGCTAAGAATCGGATTAAGGAATTAGAACAAAAGGTCAAACTCATACCCTAGTTCCGCGGTGAGTTTGCTACGGCGGCAGCAACGGCGTTGAAATCCGTTGACGACAACAGCGGTGGGAGGTCACTGGCGACGAGAAGACGATCCGGAGACCCGAGGCGGCAGAGCAGGACACGCGCGGGATGAAGGGTTTTGAAATTTTTTCCAAAATCTCACCCGTCGGTATATATATCCTGACCCTGTCGGTGTGACCGAGTGGAACAACTCGGTGGCACCAAGATGCAGAATTGAAGCGGTTACTGCAACTCGGTGTGACCGAAAAGTTATAATCGGTTGCACCAAGGTTAAAAACCAAGATCAACTCAGTGAACTGGGTGTGACCGAAGTGGATAGATCGGTCAGACCGAAATGCACAGAGAGGTTTTGGAAGTTTAAGTCTAGGACGAATCGGGGACTCCGAGTGCTCCTCACACATAGTGGTTCGAATCTGACTTGATTAAACTTTGTGATGTAGCATGAATAGACTTTGAGATGAGAAAAGAATAGATAGCTAGAGGGAGTTCTTAGGCATTCTTGTCCATCCATTTGGCAAAAGAAAAAGCCAAACAATCAAAGCAACAAATGGATGTCCTCGAATGAGTAAAATATGCAATCAACATGCTCACACAATAAAATGGCAAATGAAATATGTGACAAAGCATGCACAAACACTCTAGCATCTATCAAGCAATTGGCGATGACTAGGTCATCTATATATGAGTATATTGACTTGGGAGTCAAATGAGAACATTTGATCATAGGTCATACTCATCGTTTAAGATCAAGTGGGGTTACCACTTTTACATAAAGCATTATTGTGTTCACACCATTAGAGTTGCTTTAGCTCAATTGATTTGAGTAAAGTACCCCTTAGATGTGATATGCCCCCTAAGAGGGATGAACTAACCTTGGGTTTTGTCGATGATGACTTCATGCAGATGTTGAAGATGTGGATGCTCAATGTTGATGTAGATCATTTGGAGCAATCCATTGGAGTGAGTTGCACTTTCAATACCTACATGGGTTAGTCCCACAAGGAACAAACAAGGATATCCATAGACATAGAGTGATGTTCACACAAGATGATGTCCATGAAAGCATTAGGTTACCTTGTCCCTTGTCTTACCAACAAGAGGGTTTGTGACTCCTTGAACTAGTGCAAGATGTGGAAGTTGTTTGCACTTGTCCTTGCCAAGATGATATGAGTGAAGTATGTTGGCGGAATCACCCTCAAGAACTCTCTGGTTCTTCTTCTTCGGGATCCACATCATCTTGATGGGAATCCTTGGAGTTGTAGTTGTACTTGATGAAGTAGAACTTGATGTAGTATTGGGAACCCACTTGACCAAGGCCTTAGGAGCTTCTTCAAATGCATCAATCTCCTCTTGAAGCTTGTCCTTGACTTTTTGCTTGTGGTCTTGTGGTGGAAGATCATCTTGAGTTTGTGTCCCTTGGAAGGAAGTAGGATCATACTTCTCCTGTTGAGGAACGAACTTCGTCTTGGGGTATTGATCTTCTTCCCACTCAACTCCATTAGCATTGAACTTTCGTTCAAAACCAATACCTTGATTCTTCCTGTGCATTCCTTGCTTGCATACAATTTCCTCAAATTGCATACTCCCGGCAAGGCTCTTGTAAACACCTTTCTCTATAATTCCCTTCAATAAGCTATTTTCTTGCTCAAGTGTAACTTGGCTAAGAGAATCATTAGTGGAATCAAGAGAACTACTAGAAGCAATAACATTGGATTTAACATGATTATTGTTACTACTAGAAGAAGAATCTTTCTTGCTCTTGTTGCTAGATTTAACTTGTGGCGTGTAAGTAGACAAGAGTAAACGCTTGGCAATGTAAGAAGAACTTTTCTTGTGAAGATCATCATTGATTGCTTTTAAGAACCCATGCTCTTGCTCGAGATTGTGCTTTTCAAAGTGTAGCTTCTCATGAGTCTTTAAAAGTTCTCGATGATCTTCCAAGGTAGTTTCATGAGCTAACTTAAGGGTGTTTAGTTCTTTAGTTAGACGCTCAAAATCCTTCTTATCATCATCATTCGTTTTATCTTGATTAGCATGATTAATAGCAAGTTCATCATAGTTTTCATCACTAGAGCTGTCAACAAGTAAATCATCATCAACTAGCAAATCATCTTCATCACTATTGAAATCAACATACTCGGGGTGTGATACCTTTGGGCCTTTATCCATGAAGCATCTTCCAATTCCTTCATTTGGTGAGTCAAATATGTCATAGGAGTTGGTTGACACAAGTGCTAGACCGGCAACACCTTCATCTTGAGTATATTCGGAGTCGGAGTGATAACTTCTTTCGGAGTGGTAGTCGTAGTCAGAGCCGGATACCCATTCACCAACATGAGCTTGATGTCTTTGTTTTGTGTAGCTCTTTGATGATTTGTCCTTCCTTTCTAAATCCTTGCTTCTCTGAGAGGTTCTTCATTCATAACGATCATCTCTACTCCTCCTTTCTCTTGGTGGTGATTCTTCTCTTCTACTTCTCCTTTTGGGTGAATCTTCTCTTCTTTTGTAGGGGGGTGTACACTCATTGCAGTAGTGTCCGGGTCTTCCACAATTGTAGCAATTACGCTCACGACTTGAAGATCTTTTGTCATTGTAGGACCTTGACTTGGAACTTCTTTACTTGCTTCTACTCTTGTAGAACATGTTGAAATTATTCACCATTAGGCTCAATTCCTCATTGAAGGTTTGCTTCTTCCTTGATGATGTAGGAGTATCACATGAGGCTTTGTAAGCACCGCTTGACTTGTTGTGAAGCTCTTCCTTATCCTTGAGTGACATCTCATGAGCAACAATTCTTCCAATGACTTCCGTTGGCTTGAGATCTTTGTAGTTGGGCATAATTTGGATCAATGTGCACACGGTATTATATTTTCCATCCAAGGCTCTTAGGATCTTCTTGATGATGAATCTATCGGTCATATCTTCACTTCTTAAGCCGGCAATCTCATTTGTGATGAGAGCAAGCCTAGAGTACATTTCAGCGACACCTTCACCATCCTTCATTTTGAACTTGTCAAGTTGACTTTAAAGCACATCCAATTTGGATTCCTTGACGGAGTCGGTACCCTCGTGCATATCAATTAAAGTATCCCAAATTTCCTTTACACACTCAAGATGGCTGATTTTGTTTAATTCTTCGAGGCGCAATCTGTTGAAGAGGATATCGCAAGCTTGAGCATTGTATTGCAGCATCTTCAACTCTTCCACGGTAGCTTCATGGTTTGGTTCTCTCGCATCAAAGAATTCACCGTGCAAACCAATACACACAATAGCCCAAACGGCAGGGTTATGTCCAAGAATATGCATTTTCATCTTGTGCTTCCAACTAGCAAAATTAGTACCATCAAAGTAAGGACCTCTACGGTGGTAATTTCCCTCGCTAGATGACATACTCTCCTAGGTTGTGAAACCAAGGCTATGATCACCAAAAGCTACGGAAATCAAGGCAAATGGAGACCAAAGCTCTGATACCACTTGTAGGATCGAAAGTATGTCTTGAGGGGGATGATTAGACTACTTGCCAAATAAAAATCTAGCCTTTTCCCAATTTTAAGTCTTGGCAGATTTTAGCAACTTAGCACAAGTCAACCAATCAAACTACACATGCAAGTCTAAGAGTATAGCAGCGAAATGTAAAACATTGCACATGAAGATAAGGGGAGGAGTTTGGAGGGAGAAAATGCAATGTAGACGCGGAGATCTTTTTCGTGGTTCCAATAGGTGGTGCTATCGTACATCCACGTTGATGGAGACTTCAACCCACGAAGGGTAACGGTTGCGCGAGTCCACGGAGGGCTCCACCCACGAAGGGTCCATGAAGAAGCAACCTTGTCTATCCCACCATGGCCATCGCCCACGAAGGACTTTCCTCACTAGGGTAGATCTTCACAAAGTAGGCGATCTCCTTGCTCGTACAAATTCCTTGGTTCAACTCCACAATCTTGTCGGAGGCTCCCAAGTGACACCTAACCAATCTAGGAGACACCACTCTCCAAAAGGTAAAAGATGGTGTGTTGATGATGAACTCCTTGCTCTTGTGCTTCAAATGATAGTCTCCCCAACACTAAACTCTCTCTCACGGATTTGGATTTGGTGGAAAGAAGATTTGAGTGGAAAGCAACTTGGGGAAGGCTAGAGATCAAGATTCTTGTGGTTGGACTGGAATATCTTGGTCTCAACACATGAGTAAGTGGTTCTCTCTCAGAAAATGTATGCTAGAAGTGTAGGCATGTTCTGATGGCTCTCTCCACGAATGAAGAGTGGGTGGAGGAGTATATATAGCCTCCACACAAAATCTAACCGTTAAACACAATTTACCAAACTCGGTGGGACCGAATCATGAAACTCGGTCAGACCGATTTAGTTCAAAATGTGAACATTAGGCTTTTCGGTGGGACCGACCTGTCAACTCGGTGGGACCGATTTCATTAGGGTTAGGGCATAACGTAATCTCGGTGAGACCGATCACATAAACTCGGTAGGACTGATTTTTGTAATAGGCAAACAGAGAGTTGGTCAGGCAAACTCGGTGGGATCGATTCGCTCATTTCGGTGAGACTGAAATGTTACGAAAGGGAAACAGAGAGTTTGCATTGCAAACTCGGTGGGACCGATCGCTCATCTCGGTTGGACCGAAACGTTACGAAGGGAAACAGAGAGTTTGCAATCCCATCTCGGTGAGACTGAGATCCCTATCGGTGAGGCCGAGGTGACTAGGGTTTCTGGCAGTGGCTATGTCAAGTGAACTCGGTGGCGCCGGATAGATCAAATTTGTAGGGACGAGTTTGACTTTTGGTTTGGAGCATATCACTAAGCATTTTGAGCAAGCAAGCCATTAAGCAACACCTCGTCCCCTTTTAATAGTATTGGCTTTTCCTATGGACTCAATGTGATCTTGGATCACTAAAACGAAAATGTAGAGTCTTGAGCTTGAGCCAATATGTGTCCTTAGCATTTTGAGGGGTCCATGTTCCTAATCCATGCCATGCCAATAATTGAACTTTCTGAAATGATCATCTTTAAATAGCATTAGTTCAATGAGCTATATGTTGTTAGGAATTACCAAAACGACATAGGGATAGTTGCACTTTCAACTCCAACTCCCCACTCCATGAAGTCATACTGCGTACTCCACCAGCTCATGTGACTACTCCGGTGCTTGAGACACCCCAAGCAACCCAGAAGGCATGGATAAGACAACACCATCACTGCATGCGTCGCCCTCATTCCGAAGGCTTCGCAGAGGCGCGAGGCCATCTGTCTCCATGTCCAGTATCCCTAAAGTGGATGTGCATGCCACCAGCTCAGTAGCATGTCAAGTGTTCCTTGAAGCCATCCCCTCAGAGACTGCTCAAGAGTCTAAAGCCAAAGAGGCGGAAGACATTCCGGCTGCATCAGCCGATGAAGTTGAAGAAGAACAAGAAGTTACTCCCCCTACCGAGAATGTTGAAATGCCTGAAGTAAACTTTCCTGACCCACCAGTACATGAAGCCAGTAATGTTGTTGCTGCTGACACACATACTGAAGCCAATGATGTTATCATGGCTGAAGCTAATTCGCAGCCAGAAGCCACTCTTCAGATTGAAGCCAATGCCGCCATAGAAGATGTTCAGCCATCCACCTCGGATGTTGCTGTTGCACCACCAGTTCCACACACCATGGCAAGGGCATTAAATCGTGAAGATGAGCTGATCAGCGTCAGGTGGCCAATTCTGACATCTCCTGAAGCTCCTGGGCCCCAATGTGATTATCACATTCAGCAAAGGCCTCAGACGCAGAAGCCTATGACACAAATGCCAAGGCTTCTGAGCAGCGTCACCACTCAGACCTCATTCAGCATCTTAAGCTTCAGAGAGCACAACACCTTTTTCGACAAGGCCAAGAACCCCTACAAGAAGCCCAAGATTTCTTCTGACAGATTTTGGAGTCATCTCCAAAGAAGCTATTACTCATGCATCATATGCAACCAGGAATGGATTTTCCCACACAAGCGCCTATGTTGCGATGCCATGGCTGGACTGCCGTGCCTGGAAGAAGTCCTTGACTGGTTTCGTCATGTCGTCTTGCTCCCTTTTGTTGTCGACAAGGAGCAGTAGAATGAAGAGCTTCTGCACAAATTTTATGCCACTTTGCACATATCAGGCTACAATAGGGATCCGAAGACATGGGTCCTTGAGTGGATGACCGGAGATGTTCACCATGAAGCCAAAGCTCAGGATATCATTGAGCTTACTTCCCTGCCAACTCCTGGTGATCCCTATGAGCCAGGTTGTCAGCTGTATGAGAAGGAACTTGAAAGCATCTTCCAAAAGACAGAGCCAAACATGAGCCAAATGCTGAGCATGATGAAGCCATTGCCTGCAGAAGCTGAGTACCCAACACACTTCCTCGTCAATGACCTCGAGTACCTGCCTCACACCATCTACCACATTGTGTGGCATACTCTGTGGCCAATTAAAGGGAACTCCACTCATGCGAAGATTGAAGGCACCATGAAGACATTGGTCTTCTACATTCTCAATGGCATCCGCTTCAACACTCATGACTTCTTCATCATGCAGTTGGCAGCTTCAGGCATTGATCTATTTGGCCAGAAATTCTATGCACCATGGATAATGCGGCTGATTAGGCTTCATTCTTCGATCAACTATCAAGATTCAGTGCGCAATCATGTTGTCTTCTTGCCTGAAGTCAATATGTCTCATGAAGCCATCTATCCAGAACCTGCAAGGAACCCATCCGTGAAGAGTATGCTACCTTCCAGAGCTTCTCAACACCTCTTGAAGCCATTCATCTTCCCAATCCCAATACTGCTGCTGGTCAACTTGTCGGTTAGATTAGACTGCCGCATCGTGCTAACACTGATGCAACTGCCAATAGTACCTCAAAGGCCTCAGAAGCATGCTCGTGTCCTAAATGACAGAGAACTTCAATTTTCTCTCCATCAGAAGCATGACGGGCATCATGACTGGATGAAGCGCTAGATGCAAAGTCTTCTTGTGGATGTCAATCGTATTCGCAAGCTCTCAACCAAGAACTCATTTGTTGCACACGAAGCCCGTCGGCGTGCCAGGAAGAGCCTCACTCTACTCTGTTCTGAAGATGAACTCACTGCATATGGCTTCACTAAAAGATTCAGGTTTGATTCCAGGCCTCCGCAATCAGCAAGTTGGCGTCCTACACCATCCAGTGAAGATTCTGACTACTCATCATCAGCTCCAACTGTTGTTGCTGGAGTCATTGACGAGGAGGACGACGCCACTTCACCACTATGGTTTCACTGCATCAAGATGCTGCATCAGGCCCGACTGCTCCGCCCAACTCCAACGTCGACCCGGCTACCCCAACATCGACCATATGTCTTCATTCCTTTTTGGCCATTCAATGACAAAAGGGGGAGAAGCATATGGGTTGATAGTCTTCAAGCGGGTCTATATGGGTCAGGTGCTTTATTTTTGCTAAGTTTTGCAGCTCTCGTTCTTGAACTGTTGGCTTTTGAGTTGTAACACTTAAGTCCAGATGGGATGTCTGCTACATTTTCTGCTATCTTTGATTGCCTGGTTGAATTCCTATATTATGCGCATGAAATCATTCTGCAGACGCCCATTTTTCATTGTGCATGCCATTATCGTCAATACATTTTTGTATGCACGATGATTTGTCTTCATGAACAGAAGGAGATCTCCACAAAGCAAAACCTGCAGTGTGCATTTGCATTCAAAGGCAAATTACTTATATGCACATCTATAGGGGGAGCCCCTTTAACTTCATGAAGCCAATGACCATGTACTTTAACTTTCACACATTTTTATCCCCGTTGAAAACTTCAACCAGTTTGTCATCAATCAACAAAAAGGGGGAGATTATAAGTGCAACTAGTGCCACCTCTAGTTGGTTTTGGAGTATTGAAGACAAACGTGTTTGTGGAACTAATGTGTTTGTGAGATTCAGAGGGGAACACAGGTAGACGTCCCTCATTGATTTGGTTTACCTATCAGAGCCCTAAAAATGTATGAAAACATTGAAGACAATGGTGGTTCGTGAAGACATTCACGTCAAAGATAATGACGTAAGACATTCACTTGAAGACAATGGATTGTGAAGACGTAGTTTCTTTCATAGTTTCATTTTCTTCATTATTGAGTTATAGGAACCACCAAAATGTTAAGTGGGGTCCAGGTGAACAAAGTTAGAAAACTGACATGATGCCCAACCCAAATCCTATGTCTTCGAGTGAAGACAATGAGAAAAAATCTTTTCCAGAGTTGGATGAGTCAGCTTTGCTTGTAGCCCAAGTCAAGCTGCTGCGTGTGTTTGAAATCCGACCGTTGGACACATGTCGGTTCCTTAGTGACCCAGGGTCATTTCGGACATATCATGTTGGGTTGCCTCATGGCTATAGATAGCCCACCCCCTACACAATAAATTGGTGGCTGCTTAGAGTTAGTGCACCGCTTTTGTCGTTTGAGAGCAACCCACCTATGAACCCTTTGAGAGAGAATCCTTGCGAGGAAAAAACCCAAAACACCCAGGGCCTAAAGAGTGTTTGGAATCACTGAAGTCTTTCTGTCCGTGTGATCTGAATACTTATTACACTTGAAGACTGTGATCTTCCAGTCGGTTAGGAGTCACATTCTGAGGATCCAAGAGTCATTGTGGATCACGTGAAGGTTTGGAAGTCTACCTTGAAGATTTACCAGAGTGATTGGGCGAGGACTAAGTGTCCTTAGCTCAAGGGGAATAAGGTGAAGACGCGGTCTTCGGAGTTCAATCTCAGCGTCCCTAACCAGACGTACAGTTGTCACAACAACTGGAACTGGTCTACCAAATTCTTGTCTTCGCTAAGCATCTAGTTTTATCACTTCTACCTTTACTTACTGTTTAGCTTCGTGAAGTCATTGTATGCTTGCCCTGTTTGACTTCACTGTGTGAAGACATTCTTCTTTGTTTGCATATATGGGTTCATCCTATCTTCCTCTTCTGATCCACTGTACCTAGTTGCTATCTGTCTTTGTGTTTACTCTGTACTATCTCCTTGACTATGGCATGGCTAGTGTAGTTTATCTTCCGCTGCATACTGTCTAGGTTGTACATGGTTGTCTATCTTTGAAGATAGTGCCTGTCTTGAAGACTTTCATAAAAATCGCCTATTCACCCCCTCTAGTCGATCACTAGCACTTTCATGCCAGCATCTACTACTATTACTCCACATATCGACCGCTATCCAGCCTGCATCTGGTGTATTAAGTTAAGAAGAACGGAGTAACGCCTTAACCAAGATGACATGATGCAGAGGGATAAACTCAAGCAATATGATATAAAACCCCATCTTTTTATCCTTAATGGCAACAATACAATACGTGTCTCACTAACCCTACTGTCACTGGGTGAGGACACCATAAGATTGAAGCCATCACAAAGCACGTCTCCCATTGCAAGATAGATCAATCTAGTTGGCCAAACCAAATAAATATATCGGAGAGAAATACAAAGCTATCTTAATCATGCATAAAATAATTCAAGACTCAAATAATATTCATGGATAATCTGATCATAAACCCAAAATTCATCGGATCTCAACAAACGCGCCGCAAAAAAAGATTACATCGAATAGATCTCCAAGAACATCGAGGAGAACATTGTATTAAAGATCAAAGAGAGATAAGAAGCCATCTAGCTACTAGCTATGGACCCATAGGTCCGTGGTAAACTACTCATGCATCATCGGAAGGGCAACAAGGTTGGTGTAGAGGCCCTCCGTTATCGAATTCCCCTCTGGCAGAGTACCGGAAAAGGCCACAAGATGGGATCTCAGAGGAACAGAAGCTTGCGGCGGCGAAAAAATATTTTTGGTGTGCCCTCTGGTGTACAGAGAATATTTGGGTATTTATAGAGCTGGAATTAGGGTTAGGGGAGGTGTGAGGGGCCCACAAGCTTGCAGGGCGCAACTTATGGTCCACTCATGGCTCTCCAAGCCTCCTCTCGAAGCTTCGTGGTTGTCTTCTAGTCCAAGAAAAATCCTCAAAAAGTATTATTCCGTTTGGACTCCGTTTGGTATTGATTTTCTGTAAAAGAGAAAAACATGGAAAAAATAGCAACTGGCATTGGGCACTAGGTTGATAGGTTAGTCCCAAAAAATGATATAAAATAGCATATTAATGCATATAAAACATCCAAGATGGATAATATAATAGCATGGAACTATAAAAACTTATAGATACGCTGGAGACGTATCACCGTACCACTCATGAAGCAGCAGGGTTGGCCAATATTTTCCATGCTAGGTATTTTATTCTCACGATGAGTGTTTATTCACTTGTCAGTGCACGAGAGTGTGGCAGGTAACAGGGATGCCCACTCCTTAAATGAAAATAATAATAATAATAATATGATGATAATAATAAATTCCTTGGAAAGTGCTGGTATGGAAGGCACCCATGGATACGGCTAGCGATGGATTGTGAAAGAATGTTGGAAAGGAAATAAACTTTATTTTCTGTTTGGGAACTACCTATGAATCTAGCATGGAAGATATTGGGAATTCTGGGTCATTTTCGTTGACAGGAAAAACATGCCTCTCAAAATAATTTTATCTCTAATTTAAGCCTTGAGCTCTAGAACCTGTGAATGTCTCTACTTCCCTTTGCGAAGGGCCTATCTATTTACTTTTATGCAATTTTTATTTTTATTATGGGTCTCCATCTTCTCTTACAAAGCACCAATTAGAGAGCACTATTGTCATTCTTTTGCATTGGATGAAGCTAATGTTGAGTTTGTTTCATGAATGGATAAATGTTTGAGCATAATGGGCAAGGGATAACTTTGTTTAGCATTGATATTTTGAAAGACATGGTTGCTTGTTAGTATGCTTGAGTATTGATGTCTTCATGTCAAGTTATAGACTATTGCTTTGAATCATTCAAGTCCAAATGTCCATGCTACAAAAGAAAAGAGTATATGATGAATATGTTAGGTATCATTTACCTACTCGAGGACGAGCATGAATTAAGCTTGGGGATGCTTGATACGTCTCCAATGTATCTATAATTTTTTATTGTTCCATGCTATTATAGTATTAATCTTGGATGTTCTATATACACTTTCAAGAAATTATATATCAATTTTTGGGACTAACCGATTAACTTAGTGCCCAGTACCAGTTGCTGTTTTTTTTTGCTTGTTTTTGGTTTTTCAGAATATCAGTACCAAACGAAGTCCAAATGCCATGAAACTTTTTGGACATTATTTCTTGCAATAAGAGACCATGGAAGCTTCGGGAGGGGACGAGAAGATGGAGCAGTGGACCATGACGCATCAAGGCGTGCCTAGGGGGTAGGGCGTGCCCTGGTAACTTGTGGGGCCCATGTGGCTCCGCTTGACCTAACTCCTCCTCTATAAATTCTCTAAAATCGGGAAACCAACAAGGGAGTCCACGAAATAATTTTTTCGCTGCCGCAAGTTCCTGTTCTCAAGAGATCCCCTCTGGAGGACTTTTTCGGCACTCTGCTAGAGGGGGGTTCGATCACAGAGGGGCTCTACATCATCCTTGCTGCCCTCCGTTGATGCGTGAGTAGTTTACTACAGACCTACGGGTCCATAGTTAGTAGCTACTCCCTCCGTTCGGTGAAAAGTGTGCATATAGAAATTTTAGGACAAATTACAAAGTGAAGTAAAAAAATGCATTGGAAAGATGCAAGCCACCATCCCTCTCCTCTTTAATTATCCAAACCCCAATGAGCTAAGTGCATGTAGAAATTATGAAGACCATATGTAGAATGTTATTGGTCTTGATTACCGTGTGATGAAAGAGAAGCATTTTTCTACTTTAAAGGGTATTGGGAAGATAAATGTACACTCATTTGTGGACAAATTCTAAACCCAAACGTACACTCTTCACCGGGCGGAGGGAATAGATGGCTTCTTCTCTCTATTTGATCTTCAATACAATGTTCTCCTCGATGTTCTTGGAGTTCTATCCGATGTAATCACTTTTTGCGGTGTGTTTGTTGGGATCTGATGAATTGTGAGTTTATGATCAGATCTATCCATGAATATTATTTGAGTTTTCTCCGAACTCTTTTATGCATGATTACTATAGCTTTGTATTCCTCTCCGATCTATTGATTTGGTTTGGCCAACTAGATTGGTTTTTTCTTGCAATGGGAGAGGTGCTTTGTAATGGGTTCGATCTTGCGGTGCTCAATCCCAGTGACAGAAGGGGACATGACATGTATTGTATCGTTTCTATTAAGGGTAAAAAGATGGGTTTTATTCATACGGAGTTTATCTTGTCTACATGATGTCATCTTGCTTAAGGTGTTACTCTGTTTTTTTATGAACTTAATACACTAGATGCATGCTGGATAGCGGTCGATGCATGGAGTAATAGTAGTAGATGCAGGCAGGAGTCGGTCTACTTGTCTCGGACGTTGATCCTATATATGATCATTGCCTTGGATATCGTCATAATTATTTGCTTTTCTATCAATTGCCCAATAGTAATTTGTTTACCCGTCGTATATTATTTTTAAGAGAGAAGCCTCTAGTGAAAACTATGGCCCCCGGGTCTATCTTTTATCATATATTAAAACCAAAACTACCTTCCTACATTTTTCTTTTATTGATTTTCTTTTGTATTTTTGTCTGATCTATCAAATACCATACAATTTAATATTGCTCGTAACCGTCAAGGGATTGACAACCCCTTGTTTGCGTTGGGTTGCAAGGATTTGTTGTTTGTGTGTAGCTGGTGCTAATGAGTTGTTGCTTGGTTCTCCTACTAGATTGATAACCTTGGTTCTTAACAGAGGGAAATACTTATCTCTACTATATTGCACCATCCTCTCCTCTCCAGAGAAATCTCAACGCAGTTCACAAGTAGAAGGAAGGCCGTGAAATTCTCGATGAGATTCATTCCAGCGATTATGAACATCATGCCGGCTCAATGTCCTTAGTGGCTAAAGCTTTCCGACATGGGTTTTACTGGCTCATAGCACGTGCAGATGCCGAAGATCTCATACGTAAGTGTGATGGCTGCCAGACATTTGTGTGTCAAGATCATGTGTTGGCTCAAGAGTTGCGGATGATCCAATAACGTGGTCGTTTGCAGTCTGGGGACTCAACATGATTGGTCCTTTCAAACCGCCCAAAGATAGAAAGACGCATCTTCTGGTTGCAGTTGATTGATACGTCTCCAACGTATCTACAATTTTTTTTGTTCCATGCTGTTATATTATCAATCTTGGATGTTTGACATTCATTTTCTAGCAACTTTATATCAATTTTTGGGACTAACTTATTGACATAGTGCCCACTGCCAGTTGTTGTTTTTTGCTTGTTTTTTACTTCACAGAATATCCATATCAAACGAATTCCAAATGCAGCAAAACTTTTTGGAGATTTTTTCTGCACACAAGAGACCCAGGGAGCCTAGGAGGTGTACCATAGGAGGCCTGTGGGGCCCACAAGACACCAGGGCGCGCCAGAGGGCCTAGGTGCGCCCTGGTGCCTTGTGGGGCCCATAGTGATCTTTTCCACCGCCTCTCATCTCTATAAATACGCAGATATTCCAAAAAACCTAAGGGAGTCGACGAAAAACAATTCCAGCCGCCGCAAGTTCCAGAACCATGAGATACAATCTAGAGCCCTATTTCGGCACCTTGCCAGAGGGGGAAACGATCACAGAGGGGTTCATCATCCTCATTGGTGCTACTCTGATGGTGCATGAGTAGTTTACCACAGACCTATGGGTCCATAGGCAGTAACTAGATGGCTTCTTATCTCTCTTTGATCTTCAATACAATGTTCTCCTCGATGTTCTTGGAGATCGATTTCATGTCATGACTTTTTGCGCTGTGTTTGTTGGGATTCGATGAATTGCGAGCTTATGATCAGTTCTATCTATGAATAATATTTGAGTCTTAGCCTAATTCTTTTATGTAGGATCTTTATAGCCTCGTATTTCTTCTCCGAAACTTTGGTTTGGTTTGCCCAACTAGATTGTTTTTTCTTGCAATGGGAAGAGGTGCTTTGTGATGGGTTCGATCTTGCGGTGCTTATTGTCAGTGACAGAAGGAGACATGACATGCATGTATCGTTTCCGTTAAGGATAAAAAGATGGGGTCTATTCCTACATGAGTAGATCTTATCTACATCATGTCATCGTTCTTATTGCATTACTCTGTTTTTTCCATGAACTTAATACACTAGATGCATGCTGGATAGCGGTCGATGTGTGGAGTAATAGTAGTAGATGCAGGCAGGAGTCTACTAATCTTGGATGTGATTCCTATATACATGATCGTTGCCTTGGATATTGTCATAATTATTTTCTCTTCTATCAATTGCCCAACTGTAATTTGTTTACCCACCGTATGCTATTTTCTCGAGAGAAACCACTAGTTAAATCTATGACCCCCGGGTTTATTTCCTATCAAATTATGTTCAGTTCTATTATTACAAAAACCCAAATATACCTTGCTGCACCTTTTCTTTATTTATTTTATTTTGTGTTTTTGTCAGATCTATTTATTAAATCACATACAATTTTATCTATCTCAATACCGAGGAGGGATTGACAACCCCTCTTACGCGTCGGTTTGCAAGTATTTGTTATTTGTGTGCAGGTGCTATTTACATAGTGTTGCTTGGTTCTCCTACCTGATCGATAGCCTTAGTTTCATAATGGAGGGAAATACTTACTGTTGTTGTGCTGCATCATCCTATCCTCTTCGGGGAAATACCAACACAGATACAAGCAATAATTGATAAGTTCACCAAGTGGGTCAAAGCAGAACCAATCAACAATTGTGATGCGGCAACGGCAGTTAAGTTCCTGAAAAAGTTGATCATTCGCTTTGGATACTCACACAGTATCATTGCTGATAATGGCACTAATCTGTCGAAGGGAGCCATGAAGCAGTTTTGTCAGCGTGAACATATCCGGCTTGATCTTGCTTCCATAGCACATCCACAGTCTAATGGACAGGTAGAACGTGCTAATCAGGAGTTACTGTGAGGAATCAAGCCAAGACTCATGGAGCCTCTTGAGCACACTCCTGGCTACTGGGTTGAAGAATTACCAGCCGTGTTATGGAGCATCCGGACTACTCCAATAGGTTAATAGGTTATACGTCGTTTTTCCTCGTCTATGGTGCAGAGGTCGTGCTTCCAAGTGATATTCTTCATGACTACCCCCGGGTTGCAGTATACATTGAAGCAGATAATGTGATTGCTCGACAAGACTCCTTGGATGATTTAGAGGAGGAACGAAATCTTGCAGCGTCTCGATCAACAATTTATCAGCAAGACCTACGTCACTATCACAGCCATAGAGCCAGAAGTCATACCTTCCAGGAAGGTGACTTAGTGCTCCGTCTGATACAAGAAAAGACAGCTATGCACAAGCTTTCACCACCTTGGGAAGGGTCCTTCGTCATCATCAAGAATCTACACAATGGGTCATATTATCTCGTTGATATACGTGAAGTAAATCACGTACCTCTGAAGAGGAGACTAGCAGGACCTGGAATATTGCACATCTTGCCATATTATACTTAAAGCCATTGGCTTCAGTTTTTGTACATGCCTGATCATGTATATACATTATTAGTGATTAATGAAACAAGGTGGTGCCTCTGGATAGAGTTTCATCGTTTCAACTAAAAAATTGTGTATTCAGGCTTTATTCTTTGATCATTGGTTACTTGGGGGCTTCCAACTCATTGAGTTTAGCTACTAATGTCGGTCCAGTGGATACCGGGGTACCACGGCCCGTTAGCCTACGGCCCAGGAGGCCGCCCTCGCAGCCCAAGAAGATCGGCCCAAGCTTGGCCCCCCGGCAAGCAAGACACCTCGTGAGGAGCCAGCCTTGCAAGGCTCCCCCACCGGGAGGCGAGACGGAGCAAGTTTCACCAAGTCCTCGGAAGCCTCCTGAGGATGGCTTGTAGGGCTGTCTTGGAGCTCTAGCCGCGATGCTCGCGCCTGTGACATGGGTGACGCCCTGCTGTCAGGATAAGGATGGTAGGGTACGACGGAGACCTGTCTCTGTTTAGGTGCTAAGGGAGCAGCAATGGCCACCCCTCCCTCCAAAGCAAGTCCCAAAGCTTTCCACTTTGGTGAATGGAGACCAAGGAAGCTCGGCGCCGAGGACATACGTCACCGCCGAGCTGACACCAGCGTTAGGATAGCACCTTAGCAGGCGAAGACCACCTTTGGCCAGGATAATCCTGCGCCCTTGTCCCCCTTCAAACTTGCCGCTTTGTGGAAGCCCTTTCCCGCTCAAATTTTGGGGGAAGAGGCCCAAGGCACTATAAGAAGGGAGGACAACCATCATAGAGGGGGATCTTCTCCTTCGTCACCTCACTTTGTAGATCCAAGCGCACCGTCGCCCACCGGCAATCCCAACCGAGCAAGAGTAGGGTTTTACATCACCACGGTGGCCCGAACCTGGGTAACTTGTGCGTCCTTGTCCTGCTCTGTGCTTGCGTGCGCCTCCCGAGCCCTTGCCACTGTCCACATCTCGTAGACTAGGTTGCGAATCAGAGCCCCAGTATTCGAACCTCGTTTCATCAGCAGGTTTGTGGGCGCAGGTCCCCAGACTCCGACAGCTAACATCCCTCTTGACCTGGCACATGCCACTATAGTATTTGGTTAAACCATCCTGTTACTAAGATGCTACTCCAAAAAGGTGACCTGGTTGTACTCTTGATAAGTCAATCATACTGATGCCTATCACAACCTGTATTGAACATGAACTTATCAAGGTTAAAACACTGACTTAAGTCATGTGAGAGCCGACTTTCAGAGAGCTAGGACAAAACAAGAGGCTACAAGGCCTGCTTCATTGAAGCAAATCAGACACGTGCCTCGAAAGCTGGTCTTTATGTCGTGCCTCGAAAGTCGGCTTACTATTCTTTATTCTATGATACATGTTTCCTCATTTCCCATATGTGTATCTATCTATCTTTGCAATTTTTTTCTAGGTATCTATTTTTTTTACAACACCAAGTTATAAATAATGTTGGGTTATACATAATGTCGGGTCACAAGTCTGACCCGGTCTTGATAATCCAGTCTTGTGCTCTGTGATATATCACAACACTTATGGGTTATTCATACATTTATTTGCCGGATCATTTTATGAATACGACCTAGGTTTTCAAAGATAAAACATCAAAGACTTTTTGGCGGGTTGAGTAGTAATCAACTTCATCGAATTATCATAAAGCAAGAGTTGCAGTATACTCAATGCACGAAGGCATTGAAAGATCAAAGCGTTCCTACCAAACTATCACATGCCATAGCTGGGCCAAATTTCATCAAAGTTTTTGAAGCACAGGCCGGTGACGATATCACTGTAAGCCGCCGGTGGAGCTTTCTGGGTTGATGTTGTCTTATTTTCCTCCATTGCCAGTCGTGGCCGGGTCAGCCTGCGTTGTTTATTCTCGATCCTTGGGGGCTGCTCCGGTCTGGAGGTCGTTTGTCAACCACTGGATAGCATCCAAAGCTTGGGAGACTGAGTCGTCTCTCATAAAGTTGACAGGTTGACAACATGAGCAAAATATTGCTTATAGCGAGATGGAACAAGATCCACTGGCTTGGGTTCGGGCAAAGTCATGCGTTTGTCGGCTTCTGAAAAGATGGCTTGGAACTTTGTTAAGTCCATTTCTTCTGTAATCTAGGTCACCGCCACCCGGATCTCCTTCACACAACGAAGATAATCTTTATTAGTAAAGGGAGTGCCATCCTCGTTGAATTTTGGAAACCCGTCGTCCAGTAGAGCCGGATCCATCTCAGGAAAGTATGCCTTGGCATGTGCCAGTGAGTACATGGCCCCTGACTCTAGCCGCCCTCCTCAACTCTTGGATCCACTGTGGGACAATAGACAGTGGTGGTGCCTTAGTATTTTGACTGCCATGATGCAGTAAGAGCCGCCCACATATAACTATTCCAAGAACTTGTATACTGCCTTCAGCTTCACAAGAGGAAGTTCCACCAGGTTGTGTCTCCATTTGCCTATCAACAGATCAACACATATCAGTAACCCAGCTAATATAATGAGCCGGCACTATTTGGTGACTTGCAAGAATTTATAATTACCAAAGATTGCTATGCACATATCTTTGATCTGGTCCTTGAGCATTGCCAACTCTTCAGTCACTGGCCCCAGTGCTTCTTCTGCCTTCTCTGCATGCTTGAACAAGGCGGCTTTCTCTTCCTCAAAAGCAGTCTTGGCATTCTCCAAAGTATCTTGAGCAGATAGGAGAGATTTGTGGAAGTCTGAAGATAGCTTTTCAGCCTTTTCCCGCAGTTTTCTCTTTTTATTCAGATATTTCTGCAAGCCAGCAACTGATGACTCAGCCTGGTTTAACATTTCCTCCATGCCAGAGTGACCAAGTCAGAAATATCACTAGAAGTCCCGAGCCGCCGCTAGCCAATGACCCGACACTTGGGGGCTAATGTATTGTCGTTTTCATCCCAATATACTAGAAGACCCGGCCCATCACTTGTTGATGAGCCGGCCCTTGGGGCTACCAGTTGCTTGAATTGTTCTACAAATGTTTTGAAGTCCCAGTTCATTATTACATAATGACCCAGCCCTTGGGGGCTACATCTGAGTACAACCACACCACATATAATACGTGCGGGTCAAGGGTGTTTCCAGGATTTTCATCAGCGATTCTTTATTCATGCAAGTATGAAGCATATCACCACTTTTTCTACTTAAGACTTGGGGGCTACATAAATATATGTAAGGAAGAGCAAGAGTGGAGGCATACTCATATTTTTGCTTCAAGGTATTTGCCATGGTGATTTCAAGGTCCCGGCTCTCAGACAGCCGGGTCAGATATCCTTGGTGAAGAGAATTCACGTCCAGATCCTCCGAAGATGGCAGTTCAAGCTTGGCTTTCCCTTTTTTCCTTCATTGGCGACTCATCTTTTGCAATGATCTTTGCCAAGACATTTGAAGCTTCTGGAATATTCTGCTTCTCGCCGGTGATCGTCACATCAACATAAGTCGCCTCAGGAGGCGGCTCACTAGTTGGGTTTTCTTTCTCCTCTCCTACAGGAGTGGAGGCTTTGGTGGGGCTCGCTGGGTTATCTTCAAGAACCAGCTGATTCTCGCCAGCTGGTCTTGTCTTGTCAGCCGACTCGGTCTCGTCAACCGGCTCATTTTGGATCTTCGGGTTGACACTTGAATTGTCTGGAGGAGGGTTTTGAGACTCTAGAGCAGCAACGCTTGATTCACCAACCTTCTTCTTGGTGAAGGCTTTGGATCTGGAATAACATAAGAAGAGTTAGTAACAAAGCAAAGGTGATTTAAGAAAAGCCTTGTAAATACTTACCGACGGTTGATGGTAAAAGTCGGCACCTAGGTGGCGCTGGATTCACCAGATGACGGTGAAGTCACTTGATAGTCCGGGTCAGATGGATGAGGTGGCTTTTTTATTTGGTCGGCTTGGGGACATGAAGAAGTTGGGTTGTGGGGCTCCTCAAATCAAGATTTGCGATGAGCCGGCGAATTTGGCAAGCCATTAGTCAGGTCACTAGAACTACTCCAGGTCTTCTGCTTTGAAGTGCCAGCATATTAAATTTTCATCAAAAGAAATTGTGGATGTAAGTGAGCGTCTGGATGTGAAAATGGTACTTTTCTGATTGCTCATCTCATTTTCTTTGGGACGACTAGTTTTAAGTCAGAATAAGAAGGATTTACCTCCATCTTGCCCGCTCAACTAGTCTCGGTGTTATCCTGCGATGTGGTGGCGGCAGTGCTACTTGTGAGTTGCGTTGGGATTTCCTCCGAGAGGAGAGGATGATGCAGTACAGTAGGGATAAGTATTTCCCTCAGTTAAGAACCAATGTTATCAATCGAGTAGGAGAACCAAGCAACACCTCGTTAGCAGTACCCACACACAACATAACAAATACTTGCACCCAACTCGAACAAGGGGTTGTCAATCCCTCGGCAGTTAATTGCAAGGATCAAATCTCGTAGTGATAGATAGATAATAGAAACACAAAATAAATTAAAGTAAAGAAAAATTGCAGTCAAGTATTTTTGATTTTAATATATGATAAAAATTAGACCCCGGGGCCATAGTTTTCACTAGAGGCTTCTGTCTTTTGAAAATAGCATACGGTGGGTAACCAAATTATTGTTGGGCAATTGATAGAGAAGTGAATAATCATGATGATATCCAAGGAAATGATCATGTATATAGGCACCACGTTCGAGACAAGTAGATCGACTCCTGCTTGCATCTACTACTATTACTCCACACATCGACCGCTATCCAGCACGCATCTAGAGTACTAAGTTCATAAAGAACGGAGTAACGCCTTAAGCAAGATGACATGATGTAGACAAAGTAAACCCACACATGAAAAAAAACCCATCTTTTTATCCTTAATGGCAACAATACAAATACATGTCTTGTCCCCTTCTATCACTGGGATATAGATCATCGCAAGATTGAACCCATCACAAAGCACCTCTCCCATTATAAGAAAAATCAATTTAGTTGGCCAAACCAAATAAATAGATCGGAGAGAAATACAAAGCTATAATAATCATGCATAAAAGAGTTCAGAGAAGACTCAAATAATATTCATGGATAATCTAATCATAAACTCACAATTCATGGGATCCCAACAAACACACCGCAAAAAGTCATTACATCGAATAGATCTCCAAGAACATCGAGGAGAACATTGTATTGAAGATCAAAGAGAGAGAAGAAGCCATCTAGATACTACCTATGGACCCGTAGGTCCGTGGTAAACTACTCACACATCATCGGAAGGGTAGCAAGGTTGATGTAGAGCCCTTCCATGGTTGATTCCCCCTCCGGCAGAGTACAGAAACTTGCGGCGGCGGAAAAATTATTTCAGGTGGCTCTCTGATGTTAGGGGAATATTCGAGAATTTATAGAGGTGGCATTAGGTCAAGAGGTGCCACAAGGGGCCCACAAGCCTGGGGGCGCGCCTCCCGAGCTTGTCGTTCCCTCGTGGCTCGCCAGGACTTCTCCCGAACCTTCTAGGGTATCTTCTGTTCCAGAAAAATTAATCCAATGTTTTTTCTCCGCTTGGACTCTGTTTGATATTGACTTCCTGGAAAGCCAAAAACAAGCAAAAAAAGCAACTGGCACTAGGTTAATAGGTTAGTCGCAAAAAATGACATATAATTGCATATAAAACATCCAAGATTGATACTATAATAGCATGGAACAATAAAAAATTATAGATACGTTGGAGATGTATCAGTCAGCAAGTTGGTTAAACAGATGGTCGAGGCAGTGAAGCTCTGTTACCTCAAGTTCTCCTCCTCCTCCTCCTTGTCGTCCTCCTCCTCCTCCTCCTCATCATCATCATCATCATCATCCGGCTCTTCTGCGTTGGCGTCTTGAGGAGGAGTTGCGACTTATTCAGTTTTCCACCATTGGGAGTTCTGCTGGGAAACTGGCAAGCCGGCATGTTAAATAAAGCAATGAGCAAAAATATATGAATAGAATGATATAAAGTAAAAAGGCGAATCACCGGAGGTGCCTAGTTGCCTGTGAAGAAGGTGGCGAGCCCTACAATCTCAACTATCTCCCGAGTTTCACCAAGTAATTTCTTGGTGGATTTCAACAAGTCACTGGGTGATAGATCAACCCAGCTAAAGCGCAGAGCATCTTGCATCTCACCTGTATACATGTGCATGAGTCGGCCCCTCAAACTAAGGGGTTGGATTCGCCAGCTCACCCAGCACCGGGTTAGATCATCCTCGGTAAGACCATGAGTTGTCAATGCGTTGATCTTCGAGTATAGGGGCTCCAACTTCTCCCTTTCTGCTTGGGAGGCGAAGCCTGGGAAAATAGTTGAAGCATCAAGCCATCCAACCTATAACCCGGCAGCTGGCGCTAATTTACACGAGAGGTATCCTTGCAATAAAACCATGTTTTGTGCCATCCTTTAGGATGGCCTGCCTGCTTTATCCAGGGAAGGTAGAATCTTTTTCCTACTTTCGATGGTGACTCCTCCAAGTTCTATGCTTGGTCCATTTTTGTGCTTTGTCTGATGCTTGAGATAAAAGAATTCCTGAAAGAAGCTGACAGACGGCTCGATCTGGAGATATACCTCATAGAACACTTGAAATTGGCACAGATTCAGGATTGAGTTGGGACCAAGGTCTTGAGGCCTGATGTTAAAATGATGAAGCACATCTCCAAAGAATTTTGAGTGGGGAGGACGTAAGCCTCTGACCAGGTGATTGGCGAAGATGGTGATTTTGCCCTGAGCCGTCTGAAGATGGATTTCTTCCTCAAGTGCACGCCACTCAATTTCATCATAGGCTAGCAATAATCCAAAATCCACTAGGGTCTGCAACTTAAGCGCAGACGAGGTTGACTTAGTCCAGTTGACTGCCTTGTTCGGTTTTTGATCCATTGGTCCATTTGTCGTGAAGTTCCAACTACAAAGTATGAACAACAAATATAAGCCGGCAAAGTTATAGAAACATGCCGGGTTGCGGTAGTTATGAATTAAATTACAAACTAGTAAAAGGGCCCGGGTAGTAATGGCCAGGACAAGTAAAATACTACAGTGTGTGCACCTATTGGTTATGATGGAGTTATAAGCCGGAAGCAGTTCAAGCCGGCGCAAGCAAAATGAGTATGATTCATCATTTGAACAGTGACAAATACAAGGGTAAATTTAACCCGGTAGAGATATTATTATGGTGGATGACACAACAAGTGTTGTTAAAAGGAATCCGGGTCAAACGCAACTACAAACAATTTTCATGCAAATTCTATTTTGACACAGATCTGAAAAATGATACTAAAAGGAAAAAAACTCAAGAATTTAGGGTAGCAGTATGAACTCTAGTGAGCTATAGTGGATTTCTTTGAGATAGTGAAGGAAATCTACGAAGAAGACAAGTGCATTACGAAGAAAGTACGGGGCCTTATGGATTCAAATTAAATTTGAGATCTAAATCTGCTACTACAATGAACTACAAAGGAATTCTGAAGAACTCGCGGTGAACTATGGATGAATGAGTAATAAGAGGAGCACTCATAGATCTATGGAGCGAGGTTTGAAGATGGTGAGTGTCACGGAGTGGTCGTGGCGTTCTCAGAGAGCTCCGCGACGTCTTGAGCGGTGAAGAGGTCACTGTCGGCGTGGTGGTGTTTTGATCATGAAGAACAGAGAGCTCGAGGAAGAAGACGAGTTTGGAAACAGAGATGGTAAAGGTGAGCCTTTGGGGTCTGTCGCTCTATTTATAAGGGAATGAGAATCCCAAACGACAAGCGCAAAACTCTGGGAGGTGCAGTAAATTATGGCTAAAAATATTCCTCGATTCTTGCACCTCACAAACCCACTCAAAGATTCGTTCTGATGTCACGCATGAGTTTCGGAGATCTGTGAAGTGATGTCATGGTATAGAAAGCCCAAAAATGATAAGTGTTGAACAAGCCGCACGACCCGACGAATAAGTTTGACCCGACCAGTCATGTCATAAGAGCGAAACAAGAAGCGGTGGAGGGATGAGAAGATGACGGCTCCAGAAATAAACCCGGAGCTTAATCCTTCACCTTTTTTGTTTCTTCATCTTATTTTCAAGACAATTTTAATATGGATGAATCCAAATTAAACTAGGGGCTAATGTTGGAGTATTCCCCCTGACCATGACCCGGCCCTGAATATGAGCCGACTCAGGGCCAAAGGTGCTATGGGTCATATAGTTCTACGGGTGAAGGAGGCGCAACCAGGAGAAGGGCTTATGGCCCGTGGGGTGACCCGACCAGGGTCCGGCTCGTAATGAAGTAGGTGTGCAACTTAAGAAGAACGCCCATACAAAAGCACCCAACTTGGGAAGCAAGACATATAGAAGTTAGAGTAGGATATGGGTTGTTATTACGACCTGGATTCAATTGTAAATCTAGGGACTCGACCTGTTATATGAAGGGGAGCCCCTAGAAGGAAAAGACTAAGTTGCAATCTCTCGAGAGCTAGGTTAGCGAATCTGCATCCTTGTAATCGAGATTTCCAACAATATCAACCAAGCTAGAAGTAGGTCTTTACCTCCACCGTGATGGGCCGAACCTGGGTAAACTCGTGTCCTTCATTCCCGATCAACCCCGTTTAAGTGACCACCTAGTTGCGATGACCTCCAATCTTAGTCCTTTTAGGAGGACATCTATTGTGACAAAACCGCTACACTATCTTCCTTCTTGACTTACCCTTATTGATTTATGTCACCGCATTCTATTCCACCCATAGTGTTATATCCATGGCTCACGCTCATGTATTGTGTGGCGGCTGAAAAAGCTGAAGCGCGTTAAAAAGTATGAACCAATTGCTCGACTTGTCATCGGGGTAGTTCAAGATCTATATTTTGTGTTAGGAAGATCGAGCATGACAAGATTATATGATTTTGTGGGGATAGCGTTCTTTGGCATTTTTTTAAAGGCATGATTTTTTGTTGGTATGCCTGAGTATTGATGTCTTTATATCAAATTATAGACTATTGCCTTGAATCATTTGTATCCTAAATAATCATGCCATAAAAGAGATTACATGATAAACATGTTAGGTAGCATTCCACATCAAACATTCTGTTTTTATCATTTACCTACTCGAGGACGAGCGGGAATTAATGTTGGGGATGTTGATACGTCCCCAACGTATCTATAATTTTTTATTGTTCCATGCTATTATAGTATCAATCTTGGATACTTTATATGACTTTTTATGCTATTTTATATCATTTTTGGGACTAGCCTATTAACCTACTGCCTAGTACCAGATGATGTTTTTTGCTTGTTTTTGGTTTCCCAGAAAATTAGTACGAAACGGAGTCCAAACACTATGAAACTTTTTGATGATTTTTTTTCTAGACAAAAGAGATCCTAGAAGCTTCGGGAGGAGACCAGACGGTAAGGGTGCGCCTTGTTGCCTTGTGGGCCCCTCGTTGCTCCGTCTGACCTAATTCCACTCCTATAAATCTATATCTATCTATTATATACTTAAAACAAGAGTTAAACAAGTCATCACGATCCACATAGATTAAATTATCTCAGCCATTAATTTTAAAATATTGATGGTACATATTTTAGAATATTACGTTACATACAAATATTGTATATACGCATATATTAGGTTTGGAGGCTGTCACGTACATATATCTAGGAAGGGAAGTACAATCTGAATCGTGTGCATGACTTGATATAAAAAAAAGAATCATGTAGTACGTGTCATCTAAAAAAAATCAACTACGTGAGAAGGATACGTACAACACTTATTGTATGGTGGGTCTAATAAAAGGCTGATAAAATATAGGAGTTTGGCTTGGAAACGATTGCACCTAGGCAGCAGATACAACGTATAATTCAAGACAGGCAGGAGTCCGGACAATTTTTTTGTGATGATCTCAGAAGTGTTGTCAGCATATCACTTCCTTGGGCATATGACTCAAGCACATACCTGCGTATGTATTTTATTTTCCGGAGACATGCACGTACATGAGGAAGCTGTACATGTCTCTCGCAAAAGAAAAGGATATACATGTACACATTTGTACGTACAGTCAACATAGTAGTATCAACAGCCAACTCATTCATTGATCTGTCGACACGCCAGCAACACCGATCGATCCTAACATCCATGTTCTGGAGTTGCTTGCATTTACAATCACCTGAACAGTGGATTTTAGGTAATCTCCTCCTAAAGATTTTCTCTAGGCACAACTAATGTCTTTGTTTTTTTAGTCACGTGTAAACATATTTACAAGATCTACACTCACTCTTTCTATCAGTCATAGAAATAATAGTTATCAAATAGGAAAGAGAAGAGGGCAAAAGGTGTTGTCACGTACTTGCAACAAAAAAGTTACCACGGATCTACATAAGCTAAAAATATATTTACGCCGCTGATTCTAATTAGAGCGGCCGATATTTGAAATCGAAAGAATTAAGTACAACATCCGTGGTGCATAAAACGAGCACTACGGGAAAAAAGAAAGAAAGCTACAAATCCGTATCACACAGCCGAGCAGACACGATCTGAACCAGCAAGCCCGAACAATGTCGTACCCAAACATGGATTTGTCAAGTATATTAATGAGTCCACCAATAACGCGTACACAGCAGATGACGTTGTATACCCCTAAAAAGGCAGATCACGTGTATATAAGGCCAGACTTTTTTTGTGTGGGCATAAGGCCAGACATATGCACCAGCCGGATACATATCAGCCAAAGAATACATGCGTGTTACAAAAGAGCTACAAGAATACGCACAAAGTCTAGCCTCCCCGACACATAGCTAGCTGTCTGATAACTCGCGATATATAGTGGTAGAGCATACATCATTCCTAAAATTTGTCAACCTAATATGAGTATGACAAAGATGAGCTGAGATTTCCATGAACGGCGGGCACTGACATGGAAACATTCTGAGGGTATATGTGTGCAACAAGGTATGAAAAATATTCTTTCTATCCCACAATATAAGAACGTTTTTCAATATATGCTATATTAAAAAACATTCTTATATTATGGGATGAAGGGAGTATCTATTAAGAATAACTGGTGGATCCCTTAAATGTACCTTGAGCGAGCTACATATGGTAAATAAGATATGGGGTCTGTGAGTAAGATAAGATATTCTAGCAATTTTAATGAATACATATTGTTATTTACTAGCAAAAGAGCCCGTGCGTTGCAACGGGACACAAATTTTAACTTATTAATTCCTCTAGAAAGGATGAACAGGTTAACTCTGCATCCTTTGAATAGTAATGCTTAATTTGTGTGATGCTTGAATTGGATAGTGAACAACAAAAACTCACCTTATCTCTCATTTTTCCTAATGTCTATCCTCTGCTAGTTTCATGAAGATGACCTCTTTGAATAGTCTACATAGTACCTGTAGAAAGCAAATAATATGATTAGTTTTGGAGAACAATAGTTGGTCGCTTGTGTTCGATCTGAGCGGACGGAATTTCGTTGGTAAGAAGCAATAGTATCACCTTGGATGTAGAAAATAATATAGGTGAAAAAAACTGAAAGCGTAAATTCATGGGAAGAAGCGTATTATGACGGTGAACCCGAAAAAGTCAATCCGTGCTTTATGATTAGGGAGAGATATTTCCATACATATTAACGTGATGAGAGCATGCTTGGACCATATGAATGCATGCCATTTACGTACGCGTCATCAATATTCAGACACATATCCATGCTGGAAATTCTCACCAATTATTATTGAAAGCTCTCAACATTTTTTTTTGGAAGGGATGGTAGATGGAAAAGATATATACTTATATTAAAGTATATGGTTTTACATGACAAGATACATACCTCGATGCCATCGTTTGTTCATTGTTACACAACAAGATTCTTGCCGACACCCTAATATTGAATGTAATATTTTTATCTAAGTACAATAATTTTCCTTGAGACATCACTTTTTGCCTCAGTAATTTTCTAAAATATGAGATGTATAAACCGTAACATAGTGATGAAAAAAAGACACCATATGTAAATATATGTAGTATCATCCACATAGGTTAAATTATCTCCATTATTGATTACAGTGGTTTGGATTATTTAAGTCACTCTTACCAACATGTACGTAGTAATACACTGTGGATGCTATAGATAAGAATATAAGTATGTGTGGAAGCATTGTATCAGGTTTTCCCTTCCTGGTATGTAACGAAAATTAAACAACTCACGGTGCACTGTAGCAAAAGAACACATGGTTTTGCATGGTGAGTTCTCGACCTTGGTGTCTTTATTTCTCACACACCAAGGCCTCATGAAAAATGCAATACAGTTAAGAAATACAGTGGAGTACATCTAACAAAAAATATTTTTAGGAAAAATAAACCATTTTTCTAAAGACATACTTCTCTTACTACAAATAACAATTTGAGATGGGGAAATTAGTTGGTAGAGAAGAAAAATACCTCAGATTCACTACATAAAAACTACACAACATTAAACTAAAAAAAGACAACATCATGGGAGGCATGAATGCCCGCAGTAAAATTGCACAACTTTATATGTCCACAAATATATTTGGATTGGTTAAGTAAACAAAATTGATGCAATCTTTCAGCATTTTTTTCTGGCAATAGTTCTATTTATTGTTTTATACAAGTATTCCAATATGACTCTTAATGATGGAAGGTTTATACCCAAGCCTTTCAAATTTAAACGACATGACGTAGAATGTTACAAAACTAGCCGCGCAAATGCGCGGGTCACCCCGCTAGTTCCCTAATATTGGGAAACCAACAGGGAGCCACCCGAAACACTTTTTCTACTGCCGCAAGTTTCTGTTCTTCTGCCATCCCATCTGGAGGTCATTTCCAGTACTCTGTCGGAGGGGAAATCGGTCATGGAGGGTTCTACATCATCCTTGCTATCTTTCGCTGATGTGTGAGTAGTTTACCACAAACCTACGGGTCCATAGCTAGTAGCTAGATGGCTTCTTCTATCTCTCTTTGATCTTCAATACAATGTTCTCCTCGATGTTCTTAGAGTTCTATTCGATGTAATCTTCTTTTGTGGTGTGTTTGTTGGGATCCAATGAATTGTGGGTTTATGATCTGAATATTGATGAGAAGTAATTGAGTCTTTTTTTGAACTTTATTATGCATGATTGTTATAGCAATGTATTTATCCCCGATCTATTCGTTTGGTTTGGCCAACTATATGGATTTATCTTCAGTGGCAGAGGTGTTTTGTGATGGTTCAATCTTGCTCTATCCCAGTGACAGAAAGGGACAAGACACTTAATTGTATTGTTGCCATTAAGGCTAAAACGATGGGGTTTATTCATATTACTTGAGTTTACTTTGTCTACATCATGCCATCTTGCTTAAGGCATTACTCTGTTTTTATTAACTTAATACACTAGATGCATGCTGGATAGCGGTCGATGGGTGGAGTAATAGTAGTAGATGTAGGAATGAGTACGTCGGTCTACTTGTCTTGGACGTGATGCCTATATACATAATCATTGCCTTGAATATCGTCATAACTATGCGCTTTTCTATTAGTTGCTCAACTGTAATTTGTTCACCCACCGTATGCTATGTGCTCGAGAGAGAAGCCTCTAGTGAAAACTATGGCCTCCGGGTAGAACTGTGTCTATCATAGCTGCAACAGAAGTAGTAAAGGCTTGCTAAACATTTAATGGTTTAAAATCTATTAAAAATATGAAATAAATAGGGGAGCCTAACTCTAATATAATAAGATGATCCAACGGTGCGATTGTGAAAATATGCATTTATGTGTCCTCGGCGATAAAATAAGCATTTCAGCTCACTGTAGGATCAATATATACTGAAACATTTGTTCTTTTTGTCGAGGACACATCCAGTCATATTTTTTCAATCACTACGTTGGATCATGTTATATTATAGGTGTGTTGGTTTAGTATTTTTTTCAGGATTTTTGAGAACTTTTATACCGTCGAAAACCTTAACTAGTTCTGTGGTAAGCTATTGTAGAAAATCCTACTCCTATATATATATATAACCAAAATATCCTAGCTGCAATTTTATTTATTTTATTTTGTTTTGGAATTTATCTATCTACCACTACAAGATTTAATCCTTGCAAGTAACGAGTTCAAGGGGATTGACAACCCTCTCGCCCGCGTTGGGTGCAAGTTTGTTTTTGGGTGTGCAAGTGTTGTTCATCGGTAACCTCGAGGTGCCCTAGCTGTGTACGCCTTGGGGGAAACCACAAACCCTTGTATTCTCTCCTACCTATCAATGGAATGATACGCCTCCTCGCGTATTCGCGAAAAAAGTGTTGTTCACAAGGTTCTGCGTGATTCTCCTACTGGATTGATACCTTGGTTCTCACTAAGCAAAATACTTATCTCTATTGTGCTACATCTCCTATCCTCTTCGGGGAAAATCCCAACATAGCTCACAAGTAGAAGTGACCTAGGACACAAGTCTTACTTGATGCATATAATGGTGTAAGGCTCGAGGAAGTCATCAGTGACCCCTTGGAGTACTTCGACGATTGGTGAATTGAGTTGCTATGCAGGCCTCGAGTTATCAGTGTGGTCCCTTGATGACGAGCAATGTGGCCTTTACAGCCGAGTATAATTTCTTTTGTAGCTATCTGTATTACATGAGACTAAGGACACATGAATAGTGTATACATAACCTAGATTACAAGTGCCTCTTTATTCAATTCAGAGTAAGGACAATCCTAACAATCATGCTATATCTATATATATTCTTAGGAGTTTTACAAATTTTCTACCCTATAGACACTGTTCGGAGGTTCGAGCTTCCGGCATCATGTCCAGCGTTGACGTATCGCGTCGTCCACCTTTCGGCAGCCAAGGATTGCAATCTCCCTTATAGCCTGGGTTTGTGCTCCGTTTTTGCCTAAGCCGAGGAGTGTGGCCCTTTTTTTACTTTGATAGTATGTGCACAGCCAACCCAAACTTAGCAGTGTTTTTACATGGGGCTACACATTAGTCTAAGCTTTGACACAACCCCCAGGCCACTTCTGTTTGACCACCATGGTGCTTATGATAGCCTAAAATGTATCATGTTTGGATTCGTAGTTTGACACTTTTGTTCGAGTAATATCTTGATGTTGGTTTTCCGAGGATGCTAGGACAATGCTCGTCTTACCTCTAACGCATCCTCTATTGTGTGTGCTCCACCCCCCATGGGATTTTCAATGCAAAAATTGTGGAACCGAGAAACATAGTCCTCGACACTATGCTGGGGGGACATGCAACGTGTACCCCTATTTGGGGCTCTCCTCGGTAGCTCTTGGGGTAGTGTATAGTTTCTCTTTCGGGTGTGTGACTGGCGTATGCTGGAGTCATAGGCATGCACACCTGGAGTAGATCATTGTTGCTTCATCAGATCATGGCCGCTTGATCTAGTCCGTGCTTATGACGTCTTCTCAACGACTTGTACTTCGGCCACAAAGGCCATGGCCTGCTCCTCCATTCGAAGTGGGCGTTCCATATTGTCGTTCACTGTTATGATGCCATAGGGTCCGGGCATCTTTAGCTTTATATCAGCGTAATGCGGGACGAGTGGAAACTGCTGAAGGCCATTCTTCCCAAGAGTGCATTATAACTGATGACCTGCAAGGGCACATGGCCATTGAAATTTGCGATAAGTAGAGTATGTCACAGGGAGTGGGCATTGTAACTACCAACCCTGCAGCTACGTCATCACACAAGCGGCTACGTTCACACCCAGAACACTATGTGGAAATAGTCTATTCGCCAGTTGCTAATAGAAATATAATAATGGTGGTTTTTTAATACATCTCCAACGTATCTATATTTTTTTATTGTTCCATGCTATTATAGTACCAATTTTGGATGTTTTATATGTAATTTATGCAATATTATATCATTTTTTGGGATTAACCTATTAAATTAGTGCCATGTGCCAGTTGATGTTTTTGCCTGTTTTTGGTTTTCCAGGAAGTCAGTATCAAATGAAGTCCAAATGCCACGAAACTTTTTGACGATTTTTCTGGACATAAGAGACCCTAGAAGCTTTGGGAGGATGGCAGAAGGCGAAGGAGTAGGCCACAAGCCACATTGGCGCATCCATTTGCCTTATGGGCCCCTCGTTCCTCTGTTTGACTTAATTCCAACTCTATAATTCTCTAAAATCGGGAAACGAACAGAGAGCCACCCAAAATACTATTTCCGCCACCGTAAGCCTCTGTTCTTGCAAGATCCCATCTGGAGACCTTTTCCTGTACTCTGCCGGAGGGGGAATCGATCATGGAGGGCATCTACATCAACCTTGCTGCCCTTTCGATCATATGTGAGTAGTTTACCACTAACCTACGGGTCCATAGCTAGTATCTAGATGGCTTCTTCTCTCTCTTTGATCTTCAATACAATATTCTCCTCGATGTTCTTGGAGATCTATTCGATGTAATCCTTTTTTGCAGTGTATTCGTAGGGATGAGATGAGTTGTGGATTTATGATCAGATTATCTATGAATATTATTTGAGTCTTCTCTGAACTCTTTCATGCATGATTATTATAGCTTTGTATTTCTCTCCGATCTATCGATTTGGTTTGGCCAACTAGATTTATTTATCTTACAATGGGAGATGTGCTTTGTGATGGGTTTATCTTGCGGTGCTCAATACCAGTGATAGAAAGGGACATGACACGTCTTTGTATCATTGCCATTAAGCATAAAACGTGGGGTTTATTCATATTGATTGGAGTTTACTTTGTCTACATCATGTCATCTTGCTTAAGGCGTTACTCCGTTCTTTATGAACTTAATACTCTAGATGCATGCTAGATAGCGATCAATGTGTGTTGTAATAGTAGTAGATGCAGGTAGGAGTCGGTCTACTTGTCTCGGACGTGATGCCTGTATACATGATCATTGCCTTGGATATCATCATAACTATGCTCCTTTCTATCAATTATCCAACAGTAATCTGTTTACCCACCGTATGTTTTTTGTTGAAGAGAGAAGCCTCTAGTGAAAACTATGACCCCAGGGTCTATCTTTATCATATATTAAAATCCAAAAATACCTTGCTGCAATTTATTTACCGTTATTTTATTTTATGTGTTTGTTTATCTATCTACCACTGCGAGATTTGATCCTTGCAATTAACCGCGACTGGATTGACAACCCCTTGTTTGTGTTGGGTGCAAGTATTTGTTATTTTGTGTGTAGGTGTTGTTGACAAGGTCTTGTGTGGATCTCCTACTAGATTGATAACCTTGGTTCTTAACCGAGGGTAATACTTATCTCTATTGTACTACATCATCCTCTCCTCTTCGAGGAAATCCCAACGCATCTCACAAGTAGCAGGAAGAATTTCTGGCGTCGTTGCCGGGGAGACATCACCAAATCCTATAAAGTACCATCACATACACTTTCATCTCCTTGCATTTACTTTCATTTGCCATCTGCCTCTCGTTTTCATCTCCCCCACTTGTAAAACATTTTCACAAAAACACAAAAGCATTTTTAATTTATCTTTTTACTTGTTTGCTTGATTGATTGCTTTTTGCCTTCATCCCAACACACCAAAAATAGAAAAGAAAAAGGAAAAGTAAACACATATGGATCCAGTTAAAGTTTTCTACTTGGATCATCTTTGATCCATTTGAGCTCGTGCTGAAACCACAACTAGTTTAGTTGAGGGAAAATCATTAGATGAGCATGCTCATTTGTGTATCACCGTTTGTCTCAAAAAGGGAGACTCTTATGGAATCAAATAAATTGTTGCTATGCTATGCTTGGAATCTATGTGAATTTCATGATTTTACGAACCCTAAGAACAACTTCCCTACCTATGTGAGTTTAATGATAATGAAATTTTATCTTCTTATGCCAAAGGTGTTTATAGTTACTATGATATCGAACAAATTAAAGAATTTTTTGCTTTTAAGGGTGCTTATGAAGTTTCTTCTTTGATTGAAAAGTATGATGCTACTCTCTATAAATCTGAAATTTTTGCCATACGTAAATATTGCTATGAAAACTATGGTTCTAATGCCTATGTTAGTGAATTCATTGGGAGAATGTCTACTGATTTGGAAGAGAATAATGGTATACAGGAATCTATAGATAATTATGATCCCAATGATTCACTTGAAATATCCCTTTTTGATGAATTTGATGCTTGCTATTCTTATGGCCATGATGCCAATATTAATGATGCTTATGGAGATGAAATTGCTATAGTTTCTTATGTTAAAAATGAAATTATTGCTATTGCACCCACACTTGATAGCTCCTTGAATGAAAAGCATGATTGCAATGATGTATTATAAATTATATGAATGTCAATTGTGCTAATGATATGCAAAGCTACAAGCTTGGGGATGATGATTTTGTTATGTCCACTACTTATTGCAATGATCATGATTGGGGTGATAATGCTTCTTATGATCTTGAAAATTTATTTAAGCCTCCCTGATGAATATGATATTGATAATAATGTTTACAACAGTATTGAAAGTGGGTTTGGAAGAGTGTCAACTTTAGGTAAAAATAACCCCACATATTTGGAGAGTGTTCAATCTTATGAATTTATTGATGAAAGTGGGTTTGGAGAGGTCGTGACTTTAGTTAATGTTAATCCCACTATCTTGGAAGATTATGAAAAATTTATGCATGTGGAACATAAAGAGAATATTTTTTGTGATATCTATATTGTTGAACTTGATTATGATTCTACATGTAATTATTATGAGAGAGGAAAATATGGTTGTAGGATTTTTCATGTTACTAAGTTACCTCTCTTTGTGTTGAAAATTTTAATGCTTCCTTCTTCCTATTTGCATATGCTAGAAATTGCTTGTCTTGATAATTTTTTTGCTTATGAAATGCCTATGCATAGGAAGTACGTTAAACTTAAATGTGTTTATCACATGTTTTATGATGCTCTCTTTGTGCTTCAATTCTTTTCTTTCATGTGAGCATCAATAAAATTCCAAGCCTATCTTAATGGCTATATGAAAGAGCTTATTGGGAGACAACCCAATGCTTACAGTTTTTTGTGTGCACACAATTATGCTACTGTTATGGTTGTGTTTTTGTGTTTAAATTAGTGTTTGTGTCAAGTAAAGCCTTTGGGATGATTTGGATGATAGTTGCTTTGATTATGTGAGAAAACAGAAACTTTTCCCGCCATTAACAGAATTATCTGAATTCACTTAAACGCGATAAAATTCTGAATTTTTTACACATGATTGATATACAAATTTCCCACATTGTCCTAATTTTTATGGATTTTTGGAGTTACATAAGTATGGTCATTGTTCGAATCATTATAGACCATTCTATTTTTGACAGATTTTGTTTTTGTCGCATTGTTTGCTTGTCTTAATGAATCTATGGATTGTATCGGGGGGTATAAGTCATAGTGAAGTTATAATACAGTACGTATTATGCAATAATTAAATATGAATGGGTTTTCAACAATACCTAAAGTGATGATTTTCTTATTATACTAACGGATCTCACGAGTTTTCTGTTGAGTTTTCTGTGCTGAAGTTTTCAAGTTTTGAGTGAAATCGCGATGGATGAAGGAATAAGGAGTGGCAGGTTGGGGATGCCCGATGCATCCCAAGGTAATATTCAAGGAGACCCAAGCATCTAAGATTGGGGATGCCCCTGATGGCATCCCCTCTTTCTTCTACCAACCATCGGTAAATTACTTGGAGCTACTCCCTCCGTTCCTTTATATAAGGTGTATTTGTTTTTTGATAATATTCCACAATGTAAGGTGCATTTGTTCTCATTCCTTCTAATTCCATTCTTAGCCCTCTAGAAAAAAGGGAAGTATCTATTTCCTGATTGCATGTATCTCTCCTTGTGGCAAAAGAAGGAAAGTATCTCTCTCTAGATTGTGTCTATCTCTTTCTTTCCTAGACTAACTGATTTACTTGCCACTAACCAACGATTTGCCAAGGGTAATTTTGTCCTCAATTCTCTATAATTTTGTGCCTTGGTCACCATGCCAAAAATAATACACCTTACATAAAGGAATGAAGGGAGTATATTTTTATTCATCACATGATATGAGTTTTGCTTGGAGCGTCGTGTATTATATGAGTCTTTGCTTTTTTGCTTTTTAGTTTGCCACAATCATATTTGTGGGACACACCTTTTTTAGAGGGACAAACATTATCTGTGATTTGTTAGAATACTCTTTGTGCTTCACTTATATCTTTTGAGCTAGGTAGTTGCTCTAGTACTTCACTTATATCTTTTAGAGCACGGGGGTGGTTATATTTTAAAGAAATAGTTGCACTCTCATGCTGCACTCATATCATTTTGAGAATTGATAGTAGTAATGGAAATGTGTACAAGTTATGAAATTGGTCCTAATAAGATAGGTATTCAAGAGGAATATAATAAAAACTTGCATGTACATCACTGAATATGATAAGTTTGATTCCTTGCAATAGTTTTGCGATATAAAGATAGTGATATGTGGGAGGTACTTGTCGGGGGTGTCGTGCGACATATGCCAAAGGGTGGCTTATCATGGAGGGGCTAATAATACGTCGTCGGTGCCAGGAAACGGGATAAGGCGCAAACATGCCCGCCGGCGAATCTTACCCAGGTTCGGGGCTCTCCTAGGAGATAACACCCCTACTCCTGCTCTGCGGGGTCTCCGCATGATCACTCAAGCAACAATGGTGGCTACAAGCATGCTCCTTGAGCTGTTTCTCTAGAGTGGGAAGAAGAGCAAGGCTAGCCCTAACTTCCTCTCTCTATGTGTGTGCATGGGTGGACTAAGGTCTGAACTCTTTGCATGGGTGCCCTGGGGGGTTTATATAGGCCTACCCCCCAGGGCTACAAAGCTAATCCGGCCGGGTGTAGGAACCGACTGCCAGTGTCTGCGGTCGCCGGCTTCTCCGCCAGCCGCTGGGGCCCACCTGGTGGGCCCTGCTGGCTGTCTTGCACTTAGCCGACAGGCCGCGCCCGCCGCTGACGGGTTCTGCCTGCCGCTTAGTACTGTGGAAATGCCACTGATGATGCATGCTTTGTCGGGGAAGGCGTGGCTACTGTCGGCGTTCTGGGAATGGGGGTCCCCAGACTTGCCTGCCTGCGGCCCATGGCGTGGCTGTGCTAGCAGGCCTGTATGGCCCATCTTCATCAACAAGGCATTTAAGACCGCTTTTGTCAGGATAAGCTGTACTAGCTGTCCCCTTTCAAATTGGCCGTTGTTGTTTCCCTTCCCTCTCAATATTTGGGGAGAGGACCAAGGCCTATATAAGTAGAACTAGCCGCCACAGTAGGGGGATCGATTCCATCTTCCATCCTCTCACTCACAAGCTCACAGAGCACAAGAACACGTCAATCTCAGGAGGCAGTTCTTCCCCTTGTACTGTTCATCATCAGCCCAAGAGGCAATCCACCACCACACTGGAGTAGGGTATTACACCAGAACGGTGGCCCGAACCAATATAAATCTCGTGTCTTTTGTGTTGTGAGTTCGTCGAGTTCGTCCTTGAGACCTTAGCCAGTTAGGACGTGGATCGGTAGGGAGGAATTCTTCACGCGCACCCCAGAGTTCGAACCTTGAGGGTTTTGCCGGAACCCGTGATCGGACATTTGGCGCGCTAGGTCGGGGTGCGCTGTAGCTTCTCTTCCGTCGATCTGCGCTCCGTCGCCACCGCGCTCCGCCCTCATGGCAGGCGCCCCGCTACCGACTCCGACGGCCGGCGTTGACGACGGGGCCAGGGGGCTCCGGGCCCTGGCCCCCGCCCTGCGGCAGGTGCGGTGGCCACCCAAGTTCAAGCCGGAGATGTCGCCGCGCTACGACGGCGCGTCGGACCCGTCGGCTTTCCTGCTGGCATATGAGGAGGCCGTCCTCGAGGCCGAGGGTGACGACAAGGTAATGGCCAACTGGCTTCCCACGGCCCTCGCCGGCAACCGCGCGCCTGGCTGCTCAACCTCCCCGGATCCACGGTGGCGTCTTGGGAGGAGCTACGCAACCTCTTCACTGTGCGCTACGCGGCACCGGCGCACCACACGGTCGCGGCCCTGCTAGGCGGCTCTCAGGCGCCGCCTTCAGATCGCCACATCAAGCCGTTCCTCCGCCAGATTGGTGGCGCTTCCAAGCGCTCGGGGGCTCTGCCGGGCTGGGCTGCGCCTGAGGCCGACCTCACCTGCAGCTCAGAAGACCACCCTATCACCACCGCCAGCTCGGGCATGCTTCTGATGCTCTGCACGCCCACCATCTGCAACGTGGCCGTCACCAAGACCCTCATTGACGGCGGCGCCGGCCTCAACCTGCTCTCCGTGGAGGCCTTCAGCCTTCTTCACGTGCTGCTCGAGCGGCTCAGCCTCAGCAAGCCTTTCTCAGGAGTTGGTGGCGGCACTGCCCGCTCCTTGGGGCAGATCCGCCTCCCCGTCACCTTCGGCACGCGCGACAACTACCGGACCAAGCTGGTCGACTTCGACATCGCCCGCATCGGCCTCCCGTACAACACCATCCTCGGGTACCCAGCTCTGGCCCAGTTCATGGCAGTGACTCATCTGGCCTACAACCTCATGAAGATGCCTGGAAGCAAAGGCGTCCTCACCGTCAAGGGGGACGCCAAGGAAGCCCTGGCGGCGCTCAAGATCGCCCTCAAGACCGCTGCGGCGGCGCAGCCTGCCGACGCGGGCACCTCCGAGCCCAAGGGAACCGCACCAACCAAGAAGAAGCAGTTGTTCACACAAGACAAGGCGGAAACCAAGTAGGTGCCAGTCAACGAGGACGGGTCCTCAGGAGCCACCTTTACCATAGGTGCCGGCCTCGACCCAAGCCAAGAGGAAGCATTGGTGAAGTTCTTGCGCGCAAACAAGGATATATTCGCATGGGAGCCCAATCAGCTGCTGGGGGTCCCAAGAGAGGTGATTCAGCATCACTTAAGGGTATGCCCCAACGTGCGCCCTGTGAAGCAGCGGGCGAGACGGCAGTCCACGGAGAAGCAGGCCTTCATCGTCCAAGAGACCCGCAAGTTGGAGGCGGCAGGTGCCATTCGCGAGGTTAGGTACCCCGAATGGCTGGCGAACCCCGTCGTAGTGCCGAAGAAAGGAGAGAAGGAGCGAATGTGCGTCGACTTCACCAACCTCAACAAGGCCTGCCTCCAAGATCCATTCCTGCTCCCACACATCGACCAGATCATTGACTCCACCGCCGAGTGCGACCTACTGTGCTTCCTGGATGCATTCTCAGGGTATCACCAAATCAAGATGGGGTGGAAGATGTAGAGAAGACAGCCTTCCTGACCCCATGTGGGGTGTACTGCTACACCTGCATGCCCTTCAGACTGCGCAACGCGGGCGCGACCTTTCAGCGGCTGATGCACATCGCCTTAGGGCGGCAGCTCGGGAGAAACACGGAGGCCTACGTCGACGACATTGTGGTGAAGTCTCGGGAGGCAAGAACCTTGATCCAAGATCTGGAGGAGATCTTCGCGAGCCTGCGCCAGGTGAACTTGTGGCTCAACCCAGAGAAGTGCGTGTTCGGTGTCCCTTCCAGCAAGCTGCTGGGATTCCTCGTGTCCCACAGAGGGATCGAGGCGAACCCAAAAAATATCAAGGCCATTGAGGATATGAGCCCACCGCAGACCCTCAAGGAAATGCAGAAGCTGGCTGGTCGGGTAACTGCGTTGGGACGCTTCATCTCCAAGCTGGGAGAGCGCGCCCTACCCTTCTTCAAGCTGATGAAGAAGAAGGGCACATTCGAGTGGACCCCGGAGGCCGACCGAGCTTTTCAAGACCTCAAAAGATACCTGACCAGCCCTCCGGTGATGGTTGCGCCGTGGCCTCTCGAGCCTCTAGTACTTTATCTTGCCGCCACCCCGTACTCCGCCAGCGTAGCACTAGTGGCGGTTCGGGAGGAGCACCAAGCCAAGGGTGCGCCGCGCCAAGCTACGCTGCCAGCCAAGATGATGCAAGATCAGGAAGGCGCAGCAAGAGCCGTAGCGGCATCAACAGAAGACCAAGCTCGGCAGGACGACGTCACAGAGATTCCCGCAAGCGATCAGGCGCCAGGAGTTCCGCCACCTCATGAGACACCCCAACTTCGCAAGACGCGAGCCTCATCAACGCACTTGCCCTCATCGAGCACCCGGTGTATTTCGTCAGCACGGTGTTGCTGGACGCGAGGGCACGATATCCCATGCCTCAGAAGCTCCTGCTCGCGCTCCTATTGGCCTCGCGCAAGTTGCGGCACTACTTCCAGGGCCACCCCATCAAGGTCGTCTCAGCCTACCCATTGGAGAGGGTGCTCAGGAGCCCCAACTCTGCTGGAAGGGTCGCTGAGTGGAACATCGAGCTGCAGGCATTCCAGTTGGAGTTCAGCACTACCAGGGTCATCAAGGGAGTTGCGCTCGCTGATTTTGTGGCGGAGTGGATGGATGCCCTGACGCTTGAAGTAGGTGAAGACTGGTCCACCTCACTAGGAAGCGAGGCGCCAGATGGTTGGGTCATGTATTTCGATGGCGCCTTCGTGCATCAGGGCGCGGGGGTTGGAGCAGTGCTCATCTCTCCCACTCAGGACAAGCTCTACTATGATGTGCAGCTCTGCTTTCAGCAGGGCAAGAAGGTCTCCAACAACATCGCAGAATACGAAGGCCTCATAGCTGGCCTGAAGGCCGCAGCAGCTCTGGGGGTGAAGCGCCTCACCGTTAGGGGCGACTCACAGCTCCTCGTCAACTTCTCCAACAAAGTGTACGCGCCAAAGGACGAGCACATGGAGGCCTACCTCACGGAAGTGCGTAAGATGGAAAAGCAGTTCCTGGGCCTGGAGGTGCAGCATGTGCCCCGTGGCACCAACAAGGAAGCTGACGACATCGCCAGGAGGGCGTCCAAGCGGCAGCCCCAAGAGCCTGGCGTCTTCGAGGAGCGGCTCTTAAGGCCGTCAGCAACGCCACCACTTTCAAGCACAGCTCAGCCTCGGGAGGAGCTCCCACAGCCGCCTGCCACAGGAGCCCCAGCCTGTGGCCCGACCTCAGGAGCTCGCCTGTTCTTGGCGCTCGAGCCCCAGGAGGGATGCTGGACCAAGGAATTCAAAGAATATCTAATGCAAGGGCCGCTGCCGGAGAAGGAGGAGGACGCAGAGCGCGTGGCCCGGCAAGCCACAGCATGCTGCATCCAGGACGGTGAGTTGTACAGGAAGCGACCAAATGATGTTTCGCTGCGTTGCATTTCCAGGACCACAGGAAGGAGTTGCTAATTGACATACACGGCGGGGACTGCGGGCACCACTCGTCATCATGGACCCTCGTCGGCAAGGTATTCCGTAGTGGATTCTACTGGCCCATGGCGCTCAACGACGCAGCTGAGCTGGTGAAGTCCTGTGAAGCCTACCAGTTCCACGCCAAGCAGATCCATCAGCCGGCTGAAGGCCTCAAGACCATCCCACTCACATGGTCGTTTGCGGTCTGGGGGATGGATATCTTGGGCCCGTTCCCTCGAGCGCTTGGGGGCTACCGCTACCTCTACGTCGCCATCGACAAGTTCACTAAGTGGGCGGAAGTGGAAGCCGTCCGCACCATCCCAGCCGGTTCCGCAGTCAAATTCATCAAGGGTCTCGTGAGCCGCTTCGGGGTCCCCAACCGCATCATCACCGACAACGGCTCGCAGTTCACTAGTAACCTCTTCAAAACATACTGTGCTAACCTTGGAACATAGATCTGCTACGCTTCGGTGGCGCACCCCAGGAGCAATGGTCAAGCCGAATGCGCCAACGCAGAGGTCCTGAGGGGCCTCAAGACCAGGACCTTCAAGAAGAAGCTCGAGGCCTGTGGCAGGGGCTCGCACCACGAACTCCAGTCCGTGCTGTGGTCCATCTGCACCACCGCCACCAAGCCGACGGGTGAGACACCGTTCTTCCTCGTCTACGGAGCCGAAGCGGTCCTCCCTCACGAGGTCAAGCATCGCTCCGCACGGGTCCTGGCGTTTGATGAAACGCAGCAGGATGCCACGCGGGGGATGGACCTCGTCCTGGGGGAGGAACGTTGCCGCGAGGCTGCACTAAGGGTGGCAAGGTACCAACAGGCGCTGCGGTGATACCACTGCCACAACATCCGCTCCAGGATGCTCGAGGCGGGCGACCTCGTCCTAAGGCGGGTCCTCTCCAGGGAAGGGCTGCACAAGCTCTCCCCTATGTGGGAGGGCCCGTTCAGGGTCGTTCATGTCTCCAGGCCTGGCGCCGCGCGCCTGGATACACAAGACGGGGTGCGCATCCAGAATGCCTGGAACATCCAGCACCACCAGAAGTTCTACCCATGAAGCAAGGCCCAGTGCCTATGAAGAAAGGCCCAACGCCTATGAAGAAGGCCTGGTGCCTGTGAAGAATCACCGCCCGTTACACTCTCACATAATAATGAGTGGGGCTGTAGACGCCCCGGAGTCTCTGGACTGCCGCCCTTGGGCCTCGGGGGCTCCCTCCCATGCCTAGTGGCAGCACTTAGCCCCGCGCTGGTGAGAAGACTTGAAGACTAGACTAGGTGCCGGACACGGCTTTTCATTTGCTCTCCGTAGTTGGCTCGCCTTCTTTTAATCGAAGTTTGCTTTTGGTGTCCCTTGCTGATTTGGTCCCGTCGTCTTTTGCCGCTATTTCCGACTCTAGTTTACCTGTGTTCTCTCTCTCGCATACCTCGCGAGGGGGCTAGGCCAGTGCCCTCGCGAGCGTTTTCCATCTCTCTGCCTTCCGCCTGCTTTCTCGCGAGGCACCCTTGTTCAAGCCCACAAGCTAGTGCATCTCTCCTAATCCGTGCCCCTCGGGTACCGTGATACGAAACGCTGGGTCAAGGCTTGGGCGAATGACAAGTTTCCTAGCGAGCTTCCTAATGATTTTTTTTGCAGTTCCTGAGCGACCACCAAGTCAGGACGGGCACGAGGAAACAAGTTCCTTGTGAAGAGGAGGCTACCCCGAATGCGCCAAGCTAAGTTATCTCTGCACAAAATAACGACACAACACGGAAACAACAAGCATAGCAAAGTGATTGAGGAATCATAGTTCGATACACGCCCCTCCGGGCCCATGCTGGTTCCATTTTGGATGCAGGAAGGAAAAGAAGAACAAAACAAAAGCGGCGCTCGCCCCTGCAGTAGTCCACGGTGGCAAACCCTTGGCGACGACCCGAGCTTAGCCGGATCCCTCCTCGCGCTTCACGGAGGTGCAGCGACGAGACGACCCGCTACCACCTTCGCAGCGAGCGCGACGGCTGGTTGTAGCCACCGCTGCTGGAGCTGTCGCCAAGAGAAGACCCACCGTAACTGGACGAGGCACGGCCGGCGAGCTCGCCCTCGCCCTCGTCGCGGCCGTCGCCGAGGCCGAGCACCTCCTCGCTATCGTTCATCTCGGGGCAGCACCCGGCGCGGCGACCATCTTCCCCAAACACCCTCACATAGAGGTTCGCATCACTGTTGTACTTGAAATGGAGGGTGCATCGCCAGCCCAGGCCGCGTGCACGGGCGAAAGTCTGCCAACCTCGGGCCAGAGCTATGTTGCCCGCGGCGGAGACCTCAACCACGACCCACGAGGCCCTGCTGCAGCAGCCGTCCGCCTGCAGCCAGAGCCCGCCTGGACCAGAGACTGGCAGCTCGTCAACGAAGAAGCGCGGAAGCTTAAGCCAGTTGCCGGCCGGATCCTCCGACCAGACAACGAACTCCGGCAGCACCTCTGCCGAGTGGAAGCGTGGCCGGGGAGGCCGCGCAACCACGGCACGTCTCCCTTCATCAACGGGACTGCCGTGACCGGAGCGACCCCTGCCACGTGCAGCGGTGCCACCCCGGGAGCGGGGGGCGCGGCGGGAGCCGCGGTGTGCTTACGGGGACGGCCGCGTCCCCGCTTGGGTGCCGAGGAGCCGGGCCCCTCGCGAGGGGCCTTTCCCTTCTCTGTGGCGGAGAACCTCTTCGACGGTGCCATGGGAGCCGGTGATGGAGCAGAGAAGGAAGGAGCAAGCGGACTGGTAAGAGATGGGCGACGGGGGCTCTGCCCCCCCCTCCCCATTTATAGTGGAAGAAGGCCAACTGGCGCCTCCCACAATCACAGGTAATGATGGTTTTCCTTGCATGTCGCAGGGACTTGTCAAGTCGGGCAGTCACCGAGGCAACGTGGGGAAGCGGAGGCGCCCACGTCCAATCAACCGTCGCACGTCAACCAAGGCCGCAGACTTTTGGGGCTGCGGCGCTCCGTACTTGACCTTTGGCTTCGCCTCAAAGCCAAGCCCGAGCGCACCTTGGGCCCGGGGGCTACTGTCGGCGTTCTGGAAATGGGGGTCCCCAGACTTGCCTGCCTGCGGCCCACGGTGTGGCTGTGCTAGCAGGCCTGTACGACCCATCTTCATAAACAAGGCATTCAAGACCCCGCAAGGGGCCAAGCCTCGCGAGGCGGACGACACAAGACCTCCTTAGGAGCGGCCTTGCCAGGCAGGCTCACTAGGGGTGGAGAGATCAAGGCAAGGCAAACCTCGCGAGGTTCTCGTGACGTGAGCTATGACGATCAAGATCAGGCGGGCGCCAGCGCGCAGTGTCCTTGTTCCCTCTTTGGTGCTAAGGAGGCAAGCGCAGGCGCGGAATACCGAGGCATCAAGCAAAGGTTTCCATATCAGTGCAACGAGACCAAGACCAGCAGGACGGCAAGACAAAGGTCACCATGGAGCCCAAGACGGCGTCACCACCAGAGCCTTTTGCAGGCGAAGACCGCTTTTGTCAGGATAAGCTGTACTAGCTATCCCCTTTCAAATTGGCCGTTGTTGGCTCCCTTCCTGCTCAATCTTTGGGGAGAGGACCAGGGCCTATATAAGTAGAACTAGCCGCCACAGTAGGGGGTTCGATTCCATCTTCCATCCTCTCACCCACAAGCTCACAGAGCACAAGAACACCTCAATCTTAGGAGGTAGTTCTTCCCCTTGTACTGTTCATCATTAGCCCAAGAGGCAATCCACCACCACCACACTGGAGTAGGGTATTACACCACAACGGTGGCCTGAACCAGTATAAATCTCGTGTCTTTTGTGTTGTGAGTTCATCGAGTTCGTCCTCGAGACCTTAGCCAGTTAGGACATGGATCGGTAGGGAGGAATTCTTCGCGCGCACGCCAGTGTTTGAACCTTGAGGGTTTTGCCGGAACCCGTGATCCGACAGCTACAGTACCGCCGCCTGGTAGGCGACTACTGTAGCCACTCCCCGTCTCTTCTGATTAATGGCACATAGACTTTTGAGGGAGGGGGAGGGCCGCCTGCTGGGAGTCGGCCTCCCCCCGCGTCATCTGATGGGAGCTCGCCGCCTTCTGGCTTCTCACGGACAGGTAGGGCTCGCCGCCTGGGGCCGTACCGACAGCCCGTAGTGGGAGCATGGCCTTCTCTACCATGGGTGATGTCATGGGCTGCGTGGCAACAGTGCCGCGCTGGGTGGGGGATGTCCGCCTAGTACGCCGCACTGTGGCCACGCTCTGCCCTGGATTCGGGGGTGGGAGGCTGCACTGTAGCCACGCCCTGTCTCGTTGTCATAATGTGGTGCAAACATCAAGGGGCGGAGGGGCCGCCTGCTAGGAGTCGGCCTGCTCGGCGATCGTCTGTTTTGCTTTTCCGCCTTCTGGCAGACGGCCGTATGGACCAGCCATCCCCAAGATGGCAGCCTTTGGTTTTTGATTCTTGAGGGGCGCAGCCGGTCCCGATGTCTTGAAATACCATGGGAGGCTGATGAGGCTACCCATGGTCATTTACTCCGATAGTATTCCCCGAACTGGTGGGGTGCCATGGCTGAAAGAGGCGATGGGCCTCAGCGGCTTCCTACTCCGAGTGGTTCATTGATCTCGCTTTGTCCGTCTTCCGGAGCGCCGGCTGTCAGGAGTCGGACGTGACCAGGCAGGTCACCTGGTGGTTTTTGAAACATCTCGGCGGGAGTTGGGTGGCGCGCCAGCCAGGTGCCAGGCTCGCCGCCAGCTATTCGTGCGCCACGTGGCGCCACCCGGCCGGGCCGCGTACCAACCCACGCGTGCGATGGGACGTCGCCGCAGGCCGGAGCCCACCACTACCGGGCCTTGGCACATGCGTAGATCCGCCGCGACCGAGGTGAACGGTTGCGGTTCCGTGGCGCATTTACTTCACGCCGTTACCGTGCGGTAAATGCGGGGCCGTGGGGTCGTGGGCACAGTTAATCTCACGATCCCCACGCCCTGTCCCCTCGGCTTCGCGGCCAGGGGCTATAAGTAGGGGGAGGAGGGGAGCGGCACTAGCACGCGCGCCCTCCTCTCCCTCTGCCATTTTTCTTCCTCTTCTTCTTCTTTGCTGCCGCCGCACTCCCACGGCATATGAATGCTTCTCGGAGACGGTTGAGACTGGCGTCTTGGTGAAGTCCCGGTTTAGACCTTTGGACATCGGGCCGATAGGCTACATGGGCCAGAGTCAGGACAATAATTTCCTACCACCAAATATTAGTCTCGCACGGTTTCGTGTGACCAGAGGCCTATTTGGCGCTTCGTTCAATATTTGGGAGCAGAAGCATTAACGTTTTTTGTTCTCTTGAATTGAACTTTCAGGATTTGTCAAACTTCACAAATCTTTACTCTTGAAAATCCTAAAGCTACGATTATTTTGGAATGGAGGGGGTACATTTGAATATACATTGTACACGAGTATATATTAAAAAATATGCAACTTACCTCGGTTCATGCATGGTTCCAGATATAATCTCCTTGGTTGCAAAAAAAAGTTAGACATGCGTATGAATATATATAGCATGTTCAAACGCACAACAAAGATTGATGCCCCCTTTTACATCTGATTTACAAATGCCATTATCTCGGGTTCAAATAGATGAATGCACTTCCTATGAATTCGAATCTTCGAAACCCCCTTTATGTTGAATTCGACATGTATTCTATTTCGTAGCTAGCAATTTGGAATGTATCCATGCAAGTGGCAAATATATAAAGTGCTTCACACTAACAACATGGAGTGCACTAATTAATGTTTATATATGAATTGCAAAAACATCCATTGCCTGTATTTCAAACCGCTTTCACTCTATGGATCGATAATATGAAATAAACACATGCACATGCTAGAATTCAATAGAGTATGGGTGTCTGATAGACCGATTTTCGTCCATACGCAATTTGCAAAATTCATGATCTCATCCAAAAATAATAATGCCATTCTCACAAACGCGCTATATATCTCTCTATCTACCGCATAAGTGCACACACTTTATATGCATCAGCATTTCTCTTTCACACATGCTCACAATCTCTCTCGGGGTGTCGGGGAGTCTCGTGCACATGCTCTCTCTGTATCTCTCTCTCTCTCTTTCTGACTACTATGTACCACTCTTTTCACTAATCTCAGTTGGAAAACACTATTTCTCTGACATGCATATACACACACGCACGGTCTCTACTAGCCCTCTATACGCACATATATGCGCCTACGTGTCTCCTGCATGCACATTATCTTTAGGCCTCTCTCGCACACATTGCCCCCCCCCCAGACACACCTCTCTCTTAGTAGTTGGCAGATATGATTCCATCATATCATTCGGTAGGATATCCCTGACTGTTAGGCTGGATGGTAATACGAGGCAAAGTTTTACCCTAGTTCGGACCCTTGCAGTTGAGGAAAAAGCCTACTCCTGGTACTGTATATTAGTGATAGGGGTGTGTACAAAGTACACATGAATACCAGGCATTGTGCGTGTGTGTATACTATCGACGAACTAGCCCCCAAGCTTCTATAACATACTGGGGGCCTAGGGTTACAAATCATATATAGTCAGCTTATCACCAGTGGGGATAGTGTCCTCCGCGACTCTGGTAGCTAGCTTCGTGTTGTACGCCGAGTCCTCCACATGGGTCTTCGTATAACGCGTCTCGATCCAACCTACGTGGCACAGGATGGAACCGGCCCATGAGTCCTCATGTTGACCCACCACAACTAGAAATGATGTGCCCACCACACCACACACGCAATCGGCCACTAAGAAAATAAGCATATAAAATAGTACAATGTTATACATGAAAGTTAATTGCATGGTGCATCCAAAAATATTTCTTCTGCATTGTGAATGTTTATATATTCTCCTAAAATATTAGTCACGGGAAAGAGAAACGAAGGGCATAGCTCTCCTTGTCTCCACCCGACATCCCCTCTTTCTACACCACTTTCACGTACGCACACAAACTATCTCTCGGCCCTCTAAAAGTATGCATGCCCATGACACATTCACGCGTGACGGTCACTGTATTTCAAGCTAAAGCACTATACGGTCACTGGACTTTAGAATATGCTCATTACGGTCACCGTATACATTCTCGTGGTGATCATACGGTATCTAGCTCACGATATGTCTCCGTATTTTCTTGATGACACTGACGGACTTTGCATTTGGTGCGTGCTCCGTATTTTGTTGACGACACTTACGGTCATTGTATTTGAAGAGAAAGCACGATATGGTCACTGGACTTCAGAATAAGCTGATCACGGTCACCACATACATTTTGTCATGCTAACCAACATGTGGTTGGATGGTTAGGAGGACAGTGGTTTCTCGAGCCCACCAAGGTTAAAGTCCCGGTGCTCGCATTTATCCTGGGTTAATTTCAGTATTTTCCGACGATGTGCGTTCAGTGGGAGGAGACGTTCCACTCGACTACGAGGCACCTATGGTGACTTTATAAAATCTCAAGATCATATGCTGGCTCACTCTCTCGAAGGTGCTCATAGGGGTAGGGTCTGCGTGTGTGCTTTTATAGCGGTGAGTGCTTGCGCGTATATATGAGCCCTTGCATCTGTACCGTGTTAAAAAAATACATGTCATGATTATACGGTCACTGGCTCACCCGTACAACTCCATATTTTGTTGATGACACAATCAATTAACCAGTCAAACGTTCCACGTGGCGCAACTAGTGTTGCACCATCGGGGCGCGTAACCGTGGGGCCCACCTGTCAGCACGTATATGAAAGAAAGAAATGGTAGTTTGAGTCTATACTATGTTAATAAAATACATTTTAGGGTGATCATACGGTCACTGGCTCACCATACAGCTCCGTAATTTGTTGATGACACGATCAATTGACCAGTCAAACGGTCCACATTTAGCAGGGCACATTACCAGAGGCCCACCCGTCAGCGCGTATATGAAGGACAGAAATGGTAAAAAATTAGTGGTCGGTGGGTACTGGAAGTCGTGAGACCTCTGGTTGGCAGTCGCCGGCGGTGGGGGGCGCGTTGATTGGGCGGTGGGGTGGGGATCGCTGGAGAAAAAGCTCGGTGCGGGGGGGGGGGGGGTCTAGAGGGATGGCTGGTGCGGTGGCGGACCGGCGGTGGAGAGTGGTTTCGGGGCGGGCGGGGCGGCGTGGCGGCGAAGGCCGGCCGCGGGCGGCGGGGGCCGGCGGTTCGGCCGGTGGTGGCTGGCGGCTCAGGGGGTGGAGTTTGATGATAAACTGCAGGCCCTTGATTTCTTATCCAACGGCTGGAAAATCTAATGACCAGAGATGAAAAAGTCAGTCGACTGACGTGTAGCCTCACCCCGCACGTACACATGCACGCACGCAAGACACGCACGCATGCAGGCGTGCAACACTGACACGTACACATAACGAACACACGCACGCATGCAAGCGTGCAACACTGACACATACACATGCACTCACGAACACACGCACGTACGACAAATGCATGCAACACTGAAAGGTACCCTTGCACGCACGCAACACTCGCACGCCTGCATGCACATAGCACACGACGCAAGACACACGCTCAACCTATACGTGCATGCACCCTTTGTTAAGGACATGGATTGTTACGGGTATTAATCAATCTTATCTGTGATAAGCAGAACATTGATGCTTGCAGCGGTCTTTATGAATCACAACGTATCGAACGGGCTATCAACATAGTAGGCTTATCTACATGAAAAGGATGATGTCACACTCAATGAACAATCATTGGTTTATGAAATGCCCGCTTCTGACCGCCCTGGCCCACCAAAGGTTCCTCTGCTGTGCGCTGCCTGCGTTGGGTCACTGACATGCAGGCCATGTACCCAAAGAGCCCACACGTCAGTGGAAGAACGGCACGGTGTCCTACGTCAGAGTTGAGGGCGCCACTCGTTGCACGCCCGGCTGAACACGCCTCCTTGCCGCATTCAAACGCCTCCGTGAAACCCGCTCGTGTGGAAGCCGAGAAACGCACTCTGGACACACGTCCGTTCATGACCGGGCCGGCATCAAACGCAATGCCGGCCGAGCTCCTCCCGTCCGCCGTCTATTTAATCTCCTATTTAAACGAGGCCAAACGCCGGCCAAGAATCGCACACCTCCGCCGCTCCCCTATCTTCTCCTTCACCATTTTGTCCACTCTTACAATGGCTTACGAAGAGTAGTTATTCCGCACAAGCCATTTGTCTAGGTTTGTATCTCTCACACACACCCACGTAGGTGGGGGACGTGCACGAAGAGAAGAGGTGCACGCACGGCCCACGTACTCCCGTCTCTTTCCCAACCACACCCGCGCGGGTACACGGTGGAGCTCATTTCTGTACGAAAAGGCAGCCCACGTGGTAATTTGATCGTGTACTAGTTGTCCACTTGGTGGAGGGAGGATCGTCTACCATGGTGAACAAACAAATTGCAACTTGACGTGTTATGTTAAAAAAGAGGCAAACCATGTGGGGCCTACCTTAGAGGCCAGGCTCTATACACTGGAGTACTTTTGATGTGTCCCGTCAACTCGTAGAACGAGGAGAAGCTTGCTTAGTACGCCGTCTCCCCCGCCCACGCGCGCGGTGGCTCGCAGGATGAGGTGAAGCTTGCTTACTAGTAGTAGTACTGCACGCATTACGCCCGCTCCCTCGCCCACGCGCGCGGTGGCTCGCAGGACGAGGAGAAAATTTTACTACTCCCTCCGTTTACTCCTCGTCCCTACTACCTTGGTTAGAGAGATTATCATATTGTTTGGAATATATATGTCCTTTAGTACTCCCTCCATTTACTTATACAAGGCCACTATAAAAAAATACATTTTGCATCTATACAAGGCCACAAATTATAATCGAGACAAAAGTTACTACTCCCTCCTTTCCAGTTTATGGCTCAATTTCAAAATCTCTCCAACCAAGGTAGACGGTGAGTGGTCGAATTAATTTCGTACTCCTAGTTTGCACAAGTAATTAGTACGCTCGTTTTTCTCAAGAAGTTATGTTTACCGAGGCATTAATTAGAACGAATGCATGAATGACCACTAAATTTCCATGAACTTCTACATGCATTGGTGAGTTTTCTCTTGACACTGCTTGCATCGGGTGATCTAACGCACCTCGAAATCCAACATGTGATGGTACTACTACTAGTAGTAGAATTGAGACTTATAAAACGGAAAAACAAATGTTTTTTAGATGAGCCCTATAAACCCTAGTGGGTACGTACTCCGTAAAATCAGATTTTCCCAAAACTAAGTCGCTCAACCTTTATTTGCTTGTTTCCCTTCCTGCCTCCTTGCCTCGAACAGACTATGCCAAACTCCCCTGCCTGCCGTGCGGGAAAAGACCCGCCCTCGCCTTTTTTAGTCCGGGTTTGTATCGATGGATCGCGCGAAGCAGCAAAAACCCAAGACGTGTCTTGTACTCCTCCGTCGACGCTCGCTTTCATGAATTCTGTACTTCCTATCGCCGACATGTGGGAGATATAGCAACCGGGTCGACGTGTCAAGCACCAAATAACAATGCAGAACAGCAGGGGGGATGCACCCCAGTCGTACCGCCCCAGTAGTAGTAGTAATGAGCAATGAGACGTCAAATCACAATGCCGCACCTTCCCAGACGAAAGAAGCAACCATTATTTCACACTTCGGTTCGCCATCATCTCAAACCACATAGTATTGCTTCTGCCTCAAGAGGGACACGCGCATCGCCTTGGTACATCATGACACGTAGGACCGCATGACAGACCATGCTCCCCCGCCGATCGCTCGGTAAAATCACCTCATTTTTACTACTATACTTCCTCCGTATCGGTTTACATGGCATGCACGTCGTTCTAGGTTGAGAATTTAACTGGCTATATATGTGATGAACAGTATATGTTTAGAAACTACATCCGCTTAATAATCCAATGATATACTTTTTGTGACATAGTAACTCATATTTAGTTAGTCAAATGGATGACCTAGAACTACGTGCACGCCCTATAAACTGAGACGCCTAAAAAAACGAGACGGAGAGGGTAGTTCAGTACGTATCTTTTTAGATCAATATAGTCGGGATTCACCAAGGAGCAAAACCAAGTGGTAGGCTGCACCTGTCGTGTTGGCGTAGCGACTCAAGCAGGGTCAGTCCGCAGACGAAATGGCGACACACTTAACAGGACCCCTTTGGCCGACATGTGGCTCATCCACCGTCTTTTTCCATGTGCGATGCACCAAATTACAGTTCGGAGCAGCGGTTGGAATTGGAGGCACTCCGGTCATAGCGCCGCAGTAGTAGAAAATGAGCGATGAGGGGTCAAATCACAAAGCCCCAGCTTTCCCGCATTAAGCTGGACGGACGAAGCAACCATCATTTCACTCTAGGGCGCAAGAGCATAAAGAAAAGAGAAAACCAATGATGCGTGCGGCAGCTACCTAGGGCACCCTAGGGTAGGGGTCTCCACTACAGATCATTTTTTTAAAGCGCCTCCACTACAAATTGGCTTCTCCCTCGTCCTCTTGAAGAAAACCAATGATGCGTGCGGCAGTAGGGTTTGTAGGAGTACTACTACGGTGTGCGGGGCCACGTCGTAGTAAACGGGAGAGGGATTGAGTTCGAGTCGACACCTTAAATATGTGTGGGCCGCTTGGTTTTAGGGGAAGGAGGCAGCATTTTGGGTTCGGGGACCAGTGGAGATATAGTACGTACAAAAAATTGTGGACGTAGGTTCGACCGAAAGGCAATGATGCATGGGCCCTGCATTTTGATATACCCGGGGCCGCGTGAAATTTGCTACTCTACTCAAAACTAGTAAGGTACACATGCATTGAACGCATGAGATTTCGAAACCAAATTATGAATAAATACACACTATAGCATGTAAAGCTTTGAGTCATATATGCATGATGTAGATGTTTGTTTAGTTCTTATAGTTCATCTCATTCAAAATCAATTAGTTTTATAAAAATGTTAAGATTCATGGGGTTGTGCATTGTAAAGCATAAAGTAAAAAACAAATAATGGCAATTCATTTAGAAAAAAATCAATTATGATACGAAAGATTCTAGAACAAAGGAGAATTGCTTGTGTTTTGAGGTTTGTGCATTATGCTTAAGTTCAACCATGGAGTCTTCTAAATTGTACATGTGGCAAATCTGGTGGAATGTTGATGATATCCAATGGCCAGTAGTGCTCGGATTAGCCATCTCTGCACTGTCGGATTAGCTTCATCCAGTGACCATCTTTCAAGTTATTCGCACACTATATAGTTCTTGTGCCATAGTTGCATGTCTTGGAAAAAAGCTACCAGTGGGTTGTACTAGCTATTTAGGAATAGAAGATGTATACATGGAAGTTGTAGGGAAAGAGATGACATGGAGTATCTCAATTCCTATGAGTAGGGATTGGAAAAGAGATGTCATTTGGTTCACATCATAGGAACTTTTCTATTGAATCTAGAGATGACATGTATCTCAATTCCTATGAGGAGGGATTAGAAAAGAGATGTAATTTGGTTCATCTTTTCTATTGAATATACGCTAATGTTTATTTTCCTTTGAAATTGGGAGTATAGGAATCCATTCATATGAACCAAGTGGCTCTAAAGCTATAGAAATTATATCATGTTTATTTCCTTTGAAATGTGGAGTATATGAATCTATTCCTATGAACCAATTGGCTCTAAAGGAAAAAATCCTATAAAAATCATATCATGTAGAGTTCCTATGATATTCCTCCACACCAAAGGATGGTTGAAATTGCTGCAGGTGATACGATGGTCTTTCTTTGTAGACTCCTCCCCCATCTTTATAGTTACCTCTCGAAGATGAATCATATGATATATACAGGGTATTCTACATGTGCAATTTGGTACACGAAAACTCGGTAAAAGTTTGTGAGGTTCGAATTTTCAAAAAAGCTATATGTACTGCATTTTGGGACGGAGGGAGCATACGGCAATTGCTAACACTCACGTGGAAGATTTGTGTGTAGGAGCAGTGGCTGTTCTGTTAAATGACATGGCAAAACTGACACTGTCGGATGCCGATCTAACGGTTCTTACGGCGTTCGTCAGGAAAAGGCTTGTGGCGAACGTTTGTCGGATAATGATTTATGGACACATGCATTGCATTGATACGTGCCCCCCTCTCTCTCACGGACGCGCACCCTCCCGAGTCCTCTCGCACCCACCGTCTATCTGCAGGTAGACGTCACACACATATGTGCTCTTCACACCCTACCCTCAGAACTTCTAAAAAACAAAAGACGTCGCACACATTTTATTTTAGCTCACACGTCACACACTTATACTATTACTCTTGTGGCGAACGTTCTTTGGGCATAGTATATTATACTCTCACGAAGAGAAGCGGTGCACGCACGCACTAGTTCTCTCACACCCACTCACGGGTACACGTAGGAGCGCATTTTTTTGAAGTTGGTACAACAAAATCACTCCACTATATATATAAGCAGGAGCCTTAGCGCTTGCTTTACTAGGGTTCCTCTCGTTCACTCTCTCATGCTCTCCAGATCTAAGCAAGACATAGGTGGCCACACTCTCCCTCAGCTCACGGCTGGTCACAAATCCGGCCGGACAACCTCGACCGGGGCAGGGGTGTAGGTGCATCGTTCACGCTGTCGTCAGCGGCGAGGGAGGAGACCAATGGCTGCCCGTGCGTCCCAATCGGCGGCCGTGCCGTTCTCTCCAAGAGAGCGCCGGCTCTGGAGGGCCTCCGACCCCTTCTTCCTCCCTGCGGTATTGTGGCCAAGATGCGGCCTCCCGACGCCATCTTTGCCACATGCCGACGACCCTCAGGTATATATTCCTTCGAAACCTGCCTTGCTCTACTGCCCCAGCTCCCCACTTGGCTTCGTGTGGATCTTTTTCTACTTTCGTCCGCTGTTCCAAAGCCACCTAGACTTTTACTATTATTAGAGGTAAAGCTAGTTCATACAGTCAACTCTAAGAGTTGGTTCAAACAGGGAAGAAAGCGGGAAAGCTATAGCATGAATCTAGGACTTGGTTCTAAGAGGAAACGCGGGAAAGTAGTAGATACTAGCTACCCAACCGATCTCTTGGTTGAAAAGACGAAGAAAGCATGGTGGATAGCGAAGGGTGGGGGGAAGTGGACCTATCTCTTGGTTGAAAAAGGAAAGAAAGTGACGGGTTTTGGGGGACAACGCAAATGAGAATGAGCAGGTCTAGATTTCCCGTGCTCACATAGGAAAATGTCGCCGAGGAGATAAAAATGGGACAAATGCAGACATGCTACCTGAGTGTTAGCCGCTCTCAGCAACCACATCTGCCTCACCACTTTATGCCCCTGTTGTCCCTATGCCCTTATCGCTACCGTTAATGTAAAATCACATGAAGCATTAAGCAATGCCACCTACTGTCACTATAAGTAATGGTCTAGTGCCGTCGATAAATTGAAGCAATGCCACCACCATTTTATGAAGTGCTTCCGTCTTGCTTTATTTCCCATGAATTGTGTTTTTGCAGTTACACTTAAATCTCACACCGCTAACAATGCTTCATCCCAGTGGAACTGCACAAATTTGATTGCACATTTACTGACCATGTGCTACTCTCATGATAGTAATACTAATGCTATTGTTCTGCATGTTAATCTAGTGGCAGTGTTGATGTGATGTGATGCTACTTTCTTAAGGACACTTTCATACTGTCAATCTGGTGCCAATTATAACACAATAGATGTTGCTGTTAATCATACGCCACTGCAAATATCTGTCACTGTTTAAATACCTGTATTTCGTATTTGCGCAAACAGGGATGTCTGTCTCCATATCGTTTCGGGATGTCTGTCTCCGTATCATTTCAATTCGCGCAATCAAAAGCACAGACCTCAGTTTTAGTAGAACTGCGCAAAATGAGATGGCTATCCCTCGTTGCCGTCGTCTAACCACCCGTCTTCCAGGTATTCCTACATTGGTAGTTACTAGGTAGAATGACCAACGCAATATAAAAGAAGTTGATTCGTACGTTTTACTTCCTGATTGCAGTGTAGGGACAAGCAAAAACAACTGCATCCTAGTCCGGAATGCACTTTCTACCAGTTCATCCATGAACCGGGACTAGCTGGCACGGCTTCACGGCGGTTTTTTGGACAGGTGCGCGGACAAGAGGCATTGTGGTCTGCTTATTTCTGCAAATAGCGGTGCTTAAATTTAGTGGAATGCACAAGAATTTCAGCTGGTCAGTACACTACATGGTTCAGTTCAGCATTCCAACTAAGAACACAATTATAATTGGTTATTCTGGAATGAAAGAACCTAACCCTGGATGGTGCCACCAAGAAAAAACCAGAGTGAACTCCAGGAAATTTAAGCCTGCCGGGAGGCCCTTTGCTCAGAGAAGCCTTGCTTGTTTTTTCCTGATTTGTAAACCTTCTCACAACTTCGTCTTTTGCTGTGAACTAGTATATGTTTGTTATGTTCTATAAATCATTGAGATGTATAAAATTGCTTAACTTATGCTTTTCCAGTTTTTTATGAAGCCTAGTTTAATGTGAGTGTTCCACATGAACGCTGGACTAGCGTGTGAACGTTTGGAATTTACATTGTAGCCTCAGTTAACTGCATGAACCACTGTAACAAGATACATAGTTGCTTATATGTCAGACAGCAGATTGTTGATTGTTAGCTGGTCGATAGCCTAGTGTTGAAGCGAGCTGAGCCAACGTGCTGTGTTTTGCACAACTGCTTACAAGTGGGGTAGCACCAACAGTGTTTACAAGTACTTATGTATACGTCGGCGCACAGTTCTCGAACGAGTACTCTATTTCATCAAAACACACATTGCTCGTATGATAAACCGTGACAACTTATGTCTTACCATGCCATATTCATGAAAAAAACTAGTGAGGACACATCTGTTTCGGCAACAATTATGATGGTTCTCACATGATTCACGGGCACACAAAAGTAGCAGCAGTTCCCATAGACAGATTCAAACATAGTACTAGCCCTAGAGGGCTCGATAACAGGCAAGGTTCGGATAATTAGAAACAATCCAAACTACTATTAATCACTAGCTGGGGCAACTATTTCATGCCTCGATCTAATTTGGGCTGGACACAAGACGGACCTTGCCATGAACATCATCGAGGACGTCCGGCAGCAGCTCAATCCTGTGAACCTTCATGAAGACAACCTTGTGGCCTCGCCACTCATAAACTTGTTTGTGGAGGCATGCCACGTCATCTTCCTGCGTAAGATTGACAAGAACAGTATGCCTCACAAATGAAGGAGTAGCTTTGAACTTCTTGTGCTTCAGTACACCCTGGACAACATGCCTGACAACAGTGAGGCTGGAATACAACTCTTCATTGGTATAAGCGCAAATGGCTTTCGGGATCCAACAGCCTAAAAACTCTGTTTTCCCAGTGCGTATATTCATGTCATCTGCCTCATAGCGAGTGACATGTACAACCACAGAATCCTTGTCTGCATCAGGGCTCTAATTGAAACAGAAACAAATTCTGAATTACTATCTAGTATAAGAAACACAAGTTATTTAAACCACTATGTATAGCATGGCATCGAAGCTAATAAAATTTTGCATTATTCATCACCACATACTTAGATGAAAAACCACAATCGAGATCAGCAAAGAAGAAAATCACCTTGGGCAGCTCAGCGGGGGGGGGGGGGGGGGACACATCCTCGAAGGGGGAAAACTGCTCCTGGAGTGCCACGGGGGCTGTTACCTCAAACGGGGCATTGACCATCTCAGTAGTGGCCGTGAGCGTACCTGGGGTCGTCTCGGTGGCTGCCTCCATCTTCTTGGAGCTCTCTGTCTCGCGGGGATCTGCCTCCCGCGTCTACTCCAATATCGGCAGATCTTTGCCTAGTTCTCCTTGATCCATCATGAAACTGACAAATACTAGGAGACCACTCAAAGGAAAACACAATCGCAATGACAATGAAACAAAAAAGAGAGTGAGGATCGGTTACTGCTTTGCAAAAGTTCTTTTTTTCCTCTAAACGAAAATATACCAACATCACGGATCCACTTACCTTCCCTTCGTTGGGAGAGACGAATAGTGGCAGATGCGAGTGTTGCCTTTCTTGAAGACGGTGAGGGAGAAGGGGATTCAGCGAAGAGTGAAATGATGGTTGCTTCGTCCGTCAAACTTAGACTGCGGGGAGGTGGGGTTTTGTGATACGACGGCTCGTTATTGCCGCGCTATGACCAGGGTGACTCTCCGCCTGCATACTGCCTTCTAATTTGGTGGATGGCATTTGGGCCCGCGCGTTGCATGGCCCGCATGTCGGTGAACAAAAGTATAACGACATTCAGTAGAGGGAGACGTTTTGATGACCTAGGAGGAGCCAGAATCGATATTGTATCCACTGTACTAGTAGTAATTGTTTTTCTGGGTAGCTGTAGAGTGTCTCCACTGTACTAGTAGTAATTGTTTCTCTAGGCCCAAGACAAAACAGCCCATCCACCCTAGTAAATAGTAAAATCAGTTCAAAAGTCCATATATTTACTGAATGAGAGGCGCTACCCACACCCAGCACACCGCCCCCCAAAAAAACCTGGGTGTTCTTCTTCCTCCTCACTCCCACCCACCTCATGTCAGCTTGCTCCACTCGTGCCCCCAAATTCCTCACCTCACTCCTACAGAAACCCCAGCTCCCCTTCTTCCTCACTACTACAGAAAAACCCCAGCTCCCCTTCTTCACTCGCACTACAACTAGGCTCGTCATTCGTTACTCTGCTCAAATCCGTGAGCGCGACACGACGCGCTCGAGGAAAATGGAGTCGGCTGACCCCAGCGCCAAGAAGATGAGGCTCCTACCAGCGGCGACGCCTGTTGTAGATCCCGCACCCGGCAGTGCGGGGAGAAGCGGCGACCCCGCCCCCACCGGATCCCAGGAACCCGTAGAATCTCGGGTGGACCGCATCAGCGATCTCCCGAACGCCGTCCTTGGCGAGATCATCTCGCTTCTCCCCACCAAGGATTGCTGCCGCACCCAAGTCCTCTCAATTCGGTGGCGCCCTCTATGGCGCGTCGTGCCCCTTAATCTCGACTGTCATCGGCTATCTCTCTTCAATGATTTTGAAATCCCCAGAGCCATCATCTCCTCCCACCAGGGCTCCGTTCAAAGCCTCTGCATCCCGTCATGCTACCTGAGCAAGCATACCATGCCCTGCACGGTGGACGCCTAGCTGAAATCCCCTGAATTCACAGAACTACAGCTGCCTGAGTTCTACTATTCCCCTGGAAATCACCTACCAGATACCGAACGCCATCTACCTGTGCCCTCAGCACTGATGTCCATCTCACGGTTTTCCTCCTCTCTCCACACCGCCACCTTTGCGCTGTGCGACCTACCAGACAATTTGGTACTAAACCTTCAACTCCCATTTATCAAGAAACTTTCACTTGTGTGGGCTCGTATATCGGAGGCCTCATTGCAGAGCATCATCCACTCCAGTTGCCCTGCCCTGGAGTGCTTGGTGCTTGTTTTCACAGTTAGAATCGGTTGTCTCCAAATAAAGTCGCCTAACCTTGTAAGAATTGGAATTTGTTTTGACGGAAGGCAGCTCATCATCCAAGATGCCCCTTCACTTCAAAGGTCGATCCTTGATTCTAGTTATTCACCGTTGCAAATAACCGTCCTCTTTGCGCCTAGACTGGAGACCTTGGGTGTAATACATGATCTCTATGCTCATTTCAATATGGTGTTTGGCTCCACGGTTCTTCAGGTACTTTACATTATCATCTACACTTGTAACCATAAGCTGCATTTTAAATTTCTGCGCATAAGTTATATGTCATCTTGGAGTACACATTTTGTACTAATATTATGTTCTATGCTCAATGAAGAGTTTCTCCATGGATGTCCTATCAATGGTGCTGGATTCTGTCAAGATCTTATATATCCAAATGAATAGTTTTGATCTGAACAAGATTATTGGCTTGCTGCAATGCTTTTCATATCTGGAGAAGTTGTATATAAAGGTGATAATTTCACGCACATTGGAAGCCCGCATATAGTGTACTAGAATTAACCATTCAGCTGTTGCTCTTTCGACACTCTTTTTTTAGACCTTAACTGTTTTCAATCTTCATGTCTATTTAGGCAACAGGACGGGGTAAGAAAGTTATAATCGGTGGATTCATAAGCATCGGGATTTTCTCACTTCTCATGAGATTCGATTGAAGACAATAACGCTAGAACGATATGTAGCCAACCGTGCAAACACTAGATTTGTCACATTCTTCCTGCTGAATGCGAGGTTACTATTGTCCATCAGGCTTAAGTTTATCAGCAGCATGGTTTTGACGGATGGGTATGTGGAAGAGCAAAAAAAGGAGTTTCAGGTGGGAAAAAGAGCTTCTGAACGTGCCGGGCTTCTATTTACAACATATTGTGGTCATAATCCAGTAAATTTTACGACCCAGGATGTTCATTCTATGGACCTAACCGATCCATTTGACTGTGACTGCCGAAAACAGTGCTGGAGTTAGATGTTGTTGCCCTTTTCAACCTGGGTTTTTTTGTAAACCTGATGAACAATTAACCCTCGTGCTTTTGTACAGTTTGTAAGCTGGAGTTAGATGTTCTTGCCCTTTTCAACTCGGTTGTGACTGTCATTTTTTCTTTGAAGCAAGGCAAATGGCTTGCCAGTCATTTAATTTAGAGCGAAATATTGTAACAACTAACAAATCCCAACCAAGGGAAATAACATCACTCTCGCCGGCTGCTTGAGGTCACTGTGCATTACAGAAGCCAAGTGATTAGCCCCCACCAGCACCCACAAACTTATTTCGAACTAGCACATCAAATAGGCTATAAATTTTCATAGGAAAGGCTGCATGACCGTGACAGATTTGGATTCTGACATTTGGGACCCGCGAGGAAATAGCCTATCCAAGGTGGTGTCGACTTACTAGCCAGTCAAGAAACGATTCTGCCTACCAGCCGTTGGATTGACATCCAACATCTGTCGTGTATCTTCTATCTCTTGTCTTCTTCTTCCTCCAGCCACCCAAACCAAACCACCCCGTCAGCTCCGCCTGCTCCCGCCTCCCATGGCTGGCTGTGCCTCCGCCGCCCTACTGTACGTACCCTCCAACGTTGGCCAGTCCCTCCCTCTATTCCCTCACACGTCCTGTTATTCTCCGGCGACGCCAGCCCCAACACGCACCCGCACCCGAACCAGTCAACCCTCGTACTCCCCTCCGCCTGCGACTGGACCGGCGCATCTTCCATGGCTCCTGTTCGTTCCGTCCGAGGCCTCGCCGTCATCCTCCGCCTTACGGCCTTGGTTTGCTCGCCGTGCGCGGTGTGCCGCCCTCTTGCGTTGTCAACGTCGTCAACAACCGAGAGGAACAAGGAGATGACTGTGCGTGGAGAGGGTAACAGTAGGGACCCACCAGCGTCATGGCAGTATGCAAGCAAGTGCCTCTATATTACAAGCCCAAAAATATGGTTCCTCCTAATGGTTGGACATCTGGGGCTCACGCCATTGTCAACGTAGTCAATAAACGAGAGAATTACACTACGAGCAGCTGACACCAGGGACCCAACAGGTCGCGCGGTTTTTTTTAGGATCAAGCAGTTGTTATTTATACTAGTTTTAGCGACGGATCAGGGTAACAACGGGGCTGTGTGGGGGCTGTGCGGGGGCTGTGGCCCGTCTAGCCAGGGTTTTAGTTATGTTTACCACATCATGAGCCCAGTTGTGTTTTTTTCTTGCTGAAAATGGCTAGCCCAGATCTATTTTTTTAAAGAAATACCCAAATGAGGCCTACTTGCTTTATCAGCCCTGCTGGGCTACAAATCTTTCAAGACGAGGAGAGTTTCATTCGGTTTGCCCAGAAATGGGCTGTACATTTTTTAAACACATCAAACCGGGAATTAGTTTCAATTTTTTTCATTACAAGATTTTAAATTCCATTGATTTTTATGCGTGGACAATTATTTGGATTTTATATTTATATAAATTATTTTTTAAAATATTTTGAATGTGAATCGATATTTCAGGATTAAAAACAGTTGACCGCACCGAAATATGCAAAAAATCGTATACTTTTTAACCGTGGCCACAGTATGGGGTGTAATGCTAACAAAAAGAAGATGGGATCCAAAAAAATTCTTAAGAATTAGCAAATGGGCTGTACATTATTAGAAATAATGCACACGAGGGCAGTGACTGTTGGATGTCCATCCAACGGCTGTCGTGCTTCTTCAATCTCTGCTCTTCCTGCTCCAGCCGCTTGAACAAGCGCCGGCGGGACTGCCTGCTCCCTCCTCCCGCGGCCGGCTATGCTGCCGCGCAGGCCTCACCGCCCCACCGTACTCCCATCGCTGGCCTAGCCATCCCTCTACTCACCCACACCTGTTGTTATTCTCCAGGGACGGCAGACGAACCAGTAAACCCTCGTACTCTTCCGCGTGGGAATCAACTGCCGAATCTTCCCTGGCTCCGTGTCGTTCCCTTCCTAGGCCTCACCGTTGTCCACCGCCCTGGTGCTCTCGGTGCGGCCTGGTCAACGTGGTCAATGAACGACATCCATCGGAAGTGGACTCTACATGGAGAGGCTGACAGCTGGGTCCACGGCCGCACGCAGGGAAATGCCTCCTTATTACACGCAAAATAATGATTCCTCCACCTGACAGATAGAACCCACGGGAAGGGCTTCTACATTTTGTGAAAAAAAACGTTCCCCCCGCTGACAGGTTGGACCCACCAGCTATATCTTCGCACGCAAGGAAGTGCCTCCTTATTACGCACAAAAAATGAATACCCCCTGCTAGCTGGGACCCACCATAATGGGTGGCTGACTTGTGGGCCTACTAAGTTGACGGGGACGGAGGGCTTTGTCAACTTAGGCAATATGAACGATTCTAGCTCCAGTGACTGTACGATGTCCATCCAATGGCCATAGTGCTTCTTCAACCTCTGGTCTTCTTGCTCCAGCCGCCCAAAGCAGCGCCGGTCGTGCCGCCTGCTCCTACCTCCCGTGGCCGGCTGTGCTACCGCGGAGGCCTCACCGCGCCCATACTACTCCCACCGCTGGCCAGGCCATCCCTCCAGCCACCCACACCCCCTGTTATTATACGGCGACGGCAGCCTCACACCGCAGCCGAACCAGTGAACCCTCGTACTCCTCTCCGCATGGGCATCCACTGCCGCGTCTTCCCCGGCTCCGTCTCGTCCCCTTCCTAGGCCTCGCCGTCGTCCACTGCCTTGGTGCTCTCGGCGCGGCGTGGTCAATGTGGTCAAGGACCGACTTCCATCGGAAGAGTACTGTACGTGGAGAGGCTGACAGCTGGGTCCACGGCCACAGCCAAGTTTTTTGTGATTTGCCAAGTAAGTCGCTTTGTCAGGCCTGTTGGGCTGCAAATCTTTCAAGACGAGGGGAGCTTCATTCGGCTGGCCGAGAAAATGGCCTATCAGTAATGAGAAATGGGCCGTACATTTTTAAAACACATCAACCCGGTAATTAGTTTCAAATTTCTTTTTTTCATTTCGAGATTTTAAATTGCATTGATTTTTATGTGTGGACAATTTGTTGGATTTTATATTGATATACATTTATTTTTAAAATCAGTTTGAATGTGACTCAAAATTTCGGGATTAAAAATAGTTCGGACCGCACCGAAATATGCAAAATTTCGTATACTTTTTTAACCGTGGCCACAATATGGGCTGTAATGCTAACAAAAAGATTGCCTCCTTATTACGCACAAAAAAATGAATGCTCCCCCTGCTAGGTGGGACCCAGTATAGTGGCAGGCTGACTTGTGGGCCTACTAAGTTGACGGGGACGGAGGGCTTTGTCAACTTAGTCAATATGCACGATTCTAGCTGCAGTGACCGTACGATGTCCATCCAACGGCAGTAGTGCTTCTTCAACCTCCCGTGGCCGGCTGCGATGCCGCGGAGGCCTCACCACCCCCTACTACTCCCACTGCTGGCCAGGCTATCCCTCTACTCACCCACGCCCCCTGTTATTCTATGGCGACGGCGGCCTCACACCGCAGCAAACCAGTGAACCCTCATACTCCTCTACGCGTGGGCATCCACTGTCGCGTCTTCCCCGGCTCCGCGTCGTCCCCTTCCAAGGCCTCGCCGTCGTCCACCGCCCTGGTGCTCTCGGCGTGGCGTGGTCAACATGGTCAATGAACGTCTTCCATCAGACGTGGACTGTATGTGGAGAGGCTGACAGCTGGGTCCACGACCGCAGCAAGGAAGTGCCTCCTTATTACACGGAAAATAATGATTCCTCCACCTCACAGCAGGGACCCACCGGACGGGCCACCGTATTTCACGAAAAAAACGTTTCCCCTGACTGCTGGGACCTACCAGCTACATCTTTGCACGCAAGGAAGTGCGTCCGGGCAAAAAAAATGATTCGCCCCCCTGACTGCAGGGACCCACCAGCTACATCTTCGCACGCCAGGAAGTGCCTGACAGTCGGGACCCACCTGGTCGAAGCATACGTAGCGTTGTCATTCTGGTCGCGAACGTGTACATACATACTGGTCGATGTAGAGGTGTGCACGTGTCGTAGTAGAGGCATGCACGTAGCATGTACACGTACGTACAGCGGCCAGGGTGCAAGAAAGTAAATACAGCCACGTACGTACATACGGGCGGGGTCTCGAACGCCTACTTGCGCGTACGTACGGCCAGGGCTCGTGTACATGGCTGGATCGGAACGGAGAAACAACGTCGTCGTCGTGTTCATGGGGAGCCAACCGGCTAGGTCAGAACGGAATGTGTCGTCGTGTTCATCGGCAGGGCTTGGACGGAACAACCGATGGAAAGAGGCCTGGCGTACCGCAGAACGGAGGAAACGGCCTTGTGTTCGACCGGCCACGGTCGAAATGGGATCCTGTTCATCGGGAGGGGTCTGGCGTACCGCAAAACGGAGGAAACGGACCTCCTACGGTCGAAACGGGGGTCCTGTTGATTGGGAGATGTGTGGCGTACCGCAGAACGGAGGAAACGGACTTGTGTTGGAGCGCTACGGTCGAAACGGGGGTCCTGTTCATCGGGAGGGGTGTGGCGTACCACAAAATGGGACTCCACGAGATACTGTTCATCTCCACCGTCGACCCCCTCCAGCCTCCACGGGCTACTGTTCATCCACCATCGACCTCCTCCAGCCTCCACCCGCGACTGTTCATCCACGGGATCCTGTTCATCCAGCCTCCACCGCGCGCTACTCCACCGGCTACTGTTCAACCAGCCCTCTTCACGGGCTCCTGTTCAACCACCCCTCCACGGGCTACTGTTCATCCAGCCCTCCACCATCTATTGTTCATCAAACCCTCCATGGGGTGTTCCTATTCATCCAGCCCTCCACGGGGTCCTGTTCATCTAGCCCCAACCGGCTCGATCGATCGGGGTCCTGTTCATCCAGAGGCAACACCACGGGGTCCTGTTCATCCATCCCCACTGGGACCTGTTCATCCAAACCCCCCAGCAACACTCACTGTTCATCCAGAGGCAGCATCGATTGGCTTCAGTTAGCAGCAGTAGCGAAGGAACTCGATCGGGTTCAGTTAACAACCATCGATCGATCGCTCGGGTTCAGTAACGCGTAGCCTGTAGTGCAATCACTCGGGTTCAGTTAGAGCCCAACGCCTCGCTCGGGTCCAGTTAGAGCCCAACGCCTCGCACCCACGCGTGTCCGTGTACGAGAGAAACGCACATCGCTCGGCCCCGACCACCCACCGTAACCGGGAACACCCCGATATTTTCCTCGCCCTCGCTTCTACCACGGTTTTTTCCGTCATGGACGGCCCAAAGAATGTCATGCAGCTGCGTCTCTGGCCCACCCAGGACGAAAAGCCCATTTTCTATCATGATTTTTTGTCATAGAAGTAGGAGCCCACCACATCTATGATGATACCGGGTTTTGTCACAATTATCATCATAGAAGTGTCATAAGTATGACAGTAAAAATTTTCGTTCGGCCCAAAATGTCACGGATGTGTCTTTTTTTTGTAGTGTCGGTCTGACGTAATGGTCCTGGTTACCCCATGACTACTCACAATCCTTGATACATATAGCTGAGCGAGTTGATCTGCGCGGTAGGTGGTCCTTATAGGAATAAAGTGAGCCACCTTTGTATGCATGTCGACCACAACCCATATGGCATTATTTCCTTGTGGTGTCTTTGGTAATCCCATGATGAAGTCCATACAAATGTCATCCCATTTCCATTGTGGAACGGGCAAAGGTTTCAGTAGGCCGGCGGGTTTCTGGTGCTTAGTCTTCACATTGTTGCATATAAGACAGCAAGCGACATAATATGCTATATATTTCTTCATACCATCCCACCAGAATATTTGCTTCAGGTCTTGATACATCTTAGTACTTACCTCCTAGATGAATGGAATATGTTGACTCGTGAGCTTCCCTCAATATTTGTTGCTTTAGGTCCCCTTGAGTAGGTACACAGACTCAATCTCGAAATCTGAGAGTACCATGGTCATCCATATAGAAGTCTTGTGTCTTTCCTTCTCGAATTCGAGCGATCATCTTGAGCAACAAAGGATCATCTCGTCTTCCAGTGTGGGGGCAATTTCCAAAGTGGTTGCACATGTTGCATCACAAATGACCATATTGAGCTGAGTTATTTCTTCTTGGAGTGTTGGCGATAGGGACTCAAGTAGTGCGTTTGCCCTGGCTGATTTACGATTGAGAGCACCAGCGACCACGTTAGCTTTTCCCGGATGGTAATTGATACCAAGATCATAATCTTTGACCAATTCAAGCCATCTTCTGTGTCTGAGATTCAAATCCGGTTGAGTGAATATGTACTTGAGACTTTTGTGATCAGTGAAGATTTGACATCTCTTCCCAATAATGTAATGCCTCCAAATTTTTAAGGCGTGCACCACCACGGCCATCTCCAAGTCGTGTGTATGATAGTTTTCTTCATTTGGCCATACTTGTCTTGATGCTTAAGCCACGACCTTGTCGTCTTGCATGAGTACGCACCCAATGCCACACCTGGATGCGTCGCAATAAATGTCGAAGCTTCGATAGATGGCTGGTAATGTCAACACTGGAGTGGTGGTCAAACGAGTCTTCAACTCCTTGAAACAGTTTTCACATGCCTCTGACCATATAAACTACTGATTTTTCTTTAGCAATTCTGTCATTGGCTAGGCAACCTTTGAGAAGCCTTCAATGAATCGACAATAATAGACTGCTAGACCCAAGAAACTGATGATTTCTGATACTATAGCAGGTGCCTTCCAATTTAATACTCCAGTGACCTTGCTTGGATCCACGGCCACTCCTTGAGCGGATAGAATGTGCCCAAGGAATCCCACTTGTTTGAGCCAAAATACACACTTGCTAAATTTGGCGTAGAGTAGGTGGTCTCGAAGTCGTTGTAAGGCTGCACGGAGATGTTGTTTATGCTCTTCTTCACCTTCGGAGTATATGAGTATATGAGTATGCCAATCCCTTCACGATCACTAGCAAGAGTGAGGTGTAATAGAGATAGATATAAGATAAATAAAAGGCAAAATAAAGTAAATACAAATAAGTTACAGCAAGGTATTTTTGGATTTTGGTTTTATAGATCTGAAAATATATGATGAGAAATAGACCTCGGGGCCATAGGTTTCACTAGAGGTATCTCTCTTGAAGAAAGCATATGGTGGGTAAACAAATTACTATTGAGCAATTGATAGAAAAGTGCAAAGTTATAAGGATATCTAAGGAAATGATCATGAATATAGGCATCACGCCCGTGGCAAGTAGACCGAATCCTTCCCGCATCTACTACTATTACTCCACACATCGACCGCAATCCAGCATGCATCCAGTGTATTAAGTTCATAAAAAACGGAGCAACGCCTTAAACAAGATGACATGATGTAGAGGGATAGATCCAATCAATATGGTAAAAACACCTATCGTGGGAAATCACGGCCACCTATGGGACCATGAGCCCCTTGTGGTTCGGCAGGGGGGAGGAGCACATTGCACAAAGAGTGGAGAGCGTCGCGCAGCATGGCAGAGATCACACGGGGCGATTTTGCCCAGGTTCGGGCCACCGTGAGGCATAAAACCCTACTCCTACTTTGGTGGATTGATGGTAGATTGTGGTGGAAACGCAGCGCTCTAGCCCGGCAGGGTTGCCTCGGGGCGGGAGCGACTACGCGCGTATGAGTGAACAAGGGTCCGAATCCTTTCTATGGTCGCTGCGGGTCTCCTTTTCTAGATCAAGGGGTCACCACAATGGCAAATCAGTCATTATGCACTGATTAGATAGCAAACAGTGCTATCATACCTAACTCTGCAGGCGAACAGAGTGCATTAAATGTGTCGCTTAGTGTCACATCAAGGCCTGCCCGGCAAGCCTTGTCAGGCTGTTTCGCACCTTCTCTCCTGTCTGCTTGACACGTCACTGGACAGGTGTCATTTGGAGGTGATTTCTGTAGAAAGTGCCTGCCATGTGGCGAAGAACAGCCACTTAGTCACTTGGAGGCTTGACACCATACTAATTGATGACTTGCCTCGCTGTGAGGTGGTGCGGTGGAGCCTTGGCGGAATAGTTTGCCTCTGTAAGCCCCAGCAGGCCTGCCGGGACGGTCTTGAGGCTTGCTTCTGGGGTAAACTCAACCTTGCGAGGCTCGCCTCCCCGGAGGTTTCCCCTTAGTGGTATCTTGCTTTTCTGGCTTGACTTGGTCTTCTTGATTTGCACTCTGATTCTTCAAAGAGCTGATCTCTTGAGCTTGATCTGGTCTTGGATGTCGTGATCTCAATCTTAGGCCTGTGCATGATCTGGGCAACAGACCCAGGGTTTGTTGCACCGACGGGAGCCCCCGGGTTTGTCCCGAACGTGCTACTGGACGTCGTCGGGGTAGGCCCTAACCAGTGCACAGGAGAGAGAGGAGTAGCTGCTCGTCCTTTGAGATCTTCTTTGCTTCTTTATTAACCTGAGCCCAGGTCAGTTTCCGCTTCTCCCATGCGTAGCGTAACGCCAATAGCAGTGGGGCTACATTTGTAATGGCCCGTGAATGACTTTAACGCACGGGCGAGTAACTGCCAAGTCACTCCTCCCACCACGCTCTTATCCTCGGCCCACCTATAAAAGGAAGGGCGGGGGAGGAGCGGGAGCATTCATCCTCATACCCTCCTCCATTCTCTGCTTTCTTCTGGTTATGCTGAAAGGGAGAGCCCGGGGCCAGGCCCCGGGCCCTAGCTTGGGGTCGATGATGTCAAATGCTTCTGCTTCTGCTTGGGGAGTGAGAGGAGGGTATGGTCACGCCTTCACTAGGGCGGGATCTCGCTCCCATCTTCAAGCGAGCCCCAGGAGGGCGCGCGGGCGGCGCGGTGTTAGAACTAGAGGTAGCGACTCTGGTGTGCTTGTCGCCGGGCCGCCTGTGGCTTCAATTTTAGTGAGGGGCAGCGCAAGCGACACCACGTCGAGGCCCATAATGGACGCAAGGCGTGGTAGTCGATCATGGCATGTTCCCCCTTTCCCTGTGGCGTCGGAAGAAAGCTGCAGAAGTGGTTTTCCATTGGTGATGGAGGATTCTACTTCCCAGGGCATTGCCCGTCCGGCATATGGGCGAGCTCCTCGTCCCCATGCATGCCTCTTTAAATGGTGGTGGGTCCTTATCTTTGGGTTGTCGGAGACGACCATGCTCTCTTTGGAGTTACCCGGAGCGCATGGTGTCTGTTGGGGAACGTAGCAATAATTCAAATTTTTCTACGCATCACCAAGAACAATCTATGGAGTCTTCTAGAAACGAGAGGGAAAAGAGTGCATCTACATACCCTTGTAGATCACGAGCGGAAGCGTTCAAGTGAACGGGGTTGATGGAGTCGTACTCGTCGTGATCCAAATCACCGATGACCGAGCGCCGAACGGACGGCACCTCCGCGTTCAACACACGTACGGAGCGGGGACGTCTCCTCCTTCTTGATCCAGCAAGGGGAAGGAGAGGTTGATGGAGATCCAGCAGCACGACGGCGTGGTGGTGGAAGTAGCGGGATTCCAACAGGGCTTCGCCAAGCGCTGCGGGAGAAGGGAGATGTGTCATGGGAGGGAGAGGGAGGCGCCAGGGCTTGGGGTGCTGCTCCCATGCACCTCCCCACTATATATAGGGGTGGAGGGGCCTGGTTCTTGCCCTCCAAGTCCATTGGGGCGTTGGCAAAGGTGGGGGAAAGAAATCCCATCATTTCCCTTCCCCACCGATTGTTATCTCCCTTTTTTAGGGATCTTGATCTTATCCCTTCGGGATATGATCTTATTCCTTCTAAGGTGGGATCTTGGTGCGCCTTGACCAGGGGTGTGGGGCCTTGCCCCCACTACCCACGTTCATGTGGGCCCCCCCATGCAGGTGGGCCCCACTTCAGAACCTTCTAGAACCTTCCCGGTACAATACCGAAAAATCCCGAACATTTTCCGGTGGCCAAAATAGGACTTCCCATATATAAATCTTTACCTCCGGACCATTCCGGAACTCCTCGTGACGTCCGGGATCTCATCCGGGACTCCGAACAACTTTCGGTTAACCGCATACTAATATCTCTACAACTCTAGCGTCACCGAACCTTAAGTGTGTAGACCCTACGAGTTCGGGAGACATGTAGACATGACCGAAACATTTCTCCGGTCAATAACCAACAGCGGGATCTGGATACCCATGTTGGCTCCCACATGCTCCACGATGATCTCATCGGATGAACCACGATGTCGAGGATTCAATCAATCCCTTATACAATTCCCTTTGTCAATCGGTACGTTACTTGCCCGAGATTCGATCGTCGGTATCCCAATACCTTGTTCAATCTCGTTACCAGCAAGTCACTTTACTCGTACCGTAATGCATGATCCCGTGACCAAACACTTGGTCACATTGAGCTCATTATGATGATGCATTACCGAGTGGGACCAGAGATACCTCTCCGTCATACGGAGTGACAAATCCCAGTCTCGATTCGTGCCAACCCAACAGACACTTTCGGAGATACCCGTAGTGCACCTTTATAACCACCAAGTTATGTTGTGACGTTTGGCACACCCAAAGCACTCCTATGGTATCCGGGAGTTGCACAATCTCATGGTCTAAGGAAATGATACTTGACATTTGGAAAAGCTCTAGCAAACGAACTACACGATCTTGTGCTATGCTTAGGATTGGGTCCTGTCCATCACATCATTCTCCTAATGATGTGATCCCGTTATCAATGACATCCAATGTCCATAGTCAGAAAACCATGACTATCTGTTGATCAACTAGAGGCTCACTAGGGACATGTTGTGGTCTATGTATTCACACATGTATTACGGTTTCCAGTTAATACAATTATGGCATGAACAACAGACAATTATCATGAACAAGGAAATACAATAATAACCATTTTATTATTGCCTCTAGGGCATATTTCCAACAGTCTCCCACTTGCACTAGAGTCAATAATCTAGTTCACATCACCATGTGATTAACACTCAAAGTTCACATCGCCATGTGACTGATACCCAAGAGTTTACTAGAGTCAATAATCTAGTCCACATCATCATGTGATTAACACTCAATGAGTTCTAGGGTTTGATCATGTTATGCTTACGAGAGAGGTTTTAGTCAACGGGTCTGCAACATTCAGATCCATGTGTGCTTTACAAATCTCTATGTCATCTTGTAGATGTAGCTACCACGCGCCACTTGGAGCTATTCCAAATAACTGCTCTACTATACAAATCCGGTTTACTACTCAGAGTCTTCTGGATTAGTGTCAAAGTTTGCATCGACGTAACCCTTTACGATGAGCTCTTTTACCACCTCCATAATCGAGAAAATTCCTTAGTCCACTAGATACTAAGGATAAGTTCGACCGTTGTCATGTGATCCATTCCCGGATCACTCTTGTACCCCTTGACTAATTCATGGCAAGGCACATTTCAGGTGCGGTACACAGCATAGCATACTGTAGAGCCTACGTCTAAAGCATAGGGGACGACCTTCGTCCTTGCTCTCTCTTCTGCCGTGGTCAGGTCTTGAGTCTCACTCAATACTCACACCTTGTAACACAGCCAAGAACTCCTTCTTTGCTGATCTATTTTGAACTCCTTCAAAACCTGTCACGGTATGCATTCATTTGAAAGTACTATTAAGCGTTTTGATCTATCCTTATAGATCTTGATGCTCAATGTTCAAGTAGCTTAATCCAGGTTTTCCATTGAAAAACACTTTTCAAATAACCCTGGATGCTTTCCAGAAATTCTACATCATTTCCGATCAACAATATGTCAACAACATATACTCATCAGAAATTCTATAGTGCTCCCACTCACTTCTTTGGAAATACAAGTTTCTCATAAACTTTGTAGAAACCCAAAATCTTTGATCATCTCATCAAAGCGTACATTCCAACTCCGAGATGCTTGCTCCAATCCTTAGAAGGATTGCTGGAGCTTTGCATACTTGTTAGCATCTTTCAGGATTGACAAAACCTTCTGGTTGTATCACATACAACCTTTCCTCAAGAAAATAGTCGAGGAAACAATGTTTTGACATCCTATCTGCAAGATTTCATAAATAATGCAGTAACTGCTAAATATAATTCCAACAGACTCTTAGCATCGCTACGAGTGAGAAAGTCTCATCGCAGTCAACTCCTTGAACTTGCCGGAAAACATCTTAACGACAAGTCGAGCTTTCTTAATGGTGACACTTACCATCATTGTGTGTCTTCCTTTTAAAATCCATCTGCACCCAACAGCCTTACGACCATCAAGTAGTTCTTCCAAAGTCTACACTTTGTTTTTATACATGGATCCTCTCTCGGATTTTATGGCCTCGAGCCATTCGTCGGAATCCGGGCCCACCATCGCTTCTCCACAGCTCATAGGTTCATCGTTGTCCAACAACATGACTTCCAAGACAGGATTACGTACCACTCTGAAGTAGTACGCATCCTTGTCGTCCTATGAGGTTTGGTAGTGACTTGATCTGAAGTTTCATGATCACTATCATAAGCTTCCACTTCAATTGGTGTAGGGGCCACAGGAACAACTTCTTGTGCCCTGCTACACATTAGTTGAAGTGACGGTTCAATAACCTTATCAAGTCTCCACCATCCTCCCACTCAATTCTTTCGAGAGAAACTTTTCCTCGAGAAAGGACCCGTTTCTAGAAACAATCACTTTTGCTTCCAGATCTGAAATAGGAGGTATACCCAACTGTTTTGGGTATTCTATGAAGATGCATTTATCCGCTTTGGGTTCGAGCTTATCAGCCTGAAACTTTTTCACATAAGCGTCGCGGCCCAAACTTTTAAGAAACGACAGCTTAGGTTTCTCTAAACCATAGTTCATACAGTGTCGTCTCAACGGAATTGCGTGGTGCCTTATTTAAAGTGAATGCGGTTGTCTCTAATGCCTAACCCATAAATGATAGTGTAATTCAATAAGAGACATCATGGTATGCACCATATCCAATAGGGTCCAGTTATGATGTTGGGACACACCATCACACTGGTGTTCCAGGCGGTATTAGTCGTGAAACAATTTCCACAATTTCTTAATTGTGTGCCAAACTCGTAACTCAGATATTCATCTCTATGATCATATCACAAACATTTTATCCTCTTGTCACGACGATCTTCAACTTCACTCTGAAATTACTTGAACCTTTCAATAATTCAGACTTGTGTTTCATCAAGTAAATATACTCAGCATCTACTCAAATCATCTGTGAAGTAAGAACATAACGATATCCACTGCATGCCTCAGCACTCATTGGACTGCGCACATCAAAATGTATTACTTCCAACAAGTTGCTTTCTTGTTCCATCTTACTGAATACGAGGCCTTCCAGTCATCTTGCCCATGTGGTCTGATTTGCATGTCTCAAGTGATTCAAAATCAAGCGAGTCCAAACGATCCATCTGTATGGACTTTCTTCATGCATATATACTAATAGACATGGTTCGCATGTCTCAATCTTTTGAAAAACGAGTGAGTCCAAAGATCCATCAACATGGAGCTTCTTCATGCGTTTTATACCAATATGACTCATGTGGCAGTGCCACAAGTATGTGGTACTATCTTATATCTTTTGGCATGAACGTGTGTATCACTACGATCGAGATTCAACAAACCATTCATTTTAAGTGCAAGACCATTGAAGGTATTATTCAAATAGACAGAGTAACCATTATTCTCTTTAAATGAATAACCGTATTGCGATAAACATAATCCAATCATGTCTATGCTCAACGCAAACACCAAATAACAATTATTTAGGTTTAACACCAATCTCGACGGTAGAGGGAGCATGCGATGCTTGATCACATCAACCTTGGAAACACTTCCAACACATATCGTCATCTCACCTTTAGCTAGTCTCCATTTATTCCGTAGCCTTTTATTTCGAGTTACCAACACTTAGCAACTGAACCGGTATCTAATACCCTGGTGCTACTAGGAGTACTAGTAAAGTACACATTAATATAATGTATATCCAATATACTTCTGTCGACCTTGCATGCCTTCTCATCTACCAAGTATCTAGGGTAGTTCTGCTTCAGTGACCGTTCCCCTCATTACAGAAGCACTTAGTCTCGGGTTTGGGTTCAACCTTGGGTTTCTTCACTAGAGCAGCAACTGATTTGCCGTTTCATGAAGTATCCCTTCTTTCCCTTGCCCTTCTTGAAACTAGTGGTTTTACTAACCATCAACAATTGATGCTCCTACTTGATTTCTACTTTCGTGGTGTCAAACATCGCGAGTTTCTCAAGGATCATCATGTCTATCCCTGATATGATATAGTTCATCACGAAGCTCTAATAGCTTGGTGGCAGTGACTATGGAGAACCATCACTATCTCATCTGGAAGATTAACTCCCACTCGATTCAAGCGATTGTAGTACTCAGACAATCTGAGCACATGCTCAACGATTGAGCTTTTCTCCCTTAGTTTGCAGGCTTAAGAAACTTGTCAGAGGTCTCATACCTCTTGACGTGGGCACTAGTCTGAAATCCCAATTTCAGTCTTTGGAACATCTCATATGTTCTGCGACGTTTCAAAACCGTCTTTGGTGCCACAATTTTAAACCGTTAGCATCACACACTGAACTATCACGTAGTCATCAAAATGTGTATGTCAGATGTTTCGTAACATCTACAGACGACACTCGAGGTTCAGCACACTGAGCGGTGCATTAAGGACATAAGCCTTCTGTGCAGCAATGAGGACAATCCTCAGTTTACGGACCCAGTCCGCATAATTGCTACTAACAACTTTCAACTAAATTTTCTCTAGGAACATATCTTAGTAGAACTAAAGCGTAAGCTACGACATTATTTGCAAAGACCTTTTGACTATGTTCATGATAATTAAGTTCATCTGATTATTTAATGAACTCCCACTTAGATAGACATCCCTCTAGTCATCTAAGTGATACATGATCCGAATCGACTAGGCCGTGTCCGATCATCACGTGAGACGGACTAGTCATCATCGGTGAACATCTCCATGTTGATCGTATCTACTATACGAGTCATGTTCGACCTTTCGGTCACTTGTGTTCCGAGGCCATGTCTGTACATGCTAGGCTCGTCAAGTCAACCTAAGTGTTTTGCTTGTGTTCCGAGGCCATGTATGTACATGCTAGGCTCGTCAACACCCGTTGTATGCGAACGTTAGAATCTATCACACCCGATCATCACGTGGTGCTTCGAAACAACGAACCTTCGCAACGGTGCACAGTTAGGGGGAACACATCTCTTGAAATTTTAGTGAGGGATCATCTTATTTATGCTACCGTCGTTCTAAGAAAATAAGATGTAAACATGACAAACATCACATGCAAATCATAAAGTGACATGATATGGCCAATATCATCTTGCGCCTTTTGATCTCCATCTTCGAGGCGCGGCATGATCACCTTCGTCACCGGCATGACACCATGATCTCCATCATCATGATCTCCATCATCGTGTCTTCATGAAGTTGTCTCGCCAACTATTACTTCTACTACTATGGCTAACAGTTAGCAATAAAGTAAAGTAATTACATGGCGTTTTTCATTGACACGCAGGTCATACAATAAATTAAGACAACTCCTATGGCTCCTGCCGGTTGTCATATTCATTGACATGCAAGTCGTGATTCCTATTACAAGAACATGATCTATCTCATACATCACATATATCATTCATCACATCCTTTTGGCCATATCACATCACATAGCATACCCTGCAAAAACAAGTTAGACGTCCTCTAATTGTTGTTGCATGTTTTACGTGGCTGCTATGGGTTTCTAGCAAGAACGTTTCTTACCTACGCAAAAGGCACAACGGTGATATGCCAATTGCTATTTACCCTTCATAAGGACCCTTTTCATAGAATCCGATCCGACTAAAGTGGGAGAGACAGACACCCGCTAGCCACCTTATGCATCAAGTGCATGTCAGTCGGTGGAACCTGTCTCACGTAAGAGTACGTGTAAGGTCGGTCCGGGCCGCTTCATCCCACAATGCGGCCGAATCAAGATAAGACTAGTAACGTTAAGCAAATTGAAAAAATCATCGCCCACAACTACTTTGTGTTCTACTCGTGCATAGAATCTACGCATAAACCTGGCTCATGATGCCACTGTTGGGGAACCTAGCAATAATTCAAATTTTTCTACACATCACCAAGAACAATCTATGGAGTCTTCTAGCAACGAGAGGGAAAAGAGTGCATCTACATACCCTTGTAGATCGCGAGTGGAAGCGTTCAAGTGAACGGGGTTGATGGAGTCGTACTCGTCGTGATCCAAATCACCGATGACCGAGAGCCAAACGGACGGCACCTGCGCGTTCAACACACGTACGGAGCGGGGACGTCTCCTCCTTCTTGATCCAGCAAGGGGGAAGGAGAGGTTGATGGAGATCCAGCAGCACGACGGCGTGGTGGTGGAAGTAGCGGGGTTCCAACAGGGCTTCGCTAAGCGCTGCGGGAGAAGGGAGATGTGTCACGGGAGGGAGAGGGAGGCGCCAGGGCTTGGGGTGCTGCTCCCATGCGCCTCCCCAGTATATATAGGGGTGGAAGGGGCTGGTTTCTTGCCCTCCAAGTCCATTGGGGCGTTGGCAAAGGTGGGGGAAAGAAATCCCATCATTTCCCTTCCCCACCGATTGTTATCCCCCTTTTTTAGGGATCTTGATCTTATCCCTTCGGGATATGATCTTATTCCTTCTAAGGTGGGATCTTGGTGCGCCTTGACCAGGGGTGTGGGGCCTTGCCCCCACTACCCACGTTCATGTGGGCCCCCCCATGCAGGTGGGCCCCACTTCAGAACCTTCTAGAACCCTCCCGGTACAATACCGAAAAATCCCGAACATTTTCCGGTGGCCAAAATAGGACTTCCCATATATAAATCTTTACCTCCGGACCATTCCGGAACTCCTCGTGACGTCCGGGATCTCATCCGGGACTCCGAACAACTTTCGGTTAACCGCATACTAATATCTCTACAACTCTAGCGTCACCGAACCTTAAGTGTGTAGACCCTACGGGTTCGGGAGACATGTAGACATGACCGAAACATTTCTCCGGTCAATAACCAACAGCGGGATCTGGATACCCATGTTGGCTCCCACATGCTCCACGATGATCTCATCGGATGAACCACGATGTCGAGGATTCAATCAATCCCGTATACAATTCCCTTTGTCAATCGGTACGTTACTTGCCCGAGATTCGATCGTCGGTACCCCAATACCTTGTTCAATCTCGTTACCGGCAAGTCACTTTACTCGTACTGTAATGCATGATCCCGTGACCAAACACTTAGTCACATTGAGCTCATTATGATGATGCATTACCGAGTGGGCCCAGAGATACCTCTCCGTCATACGGAGTGACAAATCCCAGTCTCGATTCGTGCCAACCCAACAGACACTTTCGGAGATAACCGTAGTGCACCTTTATAGCCACCCAGTTACGTTGTGACGTTTGGCACACCCAAAGCACTCCTATGGTATCCGGGAGTTGCACAATCTCATGGTCTAAGGAAATGATACTTGACATTTGGAAAAGCTCTAGCAAACGAACTACACGATCTTGTGCTATGCTTAGGATTGGGTCTTGTCCATCACATCATTCTCCTAATGATGTGATCCCGTTATCAATGACATCCAATGTCCATAGTCAGGAAACCATGACTATCTGTAGATCAACGAGCTAGTCAACTAGAGGCTCACTAGGGACATGTTGTGGTCTATGTATTCACACATGTATTACGGTTTCAAGTTAATACAATTATAGCATGAACAACAGACAATTATCATGAACAAGGAAATACAATAATAACCATTTTATTATTGCCTCTAGGGCATATTTCCAACAGTGTCCGCTCTGGCTGGCGTGGTGGGAGCTTCGAGCGACAGCGGCAACCCATGACGCATAAGGAACGGGGGTGACCGCTCCGACGAGTCCTGTTTGCCGGCAGCACAATCATCACCATCTGTGCTTCCGGCAGCGTCACCATCTGCACCTACCCTCCGGTTTCTTCCTCTCGGCCTGGGAACGGCGCCATCCTGATCCTAGGGAGGCGCTGAATCCCAGTCAGGCCTTCCCTCCGCCTTCTTCGTCTTCCCCTGTAGTTTCAAAGAAGGAGAGGAAAAAGTAAAGGCATCATGGGCATTTTATATTTTTTCAATCTAAAATCGATAGGCACTTGTCAAACTTTAGTTCAAATTATGTAATATCCTTTATCCATGTTTGTGTCGTGTAAGGTTTGTACTTGTTGATCAGCATATTAATGAAAAAGATAAACCTTGTTGGGCACTTGTGCATGTAATGTGTCCATGTAGAGGTGGGATGCCTCTATACTTTTAAGTAAACAAGTTTTCCCGATAGGCTATCCTGCCGGTACCCTCAGTTCGCTGCCTCAGAGCTAGGCCTGCCGGGCACAAATCGTAAAGAGGGACCAACCCCCTGCTAACCTTTTGGCCAAAGGCCACTACAACCTTCCTAACTGAAGCAACGTCCGGGTCAAGGGATGGGAGCACCTAAGTTTCAAAGGAAGCGAGGTTTTCTTATGCACAAGTCTATACTTACAGAACGCGTATGGATAAAAGGAAGAACTTATCTGATTGGTTTGTCGGGGATCGCAATGTAGGCTCGTCTTCTCATCTCCTCTTTGGGACCAAGTCCAAGGCAGGAGCCTGCAGTTTATGCAGATGAAAGTGATGCCAGATGCGATATTATCTACATGAACATGCAATGCTCATGATATGCTTATGCATGCATGCAATTTGTCGGGGCCCCCCAGTGCTTCATTTATTTCTCTGTTGCCCAGGGTCTGCGCCTAGCTTTGTACAAGTGGTTACATGCTACAAAGGCAAGGTCTGTACAAAAGGGTGGTTGCCGGGCAGGGCCCGACAGCCGCGCCTTACGGGTAGAACTTGCGGAGATGCTCAATATTCCATGAGTTTTGCAATTGAATGCCATCTCCAGTCTCCAGACGGACTGCGCCAGGTCTGGTGACTCGTACTACCCGGTAAGGGCCTTCCAACTTTGGCGTCAACTTGTTTGTACCCTTAGCGGACTGAACATGCGTATGGACAAGGTCACCTTCCTCAAAACATTGGGCATTAACCCTAAGGCTATGATAGCGACGCAGGGCTTGCTGATAGCGTGCAGGACGCATAGCAGCCCGGAGACGGTTCTCCTCGAGAAGCACAGCGTCGTCACGTCGGTGTTGTTCCTGCACTACTTCATCATAGACAAGCACTCGAGATGACCCGTAAATGAGTTCCGTGGGGATAAATGCTTCTGCCCCATAGACTAGGGAGAAGGGAGTCTGCCCGGTAGCTCGATTTGGTGTCGTTCCGAGGGACCAAAGAACCACCGGTAACTCGTCGATCCATCGCCTGCCACACTTCTGCAGCTTATCAAATGTTCTCATCTTGAGTCCTCGCAACACTTCATCGTTCGCCCTCTCAACTTGTCCATTGCTCTTTGGATGTGCAACAAAGACAAATGAGATCTTGCTTCCGAGGGCATGAACGTATTGCATGAAGGCATGGCTCGTGAATTGGGTGCCATTGTCAGTGATGATCCGGGCAGGGACTCCGAAGCGGCACACCAATCCTTTCAAGAACTTGATAGCTGACTGAGCAGTCACCTTTCTCACGCCTTCTACTTCCGGCCACTTTGTAAACTTATCGATTGCAACAAACAAGAATTCAAATCCCCCGGTAGCACGGGGGAAAGGGCCGAGGATATCGAGCCCCCAGATCCAAAATGGCCATGACAAAGGGATTGTGTGAAGAGCTTGGGCAGGCAGATGGATGTTCTTGGAATGGAACTGGCCGGCTTCACATTTGGTGACTAGCTCAACTGCATCTTGGAGGGTTGTAGGCCAGTAAAATCCTTGCTAGAAGGCTTTTCCAACCAGAGCCTTTGATCCGATGTGTGAGCCGCAAATGCCTTTGTGTATCTCCGCCAGCAGTTCCTTTCCTTCTTACCGGCAAATGCACTTAAATTTCACACTGTTGGGCCTTCTTCTGTATAGTGTGTCATCCACGAACTGATACATACTGGCCCTCCGGGCTACTCTATCAGCTTCTTCTTGCCCTTCAGGAAGTTCTCCAGTTTGGAGGAAATGGACTATGTGCCGCGCCCATGTTGGAGCCTGAGGCTCGGCAACAAGGACTAGCGGCACCTCCTCATTCATGAGAGTGCGCTCCTCGACGGCGGGGACCGGTGGCCTAGCGGGAGGATGCAGCTCAGTGTCCGAAGGGGAGTTGTTCCCGGTAAGCCCCATGCCAATATCCTTTAGAGGTTCTACCAGGAGAGGTCTGCCAAAGTCCAGTTTCCTCCTCTTTCTGGCCATTGTTGCCGGGGATACGGAGGGCTGAGTCTGATGGAGAACAAAAGTTCCTGGTTCCACAGGCAGCTTCTGCGCAGCGCATTTTGACGGGTGATCAGCAATGCTGTTTTCTGCACAGGGTATGTGCTCTGTTTGCAACCCGTCAAAGTGCTCCTCCAACTTTCTCACTTCCTCAACATATGCCTCTATCAATGGAGTTTGGTAGTCCTTGTTGACTTGTCTCACTACAAGTTGTGAGTCTCCACGGATGATCAGCTTCTTGATCCCTAGTTCTGTTGCAATCCTGAGCCTGGCAAGGAGCCCCTCATACTCTGTAGTATTTTTGGTAGCCTTCTCCCAAGGAAAAAGCATCTGGATGACGTACTTCAAGTATTCCCCAGTGGGGGCAACAAGAAGCACGCCAGCCCTTGCACCTTGTAGGGAGAAGGCGCCATCAAAATACATGATCCATTCTTGGGGCGCTTCCTTGCCGGGGATAACTGTTTCTAGCGCTTCTTCATCAGAGGTTGGCGTCCATTCAGCAATAAACTCTGCCGATGCTCTGCTCTGAATAGTTGACTACTCTCAAACTTCAAACCAAAGCTGGATAACTCCAAGGCCCACTCCACTATTCTGCTGGTAGCCTCTGGGTTTCGGAGTATTCCTTACAAAGGGAAACTCGTGACAACCGTGATCTCGTGGGCTTGGAAGTAGTGGCGCAATTTCGTTGAGGCCATGACAAGGCCAAAAATCAACTTTTGCACACCAGAGTACCTAGATCTAGCCCCCTATAATAGGGAGCTGATGAAGTGCACTGGGCGATGCACCACCTTCTTCATTGCCACAACGTTAGGGTTGCCTCCGTTGCCTTGCTCTTCTCTGATTTGATCTTTATCTGACTTTGCCGGGGTGTGCTCACTTTCCTCCCCGGGAGGGACACTGGTTGTGGCTGCCGCTTCTTCCACTTCCCGTTGTGCCACTAGTGCTACACTAACCACTTGATTAGTTGCCGCCAAGTATAGCAGCAACGGCTCTTGTGGCTTGGGAGCGACCAAAGTGGGCACATAGGACAAGTAGTCCTTCAAATCTTGCAGTGCAGCATCAGCTTCTGGAGTCCATTCCATGGGTCCTGTCTTCTTCAAGATTTTAAAGAACTGCAAGGCACGCTCGGCAGACTTGGAAATGAAAATGCTGAGCGCGGCAACGCACCCAGTTAAACGCCTTACGTCCTTAACTGTCTTGGGTGCTTGGATCTGCTCGATAGCCATGATCTTGTCGGGGTTGGCCTCTATCCCCTGGTGGGACACAAAGAAGCCAAGTAGCTTGCCGGAAGGAATGCCAAACACTCACTTCTCCGGGTTCAGCTTTAGGTTGATCTTGTGTAGATTAGCAAATGTCTCCTCCAAATCCTGAATGAGGGTCGATCTGTCCTTGGTCTTGACCATAATATCATCCATGTAAGCCTCAATGTTTCTGTGCAACTGTGGCTCAAAACCAATTTGAACTGCCCTTGCAAAAGTGGATCTAGCGCTCTTTAACCCGAAATGCATCCGTACGAAGTAGTATGTGCCACACGGGGTGATGAATGCAGTCTTCTCTTCGTCTTCCTTGGACATAAAGATCTGATGGTATCCAGAGTATGCATCCAGAAAAGAAAGCAGGTCGCACCTGGAGGTAGAATCCACTATCTGATCGATGTGTGGCAAGGGAAATTGGTCCTTCAGGCATGGCTTGTTTAGATCCGTAATATCTATGCACAACCTCCATTTTCCATTGGCCTTTGGCACCACCATGGGATTTGCTAACCACGTGGGATGTAGTACTCCTCTGACCAGACCAGCTGCCTCAAGTTTCTTGATCTCTTCGGCAATGAACTGCTGCCGCTCCAAGGCTTGCTTCCGGACCTTCTGCTTGACAGGTCAGGCATGTGGGTAGACAGCAAGGTGGTACTCGATTACCTCCCTGGGAACCCCGGGGATATCATATGGTTGCTAGGAAAACACATCGATATTCGTCTGCAGGAAGGTAACAAGCACGCTTTTCTATTTGTCATCAAGGGTGGCACTGATAGTGAAAGTACCAGTAGTGCCGGCCAGCCCTGCTGGGACTTTTTTCACAGCGGGTGCAGCAACCTTGGGCTTCTTGCTATTGGAACTCTCCGGCAAGTCATCGACAAGCGCAACATACTCCGAAGAGGTACGCTTCCCGGATTCCTTGCTGGTGTCTGATGTCTACTATGCAACCTTCTACTTGTAGACGTTGTTGGGCCTCCAAGTGCAGAGGTTTGTAGGACTGTAGCAAATTTCCCTCAAGTGGATGACCTAAGGTTTCTGAATCCATGGGAGGCGTAGGATGAAGATGGTCTCTCTCAAACAACCCTGCAACCAAATAACAAATAGTCTCTTGTGTCCCCAACACAACCAATACAATGGTAAATTGTATAGGTGCACTAGTTTGGCAAAGAGATGGTGATACAAGTGCAATATGAATGGTAGATATATGTTTTTGTAATCTGAAATTATAAAAACAGCAAGGTAACTAATGATAAAAGTGAGCATAAACAGTATTGCAATGCGTTGAAACAAGGCCTAGGGTTCATACTTTCACTAGTGCAAGTTCTCTCAACAATAATAACATAATTGGATCATATAACAATCCCTCAACATGCAACAAAGAGTCACTCCAAAGTCACTAATAGCGGAGAACAAACGAATAGATTATTGTAGGGTACAAAACCACCTCAAAGTTATCCTTTCTGATTGATCTATTCAAGAGTCCGTAGTAAAATAACACGAAGCTATTCTTTCCGTTCAATTTATCCTAGAGTTCGTACTAGAATAACACCTTAAGACACAAATCAACAAAAACCCTAATGTCACCTAGATACTCCAATGTCACCACAAGTATCCGCGGGTATGATTATACGATATGCATCACACAATCTCAGATTCATCTATTCAACCAACACAAAGAACTTCAAAGAGTGCCCCAATGTTTCTACCGGAGAGTCCAGACGAAAACGTGTGCCAACACCTATACATAAGTTCACGAGGTCACGGAACTCGCAAGTTGATCACCAAAACATACAACAAGTGGATCGCGTGAATATCCCATAGTCACCACAGATAAGCACATGCAAGACATACATCAAGTGTTCTCAAATCCTTAAAGACTCAATCCGATATGATAACTTCAAAGGGAAAACTCAATCCATTACAAGAAGGTAGAGGGGGAGAAACATCATAAGATCCAACTATAATAGCAAAGCTCACGATACATCAAGATCGTGCCAAATCAAGAACACGAGAGAAAGAGAGATCAAACACATAGCTACCGGTACATACCCTCAGCCCCGAGGGTGAACTACTCCCTCCTCGTCATGGAGAGCGCCGGGATGATGAAGATGGCCACTGGTGAGGGATCCCCCTCCGGCAGGGTGCCGGAACAGGGTCCCCATTGGTTTTTGGTGGCTACAGAGGCTTGCGGCGGCGGAACTCCCGATCTAGGTTATTTTCTGGAGGTTTCTGTATTTATAGGAATTTTTGGCGTAGGTCTCACGTCAGGGGGGTCTCCGAGTCATCCACGAGATAGGGGCCCACGCCCAGGGGGGTAGGGCGCGCCCCCACCCTCGTGGACCGCCCGGGACTCTTCCAGCCCAACTCTTTTACTCTGGGGGCTTCTTTGTCCATAAAAAATCATCAAAAATTGGCACGTCAATTGGACTCTGTTTGGTATTCCTTTTCTGTAAAACTCAAAAACAAGGAAAAAACAGAAACTGGCACTGGGCTCTAGGTTAATAGTTTAGTCCTGAAAATCATATAAAATAGCATATAAATGCATATAAAACATCCTAGATGGATAATATAATAGCATGGAGCAATCAAAAATTATAGATACGTTGGAGACATATCAGCATCCCCAAGCTTAATTCCTGCTCGTCCTCGAGTAGGTAAATGATAAAAACAGATTTTTTGATGTGGAATGCTACCTGACATATTTATCAATGTAATCTTCTTTATTGTGGCAAGAATATTAAGATCCATAAGATTCAAAACAAAAGTTTAATATTGACATCAAAACAATAATACTTCAGGCATACTAACATACCAATCATGTCTTCTCAAAATAACATGGCCAAAGCAAGCTATCCCTACAAAATCATATAGTCTGGCTATGCTCTATCTTCATCACACAAAATATTTAAATCATGCACAATCCCGATGACAAACCAAGCAATTGTTTCATACTTTTGATGTTCTCAAACTTTTTCAATCTTCATGCAATACATGAGCGTGAGCCATGGACATAGCACTATAGGTGGAATGGAATGGTGATTGTGGAGAAGACAAAAAAGGGAGAAGATAGTCTCACATCAACTAGGCATATCAATGGGCTATGGAGATACCCATCAATAGATATCAATGTGAGTGAGTAGGGATTGCCATGCAACGGATGCACTAGAGCTATAAGTGTATGAAAGCTCAAAAAGAAACTAAGTGGGTGTGCATCCAACTCGCTTGCTCACGAAGACCTAGGGCATCTTGAGGAAGCCCATCATTGGAATATACAAGGCAAGTTCTATAATGAAAGATTCCCACTAGTATATGAAAGTGACAACATAGGAGACTCTCTATCATGAAGATCATGGTGCTACTTTGAAGCACAAGTGTGGTAAAAGGATAGTAGCATTGCCCCTTCTCTCCTTTTCTCTCATTTTTTTTGTTTTTTTTTTTGTTTTTTTTTGCCTTCTCTCTTTTTTTATGGCCTTTTTTTCTCTTTTTTTTTATTTTTCGTCCGGAGTCTCATCCCGACTTGTGGGGGAATCATAGTCTCCATCATCCTTTCCTCACTGGGACAATGCTCTAATAATGATCATCACACTTTTATTTACTTAGAACTCATGAATTACAACTCGATACTTAGAACAAAATATAACTCCATATGAATGCCTCCGGCGGTGTACCGGGATGTGCAATGAATCAAGAGTGACATGTGTGAAAGAATTATGAAGGTGGCTTTACCACAAATACAATGTCAACTACATGATCATGCAAAGCAATATGACAATGATGAAGCGTGTCATAATAAACGGAATGGTGGAAAGTTTCATGGCAATATATCTCGGAATGCCTATGGAAATGCCATAATAGGTAGGTATGGTGGCTATTTTGAGGATGGTAATGGTGGGTGTATGGTACCGGTGAAAGTTGCGCGATACTAGAGTGGCTAGCAATGGTGGAAGGGTGAGAGTGCGTATAATCCATGGACTCAACATTAGTCATAAAGAACTCACATACTTATTGCAAAAATCTATTAGTTATCGAAATGAAGTACTATGTGCATGCTCCTAGGGGGATAGATTGGTAGGAAAAGACCATCGCTCGTCCCCGACCGCCACTCATAAGGAAGAAAATCATAAAATAAATCATGCTCCGACTTCATCACATAATGGTTCACCATACGTGCATGCTACGGGAATCACAAACTTTAACACAAGTATCTCTCAAATTCACAACTACTCAACTAGCATGACTCTAATATCACCATCTTCATATCTCAAAACAATCATAAGGAATCAAACTTCTCATAGTATTCAATGCACTTTATATGAAAGTTTTTATTATATCCCTCTTGGATGCCTATCATATTAGGACTAAATTTATAACCAAAGCAAATTACCATGCTGTTCTAATGACTCTCAAAATAATATAAGTGAAGCATGAAAAACAAAACCACTGCCGTGCTCTAAAAAGATATAAGTGAAGCACTAGAGAAAATGACAAACTACTCCAAAAGATATAAGTGAAGATCAATGAGTAGTCGAATAATTATGTAACTATGTGAAGAATCTCTAACATTTAAGAATTTCAAATCTAGGGATATTATTCAAATAGCAAGCAAAACTAAATAAAATAAAATGACGCTCCAAGCAAAACACATATCATGTGGTGAATAAAAATATAGCTCCAAGTAAAGTTACCGATGAACAAAGACGAAAGAGGGGATGCCTTCCGGGGCATCCTGTCGGATATGGGGTTCCGGCAAACCCTTAAGGTTCGAACACTGGGGTGTGCGCGAAGTCTTTCCCTCCTACCAATCTACGCTCTAGCTCACTAAGATCTCGCGGGCGAACTCGACCCACTCGCAACACAGAAAGACACGAGGTTTATACTGGTTCGGGCCACCATTGTGGTGTAATACCCTACTCCAGTGTGGTGGTGGTGGATTGCCTCTTGGGCTGACGATGAACAGTTCAAGGGAAGAACAGCCTCCTGAGGTTGAGGTGTTCTTGTGCTTGTGTAGTTGAGGATGATCTGAACCAATTTTGGATCAGTTGCCTCCTACTGTGGTGGCTAGTCCTATTTATAGAGGCCCTGGTCCTCTTCCCAAATATCAAGCGGGAAGGGAGCCAACAACGATGGGCAAATTTGAAGGGGGACAACTAGTACAAGCTATCCTGACAAAAGTGGTCTACGCCTGCGAAAGGCTCTGGGGTGACGCCGTCTTGGGCTCCACGATGACCTCCGCCTTGCAGTCCTCCTGGTCTTGGTCTTGTTGCACCAATATGGCAACCTTTGCCTGATGCCTCGGTACTCTTCGCCTGCGTTGGCCTCCTTAGCACCAAAGAGGAAATAAGGACGCTGCGCGTGCTGGCGCCCGCCTAGTGCCGTTCGACATGGCTCACGTCACGAGAGCCTCGCAAGGTTTGCCTCAGCTTGATATCTCCGCTCCTCGTGAGCCTGCCTGGCTAGGCCAGTCCAGAGGAGGCCTTGCGTCGTCCGCCTCGCGAGGCTTGGACCCTCGCGAGGGTCTTGGGTGCCTTGTTGATGAAGATGGGCCATACGGCCTGCTGCTTAGCCACACTATGGGCCGCAGGCGGGCAAGTTTGGGGACCCCCATTCCCAGAACGCCGACAGTAGCCCCCGGGCCCCAGGTGCGCTCGGGCTTGGCTTCGTGGCGAAGCCAAGGGTCAAGTTCGGAGCACCGCGGGACCCGAAAGCCTGCGGCCTTGGTTGACGCGTGGCGGTTGATTGGACGTGGGCGTTGTAGGGGAACGCAGCAGAAAACAAAAAATTTCCGACCTACGCACCAGCCTAGGACTACTATGGAGACTGCATACATGGTTTGATCTTTTTTCGTTACCGACTCGTAGCGCAGCGGGAAGTAGAGTCGATGACGATCGGCGGTGCAGATCCCCGCAGCTAGGATTTACAACCTCCCAACCGCGAGGATGTGTACCCTCATCTGCTCCTCAGACAGCCCTCCGGGAGGCAGTCGAACAGCCCCCCGGACGGTGTCGCGGACAGCCCTTCGGGAGGACCTTCGAAACTCGAACGGTCACTCGGACAGCCCTTCGGGAGGACCTTCGAAACTCGGACGGTCACACGGACAGCCCTTCGGGAGGCACTCACAAACTAAGACCGAAACTACGATCTCTCTACAGAGTTGCACACATACGGTGTCATCTATCCAGCAGGGCTTCGCCGTCCAGAACTAGTTCCTGCCGGAACCCAGACAGCCTTACGGCTCTACGAAACTCTTTTCGTGGGAGGGAGAGAAGAAGCCAGATAATGCATGGCATGTGTATGAGAGCAAGGGATGGATGTGGAGGGCTGCCCCTCCACCTCTATTTATAGGAAATCCCAAGGGGGTAGGGTAGTTTCACAAAAAACCCAAAATGCACATGAATGAAGTCCTTCCACAAGGACCTAGGAGTGAAACCAAGGAACAAGAGGGTCCCCAAGGGGGGATACCTCATGTGGCCGGCCACACCCCCATGAGGGGCCCAAAAAATGGCTCCTATCCATCCATGTCATCCCCAAGATCTTTTGGAGCAAAGCCCCAAAAGGTGGCTTTCCATAAAGCAACCATAAAGCTGATTTTCACTATTCACGACGACATTTTTCAGCGTCTGATCGAACTGAAAATATTTATGTGGGCTAAGAACATTTCCAGTACCCACTAAAATGATTTTCAACGCGTTCCGAAACAATTCCGGTTTTAGTGATTTTCATCTGCGAAACGCATCTGAAGTGGCTCCGGCAGCTCCGGAACATTTCCGGTTTTTATCTCAGAAAATTCCAAAAAGCTTCCAGAATGATTCTGGCATCCTCCAAGAATTATCAGGCATGTGCCGAAACCAATTTGACTTAATGGTGTATCCCGAAACAACTTTTCGGTATCATCGAAACTTATCCGATGACCTCTCTCTGCGGTACGATTCCGCTGTCCGAAACTTTTCGGTGTCCGAAACTTTTTCGGTGATTTTCTCTCAGACTCCCTGTCTAGTATTCAGCAGATAGATGACCCTTAAGCGTGTGACCCTATAGGTTCGGTGAAGTATAGACATGACCCGGAACCCCTTCCGATCAATGATCAACATCGGAGCCGTGGACACCCATATTGACCCCTATACCCACACGAATAAATATTCGAGTGAACCTCCAGTTGCCGTGTGCTATTCCTGTTGCTTCGCGATATGTTACAAATACCCGAGGTGAGACATGTTGGCATTCCTGTGGATCAACAACTTGTCCACTATGCTAGTTACCTCGTTACCGGTATTGTTCTCTTTTCTCGTTATCGTGTTCCGGCATCCCCGTGATCAAATCACAAAGTGTCTGGCCAGACGATGATGGATACCGTAACACCGAGAGGGCCCAGAGATATCTCTCCATCGTCAGAGGAGCAAATCCCAATCTTGAGCTATCAAGTTACTTGACACACTTTTCCATGAACCCGTAAGCCGCCGTAATAGCCACCCATTTACAGATGACGTTTAACAAACCCCAAAGTTCATGAAGCAAGCATGAAGAAACTCAATACTCTCATGGTCGAAGGAATCATGCAAACGTTAACCATCTCTGTGTTATGTACCAATAAACTTGTGATGAATGAATCTCATAGCATAACATCAATCCGGGTCGATTCAACACAAATGTTCTCTTAACATTGTGCCCTCAAGGTTGCTGACATAGACATGCCCATGATCAGGAAAACATAACCATCATGCAACACTTGAGCTAGTCTTAGAGGCCAGACTAGGAATACATTTTACCGTTTATTATTCCACACGTGCATATGAGTCTTCCTCCGAGCCTCGTGGTTATTGCAGACTCGAGAACCATAGTAGTTATAGCATGGAACATAAACATAATTATGAACTCGGCGATAAATAATATCATTTATTATTGCCTCTAGGGCATATCTCCTACAGACTCCCACTTGCACTAGAGTCAATAATCTAGCTTATGCTAATGCACTTCACACCTGTGGCACACCGGTGTAACTATGCTTCGCTTGTGGTATAGCCTGATGTCCAACGGATCTGATGACTTCAGTTCCGTGTGTATCTTTGCATGCCCTCGCGTTTTCACGTTTTCACAAAATTCATATTTTGTGTGGACTTGGCTTTGTATGTATGTGAATCACAGGTCGAACCTGGATTCCTCAGACTGAGTTATGGAGCAACTACCTGCAGTAGTGTCCCATTGTCAAAAGCCATCTTGGAACTATACTAAGTTCATGAATGAACTATATGATTCAACATCTTCTTTGTCGCTTCTAAAGCGTCAACATACATAGCCCTTGTTATAGAATTCGCGACAGTAACTAGTTTGAACGAATTCCAACTAACTGTGCCACCACATTGTGTGTTACACAAAACCCTTAATTTAAATCGAAAATCGCATGGAGAAAAGATGAAGACTGTATCGATGTAACATTTTACAACGAACTCTTCATGATCTCTGCTTGCGAGAAAACCATGTCATCAGTACTTACTCTAGTACTCTGTGACATCTTTCACTGTTGTCCCATGATCAGTAATTTGATCACTTTGGTATCCATACTCACAACACCTTGGGAGTATCGGACATATCTGGTTATTTTACATACCATGGACTACATGATTAATCCAAACACAAAAGTGTGTGGAATCTGCATCATGTATTTTACTCATCAGTGTTTTGGGACACCGAGTCTTGCAAAAACTCTTTCCATGTGACTTTGGCAAGAATCACTCCTTGGCGTTTTAAATGCTAAAAGGTTTTTACCATCTTGTCAATATGTATTCATTGCTTAGCCCCATTAGGTAAATCTATCTCCATAGATCATCATGCCTAATATTGAGGCTATTTAGCCTAAGCACTTCGTCGAAAAACTATTTTCAAATGAAGTCCTAATTTGTGTCAAGAAATTTATTTCCAATTACCAATGTGCCAAGCACATAAGGTTTTTAGAAATATTATTACGCTCCCACTTACTTTCTTGAATTACAAGCATCTTCGTTACCCATTGATGAAGTCAAAACCCCTTTGACCATTTCATCAAAACACGAAGATTCCAACTCCATTTTGCTCTCTTCTGTCCATTGCTGGAACTCTGAAGTTTGCATACCTACTAGCATCCTCTGGATCGACAAATTACTTTGGACTGTATCATATACAAGTCCTAGCTTTCATTTCCATCAGATGGAAATCCTTTTATCATCCATGTTTCATATCTCATGATTGAAATATGTATTAATTGCTAGTTCAACCCGAACCGACTTTAAGCATCGCTACGATGAAAACAACCTCATCGTAGTCAACTCTTGAACTTGTTATTTCAACAAGTCGAGCTTTATGGATAAAACATTTTATCCGTATCAGTTTTAAGTTCCATAAATATTCTTTAGACTCTAAGTCTTCCGAAAGGTGTATCAAGGTTTTAATCTTGGATCACTTATATGGAAACTAACTCGGGTTGTATTGGCATTTAGCCAATTCCGGAGTCAGGGCCCATCAACGCTTCCTTGTGTATCGTAGGTATAATGTTGTCTAACAACAATATCTCGTTTGCGCACCTGAGAGGTTTGCACGAGCCTTGCCTACGTGGTTCAGCTGCAAGTTCGACCGAAGTTCATACATTTTATTGTAGAGACTTCCGTATCAGTCGCGGTAGGAAACTCTGGAATTACTTCCAAGGTCTCTTTCCTTTGATCTGATGACGTAGATACTGTTTATCTCGTCGAGTTGCACTATTCTCCCACTCACCTTTTTGAAAGAACCATTCTCTTTAAAAGCACACCGTTTCGCGGCAAAACTATTTGCCTCGGTATAGTGAGGGAGGAATACCCAACATTTTGGTATAACCTACAAAGTAGCACTTGTCTGATTTGGAATAGGTTTGTAACCTTTTACACAAGCCCCATATTCCAAATGTTTAAGAAAAGATATAACATGGTTGGGCGTACCATACCATGGCTTCATTTCAACAGACCCGATGTAGCTCTTTTCAGTGTAAAAGCCGCAGTCTCTAAAGCATCACTTTAAAAGGATAAAGGCAAATTTATTTATGTCATCTTTGACCTTACCATGTCATAAATGGTTTGATTACATCTCCACGGACCTTCCACTTGCAGTGGTGTTCCGGGAGGTGCAAGTTATGAAACCCCTTTCACAACTCATCAGACATTCGCTAAACATGTAACTCAAATATTCCTTTGTGCAATCAAATTGCAGAAGCATAATTTTCTTGTTACAATAACTTCTACTTTATTTTTGAGAACCTTTTGAATGATTTCAAAAGATCCAGACTTACGTCTCATCAAGTAAATATCCACATATCTACTTGAGTCATTTCTGCAGATAAATAAATCCACCACTAACAACACTTATCGAACTACACACATCAAATGTATGATCACTAATAAGTTTGTTGTTCGTTCCTTATGGCCTGTGAACGGTATTTTAGTCACTTCACTTTTCGGAGGAAAGTTGCAAGTGTCAGATGATTCAAAATCAAAAAGACTTCAAAATCCATCATAATGGAATTTTCCATGCGGGTTTCTCAAATGTGACCAAATGTAGTGCCACACTTGTGTGGTATTCTTTTAGTCTTGCGACATTTAGCGTCAGTGTTATGGATGTATCATATTACCCTCAATATTCATAACATACGTCCCATCGATGATGGAAGTATGGCCCTTATGTTATTCATAATACTTAACAACAATTGTTGTTTTTATGAACAACTCTTTTGCAACAAACATTGTGCAATGGGCTAGAGTGTATGAAACTCTAAAATGAATTATGAAAGTAAACCCAGAGGTATTGTATTATTATCAATATTCATAACATACATCTCATTCATAATGAAAGTATGGCCCTTGTGTTATTCATAACATCGAACATAAAAAGTTCTCTTATGAACAACCTTCTTGCAAGATATCTTATGCAATGGGATAGAGTTTGTAAAACTCTAAATGAATTATGAAAATAAATACAGATGGCAATACACCGATGGAAGGTATAGTAACATTTACTATGTTCCCTGTGTATACCTTAACCTCATTTCTGGCTAGTCTTTTTAGGCCACAGTAGCTCTTACAGTGATTCGCAATTGAATGCAATCGAGCGGGTATCTTTGTGATTAACTCACAATACCCAAGAATTAGTGATTAACATGTTTAACCAGAATTCCCAAGAACTATATCTTTGACCAGCCTACTATACAACAAAAACTTGTATGACATTCATACATGAGCTGGATATTCCAGTCATCTTTCTTTCTGCCTTTTTACTTCTAACAGTTTAACTTTTAGTATTTCTCCTACTCGCAAAAGAAGCACCCAACTTAAGAGTGGCGTTAGCCCCGGACTACCTAGGCGTGTAAGTCATACTAACACCCTTTGGACACTTCCTTTCTCTTTAAGTTGTTGTTTTATTCACCTTTCATTATATGATAGGCGTTCTTCTGGATCCCTTTCCCAACAGTCAAATGCATAGTAAACACTTTTACTAATACTTGCAAACAAACATTGCTTTGTTTGTATCTGAAAATAATTTTCAGTTCCATGAATATCATATAACTATCCCAACTTTCGAAGTTTGGGTTTCATGGAAGCAAACATATTCCACTTGACTGTAACAGAATACTAGCTTTTGGATCGAAGGACGAGAGTCACATGATCCATAGCATTAGCGGGAGGATACGGAAAGCATGCGATAGGACAATGTCCTTCTCGGCACTTTTGAGGACAATCCTCATATTACGTTACCAATCGTAAAGTTTTAACCAGATATTTAACAGCTATTCAATTTTAATAGGGAAGGTGGAAATGCGAGCCATTATTCTACAACTATTTTGCAAGAAACACTTAGACACTGTTCATAATTAATTGCACTGAGAATTAAACATGTTAATTCAACAGTGCGCTCCCACTCAAATCAATATCTCTCACAATTAATTTTGAGTGATACAAGATCCAGACTTCAATTCATCGCCATAGAATCATCATCTCATAACGGGAATTTTAATCGGTAGGCCAACTTGCCGATCACATCTCTATGTGACTCTTGCTCATCTTTCGATGCGTGTGTTCCGAGCTCAGGACGATCCTGCCATGAACGTCAAGACAACCAAGTGATCTTGCTGCGAGGTCTGACCTCACCCGCCTCACACTTCTCTAATCGTTCGTACCCATGCATCCATGGCGCACCCCGAAAAGATAGGAGCCGTGACGGTGCTACACTTGGGAGAACACTAACTACTTGATATTTTAAGTGAGAGATCACCCTAATAAAAGCGACTACCGCGCAATCAAGAAGGGTGCATCATAAGGGATAAACATCTCAGGCAATTCATAATAGCATGATATGGTATAGCCCTTTCTGACGGAGAAGTATTTCATTTCTTCGTCTTCGGCATTCGCGTCGGTGGTCACCTTCACGAAGATTGCCACCACCTTGTCGATGCACCAGATAATATTGCTATCTCTATAGCTAATAAAATAATGCATTACAGCAAGGTTGACACGCAGGTCATTAAAATGCAATCATATGGCTCCAGCCATCATGCCGAATCATGACACGTAGGTCATGTTAATCAAATTACATCATATAGTCATCTCATACATAATCGAATTAGTATGAGCACTGCTATACCACATCACATGCACATCCTGCAAAACCAAGTTAGACGCCTCTAATAGGTTTATGCAAAAATTTATTTTACGTGGCTTCTAAGGTTTTGACTTAAACCGCAGCTACCAACGTTTTATCATCAAGTATGATTATTCAGGTTGCTAGATTAACATCTCGGGGTGTATGAAACACGGGATAATTAAATCTCGAGCCCCATACTAAACTTCGTCATACGCATGACCCCCGTGCAGATCATATCTGCAATGCCCTTTCATCTGCGAATTTCATCTTTCTTTTGACTACGGCAGAACCCAAAGAACTGATAGCACTTCCATGATCAATCAGGATCACGGATTGCCAGAACTTTGTCAAATTCCACCATGCTGTCTCGAGATTGAGCAAACGCAAATTCTAGGGAAGCAACGAGAACCTCGGGTAACAGATTTCATCTGTCACCCGCATAAATAATTTTCAGCAATAGATCTCATCTACTACCTAATTATATTATGCAATACCCATACATCTCCATGTATTCTAGATCGAAACCTGCATCTACGCATAGCACGGATCTTGATGCCACTGTAGGGGAACGCAGCAGAAAACAAAAAAATTCCGACCTACGCACCAGCCTAGGACTACTATGGAGACTGCATACATGGTTTGATCTTTTTTCGTTACCGACTCGTAGCGCAGCGGGAAGTAGAGTCGATGACGATCGGCGGTGCAGATCCCCGCAGCTAGGATTTACAACCTCCCAACCGCGAGGATGTGTACCCTCATCTGCTCCTCAGACAGCCCTCCGGGAGGCGGTCGAACAGCCCCCCCGGACGGTGTCGCGGACAGCCCTTCGGGAGGACCTTCGAAACTCGAACGGTCACTCGGACAGCCCTTCGGGAGGACCTTCGAAACTCGGACGGTCACACGGACAGCCCTTCGGGAGGCACTCACGAACTAAGACCGAAACTACAATCTCTCTACAGAGTTGCACACATACGGTGTCATCTATCCAGCAGGGCTTCGCCGTCCAGAACTAGTTCCTGCCGGAACCCAGACAGCCTTACGGCTCTACGAAACTCTTTTCGTGGGAGGGAGAGAAGAAGCCAGATAATGCATGGCATGTGTATGAGAGCAAGGGATGGATGTGGAGGGCTGCCCCTCCACCTCTATTTATAGGAAATCCCAAGGGGGTAGGGTAGTTTCACAAAAAACCCAAAATGCACATGAATGAAGTCCTTCCACAAGGACCTAGGAGTGAAACCAAGGAACAAGAGGGTCCCCAAGGGGGGAGACCTCATGTGGCCGGCCACACCCCCATGAGGGGCCCAAAAAATGGCTCCTATCCATCCATGTCATCCCCAAGATCTTTTGGAGCAAAGCCCCAAAAGGTGGCTTTCCATAAAGCAACCATAAAGCTGATTTTCACTATTCACGACGACATTTTTCAGCGTCTGATCGAACTGAAAATATTTATGTGGGCTAAGAACATTTCCAGTACCCACTAAAATGATTTTCAACGCGTTCCGAAACAATTCCGGTTTTAGTGATTTTCATCTGCGAAACGCATCTGAAGTGGCTCCGGCAGCTCCGGAACATTTCCGGTTTTTATCTCAGAAAATTCCAAAAAGCTTCCAGAATGATTCTGGCATCCTCCAAGAATTATCAGGCATGTGGCGAAACCAATTTGACTTAATGGTGTATCCCGAAACAACTTTTCGGTATCATCGAAACTTATCCGATGACCTCTCTCTGCGGTACGATTCCGCTGTCCGAAACTTTTCGGTGTCCGAAACTTTTTCGGTGATTTTCTCTCAGACTCCCTGTCTAGTATTCAGCAGATAGATGACCCTTAAGCGTGTGACCCTATAGGTTCGGTGAAGTATAGACATGACCCGGAACCCCTTCCGATCAATGATCAACATCGGAGCCGTGGACACCCATATTGACCCCTATACCCACACGAATAAATATTCGAGTGAACCTCCAGTTGTCGTGTGCTATTCCTGTTGCTTCGTGATATGTTACAAATACCCGAGGTGAGACATGTTGGCATTCCTGTGGATCAACAACTTGTCCACTATGCTAGTTACCTCGTTACCGGTATTGTTCTCTTTTCTCGTTATCGTGTTCCGGCATCCCCGTGATCAAATCACAAAGTGTCTGGCCAGACGATGATGGATACCGTAACACCGAGAGGGCCCAGAGATATCTCTCCATCGTCAGAGGAGCAAATCCCAATCTTGAGCTATCAAGTTACTTGACACACTTTTCCATGAACCCGTAAGCCGCCGTAATAGCCACCCATTTACGGATGACGTTTAACAAACCCCAAAGTTCATGAAGCAAGCATGAAGAAACTCAATACTCTCATGGTCTAAGGAATCATGCAAACGTTAACCATCTCTGTGTTATGTACCAATAAACTTGTGATGAATGAATCTCATAGCATAACATCAATCCGGGTCGATTCAACACAAATGTTCTCTTAACATTGTGCCCTCAAGGTTGCTGACATAGACATGCCCATGATCAGGAAAACATAACCATCATGCAACACTTGAGCTAGTCTTAGAGGCCAGACTAGGAATACATTTTACCATTTATTATTCCACACGTGCATACGAGTCTTCCTCCGAGCCTCGTGGTTATTGCAGACTCGAGGACCATAGCAGTTATAGCATGGAACATAAACATAATTATGAACTCGGAGATAAATAATATCATTTATTATTGCCTCTAGGGCATATCTCCTACAGGCGTCTCCGCTTCCCCACGCTGCCTCGGCAACTGCTTGCCCTGACAAAGGCTGGCGTGGGCAGTTCTTTCCTTCATTGCTTCTTCCTTGCCTCGCTCCAGATCCCCTTTCCTGCTCTTTGCCGCCTCTATCTCCAGATCTGCTCCATCCTTGCTCTGCATCTGCCGCCCATGGCGCCGCGCAAGGTCAAGACTTCCTCAGCACCTGCTTGGTATGAGCCAGCCCTTGAGGCGCCCACCGTCACGGAGAAGAGCCTCGCCTCCGTGCGCCTGCTGACGGCGGGCGAGAGCAATGAGTGGGGGAAGACGGAGCTCCAGCTCGCGTCCGACGAGCCAGAGCCTGAGGGGAGCACCTTCTTCCCCTTCTTCTTGAGCAGCGTCGCCGTCGGGTTGGTTCCTCCCTTCTCTGATTTCTTTTATGAAGTCCTCGACCACTACGGGCTGCAGGCGTTACATCTCCATCCCAACTCTGTCCTCCTCCTGTCCATCTTCGCCTACTACTGTGAGGCGTACCTGGGCGTTATGCCATCCGTGGCGCTCCTGCGCCATTTCTTCTTCCTCCACGTCAGCGGCGAGCACACCTCCGAGTGCGCTAATTTCGTTGAATGCGGCAAGGCCAACTCGATCTCGAGCACCGGGAAGAGGGCCGACAACATCCGATCCAAATGGGTCATGATGGATGCCCAGCGCGCCGACCCGCGTCTGGTGTTGCCAACAGCGGCGCCCCCTCCCAACGGGGGGTGGCCCAAGGCGGAGCTTGTCGACGAGCGGGCATCGTTGGTGTTGGGGCAGATGATAACCGACCTGAGGCCGGGCAATGCGAGGGCGGCCAAGGTAATGGGGGCGATGCTCCTGAGGGAGTTCTTGATGCTGGGGGTTGCACCACTCCAGGCGCGCGCGCCCCCTCTGCGAGCTTGAAGAAGAGGAGAACAAGATCCGCCTGAGGCCAAGGGACCTGCCTGGCGATGAATTGGACGCCGTCCTGCGCCTCATAGTCGGGGACAACCAGGAGTACTCGCCTAGCGCCTTCGTTCCCCTGTTCCAACACAGGGACCGGGAGGAATTTGTTGCCTCCAGGCCGACTTTTGATTCGCGCGGGCTGGTGCCGCCAACGCTTCCAGGAGTTCCTAAGGCGTAGAAACCGGTGGAGGTGTCTTCTGGTGAGTCCCACGGAGAGGGAGAAGAGGAGGAGGACTCGGAGAAGACCCTGGAAGAGGTGGGGGAGACTTCCCCCCTGAGCAAGGCCGAGATTCTCTGCGCCCTTCCTGATGATGCCGAGGCCGACGCCTTCCAAGGGGAGAGGGAGCAACCCCTCATCCCAATGAAGGGTAGGTCGTCGCTGGTAGCCCGTGGTGCCGCCTCCGCCCTGGCACCTCCTGGGGCTGGCTCCGGCTCTGCCTCTACTCCGCCTGGCGCTGCTGGAGCCCGAATGCCTGCTCCTTAGGTCCCGAAGCTTTCAAGCTTCAAGCTTCCCAAGCGGTCAGTGGAATACATCGCAGTGGATCGGTAAGTGTCTTAAGCTTCGCCTTGTCCTTGTTGTTTCCTGATACTCGCCCCTGGTTGATCAGGCCGACATCTTCGGCGAAGAGGAGGAAGGAAGACGCAGCGGCCGTGCCTCCCGCGGAGAAAGGAGGCAACAGCGCCCGCATCTCCCCGGCCCGATCGTCCTCGCGAGGCCAAGAGGAGCATCGCCGCGTGGAGTCAGCCCCCATGGCCCCGCTAGCTCCGGAGGTGCCGGTACTTGGCGCGGCTGATGAGGTCCCAGCTGCTCCGGAACCCGCGGTCTCCCAAACCATGGTGACGATGTCGCTTCCTCCCACTGCTGCACCTCCACTCCATGGTTCTTCTGCTCCTGCTGCCGTCCTGGAGCATGCCCTTTCGGAGATGACCCAGCTGTAGGCGGATCTCCTGAGCACGGACCCGCGCCTGGTGGCTGGGCGTCTGGAGTTGGCCTCTGGCTGGCTTCACTCCGACCTGGCAGTTCGCGCGGCGCTGGGCTAGGCTGCTGTGGCTTCCGAGAAGGAGAAGCAAGGGGCCGCCAGCGCTTCAGCTGATTGTGAGGTGGCGCTAAAAGACGCCAAGGCCGCCCGTGACCACTGCCAAGTGCTGGAGGGCGAGCTCCAGAGCCTGTGCGACAAGCACGACGAAGAGGTGCGTTGCCGCCAAGCGAAGGAGGAGGAGATGAAGGCCCGGGAGGAAGCCGTCAAGAACCGTGATGCTGAGTTGGCGGAGCTGGGGAAGAAGCAGGCCGCCGAGTGCAACCGGTTGGAAGAGTTGGAGCGGAAGATGGGGACGAGGGAGGCCGATCTTGATGCCAATGCGCGAGTCCTGGCTGAAGACCGCGTGGCCTTTGCCGATCTCGAGAAGAGGTCCCGCAAGGCGCTGAAGACGCTCTACAAGCATGGCCTGGAGAAGCCTCTGGACACCGACGAGGACGGCCCCGCCCAGCTGCTTCCTCTCATGGTGAAGGCGCTTGAGGAGGTCGTTGATGGTCTCGGTCCCATGGCGGAGGCGGAAGCTCGCGTCCTGTCTTCAGCCGCGCTGACTCGCGTCTTTAGCCACCTGCACCTTCGCGACCCCAACGCTTGCCTTGACGAGCTGCTGGAGCCTGTAGCTGAAGATCAATATGAGGCGGCTGCCGCGGCCGTGCAGGATCAGGTGGGGGCCTTGCTGAGGAGGTTCCGCAGCTTTGTCTCCGCTCCTCTGTCCGGCGTCGTCGACCTTGCGGCTGGTGGTGAAGACAAAACCGCTCACGAGGGAGCGCCTTCCACAGGCGACGGCGACGTCTAGAGGTGACCCGCGGCCATTCTTCCCGTTCCGTTCCTGCGACATGTATCAGGCCTCGTGGAGGCGTTTAGACTTTTCATTTGGTATTGTGAGGACAATATGCTTGTAATATTTGCTTCGAGATTTCGCGATTTCCTTCCTATTTGCTTTGCGTTCTGCGTCGGCAGAGCCCGGCCCCGCGCATACCTCAACCGCCATTGGGCCGACCGGAGACCAGGACGGACCAAGGAGTGAGGGGCTACGTGACCAGTTAGGCTCCTGAGTCGCGATGCTCAGGAGTCCCCCTTGACGCGCAAACAGCATATAGGGAGAGTTCGTGGGGATAGATTAATGTTCTACGTCAGCAGAGCCCGGCCCCGCGCATACCTCAACCGCCATTGGGCCGACCGGAGACCAGGACGGACCAAGGAGTGAGGGGCTACGTGACCAGTTAGGCTCCTGAGTCGCGATGCTCATGAGTCCCCCTTGACATGCAAACAATTCCCATACTTGCCCTCGCCGAGGCCTCGGGAGGGGCGCGCGATGCCCAGGTCCAGGGGACCTAGTTAGGTGGCGTGCGCTTGGGCGTGACCCGAGCGCAGCCCCCGTGCCCAGCCCCCATGCACGGCTCTCCCGAGGGGAGGTGTTGCGGTAAGGCTGGGTGCTGAGCTCTGGGCTCCCTAAGGTTGGCACGACCGTGGGGTCGCCCTCAGTTGTTTATCACCAGCGCGGAGCATAGTGCTTCTGCTTGTGCACGGGCATAGCCGCTCCTCGGCAGTGTCGACAGCCAGCGCGGAGCATGGTGCTTCCACTTGGGCGTGGGATGGGGGCCCCCTCGGGGAGGAGCCCCCGGGGCGTGTACAGCCCCGCCCTGACACGTGGCTTGCACGGCAGGGCTGCGAGGTGTATCTGGGCACTCGTGAGCCAGCGCGGGACTCACGAGGCCCTACCTCAAGGCGGGTTGCGCCTGGTCTTGAGTCTTGGTGACTGTGTGTTCCTGCAAGGCGGTTAGATGCAAGCACTCTACATCCTCAGGTCCCGGCCCTCGAGCGAGCTCAGCCGCCGCTGGTATGCCAGGTCGCGATGCCGTGGTCAAGGCCAAGGGGTGAGGGCTGGAGAGCCAGTAAGAGCTCCTGAGTCGCGATGCTCAGGAGCCCCCTTTTAACGTGCAAGCGAATTGCATAGGATGAACAGACCCGTGGCGGGCGGCAATCGGGCAGGCGATATCAGTTGGCAGGTTAAGCATGGAGAGCAGATCAACTTGGATAAATGCAGGAAGATACATGCCACCAGGTCCGGCCCGAGCGGCTTGGGGATGATGCAACCCGAGGGGCGCTCCGAGCTTAAACGAACTTGGAAGATGTCACCTGGTTCTGTAGACGAAGTAGAGCTGGTGCAGCTGAAGGCGCGCATTTGAAGAAATGACTCCTCATGAGCCACCGGGACCCTGAGCCTCGGGAGGCTCTGGGGGTTTAGGAGGTTCCCTGAAGACCGTCTCCATCTCCTCCAGGATGGCATGGAACCTGGCCTCCTGAGCCCCCAGGACTCGCCGCATGTTGCGCTGATAGGCCGACGCCACGCTCGGCAAGCCGAAGGGCATGCGAACGTAGCTGTGTGGTGGGCCCTCGCAGCGGCCCACACGCGATGGCCAGAAGCGCTCCTGAGATGCGGCCCTGTTGAGCCCTGGGACGTCGACGCAGACACGCAGCCCGGCATCCTCGCCTGGATGGAGAGCTGCGCCTTGTGAGCGGCTGTGGCCGCGCATGCCTCTTGCTTCTTTCAGTTCCTGGGTGGTCTTGGTGATGAACTCCTGGGTGGTGGGCACTCCTTGCCCTGTGCTCTCCTGAGGAAAATGTGCCGCGAGGCACGCTTCCAAGTGGTGCCCAAGCGCCTCCCTCGTGAGGTTGGCAAGGTCTGAGGCCCTCTAGAAGAGAGCCCCCGAGCCCTGCCCGAGGAGGGCGCCGGGCGCGTCCTCCTATGCGATGGAGGGAGGCGCCCCTGGAGCGGGCGCTGATCCTGACGAGGCTCCTGCCGCGACGCCATCCTCCTGGGGTCCTGCGCGGCGCGGCAGCTTCTTCTTGGGGATGGTCTTCGGAGGGCCTTCACTTCTGCTGTCGGGGTCGTCGATCGCTGCGGCTTGAAAGCCGCGCTCAAGGGAGCACACCACATCCCTCTCTTCACACGGGACCGTGATGATTCCTCCGCTTCCGGGCATCTTGAGAATGTTGTAGCCATGATGAGTGACTGCCATGAACTTGGCCAGGGCTGGATACCCGAGGATGGCATTGTACGACAGGCGGATGTGCGCGACGTCGAAGTAGATGAGCTCGGTGCGGTAGTTCTTGCGCTCCCCGAAGGTGACAGGCAAGCGAACCTGCCCTATCGGTGTGGTGGAACCGTCGGTCACTTCTGAGAAAGGCTTGGTTGGCTGGAGCTGTTCATATGGCACTTGGAGGTTGTCGAATGTGTCGACGGACAGGACGTTGAGCCCCGCGCCGCCGTCGATGTGAGTCTTGGTGACTTGCACATTGCTGATGACCGGGGAGCACAGCATAGGGAGGGCGCCAGCGGTGGCTGCGCACTTGAGCCGATCCGCCGAGTTGAAGGCGATGGCACATTGGGACCACCTGAGCGGGCGCGTGGCCTCGAGCTTGGGGAGCACCGCGTTCACCTCGCGAGCGAACTGTTTGAAGATGCGCTGAGAGGCTGGGGCCTGGGCACCACCCAAGATGCAGGCGATCGCACGCGGCTCCTAGAAGCCCCCAACCCCCTCGTCCTGGTGGTGGTCGTCGTTCCTTCTTAGTGGCGGCAACGGGGGAAGACCGGTGTTGCCCTGGGGGAGATCCTCACGAGGCGGATCCCTCCAGGTGCCCTCGCGAGGTTGGTCCTGACAGCGGTCCTCAAGAGGCCGGTCGCGCCACTCCTGGCGCGGGCCACGGTCGTCCCAGCGTCCGCCTCCACGTCCTCCTCCGCGGCTGTAGCCCCGGTCGTTCCGCTCGGGGCGTCAACCATAGCGTCCTTCCCGTATGGCTCTGAGCTCTTGACAGTCGCTGGTGTTGTGGGTGTTCAGGTTGTGGAAGGCGCAGAACGGTCGGCCGTTCTTGGATGACTCGGGCTGATCTCTGCGCCACTTGGTATCGGGCTCCGCTGCGAGCACAACTGCCTCCTTGCACTTCACGTCCTTGGCCTTGGCCTTCTTCTCCTCCGCTCCTGCAGCTGGCAGGTTAAGGAGAGAGAGGCGCCCCTCCTCAGCTCTTGCGCACTTGGTCGCCAGGTTGAACAGCTCCTGAGATGTGCAGAGCTCCTCGTGGATAGCGAGCTCTTCCTTCATCTTGATGTCACGGACGCCGTCCGAGAACACGAAGATGATGGCTTCGTCCGTGACCTTGGGGATCGTGAGGCGGGTGTTGTTGAAGCGCTGGATGTACTTCTGGAGGGTCTCTCCTGGTTGTTGCTTGATGCGGCGTAGATCACCCGCGGCCGGTGGGCGGTCACGAGTGCCCTGGAAGTTGGCGACGAAGTGGTCGCGCATCTCGTCCCAGCAGGAGATCGAGCCGTGCTGCAGGTTCAGGAGCCAGGAGCGGGCTCCATCCTTGAGAGCCATGGGAAACCAGTTCGCCATGACTTTTTCATCGCCGTTGGCCGCTTCGATGCTTAGCTCATAGAGCTGCAGGAACTCCGCGGGGTCGGCGGTGCCGTCGTAGCGAGGAGGCAGATCTGGCTTGAGCTTGCCTGGCCAGGCGACGCTATGCAACTCGGTGGTGAAGGCGCGGCAGCCGGTCGTGGTTGCCGGGGCCCGCTTCTGAGGTGGATCTTGGTCTTGGCGAGGTCCGCGCTGCGCTGCTGCAGGCGGCGCACGGTCTTGACGAGGTGGCGCGAGGAGCGCTGGTGCAGCTTCTTGCGACCGCGGGATTTCTTGGCAGCTTCTTTCTTCGCGTGCGGGCGCGGGCGTGGTGGATCACGTCGCGGAGGCGCGCGCCTTGGTGCCAAGGCACCGTCTTGGGACTGAGGTGGTGGAGGCATGCCATGAGCCCCGTCGCCCGAGGCTGGTTGAGTGGGAGGCAGAGAGTGGGACGGCGCCAGAGAGCCCCCTGCGGCGCGGACGAGCTCGGCTACGCGGTCGAGCCACTCCTCGTAGAGGTCGTCGACGAGGCGGTAACGCAGGAGCTCGTTTGCCGCGATGACGCGGCCCGTGCCTCCATGGGAGCGCGGTGCGCATGAGACGAAGAACCGGCAGGGGTAAGCGATGGAGGAGCGGTGCGGCCGTCTTGCCGCACCGAAGGATGCAGTGAGGACGCCTGCTGCTCGTTCCCCGCCAGGCCGGTGGCAGCGTTGGCGGCGGGAGACGGAGAACGACGAGGTGGCCCGCCTACGGGAGCCGTCTGAGCGACGCGGGCGGAGAGGGCAGCCCGACGCTCAGCTCGAGCACGGCGATTGTCCGCCATGGAAATGACGGAGCGATGGAGCGACGAACTGATGGAAGTGTGTCGGGTGGTTGGTGCGACATATGCCAAAGGATGGCTTATCATTGTGGGAGCCAATAAAACGTCGCCGGTGCCTGGAAACGGGATGAGGCGAAGACATGCACGCCGGCGAATCTTACCCAGGTTCGAGGCTCTCCGAGTAGATAACACCCCTAGTCCTGCTCTGCGGGGTCTCCGCATGATCACTAGCTTGATAAAGAGTAGCTACAATCGCTCCTAGAGCTGTTGGGATCAAGGGAGAAGAAGAACAAGGCTAGCTCTTGCTTCTGTCTATCTATGGTGTGTGTGCGTGTGCTATGCTTGGAAGCCTAACATGCAGAGGTGCCAACCCTTTGCATGGGTGCTCCGGGGGGTTTATATAGGCCTACCCCCCGGGGGTACAATGGAAATCCGACTGGGAACTGGCCCCAGCCGTAAGTGTCTACGCATGCCGGCTTCTCCGCCGGCTGCTGGGTCCCGCCGGCTGGTGGGTCCCGCCGGCTGCCGGCTACTCGGTCGGCAGGCCGGCCCCACCGCCTAGGGTCTTGTCGGCGGCTGCTTACTGTAGCCGCGACTCTGATGATGAGGGCTTTGTCAAGGTAAGCGTGGCTACAGTGATCCGCGTCGGGGGCTATCACTGTAGCCTCACCTCGTCTTGTCTCCTTAAAAATGGGCTCCTGCTTCGAGGAAGGGAGTCGCCGGCTTCTGGAGGCCGGCTATGCTCCTGGCCGACTAGGAAAGGCCGGGCCGCCTTCGCACCTCCCTCTGGCTGAAGGGGCCCGCAGTCCTTGGGCCGTGCAGGAGTGGGTCGTGGATGACGTCGTAGTTGGCGTGGCTACAGTGCCCGGCCGCACGGGAGACATCCCTCCCGTACGGCCTCCTGTAACCATGCCTGCCTCGGGCTTCGGGCGTCGTGGGCCGCACTGTGGCCATGCCCCGTCAGGTCGTCGTTAAGTTGGAGTAGTTGTGGTCGTGGCCGGCTTCTAGGAGTCGGCGTCCTTCTGGGCCGGCTTCTTGGAGTCGGCGAGGCTGGGTCGTCTTCCGGGAGTCGGCTTTAGTGGTAGCCGGCCCGGGAAGGCGGCCCAAATGCTTGGAGTGCTTGAAGGCCCAAAGGCGTGATAAATTTTCTGAAGAGCCAGGGGTAGCCGGTTTGGCTACCCGTGGCCACTTACTCCGACCGTAGTCCCCGAAGCTGATCGGGCTTCGAGGTGGAGTAGGGTTCGAGAAGCTCGAACAGCTTCCCATCGCGACAAGCCGGCAGCTGGGAGCCGGCCTTGGTCAGGCACGTCGCCTGAGCCGAAATCTTCTGGAGTCGGAGGGCGGGAACCCGCTGGCATGTGCGCCGGTCCGCGGGCCGGCCGCGGGCCGACGGCGCGCCACGTAGCCGGAAAGCCTGCCAGCCCACGCGCGAGACGGGACGTTGCCGCAGAGAGGGGCCCGCCACGTCCGCGCCCCAGCCCAGGCGCGGATCTTTTGTATCCCGGAACCGCCCGCACGTTCCATGCGGCTGTTTCGGCTCGCACTTATGCGTAATAAACGCGAGACGTGGGGGGAGTGGGCGCAGTTAATCCCACGTCTCCCCCCACGTCCGGCCTCTTCGGCCGCGTGAGGCTATAAGTAGGGGGAGGTGGAGGGCGGCAGGCCCTCGCACGCTCCTCCTACTTCCGTCGTCTTCTTGCCTTGCTCGTTCTCGCAACAGCGCCTCGCCGCCGCGCTCTTCCTCCGCACGCTCCTCCGCCGCCGTGCTAGCTTCCGCCATGCCTCCCCACGTAGAGCAGCTTGGCGGGGATTGGGATGGCTCCATCGTCCACAATGACCACATCGACTTCCTTCGCGACACACGGCGTCTGCCCAGCGCGGACAAAGTGGAGGTCCACCTCGCGCCGGAGAAGGAGGTCAGGCCGGCGCCGCAGGAGGGCGAGCGGGTGGTCTTCTGCTCGCACTTCCTGCGCGGCTTCGGACTGCCAGTGAGCGCCTTCTTCCGCTCCTGGCTGGACTTCTATCAGCTCCAGCCGCACCACCTCACCCCCAACGCGGTAGTGCTGCTGTCGGCCTTCGTCACCCTGTGCGAGGGCTATCTCGGCGTCCTCCCCACCCTCGAGCTCTGGGGGGAATTCTTCCAGTCGAAGCTGGGTACGCGCAGCAAGGGCGTGCCGGCCCACACTGGCGCCTTCATCGCGTCGCGGAGATCGGGCGCCGACAACCCCTTCCCCATCATCACGCTGATCCAATCGGTGAAGAAGTGGCAGAAATCATACTTCTACGTGCGGAACATCGCTCCCCGGGGCGACTACATCAACCTGCCGGCTTACGTAGCCGGCCCATCGGCGGGGAGGCTGCCCCAGTGGTCCTTCCGGGCGGTGACGCTATCGCAGGGAGGGAACGCCGCCATCGCCCGCCTGCGGGTGATGGTCCAGTCGGAGGGCCTGACGGGGCCCGACCTTCTGGCCGCGTTCGTCACGCGCCGGGTCCTCCCGCTCCAGAGCCGGCCTCATCTGATCTGTCAGATGAGCGGCCAGCTCGATCCAAGCCGGATGTGTACCAAGGAGATGCCGCAGGCCGACGCTGCCGACATGGTGAACTACCTCGCCAACTGCCAGCTTCCCGACGACTGGCAATTCGGCAAGGAGCCATACAGCCGCGCCAATCCTCCGCCTACGGTACGCTCCCCTTCTCTTTTTCTCTTTGTTGCCGAGTTCCTCCGGGCCGACTCTAACTCAGTCGGCTCGCTCTTTTGACAGAATCCTCTGCTTCGGCCGGCCGGCGGGGCGGATGTGGAGCGCCGCTTCGCCCCCGACCGGACCGAGCACGACCAGGAGGACCCCGATCTGGGGGCGGTCCATATGGAGGAAGCCGCCGAGCCGGCTGGTGGCCAAGCCGGCGGCGAAGCAGGCGGCGCCGGGTTCTCCGCGACCTTCGACGATTGGCCGGACGAGGACGAAGCCGAAGTCGTCCCGCCCCGCCAGCCAGCCTCCGGACGCGGCGCGGGCTCCTCCGGCGCACAGCCTGCTCGGGGTAGAGGCCAGAAACGTCGCGCCACCCAGGGCATGTTCGGTAGCCGGACGAAGAAGCCGAGGGGTGGGGCGGCAGCCACCAGGCGGGAAGAAGCGGCCGCTAAGGCGGCTCGCTTCCGCAAAGTGGTGAAGCAGCCGCAGGCTGTGTCAGCGTAAGCTTTCTTTCTCTCTGTGTATTCTCCTTCTTTCTTTTCTTGGGTGGTCTTCTGAACCTTTGTCTTCTTTTCTTTGATCAGAGCTCCACTGTCACTCGAGCGGGCGGCTGCCGGCTCCGTTGTCGAGTCGCCAGGGGGCTCTGGGAGCACCACCCGCCGCGTAGATCCCCGCGCCGCCCTCCTGGAGGCGACGGAAAGGAACGCGCGGGAGGTGCGGGAGGAGCAGGAAGCGCGGGAGGCGGAGGCACGGAGGGCAGCCGCCGCCCAGGCAGCTCGGGAGGAGGAGGCGGCGAAGGCGCTTGCCGAGGCCGCAGCCAAGGCCCAGGCAGAGGTCGAGGCCGAAGCGGCGGCAGGGGAGGCCTTGATGGTCACCCCCTGCGCACCATGGCGCCCGGGGGCGCGGATCCCTCGCCAGGGGAAGCCAGTGTTTCCCAGCCGGATCTGGGAGGGAGCGGCGACGACGTCATCTTATTGAGGGAGGCGCCGGGGCCGACTCCTCCGACTGGGGCGGCCCAAGGCGGCCAGACTGAGCCTGCGCCCGCACAGTCGGCGGAAGGCGAGCCGGCCGCGGGAGCTGTGGTGGCGGTCCGGGTTCCGCCAAGCCGGCGCGCAGGGAAGGCCGCGTCGGAGCCGCAGAAAGCGGCGTCGGAGCCACGGCCGGCCGTGGGCTCCAGCTTGTCGGCCCGAGACGCGGAGGCGGCTAGCGCTACCTCAGGGTGGACGCCAGGCGGAGGGACAGCCGTGGTGAACATCGCTGCGCAAGACGTCCGGACCCGGCTCCAGGGCCAAGCCGCGGCGCTGAGGCAGTTCACCGACGAATTCCTTGCCACGCGGGCTGCCATCCGGGTTAGTATTCTCATCTTCTTCTTGATTTCTCTCGTGGGGGCGCGTCAGCGCACCCACTGGGTGTAGTCCCCGAGATTCGGGCCGACTGCTGAGCAGTCGGCTCGGATCTTCCTTGATGATTTCTCATCGTTGCTTTCGTTCTCACGTCGATCTTCTGTCCATCTTGCATGACTATCACAACCTCCGAGCGGCCGCCTTCAACTCCCAGGCTCGGGAGCTGATGCAGAAGACCGCCGATCTCACTGAAAGCCGAGGTATGTAACTTGATCTTTATCTCATGTGGGGGCGCGTCAGCGCACCCACTGGGTGTAGTCCCCGAGATTCAGGCCGACTGCTGAGCAGTCGGCTCGGATCTTCCTTGATGATTTCTCATCGTTCTTCTTGTTCTTCTATCTCTGCAGCGGCCAACGCCAGTCTGAGGGCACAGCTGGGGGAGTCCCAGACTGCTCTTCGTGCCAGGGACGCGGAGCTCGCCGCCTTGGTGCAGGAGCGCGATCGCCTGGTCAAGAAGCTGGCCGACCAGGAGGAAAGCCACAAGGCGGCGCTGAAGGCCGCGCAGGACCGCGAAGCCGCCCTCCAGGCCGAGTTCGAGACGGAGGCGGCCGCCTGGGACGAAGCCAGGCAGACTCTGGTCTCCGGCTATGGCCAGATTGAGGATCTGGTTGACGGTAAGTCGTCTACCCCTTCGTCCTTTCTTGCCATCTATCATTTTGACTTGTTTTTCTGATTTGGGGTTCTTCTTTTCTTTTCTGCGCAGAGTACTTCCCTGGCTACTCAACTGCTGCCAACCAGGCCATCGAAGCTCGTCGCCAGGCGAAGAGGCAAGCCGGATTCGAGATCTCGCCGACCGCCGGCCGCTCGCTGGAGGAGCAGCTCCTGGCGATCCAGGCTCGTATCCAGCCGGCTCACAGGCTGCTCCGCCGGCTTCAGCGTGCCGGGTCGCAGGTCTTGGCCGCCCTCTGGCCCGGCCAAGTGATCCCGCGCACTCCTAGTCGGACCGCCGATTGGCTGGAGGTGGCCGTCGGGCGCTTCGAGGCTTGGAAGGCGTCAGCGGCCCGCTCCAGCGCCGGGCGGGCGCTGGAGTTCGTCAAGGCCTGGTATCCCGGCCTGAACTTGGACCAGCTGGCGACCTGGCGGCAGCAAGCCGACACGGAGCTCGAGCCGGCGCGGCCGGCCATCATTCGGCGAGCTTCGGCGATCGCCGACTACACCGACACCAACGTCTTCGCCCCCGAGGTGGACGATAATGGAGTCGCCCAGCCGGAAGATTGGTTCGGGCTGGACCCGGCGTGCGGCGAGGACTCGGCGGAGGAGATCGACTCCAGCGACGAGGGCGAAGAGGAGGAGGAGGAGGGTGAAGACGTCGAGCCGGCTGGTGGAGCAGCCGGCCAGCCTGACCGCTCCTCCAGCACTACGCTGCGTGCGAGTGCGTCTCCTGTTGCGGGAGGCGGTCAAGCCGGGACCAGCTAGGCGGCCACTCCTTCAGCCGGCGAGCTGCCTTCACCGACCAACTCGGCCTTCGCGCCTTTGTCTTCTTTCTTTTGTTTCCTGTCTTGTTACTTTTGAACAATGTTTTTGGTTAAGTCTGCGCAGTTCCACCCACTGGGTGTATTCAAACTTAATTCTGTTGCCAGCCTTTAGGCGGCTTTATGTATATAAGTTATGCAATCGGCTTTTCCTTGTACTTTTGCTTTTTTTCCTTCTGCTTTTTTCCTTTGCCGCCCTCCCTTGGTTGCCGTCTCCCTAGTCAAACAGTTGTTCTACAAACTGCAGCCGGGGAGTGCCTGGCCGATTGGGGAGGGGGAAGTACTTTTAGCTCTGCCAGACTTAAGCTATGTTTTTTAGGAAGCCGGCCAGCCGGCTGTTGTGACAGCCGGCAGGCGTATATAGAGGCCTTCTTTTTGCTATATAGGTTAGTTGTTCCTTAGCTGTTTTCGTGTGGGCGTCCTTTCTGTCTTCTCTCTTGCTAGTCGGACAGTCAGTTCTTTGAGCTGCGACTTTCAACAAGAGAGGACTGGGGAGCCGGCGCACTACTTTGCTGACTTCGGGAAGAACTTATAATATAGCTTAAGGCGGCCAGTCCCCGGGCCGACTAGTCGGACCCGGTGCCGGACAAGAATTCGAAATGTAATAAGACATTCATGGATATGACACTCGTCATCCATAGATAAATAAAAGGCAGTCCCCGAGTACTGTTCGGGGGGCCTGTTGGTTTGTAACTTAATACAAAAGGGGTAGCGTGATACATACTGCTTTTCAGCTGTAAAATCGTCTTAGGAGGTTTGCGTTCCATGGTCGCTCCGACTCCTTGCCGGAGTCGTCTCTCTTGCGTACTCTTGGCTTTTGCGCGTCGATCAAGTAGTAGGAGTCATTGCCGAGTGCCTTGCTGACGACGAAGGGGCCTTCCCAAGGGGCCGAGAGCTTGTGCTGGCCGGCTGTTCGCTGGATCAGCCGGAGCACAAGGTCGCCCTCTTGGAAGGATCTTGGCTTGACCTTGCGGTTGTAGTAGCGGCGCAGGCCTTGCTGGTAGATGGCGGACCGGCTGAGGGCTAACAGCCGGCCTTCTTCCAGTAGGTCGACGCCGTCTTCTCTTGCTTCTTTGGCTTCCTCCTCCGTGTACATGGTGATCCGAGGCGAGTCGAACTCGATGTCTGTTGGGATGACAGCCTCGGCACCGTACACGAGGAAGAATGGAGTGAAGCCGGTTGACTTGTTGGGTGTAGTGCGCAGACTCCAGAGGACAGCCGGCAGCTCTTCGAGCCAGCAGCCGGCCGATCGCTCCAGTGGTACAACCAGTCGGGGTTTGATGCCGGAGAGGATAAGTCCATTTGCTCGCTCGACCTGGCCGTTTGACTGCGGGTGGGCAACGGACGCTAAGTCCAGTCGGATGCCCTGTGTCGCGCAGAAACGTGCCAGCGCGCCTTTGGCAAAGTTTGTGCCGTTGTCGGTGATGATGCTGTGCGGCACGCCGTACCGAGTGGTGATGTCGATGATGAATGTCACGGCAGTCGGCCCGTTCAGCTTCTTGATGGGCTTGGCTTCGATCCACTTTGTGAACTTGTCCACCGCAACGAGCAGGTGTGTCATGCCACCGCGGGCTGTCTTGAAAGGGCCTACCATGTGCAGTCCCCAGACGGCAAAAGGCCAGGTGAGGGGAATGGTCTTGAGGGCGGAAGCCGGCAGGTGTTGTTTGGAACTGAAGACTTGACACCCTCTGCAGCTCTTTACTATTTCTTTAGCATCCTCCAAGGCAGTCGGCCAGAAGAACCCATGGCGGAAAGCCTTGGCCACGAGGGATCTTGAGGCGGCGTGGTGGCCACATTCTCCTTGGTGGATGTCTTTGAGGATTGCCACTCCTTTTTCTGGCTCGACGCAACGCTGGAAGACTCCAGTGACGCTGCGCTTCACAAGCTCCCTGTTGATTATTGTGTATGCTGTGGCTCGTTGTTGCACTAGTCTTGCTGCGATCTCATCAGTCGGCAGCTCTCTGCTGACTAGGAACTTGAGGATGGGCCGGGCCCATGAGGGAGCTGTGACTTCTTCTGCTGTTAATGTAGCCACCATGACTCGGGTGGGTGGGTTGGGTGTTGCGTTGGGGTCGACCACCACTTCTTGCGTCGTTGCAGTCCCCGGGCCGGGCTGTGAGGTCCCTGGGCTGGGTGCGACTACGTCAGTTCCTGGGGCAGTCGTCGAAGTCCCCGTGCCGCCTGCGGGATTTCTTGAGCCGGATCCGGCTGTTTCTGGCGCAGGCGGTATGAAGATGGAGTCCGACTCTGGAGACGGCTTGATGGACGGCTTGAGGAGGCATTGGAGGGAGACGCCAGTCGGTATGGCTTGTCGGGTGGAGCCGATCCGTGCTAGGGCATCTGCTTGGTCGTTGTCGGCCCTTGGCACATGAAGGAACTCGCACCCTTCGAAGTATCCGCTCATCTGCTGGACGAGGAAGCGGTAGCTCGCCATGTTCGCGTCCTTGGCATCCCAATCGCCAGATGATTGCTGGACCACTAAGTCGGAGTCGCCGTAGCACAGGATCCGGCGTATGCCGAGCTCTTTGGCTAGCCGGAGCCCATGTACGAGCGCCTCGTACTCGGCCACGTTGTTGGAGGCGGCGAAGTGGATCTGCAGCGTGTACTTGAGCTTGTCGCCTTTGGGAGAGGTGAGGACGATGCCGGCTCCCAAGCCGGTGCGCATCTTGGACCCGTCAAAGTGCATCCGCCAATGGGTAGAGTCGGGAGCCGGCGGTAAGTACTGGGTCTCGGCCCAGTCGACGAGGAAGTCGGCCAATGCTTGCGACTTGATGGCGGTGCGGGGTTGATAGAAGATCGTGTAAGGCGCCAAGGCAATGGCCCATTTGGCCACCCGGCCGGATGCATCCCGGCTGCCTATGATCTCGGCGAGCGGGGCAGTGCACACGACCGTGATGGGGTGCTCTTGGAAGTAGGGCTTCAATTTCTTGGCAGCGAAGTACACCCCATAGCACATCTTCTGGTAGTGCGGGTAGTTTTGCTTTGAGCTGGACAGTACTTCGCTGAGATAGTAGACCGGCCTCTAGACCAGCTGGGCTCGGCCTTCCTCCGGGCGCTGGACCACAACAACAGTGCTGACGACCCGGCTTGTCGCGGCGATGTAGAGGAGCATGGGCTCCTTCTCAGTCGGCGCGGCCAGGACAGGCGGAGTGGTCAACATTTTCTTCAACTCATGGAAGGCTTGGTCGGCTTGATCATTCCACTCAAAGTGAGTGGACTTCTTCATGAGTCGGTACAGGGGGAGGGCCTTCTCTCCTAGTCGGCTGATAAAACGGTTCAGGGAGGCTAAGCAGCCAGTGAACTTCTGCACATCTCGCAGCTTGGTGGGTATCTCCATCCTCTCGATGGCCTTGATCTTGACAGGGTTGCACTCAATGCCGCGTTCGGAGACCAGGAAGCCTAGCAGCTGGCCGGCTGGTACTCCGAACACGCACTTCTCGGGGTTGAGCTTGATCTGGAATCAACGCAAGTTGGCAGATGTTTCCTTCAGGTCTTCCAGCAAGGTACCGCGCTTCTCTGTCTTCACCACAATGTCGTCTACGTAGACGTGGGCATTTCTGCCGAGTTGTTTCAAGAGACATTTCTGCATGCAACGCTGAAAAGTGGCACCGGCGTTTCTCAAGCCGAATGTCATTGTCAGGTAGCAGAAAGCTCCAAAGGGTGTGATGAAGGCAGTCTTCAGGCGGTCAGCTGGGTCCAACTTGATCTGATGATACCCTGAGTATGCATCCAAAAACACAACAGCTCGCATCCGGCTGTAGAGTCTATCACTTGGTCAATCCGTGGCAAAGCAAACGGATCCTTTAGGCAGGCCTTGTTCAGACTTGTGTAGTCTATACACATGCGCCACTTGTTATTCTTCTTCAAAACCAGAACTGGATTGGCAAGCCATTCTGGAAAGAACACTTCCATGATGAAGCTGGCTGCAAGGAGCCGGGCTATCTCTTCTCCCACGATTCTTCGCTTCTCTTCTGATAGTCGGCGGAGGGGTTGCTTGACCGGCTTCGCATCAGCTCGGACATGTAATTTGTGCTCGGCGAAATCCTTCGGGACACCCGGCATGTCCTTTGGGGACCATGCAAAGATGTCTCGATTCTCACGGAGGAAGTCGGCGAGCTCGCCTTCCTATTTACTGTCCAAGTTCGCCCCAATCACGGCGAACCTCTCCGGGTGCTCCGGGTCTAGAGGTATCTTCTTCGTCTCTTTTGCAGGCTGGAAGGAGCCCTGCGCGTCACAGTCCTTGGGGTTGGGGGACAAGGCCGGCTGCTTGCCGGCCATGGCCACAACCCGTTCCAGCATCTTCTTCTCTTCTGCCACCACAAGGGACTCGGCCAGCCGGCTGCTGGCCATGGCACACTCGATGGACTTCTTGTAGTCGCCGGCTACCGTGATGATCCCTTTCGAGCTCAGCATCTTCATCTTCAGGTAGGCATAGTGGGGCACAGCCATGAACTTGGCCAAAGCAGGTCGGCCAAGCAGTGCATGATAGGGGCTTTCCAAATCCACCACCTCGAACCATATTGCTTCCCGGCGAAAATGATCTTTGTCTCCGAAGAGAACATCCATCTTGATCTTGCCGATTGGAGAGCAAGATAGGCCGGGTACGATACCATGGAAGACTGTGCGGCTCGGCATGAGCTGCTTTGCTTTGATGTTCAGCTTGTCGATGGTGTCGCGGTACAGTATGTTGATGCTGCTTCCGCCGTCTATCAGGACGCGGGAAAATCTGGCAGCTCGCCTCTCCGTCGCAAGGGTGACGTCCAAGACCATAGCATAGGAGCCAGGCGAAGGCATCACCTCTGGGTGGTCGGCCTGGCTCCAGCTGATGGGCTTTTCCGACCAATGCATGAACTCGGCGGTGCTAGAGGCGACTGCGTTTACTTCTTGGTGCTGCCGGCGTCGGCTGCGCTTGTCATCGACTTGACTCGTGAAGACGACGTAGGCGTCGTGCGCTTCGGGGAACTCGTCTTGGATGGCGCCGACTGCCGGCCGGGCCGCCGGCTGCTGGGGAGCTGGAGGCGGCGGGCCGGGAGGCAGAGGCGACACTATCCCTTCGCCCTTGGTGATGCGGGTGAGCCAGTGGCATTTCCGTGTTGTATGGTTGGACGGCTTCGCGCCGCTGTGGAACTTGCAGGGGGCATCGAGTGCTTGTTCGTAGGAGAAGGACGGCTGCCAGGGCGGCCGGCCTCCCTTCTTCTTGGGAGCGGGCCGCTCCTCGGGCTGCTCGTCTTCAACTGTGGCCACCTGCCGACTGGAGGAAGTCGGCATGGGGCCCTTGCGCTTGTGGTCGTTTTGGTAGGGGCGCCGGTTTGGGTCGCCAGCCGGCGTCTTGGGAGCCGGAGCGACTACCTTCCCCGAGGCGTCCACTCGGAGCTCGGTCTTCATGGAGGAGTCGGCAGTGGCGTACTTGTCGGCGGTGATCAGCAACTCATCGAGGGTAGCCGGCTCGTCGCAGAGGAGTCGGTGCTTGAGGAGGGTGCCCTCTCGGCACCCGGCAGTGAAGTACTCGATGGCCTGGACCTCGTGCACTCCCTCGCAGGAGTTGCGCAGCTCGGCCCATCGCGTGAGGTAGTCGCGGGTCGACTCGTTGGGCCCTTGGACGCAGAGGGAGAGCTGGCGAGGCTTGGGAGGCCGCTTGTAGGTGCTAGTGAAGTTGCGGACGAAAACCTCGGTGAAGTCCAGCCAGCTGTTGATGCTGTATGGCTTGAGGCTGTTGAGCCATGTGCGCGCCGTGCCCTGCAGCATCAGGGGGACGTACTTCACGGCAACGCGCCGGTTGCCGTTGGCGATGCTGACGACTGTGGAGTAGTCGATGAGCCAATCTTCCGGCTTCACCGAGCCGTTGTACTTGGGCGTGTCTCTGGGGAGCGAGAACCCTTTGGGGAAGGGCTCGTCGCGGATGCGGGGGCCAAAGCATGGCGGGCCGACATCGTCTTCTTCTTCTAACGCCAGGGACCGAGCAAGGCAGTCGATCCTGTGGCGGGCGTCACTCTCGCCGACTCCTTCTCGGCGGCCGAGTCGGTCGCCAAGAGTCGGATGGGTGACAGGCGGTGGAGTGAGGCATCTTTCTCTTCGAAGCAGGGGAGGAGGCAGGTTTCCCTGATGTTCAACCGCCCGAGGGCGGCCTTCCGCGTCGCGCTCGATAGTGATGCGGGTCCGGCTGCGGCTGGCAGCCGGCTCCTTGTCTTTCTTCTGGCGCGTGCCGCTCGCAGTCGGCGAGCGGGACGTCGCGGCGTGCTCCCGGCGCGGGGGATGGCTATCAGCTCGGGCGCCGGCTTCGTGCCGTTCTGCAGCTACGTCGATCAGCTGCTGGATCCGTCTTGTCATGTAGGGGAGCTCATCGGCTCCCAGCCCATTGAGCTCCTCTGCTGCCGCCTGAGCGGCTCGCAGATTCTCGAGCGGGGTGGCGTAGACGGGGCGATCTGCGCCCAGCATGCTGGCAACGGCTGCGCCGCGCTCCTGGACGAAGCCGGCTCGGCTCGGGCCGCTCGGCGGCGGCGTCCCGAAGGCGGCGCGGTCGACTTCGCGCTGGTGGGCCTCGGTGAGGCGTCTCATCGAGGCTATCTTCTTGCTCTCCGTGATGAGGGCAAGACGGCGTGCCTCCAGGGTCTCGGCGTCGGCGTCGGCCGGGAGGGGGATGGAGAGGTCGTGCATCGCTGCTTGCTGAGCGTCGCGGGCGCTCCCGCCCGAGTTGGAGACGTGGCTGATGACCAGCACTTCGGTGACAGCGCTGCTGCCGCTGTCAGCTCGAGGGAGTGGGTCGTCGAAGACCACCACGTCGGAGGGGTAGGCGTCGAGCGACGCGGTGTCGGAGTCGATGAGCATCGGGTAGGTGGAGCCGACAGACTCCATGTCCGCAGCAGGCTCGCTGGAGACGTGAAGTTGGTCGAGGAGGCTGACGAGGCGGCTCTCGGGGTAGTCGGTGCCTGCGTCGGACGCAGGCTCGTCGGAGATGCGAGCCTCGCCGAGCAGATCGGCGAGGCGGCTCGCTGCGCAGGCGTCGTCGACGCCTTGCAGCGCGTCGGGGCAAACGTCGTCGGGCGCAGCAGGCTGGCTGCGCTCGCCGGGAAAGAAGAGGGTTCCCGTCCAGAACAGGTCTCCGGACGACGGTGCACCTGGCCCCACGGTGGGCGCCAAATGTCGGGTGGTTGGTGCGACATATGCCAAAGGATGGCTTATCATTGTGGGAGCCAATAAAACGTCGCCGGTGCCTGGAAACGGGATGAGGCGAAGACATGCACGCCGGCGAATCTTACCTAGGTTCGGGGCTCTCCGAGGAGATAACACCCCTAGTCCTGCTCTGCGGGGTCTCCGCATGATCGCTAGCTCGATAAAGAGTAGCTACAATCGCTCCTAGAGCTGTTGGGATCAAGGGAGAAGAAGAACAAGGCTAGCTCTTTCTTCTCTCTATCTATGGTGTGTGTGCGTGTGCTATGCTTGGAAGCCTAACATGCAGAGGTGCCAACCCTTTGCATGGGTGCTCCGGGGGGTTTATATAGGCCTACCCCCCGGGGGTACAATGGTAATCCGACTGGGAACTGGCCCCAGCCGTCAGTGTCTACGCATGCCGGCTTCTCCGCCGGCTGCTGGGTCCCGCCGGCTGCCGGGTACTCGGTCGGCAGGCCGGCCCCACCGCCTAGGGTCTTGTTGGCGGCTGCTTACTGTAGCCGCGCCTCTGATGATGAGGGCTTTGTCGAGGTAAGCGTGGCTACAGTGATCCGCGTCGGGGGCTATCACTGTAGCCTCACCTCATCTTGTCTCCTTAAATGGGCTCCTGCTTCGAGGAAGGGAGTCGCCGGCTTCTGGAGGCCGGCTATGCTCCTGGCCGACTAGGAAAGGCCGGGCCGCCTTCGCACCTCCCTCTGGCTGAAGGGGCCCGCAGTCCTTGGGCCGTGCAGGAGTGGGTCGTGGATGACGTCGTAGTTGGCGTGGCTACAGTGCCCGGCCGCACGGGAGACATCCCTCCCGTACGGCCTCCTGTAACCATGCCTGCCTCGGGCTTCGGGGGTCGTGGGCCGCACTGTGGCCATGCCCCGTCAGGTCGTTGTTAAGTTGGAGTAGTTGTGGTCGTGGTCGGCTTCTAGGAGTCGGCGTCCTTCTGGGCCGGCTTCTTGGAGTCGGCGAGGCTGGGTCGTCTTCCGGGAGTCGGCTTTAGTGGTAGCCGGCCCGGGAAGGCGGCCCAAATGCTTGGAGTGCTTGAAGGCCCAAAGGCCTGATAAATTTTCTGAAGAGCCAGGGGTAGCCGGTTTGGCTACCCGTGGCCACTTACTCCGACAAAGTGAAACTTCGGCGCACCCCTACCTGGCGCGCCAAATGTCGGATGTGGGGTTCCGGCAAACCCTTAAGATTCGAACACTGGGGTGCGCGCGAAGTCTTTCCCTCCTACCAATCTACGCTCTAGCTCGCTAAGATCTCGCGGACGAACTCGACCCACTCGCAACACAGAAAGACACGAGGTTTATACTGGTTCGGGCCACCATTGTGGTATAATACCCTACTCCAGTGTGGTGGTGGTGGATTGCCTCTTGGGCTGACGATGAACAGTACAAGGGAAGAACAGCCTCCTGAGGTTGAGGTGTTCTTGTGCTTGTGTAGTTGAGGATGATCTGAACCAGTTTTGGATCAGTTGCCTCCTACTGTGGTGGCTAGTCCTATTTATAGAGGCCCTGGTCCTCTTCCCAAATATCGAGCGGGAAGGGAGCGAACAACGGCGGGCAAATTTGAAGGGGGACAGCTAGTACAAGCTATCCTGACAAAAGTGGTCTACGCCTGCGAAAGGCTCTGGGGTGACGCCGTGTTGGGCTCCACGATGACCTCCGCCTTGCAGTCCTCCTAGTCTTGGTCTCATTGCACCAATATGGCAACCTTTGCCTGATGCCTCGGTACTCTTTGCCTTTGCTGGCCTCCTTAGCACCAAAGAGGAAATAAGGACGCTGCGCGCGCTGGCGCCCGCCTGGTGCCGTTCGTCATGGCTCACGTCACGAGAGCCTCGCGAGGTTTGCCTCGCCTTGATATCTCCGCTCCTCGTGAGCCTGCCTGGCTGGGCCACTCCAGAGGAGGTCTTGCGTCGTCCGCCTCGCGAGGCTTGGACCCTCGCGAGGGTCTTGGGTGCCTTGTTGATGAAGATGGACCGTACGGCCTGCTGCTTAGCCACGCTGTGGGCCGCAGGCAGGCAAGTCTGGGGACCCCCGTTCCCAGAACGCTGACACATCCCCAAGCTTAGGCTTTTGGTTGTCCTTGAATTTTACCTTGGGGTTCCTTGGGAATCCCCAAGCTTAGGCTCCTGCCACTCCTTATTCCATAGTCCATCGAATCTTTACCCCAAACTTGAAAACTTCACAACACAAAACTTAACAGAGAACTCGTAAGCTCCATTAGTATAAGAAAATAAATCACCACTTAGGTACTGTTGTGAACTCATTCTAAATTCTTATTGGTGTAATATCTACTGTATTCCAACTTCTCTATGGTTCATACCCTCTGATACTACTCATAGATTCATCAAAATAAGCAAACAACACATAGAAAACAGAATCTGTCAAAAACAGAACAGTCTGTAGTAATCTGTATCATTCGAATACTTATGTAACTCCAAAAATTCTGAAATAAATTGGTGGACGTGAGGAATTTGTCTAGTAATCATCTGCAAAAATAATCAACCTAAAATCACTCTCCAGTAAAATATGGCAGCTAATCTCGTGAGCTCAAAAGTTTCTGTTTTTTTACAGCAAGATCGCAAAGACTTCACCCAAGTCTTCCCAAAGGTTCTACTTGGCACAAACACTAATTAAAACATAAAAACACATCAAACAGAGGCTATATGAATTATTTATTACTAAACAGGAGCAAAAAGCAAAGAACAAAAATAAAATTGGGTTGCCTCCCAACAAGCGCTAACGTTTAACGCCCCTAGCTAGGCATGATGATTTCAATCATGCTCACATAAAAGATAAGAATTGAAACATAAAGAGACCATCATGAAGAATATGACTAACACATTTAAGTCTAACCCACTTCCTATGCATAGGGATTTTTTGAGCAAACAACTTATGGGAGCAATAATCAACTAGCATAGGAAGGCAAAACAAGCATAACTTTAAAACTTTAAGCACATAGAGAGGAAACTTGATATTATTGCAGTTCCTACAAGCATATATTCCTCCCTCATAATAATTTTCAGTAGCATCATGAATGAATTCAAGAATATAACCATCACATAAAGCATTATTTTCATTATGACAAGAATAGAAATTTTACTACTCTCCACATAAGCAAATTTATTCTCATCAATAGTAGTGGGAGCAAACTCAACAAAATAACTATCATGTGAAGCATAATCCAATTGAAAATTAAAATCATGATGACAAGTTTCATGGTTATCTTTATTCTTTATAGCATACGTGTCATCACAATAATCATCATAAAGAGGAGGCATGCTTTCATCATAATAAATTTGCTCATCAAAACTTGGGGGACTAAACATATCATCTTCATCAAACATAGCATCCCCAAGCTTGTGGATTTGCATATCATTAGCATCATGGGTATTCAACAAATTCATACTAACAACATTGCAATCATGCTCATCATTCACATATTTTATGCCAAGCATTCTATGTAATTCTTCTTCTAGTACTTGAGCACAATTTTCCTTCCCATCATTTTCACGAAAGACATTAAAAAGATGAAGCATCTGAGGCACCCTTAATTCCATTTTTTGTAGTTTTCTTTTATAGACTAAACTAGTGATAAAACAAGAAAAAAAGATTCGATTGCAAGATCTAAAGATATACCTTCAAGCACTCACCTCCCTGGCAACGGCACCAGAAACTGCTTGATGTCTACTATGCAACCTTCTTCTTGTATACGTTGTTGGGCCTCCAAGTGCAGAGGTTTGTAGGACAGTAGCAATTTCCCTCAAGTGGATGACCTAAAGTTTATCAATCCGTGGGAGGCGTAGGATGAAGATGGTCTCTCTCGAACAACCCTGCAACCAAATAAAAAAGAGTCTCTTGTGTCCCCAACACACCCAATACAATGGTAAATTGTATAGGTGCACTAGTTCGGCGAAGAGATGGTGATACAAGTGCAATATGTATGGTAGATATCGGTTTTTGTAATCTGAAATTATAAAAACAGCAAGGTAACTAATGATAAAAGTGAGCGTAAACGGTATTGCAATGCGTTGAAACAAGGCCTAGGGTTCATACTTTCACTAGTGTAAGTCTCTCAACAATAATAACATAATTGGATCATATAACAATCCCTCAACATGCAATAAAGAGTCACTCCAAAGTCACTAATAGTGGAGAACAAACGAAGAGATTATTGTAGGGTACGAAACCACCTCATAGTTATCCTTTCTGATCGATCTATTCAAGACTCCGTAGTAAAATAACACGAAGCTCTTTCCGTTCGATCTATCCTAGAGTTCATACTAGAATAACACCTTAAGACACAAATCAACCAAAACCCTAATGTCACCTAGATACTCCAATATCACCACAAGTATCCGCGGGTATGATTATATGATATGCATCACACAATCTCAGATTCATCTATTCAACCAACACAAAGGACTTCAAAGAGTGCCCCAAAGTTTCTACCGGAGAGTCAAGACGAAAATGTGTGCCAACACCTATGCAAAAGTTCACGAGGTCACGGAACTCACAAGTTGATCACCCAAACGTACATCAAGTGGATCACGTGAATATCCCATTGTCACCACAGATAAGCACATGCAAGACATACATCAAGTGTTCTCAAATCCTTAAAGACTCAATCCGATATGATAACTTCAAAGGGAAAACTCAATCCATTACAAGAAGGTAGAGGGGGAGAAACATCATAAGATCCAACTATAATAGCAAAGCTCACGATACATCAAGATCCTGCCAAATCAAGAACACGAGAGAGAGATCAAACACATAGCTACTGGTACATACCCTGAGCCCCGAGGGTGAACTACTCCCTCCTCGTCATGGAGAGCGCTGGGATGATGAAGATGGCCACCGGTGAGGGATTCCTCTCCTGCAGGGTGCCGGAACAGGGTCCCGATTGGTTTTTGGTGGCTACAGAGACTTGCGGCGGCGGAACTCCCGATCTAGGTTATTTTCTGGAGGTTTCTGTATTTATAGGAATTTTTTGCGTAGGTCTCACGTCAGGGGGGTCTCCGAGTCGTCCACGAGATAGGGGCCCACGCCCAAGGGGGTATGGAGCGCCCCCACCCTCGTGGACAGCCCGGGACTCTTCTGGCCCAACTCTTTTACTCCAGGGGCTTCTTTTGGTCCATAAAAAATCATCAAAAATTGGCACGTCAATTGGACTCCGTTTGGTATTACTTTTCTGTAAAACTCAAAAACAAGGAAAAACAGAAACTGGCACTTGGCTCTAGGTTAATAGGTTAGTCCCAAAAATCATATAAAAATAGCATATAAATGCATATAAAGCATCCTAGATGGATAATATAATAGCATGGAACAATAAAAAATTATAGATACGTTGGTGACGAATCAGTGTCCCTGTTGGCTTTCTTCTTTCCTTTACTTTCCTTGGCGGGGACAGTAGCTTCAGCGGCCTCTGCCGCGACTGCCTCCCGGTACATCTTGTCCACGTAGATGATTGCATCCTTCTCGTCTGACGGAATGGAAATGACGCCAATGGGCCTTGGCATCTTCAAGGTGTTGTAGGCATAGTGGGATGCCGTCATAAATTTGGCCAGAGCTGGGCGACCAAGGATTCTAGTGTATGGCAGGGGTAGGTCGACCACATCAAAAATGATGTTCTCAGTCTGATAATTCAACTCTACCCCAAATGTTACCGGCAACGTGATCTTCCCCTTGGGGCGACTCCTGCGGGGGTTGATCCCTTGAAACGTACCAGTAACCTCATGCTCTTCGTCTGCTATCTGAAGTTTGCTGATGACCTTTGGAGAAATCATATTCAACCCGGCCATGCCATCAACAAAAATCTTTGAGACTTTGAGGTTGTGGACTGTTGGTGAGACCAACAACGGCAACCACCCTACCGCAGTGGTGCGGTCTGGGTGGTCCTCTTTGTCAAAGATGATGGGCGTGCGTGATCACTTGAGTGGCCTCCAAGAATCCGTCGCTGGCTCCACGACATTGACTTCACACGCCCACCGTTTAAGTTGGCGGTGAGTGGAGTGCAGAGATGCACCCCCGTCAATGCACACGGCGTCAGTGGCCTTCTGGAATTCCTGCTCGCTGGTTTCCTCTTCATCTCCTCCATCACTCTCATCATCGCAATCCTCTTTCTCATGGCCTTTGGTGGATTTTCCTTGATCCTTAGGAGCCTTGCCGGGGCGACTTGCTCCGCCCCCTCAGCCCTTCCCGCTAGTGTCATTCTGACCTTTTTCCTTATCTCGCTTCTCATACTCAGCCCTCTGCTTCTTGACAAGTTATTCAACCTGATGGCACTCCTGAAGATCGTGGCCCTTTGTCCGATGGATCTTGCAGTACGGCCCATCACCGTTCCCAGCCTTTTTGGCAGCTGCGGCTTCCCGACAATCAGTGCACGCGGCAACCTCCTTGCCGGGTACCTCAATCTTGGCCTTGTTGCTGGTACTAGGTGTGCCTGATCCTTCAACGGTCATCACTGCCTTATCCTTGCGACTTTTATTGCGCTTCTTGTTCTTCTTCTTCTGACTGGTGGCCTTGTCATCATCCTCTGAGTCGACGTCGATGCCATCTTCTTCTCCGAGGAGCCTCCTCCCCTCCTATACTCGAGCACACTTGTCCACTAGAGTGTAGAGCTCCTTCACAGTCTTGGGCAATCGAACGTTCATCTTGGAACGTATCCGACGATTGTGCACGTTCGACTGAAACGTAGCTATCACAGCTGCCGGGTGGATGTCTGGAATGTTTCTGTGGACTCGACTGAACCTCTACATGTACTTCTGCAGAGTCTCTCCTTCCTTCTGCGAGAGAAGCTACAAGTCGCTGGGCCGCCATGGTTCTTGATGGCCGCTTGTGAAGGCGCCAATGAACTCATGGCACAGGTCAGCCCAGGTCGAAATGGAGTTCTCCGGCAGGTGCATCAGCCATGACCACACATTTGGCTTGAGCGCCAAAGGGAAGTAGTTGGTGAATACCTTCTCATTCCTTCCTCCCGCAGCTTGAACCGTGATGGTGTAGATGCTCAAGAACTCTGTCGGGTTCATTCTCCCGTCATACTTCTCTAGTATCTCTGGCTTGAGCATGCGAGCGGACGGCCAACGAACTTGCCGCAACTCACGGGCGAAGGCAGGGCACCCAGCCTCGAAAGGCAGGTACCCTCCTTCGGCGAGTGCATGCCTGTCGACATTGGGGCCATCACGCCTATCGGACTGGCGGTGGGTGTTGCGGCATCGCTCGATTGTGACACGCGCGCCTTCTCTTTGCGTGTCCTCCAGGGTTCGCCATTGGCCTTGACGCGCTCGAGGGTCGGACGACGCCATCGAGACATTGTTGGGTTCTTGGTCGCGCAGCTCCCGCGCTCGCAGCCATGGAGGGGACTGCATCGTAGGAGTGGCCCCTTCCGGACGACCACCAGCGTGGGCCGTTGTCGCCTGGGGAGGGCGTGGCGGTCCAGCTCGCTGCGATCCTCCCACCTCGGCGAAGCCAATCGGGCTCTGAATGGTGGCTCTCCACTCATCCATCTTATCAGCTGTCGGCGGAAATCTCAGCAGCAGCTCGGGCCCGCGCCATGGCCTCTGAAGCGATGCTTGGCATGGGTGATGATGATGTAGACCGTAGTGTCGCTCGGCTCCTGAAGGTGCCGGTAGTGGCTGCGTCGTGCTCCCGCTACCACAAGCCAGCCACTTGGATGGCATGGTGACGGGGTGGAGGCGCTTGTGGACTAGCGGCTCCGTTTGGTGCATTGGCTGGGTCGGCTTGCTCCGGGGGTGGTGCATGTCCTGCGGCCGCGCCCATGGCGGGGAAGGCCGGGGGATTGCAATTCGCCCCAGAGCGAGTGCCGCCGTTGTGGCTGTGCCCCTCGGCTGGGCAGAGAGGTGCAGAAGGTATAATCTCTCTAGTCGTACCTTGCGGAGCGTGGTCGCCGAGAAGTTATTGGAGCTGTCCTTCTCTGGTGCCTCCTGCTCCTGTTTCGGCTGGTAACAACGCCGCCTGTGTCGACCACGTCCCCCGCAGTGTCCACGCCCCCATGCGTCCCCGCGGCCCCCGCGGCATCAGCGGTCGTGGTCGGCAGGGCCTTCGAGGTGGATGGGTGGGCTGCGGCACCGGGATTCTTCTTGGGCGCCATAGTTGATGGAGCAGTCAATGAAGAAAATGGTGATGAAGATGACGCGTTGCTTATGCCCTCAGGCTCGCGCAAGTGATCGCCCTACCTGCCGCGCCAAAGATGTCATGGGAAATCACGGCCACCTATGGGTCCATGAGCCCCTTGTGGTTCGGCAGGGGGGATGAGCACATTGCACAAAGAGCGGAGAGCGTCGCGCGGCACGGCAGAGATCACACGGGGCGATTTTACCCAGGTTCGGGCCGCCGTGAGACGTAAAACCCTACTCCTGGTTTGGTGGATTGATGGTGGATTGTCGTGAAAATGCAGCGCTCTAGCTCGGCAGGGTTGCCTCGCGGCGAGAGCGACTACGCACGTATGAGTGAACAAGGGTCCGAATCCTTTCTATGGTTGCCAGAGGCCTCCTTTTATAGATTAAGGGGTCACCACAATGGCAAATCAGTCATTGTGCACTGATTAGATAGCAAATAGTGGTATCATACCTAACTCTGCACGCGGATAGAGCGCATTAAATGCGCTGCTTAGTGTCACATCAAGGCTTGCCTAGCAAGCCTTGGCGGGCTGTTTGGCCACCTTCTCTCCTGTCTGCGTGACACGTCGCTGGACGGGTGTCATTTGGAGGTGATTTTTGTAGAAAGTGGATGCCATGTGGCGAAGAACAGCCACTTAGTCACTTGGAGGCTTGACACCGCACTGATTGATGGCTTGTATCGCTGTGAGGTAGTGCGGTGGAGCCTTGGCGGAATAGTTTTCCTCCGTAAGCCTCGGCAGGCCTGCCGCGACGATCTTGAGGCTTGCTTCCGGGGTAACCCCGACCTTTTCCAGGATCGCCTGCCCGGCAAGGGAGGTTTCCCTTAGTGGTATCTTACTTTTCTGGCTTGACTTGCTCTTCTTGATCTACACTCTGATTCTTCAAAGATCTGATCTCTTGTGCTTGATATGGTCTTGGATGTCGTGATCTCGATCTTAGGCCTGTGCACGGTCTGGGCAACAGACTCGGGGTTTGTTGAACTGACAGCCCCATTGTTTTATCCTTAATGGCAACAATAAAATACATGCCTTGCTACCCCTACCGTCACTGGGTGAAGACACCGCAAGATTGAACCCTTGGCAAAGCACCTCTCCCATTGAAAGAAAAACCAATCTAGTTCGACAAAACAAATTGATAGATCGGAGAGAAATGCAAAGCTATCTTAATCATGCATAAAAGAGTTCAAAGAACACTCAAATAATATTCATAGATAATATGATCATAAATCCACAATTCATCGGATCTCAACAAACGCACCGCAAAAGAAGATTACATCGAATCGATCTCCAAGAACATCGAGGAGAACATTGTATTGAAGATCAAAGAGAGAAGAAGCCATCTAGCTACTAGCTATGGACCCTTAGGCCCATGGTAAACTACTCACACATCATCGGAAGGGCAGCAAGGTTGGTGTAGAGGCCCTCCGTGTTCGAATCCCCCTCCGGCATAGTGGCGGAAAAGGTCCCAAGATGGAATCTCACGAGAACTGTGATGCCCGGATAATTAGGCTACAGTAATCTCACGTTAATTATGCCACGTCACCTCGGTTACTGGTGTTAATCTCGCCTTAGTTCAAACCGATTCAAATTCCAATTTAAAATAAAGCCAAACGATAAAAGTTTTCAAATATAAAAACTAAGATGTTCGTGTTGTGTCAAGTAATGCATAGGTAATTATGGTGGAGAAACCACATTTTCATAAAAGGTTTAGATGCACTTAAGTGATTAAAAAATCTAGGTAAAACTATTAAAGAAATGCCTTTTGAATATTATAAAATGCTAAACTATTTTGATCAGGGGTAATTTTTTTGTGAAATTAGTTGGAATTGTAACTCTATTTTAGGTACGGGTTTTACTTTTTGTAAAACTATAAACTATTAGGTAAATAAAAGAAAACAGAAAATAAAAATAAAAAATAAAACAAAACAAAACAATAAAAAAGAAAAGAAAACGGAGGACCTAACCTACTGGGCCATTTGGCCCACCTAACTAAAACAGGCCCAGCCCACTCCACAACCATCTTCAATCTTCTCTTCACAGAAGGCTCGGTGTCCGCCGTTCGCTCGTACACGCCACGGATCCTCCACACGTCATGCATCCGCCGCCTGTTGGGGAACGTAGTAATTTCAAAAAAAATCCAACGCACACACAAGATCATGGTGATGCATAGCAATGAGAGGGGAGAGTGTTGTCCACGTACCCTCGTAGACCGAAAGCGGAAGCGTTATGACAACGCAGTTGATGTAGTCGTACGTCTTCACGATCGACCGATCCTCAGTACCGAACGTACGGCACCTCCACGATCTGCACACATTCAGCTCGGTGACGTCCCACGAGCTCACGATCCAGTAGAGCTTCGAGGGAGAGTTCCGTCAGCACGACGGCGTGATGACGGTGATGATGAAGCTACCGACGCAGCTTCGCCTAAGCACCGCTACGATATGACCGAGGTGGATTATGGTGGAGGGGGGCACCGCACACGGCTAAGAGATCAATGATCAAGTTCTGTGTCTATGGGGTGCCCCCCTCCCCGTATATAAAGGAGTGGAGGAGGGGGAGGAGGCCAGCCTCCTAGGCGCGCCCCAAGGGGAGTCCTACTCCCACCCGGAGTAGGATTCCACCCCTTCCATAAGTAGGAGAAGGAGGGAAGGAAGGAGGAGAGAGGGGGGAGGAAAAGGGGGGCGCCGCCCCCCCCTTCCTAGTCCAATTCGGACTAGAGGGGGAGGGGCGCGCGGCCTGCCCTGGCCGCCCCTTCCTCTCTCCACCAAGGCCCATGAGGCCCATTACACTCCCCGGGGGGTTCCGGTAACCCCCCGGTGCTCCGGTATTCGTCCAAACTCTCTTGATACCCTTCCGAAGTCCAAACATAGTCATCCAATATATCGATCTTTATGTCTCGACCATTTCGAGACTCCTCGTCATGCCCGTGATCATATCCGTGACTCCGAACTACCTTTGGTACATCAAAACACATAAACTCATATTACCAATCGTCACCGAATGTTAAGCGTGCGGACCCTACGGGTTCGAGAACTATGTAGACATGCCTGAGACACGTCTCCAGTCAATAACCAATAGCGGAACCTGGATGCTCATATTGGCTCCCACATATTCTACGAAGATCTTTATCGGTCAAACTACATAACAATATACGTTGTTCCCTTTGTCATTGGTATGTTACTTGCCCGAGATTCGATCTTCGGTATCTCAATACCTACGAAGATCTTTACTCGTTCCATAATGCATCATCCCGCAACTAACTCATTAGTCACATTGCTTGCAAGGCTTATAGTGATGTGCATTACCGAGAGGGCCCAGAGATACCTCTCCGACAATCGGAGTGACAAATCTTAATCTCGATCTATGCCAACTCAACAAGTACCATCGAAGACACCTGTAGAGCACCTTTATAATCACCCAGTTACGTTGTGACGTTTGGTAGCACACAAAGTGTTCCTCCGGTATTCGGGAGTTGCATAATCTCATAGTCATAGGAACATGTATAAGTCATGAAGAAAGCAATAGCAACATACTAAACAATCAAGTGCTAAGCTAACGGAATGGGTCAAGTCAATCACATCATTCTCTAATGATGTGATCCCGTTAATCAAATGACAACTCATGTCAATGGCTAGGAAACATAACCATCTTTGATTCAACGAGCTAGTCAAGTAGAGGCATACTAGTGACACTCTGTTTGTCTATGTATTCACACATGTATTAAGTTTTCGGTTAATACAATTCTAGCATGAATAATAAACATTTATCATGATATAAGGAAATATAAATAACAACTTTATTATTGCCTATAGGGCATATTTCCTTCATCGGCTCCCTGCGCGGATAAGAGGACCCCCACCACCCTCACTCCCTGGCAGGGCCACTAATCCCCTTTCCCCTTCGTCGCTCTCCTCGGCAACACATGCGCTCGCCGCTGTCGTCGTCGCCGCCTTGTCGTTACCGTGTCAAGTGAGCTCCTCATGCCTCGGGGTGATGTCCAGGAGCCGCGTCTTCTACGTCTACATCGACTGCGAAGATAAGCTCATACAGGGGATCACCACCGCGTCGAGATCGAGTCATTTTCCTCCTCTGCATCGCCGTCACCGTCGTTAGAACCCGCCAACATCGAGCCCTCCCCGAGCCCGCTGTGCACCTCTATAGGGCCCCTGTGAGCTCCTCGTTCCTTCCCGCCCTCCATTTTTTCCATCGGGTCCACCGTCGTAGCATCGCAGTGTCGCCCTATGCATGGGCCGCCATGGACGGGAGCTCGGCTCCCTCATTGCGCGCCCCTGGCTGCGTCCCTGTGCTACCTGCTCGCGCATGCGCCATGCCCTGGCCTCACTGCCGCGCACCCGCACTGGCCACGCCCGCGCCGCTCGCGCCTACGGCCGCGCCTGCCGGACGGCGCCCACGGCCACCACGTCCTGCCGCTGCTCAGGCCGCCCCGTTCGCCTAGCCTCGTGTCACTGCTGGCTGACGCTGCTCGTCCTGCCGCTGTCACTGCCGCCCTCTCCTGCGCTGCCTGCGTCTGCTCTTGTCGCTGCCGCTTCTCCCTGTGGCTGCTTGCTTCTGCTCCTCTTACCTGCTGCCGCTCCTGCTGGCTACTAGCACCATTGCTGTCGCTGCCGTTTGCTGCTGCTGCTCTTCTTGCTGCATTGGCTACTACTGCTGCTGATGTGCTACGCTGCTACTGCTCCTAGCCGCTACTGCTGAAGTTCGCTGATGCTTGTTAGATGCAGTTGTTCTGCTCCTACGGCTGACCAGTGTGTGCGTGAGTGCGTAGTGTGTGGGCGCCACAGTCGTGTGTGGCCGGCTATGCCACACCCTGGCCAGCCTTTTAGTTAGTTTAATTAGTAGTACTAGCTAATTTGTCCAATAGTTCATGACATGTGGACCCACTATTGGTTTAGAGAAAAACAAATTTAAAATAATTGTCTACGTCAATGACATGTGGCCCCCTACATTGTTCATATGTTGGCTAGTCAATCTTTGACCGGGTCAACCCAACCCCCTGGCCCCACTGTCACACACTATGGCTAGAATAGCACTAGGAGACAAAATTATTTTACTGTTTAATTTCGAAATATAAATAAATTTAGAAAATAATTAAAACTTTGAAAATTAATAGAAAAATAGTCGTAGCTCAGATGAAAATACTTTATACATGAATGTTGCTCAGAACGATGAGACGAATCCAAATACTCAGACCATTCGTCCGCAGCATGTCCCTAGCATAGCAAACATGCAACAATCCATCTGTGTTTCATCTGCTCGAAAACATCAAACATCGGGAATACTTTCCCGGAGGTTTTCCCCCTTCGCCGGTATCACCTATCCCTGTGTTAGATCACCCCTTGGCACCGCGTATTGCCTTGTTATATTTTGTGATGCTATGTTTGCTCCGTATTTACTGTTTCTTCCCTCCTCTTCTTCTCCGGTAGACCCCGAGACCGGCGTTGATGCCACTAAGTACGACTACGTCGATGACGACCCTTCCTTCTCAACTGAGCTTCCAGGCAAGCCCCCCTTGTTCATCCCGATACCGCCTAATCTTTTCCTCTACTACTTGCATTAGAGTAGTGTAGCTATTACTCCTTTGGATGAACCTATTCTGCTGCATAGCATGTCTTTGTTGCTACTGTTCATACCTTTACCTGCTATCCTAATGCTTAGAATAGGTAGCTAGTATTACATTAGTGACCCTACACTTTTGTCTGTTTGCCATGCTATATTACTGGGCCGAGATAACTCAGGAGGTGATCACAGGTATATACTATACTCTTACATACTTATGTTGATGATTCGGAGATGGGGCAGAGGGGGCAGGTGGTTCCACCCAGGTAGTGGTGGGCCTGGGTTCCCGACAGCCCCCTGATTGTTACTTTGTGGCGGAGCGACATGGAAGGTTGCAACCACCTAGGAGACAGGTGGGCCTGGTCCCTGGTCGGTGTTCGTAGTTACTTCAAAATAACAGGCTTAACAAGATCTGGATATTTGATCTGAGTCTGGCCACTGGCCTACACGCACTAACCAACTACGCGGGAACAATTATGGGCAGTCAACGTCGTGGTATCAGCCAAAGCCTTCTTGACGTCAGCGACTGAGCGGCGCACGCCAGATTGGACTGGAACGCCTGCTCTTGTATTAGGGAGGCTAGGTCTGCTTACCAGCCGCGTACGCAACGTGAAGGTGTGCAATGGGCGATGGGCCCAGACCCCTGCGCACATAGGATTTAGACCGGCGTGCTGACCTCTCTGTTGTCCTAGGTCGGGCTGCGACGTGTTGATCTTCCGAGGGCGAGCATGACCCAGGAAAGTGTGTCCAGCCAGAGGGATCGAGTGTGTTGGGTAATGTGGTGCACCCCTGCAGGGAAGTTTATCTATTCGAATAGTCGTGTCCCTCGGTAAAAGGACGACCCGGAGTTGTATTCTGACCTGATGACAACTAGAACCAGATACTTAATAAAACACACCTCTTATAAGTTCTAGATATAACCCGGTGATCACTTTCCCAAAGGGTGACGAGGGGAGGATCGCTGGGTAGGATTATGCTATGCGGTGTTCCTTGTTGCTGCACTTGATACTCTCTTCTACATGCTTTAAGATGGAGTCTGCCAGAAGCGTAGCCTTCGATAGGCTAGCTATCCCCCCCTCTTATTCTGGCATTCTGCAGTTCACTCCACAGATATTACCCCTTTATACAGATCCCAATGCATATGTAGTGTAGATCCTTGCTTGCGAGTACTTTGGATGAGTACTCACGGTTGCTTTGCTCCCTCTTTTCCTCCTTTCCATTCTTCTTGGATGTCGCAACCAGATGTTGGAGCCAGACGCCATCATCGACGACGACTCCTACTGCACCGAGGGTGTGTACTACTACGTGTAGGCCGCCGACGACGAGGAGTAGTTAGGAGGATCCTAGGTAGGAGGCCTAAGCATCTTCGATCTGTATCCCAGTTTGTGCTAGCCATCTTATGGCACCTTGTTTAACTTATGTCTGTACTGAGATATTGTTGCTTCCGCTAACTCGTTTGTATCGAGCTTATGCATTCGAGCCCTCGAGGCCCCTGGCTTGTAATATAAAGCTTGTATGATTTTAATTTGTGTCTAGAGTTGTGTTGTGGTATCTTCCCGTGAGTCCCTGATCTTGGTCGTACACATTTGCGTGCATGATTAGTGTACGATCAAATCAGGGGCGTCACAAGTTGGTATCAAAGCCGACTGCCTGTAGGAATACCCCTTCCAAACTCCTTGGCCGAAGTTGAGTCTAGTCATTGAAAAAGTTTTTACTAACATGGCTCTGCGGCTTACGGGCCCACGTCCCCATTGGGTGGTATTAGAATCTTTTATTCCTCGACCTATACTCTGGGACTCTGATCTCTCTTCTATTCGGGTTAAATGATTTTACTAACTCTGGCTCTAGGTTCTCGTAACTACTTCCTCCCGGAGAGCCCCTCACTCTAGATGATTACTTTGTGCACTAGAAGATTCCAAAGTTACTCTCGATGTTCCCTCAATACTATGTGCCATCGCTTTTTCTATTCCCGACCACCGATAAGTACTTATGGCTAACCACTTATGCTTGTCGTTCATACCTTCGTTCCCAGTTGCCCTTGTTATTACTTGATACCCAGAAAATTTCTCCGATTTTGAGAATCCTTTGTGCCTACTGCTTTGCAGCTCTTTTCCACATTAATACCCACACAAACAATTCCTCGCACTTACCGGGGATCCATCAATCCCCAGTTGTTCAGGTGCTTCACAAAATTCTTCGAAATACTATCTGATCTTTTGAGAATCCTCTGCAGCCTATGGCTCTTGAAATTCTTGTCTGCCTGCATTATGGTTAATTCCAAATGCCTAGCAATATTCATTGACGTCCTTTGCCTTTATCATCTTGGGTCCCTTGATTCAATATGTTGCGAATGTTCACAATCCTTAATCAGATCCTAGAATTCATCCTTTCAGCCCAGATGTCATTTTAAACATGAGCTGGATCTCGACCAATCAAATTGCCATCGATTGTACCCCTAAGCCTACTCAACTTATCCATCCTTGATTAGAGCGTTTGTTCTGATCCCTTGAATTGGAAATCATAATTATTTTGCATTTGATCTTTGAATTAGTCAGTTGTTTCTATAATCTAATCTCCTAGCATTCTTTCTTCCTCTGGTTGAGTACTGATGCTCACATCAGATCCCTTGAGGACCACCAGATCCTTTATTGTATTTTATCCGACAGCATCCTTCATATTCAATCACTTTGGAAGTATTTTTCCATGATACATAATGACATTGGTAAATCCTATTCTTTGATTTGGCCAACCATGCTCTGCTTTCGAGTTGGTGATACTTACTCTTGAAGCTTGTGGTATATGTTTCTAAGATACCCCGATGGGTTGAACCTATGCCTTCCTTAATCTATGTGAGCCCGAAAAGTTTTCACAAGTCTTACTCCTCTGGTAATTCGCCAGGTAGGTTTTCACACTCAACTCATTGTTAATAAGAGCAGTGAATGAATGGTCATGCATTGGAGAAGTGGGAGTCGACCCTGAACTTTGTGTTCATGCCCATGGACACGATGTAGATCTTATCATGGCAGATTCCTTTAACATTAATTATCCACTTGGTATAAGTTCATCTTATATCTAGAATTTGGTCTTTTTGAAATCGTGGTTCTGGCCATATTGTTCTTCTTTGATCCCATTTCTCAGACAAGTAAAAGTACTTGTCTTCTGTAGATCAATACACCTGTCCAACCTTTATTCTGTACTACCTTCGAGTTTTACCTCTGTTATCTCGAGAATAACACTGAACTACATAACTGCTTATGAGTTCTTCATCAACTATTAGTTTCGACAATTCCAATTTTCCCCAGGTTCTGAGTGGTAGTCGCTCGGGGACACCCATAAATAAATCGAATCCGCTCTACGGTTCAACTACTCTTGGTAATCTTTATTACTTGCAAGTTGTACTCGCTGATGTCATTCCCAGCTCATTGGCTACATCATCATCGTCATGTTAAAGCTTAACTGTGCTACCTGGTCCTTATTCCCGGGGCACAGCTTTCGATGAAGAGCTAAGCTTACATCGATCTTCCTTGTCTTATCGTTTCACGTCGAACAACAAGCTTGATTTCGAGTTTGTGTCGTATCCATGGTTCCAATAACCCTTCGCTTCACCATTGCTTTTGCTTGATGTCATGGATGTTCGATTGCTTCTTCGTGAAGCCTCTCGACAAAATTTGCCGTGATCATCATAATCAATATTTTGACTCCTTTCAATAGATCAATTGAATTCATGATGAGAAATACCATCCTTGCCCCCTCGATGGCTTGTGTTAACATCGACAACGTTCTTGCACCCCCTCTGACACAGAACTTGTTCTTGTTTTGTGTTGTACATTGAATTCCTTACCATCCACCTTATGCTATGTTCTACCTTGGAGTATTACCATCAGTTATGTCAAGAATGTCATGGGATTTTCACAACCTCTTGAAAATTCTTGATATAGTAATACTTCTCAGCATCTACATTCATTTTTTGGTCCCCATGTTTTTCTCACCGGAATACCGACAAATGGACCGTGATGTGTAAAATTCATAACTTCTAGCAACCCTATTGCTTGTAAGTTAGTGAATGATAGTTTCATACTTTTTGTATTGGTTATCAAATCACCATTCTAACATTGATCATGCTACACGAGCCCATATTTCGGGTGCACCTTTCAACCAATGTTTAATTGTGTATGTTTTCCTCGAGCATACCTCATTATATCATTTGATCTGACAAATGTTATCTTCTTGTTCATATATATAATTGTGGAAATCCATCTTCTTGGAAATCTCGATGAATTTTTGCTGAGTCCCTCAGCCACCTCCTCATCCTCTCCTTGACTTAATGATGAACTCTTGTTTCAGAACTCGCCTCCATAGTTCCTTTCCCGAGAATCTTACAATATCATCTCGTCAATTTGTGTTGCACCTTTTCTTCTCAGGCATACTGAGTCTGAGGTATCCTGACACCAATCGGAACTGAATCTCGGTCAGATATGATGGTTGAAACATATTTCAAAGAGTTATAATATTGGTCTTTATATGACCCGGTAAGGTGATGTCATGCCTTGCACACCTGGCCGGAGGATCTATTGATATAGCTTCCTTTTTTGGCAAGGCTAGCCTTTCTTCCATGTGGAAATTGTAAGACTTATTCTATAAGTTGTTCCTGAAGGACCCTTTGTGTATCCATAGCCTGATCTTTACCCGATGACCATGTCAATGCTATCTCGAAGCATGTTTGTACTACTCCGATCATCAATAGGAACATTTGAAGCACAATGCTAAATTCTCTTTATCAATTATCCAAAACACCGTTGTATGGGTAATGTCATGAAATTTCTCCCCGTCTTTACCTAAATGGTTTTCTACTTTCTATCATGTCATGGTTATCATGCCCTGCTTGTCCTTGGGAAGGATATACCCCTGAAATATGTGTTTAAACACATTTTCCTTTCCATTGTTCTCTTTAATCCGATAATCGTATTTTCCTTTCCATTGTTTTTTAACCTTTCTTGTAATCTGACTTGACTGAGCAGTGATAGTTCCCTACTTAGTTAAGCACCTTGTTGTACCACTCTGTCAATAAGACCCTATTACTATTGTTGGTGACGTTCCGATAACCACCGATGGACGAGAACTTTGCCTATTGGTTCGCCACGTTCAACGAGCGGGAAAATGGTTCTCTTCGTCCGTCGCCCATGGTACCGATGTTGTTGCCGACATAACTGACAGGCTATCATCTGACATACCTTGCTTACATGATTGTGTAAGACTTCACCACCCTTCCTACTTTTAAACCACATGGTGGGCCCATAACCCACAGTTCCACAGGATCGAAACCTGACTCTCCTATGCACCCCTGTTTCCATAGTTATTCCTCACGTGTGGCTTCGTATGTAATTCATGAGCTACCTTTGTAGAGATGATCTATTCTGGTATCAGACACAATACCTATTGCCGCTGCTCTGAACCCCTTTCATGCCCCGTTTCAGACATCCAACGATTGTCTAACCGCTTGAAACTTTTTACTGTACCTTCTTGCTTGGCTCTCGATGTGTTTCAATTGACCAACCCGAGAGATACTCATGTGATCATTCATGGGATAGCCCCCGCTGATTACCCCTTATAGCCTTTTATGGTTGTCGAGCTGCCCCTTTCCTATTCGTAAGTACGATGGAGTTCCCGAAGAAAGGATGCCGACTTCATCATGATGACCCGAAGCAGTAAAATGAAAACGTCAACCTAATGGATCGACCTCTTCGAGAAGAGCAACCAAGACCGAGAAGACTCGATAGAATTTCGTAACCAGAACTTTCCCCCTTACTCCACCTCTTAAATCTCGGGACGAGATTTCTTATAGTAGAGGAGAATTGTGACGCCCGAATAATTAGGCTACAGTAATCTCACGTTAATGATGCCATGTCACCTCGGTTACTGGTGTTAATCTCGCGTTAGTTCAAACCGATTCAAATTCCAATTTAAAATAAAGCCAAACGATAAAAATTTCAAATATAAAAACTAAAATGTACGGGTTGTGCCAAATAATGCATAGGTAATTATGATGGAGAAACCACATTTTTATAAAAGGTTTAGCTGCACTTAAGTGATTAAAAAAAGTAGGTAAAACTATTAAATAAATGCCTTTTGAATATTATAAAATGCTAAACTATTTTGATCAGGGGTAAAACTTTTTGTGAAAGTAGTTGGAATTCTAACTCTATTTTAGGTATGGGTTTTACATTTGTAAAACTATAAACTATTGAATAAATAAAAGAAAACAGAAAAGAAAAAGTAAAAAATAAAACAAAACAAAACAATAAAAAAGAAAAGAAAACGGAGGACCTAGCCTACCGGGCCGTTTGGCCCACCTAACTAAAACAGGCCCAGCCCACTCCACAACCATCTTCAATCTTCTGTTCACAGAAGGCTCGGTGGCCGCCGTTCGCTCGTACATGCCGCGGATCCTCCACACGTCGTGCATCCGCCGCCTCCCCGCGTGGATAATAGGACCCCCCTGGCAAACCCTAATCCCTTTTCCCCTTTCCACGTCGTTGCTCTCGTCGGCAACACACGCGCTCGCCGCTGCCGTCGTCGCCGCCTTGTCGTTACCGTGTCAAGTGAGATCCTCGTGCCTCGGTGTGATGTCCAGGAGCCGCGTCTGCTACATCTACATTGACTCCAAAGAGAATCTTGTACAGGGGATCGCTACTGCGTCGGGATCGAGCCGTTTTCCTCCTCTGCATCGCCGTCACCCTCGCCGGAACCCGCCACCGTTGAGCCCTCCCCGAGCCCACTGTGCACCTCTACATGGTCCCTGTGAGCTCCTCGTTCCTTCCCGCCCCTCATTTTTCTCATCGGGTCCACCGTCGTAGCATCGCCGTGTCGCCCTATGCATCGGCCGCCATGGACGGGAGCTCGGCTCCCTCACCGAGCGCCCCTGGCCACGTCCCTGCGCTGCCTGCTCGCGCACGCGCCGTGCCCTGGCCTCACTGCCGCGCACCCGCGCCGGCCACGCCCGCGCCGCTCGCGCGTACGGCCGCGCCCGCCGGACGGCTCCGACGGCCGCCGCGTCCTGCTGCTGCTCTGGCCGCCCCGTTCACCTAGCCTCGCGTCACCGCTGGCTGACGCTGCTCGTCCTGCCGCTGTCACCGCCGCCCTCTCCTGCGGTGCCTACGGCTGCTCTTGCCGCTGCCGCTTCTCCCTGCGGCTGCTTGCTTCTGCTCCTCTTACCTGCTGCCGCTCCTGCTGGCTACTAGCACCACTCCTGTCGCTGCAGTTTGCTGCTGCTGCTCTTCTTGCTGCGTTGGCTACTGCTGCTGCTGATGTGCTACGCTGCTAATGCTCCTAGCCACTACTGCTGAAGTTCGCTGATGCTTGCTAGATGTAGTTGTTCTGCTCGTACGGCTGACCATGGCCATGACGAGTGTGTGCGTGAGTGCGCAATGTGTGGGCGCCACAGCCGTGTGTGGCCGGCTATGCCACACCGTGGCCAGCCTTTTAGTTAGTTTAATTAGTAGTAGTACTAGCTAATTTGTCCAATAGTTCCTGACATGTGGACCCACTATTGGTTTAGAAAAAAAAAATTAAAATAATTGTCTATGTCAATGACATGTGGCCCCCTATACTGTTCATATGTTGGCTAGTCAACCTTTGACCGGGTCAACACAACCCCCTGGCCCCATTGTCATACACTATGGCTAGAATAGCACTAGGAGACAAAATTATTTTACTGTTTAATTTGAAATATAAATAAATTCAGAAAATAATTAAAACTTTGAAAATTAATAGAAAAATAATCGTAGCTCGGATGAAAATACTTTATGCATGAAATTTGCTAAGAAGGACGAGACGAATCCGAATAGGCAGTCCGTTCGTCCGCAACACATCCCTATCATAGCGAACATGCAACAATCCACCTTTGTTTCATCTGCCCGAAAACGTCAAACGTCGGGAATACTTTCCCGGATGTTTTCTCCCTTCGCCGGTATCACCTATCCCTGTGTTAGATCACCCCTGGCACCGCGTATTGCCCTGCTATATTTTGTGATGCTATGTTTGTTTCGTATATACTATTTCTTCCCCCTTCTTCTTCTCCGGTAGACCCCGAGACCGGTGCTGATGCCACTGATTACGACTACGTCGACGACGACCCTTCCTTCACAACTGAGCTTCCAGGCAAGCCCCCCTTGTTCATCCCGATATTGCCTAATCTTTTCCTCTACTGCTTGCATTAGAGTACTGTAGTTGTTACTGCTTTCGGATGAACCTATTCTGTTGAATAGCCTGTCCTTGTTACTATTGTTGATATCTTTACCTGCTATCCTATTGCTTAGAATAGGTTGCTAGTATTACATCAGTGGCCCTACACTCTTGTCTGTCTGCCATGCTATATTACTGGGTCGGGATCACTCGGGAGGTGATCACGGGTATCTACTATACTCTTACATACTTATGTTGATGATTCGGAGATGGGGCTGAAGGGGCAGGTGGTTCCACCCAGGTAGTGGTGGGCCTGGGTTCTCGGCATCCCCCTGATTGTTACTTTGTGCCGGAGCGACAGGGCAGGTTGCGACCACCTAGGAGACAGGTGGGCCTAGTCCCTGGACAGCGTCCGTGATTACTTCAAAATAACACGCTTAACGAAATCTGGATATTTGATCTGAGTCTGGCCACTGACCTGTACGCACTAACCAACTACGCGGGAACAATTATGGGCACTCGACGTCGTGGTATCAGCCAAAGGCTTCTTGACGTCAGTGACTGAGCAGCGCGCGCCAGATTGGACTGGAACGGCTGCTCTTGTATTAGGGAGGCTAGGTCTGCTTACCGGCCGCGTACACATTTTGCAGGTGTGCAATGGGCGATGGGCCCAGACACCTGCGCACATAGGATTAGACCAGCGTGCTGACCTCTCTGTTGTGCCTAGGTAGGGCTGCGATGTTTTGATCTTCCGAGGGCGGGCATGACCTAGGAAAGTGTGTCCGGCCAAAGGGATCGAGCGTGTTGGGTAATGTGGTGCACCCCTGCAGGGAAGTTTATCTATTCGAATAGTCATATCCCTCGGTAAAAGGATGACCCGGAGTTCTATTCTGACCTTATGACAACTAGAACGAGATACTTAATAAAACACACCTCTTACAAGTTCCAGATACAACCCGGTGATCACTTTCCCACAGGGAGACGAGGGGAGGATTGGCCAGTAGGATTATGCTATGCGGTGTTCCTTGTTGCTGCACTTGCTACTCTCTTCTACATGCTTCAAGATGGAGGCTGCCAGAAGCGTAGTCTTCGATAGGCTAGCTACCCCCTCTTATTCTGGCATTCTGCAGTTCAGTCCACAGATATGACCCCTTTATACAGATACCAATGCATATGTAGTGTAGATCCTTGCTTGCGAGTATTTTGGCTGAGTACTCACGGTTGCTTTGCTCCCTCTTTTCCCCGTTTCCATTCTTCTCGAATGTCGCAACCAGATGTTGGAGCCAGACGCCATCATCGACGACGACTCCTACTGCACCGAGGGTGCCTACTACTACGTGCAGGGCGCCGACGACCAGGAGTAGTTAGAAGGATCCCAGGCAGGAGGCCTACGCGTCTTCGATCTGTATCCCAGTTTGTGCTAGTGTTTAACTTATGTCTGTACTCAGATATTGTTGCTTCCGCTGACTCGTTTGTATTGAGCTTATGTACTCGAGCCCTCGAGGCCCCTGGCTTGTAATATAAAGCTTGTATGATTTTAATTTGTGTCTAGAGTTGTGTATATCTTCCCGTGAGTCCCTGATCTTGGTCGTACACATTTGCGTGCATGATTAGTGTACAATCAAATCGGGGGCATCACAAGAACAGAAGCTTGCAGCGGTGGGAAAGTATTTTCGGTGTGCCTCTGGCGTAAGGGGAATATTTGGGTATTTATAGAGTTGGAGTTAGGGTTAGGAGATATGCGAGGGGCCCATAAGCCGAGGAGGGCGCCCCTGGGGCGCGCCCCTAGGGCTTGTGGCCTCCTCGTGGGTCTTCTGGCCTCCTCCGCAGCTTCCTAGGTGTCTTGTTGTCCAATAAAAATCGTCAAAAAGTTTCGTTCCGTTTGGTATTGATTTTCTATAAAAGACAAAAACAAGGAAAAAAACAACAGCTGGCACTGCACACTAGGTTAATAGGTTAGTCCCAAAAATGATATAAAATAGCATATTAATGCATACAAAATATCCAAAATAGGTAATATAATAGCATGGAACAATAAAAAATTATAGATACGTTGGAGACGTATCAAGCATCCCCAAGCTTAATTCCTGCTCGTCCTCGGGTAGGTAAATGATAAAAACGGAATTTTTGATGTGGAATGCTACCTAACATATTTATCAATGTAATTTTTCTTATTGAGGCATGAATGTTCAGATCCATAAGATTCAAAACAAAAGTTAATATTGACATAAAACAATAATACTTCAAGCATACTAATAAAGCAATCATGTCTTCTCAAAATATCATGTCTAAAGAAAGTTCTCCCTACAAAATCATATAATCTTGTCATGCTCTATCTTCATCACACAAAGTATTTATCATGCACAACCCCGATGACAATCCAAGCAATCATTTCACACTTCTAATTTTCTCAAGCTTTTTCAACCTGCACGCAATACATGAGCATGAGCCATGTATATAGCACTATAGGTGGAATAGAAGGTGGTAGAGGTTGTGAGGAGAAGACGAAAAAGAAGAAAGTCTCACATCAACTAGGCAAATTAATGGGCTATGGAGATGTCCATCAATTAATATCGATGCAAGTGAGTAGGGATTGCCAGGCAGCAGATGCACTAGAGCTATAAGTGTATGAAAGCTCAAAATAAAACTAAGTGGGTGCGCATCCAACTTGCGAAATTAGAGGAAGCCCATCATTGGAATATACAAGCCAAGTTCTATAATGAAAAATTCCCACTAGTATATGGAAGTGATAAACTAGGAGTCTCTCTATCATGAAGAACATGGTGCTATTTTTGAAGCACAAGTGTGGAAAAGGATAGTAACATTGTCCCTTCTCTTTTTTTCTCTCATTTTTTTCTTTTTTGCTCTTTGGCCTCTCATTTTTATTGGGCTCTTTGGCCTCTTTTTTAATTTGAAGTTAGGAGTCTCATCCCGACTTGTGGTGGAATCATAGCCTCCATCATCCTTTCCTCACATGGGACAATGCTCTAATAATGATGATCATCACACTTTTATTTACTTACAACTCGATACTAGAACGAAGATATGACTCTATATGAATGCCTCCGGCGGTGTACCGGGATGTGCAATGATCTAGCGTGACATGTAGAAAAAATATGAACGGTGGGCAAGCCACAAATACTATTTCAACTATATGATCACGCAAAGCAATATGACAATGATGGTATGCGTCATAATAAACAGAACGGTGGAAGTTTCATGTAAATATATCTCGGAATGGCTATGGAAATGCCATAATAAGTAGGTATGGTGGCTGTTTTGAGGAAGGGTATATGGCGGGTTTAATGCATCGGCGAAAGTTGCGCGGTACTAGAGAGGCTAGGAATGGTGGAAGGGTGAGAGTGCGCATAATCCATTGACTCAACATTAGTCATAAAGAACTCACATACTTATTGCAAAAATTTATTGGTTATCGAAGCAAAGTACTAATACGCATGCTCCTAGGGCGATAGATTTGTAGGAAAAGGCCATCGCTTCTCCCCGATCGCCACTCATAAGGAAGACAATCAAAAATAAATCATGCTCTAACTTCATTGCATAACGATAGACCATACATGCATGCTTCAGGAATCACAAACTTAACACAAGTATTTATACTAATCCACAATTACTCTCTAGCATGACTCTAATATCACCATCTTTATATCTCAAAACAAATGCAAGGAATCAAACTTCTCATATATTCAGTGCTCTTTATGAAAGTTTTTATTATACCCCTCTTGGATGCCCCTCATATTGGGACCCAATTCATAACCTAAGCAAATTTCTATACTATTTTTAAGACTCTCAAAATAATATAAGTGAAGCATGCGAATTCATCAATTTCTACAAAATAAAACCACCACCGTTCTCTAAAAATATATAAGTGAAGCACTTGATGGCCGCCCGATGACGTCTTGATGGCTTCGTCCGACCCTCGAGCACGTCAAGGCCAATGGCGAGTCCTGGAAGACGGGCAAAGGGAAGGCATGCGCGTCACCATCGAGCGAGGCCGCGACATCCATCGCCAGTCCGATAGGCGCAATAGCCCCGACATTGACGAGCCCACGCTCGGTGAAGGTGGGTACCTACCTTTCGAGGTTGGGTGCCCCGCCTTCACTCATGAGTTGTGGAAAGTCCGTTGGCCATCTACTCGCACGTTCAAACCAGAAATACCAGAGAAATATGATGGAAGACTAAACCCGGCAGAGTTCTTGAGCATCTACACCATCGCTGTTCAAGCTGCCGGGGGGAGAGACGAGAAGGTGTTCGCCAACTACTTCCCTTTGGCACTCAAGCCAAATGTGAGGTCTTGGCTGATGTACCTGCCGGAGAACTCCATTTCGACTGGGCTGACCTGTGCCATGAGTTTGTTGGCGCCTTCACGGGTGGCCATCAAGAACCAGGGCGGCCCAGCGACTTGCAGCTCCTCCCGCAGAAGGAAGGAGAGACTATGCGGAAGTACATCCAGAGCTTCGGCCGAGTACACAGGAACATTCCAGACATCCACCCAACAGTTGTGATAGCTGCGTTCCAGTCCAACATGGGCAATCATCGGATACATTCCAAGATGAACGTTCGGTTTCCCAAGACTGTGAAGGAGCTATACACATAGGTGGATAAGTGTGCTCGGATGGAGGAGGGGAGGCGGCTCCCCGGTGAAGACGATGGCGTCGACATCGACTCAGAGGATGACGACAAGGCCACCAATCAGAAGAAGAAGAAGAACAAGAAGCACAACAAAAGGCGCAAGTATAAGGTAGTGATGACAGTTGAGGGGTCGAGCGCACCTAGTATCGGCAAGACGGCCAAGACCGAGGTTCTCGGCAAGGAAGTTGCCGCGTGCACTGATTGCTGGGAAGCCACGGCTGCCAAGAAGGCTGGGAAAGGTTATGGGCCATACTGCAAGATCCATTAGACCAAGGGCCACGATCTCCAGGAGTGTCATCAGGTTGAGCAGCTCGTCAAGAAGCAGAGGGCTGAATATGAGAAGCGTGACAAGGAGAAAGTTCAAGGAGGCGCTGGCGGGAAGAGCCGAGGCGGTGGAGCAAGACGCCCCGGTAAGGCTCCTCAGAATAAAGGAAAACCCGACAGAGGCCGTGAGAAGGAGGATTGCAATGATGAGAATGATGGAGGAGAGGAAACCAGCGAGCGGGAGTTCCAGAAAGCCACTGACGCCCTGTGCATTGACGGGGGTGCATCTCTGCACTCCTCTCACCGCCAACTTAAACAGTGGGCGCGTGAAGTCAATGCCGTGGAGCCAGCGGCAGATTCCCGGAAGCCTCTCAAGTGGTCCTGCGCGCCCATCATTTTTTATGAAGAGGATAACCCTGACCGCACCACCGCGATAGGGTGCTTTCCGTTGTTGGTCTCACCAACAATCCGCAACCACAAAGTCACAAAGATGTTGGTTGACGGTGGGGCCGGGTTGAATCTGATTTCTCCAAAAGTTATCTGCAAGCTTCAGATAGCAGAAGAAGAGCTCAAGGTTACTGGCACGTTTCAAGGGATCAACCCCGGCAAGAGTCGTCCTAAGGGGAAGATCACGCTACTCGTGACATTCGGGGGGGGGGGGGGGGGTGGAGTTGAATTACCGGACTGAGAAGATCATGTTTGATGTGGTCGACCACCACCTGCTGTACAATGGAATCCTTGGCTGCCCAGCTCTGGCCCAATTCATTGCGGCATCCCACTATGCCTACGACACCTTGAAGATGCCAGGGCCGATAGGTATCATTTCCATTCCGTCAGACGAGAAGGATGCAATGATTTGCATGGATAAGATGTATCGGGAAGCAGTCGCGGCAAAGGCCGCTGAGGCCATTGTTCCCGCCAAGGAAAGTAAAGGAAAGAGAAGAAAGCTAACAAGGATGCCAGCAAGGAATCCGGGAAGCATATCTCTTCGGAGTACGTTGCGCCTGTTGATGACTTGCCGGGGAGTTCCAATAGCAAGAGGCCGAAAGCTGCTGCACCCGCTGTGAAAAAGGTCCCGGCAGGGATGGCTGGTGTTGATGGTACCTTCACTATCAGTGCTACCCTCGATGACAAATAGGAGAGCGGCTCGTTGTCTTCCTGTGGGCGAATATCAATGTGTTTGCCTGGCAACCATCTGATATCCCCGGTGTTCCCAGGTAGGTAATCGAGCACCACCTTGCTGTCTGCCCACATGCCCGACCCGTCAAGCAGAAGGTCCGAAAGCAAGCTTTGGAGTGGCAGCAGTTCATTGCCAAGGAGATCAAGAAACTTGGGGCAGCTGGTCTGGTCAGAGGAGTACTACATCCAACAAGGTTAGCAAATCCTGTGGTGGTATGCAAGGCTAATGGGAAATGGAGGCTTTGCATAGATTTTAGGGATCTGAACAAGGCATGCCCGAAGGACCCACTTCCCTTGTCTAGATCCGTAAAATCTATGCAAAGCCTCCATTCCGGCAAGGCCCGAAGGACCCATTTCTGTTGCCGCACATCGACCAGATTGTGGATTCGACCTCCGAGTGTGACCTGCTTTGTTTCTTGGATGCATACTCTGGGTACCACCAGATCTTTATGTCCAACGAAGACGAAGAGAAGACCGTGTCCATAACCCCATGTGGCATGTACTGCTTTGTACAGATGCCCATCGGGTTGTAAAGCGCCGGTTCCACTTTTGCAAGGGCAGTCCAGATTGGCTTCGAATCACAGTTGCACAGAAACATTGAAGCTGACATGGATGATATTGTGGTCAAGATCAAGGATAGATCAACCCTCATTCAGTATTTGGAAGAAACCTTTGGTAATCTGCGCAAGATCAACTTGGAGCTGAACTCGGAGAAGTGTGTGTTTGGCATTCCTTCCGGCAAGCACTACAAAAAAAAGACACATCCGTGACATTTTGGGCCGAACGAATTTTTTCTGTCATACTTATGACACTTCTATGACGATAATTGTGACAAAACCCAGTATCATCATAGATGTGGTGGGCTCCTACTTTTATGACAAAAAATCATGACAGAAAATGGGCTTTTTGTCCTGGGCAGGCCGGAGACGCAGCTGCATGACATTCTTTGGGCCGTCCATGACGGAAAAAACCATGGTAGAAGCGAGGGCGAGGAAAATATAAGGGGAGTTCCCGGTTACGGTGGGTGGTCGGGGGCCGAGTGATGCGCGTTTCTCTCGTACGTACGCGCGTGTGTGCGAGGCGTTGGGCTCTAACTGAACCCGAGCGATTGCACTAGCTACGTTACTGAACCCGAGCGATCGATCCCTTGCTATTAACTGAACCCGAGTGATTCCTTCGCTACTGCTGCTAACTGAAGCCGATCGATGCTGCCTCTGGATGAACAGTGAGCGTTTTTGGGGGGTTTGGATGAACAGTTCCCGGTGGGGGTTGGATGAACAGGAACCCGTGGTAGTAGGGGCCGTTGCCGCTGGATGAACAGTACCCTGATCGATCGAGCCGGTGGATGAACAGGACCCCGTGGAGAGCTGGATGAATAGGACCCCGTGGATGGCTGGATGAACAGTAGCCGGTGGAGGGCTGGATGAACAGTAGCTCGTGGAGGGGTGGTTGAACAGGACCCCGTGTAGAGGGTTAGTTGAACAGTAGCCGATGGAGGAGCGCGCGGTGGAGGCTGGATGAACAGTCGTAGGTGGAGGCTGGAGGAGGTCGAGGGTGGATGAACGGTAGCCCATGAAGGCTGTCGACGGTGGATGAATAATAGCCCGTGGAGGCAGTCGACGGTGGAGATGAACAGTATCTCGTGGAGTCCCGTCTTGCGGTATGCCACACCCCTCCCGATGAACAGGACCCCCGTTTCGACCGTAGCGCTCCAACACAAGTGCGTTTCCTCCATTTTGCGGTACGCCACACCCCTCCCGATCAACAGGACCCCCTTTCAACCGTAGGAGTTCCGTTTCCTCCGTTTTGTGGTACGCCAGACCCCTCCGATGAACAGGATCCCGTTTCAACCGTGGCCGGTCGAACACAAGGCCGTTTCCTCCGTTCTGCGGTACGCCAGGCCTCGTTTCCATCGGCTGTTCCATCCAAGCCGGTTGGCTCCCGATGAACAGCACGCGTTCTGTTGCCTCGCGATGAACACGAGCATTCCGTTGCCTCCCCATGAACACGACGCCGATGCAGTTTCTTCGTTCCGACCCTGCCATGTACACAAGCCTTGGCCGTACGTATGCGCGAGTAGGCGTTCGAGACCCCACCCGTATGTATGTACGTGTCCTTATTTTCTTTCTTGCACCCTGGCTGCTGTACGTACGTGTACATGCTACGTGCACGCCTCTACTACGACACGTGCGCGCCTCTACTACAACACGTGCCCTTCCTTACACGGCCACGGTTCATCGTTGCAGCCTGCAGGCAGACCAATCGTATGTACATGCACGTTTGCGACCAGAATGACAACGCTACGTACGCTTCGACCAGGTGGGTCCCGACTGTCAGGCACTGCCTTGCGTGCGAAGATGTAGCTGGTGGGTCCCAGCAGTCAGGGGGGCGAATCATTTTTTCTGCCCGTAATATGGACACACTTCCTTGCGTGCGAAGATGTAGCTGGTGGGTCCCAGCAGTCGGGGGGAAACATTTTTTTCGCGAAATACGGTGGCCCGTCCGGTGGGTCCTTGCTGTCAGGTGGAGGAATAATTATTTTGCGCGTAATAAGGAGACATTTCCTTGCTGCGGCCGTGGACCCAACTGTCAGCCTCTCCACGTACAGTACTCTTCCAACGAAAGTCGTTCGTTGACCACGCCGTGCCGAGAGCACCAGGGTGGTGGACGACGGTGAGGCATAGGAAGGGGACAACGTAGAGCTGGGGAAGACGCGGCAGTGGATGCCCACGTGGAGGGGAGTACGTGGGTTGACTGCTTCGGCTACGTTGTGAGGCTGCTGTCGCCGGAGAATAACATGAGGTGTGGGTGAGTATAGAGGGATGGCATGGCCAACGGTGGCAGCACAGCCGGACACGGGAGGCAGGAGCAGGCGGCACGGCCGATGCTTGTTTGGGCGGCTGGAGCAAGAAGACCAGAGGTTGAAGAAGCAGTACGGCCGTTGGATGGACATTGTACGGTCACTGGAGCTAGAATCGTTCATATTGACTAAGTTGACAAAGCCCTTCGTCCCCGTCATCTTAGTAGGCCCACAAGTCAGACGCTCACTATGGTGGGTCCCAGCTAGTAGGGGTATTCATCTTTTTGTGCGTAATAACGAGGCACTTCCTTGCGTGCGAAGATATAGCTGGTGGGTCCGACCTGTCAGCAGGGGAACATTTTTTTTGCGAAATACAGAAGTTCTTCCGGTGGGTCCCAGCTGTGAGGTGGAGGAATCATTATTTTGCGCGTAATAAGGAGGCATTTCCTTGCGTGCGGCCATGGACCCAGCTGTCAGCCTCTCCACGTACAGTCCACTTCGGATGCATGTCATTCGTTTACCACGTTGACCACGCCGTGCCGAGAGCACCAGGGCGGTGGACGACAGCGAGGCCTAGGAAGGGAACGACATGGAGCCAGGGAAAACTCGGTAGTTGTTTCCCACGCGGAGGGGAGTGCGAGGGTTTACTGGTTCATCTGCCGTCGCCGGAGAATAACAGCAAGTGTGGGTGAGTAGAGGGATGGCTAGGCCAGCGATGGGAGAACGATGGGGCGGTGAGGCCTGCGCGGCAGCATAGCCGACTGCGGGAGGACGGAGCAGGCAGTCCCGCCGGCGCTTGTTTGAGCAGCTGGAGCAGGACGAGCAGAGATTGAAGAAGCACGACGGTCGTTGGATGGACATCCAATAGTCACAGCTCTCGTGTGTTGACTAAGTTGACACGACGTTGCGTGTGCGTCAACCTTATTTTTTAGGAAAGCATACGCGTCAACCTGTAGTAGGTGCACAAGTCAGCCTCAAATATGTGGAAAACAGCATACAACCCATCTGCCATTATTTCTAATAATTTACAGCCCATTTGCCAATTCTTAAGAATTTTTTTGGAGCCCATCTTATTTTTGTTAGTATTACACCCCATATTGTGGCCACGGTTAAAAATTATACGAAATTTTGCATATTTCGGTGCGGTCAACTATTTTTAATCCCGAAATATCGAGTCACATTCAAACTATTTCAAAAAATAATTTATATAAATATAAAATCCAAATAATTGTCCACGCCTAAAAATAAATGGAATTTAAAATCTTGTAATTAAAAAAAATTGAAACTAATTCCCGGTTTGATGTGTTTTAAAAATGTACAACCCATTTCCGGGCAAACCGAATGAAACTCTCCTCGTCTTGAAAGATTTGTAGCCCAGCAGGGCTGGTAAAGCAAGTAGGCCTCGTTTGGGTATTTCTTTTTAAAAAAATAGAACTGGGCTAGCCATTTTCAGCAAGAAAAAAACACAACTGGGCTCATGATGTGGTAAACATAAATAAAACCCTGGCTAGACGGGCCACAGCCCCCGCATAGCCCCATTGTTACCCTGATCCGTCGCTAAAACTAGTATAAATAACAACTGCTTGTTCCTCAAAAAAAGTAAATAACAACTGCGCGACCTACTGGGTCCCCGGTGTCAGCCGCTCGTTGTGTAATTCTCTCGTTTATTGACTATGTTGACAATGGCGTGAGCCCCAGATGTCCAACCATTAGGAGGAACCGTTTTTTGGGCTTATAATAACGTGGCACTTGCTTGCGTACTGCCATCACGCTGGTGGGTCCCTACTGACATCCTCTCCACGTACAGTCATATCCTTGTTCCTCTCGGTTGTTGACGGCGTTGACAACGCAAGAGGGCGGTGCACCACGCACGACGAGTGAACCAAGGCCGAGGACGACGGCGAGGCCTTGGACGGAACAAACAGGAGCCGTGGAAGATGCACCGGTCCAGTCGCAGGCGGAGGGGAGTACGAGGGTTGACTGGTTCGGGTGCGGGTGCGTGTTGGGACTGACATTGCCGGAGAATAACAGGACGTGTGGGGGAATAGAGGGAGGGACTGTCCAACGTTGGAGGGTACGGTAGGACGGCGGAGGCGCAGCCAGCCATGGGAGGCGGGAGGAGGCGGAGCCGACGGGGTGGTTTGGTTTGGACGGCTGGAGGAAGAAGACCAGAGATAGAAGATACATGACAGATGTTGGATGTCAATCCAACGGCTGGTAGGCAGAATCGTTTGTTGACTAGCTAGTAAGTCGACACCACCTTGGATAGGCTATTTCCTCGTGGGTCCCAAATGTCAGAATCCAAACTTGTCACGGTCATGCAGCCTTTCCAATGAAAATTTAGAGCCCATTTGGTGTGCTAGTTCGAAATAAGTTTGTGGGTGCTGGTGGGGGCTAATCACTTGGCTTCTGTAATGCACAGTGAGCTCAAGCAGCCGACGAGAGTGATGTTATTTCCCTTGGTTGGGATTTGTTACAATATTTCACTCTAAATTAAATGAATGGCAAGCCATTTGCCTTGTTTCAAAGAAAATATGACATTCACAGCCGAGTTGAAAAGGGAAACAACATCTAACTCTAGCACTGTTTTCTGCAGTCACAGTCAAATGGATCGGTCAGGTCCATAGAATGAACATCCTGGGGCGTAAAATTTACTGGATTATGACGACAATATGTTGTAAATAGAAGCCCGGCATGTTCAGAAGCTCTTTTGCCCACCTGAAACTCCTTTTTTTGCTCTTCGACATATGTGGGCTTCCAATGTGCGTGAAATTATCACCTTTATATACAACTCCTCCAGACATGGAAAGCATTGTAGCAAGCCAATAATCTTATTCAGATCAAAACTATTCATTTGGATATATAAGATCTTGGGAGAATCCAACACCATTGATAGGCTATCCATGGAGAAACTCTTCATTGAGCATAGAACATAATATTAGTATAAAATGTGTACTCCGAGATGATATTAACTTATGCGCAGAAATTTAAAATGCAGCTTATGGTTACAAGTGTAGATGATAATACAAAGTACCTGAAGAACTGTGGAGCCAAACACCATCTTCAAATGAGCACAGAGATCATGTATTACACCCAAGGTCTCCAGTTTAGGCGCAGAGAGGACGGTTATTTGCGACGGTGAATAACTAGAATCAAGGATCAACCTTTGAAGTGAAGGGGCATCTTGGATGATGAGCTGCCTTCCGTCAAAAGAAATTCCAATTCTTACAAGGTTAGGCGACTTTATTTGGAGACAACCGATTCTAACTGTGAAAACAAGCACCAAGCACTCCAGGGCAGGGCAACTGGAGTAGATGATGTTGTGCAATGAGGCCTCCGATATACGAACTCGCACAAGTGAAAGTTTCTTGAGAAATGGGAGTTGAAGGTTTAGTACCAGATTGTCTGGTAGGTAGCACAGTGCAAAGGTGGCGGTGTGGAGAGAGGGGGAAAACCGCGAGATGGACATCGGTGCTTAGGGCGCAGGTAGATGGCGTTCGGTATCTGGTAGGTGATTTCCAGGGGAATAGTAGAACTCAAGCAGCTGTAGTTCTATGAATTCAAGGGATTTCAGCCAGGCGTCCACCGTGCAGGGCATGGTATGCTTGCTCAGGTAGCATGACAGGATGCAGAGGCTTTGAATGGAGCCCTGGTGGGAGGAGATGATGGCTCTGGGGATTTCAAAATCATTGAAGAGAGATAGCTGACGACAGTCGAGATTAAGGGGCACGGCGCGCCATAGATGGCGCCACCGAATTGAGAGGACTTGGGTGCGGCAGCAATCCTTGGTGGGGAGAAGCGAGATGATCTCCCCAAGGACGGCGTCCAGGAGATCGCTGATGCGGTCCACCCGAGATTCTACGGGTTCCTGGGATCCGGTGGGGGCGGGGTCGCCGCTTCTCCCCGCGCTGCCGGGTGCGGGATCTTCAATAGGCGTCGCTGCTGGAGGAAGCCTCATCTTGTTACAATAGGCGTCGCTGCTGGATGGAGCCTCATCTTGTTGGCGCTGGGGTCAGCCGACTCCATTTTCCTCGAGGGTGTCGCGTCGCGCTCACGGATTTGAGCAGAGTAACGACTAACGAGCCTAGTTGTAGTGCGATTGAAGAAGAAGGGGTGCTGGGGTTTTTCTGTAGTAGTGAGGAAGAAGGGGAGCTAGGGTTTTCTGTAGGAGTGAGGTAAGGAATTTGGGGGTACGAGTGGAGCGAGCTGACGTGAGGTGGGTGGGAGTGAGGAGGAAGAAGAGCACCCAAGTTTTTTTTGGGGGGGGGGGGCAGTGTGCTGGGTGTGGGTAGCGCCTCTCATTAAGTAAATATTTGGGCTTTTGAATTGATTTTATTATTTACTAGGGTGGATGGGCTGTTTTGTCTTGGGCCCAGAGAAACAATTACTACTAGTACAGTGGAGACACTCTACAGCTACCAAAAAAACAATTACTACTAGTACAGTGGATACACTACCGCTTCTGGCTCCTCCTAGGTCATCGAAACGTCTCCCTCTACTGAATGTCATTTTACTTTTGTTCACCGACATGCGACTATGCCGCGCGCGGGCCCAAATGCCAGCCACCAAATTAGAAGGCAGTATGCAGGCGGAGAGTCACCCCGGTCATAGCGGAGCAGTAACAAGCCGTCGTATCACAAAACCCCACCTCCCCGCAGTCTAAGTTTGACAGACGAAGCAACCATCATTTCACTCTTCACTGAATCCCCTTCCCCCTCACCATCTTCAAGAAAGCAAACACTCGCATCTGCCACTGTTCTTCTCTCCCAACGAAGGGAAGGTAAGCGGATCCGTGATATTGGTATATTTTCGTTCAGAGAAAAAAAAAGAACTTTTGAAAAGCAGTAACCGATCCTCACTCTCTTTTTTGTTTCATTGTCATTGCGATTGTGTTTTCCTTTTAATAGTCTCCTAGTATTCGTTAGTTTCATGATGGACCAAGGAGAACCAGGCAAAGATCTGCCGATATTGGAGTAGACGTGGGAGGCTGATCCCCATGAGACAGAGAGCTCCAAGAAGATGGAGGCAGCCACCGAGCCAACCCCACATACGCTCACGGCCACTACTGAGATGGTCAACGCCCCGTTTGAGGTTACAGCCCCCATGGCACTCCAGGAGCAGTTTTCCCCCTTCGAGGATGTGTCCCCTCCCGCTGAGCTGCCTAAGGTGATTTTCTTCTTTGCCGATCTCGATTGTGGTTTTTAATCTAAGTATGTGGTGATGAATAATGCAAAATTTTATTAGCTTCGATGCCATGCTATACATAGTGGTTTAAATAACTTGTGTTTCTTATACTAGAAAGTAATTCAGAATTTGTTTCTGTTTCAATTTGAGCCCTGATGCAGACAAGGATTGTGTGGTTGTACATGTCACTCGCTATGAGGCGGATGACCTGAATATACACACTGGGAAAACAGAGTTCTTAGGCTATTGGATCCTGGAAGCCATTTGCGGTTATACCGATGTCGAGTTGTATTCCAGCCTCACTGTTGTCAGGCGTGTTGTCCAGGGTGTACTGAAGCACAAGAAGTTCAAAGCTACTCCTTCGTTTGTGAGGCATACTGTTCTTGTCAAGCTTACGCAGGAAGATGACGTGGCATGCCTCCACTAACAAGTTTATGAGTGGCAAGGCTACAAGGTTATCTTCATGAAGGTTCATAGGATTGAGCTGCTGCCTGACATCCTCGATGATGTTCATGGCAAGGTCCGTCTTGTGTCCAGCCCAAATTAGATCGAGGCATGAAATAGTTGCCCCAGCTAGTGTTTAATACTAGTTTGGATTGTGTCTACTTATCCGAACCTTGCCTATTATCTAGACCTCTAGGGCTAGTACTCTGTTTGAATCCGTCTATGGGAGCTGATGCTACTTTTGTGTGCCCGTGAATCATGTGAGAACCATCGTAATTATTGCTGAAAAAGATGCGTCCTCACTACTTTTTTCATGAATATGGCATGGTAAGACATAAGTTGTCACAGTTTATCATATGAGCAGTGTGTGTTTGATGAAATAGAGTACTCGTTCGAGAAATGTGCGCCGACGTATACATAAGTACTGGTAAACACTGTTGGTGCTACCCCACTTGTAAGCAGTTGTACAAAACACGGCACATTGGCTCAGCTCGCTTCAACACTAGGCTATCGACCAGCTAACAATCAATAATCTGCTGTCTGACATATAAGCAACTACGTATCTTGTTATAGTGGTTCATGCAGTTAACTGAGGCCACAATGTAAATTCCAAACGTTCACACGCTAGTCCAGCGTTCATCTGGAACACTCACATTAAACTCGGCTTCATAAAAAACTTGAAAAGCATAAGTTAAGCAATTTTATACATCTCAATGATTCATAGAACATAACAAACATATACTAGTTCACAGCAAAAGACAAAGTTGTGAGAAGGTTTACAAATCAGGAAAAAACAAGCACGGCTTCTCTGAGCAAAGGGCCTCCCGGCAGGCTTAAATTTCCTGGAGATCACTCTATTTTTTTCTTGTTGCCACCATCCAGGGTTAGGTTCTCTCATTCCAGAATAACCAATTATAATTGTGTTCTCAGCTGGAATGCTGAACTGAACCATGTAGTGTACTGACCAGCTGAAAGTCTTGTGCATTCCACTAAATTTAAGCACTGCTATTTGCAGAAATAAGCAGACCACAAGGCCTCTTGTCCACGCACCTGTCCCAAAAACCTCCGTGTAACCGTGCCAGCTAGTCCTCGGTCCATGGATGAACTGGAAGAAAGTGCATTCCAGACTAGGATGCAGTTGTTTTCGCTCGTCCCTGCACTGCAATCAGGAAGTAAAACGTACGAATCAGCTTCTTTTAGATTGCGTTGGTCATTCTACCTAGTTAGAACCAATGTAGGGATACCTGGAACACTGGTGGTTAGAGGACGACAGCTAGGAATAGCCATCTCATTTTGTGCAGTTGTACTAAAACTGAGGTTTGTACTTTTGATTGCGCAGATAGAAACGATATGGAGACAGACATCCCTGTTTGCGCAAATACGAAATACGGTTATTTAAACAGTAACAGATATTTGCAGTGGCGTATGATTAACAGCAACATCTATTGTGTTATAATTGGCACTAGACTGACAGTATGAAAGTTCCCTTAAGTAAGTAGCATCACATCACATCAACACTGCCACTAAATTAACATGCAGAACAATAGTATTAGTATTACTGTCATGAGAGTAGCACATGGTCAGTAAATGTGCAATCAAATTTGTGCAGTTCCACTGGGATGAAGCAATGTTAGCGGTGTGAGATTTAAGTGTAACTGCAACAACACAATTCATGGGAAATAAAGCAAGACAGAAGCACTTCATAAAATGGTGGTGGCATTGCTTCAATTTGTCGATGGCACTAGACCATTACTTATAGTGACGTTAGGTGGCATTGCTTAATGCTTCATGTGATTTTACATTAATGGTAGCGACATGGGCGTAGGGACAGTAGGGGCATAGAGTGGTGAGGCAGATGTGGTTGCCGATAGCGGCAAACACTCAGGCAACATGTCTGCATTTGTCCCTTTTTTATCTCCTCGACGACATTTTCCTATGTGAGCATAGGAAATCTAGACCTGCTCATTCTCATTTGCGTTGTCCCCCAACACCCCTCACTTTCTTTCCTTTTTCAACCAAGAGACAGGTCCACTTCCCCCCACCCTTCGCCATCCACCATGCTTTCTTCGCCTTTTCAACCAATAGACCGGTTGGGTAGCCAGTATCTACTACTTTCCCCTGTTTCCTCTTAGAACCAAGTCCTAGATTCATGCTACAGCTTTCCCACTTTCTTCCCCGTTTGAACCAACTCTTAGATTCGACTGTATGAACTACCTTTACCTCTAATAATAGTAGAAGTCTAGGTGGCTTTGGAACAGCCGACGGAAGTAGAAAAAGATCCACACGCAGCCACGTGGGGAGCTGGGGCAGTAGAGCAAGGCAGGTTTCGAAGGAATATATACCTGAGGGTCGTCGGCATGTGGCAAAGACGGCGTCGGGAGGCCGCATCTTGGCCACAATACCGCAGGGAGGAAGGAGTCGGAGGCCCTCCCGAGCCGGCGCTCTCTCGGAGAGAACGGCACGGCCGCCGATTGGGACGCGCAGGCAGCCGTTGGTCTCCTCCCTCGCTGCCGACGACAGCGTGAACGATGCACCTACACCCCTTCCACGGTAGAGGTGGTCCGGCCGGATTTGTGACCAGCCGTGAGCAGAGAGAGAGTGTGGCCACCTATGTCTTGCTTAGATCTGGAGAGCATGAGAGAGTGAAAGAGAGGAACCCTAGTAAAGCAAGCGCTAAGGCTCCTGCTTATATATATAGTGGAGTTATTTTGTTGGACCAGCTTCAAAAAAATGCGCTCCTGCGTGTACCCGCGAGTGGGTGTGAGAGAACTAGTGCGTGCGTGCACCGCTTCTTTCCGTGTGAGTACAATATACTATGCCCAAAGAACGTTCGCCACAAGAGTAATAGTATAAGTGTGTGACGTGTGAGCTAAAATAAAAGGTGTACGACGTCTTTTGTTTTTTAGAAGTTCTGAGGGTAGGGTGTGAAGAGCACATATGTGTGTGACGTCTACCTGCAGATAGACGGTGGGTGCGAGAGGACTCGGGAGAGTCGTGACTCGTGAGGGTGCGTGTGTGCGTGAGAGAGAGGGGTCACGTATCAATGCAATGCATGTGTCCGTAAATCATTATACGACAAACGTTCGCCACAAGCCGTTTCTTGACGAACACCGTAAGAACCGTTAGATCGGCATCCGATAGTGTCATTTTTGCCATGTCATTTAACAGAGCAACCACTCCTCCTACACACAAATCTTCCACGTGAGTGTTAGCAACTGCCGTATGCTCCTCCCTCCATTCCAAAATGCAGTGCATATAGCTCTATTGAAAATTCGAACCTCACAAACTTTTACCAAGTTTTCGTGTACCAAAATGCACATATAGAATACCCAGTATATATCATTTCATTCATCTTCGGGAGGAGTTTACAAAGAAAGACCGTCGTATCACCTGCAGCAATTTCAACCATCCTTTGGTGTGGAGGAATATCATAGGAACTCTATACGATATGATTTTTATAGGATTTTTTCCTTTAGAGCCAATTGGTTCATAAGAATAGATTCATATACTCCACATTTCAAAGGAAATAAACATGATATCATTTTTATAGCTTTAGAGCCACTTGGTTCATATGAATGGATTCCTATACTCCCATAATTTCAAAGGAAAATAAACATTAGCGTACAGTCAATAGAAAAGTTCCTATGATGTGAACCAAATGACATCTCTTTTCTAATCCCTCCTCATAGGAATTGAGATACATGTCATCTCTAGATTCAATAGAAAAGTTCCTATGATGTGAACCAAATGACATCTCTTTTCCAATCCCTACTCATGGGAATTGAGATACATGTCAGCTCTTTCCCTACAACTTCCATGTATACATCTTCTATTCCTAAATAGCTAGTACAACCCACTAGTAGCTTTTTTCCTAGACATGCAACTATGACACAAGAACACGTCATGCATGCAAGTCATAAATCACATTGTTTTTTCTACTCTATGCACACAAGCACCACATCATCAATTCGTGCATGTTACTCATAAGTTATTTCTTGCATTAAATTTTGCATTGACAATGTATGTGTTGGTCATGTGCACACATATGTAGTTCACATTCACATTTTTGTTAGAAATGCCATTCTTTTAACTGAAATTCATTTTTTTCTCTTTGTACTCCCTCCGTCTAGGTGTGTAAGTCATCTTCCGAAAACCAAATAATCCCAAAACACTTTGGCATGGTACATTAACTCCCTCCTTGTTTCTTGTTTCGTGACATATCAACCAATAAGAGATGTGGGTCGTGCATGCTTTCCCAAAACACAAGCACTTCTCCTTTGTTCTAGAATCTTCCGTATCATAATTGCCCAAATTTTTTTCTAAATGAATTTCCATTATTTGTTTTTTACTTTATGATTTACAATTCACAATCCCATGAATCTTAACCTTTTTATAAAACTAATTGATTTTGAATGAGATTAACTATAAGAACTAAACAAACATCTACATCATGCATATATGACTCAAAGTTTCCAAATCTCATGCGTTCAATGCATGTGTACCTTACTAGTTTTGAGTAGAGTAGAAAATTTCACGCGGCCCCGGGTATATCAAAATGCAGGGCCCATGCATCATTGCCTTTTGGTCGAAGCTACGTCCACAATTTTTTGTACGTATATCTCCACTGGTCCCCGAACCCAAAATGCTGCCTCGTTCCCGTAAAACCAAGCGGCCCACACATATTAAGGCGTCAACTCGAACTCAATCCCTCTCCCGTGTACTACGACATGGCCCCGCACTCCGTAGTACTCCTACAAACCCTACCGCCGCACGCAACATCGGTTTTCTTCAAGAGGACGAGGGAGAAGCGGATTTGTAGTGGAGGCGCTTTAAAAAAATGGATTTGTAGTGGAGGCCCCTACCCTAGGGTGCCCTAGGTAGCTGCCGCACGCATCATTGGTTTTCTCTTTTCTTTATGCTGTTGCACCCTAGAGTGAAATGATGGTTGCTTCGTACGTCCAACTTAATGCGGGAAAGGTGGGGCTTTATGATTTGACCCCTCATCGCTCATTTACTACTACTACGGTGCTACGACCGGGGTGCCTCCAAGTCCAACCGCTGCTCCGAACTGTAATTTGGTGCATCGCACGTGGAACAAGACGGTGGATGAGCCACAGGTCGGCCAAAGGGGCCCTGTTAAGTGTGTCACCATTTCGTGTGCGGACTGACCCTGCTTGAGTTGCTACGCCAACACGACAGGAGCAGCCTACCACTTGGTTTTGCTCCTTGGTGAATCCCGACTATATTGATCTAAAAAGATACGTACTGTACTACCCTCTCCGTCTCGGTTTATAGGGCGCGATGTAGTTCTCGATCATCCATTTGACTAACTAAATATGAATTACTATGTCACAAAAAGTATATCATTCGATTCTTAAGCGGATGTAGTTTCTAAACATATACTGTTCATCACATATATAACAAGTTAAATTCTCAACCTAGAACGACATTCATGCCCTCTAAACTGATACGGAGGAAGTAGTAAAAATGAGGTGATTTTACCGAGCGATTGACGGGGGAGCATGGCCTGTCATGCGGTCCCACGTGTCATGATGTACCAAGGCGATGCGCGTGTCCCTCTTGAGGCAGAACAACGGCAAAAGCAATACCACATGGTTTTCTTGAAGGAGATGATGGAGAAGCGAAGTGTGAAATAATGGTTGCTTCGTCCGTCTAGGAAGGTGCGGCATTGTGATTTCACGTCTCATTGCTCATTACTACTACTGGGGCGGTACGACTGGGGTGCGTCCCCCCTGCTGTTCTGCACTGTTATTTGGTGCATGACACGTCAACCCGGTTGCTATATGTCCCACATGTCGATGACAGGAAGTACAGAATTCATGAAAGCGAGCGTCGACGGAGGAGTACAAGACACGGCTTGATTTTTGCTGCTTCGCGCGATCCATCGATACAAACCTGGACTAAAAAAGGCGAGGGCGGGTCTTTTCCCGTGCGGCAGGCAGGGTAGTTTGGCATAGTCTGTTCGAGGCAACAAGGCAGGAAGGGAAACAAGCAAATAAAGGTTGAGCGACTTAGTTTGGGGAAAATCTGATTTTATGGAGTACATACCCACTATGGAGGTAGTATACTACTTACTACTCCCTCCTTTCCGGTTTATAGGGCTCGTCTAAAAAAATCGTTTTTCCGTTTTATAAGTCTCAATTCTACTAGTATTAGTAGTACCATCACATGTTGGATTTCGAGGTGCGTTAAATCACCCGATGCAAGCATTGTCAAGAGAAAACTCACCAATGCATGTAGAAGTTCATGGAAATTTAGTCATCATGCATGCATTTGTTCTAAATAATGCCTCGGTAACATAACTTCTTGAGAAAAACGAGCGTACATTACTTGTGCAAACTACGAAATTAATTTCACCACTCACCGTCTACCTTGGTTGGAGAGATTTTGAAATTGAGCCGTAAACTGGAAAGGAGGGAGTAGTAACATAGCCTTGGGTAGCTTGCTGCACCACGGACTTGTCACGACCGGTTTTTCAATAAAATATTTATTGAGAGACCAATCCCTTTTACGGACCAGTAAAGAAGAATTCCTTCTCACTGGTAGACAATATCTTGGTCACAGAAGAAAAATACCAGGAGTACTGAATATAACACAAGGTTGAGCGGGGACGGCTCGACAATTTATTACATGAATGCCGATAAAACATAACGGCGGATAGGGTGGCATAACTACTAACTCACGATAACAACGATGGTGGAAATATCACCGCGAAGTGGGTGATATGGCTCCTGAGAACTACAACTCTTCGAGCGTCGGAGTGAGGCTCGAGGAGACTTATTGCGGGTGGCGGAAGCGTATATAATACAAGTGACCAATATCCGGGATCGCACAGGACTGACTGGGACTCCTCTAGGCGTCGGACGCGCTATCAAACTCTTCATCCAAGAGATCGCCTTCGTCAACATCTGGCCAAACCAACAAGCCAGGTGAGTACTATGAAAGTACCCGCAAGACAGTTCGGACATAAGATATAACAAATGTAAACATGAAGCATAAGAACGGAATAACAAGTGCGTTCAGACATAGAGACAATAATTGCATGAGAAAAAAACAGAGAAGTCGGGCGGTAGTCCTCCCGAAATCCCAAATTAAATACTGGGTGCCAAACGAGGGTCTGAATGACTCCTCGAGAGGAAACTGCAAGAATAGTAATACTGGTGCCAAACGAGGGTCTGAATGACTCCTCGAGCGGAAACTGCAAGAATAATAATGCCGCAGTCGGGCGTCAGGGCGACACCACATAAAGGGCTTATAACAGAAAATAAAGGCAGTGCGTGCCACAGTCGGACGTCTGAGCGACATCACATAAAGGGCTTATATTGAAAGTAAGAGACAAACATGCCACAGTCGGACGTCTGAGCGACATCACGTAAAGGGCTTATATTCAAAACTCATTAGTTCATGAATTATAAATCATATCAAGAGAACAAGCAGACATGAGGTAAACAACAGGGTTAGTCCATCCACAGGAATAATGTTCAGCCAAGTCTACTACTCAAGCTTGCTTACCGGAACGAAAGATATACCACGAGATTATGACATAGACATGGATACACTGATCACGATACTTGACTATGGATACGTTGACTCGGAAGGATTTGACTCTGCAGAGTTTGTACTTTAACCACAGCCAACGGATTTCTGTAGTCACGGGGACTAGTTCCGTTTACGGTGTTTTGGAAGAAACACATCTAACCAGTACACACCCATTCAACATTTCCGAAGCCAGGAATCACCCTCGGCAACGTTCAAGAAAAAACCTTGAGACGGGGAGGCTACAACCTCGCGTAGCATGGGATCAAATTTCTATACGCGCGCTCTAAGGGGTGCCCCCCTCTCGGTCCCAACCGGAAACACCCATGCCCCCTGACCGGATGACTGGCTTTAATCCAGGGCCATGGAACCATCATCCCGGCACCTCTGTTTGGTGTGTACACGGAAAGAGGTTGCCAACTTACGAAACCGCATTCTGGCAGAAAACATGTGGTAGCACGGAAGGGGGAAGAACGATAACGTGACTCCGTCCACGTTAACGTCGGAATTTGTCGGATGACACAAGGCTGGTATGCTACAACAGTACCATCTTGCTGCCCTTCATGTCCCCACATGATTAGGCCATCTCTCACCAGAGATCATCGCAACTTTGGAACATGCGGGTAGTTGCCTCACAAGCAACAAGGTACTCACTGACACTCATATACCACGCACAACCTCTCACGCAAACATGCAAAACACTTATCATATCAAAGTTTCAAACATGCTTGCCTGGTTCGAAGAAGTCGGAGTCTAGCTCGGCGAAGTTCGCGGCTCCGTCACCTCTTCCGGAACCTACGACATAACGAAAACGGGCACTAACGTGAAAACCAACGTGTGCGTAAAAACTTCTCCAAAAAATTTCCGAATAAATACTTTAAAAAACTAGATAAAATACAAGACTGACAAAAAAAGAATCATTCAAAAATCACTTTTTATTAAAAATTTATAAAGGTTTCTGTCCTGGGACTCATTTGTAATGAAACAGAAAAATTCCAGGGGCTTAACTGAGAAAACAGAAAACGCTTCGGAAAGAAACGCACCAGCTCAAAAGGGAAAACGTATTTGCCCGAAGGCGCCAACAGAAAACGTTTCGCGAGGGGAAACAGAAGAGAGGCTGACAGGGGGTCCCACATGTCAGGTTTAAAAACCTCGCCGGCGCCCGAAGGCTGCGGAGGTCGCCGGCGTCGAACCACGGCGAGACAGGGAGATCGGAGTGTACCAAGAGCTTCAGCGTGTCCTTCCGCGTCGGTGGGTGGTGGACTCGACCGTCGGAGAGCACCACGTCGACGGCGACACTTTCTCCGGCGGACGGCGGCTCGGGTGATGGTGGAGAACTCCGGTGGGTGGCTGCAAACCTCGAATTGAAGCGCGGGTCAGAAAGAGGGATGCACTAGAGAGCTACTGGCAAGAGATGGGAGGCAGAGGTGCACGCACGGGAGTGAATCGAGCTGGATCCCGTGGCGGGTCGCGGCGGCCGGAGTCGGGGAAGAAGGCTCCCCCGGGGCTCTTCCAGTGGCTTGGCGCGGTCTAGGTGGAGTGCAGAGATGGTGTGGGTTCGAGTTGAAGCTCGGGGCCTCTATTTATAGGCTGATCGAGGGGAAGGCCGTGAACGGGAAAACTCCGGCGAGCGATTACGGCGAGGCAGTGGTTGAGCAGGGGGTTTGAGTGGCCAGGCAGCATCAGTGAGGTGTACTGGTGCCGTTCCCCCGCAAATCTCGGTTGGTCTTGGCGTAATGGCGCCGTTCACGGTGGGGTGGCCGCATGGGCACGACGGCGGCAGAGAGCGCGCTCCGCGCCCTGCGGTTCACGACGAGAGTGGCAGCGCGTTTTGGGGAGTGGAAGGCCACGCGGCGAGCTCCGGTGGCTTGGGCGGCGCTGGGTGGCGCCGTCTGCGCCGCGCCTCTCTCTGGCGGCCGCAAAGCCGCCGCTGGCGTCGGTCACGGGGCGGCGCACCTCCTCCTGCTCGTCGCCGACGTCCGCAAGGCTCCAGGGGATCGTGCGTCGCAGGAACAAGGGGGAGAGGATGGGGAGCAAGGCGACACAGCGTCACTGGCGAGATTGAGATCGAACACTGAAGAAAACGACAGTGCACTGAAACTATTTTCTGAACTTAACTGAACAATGACAGTTACAGTGTCCAGTAGGTGTTCGACAGAATGATTTGGCAAGGAGATAATTTTTCCTGGGGCTGGGACTTGGTGAGGTGACCACTCAATGCACCCAGAGGCTGCCTGATTTTACTCAGAATTTTTGGAGAAAGATTTGAATGAATTTCACCAATTTTGACAAATCTGGTCCAAACTTGCAGCAAGTATAGTTTGAAAATTTTGAACTGATGACCAGTGGATCTTCATGGAGCTTGGTTGAGGGTTCAAAGGACTAGGAAGGGGAATTGGTTTGGAGGCAAAAATCAAAACAGAAATGGTAGCTCCTTTGTAAATCTCCAAGGGCTAGAATAGGAGACAGAAATTGTTTTGATAAGATTTAAATGGAAAATAATCATATGGGGAGGTTCAACTTGCTGGATTTGATGCAAAACATGATCCAAAGATGAGGGAAGGGTTAGGAGAGTGGATTTGCACTAAGATCATGGCAAGAGAGAATTGTTGAAAGTGGTAAAGGATTATTCCAAAAGCTATAGAGTATTTTCAAAGAAATTTTCCAAAGGCATTTTTCCAAAAGAAAAACATTTTGGTTTGAGTCCAAATCAAAGAGGAAAAGCTCCAAGACCAAAATCAAGTTTTGAGTGAATCCAAAAATGAAGCACTAGTCATAAAAGAAAATATTTTGAGAGGGAGAGTTCTTTTAGAAGAAAAGTTCAAATCACCTCCCTCAAAACAAGGAAAAGTTTTGAAAAAGCCAAATAAAATTTTGGGTGTCACAACACCTACCCCCTTAGGAAAAATCTCGTCCTCGAGATTTCTGCTGATCCTCAAATAGATATGGGTATTCTGCCTGAAGGAAATCTTCCCTTTCCCATGTAGCTTCATCCTCGGTGTGATTGCTCCACTATACTCTGAAATTTTTTGTCGTTTTCTGACGGGTCCTCCTTTCAGACTCTTCCAATATTTTTACCGGCCTCTCTTTCTAGGTGAGGTCTGGTTGCACATCAATGCTCTCATGAGATACATGCTTCTCCGGGTTACTCACACATTTTCTCAATTGTGAGACGTGGAATACGTGATGGACATCTGACAGCTCCTTGGGTAGGTCTAGTTTGTAGGCTACTGTGCCTCTTCGTGCGACTACACGGAATGGTCCAATAAATCTCGGGGCTAGCTTCCCCTTAATTTTGAACCGTTGCAGACCCCTCATAGGAGATAGTCGTAGGTATACGGAATCACCGGGTTCAAAGCTGACGTCACGATGTTTTTGATCGTAGTAGCTCTTTTGTCGGCTCTGCGCCGTCTTGAGTCTGTCCTTGATCTGTTTAACTTTCTCCTCGGCCTCCTTGAGCATGTCTGGGCCGAAGATGCGGCTGTCACCTGTTTCTGACCAATTCAGTGGGGTACGACACCTCCGTCCGTACAATGCTTCAAAGGGTGCCATTTGCAAGCTGGCTTGGTAACCGTTGTTGTAAGCAAATTCGGCATATGGCAAACTCTCTTCCCAACTGGATCCATAGGTGAGCACACAGGCTCTCAGCATATCCTCTAGGATTTGGTTTACACGTTCCGTTTGCCCATCAGTCTGAGGGTGGTATGCTGTACTGAAAGCTAGCTGCGTGCCCAGAGCTTGTTGTAAGTGATCCCAAAATTTGGAGATAAATTGTGTGCCTCGGTCGGATATTATAGTCTTTGGGACTCCATGCAAACAAACTATACGAGAGAGATAAAGCTTGGCCAGCCTTTGTGTGGAGTAGGTAGTCTTCACGGGAATGAAATGAGCAACCTTGGTTAGTCGGTCTGTGCTGACCCATATGGCGTCATTTCCGCGTTGTGATCGAGGTAGTCCGACGATGAAATCCATTCCTATTTCATCCCATTTCCACTCCGGTATCCTGTTTGGCTGGAGTAGCCCTGCTGGCTTTTGATGCTCGGCCTTGATGCGCTGACATGAATCGCAACAAGCAATGAATGCGGCTATATCCCTTTTCATACCGTGCCACCAAAATCTCTCCTGAATGTATTTGTACATTTTAGTTCCTCCAGGATGGATCGAGTATGGAGCGGTGTGACTTTCGGTTAAGATTTGTTGCTTGAGTTCCTCAATGTTAGGTACGCAAAGTCTGTCGCCGTACCATAATATTCCTTCACTGTCTGTGACGAACTCTGAAGCCTTACCAAGGTTCCTTTTCTTCTTTATACCTTCGATGCTGGGATGTCCCTATTGAGCTTTCTTGATTTGTTCCACTAGGGTGGGTTGTATCTCCAGATTTGATACGGTGCCCTTAGAGACTAACACAATGTTGAGCCTAGCGAACTCTTGCTGAAACTCAGGCCTCAATTTTTGCGGACCGTCGTTGTCCGGGCTGGGGTTTCGACTAAGGGCATCGGCCACTACATTTGCTTTCCCTGGATGGTAATGAATGCCGACATCATAGTCCTTGACCAATTCCAACCAGCGTCGTTGGCGTAAATTTAGCTCTGGCTGTGTGAAAATATATTTGAGGCTCTTATGGTCCGTATATATTTCACAGCGATTTCCCAATAGAAAGTGCCTCCACTCCTTGAGTGCATGTATGACTGCTGCTAGCTCCAAGTCATGTGTTGGGTAATTTTCCTCATGTTTTCGCAGCTGCCTGGAGGCATATGCGAGAACTTTGCCATCCTGCATTAGTACACATCCGAGGCCTTTTCGGGATGCGTCACAATATACTTCAAAACTCTTGTGTATGTCTGGCACGGTTAATACTGGTGCGGTTGTTAGCTTCTTCTTAAGTTCTTGGAAGCTTTTCTCGCATGCTTCCGTCCATACAAATTTCTTGTCCTTCTTGAGCAACTGTGTTATTGGTTTTGCCACAGTGGAGAATCCTTCAATAAATCTTCTGTAATATCCGGCCATTCCCAGGAAACTCCGCACATCTGTAACGTTGGCGGGTGGCTTCCAGTCAAGTATGGCCTTGACTTTTTCTGGGTCTACGGCCACGCCTTCTTGGTTCAATATATGGCCAAGGAAACCAACCTGCCTTAGCCAAAATTCACACTTGCTAAACTTGGCGTACAACTGGTGTTTCCTTAATTCTCCCAAAACAATTCTGAGATGCTCAGCATGTTCTTCCGGTGTCCTTGAGTAAACCAGAATATCGTTAATGAACACCACAACAAATTTGTCCATGAATTTCATGAACACTTTGTTCATGAGGTGGACGAAATATGCGGGGGCGTTTGTTAGACCAAAAGGCATCACTGTGAATTCATATAATCCGTATCTGGAGGTGAATGCTGTTTTAGGGATATCTTCTGTCCGTACTTTCAGTTGATGATATCCCGATCTCAAATCAATTTTTGAGAACACCTCGGCTTGTGCGAGCTGGTCAAACAAATCATTTATCCGTGGCATCGGATATTTGTTTTTGATGGTGACCATATTGAGGGCTCGATAGTCTATACACAGTCTCAGTGTCCCATCCTTTTTCTTGGCGAACAACATTGGCGAACCCCACGGTGAGGAACTGGCTCGAATAAACCCTTTGTCCAATAATTCCTTTATCTGCTTCTTCAACTCCACCAATTCTGAGGGTGCCATTCTGTAAGGTTTCTTGTAGATGGGAGCGGTGCCAGGTGCTAGCTCGATGCTGAATTCTATCTCTCGGCCTGGTGGCATGCCTGGTAGTTCTTCAGGAAATACGTCAGGAAACTCGCATACCACTGGAACTTTTCTCAGTTCTGAAATGTCCACTTTGTTCAGTTTTGGTTGCCGTGACCATGGCCTTTCTTGAGCTGTAACCTTTATTGTCTTGCCGTGATGGTGAGTGAGAATCACGGTCCGATTGAAACAGTCAATGAATCCTTTGTTGGTGGTTAACCAGTCCATCCCTAAAATGACATCCAGTCCTTTGTTTTCCAACATGATGAGATTTGCTTGGAACTGTAGTCCTTCGAACTCAATGATTACTCCTTGGCAGTAACTCTGAGCGATTTGCTTATTTCCGGGGGACTTGATGATCATAGATTTTTCCAAGGGAAGTATCGGAAAACCATGTTGCAAAACAAAACTCTTCGAAACGAATGAATGGGAAGCTCCAGAATCAAACAAAACCGTGGCGGGTACTGTGTTGACAGGGAACGTACCAAGCACGATGTCTGGGGCATCCTGCGCTTCTTCCCTGGTCACATGGTTCAGGTGACCCTTCTTGTGGTTGTTGTTGGGATTGAAATTGTTGCGCTTGGGGGCTGGATTGTTTCCACCACTGTTCGGCTTGGGGGCCGAGTTCCTCGGCTTTGGGCACTGTTTAGCATAGTGCCCTTCTTCTCCACAAGCATAACATGTGACCCCTGGATGGTACGTGAACTCCTTGTCCCTGGCATGAAACTGCCTGACGGGCCTTAGATCAGTAGTTGTGGATTTCCTTGCTCCTGTCCTTGGGACCTCAGTTTTGCTTCAGTTGTTGCGAGCGAGCCTTGTCCCTTTTCCGCTTACGGATATCTTCCAGGCTGCGGCGCTCATTCTCCAAGGTGATGGCCTTGTCAACCAGAGTTTTAAAATCCGGGAAAGTGTGTACCACCAACTGGCATCTTAGGGCTGGTGCCAGACCGTCCAGGAATTTTTCCATCTTCTTGCTCTCAGTCATATGCTCGTCGTAGGCATAACGGGATAGCTGGGTAAACTGACCGTTGTATTCTGTCACTGACATGCCTCTTTGCCTGAGGTCGTCAAATTCTCTCTTCTTGATTTTTATGATGCTCCTGGGGATGTGTGCCCCACGAAAGCCTTCCTTGAACTCTTCCCAGGTGATGTTGTGTTCACTGGGATGCATGTGTAAGAAATTCTCCCACCATGCTGCAGCTGCTCCAGTAAGGTTGTGGTGCATAAAGCACCTTCTCATGATCTGAACACTGAGCAATAATCAGCTTCCTTTCGATATCATGAAGCCAGTCATCGGCTTCCAGCGGCCTATCGGTGTGAGCAAAAGTTGAAGGGCGAGTCTTCTGCAACTCAGATAACTTGGAATGCGGTTGATAGGGTTCACGGTGGTTTCCCATATTGATGACGTGATTCATCATCTCTTGGTGCTGTTGCTGGCTTTGTTCGAAGAGACGGCATACTTGAGACAAGGCTGCTTCGCTGTCTTGTTGACTGGACTGTCCCTGAGTGAAGTTGTTGCTAGTCTGTGTCCCATAAACTTTTTCTGGCTGATTGGGCACGGAGCGAGTCCACGGGCGAGACATTTTTCCAGTCTGGGGTATTATGTTGCAAAACCCATGAGAAGAACTGTGTAATACAAGGAAAATCTTGCAAAGGCAACAATTTAAAAGACCTCAAGGTTTTTTAAGAAGACATAAACGATTTTGCACGGAGAAGAACTGCTTAGCATATATCTTACGCGCGAAAAGCAAACACACGATACAGCACTCAGGATGCGCGTACACATTCCTGACATGTTATTTAGACTAGCGTACTCCTCCGGAAAGCAGCAAACACACTAATACAAACTGGCGTACAGATAAAACACAACATACAAGCAGACGTAAGGCGCGGCTACTCGGCGCTCTCAGTCGGAGATGGTGACGATGTCCTTCCCCTTGCCGAGGGCAAGACTCAGCGGTCCAGGAGATTCAACCTCCACCTCCTCTCTAGCTGGCTCCTGGCGCGCAACACTGCGCTGCGGTGATGGCGCGGGGGCGACTGGTGGTAGGGCGGGTGCGGCAGGCGGTGCAGCTCTGACTGGAATAGGGGCGATGACTCGGTCGAACTCCTCAGTGGTAGGCAGACGGCGAGCTGTGGCCAAAACGGCCGGTGCATAAGAGGCTGAAGACGAGACGAATGTCAGAGGCGGTGCTGTGTGAAGAAGCTCCTTCCTGCAGGCAGGACCGCCCCGGACTAAGTCCATGCGGGCAGCCACAAGATCGTCCACGAGGTTGTCGAAAGACTCCTCCAGAGCCTTGAGATACTCCACAACCATCTCGATGGCTTCATCTCGTTCTCCCCGATGGCAGGCGAATGCATAGTGACTGGTATATGGCACGTGGCATGGGAGGTAGCGGTAGCGACGAGTCTTCATCGTAGGAAGGATGTCCCGAAGACGAGCTATCGCCTCACGGGCAGCCATCTGCATGGCATGCCTCTCCGTAGGCATGGCCCTTCCCACAAAACAGAAGTGGCGAGCTGCAGAACGTCCTCCCTTGAATTGCACCACAGCTTGGTGCATAGACACGTCGTCGCTGAGCTTGTGTTGATAAAGCGTGAACTCCGGACGAGCCGCTGGCCCGATCGCGAGCTTGGTGATGGAGACGAGGCGTTTGACAAACCCCTCGGGCATGTTCGTGAACACTCGAGTCTCACAGCTGCTGCCAGCCATCTACAAAAGTAGGCAAAAATTCTGAGTAGTCATGTCATAAATTTATGATGACCAACAGAAAATAGCTACAATTGCAAAATGCTGAAAAAGCACAAAAGATGCTAATAACCGATTAGCGATCACACCTAGTAGCTTCCTACAGTCAGCCTGGCTCTGATACCAAGCTTGTCACGACCAGTTTTTCAATAAAATATTTATTGAGAGACCAATCCCTTTTACGGACCAGTAAAGAAGAATTCCTTCTCACTGGTAGACAATATCTTGGTCACAGAAGAAAAATACCAGGAGTACTGAATATAATACAAGGTTGAGCGGGGACGGCTCGACAATTTATTACATGAATGCCGATAAAACATAACGGCGGATAGGGTGGCATAACTACTAACTCACGATAACAACGATGGTGGAAATATCACCGCGAAGTGGGTGATATGGCTCCTGAGAACTATAGCTCTTCGAGCGTCGGAGTGAGGCTCGAGGAGACTTATTGCGGGTGGCGGAAGCGTATATAATACAAGTGACCAATATCCGGGATCGCACAGGACTGACTGGGACTCCTCTAGGCGTCGGACGCGCTATCAAACTCTTCATCCAAGAGATCGCCTTCGTCAACATCTGGCCAAACCAACAAGCCAGGTGAGTACTATGAACGTACTCGCAAGACAGTTCGGACATAAGATATAACAAATGTAAACATGAAGCATAAGAACGGAATAACAAGTGCGTTCAGACATAGAGACAATAATTGCATGAGAAAATAACAGAGAAGTCGGGCGGAAGTCCTCTCGAAATCCCAAATTAAATACTGGGTGCCAAACGAGGGTCTGAATGACTCCTCGAGAGGAAACTGCAAGAATAGTAATACTGGTGCCAAACGAGGGTCTGAATGACTCCTCGAGCGTAAACTGCAAGAATAATAATGCCGCAGTCGGGCGCCAGGGAGACACCACATAAAGGGCTTATAACAGAAAATAAAGGCAGTGCGTGCCACAGTCGGACGTCTGAGCGACATCACATAAAGGGCTTATATTGAAAGTAAGAGACAAACATGCCACAGTCGGACGTCTGAGCGACATCACATAAAGGGCTTATATTCAAAACTCAGTAGTTCATGAATTATAAATCATATCAAGAGAACAAGCAGACATGAGGTAAACAACAGGGTTAGTCCATCCACAGGAATAACATTCAGCCAAGTCTACTACTCAAGCTTGCTTACCGGAACAAAAGATATACCACGAGATTATGACATAGACATGGATACACTGATCACGATACTTGACTATGGATACGTTGACTCGGAAGGATTTGACTCTGCAGAGTTTGTACTTTAACCACAGCCAACGGATTTCTGTAGTCACGGGGACTAGTTCCGTTTACGGTGTTTTGGAAGAAACACATCTAACCAGTACACACCCATTCAACATTTCCGAAGCCAGGAATCACCCTCGGCAACGTTCAAGAAAAAACCTTGAGACGGGGAGGCTACAACCTCGCGTAGCATGGGATCAAATTTCTATACGCGCGCTCTAAGGGGTGCCCCCCTCTCGGTCCCAACCGGAAACACCCATGCCCCCTGACCGGATGACTGGCTTTAATCCAGGGCCATGGAACCATCATCCCGGCCCCTCTGTTTGGTGTGTACACGGAAAGAGGTTGCCAACTTACTAAACCGCATTCTGGCAGAAAACATGTGGTAGCACGGAAGGGGGAAGAACGATAACGTGACTCCATCCACGTTAACGTCGGAATTTGTCGGATGACGCAAGGCTGGTATGCTACAACAGTACCATCTTGCTGCCCTTCATGTCCCCACATGATTAGGCCATCTCTCACCAGAGATCATCGCAACTTTGGAACATGCGGGTAGTTGCCTCACAAGCAACAAGGTACTCACTGACACTCATATACCACGCACAACCTCTCACGCAAACATGCAAAACACTTATCATATCAAAGGTTCAAACATGCTTGCCTGGTTCGGAGAAGTCGGAGTCTAGCTCGGCGAAGTTCGCGGCTCCGTCACCTCTTCTGGAACCTACGGCATAACGGAAACGGGCACTAACGTGAAAACCAACGCGTGCATAAAAACTTCACCAAAAAATTTCCAAATAAATACTATAAAAAACTAGATAAAAATACAAGACTGACAAAAAAAGAATCATTCAAAAATCACTTTTTATTAAAAAGTTATAAAGGTTTCTGTCCAGGGACTCATCTGTAATGAAACAGAAAAATTCCAGGGGCTTAACTGAGAAAACAGAAAACGCTTCGGAAAGAAACGCGCCAGCTCAAAAGGGAAAACGTATTTGCCCGAAGGCGCCAACAGAAAACGTTTCGCGAGGGGAAACAGAAGAGAGGCTGACAGGGGGTCCCACATGTCAGGTTTAAAAACCTCGCCGGCGCTCGAAGGCTGCGGAGGTCGCCGGCGTCGGACCACGGCGAGACAGGGAGATCGGAGTGTACCAAGAGCTTCAGCGTGTCCTTCCGCGTCGGTGGGTGGTGGACTCGACCGTCGGAGAGCACCACGTCGACGGCGACACTTTCTCCGGCGGACGGCGGCTCGGGTGATGGTGGAGAACTCCGGTGGGTGGCTGCAAACCTCGAATTGAAGCGCGGGTCAGAAAGAGGGATGCACTAGAGAGCTACTAGCAAGAGATGGGAGGCAGAGGTGCACGCACGGGAGTGAATCGAGCTGGATCCCGTGGCGGGTCGCGGCGGCCGGAGTCGGGGAAGAAGGCTCCCCCGGGGCTCTTCCAGTGGCTTGGCGCGGTCTAGGTGGAGTGCAGAGATGGTGTGGGTTCGAGTTGAAGCTCGGGGCCTCTATTTATAGGCTGATCGAGGGGAAGGCCGTGAACGGGAAAACTCCGGCGAGCGATTACGGCGAGGCAGTGGTTGAGCAGGGGGTTTGAGTGGCCAGGCAGCATCAGTGAGGTGTACTGGTGCCGTTCCCCCGCAAATCTCGGTTGGTCTTGGCGTAATGGCGCCGGTCCACGGTGGGGTGGCCGCACGTGCACGACGGCGGCAGAGAGCGCGCTCTGCGCCCTGCGGTTCACGACGAGAGTGGCAGCACGTTCTGGGGAGTGGAAGGCCACGCGGCGAGCTCTGGTGGCTTGGGCGGCGCTGGGTGGCGCCGTCTGCGCCGCGCCTCTCTCTGGCGGCCGCAAAGCCGCCGCTGGCGTCGGTCACGGGGCGGCGCACCTCCTCCTGCTCGTCGCCGACGTCCGCAAGGCTCCAGGGGATCGTGCGGCGCAGGAACAAGGGGGAGAGGACGGGGAGCAAGGCGACACAGCGTAACTGGCGAGATTGAGATCGAACACTGAAGAAAACGACAGTGCACTGAAACTGTTTTCTGAACTTAACTGAACAATGACAGTAACAGTGTCCAGTAGGTGTTCGACAGAATGATTTGGCAAGGAGAAAATTTTTCCTGGGGCTGGGACTTGGTGAGGTGACCACTCAATGCACCCAGAGGCTGCCTGATTTTACTCAGAATTTTTGGAGAAAGATTTGAATGAATTTCACCAATTTTGACAAATCTGGTCCAAACTTGCAGCAAGTATAGTTTGAAAAATTTGAACTGATGACCAGTGGATCTTCATGGATCTTGGTTGAGGGTTCAAAGGACTAGGAAGGGGAATTGGTTTGGGGGCAAAAATCAAAACAGAAATGGTAGCTCCTTTGTAAATCTCCAAGGGCTAGAATAGGAGACAGAAATTGTTTTGATAAGATTTAAATGGAAAATAATCATATGGGGAGGTTCAACTTGCTGGATTTGATGCAAAACATGATCCAAAGATGAGGGAAGGGTTAGGAGAGTGGATTTGCACTAAGATCATGGCAAGAGAGAATTGTTGAAAGTGGTAAAGGATTATTCCAAAAGCTATAGAGTATTTTCAAAGAAATTTTCCAAAGGCATTTTTCCAAAAGAAAAACATTTTGGTTTGAGTCCAAATCGAAGAGGAAAACCTCCAAGACCAAAATCAAGTTTTGAGTGAATCCAAAAATGAAGCACTAGTCATAAAAGAAAATATTTTGAGAGGGAGAGTTCTTTTAGAAGAAAAGTTCAAATCACCTCCCTCAAAACAAGGAAAAGTTTTGAAAAAGCCAAATAAAATTTTGGGTGTCACAGGACTCCAAGGAAATCATTGTAGTAGTACTACTCCTATATACTACTCCAAGGAAATTGAGCCATAAACTGGAAAGGAGGGAGTACTACTAAAATACATATATTCCAAACAATATGATAATCTCTCTAACCAAGGTAGGGACGTGGAGTAAACGGAGGGAGTAGTAAAATTTTCTCCTCGTCCTGCGAGCCACCGCGCGCATGGGCGAGGAGCAGGTGTATAGGTCACCTTTGTAGTTCGTGCCAAATTTTGACCAAATATTTAGCTAACAAAATGTTAATGCATGTCAACAAAAATTATATCATTGGATTCGTATTTCAACATAGTTTTCAATGATATAATTTTTGGTAACATGCACAAACGTTTTGTTAGTTCAATCTATAGTCAAAATTTGACACAATATACAATGGGGACCAATAAACCAGGACGGAGGTAGTTTCTAGTAAGCAAGCTTCACCTCGTCCTGCGAGCCACCGCGCCCGTGGGCGGGGGAGACGGCGTAGTAAGCAAGCTTCTCCTTGTTCTGCGATTTGATGGGACACATCAAAAGTAATACGCACAGAGCATCCCGAGTGTATAGAGCATTGCCTCTAAGGTAGGCCCCACATGGTTTGCTCTTTTTTAACATAACACGTCAAGTCGCAATTTGTTTGTTCACCCGTGGTAGACGATCCTCCATCAAGTACACAACCAACACACGTGTCAAATTATCACGTGGGCTGCCTTTTCGTACAGAAATGAGCTCCATCGTGTACCCGCGCGGGTGTGGTTGGGAAAGAGTCGGGAGTATGTGTGCCGTGTGTGCACCTCTTCTCTTCGTGCACATCCCCCACCTACGTGGGTGTGTGTGAGAGAGATACTACATAGACATAATCCGCCATCCATCCCCATGCCTCCGCCCAGTCCGACCACCAGTCACCACCACGCCCCACTCCTCCTCACCTTATCTCTCATCTTTCTCGAGATATCGTTTTTCTGATGAAATTCTCGAGATACCATTTTTCCGATAAAATTCTTGAGATATCATTAGTTTTTACACATGGGATTACTCCTGCATGGGTCAATCACAACAGGTGTTTTGTAAAAAAAAATGCATCTTGATGTTCCGTGCAATGCACGGGCATCTTGCTAGTCCATGAAAACAACACATGGCAAAATTTCACTGCGAACGAGGGATTTGAATCTACTGGGAGGGGCTGTTTGGATTTTTCCCGGGGTAGCCAAAATATTGGCGACCCTTTTGTCCACCGGTGCCTTTGCCACCGATGAATGAGGAATGGCTCGGGTGCTCATGCATCCTCCAACGCGCACGTTGGAGACGAGCACGCACGAGTTGTGCTTTTTTTGTCCCACCACGCCGCCCGAGCCGGCCGCAGACCGACCGGCGACCCGCATATTACGCCATCCAACCGTAGCCTCTCACATTCTGACAGCAACTCAACCAACCGGACAAAATTCATGCAAGCACGGCGATATTTCTCATAAACAATGACGGAATTCATATAAAATACCGGATTTTCATACAAACATGACGGATTTCATTACATTCAAATCAACTAAGCAGTGCTAGTTCTGGACAGCACAAGTATATAATACCGGCCTAAATGGTCGCCCGCCGATCCATTTGTGTTCGTCATGTCTGGCAGCACGATCACCGGACTACCGGGAGCCCCGGAGGTATATGCTTCAGCGCAAAGGACGGCTCGCTTCCCCGCTGCCCAACTGATATGGTTGGCTGATGCCCAAGATGATGGTGGAAGGGGGCTTCTCCGCTTCCGTGGAGCCCATGCGGGGTCGATGAAGGTCCTTGCAACAAAAGGATCCGGCAAGACACCTGCTGTGTACGCCGGTGTCGCCTCTGCGGTGGCCTTCATGGGACCCAAGCGGCGGCGGCCTCCCGTGTTCTACTTCTCCTCGATGATGGCGGCGGACGCGGAGGCGCTGGCCACCGACTCGTCGCTCTCAGCGCACCTGGCTTCTATCTCTGCTTGCATGGCGCGGCCGCCGGCATGGGAGTCTCGGCCACAGAAACGGGAGACGCGGTCGCAGACACAGGAGGCGCGGTATGAGGCGGTGGCGTGGGCGGCAGCATTGACGCCCGTGCGCCGCTCCTCGTCGAGCTGGCCTGGAGCGGCAAGTTGCTGAACCGCGCGTCGGCTTGGGGCGGCAACTGGCTCCGTCGGGCGAGGGGAGGGACGTGGATCAGCAAGCTGCATAGCTCGTATCCGGCGGGCTCGGCGGGCCACCCAGCCGGCTTGGATGCGGGATAACTCTATTGTAAGAGTGGACAAAATGGTGAAGGAGGAGATAGGGGAGCGGCGGAGGGGTGCGATTCTTGGACGGTGTTTGGCCTCGTTTAAATAGGATATTAAATAGATGGCGGACGGGAGGAGCTCAGCCGGCGTTGCGTTTAATGCCGGCCCGGTCTTGAACGGACGTGTGTCCAGAGTGGGTTTCTCGGCTTCCAGACGGGTTTCATGGAGGCGTTTGAATGCGGCAAGGAGGCGTGTTCAGCCGGGCATGCATCGAGTGGTGCCCTCGACTCTGACGTACGACACCGCGCCGTTCTTCCGCTGATGTGTGGGCTCTTTGGGTACATGGCCTGCATGTCAGTGACCCAACGCAAGCAGCGCACGGCAGAGGAACTTTTGGTGGGCCAGGGTGGTCAGAAGCGGGCATTTCATAAACCGATGATTGTTCATTGAGTGTGACGTCATCTATTTCATCTAGATAAGCCTACTATATAATGTAAGAGAATTTTAAAATTTTCATATATACGTTGATAGCCCGTTCGATACGTTGTGATTCATAAAGACCGCTGCAAACATCAATGTTCTGCTTATCATAGATAAGATTGATTAAACCTTGCAAAAAAAAGATAAGATTGATTAATACCCGTAACAATCCATGTCCTTAACAAAGGGTGCATGCACGTATAGGTTGAGCGTGTGTCTTGCGTCGTGTGCGGTGTGCATGCAGGCGTGCGAGTGTTGCGTGCGTGCATGTGTACGTTTCAGTGTTGCATGCATGTGTGCGTACGTGCATGTGTTCGTGACTGCATGTGTATGTGTCAGTGTTGCATGCCTGCATGCGTGCGTGTGTTCATTATGTGTACGTGTTAGTGTTGCATGCCTACATGCGTGCGTGTGTTCGTGCGAGTGTTGCGTGCATGCATCTGTACGTGCGGGGTGAGGCTACACGTCAGTCGACTGACTTTTTCATCTCTGGTCAATAGATTTTCCAGCTGTTGGATACGAAATCAAGGGTCTGCAGTTTATTTTCAACCTCCACCCCCTGAGCCGCTAGCCACCGCAGGCCGAACTGCCGGCCGCCGCCGCCCGCGGCCAGCCCGCGCAGCCACGCCGCCCCGCCCGCCTCGAAACCACTCCCCACCGCCGGTCCGCCGCCGCCCCGGCCACCCCTCTAGGTGCCCCCGCGCCGAGCTTTTTCTATGGCGATCCCCACGCCACCGCCCAATCACCGCGCCCCCCCATCGCCGGTGACTGCCAACCAGAGGTCTCACCACTTTGAATCCCCACCGACCACTAATTTATTACCATTTCTATCCTTCATATACGTGCTGACGGGTGGGCCCTGTGGTAATGTGCGCTGCTGAGTGTGGACCGTTTGACTGGTCAATTGATCGTGTCATCAACAAATTACGGAGCTGTATGGTGAGCCAGTGACCGTATGATCACCCTAAAATGTATTTTTTTAATACAGTACAGACTCAAACTACCATTTCTTTCTTTCATATACGCGCTGACAGGTGGGCCCCACGGTTACGCGCCCCGATGGTGCAACATTAGTTGCGCCACGTGGAACGTTTGACTGGTCAATTGATTGTGTCATCAGCAAAATACGGAGTTGTACGGGTGAGCCAGTGACCGTATAATCACGACATGTATTTTTTTAACACGGTACAGACGCAAGCTCTCATATATACGCGCAAGCACTCACCGCTATAAGCGCACACACGCAGACCTGCCCCTATGAGCACCTTCGAGAGAGTGAGCCAGCATATGATCTTGAGATTTTACGAAGTCACCATAGGTGCCTCGTAGTTGAGTGGAATGTCTCCTCCCACTGAACGCACATTGCCGAAAAAATACTGAAATTAACCCAGGATAAATGCGAGCACCAGGACTTTAACCCTGGTGGGCTCGAAAAACCACTGTCCTCCTAACCATCCAACCACAGGTTGGTTAGCACCACAAAATGTATGTGCTAACCGTGATGAGCTTATTCTGAAGTCCAGTGACCATATCGTGCTTTCGCTTCAAATTCAATGACCGTAAGTGTCATCAACAAAATACGGAGCACGCATCAAATACAATGTCCGTCAGTGTCATCAACAAAATACGGAGACGTATCGTGAGCTAGATACTGTATGATCACCACGAGAATATATACGGTGACCGTAATGAGCATATTCTGAAGTCCACCGACCGTATATTGCTTTCGCTTGAAATACAGTGACCGTCACGCGTGAATGTGTCATGGGCATGCATACTTTTAGAGGGCCGAGAGATAGTTTGTGTGCGTACGTGAAAGTGGTGTAGAAAGAGGGGGTGTCCGGTGGAGACAAGGAGAGATATGCCCTTCGTTTCTCTTTCCCGTGACTAATATTTTAGGAGAAAATATAAACATTCACAATGCAGAACAAATATTTTTGGATGCACCATGCAATTAACTTCCATGTATAACATTGTACTATTGTATATGCTTATTTTCTTAGTGCCCGACTGCGTGTGTGATGTGGTGGGAACATCATTTCTAGTTGGGGTGGGCACATCATTTCTAGTTGTGGTGGGTCAACATGAGGACTCATGGGTCGGTTCCATCCTGCGCCACATAGGTTGGACCGAGACGCATTATATGAAGACCCATGTGGAGGACTCGGCGTATAACACGAAGCTACCAGAGACGTAACCCTAGGCCCCGAGTATGTTATAGAAGCCTGGGGGCTAGTTCGTCGATAGTATACACACACGCACAATGCTTGGTATTCACGTGTACTTTGTACACACCCCTATCACTAATATACAGTACCAGGAGTAGGCTTTTTCCTCAACTGCAAGGGTCCGAACTTGGGTAAAACTTTGCCTCGTATTGCTATCCAGCCTAACAGTCAGGGATATCCTACCGAATGATCTGATGGAATCATATCTGCCAACTACTAAGAGAGAGGTGTGTCTGTGGGGGGGGGGCAATGTGTGCGAGAGAGGCCTAAAGATAATGTGCGTGCGGGAGACACGTAGGCACATATATGTGCGTATAGAGGGCTAGTAGAGACCGTGCATGTGTATATATTCATGTGATAGAAATAGTGTTTTCCAACTGAGATTAGTGAAAAGAGTGGTACATAGTAGTCAGAAAGAGAGAGAGAGATACATAGAGAGTGTGTGCGTGAGACACCCTGACACCCCGGGAGAGATTGTGAGCATGTGTGAAAGAGAAATGCCGATGTATATAAAGTGTGTGCACTTATGCATTAGATAGAGAGATATATAGCACGTTTGTGAGAACGGGCCGAGGCATAGTGCATCTACGTGTAAAAGGCGGTTCTACGCATTAAATTAAAATATAAATGGCATTATTATTTTTGGATGAGATCATGAATTTTGCAATTTGCGTATGAACGAAAATCAGTCTATCAGACACCCATACTCTATTGAATTCTAACATGTGCATGTGTTTATTTCATATTATCGATCCATAGAGTGAGAGCGGTTTGAAATACAGGCAATGCATTGCTTTTGCAATTCACATATAAACATTAATTAGTGCACTCCATGTTGTTAGTGTGAAGCACTTTATACATTTGTCACTTACATGGATACATTCCAAATTGCTAGCTACGAAATAGAATACATGTTGAATTCAACATAAAGGGGGTTTTGAAGATTCAAATTCGTAGGAAGTGCATTCATCTATTTGAACCCGAGATAATGGCATTTGTAAATCAGATCTAAAAGGGGGCATCAATCTTTGTTGTGCGTTTGAACATGCTATATATTCATACGCATGTCTAACTATTTTTTTGCAACCAAGGAGATTATATCTGGAACCATGCATGAACTGGGGTAAGTTACATATTTTTTAGTATATACTCGTGTACAATGTATATTCAGATGTACCCCCTCCATTCCAAAATAATCGTAGTTTTAGGATTTTCAAGAGTAAAGATTTGTGAAGTTTGACAAATCCTGAAAGTTCAATTCAAGAGAACCAAAAACGTTAATGCTTCTGCTCCCAAATATTGAACGAAGCGCCAAATAAGCCTCTGGTCACCTGAAACCGCGCGAGGTAATGTTTGGTGGTAGGAAATTAATGTCCTGACTTTGGCACATGTAGCCTATCGGCCCGATGTCCAAAGGTCTAAACCGAGGTAGGTTTGTAACTTCACCAAGACGCCAGTCTCAACCGCCTCCGAGAAGCATTCATACGCCGTGGGCGCCTAAACACCCATGCGCTCGGCCGAAATCTATCCCGCCCACCATTTGGGACACCTGAGATTACTGTCCTACCCAAAACCCACAATATGTCCGGAATTTTAGATGGGGGCAAAGTTTGTAACTTTCCCCAAATTTCAAACAAGTGCGTCCCAAACCGAAACATTGTTCACCCTTAGTTCCCCCTCCCTCCGTTTCCCCATTCATACTCCGTGGGCGCCAAAACGCCCCACCAGCCGCGAAACCCCAGCCTCCTCAGTCCTCCACCCCATCGCGCCCAATCCACCGCCGCCCTGCTCCATCACGCCGGAGTCGGTACCCCAACATCGTCGTCCAACGCAACCGCAACCGCAACGCCCTCAAGGAGTTAGAAGCTGAAGCCGAGGCAGAGCTGCCTCCACGACGCGAACGCTGACGTGCGCCGTACCAGAACCATTTCGACCACGCCGTCCTACACCTCACCGCTGCCGCTCCACTGTCGCAACCGTCCACCGCACCGGAGCTGTTCCCGCTACGCCGTCGTTTGCCACCTCGGATTTGGTTCCCCGCCACCGACAGACGGCTACCACACCACACTCAACAACTTGTCCATGGGTTCGTCCAAGGCTCCACCGTCCTCCACAACTTCTCGTTTCCAGCGAACCACAAGAAAATCGTTGGAAAAACAAAAGGAGGACACAACACTGCCAGTAGAAAGAGGTACTCCTCTTCCCTTATTCGTGCAAATCTTACGTCTCTGCTCACACCGTATTCATCCCACGAAAGAAACTAGTTGAGCGCTTCGTACTGCATCTTGTTCGTGATACTAAATGCACAAGGTTTCCTCCCATTTACTATTTCACCTTTGCTAGAGGTCAGTAGCCCGCTTGGATTTCAATTCAGGGTCAGTCGAATCGCAATTAAAAGAAGCAGCACCCGCTTAGGCGCGCGGAGCACCTAGTCTGCCTATTCGCCGGGGAAGCGGCGCAATGGTGTCTATCATAGGGGTGTGGGGCGAGCTGCTTGCGCCCGATGTGGAGGTCGGCGGGGCTTGAAGGGATGGCCGGGGGTGGTGCCAAGCACGGTGGTGCGGTGAGGTCGAGGGGAGGGCAGAGGCAGGGGACTGGGCCGGTGGCCACCGGCGTTTCGAGGAAGATCGTAACACTGACTAGCTGGAGGTAGATGAAGGCGATCTGCCTGTTCTTTATACATCGGACGGTGCAGAAAAAATGGACTGACCTATTTGTTTTCAGTCGACTGTTATTTGCATAGGACCACACCTTGTTGTGTGCTGGAAGAGCATCTGCATTTCCCAGCCATCCCTGTGCTCATTTTTCAAAATCCTAGAATCTAGTAATTTCGTGTGCCATGCATGTTTTAGAGCTATCATATGTCTCCCGTCATTTATTTCTCACCGACCTGCTATTTGCTACCTTTACACTATACTACTTGTGCACACACTTCACCCATACTCACACTATTGTTTTTTATGCATGGGTATTTGAGACTCTAACGCAATGTTGATGAATACAAAAAAGAAAAGACAGAAGTCGCTCCAGTGTAATTCGAAGATAAGCACTAAGCGTCTCAGCGCTCTAAAGGGTGCAGTGCCAGCTGATGGAGACAGTAAACGTAGCTCTGCAGTTGATGATCTCAATTGCCACACACAACCATCCCAGGTGCTTGCTTTAACTTCGCGCTGTGAAATGTGGTTGCATGTTGCATATGGTGTCTAGCTTGTATTGCTTCCAATTTGGTTAAATTGCATCAGCTTACTTTACACATTATACCTTTGATAATGACATGCCTTCCTGTTTTTGATACATACTACATATGTCTATTAACCATGTTCATACATCAAACTAATGCTCTTTTGTATCCCTCATCAATCACTTATGACGAGACAGTCACCCCAGTGGGTTACTGTGAGACGCGCTACTTGTTTAAAGAGTGCAGTGTCATCCTCCCCACATGATTCTCAAGAAATAGCAAGGCTAAATGAAGGTACTCAACATAGCTCTCTAGTTGATGACCGCAATTCCCCCACACCACCATCGCAGGTGCTTGCTCTTACTTGGCAGTGTGATATGTGGTTGCATGTTGCATATGGTGTCTACCTTGTAATGCTTCTAATTAGGGTAAATTGCATCTGCTTAGTTAACACATTATACCTGTGAATATGACATGTGTTCCTGTTTTTGGTACATATTATGTCTTTCTATTAACCATGTTCTTAATCAAACTACTTTTCTTGTGTATCCCTCATCAATCACTTCTGACGAGACACCTTCAAATTGACAGTGTAATATTGGTTGCATCTTGCATATCATTTCAAACATGTATTGCCTCTAATTTGTTGAAGTGCCACTTATAACGAGACACATCTAACTTGGTAGAGTGATTTTGGTTAGATCTTTCATATGGTGTCTAGATTGCATTGCTTCCAATTTGTTGAAATGCCTTCTGCTTAGCGTTTTTCATACATATTCCATCCTCCTACAATGTGGTTGCCATACATAAAAGTTGTGTTCATCAGTATCATGCATCAACAAATTTGGAAGTGCGAATTTCATTCCTTTTTCTTGTGTGTTTACTTGACAAGGCAAAATCTAAAAGGACGAAGGCACGGAATGATGGTGGTCCTCTGGAGCAACCGAAACAGATGATCTCTGCAGATTCTCCTACTACTCCTACTGCAGTGCAAGTTCCAAATCTCATCTCCCCTACTCCACAATCCTAGGTGCTTGCTCTAACATGGCAGTGTGATATCTGGTTGCATGTTGCATATGGTGCCTAGCTTGTATTGCTCCTAATTTGTTAAATTCCATCTCCTTAGCTTACACATTATACATGTGAATATGACACGCCTTCCTGTTTTTGGTACATACACATCTACCTATCACACCATGTTCTTACATCAAACTACTGTTCTTGTGTATCCTGCATCTATCGCTTATGATGAGAGAGTCACGCCCGTGGGTTAGTATGAGACGCGCTACTCTTATAAAGAGTGCAGTTTCATCCTCTCCACATGATTCTCAAGAAACAACAAGCCTAAATGAAGATATTGAACGTAGCTCTGTACTTGAAGACTGCACTTCCCCTACACCACAATCACAGGTGCTTGCTGTAACTTCGCAGTGTGATATGTGGTTGCATGTTGCATATGGTGTCTAGCTTGTAATGCTTCTAATTAGGGTAAATTGCATCTGCTTAGTTGACACATTATACCTGTGAATATGACATGCCTTCCTATTTTTGGTACACACTACATCTATGTGTTAACCATGTTCTTACATGAAACGACCTCTCTTCTGTATCCTGCATCAATCACTTATGATGAGACACCTTTATTCGTTGCATATTGCATATTATTTCTAGCCTGTTGCGATGTATTGCTTCTAGTTTGGTCAAATACATTTGTTAGGCCACCCTTTTAATTTGGTAGAGTGATATTGGTTTCATCTTTCATATGGTTTCTAGCTTGCATTGCTTCTAACTAGTTCAAACACCTTGTGCTAAGTTTACACTTTATACATCATACATGTCAATATGTCATGCCGTTCTGTTTTTCATACATATTCCATCCTCCTATCATGCGGCTGTCTTACATGAAAGTAGTGCTCGTCAGTATCATGCATCAATGAGTTCTGAAGAGCAAATTTTATTCCTTTTTCTTGTGGGTATGACTTGACAAGGTAAAATCAAAAAAGAGGAAGGAAAAGAGTAAGGAAGGCGATGATGGTGGTCCTCTACAACAACGTAAACGGAGCATCTGTACGGATTCTCCTTGTACTGCTAGTGCATTTCAAGTTCCAAGTCTCCGCTCCCCTACTCCATCGTCCAAGGTGCTTGCTCTAACTTGGCAGTGTGATATCTGGTTGCATGTTGCATATGGTGTCTAGCTTGTATTGCTCCTAATTAGTGTAAACTGCATCAGCTTAGCTTACACATGATACGTGTGAATATGACACGCTTTCCTGTTTTTGGTACATACTATATCTGTCTATCACACCATGTTCTTACATGAAACTACTCTTCTTGTGTATCCTGCGTCAGTCACATATGCTGGGACACCTTTAAGTTGGTAGTGTGATATTGGTTTGCGTCTTGAATATGATTTCTAGCAAGTAGTGCTTCTAGTTTGATGAACGCCACCTATGACGAGACAGTTTTAACTTGGCAGAGTGATATTGATCGCACCTTCCATATGGTGTCTAGCTTGTAGTGCTTCTAATTTGTTGAAGTGCCTTCTACTTAGTTACCACATCATAGGTGTGAATATGTCAAGCCGTCCAGTTTTTCGTACATATTCCATCCTCATATCTTGACTTTGCCTTTCATCAGAGTAGTGTTCGTCAGTATCATGCATGAATGAGTTCTGAAGAGCGAATGTTATTCCTTTTTCTTGTCGGTTTGACCTCACAATGCAAAATCAATAAAGCGGAAGGAAATTGGAAAGGCATTGGATGATAGTGGTCCTTCCGAGCAACTGAAACGGAGGGTCTCTACAGATTCTACTCCGCCATGCTCCCAACAAGATTCGCAAGACAACGTAAGGCTAGACAGTCAACGTAGTTGTGTAGATGATGAGCACATCTCCCCTACTCCACCATCACAGGTGCTTGCTCTAACTTGGCACTATTATATGTGGTTGCATGTTGCGTATGATGTCTAGCTTGTATTGCTTCTAACTTTGTTGAATTGCATCTGCTTACTTTACACATAATGCCTGTGAATATGACACGTGTTCCTGTTTCTAGAACATACTATATCTGATCACACCATGTTCTTACATCAGACTACTGTTCTTGCATATCCCGCATCAGTCACTTATGATAAGGCACCTTTAAGTCACCACTGTGATATTGGTTGTGTCTTGCATATGATATCTAGCATGTATTGCTTCTAATTTGTTGAAACGCCACACAGTTTGAACTTGGTAGAGTGATATTGGTTGCACCTTTCATATGGTGTCTAGCTTGCAGTGCTTCTAATTTGTTGAAATGCCTTCTGCTTACTTACCACATCATAGGTGTGAATATGTCACGCCGTCCTGTTTTTCATACATATTCCATCCTCGTATCATGTGTTTGCCTTTCATCCGAGTAGTGTTCGTCAGTATCATGCATGAATGAGTTCTAAAGAGTGAATTTTATTCCTTTTTCTTATCGGTTTGACTTCACAATGCAAAATCAATACAGCTGAAGGAAATTAGTCCGGCAGTGGATGATGGTGGTCCTTTGGAGCAACTCAAACAGAGGGTCTCTACATATTCTACTCCGCCATCCTACCAACAAGATTCGCAAGACAACACAAGGATGGACAGTCAACGTAGTTGTGTAGATGATGAGCACATCCCCCCTAATCCACCATCACAGGTGCTTGCTCTAACTTGGCGCTATTATATGTGGTTGCATGTTGCGTATGATGTCTAGCTTGTATTGCTTCTAACTTTGTTGAATTGCATCTGCTTACTTTACACATAATGCCTGTGAATATGACACATGTTCCTGTTTCTAGAACATACGTGTAGATGATGAGCACATCTACCCTACTCCACCATAACAGGTGCTTGCTCTAACTTGGAACTGTTATATGTGGTTGCGTGTTCCATATGATGTCTAGTTTGTATTGCTTCAGATTTTTTTGAATTGCATCTGCATAGCTTACAACTTATACCTGCAACGATCACTTACCCATAAGACACATTTAACTTGGGAGTGTGATGTAGGTTGCATCTTGCATTGTCTTCTAGCTTGTACTGCTTCTAATTTCTTGAAATGGCACTTACGACGAGACACTTTTTACCTGATAGAGTGATATTGGTTGCATGTTCATATGGTGCCTAGCTTTCATTTCTTCTAATTTTGTTGAAATGCCTTTTGCTTACTGTTTTTCATACATATTCCATCCTCCTATCGTACGTCTGAATATGCAATGTTGTCTTTTTTTGTATATATTCCATCCTCCTATCCTGCGCTTGCCTTACATCAAAGTAGTGTTCATCTGTATCATGCATCAACCAGTTATGCAGAGCTAATTTTATTCATCTTCTTTTGGTTTTGACTTCATAAGGCAATATCAGAAAATAGGAAGGAAAAGAGTAAGTTAGGGGATGTTGGTGGTCCTCCGGACCAACGCAAACAGAGACTCTCTAGATTTGCCACTGCTACTGCTAATGAAGTTGAAGTCCTAAGTCTACATGATGAGTTCATCTCCCGTACTCCAACATCGCAGGTACTTGCTCTAAGTTGACAGTGTGATAATTGGTTTCATGTTGCATATGTTGTCTAGCCTATATTTCTTCTATTTTGATTAAATTGCACCTGCCGAGTTTATACGTTATACATGTGCATATGACATGCCTTTCTGTGTCTAGAATACATTGCATCTATCAATCATACCATGTTCTTACATCAAAGTACTGCTGTTGTGTATCCCGCATCAGTCACTCATGATTGGACGCTTTTAACATGGCAGTTTGATAGTTGTTGCATCTTGCATTGATTTCTACATTGTACTACTTCTAATTTTTCGAAATGCCACTTATGACAAGACACTTTTAGCTAGGCAGAGTGATATTGGTTGCATCTTTCATATGGTGTCTAGCTTGCATTACTTCTATTTTCTTGAAAATCCTTCTGCTTAGTTTACACATCGTAGCTGTGAATATGTCACGCCATCCTGTTTTTCTTACATATTCCATCCTCATACGGTTGTCTTACATCAAAGTATTGCTTGTCTGTATCATGCATCAATGAGTTCTGAAGAGCGATTTTATTCTTTTGTGTTGTGGGTACAGCTTGACATGGCAAAGTCAAAAAAGAGCAAGGAAAAGAATATAGTAGGGAATGGTGTTACTCGTTGGGTGCAACAGAAAAGGATTTGCCCCCGAGATTCTGCTGGTACTTATAGTGCAGTAGAAGGTCCAAGTCCACTGGCTAAATCTACAAACACAGTATCACCTGCTCCACCAGCTGCAACATCCCCTTCAACTATACCAGCATCTCAATGAGTTACTTGTTCGTTTGCTCCGGAACTGGCCAGTTCCCAAGCTGCATTCACACCTAACACTACTTCCGAAGCACTGCTGACACAACAGGACTTGGCAAGATCAGATGAACCTCATGAGCATAAACACCAAGGCGGTACCTGACCGAGTCAAGTTGAAGTTGCATGCTCCTTTATATGTACTCTCATAGTTTGATGTGCACTAAAACTTTCCATATTCGTTGTTGAACTAGCACCACGGCGCAAGCGGAAACATACATCAGGGATAATGCTTGACAGATTAACAAAATCTAAAGGAGGAAGAATGGAGATCCATTTTGAGGCAGGTTTAAAAAGGCCACGTGATGCTATAGAGTCAGCCAAGTTAGTATCAGAGGCAACCATTGTCGTTAGGTGTCATGCACATATCCTCCCAACATGGATCCAGTACAGGAATGAGAAAGACAATACCCAGTTTAACACCTTCCTTGACCATTTATCTGTAAGTAATGTTATTCATCGCAATTTGCAATATTGTCTTGCTCTGTGCCATACTTTCTAGCTTCCTCCTAATAAGAGTCACATTCTTTTTTCAACAGATGAGGTTCAAGTTGGATCCGAAAGATGATGCAACTAAACAAGCATGCACTCATGTTTTTCAGTCTGCTCTGCGACAGTATCGGTACCACCTTAGAAAATCTCACTTTGAAGGCAAGGCTAACAATGAAATCGCCCAAACATCTCTAGTGGAATATATTACAGATGAAGACTGGACATCCCTTGTTAAACACTGGTCTGATCCAAAGTATCAGGTAGGGTATATGTGTTTGATCAGACCACATATTGAACTTGTATTTATGTATGTGCCTTACAAGTGTATCTTCTTCTAGGCTAACTGTTTGAAGAACAAGACCAACTATTCTAAAGTGAAATTCCAACAGACAACAGGATCTCGTAGCTATATTGCACACTGCAAGGCTCTTGTAAATAGCTGCTACTTCCTTCTTTTTTCTGTGCCATATTATTGTATCTATATTGACTTGTTCCAAATACAGAGGAAAACCCATGCGGACCAAAAAGAACCTGGACCGAATGCAGTGCAAATCTTCAAGGATTGCCACACCAGCAAGATGAAGGGCATGAGCACACCAGTTCAGGCCGCTGTTGTAAGTCCTTACTCCTCCTTCCTTTGAACTGGTTGGTACTGTGGTGTGTTCATTTAACTGCTTGGTTTGCAGCCAATGTCAGTTACTCTGTTCACTTTTGTACACGGTTGTCTTAACGTATCATTTCACCTTACATGGTTTAAAAGAGATGAAGGATATTCTTTTGGTCTTGATCTGTAATCTAGTTGTGATGTTCACGTGCGCACACAATGATACAATAGACTGTTTGGTTTATATCTGTTTGCCCATGATATGAATGATGTCATACTATGTTCATCCTATTTTAAACCATGTCTCTTTATCCTTAGATGTCAATGAATGTGAGGAAATAGACAATATAGTAGGCATGCTACATGGACATATGTTCTGAAAGTGATTTTATTATGTAGTTGGCACTACAATACATGCTAATGTATTACAGTAGTTCACCAAAATAAGTTATGTATAAACGTGAAACCTACTTTGTTTGTTTTTTCTCATTCGTAACTTATCTGGTACACAAATCTACAAGTTCAAACTTTCAGCAAGCTATGGAACAAATGATTGAACAGCCACAACCACCTGAAGGTGACGAGGCTACCACAGGCACAATGTCACCTCTTGCTGCAGTGCGTCAGTATCTCTCCATTAACAGTGCACAAAGCACCTTCCTGCGTAATTCTGGGTTGGTTGTCAAGGTAACCTAGTCCAAATCGCCTACTGAACAAAATCTTCTGGCTAGACAGAGTGATATATCTGTGCTCCAGACACAAGTCCAATCCCTAATGGACATTGTGTCAGAAACAAAAATAGTAGTTGACAAATGTCATGAAGATATGAATGATTTTGAAACCAGACTATCAGACATTTGCTTCGTTGTTCAAGAGCAATGGTGGAAAAAAGGGAAGATCGTGCTGCTCCATCAGATTCTACAGCCTGAAACATAAGCACTCAGGTCAAATGATATGTGCTTCTATACATCTGATGGTGCTTTTATCTGGAAGGACTGTAAACTTTATGCCAACAGGCCTTTTGTTGTATGGTTGGAATTTATTTTGTTGTGATACAGCATTTATGATGCTGCCAAAGGCTGCAGTAATTACGACACTATTTTCGTATAGTGTAGGTTTATCTTAGTAATGTATTCGACCGAAAGCTTCGTAGGAGCCCAACATGCCAACATTCGTCGGGCCCATTCCAATTGGGCTAAAAATGATTTTGGGCCGAAATTTGCATGTAGCCCACTAAAAATATCTGGGCCTAAATCAGCATAAGCTTTCATATTTTTCTTGTAGGCCTGTGCCCATAGTGGGCCTTTAATAGGCCTAAACATAATTTGGGCCCTCAGTAATAATAGGCCGTTTACATGTGTAAATATCTCGAGCCCATAAAAAACATGGGCCTTTAATAGGCTGAAAGTAAGATTGGGCCCTGATTGTGCCAAATAATCCATTGGTCTTAGCAGGCCGAAATGGTGGCCCATTTACAATGCGGATCGTCCATAGGCCAAAATTCAGACGGGTCGTAAATGCGCCGACCTACTACACGGGCCTTTAACAGGTCGGAAGTTCGGTCGGGCTTGATTAGTGTCATTTTTATATGGGCCGTTAGTAGGCCCGATGTGGCGTCGGGCCACATATGGCCCATGGATTTCGTCCGAGGTTAACAGGCCGAAAGTTACAACAGGCTAAAAGTGGCCCAAATCTGTAGTGGGCCTGTAACAGGCCGAATGTCAGACATGGCCGAATATGACCCATATCCTTCATGGTCGTTTATGGGCTGAAAGTTTCAATGGCCTATAAATGGGACCAAATGATGCAGGACCTTTAACAGGACGGAAACACACCGGCCGTAATTCGGCCCAAATTCTTAGCAGACTCTTAACGGGCCAGAAGTGACCATGGGCCGCGATGATGACAAGTTTAGGACGGGCGTTGACGGGCCGATTTGACACTAGCCGTGCGTGCCTTAACTGAGAATGTTGGGCCTTTAGCCGGGCCGGCCCATTATGGTCTGCAAAATCTTGTGGCCCTTAACTGGGCTGACCCATTATGGCCCGCTAAATCTTGTGGGCCTTTAGTTTGGCCGGCCCATTTAATCTTTATGGGCCACTTTTGGGCCGGTCCACGTGTCAACGTATCATATGCGCATCTCGCCCACTGGATGAGTGACACCTATGCCAAAGCGGAGCTGACACGTGGTTCCGTCAGCCAATGAGAATTTTACACGTGGAACATCGGCATTGGTTGTGGCTGTTAGTGGGTTATCGGATCCAAAACTGGACCCGATAGCTTAACGGTGTCCCGTTACGGTGGATGCCACATGTCAGTCACCCTTGACGAAAGCACTTCTATGACGCGCGATTTATCGTCATGGAAGTGGACACTTCCGTGATGATAATTTTGGTAATGCGATGGAACACTTCTACGACAGAACAGGTATGACTATCTTGATTCTGTCATAAAATTGTCATGAATGTACATGCATGACAGAAAACGTGACCTACTATGACAAACACGTATCATCACGGAAGTATCTTTTTTTTGTAGTGAAGCTACTTGGCTTCTTTGTGTCCTATCGGGGGATAGAGGCCAACCCCGACAAGATCAAAGCTATCGAGCAGATTCAAGCACCCAAGACAGTTAAGGACGTGAGGCGTTTGACTGGATATGTTACCGCGTTTAGCAGATTGATTTCCAAGTCTGCCGGGCGCGCCTTGGCGTTCTTCAAAATCTTGAAGAAGGCAGGGCCTGTGGAGTGGACTCCGGAGGCAGACGCTGCGCTACAAGATTTGAAGACCTACCTTTCCTCTGTGTCCACTTTGGTCGCTCCCAAACCACAAGAGTCGTTGTTGCTATACTTAGCGCCAACTAATCAAGTGATTAGCATAGCACTGGTGGCGCAGCGGGAAGTAGATGAAGCAGCAACCATAGCCATTGTCCCGTTTGGAGAGGAAAGTGAAAATGTCCCGGCAAGGTCAGATGCAGTTCAAGACGAGCAAGGTAACGAAGACAATCCCAAGGTTGCGGCAAGGAAGAAGGTGGTGCAGCGCCCAGTGTACTTCGTCAGATCCCTATTGTAGGGGGCGAGGTCGAGGTACTCTGGCGTGCAGAAGTTGATTTTTGGCCTCGTCATGGCCTCAAGGAAACTGCGCCACTACTTCCAAGCCCACGAGATCATGGTTGTCACCCGTTTTCCTTTGCAAGGATACTCAGAAACCCCGATGCCACCGGCAGGATAGTGGAGTGGGTCTTGAAGTTATCTAGCTTTGGTTTCAAGTTTGAGAGCACATCAACTATTTAGACCAGAGCACTAGCATAGTTTATTGCAGAGTGGACGCCAACCCCTGATGAAGTGTTGGAGACGGCTATTCCCGGCAAGGAAGCGCCCCAAGAATGGATTATGTATTTCATGGGTGCCTTCTCCCTGCAAGGTGCAGGGGCTGGCGTGCTTCTCATTACTCCCATTGGGGAACACCTTAGGTATGTCGTCCAGATGCATTTTCGCAGGGAGAAGGCTACCACCAATACTGTAGAGTATAAAGGGCTCTGTCGTGGGATACCATGGCCACTTATGGGGCCATGAGCCCCTTGTGGTTCAGCAGGGGGGATGAGCGCATTGCACAAAGCGCGGAGAACATCGCGGAACACAATAGAGATCATGCGGGCAATTTTATCCAGGTTCGAGCAGCCGTGAGGCGTAAAACCCTACTCCTGCTTTGGTGGATGGATGGTGGACTGTGGTGGAAGCGCAACGCTCTAGCCTATCAGGGTTGCCTCGGGGCGAGAGCGGCTACGCGTGTATGAGTGTACAAGGGTCCGAATCCTTTCTATGGTTGCCACGGGCCTCCTTTTATAGATCAAGGGGTCACCACAGTGGCATATCAGTCATTATGCACTGATTAGATAGCAAACAGTGCTATCATACCTAACTGTGCAGACAGGGCAGAGCGCATTAAATGCGCCACTTAGTGTCACATCATGGCCTAACCGGCAAGCCTTGCCGCACTGTTCGGCCACCTTTTCTCCTGCCTGCATGACACGTCTCTAGACGGATGTCATTTGGAGGTGATTTCCATATGAAGTGGCTGCCATGTGGCAAAAACATCCACTTAGTCACTTGGGGGCTTGACACCGCATCGATCGATGACTTGCGTCACTGCGAGGTGGTGCGGTGGAGCCTTGGTGGGGTAGTTCACCTTCGTAGGGCCCGGCAGGCCTGTTGGGGTGGTCTTGAGGTTTGTTTCCTGGGTAACCTTGGCCTCGCCAAGCTTGCTTACCCGGCAAGGGGGGTTTTCCCTAGGAGGTCTCTTGCTTCTTTGGCTTGACTTGGTCTTCTTGATTCGCACTCTGATTCCTCAAAGAGCTGATCACTTGTGCTTGGTCTAGTCTTGGATGCTGCAATCTTGCTCTTAGGCTTGTGCGCGGTCTGGGCAACAGACCTAGGGTTTGTTGCACCTACAAGAGCCCCCGGGCCTGCCCCGAACGTGCTGCCGGGTATCGTTGGGGTAGGCCCTAACTTGTGCACAGACAAGAGGGTAGTAGTTGCTTGTCCTTTGAGATCTTCTTTGCTTCTTCATTAACCTGAGCCCAGGTCAGTTTCCGGATCTCCCACGCATCGCGTAACGCCAATTGCAGTGGGGCCACCTTTGCAATGGCTCGTGAATGACTTTAACGCACGAGCGAGTAACTGCTAATTCACTCTTCCCACCACACTCTTATCCTTGGCCACGTATGTCGTATGCTTTGAGTGGGGTAGGTGACGAAGGCACGTGGTGCGGGAGAGCGTCAAGGCAGGGGCCCGGTCTTCATGGGTTGGTGGAGGAGGAGGGTGGTTACCTGTCGAGGGATCGGCTCCTAGCCCCAACCCGTCTATAAAAGAAGGTGCGGGGAAGGAGTGGGAGTATTCTTCCACACACCCCTCCTCCTCCATTCTCTGTTTTCTTCTGGGTATGCTGAAAGAGAGAGATCAGGGTTAGGCCCTAGCTTGGGGTTGATGATGTCGAACGCTCGCTTTGACGCTTGGGGAGTGAGTCTGGTCCGGGCCCCGGGGAAGTGCGGCGGGCGAGTCGCTCGTAGCGCAGGAGATATCAAGCTTTTCCATTTTGGCGGAATGCTTGTCTCCTCCGCTCAGGCTGGGCGTCTGGTGGGGAGTGCTGGAGTTCGCTGCGAGCCGTTGCGGCTTGGCGCTCCAATACCGGAGCCCCTGGGGTTCTCGGTGCCCATCTAGGGTGCAGTTCTCGGGGCTTGTGGTAATCCCAGTACTGCTCCCTTTGGTGACATTGGGGCGAACGTTGAAGACGGTGGCATCTCCCTGCCCCTGAGGAGTGGAGCGATGCTGCTCACGCACCTTGGAAGCCGCCATCGCCTGCTGCTTCTCCTGGGGAGGTGACGGCCCGAGGGACCGGCGTCCTCCCGGAGTGGTGGTGATGAAGAAAGAACTAGGGAAGATGGAGAAGGCGGGTGGCAGGGCGTCAGGTCGGAGAATGATGGCACCGACGCCTTCGTCTCCTATTGGCGACCTGGCGCCTCATCTTTCCGCTCCTCCCTCCCCGGCACCATCATCTCCGGCCTCCGTGTTGCCGGGGAGGGAGCCGCTCTCTTTGTGCCTTCGCCTCCTCCAACAGTCTTCCAGCTGAGCCTCGGCGATTCTCCCCGCCGGTGCTCGCGTCGGGGCTTCTCGCTGGTCCTGGAGGTGGTGACCAGGGCACCGCCGAGCTGCTCCTTCCGCCACTCTCCTTTGCAGCCTCGCCACCCACGATCTTGTCAGGCTGCGTCCGGCAAGCTCCTGACGGGATCGGGTCGGGCATCTGCTCAGGCACTCCTTCTGCCCTCTTCTCTTCCCACTGCAATACCCGGGGGAGGAGGAACGAGAAAGGGGGATTATGGGGCACTTATCTTTTTTCAGTCCAAAATGTGTAGGCATTTGCCAAACTTTAATCTAAATTATGTAATCCCTTTTATCCATGTTTGTGTTCTATAAGATCTGTACTTGTTGATCAACATATTACTGAAAAAGATAAACCTTGCCAGGCACTTGTGCATGTAACATGGCCATGCAAAGGTGAAATGCCTCTATACATTTAAGTAAACAAGTTTTCCTCGGCAGGCTATCCTACCGGAACCCTCAATTTGTTGCCATAGAGCTAGGCCTGCCGGGCACAAACCGTAAAGAGGGACCAGCCCCCCGCCAAACCTTCTCGCCAAAGGCCGCTACAACCATCCCGACCGAAGCAACATTCGAGTTGAGGGATGGGAGCACCTAAGTTTCGAAAGTGGCGAGGTTTTCTTATGCACAAGTTTTTCTTACATAGCACATATGGATATGAGAGAGAGAGAGAACTTATCTGTTTGGCTTGCCGTGGATCACAATGTAGGCATGTCTTCTCTTCTCCTTTTTGGGATCGAGTCCACGGTAGGAGCCTGCAGTTTGGTGTATATGAAAATGATGCCACATGCGATCTTATCTACATGAACATGCCATGTTCATGATATGCTTATGCATGCATACAATTCGTCGAGGGGCCACCAGCGCTTCATTTATTTCTCTGTTGCTTAGGGTCTACGCCTGGGTTTGTACAAAGGGATACATGCAACATCGGCAAGGCATGTACAAAAGGGTGGCTGCCGGGCAGGGCCCAACAGCCGCGTCTTACGGGTAGAACTTATGGAGATGCTCAATATTCCATGAGTTTTGCAACTGAATGCCATCTCCGGTCTCTAGACGAACTGTGCCAGGTCTGGTGACTCGTACTACCCGGTAAGGGCCTTCCCACTTTGTCGGTGTACAAAAGTAGGGGCTCTCCTTTTGACCCCTTTACTTGTGCACGGGCAGTCAGAGCCACGCACCACGGCCGCACATAGCAGGGCAAAGGAGGGAAGCCGGAGAGAAGCTGTAGCACAAGACAACCAAGACAACGCCAAGATCAGAGACACAAAGGGTAGAAGGGTGAAGCAGGCTCCCCCGGCAAGAGCCTTGCCGGGGAGGCACAACCCACGCCAGCAGAGCGAGCCACCCTTGAGCCCACGGGTCCCAACCCAACCAACTACGCCGGGACCAGGGCTCGGGAGGCGCCTCCATGGTGGCATGCAGATCTCTGTCAAGATCATAAACATGTGAGATCAGATGAGGACCAGAAGACGGCGACCCTCGGCGGGATCCCAGCCTAGGGAATCCACAAGACCCCCGGCAAGCGCCTTGCCGGGGATGACTGCAATGCCATGGCAAGACCCTTGCCGAGCCCCCGGCAAGGCCCTTGCTGAGGGCGTCAGCGGGGCCACAACCAGGCCCGCGTCGACCAAGACTCCATCGCCATCCCCAAGCAGTTGCTAGCTCAACCAGCTGGGTGAGCACCTGCGTGGCGACGGGTGGCCTCTATGCCAACTCAGCAAGCACCTGTGTGGTGGCATGCAGATCTTCGTGAAGACCCTACATGGCACCGCATGCATCGCTGGCCCGGGCGCGTGTCAAAGCAAGGCGAGGCGGCGATGGACGGGAGGGGCCTGGTTCCCGTCCCCGATAAAGCTAAGGGACACCTAAGCGATGCATTAAATGCGTCTTGTCCTGTAATACGGGTGATAAGCTCGCAACACTGTACACCTTTCCACCTCCTGTGTGCCACTGTGGCGACCCCTTTTGCCTATAAAAGGAGGCCCGAGGCGACCAGGAGGGGGATTCGTCTCTTTTGGGCAAGTTACACCCCGTAGCTAGCTCAAGAACACAAGAACACTCAATACATCCACCAAAGCAGGACTAGGGTATTACGCATCCTCGCGGCCCGAACCTGGGTAAACGATCCGTGTGCTTTCTGTTAGACCTGCTCTTCTCACGACCCCGCGCCCGCGAACCGTAGAAGGGATTCCAGTGATCCCATAGGTGTCGTTTTCCACCGACATCTTTGGCACGCCAGGTAGGGGGTGAAGTCGTGAGAATATGATCTAGCAGTTAGCCTAGCGGTTCTTCATTGCCATGGTTCCCAAGAAGAAGGCGATCACAACGATCGGCTCGTCGGGAGCTGAACGGCCCGTGCCAGTGCGGACGAGCAGCGGGCCGGTCGCGGACAGAACCCGAGCCGCGGCCCGCGAGCACCAGCATCGCCCTGGCAGTCAGAGCCTGGCGAGAAGTTCGCGCGCAAGACGGCGGGACACACGCCGCAAAATCCAGAGACGGAGCTGGGCCCCCCGCAGACGGCGTGGGGCCCTCTTGGGTCGCCGCCGTGCCACCCACGGGCGGCGCGACGACCTCCAGGACGCCCACCCTGGCGCCCATAGTGCGCTCTTCCCATGGTGTGCGCGACGAGTAGTGTCACCACGCCGGTGACCCTGGACACCGCCGTGGGAAGAGCCATGTGCACCATCCGCAGGACGAAGGAGCCCAGCATGCCCGCCGAAGCGCTGGCGAAAATGGCACGCAGCCGCTGGGCCATGATAGAGCTCCTTCTAACGTGGTTAGAAGTCGAAGCGCACCACGGTCCACGCAGCTTTCGCCACCATCCACGCCAGCAGAAGCTTTGGCGCGCGCACAGTTGCTCCTCGACTTCCCTCCTGCTGCGGAGAAGCTCGGCGAGTGGAGAGCCACCATCCGGAGCCTCGTCGCCGTTGCCAACAAAGATGAGCCGCGGCCGGCAGGGCCCTCGGGCCAGCGCTCCGTCGAGCCAGCACACGCTAGCGGTGGAAGAACCGGGGGAGCTACAGCCACAGTACATTGTCCTCCCCCGCGCCAGCTGCCACCGGTGCCGGTGTGTCATGACGACGCATGTGATAACATTTCCATAGCGTCGTCCGACCCACGGACCCACCGTGATCAACGCCAAGTTCTTCGGGAGCGAGCCCATGAAGACGCTCGAACCACCATCGAGCGCCGGCACGATACATGCCACCAGTCAGATAAGCGGGCGGGACCCGCTATGGACCACCCAGCACCGGGGGGCCCCGGCGGCCTACCCTACGAGGTGGGTTGCCCAGCCTTTACCCATGAGCTGCGGCAGTTCCAGTGGCCGTCCCACCACACGTTCAAGCCCGACCTCGGCGAGAAGTATAACGGTAAGACCCATCCGTCAGAGTTTCTCAGCATCTACACCATCGCGATGCAAGCTGCCGGAGCTCGTGATGACAAGGTGCTTGCCAATTACTTCCCGTTGGCACTAAAGCCCAACGTCATGTCTTGGTTGATGCACTTGCCGGTAGATTCCATTTCTTCTTGGTCGGATCTGTGCCATGAGTTCGTTGGTGCCTTCACCGGAGGCCACCAAGCTCTTGGCCAGGCCAGTGATTTGCATATCATTCCCCAGAAGGAAGGGGAGACCCTGCGCAAGTACATCCAGAGGTTCAGCCGGGTGCAGTACAACATCCCCAATGTTCATCCCGCCGCCGTGATTAGCGCGTTTCATCAGAACGTGCGCAACCGCAAGATGCGCGAAGAGCTGGCGATGAACAAGGTCAAGGATGTGGCCGAACTTTATGTTCTGGCCGACAGATGCGCCCGGGCCGAAGAGGGAAGGAAGTACCCCGGCGAGGACGCCGGCCCGGAAACCGACTCCACGGACGAAGACACTGCCACCCCGACAAAGAAGGGTCGGTTCCGCAACAGGAAACGCAAGGATAAGACCGTGCTTGCCATCGAGGGATCCAACAGCGCCGGCGCCGCCAAGAAGGCTAAGGCAGACGACCCCGGCAAGGAAATTGCCGGGTGCGCCGCTTGCCGGGCCTTGGCGGCTGCCGACAAGCTGGGGGCTCCAACAAGCAGTATTGCAAGATCCATCGCACCAAGGGCCACGACCTCCAGAACTGCCAACAAGTCGAGCTGCTTGCTGAGAAGCAAAAGGCCGAGTATGAGAGGCGGGACAAGGAGAAGGATCAGGATGGTGCCGAAGGATCCGGCAAGAAGCGTGGCGGCCAAGGAGGCCGCGGCGGCAAGGAAAACCAACAAGAGAGGCCCGCTCGGGGCCGCGACAAGAAGCAAGAAGACGATGATCATGACGAGGACGACGAGTCCGGGGAGCAAGAGTTTCAGAAGGGTACAGAGGCCATGTGCGTCGATGGTGGCGCCTTGCTGCATACTTCTCACTGCCAGCTCAAACAGTGGGCGCGTGAGATCACTGCAGCGGAGCCCTCGTTCGACGCTCAGAAGCCGCTGAAGTGGTCCAGCACGCCCCTCATCTTTGACGCCGAGGACCACCCTAACCGCACAACTGCGGTCGGGTGCTTGCCGTTGTTGGTCTCACCAACGATACGCAACCTCAAGGTGAACAAGATGCTGGTTGACGGCGGGGCCGGTCTGAACTTGATCTCGCCCATTGTGATCAAAAGGCTGCAAATTCCTGATGCAGACCTCGAGGAAATGGGCACGTTTCAAGGGGTCAACCTGGGAAGGAGCCAGCCGAAGGGAAAGGTCACATTGCCTGTGACGTTTGGAGGCGAGTTGAACTACAGGACGGAGAGGATTGTCTTCGATGTAGCCGAGATCCCCTTGCCCTACAACGGGATCCTCGGCCGCCCGGCACTAGCCAAGTTCATGGCAGCGTCGCACTACGCCTACAACACGCTGAAGATGCCTGGGCCGATGAATATCATCACCGTCCCCTCCGAGAAGAAGGACGCGCTGATCTGCGCCGACCTACTCTACCGGGAAGCAGTTGCAGGAGCTGCCACCAAGGCACTTGCTCCTGCCGCTGAAGCCCCGAGAGGGAAGAAGAAGCTCGGCAAGACCTCTTGCACCCACTCCGGCAAGCGCACCTCTTAGGAGTGTTGTCCTACCGTCGAGGACGTGCCAGAGAGCTCCACCGGCAAGAGCAAGAAATCCAGAGCTGCGCCACCAGAGACCAAGAAGGTGTCCGTCAGGGAGGATGGCACGGGAGGGGCTTTCACCATAAGCTCCACCCTCGACAGCAAATAGGAAGGCGCACTCATCACTTTCCTGCGGGCGAATGTTGATGTGTTTGCGTGGCAAGCATCTGACATCCCCGGCGTTCCCAGGGAAGTGATTGAGCTCCATCTTGCTGTCTGTCCCCATGCGCGACCCGTCAAGCAGAACGTCAGGAAGCAAGCTTTGGAACGGCGGGAATTCATCACAGAGGAGATCAGGAAGTTGGAAGCAGCAGACTTGGTAAGGGGAGTGCTCCATCCGACGTGGTTGGCCAATCCGGCGGTGGTGCGCAAGGCAAACGGGAAGTGGAGGTTGTGTATTGACTACACAGATATCAATAAGGCTTGTCCTAAGGACCCCTTCCCGTTTCCGCGCATTGACCAGATTGTTGACTCCACGGCCGGGTGTGATCTGTTATCATTCCTCGACGCCTACTCGGGCTACCACCAGATCTTCATGACAAGAGAAGATGAAGAGAAGACAACATTCATCACCCCATGCGGTACGTACTGCTTTTTACGGATGCCTTTTGGGTTGAAGAGTGCTGGCTCGACGTTTGCAAGGGCAGTCCAGATTGGTTTTGAGCCCCAGCTACATAGAAATATGGAAGCTTATATGGATGACATAGTGGTCAAAACCAAGGACAGGGAAACTCTTGTACAAGACTTAGAAGAGACATTTGCCAACCTGCGCAAGATCAACCTCAAGCTGAACCCTGAGAAGTGTGTCTTCGGCGTTCCGTCCGGAGAACTTCTCGGGTTCTTTGTGTCGCTGCGTGGGATCGAGGCAACCCAGGCAAGATCAAGGCTATCGAGCAGATTGAGGCGCCCAAGCGGATCAAGGATGTGCGTCGGCTCACTGGCTGCATTGCCGCCATGAGCCGATTCATCTCCAAGTCTGCCGAGCGCGCCCTTCCCTTTTTCAAGATCTTGAAGAAGGCGGGCCCAATGGAGTGGACCCCAGAGGCCGAGGTGGCGTTGCAAGACCTGAAAAGATACATTTCCTCTACACTGATACTAGTTGCGCCTAAACCACAAGAGCCGTTGCTGCTGTATCTAGCGGCAACGAATCAAGTGGTCAGTGTCGCGCTAGTGGCGCAGAGGGAGGTTAATGAAGAGGCAGTGGCAACGGCAGGACCGCCGGATAGCAAGTCAGAGATTCCCCCGGCAGGGCCTGGTGCCGGCAAGGCAAGGCCCCCGGCAGAGTCCGACGCCATCGGGACGGGGCCCATGCAGCCAAGTGAAGTGGTGCAGAAGAAGAAGATGATGCAGCACCCGGTTTACTTTGTCAGCTCCCTCTTGCAGGGGGCTAGGTCAAGGTACTCCGGTGTGCAGAAATTGCTCTTGGGCCTCCTTATGGCCTCGAGGAAGCTGCGTCATTACTTCCAAGCCCACGAGATCACTGTCGTCACCCGCCTCCCGTTGCAATGGATACTGCACAACCCAGACGCAACCGGAAGAATTGTGGAGTGGGCCTTGGAGTTATCGAGCTTTGGGTTGAAGTTCGAAAGTACTTCGACAATCCAGAGCAGAGTCTTGGCGGAGTTCATTGCAGAATGGACCTCAACGCCCGACGAAGAAATCTAGGAGACCACTCTCCCCGGCAAGGAAACAGCTCACGACTGGAGTATGTACTTTGACGGAGCTTTCTCGCTGCAAGGCGCCGGTGCTGGTGTGCTGCTCGTCACGCCCACCGGAGAGCACCTCAAGTATGTAATCCAGATGCACTTTCCAGGGAGATGTCCACCAACAACACTGCTGAGTACGAGGGGTTGCTTGCCGGTCTCAGGATCGCGGCACACCTCAGAGTTAAAAAGCTCATCGTCAGGGGTGATCAGCAGCTTGTTGTTAGACAACTCAACAAAGATTATCAGAGCCCGTTGATGGAGGCCTATGTAGATGAGGTGAGGAAGCCGAAGGAGCGCTTTGACGGTATACAAGCGGAGCACGTTCCCCGAGCGGAGAACGACATCGCCGATTACCTGTCAAAGCGCGCTGCATTCAAGCTACCTATGGAACCAGGTACCTTTTTGCTTCGGTTAACTCAACCATCCGTCGAACCATCAACGGGGCAGAACAAGCAGAGGAAATCAGGCCCCAGCAAGTACTTTCCCGCTGAGCCCCCAGGGGCCGCCGGCAAGGGTGTTGCCGTGGACGCTGAGCCTACCAAGGAGCAGCTGGCTCCGGCAGGGCGCCAAGCCCTGGCCATAGAGACGGCCGCCCCCATGGCAGAAGAGATGCCTTTGGTCCTTGCCGTGGAGCCCCAGGCTCCAGCATGGGCACAACATACCGTCTATTTCCTCCAGACAGGGGAACTTCCTGAGGAGCGGGAAGAAGCGGAGAAAGTAGCCCGTCGGTCTGACTTGTACCAGTTCGTCGATGACGTCCTATACATAAAAAGACCGAACGGTGTGAAATTGAAGTGCCCAGGAGGAAGGACTGGAGCTGTTGGCAGAGATACATGGAGGCATATGTGGCTCCCACATAGGGTCGAGGGCCCTTGCCGGCAAAGCATTCCGGCAAGGCTTCTTCTGGCCCACCGCCCTCCAGGATGCGACAGCACTAGTAACCAGGTGTGAAGCGTGCCAGTTCCATTCGAAGAAGCTTCATCAACCAGCTCAAGCCCTTCAAACAATCCCTCTCTCCTGGCCTCGGTATGGGGGCTAGACATACTGGGCCCCTTCCCCCGTGCTATCGGGGGCTTTGAGTACTTGTACGTTGCAATCGACAAGTTCACAAAGTGGCCGGAGGTGGAAGCAGTGAGGAAGGTGACAGCACAGTCAGCCGTCAAGTTCTTCAAGGGACTAGCCTGCCGTTTTGGTGTGCCAAACAGGGTCATCACCGATAACGGCACGCAGTTCACAAGCCACACCTTCATGCAATACATCCAAGACCTCGGCAGCAAGGTCTGTTTCGCTTCCGTGGCACATCCACGGAGCAACGGCCAGGCGAAGAGGGCAAATGCTGAAGTGTTGCATGGCTTAAGGACAAAGACTTTTGACAAGCTACACAAGAGCGGAAGGCGCTGGATTGATGAGTTGCCGGCGGTTCTTTGGTCGATCAGGACGATGCCAAATCGAGCCACCCGCCAGACACCCTTTGCCCTAGTATATGGGGCAGAAGCAGTTCTCCCCACGGAACTCATATACGGGTCACCTCGAGTGCTCACTTACGATGAGCTTGAGCAAGAGCGGTTGCGGCAAGATGATGCAACACTCCTTGAGGAAGATCGTCTTCGGGCGGCTGTGAGAGCAGCGTGCTACCAGCAAGCCTTGCGCCGCTACCATAGCCGCAAGGTTCATGCCCGAAGCTTTGAGGAAGGCGACCTTGTTCTCCGGCGCGTTCAGTCGGCCAAGAATTCCAACAAGTTGACGCCGAAGTGGGAAGGCCCTTATCGGGTAATATGAGTCACAAGGCCCGGCGCAGTCCGCCTGGAGACCGAAGATGCTGTCCCAGTGAGCAACTCCTGGAACATCGAGCATCTTCGCAAGTTTTACCCATGAGGCGCGGCTTGCCGGGCCTCCCGGCAAGCCACCTTTTGTACAAGCTTTGCCGGCAAGGCATGTAACCCTCTGTACAAATCCAGACACAGACCCTGAGCATAAATAAACGAAGCGCTGGCGCCCTAAGTTATAGCATGCATGCTAGGTTAAGTCCCTCCCTCGGTTAGGGTTGATAGTGCTTAGCGGCGACTAACCCCTAGCCTAGAGGTCGAGTGTGCATCTTTGTGTCTTTTTTGTTCGCAGGGCACGTGGACACTTCTACTGAGCCGCTTGGGAAAAAGAGAACGAACCGGCGCTCCGGCCCCGGCAGGCCAAGACTGCCGGTGGCTGAAGATACAAGGGTCCAACCACGGCAAGCCAAGGTTGCCGGGGGCTGCGGATTCAGATAAGTATGCCATCGCCCTGTTATGCATTTTCCGTATAGAACTAGGACATGTGAAACCTTGTTTACGTTCTTAAAACCACCGAGCTCCCCCTTTCCTGTACCCACGAGCTACCTCCTGGGTCGGAATTTGGTCGAAGTCGCGGTGGCAAGGAAATAAACGAGGGGCCTAACTCTACTTCGCCCTGCCTCTGCCAAGAGTGCGAGAATGGTCGACTGAAGCAGAGAGGCGGCAAGGCCTGTTGCCGGGCGACAATGTTTATCTTAAAAATAACAAGGATTTGTCCTTGGCATGGGCCTCGCTCATGCACAAAGAACCTGGCAAACACCCTTTTTTCATAAAAAATATCCCATACAGGTACAGTTCATACGGAATTAAAAACATGAGCAAGGGGATTACAAGTCCTAAAATTAACAAATGCCCGCGGGCTTACAAACTAAAAAGAGATAAGGTGCCCGTAATCCCTTTCTTGTCCCTCTCCTCAGAAGGTGGAACAAGACAGCACGAGGGAAAAGGAGCGCCTAGGCGAGGTGCGAGGAGCGGAAGGCACCAAGAGAACATCTTGGTGCCGGGATAGGAGCTGGAAGACGAGGCAGTGGGCCAGAAATATGCAACGAAGGCGTCGGTGCCCGCGTACTCCGACTTGACGGCCGCCACCCGGCTTCTTCGCCTTCTCCGACCCTCCTACGCCAGCTGCCCAAGGAGATGAAGGGGAGCGCCCCGATGGAGAGCTTGGCGAGGAAGGCCCTTGGCAGGGCACGAGGCCGAGGGAGGGGCGGCGCGGTCAGTCAAAGTCGGGGTCGGCATCATGCCACCCGACTCCCTCATCATCGCTGTCGCTGTCTTCCTCGTCACTCCCGCTCGAGGAGGAATCTTCATCGTCGGAGGAGCTCTCCACGCAACACTTTAGACGAGTTCCAAGATCTCCAAAGACCTTGACGGAGAGCAGGCCGCCCTCCATTAACTTGAAGTAGAGGACGAGCCCCGCCGTCAGGCTATGGATGCGAGCGAACGTCTTCCATCCACGACGGAGGTACATGACGTGTGGAGCGGGGAAGTCGACGTCAACCCGCGTGCCGCCGCTCCCGCAGCCCCTCATGTGCAGCCTGAGGGTCTGGGGCGGATCGAGCTCCATATCCTGTGCGAAAGGGGTGGGAAGGCGGAGACGACGACGCGGTGGCCAGCGCAGCCTGATGAAGAACTCGCGGGGCTGGTCCCCGGCGTGGCCCTCCATCGCAGGAGGCATCGCTGGCGGAAGCACGACCATCGCACCACCTCGTCCCCCTCTCCCCCGACCGCCACGACGACCTCGGCCTCGCCCCCTTCCCCTTCCCCTCACGGCCGGCTCTGCCGCCGCGAGATCTTGGGAAGGAGGGACGCGCTGTCGAGCAGCAACCCTTGCGCCCACCGTCGAAGGGCCAGCACTTCCTCTCGCCATGGCGGACGGAAGAAAGGAGCGGAGGTAGAAGGAAATGGATGATGAGAGAATGTGGGATGCCGTCCCCCTCCCCTTCTTATAAAGGGGCGGAGCCGGGGCTCGGCCGCCCCATTCAACCAATCTAGTCACCACGGGCGCAGGGAATCAGGACCGACCCACTGCCCCAATCAGTGACGGCCCGGTTTCCCGCCCTCACCGCCTGCCACCTGCATGCAGGAACGCGTGGCGAGCGAGCAGAATCGAGGGGACGGGTGAGGCGACCATTCCCCGCCCCGTGATCATAGGGCGTGGGCGCCTTGAAGACTGTGACCTGAGTCCACTCAGTAAATGAGCCGCGCCTCACGCCTCCCTCTTTTTATGGGGAAGGCGTGAGCCGCCGCTTTACTGCGACGTGACGCATGCGTGCGGGAACCGCATCGCGCATGACCCCCACGTCACACACGACCCTCCACGTCGCACGTTCAACGCGGGTCATGGGGAAGTGCAACGGACGAAGAGTTACTGCGGTAAAAATCCGCCCCACCTGCCCGCGCACCGTTCTGGGCCTGGCCCAACAACGTGTCGCGCTTATGTGTGGCCTAGGCCCGGGGGCTCCTGTCGGTGTACAAAAGTAGGGTCTCTCCTTTTGACCCCTTTACTTGTGCACAGGTAGTCAAAGCCACGCACCACGGCCGCACATAGCAGGGCAAAGGAGGGAAGCCGGAGAGAAGCCGAAGCACAAGACAACCAAGACAACGCCAAGATCAGAGACACAAAGGGAAGAAGGGCGAAGCAGGCTCCCCCGGCAAGACCCTTGCCGGGGCAGCCTCAACAGCCTCGGCAAGAGCCTTGCCGGGGCGGCACGCCCAATGCCAGTAGAGCGAGCCACCCTTGAGCCCACGGGTCCCAACCCAACAAACTATGCTGGGACCAGGGCTCGGGAGGCGCCTCCGTGGTGGCATGCAGATCTTTGTCAAGATCATAAAACATGTGAGATCAGATGAGGACCAGAAGACGGCGACCCTCAGCGGGATCCCAGCTGAGGGAATCCACAAGACCCCCGGCAAGCGCCTTGCCGGGGACGACTGCGATGCCACGGCAAGACCCTTGCCGGGCTCCCGGCAAGGCCCTTGTCGAGGGCGTCAGCGGGGCCACATCTAGGCCCACGTCGACCAAGACTCCACCGCCGTCCCCAAGCAGCTGCTAGCTCAACCACCTGGGTGGGCACCTGCGTGGCAACGGGCGGCCTCTATGCCAACTCAGCAAGCACCTGCGTGGAGGCATGCAGATCTTCGTGAAGACCGTACCACCGCGCCACCTCAGCTGCCTGCCTTCCTACATGGTGCCGCATTCATCGCTGGCCCGAGCGTGTGTCAAAGCAAGGCGAGGCGGCGATGGACGGGACGGGCCTCGTTCCCGTCCCCGATAAAGCTAAGGGACACCTAAGCGATGCATTAAATGTGTCTTGTCCTGTAATACGGGCGATAAGCTCGCATCACTGTACACCTTTCAACCTCCTGTGTGCCACTGTGGCGACCCCTTTTGCCTATAAAAGGAGGCCCGAGGTGACCAGGAGGGGGATTCGGCTCTTTTGGGCAAGTTACACCCCGTAGCTAGCTCAAGAACACAAGAACACTCAATACATCCACCAAAGCAGGACTAGGGTATTACGCATCCTCGCGGCCCGAACCTGGGTAAACGAACCGTGTGCTTTCTGTTAGACCTGCTCTTCTCACGACCCCGCGCCCGCCAACCGTAGAAGGGATTCCAGTGATCCCATAGGTGTCGTTTTCCACCGACACACTGCGGCGTCAACTTGTTTGTACCCTTGGCGGACTGAACGCTCCTAAGGACAAGGTCGCCTTCCTCGAAATTTCGGGCATGAACCATGCGACTATGATAGCGAGCAGGGATTGCTGGTAGTGTGCGGCAGGCCTAGCAGCCTAGAGACAGTTCTCCTCGAGTAGCATAACGTCATCACGCCGGTGCTGTTCATGCGCTACTTCATCATAGGCAAGCACTCGAGGTGACCGTGGGGATAACTGTGACGCCCATGATTCAATCGTACACTAATCATACACGCAAATGTGTATGAACAAGATCAGGGACTCACGGGAAGATATCACAACACAACTCTAGACACAAATCCAAATAATACATGCTTTATATTACAAGCCAGGGGCCTCGAGGGCTTGAATATATAGCTCAAGTACAAACGAGTCAGCGGAAGCAACAATATCTGAGTACAGACATAAAGTTAAACAAGGTGCCATAAGATGGTTAGCACAAATTGGGATACAGATCGAAATAGGCGAAGGCCTCCTGCCTGGGATCCTCCTAACTACTCCTGGTCGTCGTCGGCCTGCACGTAGTAGAAGGCACCCTTTGTGTAGTACGAGTCATTGTCGACAGTGGCGTCTGGCTCCTGGGCTCCAGCATTGGTTGTGACATCCGAGAAGAATGGAAAAGGGGAAAAGGGGGAGCAAAGCAACCGTGAGTACTCATCCAAAGTACTCGCAAGCAAGGATCTACACTACATATGCATCGATATCAATGAAATGGGTAGTATCTGTGGACTGAACTACAGAATGCCTGAACTAGAGGGGGGTAGCTAGTCCTATCGAAGACTACGCTTCTGGCAGCCTCCATCTCGAAGCATATAGGAGAGAGAGTAGCTGGTAAGTTCACCAAGTATCGTCGTATAGCATAATCCTCCCGGAGATCCTCTCCTCGTTGCCCTATGAGAGAGCGATCACTGGGTTGTATCTGGCACTTGAAAGGGTGTGTTTTATTGAGTATCTGGTTCTAGTTGTCATAAGGTCGGAATACAACTCCGGGTTGTCCTTTTACCGAGGGACACGGCTATTCGAATAGATAAACTTCCCTGCAGGGGTGCACCACATTAACCAACACGCTCGATCCCTCTAGCCGGACACACTTTCCTGGGTCATGCCCGGCCTCATTAGATCAACACGTCGCATCCTACCTAGGCACAACAGAGAGGTTAGCACGCCGGTCTAAATCCTAAGCGTGCAGGGGTCTGGGCCCATCGCCCGTTGCACACCTGCACGTTGCGTACGCGGCCGATGAGCAGACCTACCAACCTCTATTACAAAGGAAGTTGCGTTACGCGGTGCAACCCAGCGCGCGCCGCTTAGTCGCTGACGTCAAGAAGGCTTCGGCTGATACCACGACATCGAGTGCCCATAACTATTCCCGCGTAGTTGGTTAGTGCATATAGGCCAGTGGCCAGACTCAGATCAAATATCCAGATCTCGTTAAGCGTGTTATTTGAAGTATCCACGGACACCGACCAGGGATCAGGCCCACCTGTCTCCTAGGTGGTCACAACCTGCCCTGTCGCTCCGCCACAAAGTAACACTCGGGGGCTGTCGGAAACCCAGGCCCACCACTACCTGGATGGAACCACCTGTCCTTTCAGCCCCCACATCGGAATCACTTGCAGGTACTCCACGAGCCGACCCGACTTTAGTCACATCAGGTAACCTGTATAGTATGTATGTATATACCCGTGATCACCTCCCGAAGTGATCACAGCCCAGTAGTATAGCATGGCAGATAGACAAGAATGTAGGGCCACTAATGATACACTAGCATCCTATACTAAGCATTTAGAATATCAGGTAAAGGTGTCAACAGTTGTAGCAACAATGACAGGCTATGCAAGAGAATAGGAGTTATCGAATCAACAACAGTAGCAAACCAAATGCAAGAATAAGAGAGAAGAGAGTGGGCGATATTTGGTTAATCAAGGGGGGTTTGCTTGCCTGGAAGCTCTGCTAAGAAGGAGGGGTTGTCAACACCGTAGTCGTACTGGGTAGCAGCGGCATCGGTCTCGGGGTCTACCGAAAAGAAGTAACGGAGGAAGAACACAATAAATAACAGAGAAATCAAAGCATCACAAAGCATAACCTGGCAATATGCGGTGCTAGGGGTGACCTAACGCGGTACTAGGTGCTACTGGCGAAGGCGGGAAACATCCGGGAAAGTGTTCCCGGTGTTTGGCATTTTCGGACAGATGAAATGGAGGGGGACGGTTGTATGTTCGCTATGCTAGGGACATGTGGCAGACGAACAGAGTGTGTAACCAAATTCGTCACGTTTTCCTGAGCAACTTTCATTTATAAAGCAATTTCATCCGAGTTGCGGTTTATTTAATATTAATTTTCAATGTTTTAAATGATTTCCTGAAATTTCCTGATTTAAATTAATTTGAAAATTAAAATACCTAAGAGCATGGTTAATAGTATAGCTAGCTGATGGCTATATGACATTACCATGTCATCTATAGCCAACCTTGTAGCCTTCAAGTATAGTAAGATACAAAGATATGCTACTTCATTAATACATGGCCCACCTCCCACTCTCACATAATGCCTAGGAGCACGTGCTGCAGCTGACTCTGTAGCCGGCTCCTCTTCTCTCTCCTCTTCTCTTCCCTCCATGCCAGTAGAAAAATTATATTTTAATCCTTACAGCCTGCTTACATAAGCTTATTATACTTGCTCTAAACTGCTACGTGTACACACAGAAGTGTACCTAATAGTGTGCAAGAGGCTGACAGGTGGGGTCCAGTTGACTGCCCAGTCAGCAGTCAACGGGGACCGTTGACTGGTCAATGGGGTCCACTAGACCCACCTGCCAGTGACTGGACTGACCCAGTCAGCATGTTTGACTGGTCAACGGGTCTAGTGGGGCCCGTGTGTCAGTGAGTTAATTAACTAACCGTTTCTATTAGTTCTAATTAAAATGTGTGGGTCCCGGTGTCAGTTTCTATTCTAACTATTAGCTTTATTTTAAAGCGAAGCTTAATTAGGTGGTGGGGCCCGACCATTAGTGGCACAACAGAGTAATTATGGGCTAATTAAACTGGGTGGGCCCACGCGTCAGTGGTTCAACCGCTGGTTTGAACTGCGAGCGCGCGTTCGTGCCCGCCGGCGAGTATAGGGGACGGTGGCGTGGCTCGGGAGCTCGCCGGAAATCGTGCATAGGACACGGTTTCATGCGCGCTTGGGTTCAACAGGACCGGCGTGACGAGGCACATCAAGTGGAGGTGGCGGTTCGTCCCAGGGTGGCCGGAATCGAGGCCGGCGACAAGGTGAGGCGGCGGGCATTCCGGGCTCACCCCAGAGCTCAGGGGCAAATGATGGGGGAAAGAGGGGAAAGGATGGGGGCTCACCCCAGAGCTCAGGGGCAGCTCATCGGCGCCGGGGCAGCGGTGGTGGTGGCCGGGGCGGAGGAGCTCGGTGCAGCGTCGTTGGAGGAGCTGCAGGGCGGAGGCGGCGGTCCTCGGGCGCGGGCGTGTTCGCTGAGGCCGCCGGGAGTAGCGGCAACTTGGAGAGGAAGGTCAAGCGGCTAGGATCCCTAGCTGCTTACCGTCGAGGTTGACTGGGCGGTGCGGCTTTGCGTAGGCAGAGGGCGGCACCAGGGCATGGCAGTAGCTTAGCCAGGGGGACGCGGGAGGCCGGCACCAGTCGAAGCCGGACAGTGAGGCGAGCAGGTCGTCGGTGAGGGCTGCAAGGGCGGCGACGGGCGGATCAGAGGGTCGGCGCGGCCATATCGGGGAGAGGGAGCGGCAAGGAGAGTGGGGGGAATAGGGGGAGGCAGTGGGGTGTCAGCGAGGGTTAGGGTTAGGCTGGGGTATGGGGTTATCCAGCCGGGGGTGGGCCAGCTGGGCCGCGTGGATGGCCAGCTGGGCCTGTTGGCCGAGTTGGCCAGAGGGTGTCCTTCTCTTTCTATTTTTATTTTGTTTTGTCTTTCTCTTACTTTTCTTATTTTTATTTTCTGTTTTTTAGATACACATTTTTTTTAGTTTAGTAAAATATGATAACAACTCCTCAAATAATGTTTGAGAACCACCCACCCCCATAAAAATTGGTGGCCAAATAAACTAGTTTAATATTTGTTTATTATTTAAAATCATTTACATAATTGTTTAGCTATGATTTTATTCATTTTATACTATTTAATAATTTCATAAAAGTGTAGTTTCTCCACCATAATTACCTATGCATTATTTGGCACAACCCGAACAGTTTAGTTTTAATATTTGAAAACCTTTACCATTTGACTTGATTTTGAATCGATTTTGAATCAACACGAGTTTATCAACAGTTACTGAGGTGACGTGGCATCATTAGCAGAGGTTCATTGTAGCTTAATTATCTGGGTGTCACAATAACTGCTTCTGCCCCATAGACTAGGGAGAAGGGAGTCTGCCCGGTAACTCGATTTAGTATCGTTCTTAGGGACCAAAGAACCACCGGCAGCTCATTGATCCATCGCCTGCCACACTTATGTTGCTTATCCAATGTCCTTGTCTTGAGACCTTGCAGCACTTCAGCATTCGCCCTCTCAGCTTGCCCGTTGCTCCTTAGATGAGCAACAGAGGCAAATGATACCTTGCATCCGAGGGCATGAACGTATTGCATGAAGGCGTGGCTCGTGAATTGGGTGTCGTTGTCAGTGATGATTCGAGCAAGGACTCCGAAGTGTCACACCAATCCTTTCAATAACTTGATAGCTGACTGAGCAGTCACCTATCTCATGGGTTCTACTTCTGGACACTTTGTAAACTTATCGATTGCAACGAACAAGAATTCAAAGCCCCCCGTAGCATGGGGGAAGCGGCCCGAGATGTTGAGCCCCTAGATCAAAAACGGCCATGACAAAGGGATTGTCTGAAGAGCTTGGGCAGGTAGATGGATATTCTTGGAATGGAACTGGCAAGCTTCATATTTGGGGACCAACTCAACTGCATCTTGGAGGGCTGAGGGCCAGTAAAATCCTTGCCGAATGGCTTTTCCAACCAGAGCCCTCGATCCGATGTGTGAGCCGCACATACCATTGTGTATCTCTGCCAGCAGTTCCTTTCCTTCTTCCCGGCAAATGCACTTCAATTTCACACCATTGGGCCTGCCTCTGTACAGCGTGTCGTCAACGAACTGATACATACTGGCCCTCCGGGCTACTATTTCAGCTTCTTCTTGCTGATACGTCTATTTTGCATCATGCTTTTATATCGGTATTTATTGCATTATGGGCTGTTATTACACGTTATGTTACAATACTTATGCCTATTCTCTCTTATTTTACAAGGTTTACATGAAGAGGGAGAATGCCGGCAGCAGGAATTCTGGGCTGGAAAAGGAGAATGTATTAGAGACCTATTCTGCACAGCTCCAAAAGTCCTGAAACTTCACGGAAGTCATTTTTGGGATTAATAAAAAATACTGAGCGAAGAAAATACCAGAGGGGCCCACACCCTGCCACGAGGGTGGGGGCGCGCCCTACCCCCTGGGCGCGCCCCCTGCCTCGTGGGCCCCCTGGCAGGCCTCTGGTGCCCATCTTCTGCTATATGAAGTCTTTCGTCCGAGGAAAAATCATAAGCAAGCTTTCGGGAAGAAACTCCGCTGCCACGAGGCGGAACCTTGGTGGAACCAATCTAGGGCTCCGGCAGAGCTGTTCTGCCAGGGAAACTTCCCTCCGGGAGGGGGAAATCATCGCCATCGTCATCACCAACGATCCTCTCTTCGGGAGGGGGTCAATCTCCATCAACATCTTCACCAGCAGCATCTCCCCTAAAAATCTAGTTCATCTCTTGTATCCAATCTTTGTCCCAAAGCCTCAGATTGGTACCTGTGGGTTGCTAGTAGTGTTGATTACTCCTTGTAGTTGATGCTAGTTGGTTTATTTGTTGGAAGATCATATGTTCAGATCCATTATGCATATTAATACCCCTCTGATTATGAACATGAATATGATTTGTGAGTAGTTATGTTTGTTCCTGAGGACATGGGAGAAGTCTTGCTATTAGTAGTCATGTGAATTTGGTATTCGTTCGATATTTTGATGAGATGTATGCTGTCTTTCCTGTAGTGGTGTTATGTGAACATCGACTACATGACACTTCACCATTGTTTGGGCCTAGAGGAAGGCATTGGGAAGTAATAAGGAGATGATGGGTTGCTAGAATGACAGAAGCTTAAACCCTAGTTTATGAGTTGCTTCGTAAGGGGCTGATTTGGATCCATATGTTTCATGCTATGGTTAGGTTTACCTTAATACTTCTTTTGTAGTTGCGGATGCTTGCAATAGGGGTTAATCATAAGTGGGATGCTTTTCCAAGTAAGTACAACACCCAAGCCCCGGTCCACCCACATACCAAATTATCAAAGTAACGAACGCGAATCATATGAGCGTGATGAAAACTAGCTTGACGATAATTCCCATGTGTCCTCGGGAGCACTTTTCTCTATATAAGAGTTTGTCTAGGCTTGTACTTTGCTACAAAAAGGATTGGGCCATCTTGCTGCACTTTAGTTACACTTGTTACTTGTTACCCATTACAAATTACCTTATCACAAAACTATATGTTACCGATAATTTTTTGAATATTTACTGTAGAGCAAAGATCCACAACCCTTTATTATTATAAAGAACAAGGTATCAACTGTACAAGCTGGGGGAAATTACAAGGGCTAATAGGAAGAAAAGCAGAACCTACCTACCTGTAGTTAATTGACAGAGTTAATCCAAGCATACAACTTGTCCCTATTATCTACTCTCATTCTAGGAGCTAGAAGAGTAAAGTCATGTACAAAATTACATCGCCAAGCAGCAAAGGTTGCATTTTCTCCTCTGAAAGTCCTTCCATTCCCGAGGATCCATATATTCCAAGCTGCAGTGAGCATAACTTCAAAGAAGAAAGTATGCTTAAATCTTGATCTTGCATGCTGGATACATTGCTGAATCTCCGATCCCCTAGTCCAATCAATGGAAATATAATTCCACACTCTGCGACTGAAGTTACAGTTGAAGAACAAGTGCAACCTATCCTCATAGACAAATTCATTGCATATAAAAAAGAGATTGTCATCCAATGGTGATCTCCAATGCCTACGAATTAACAAGTCCTTGGTGTTGAGTCTATCAAAGAATGACAACCAACCAAAGACTTTGATCTTCATGGTGCACTTGCTATCCCACAACCACTTGCATGGCAAGATAGTTGGCAAATGAGAGTGCATGAGAGTGTAAAAGCTCTTGGCAGAGTAGCCACCAGATTTTCCAGGCCATATCCAAACATCTGGCAGTGTGATGTCCCTGTGTAAGTCCAGGATCCAAGCTTCCAGAACTTGCAACTCCAGAGCAGCCTCATGTGACAAAGGCAAGAAGAACATTGAATAGAAATCCTGAGAGATGAGGAATTCATGCACAGAGAGTTTGTCATTAATAACAAAGGAGAAAAGCCTAGGTAATCTCCAACATAGAGGTCTAGAAGAGCCACCAACTAGCCAAGCATCAGACCAAAAAAGGGCAGAGTCTCCCAAATTGATGTGAACTGAGGAAATAGCAGTATATGCATCTGAAAGCTTGAGGATATCCCTCCACCAAAATGAACCAACTGGGGCTGTAGCATGTGGGACACCATCAACATAATAACTATTCCAGATCAATGTTACCCATGGTATATCAGCCTTATTGAAGAATTTGTGGAGATGCTTGAGAAGGAGGCCCTTATTTTGGATATGCAAATTAATCACCCCAAGCCCTCCTTTTTCCTTTGGCCTACAAACCAGATCCCATGCAGCCAAAGATTGTTTTGGTGCATCACTGTTTCCTCTCCACAAGCACTGTCTAAAAATCCTGTCCAGTTGCTTAATAATGCCAGGTGGGAGTTGTAAACTGCAGAGGAAATATATGGGCATAGATGTCAAGACAGAAGTTAACAGCTGCAACCTGGAGCCTTGGTTTAACATGGATGAACTAGTTGTCAATCTCCTTTCCAAAGCATCAACTAAGGGCATAAAATCCACGATTCTGGGCCTGGTAGTACCAAGTGGCAAACCCAGATAAGTGGGAGCTAACCAATTTTGCATCCGAGAAGATCAGCTAACCTGGCAGCTTCCACCTCATCAATATTTAAAGGAATCATGGAAGACTTTGCAAAATTGACTTTAAGCCCGGTGGATTGTTGAAAGGTAAGCAGCATATTTTGAAGAGCAACCAACTCCTCATCTCTGGCAGACAAAAAGATAACAGTGTCATCAGCATACTGAATTATAGGGAAATCCTGGTCATGTGAGGGAATTGGGAGGGTTAAGGTTACATGGGAGAACATCTGGTTAACCACTGACTGCAGAAGATCAGCAGCAATTACAAACAGCAAAGGTGAGAGAGGATCACCCTGTCTGACACCACACTTGTAGTTAAACTGTTTACCAGGTATGCCATTGAGAAAAACAGAGGAATATCCTGTAGAGAGGATGTCTTTAACCCAGCAAATCAATTTGCCATCAAACCCCTTGTGCTTGAGCATTTGCAAAATAACCTCATGCTCCACAGTGTCAAATGCCTTTGCAAAATCTAGCTTCAGAATTATAATGGGTCTCTTTGACTGTTTGCATTCGTGTATGTATTCAAAGGCCCAAGCTAAGCAATCCTGAATTGATCTACTCTTCAAGAACCCATATTGATTTTTATGGATACAACTGAGGATCACTTTTTGCAACCTGTTGGCTAACAGTTTGGTAAGAATTTTCAAACAAGTGTTCATCAAAGAAATAGGCCAAAAATCATCTGGTCCCTCAGGAGAGAGCATCTTGGGTATGAGAGTAATGAGAGAGCCATTGATATTCTCAAGAGACAATTTCCCTTCATAAAAATCCTGGATGAGACAACGAAAATCCTGCTCAATTATCGGCCAACAACGCTTAACAAACAAACCATTGAATCCATCTGGACCAGGTGCTCTATCAGGTGGCATCTCCTTCAGAACCTTCATAATTTCATCATCAGAAAAAGGCTGAGACAGTTCTTCCGGACCTGGGACGGGCTGGATGAGGTTTGGTAGGTCAAAGCCCATTGAGATCCCCTGGGCCTGGCCCATTCTGTTTTTAAAAGAGGCCCACAGGATTCCCGCCATTTGATCATGGTCCGATACCGGATCAGCCATTACCGATAATTTCAGTGCTTGCAGAGAATACCTTGCTGAAAACCGCTTATCATTTCCTTCTGCTCCTCGTTGGGTTCGACACTCTTACTTATCGAAAGGACTACGATAGATCCCCTATACTTGTGGGTCATCAAGACTCTTTTCTGGCGCCGTTGCCGGGGAGTGAAGCGCCTTTGGTAGGTGGAACTTGGTAAGGAAAAATTTATATAGTGTGCTGAAATTTACTGTCACTTGTTACTATGGAAAACAATCCTTTGAGGGGTTTGTTCGGGGTATCTTCACCCCATCCGGAACCACAATTAGCTACCCCTCAACCTACTAAACCTACTGAAATTTTTTACTTTGAAGTTCCTTCGGGTATGATAGAGAAACTGCTAGCTAATCCTTTTGCAGGAGATGGAACATTGCATCCCGATTTACACTTAATCTATGTGGATGAAGTTTGTGGATTATTTAAGCTTGCAGGTATGCCCGATGATGTTATCAAGAAGAAGTTCTTCCCTTTATCTTTGAAGGGAGAGGCATTGACATGGTATAGGCTATGTGATGATATGGGATCACGGGACTACAAGCGATTGAAAATGGAATTTCATCAGAAGTTTTATCCTATGCATCTTGTTCATCGTGATCGTAATTATATATATGTAATTTTTGGCCTCGCGAAGGAGAAAGCATCGCTCAAGCTTGGGGGAGGCTTAAGTCAATGTTATATTCATGCCCCAATCATGAGCTCTCAAGAGAAATGATTATTCAAAAAATTTATGCTCGGCTTTCTGACAACAATCGCTCCATGCTCGATACTTCTTGTACTGGTTCTTTTATGATGAAGACTATTGAATTCAGATGGGATTTATTGGAGAGAATTAAATGCAACTCTAAATATTGGTATCTCGACGAAGGTAAGGAGTCAGGTATAACACCTAAGTTTGATTGTGTTAAATCTTTTATGGATACTGATGCTTTCCGTAAGTTTATTACTAAATATGGACTTGACTCTGAGATAGTAGCTTCTTTCTGTGAATCCTTTGCTACTCATGTTGATCTCCCTAAGGAGAAGTGGTTTAAATATAATCCTCCCATTGAAGTAAAAGTAGTTGCACCTGTTAAAGTTGAAGAAAAGACTATCACTTATAATGATCCTATTGTTCCTACTGCTTATGTTGAGAAACCACCTTTCCCTGTTAGAATCAAGGATCATGCTAAAGCTTCAACTGTAGTCAAGAAAAGTAATATTAGGACACCCAAACCCCCTGAGCAAATTAAAGTTGAACCTAATATTGCTATGGTTAAAGATCTCTTGGCTGAAAATATTGATGGGCATGTTATTTATTTCTGTGAGGAAACTGCTAGAATTGCTAAACCTGGTGCTAAAGATAAACATAGACTTGTGGTAGGCATGCCTGTTATTTCTGTTAAAATAGGAGATCATTGTTATCATGGCTTGTGTGATATGGGTGCTAGTGCAAGTGCAATACCTCATTCCTTATACAAAGAAATTATGCATGATATTGCACCTGCCGAGATAGAAGAAATTGATGTTACGATTAAGCTTGCTAATAGAGATACTATTTCACCGATTGGCATTGTTAGAGATGTTGAAGTCTTGTGTTGGAAAGTTAAATATCCTGCTGATTTTCTTGTTCTTGGTTCCCCACAAGATAGCTTTTGTCCCATTATATTTGGTAGACCCTTCTTGAACACTGTTAATGCTAAGATAGATTGCGAAAAGGATGTTGTTACTATTGGTTTGGGTGATATGTCTCATGAGTTTAATTTTTCTAAATTTAGTAGACAACCCCGTGATGAAGAATTGCCTAGTAAAGATGAAACTATTGGTCTTGCTTCTATTGCCGTGCCTCCTAGCAATCCCTTAGAACAATATTTGCTAGACCATGAAAATGATATGTTCATGAATGAAAGAAGGGAAATAGATGAAGTATTCTTTAAACAGGGACCTATTTTGAAACACAACTTGCCTGTTGAAATCCTAGGGGATCCTCCTCCACCCAAGGGTGATCCCGTGTTTGATCTTAAACCATTACCTGATACTCTTAAATATGCTTATCTTGATGAAAAGAAGATATATCCTGTTATTATTAGTGCTAACCTTTCAGAGCATGAAGAAGAGAAATTATTGAAAACTCTGAAGAAGCACCGTGCTGCTATTGGATATACTCTTGATGATCTTAAGGGCATTGGTCCCACTCTATGTCAACACAAAATAAATTTGGAGAAAGACGCCAAACCAGTTATTGATCACCAAAGACGGCTAAATCCTAAGATGAAAGAAGTGGTAAGAAAGGAAATATTAAAGCTCCTTGAGGCAGGTATAATTTATCCCGTTGCTGATAGTCAGTGGGTAAGTCATGTCCATTGTGTCCCTAAGAAGGGAGGTATTACTGTCGTTCCTAATGATAAAGATGAATTGATCCCTCAAAGAATTATTATAGGTTATAGGATGGTAATTGATTTCCGCAAATTAAATAAAGCTAGTAAAAAAGATCATTACCCTTTGCCTTTCATTGATCAAATGCTAGAAAGATTATCCAAACATACACATTTTTGCTTTCAAGATGGTTACTCTGGTTTCTCTCAAATACCTGTGTCAGCTGATGATCAAGCAAAGACCACTTTTACTTGCCCTTTCGGTACTTTTACTTATAGACGTATGCCTTTTGGTTTATGTAATGCACCTGCTACCTTTCAAAGATGCATGATGGCTATATTCTCTGACTTTTGTGAAAATATTTCTGAGGTTTTCATGGATGATTTCTCCGTTTATGGATCCTCTTTTGATGATTGCTTGAGCAACCTTGATCGAGTTTTGCAGAGATGTGAAGAAACTAACCTCGTCTTGAATTGGGAGAAATGCCACTTTATGGTTAATGAAGGCATTGTCTTAGGACATAAACTTTCTGAAAAAGGTATTGAAGTTGATAAAGCTAAAGTTGATGCTATTGAAAAGATGTCGTGTCCTAAGGACATCAAAGGTATAAGAAGTTTTCTGGGTCATGCCGGTTTTTATAGGAGGTTCATTAAGGACTTCTCAAAAATTTCTCGGCCTCTGACTAATCTATTACAAAAAGATATTCCTTTTGTCTTTGATGATGACTGTGTAGAGGCATTTGAAATACTTAAGAAAGCTTTGATTTCCGCACCTATCGTTCAGCCACCTGATTGGAATTTACCTTTTGAAATTATGTGTGATGCTAGTGATTATGCTGTAGGTGCTGTTCTAGGGCAAAGAGTTGATAAGAAATTAAATGTTATACAATATGCTCGTAAAACTCTAGACAGTGCCCAGAGAAATTATCCTACTACTGAAAAGGAATTTCTAGCAGTTGTTTTTGCTTGTGATAAGTTCAGACCTTATATTGTTGATTATAAAGTAACTATTCACACTGATCATGCTGCTATTAAATACCTTATGGAAAAGAAGGATGCTAAACCTAGACTTATTGGATGGGTTCTCTTGCTACGAGAATTTGATTTACATATTATTGATAGAAAGGGAGCTGAGAACCCCGTTGCAGACAACTTGTCTAGGTTAGAGAATGTTCTTGATGACCCACTACCTATTGATGATAGCTTTCCTGATGAACAATTAGCTGTCATAAATGCTTCTCGTACTGCACCATGGTATGCTGATTATGCTAATTACATTGTTGCTAAATTTATACCACCTAGTTTCACATACCAGCAAAAGAAAAAGTTTTTCTATGATTTGAGACATTGCTTTTGGGATGACCCACATCTTTATAAAGAAGGAGTAGATGGTGTTATTAGACGTTGTGTACCGAGCATGAACAGGAACAGATCCTACGCAAGTGTCACTCCGAAGCATATGGAGGACACCACGCTGGAGATAGAACTGCACATAAGGTATTGCAATCCAGTTTTTATTGGCCTACTCTCTTCAAAGATGCCCGTAAGTTTGTCTTATCTTGTGATGAATGTCAAAGAATTGGTAATATTAGTAGACGTCAAGAAATTCCTATGAATTATTCACTTGTTATTGAACCATTTGATGTTTGGGTTTGAATATATGGGACCGTTTCCTTCCTCTAATGGCTATACACATATTTTAGTTGCTGTTGATTACGTTACTAAGTGGGTAGAAGCTATTCCAACTAGTAGTGCTGATCATAACACCTCTATTAAGATGCTCAAAGAAGTTATTTTTCCGAGGTTTGGAGTCCCTAGATATTTAATGACTGATGGTGGTTCACAATTTATTCATGGTGCTTTTCGTAAAATGCTTGCTAAGTATGATGTTAATCATAGAATTGCATCTCCATATCACCCACAGTCTAGTGGTCAAGTAGAATTGAGTAATAGAGAGCTCAAATTAATTTTGCAGAAGACTGTTAATAGATCTAGAAAGAATTGGTCCAAGAAACTTGATGATGCATTATGGGCCTATAGAACTGGATATAAAAATCCCATGGGTATGTCTCCGTATAAAATGGTTTATGGAAAAGCTTGTCACTTACCTCTCGAACTAGAACATAAGGCATATTGGGCTATTAAAGAGCTCAATTATGATTTCAAACTTGCCGGTGAGAAGAGGCTTTTTGACATTAGCTCACTTGATGAATGGAGAACCCAGGCCTACGAGAATGCCAAACTATTTAAAGAAAAAGTTAAAAGATTGCATGACAATAGGATACAAAAGTGTGAGTTTAATGTAGGTGATTATGTGTTGCTATACAACTCTCGTTTAAGATTTTTTGCAGGAAAACTTCTCTCTAAATGGGAAGGTCCTTACGTTATCGAGTTGGTCTATTGTTCCGGTGCCATAAAAATCAACAACTTCGAAGGCACAAATCTGAAGGTGGTGAACGGTCAAAGAATCAAACATTATATTTCAGGTAATCCTATAAATGTTGAAACTAATATTATTGAAACCATAACCCCGGAGGAATACATAAGGGACACTTTCCAGAACGTTTCAGACTCTGAAAAGGAATAGGTATGTGGTATGGTAAGTAAACCGACTCCAAAACAGTTCTAATGGCACTTTTTCTCCGTTTTGGAATATTTAAGAAAATAGGAAAATAAGAGGTAGTCCGGGAATGACACGAGGATTCCACGAGGGTGGGAGGCACGCCCTACCCCCCTGGACGCGCCCCCTACCTCGTGGGCACCTCGTGCGCTCTCCGGACTCCGTTTTCTTACACGATACTTCTTTTGGTCGGTAAAAATTCATTATATAATCTCCCGAAGGTTTTGACTCTCGTATCACGCAAATATCCTCTGTCCTTGTTTCTAGTTGTTTTCTGTCAGAGTCGTGAAGGCTAGGCATCATGTCGTCCCCCTCCTCCAACAATCAGGGCAACGATGCTTGGCTAATGAAGATAGAGCTGAAGAGAGAAGAACCCGGGAGATCAACAAGGATGATGGGATCAAGAAGGCTATGGAGGATTAGGCTCCGGCAGCAGAAGAAGAAGACATCCTTCCACCTCTCTTTACCCCAACTGAGATTGAAGCTTTCAAGATGATTGAGTTAGCTCGTATTCAAAACAAGTATCTCACACGTGAAAATATTTTGTTGAAGGAGCATATCATCGCACTCAAGGGCATTATCCGTAAGCTGGAAGATCTGCTACGCTCGATGTGCGACTATCCATCATCACCACCATCTTCTTCACCAGCAAAAGAGACATAATCACATGGGTATGGGCACTCCCCTTGGCAACTGCCAAGCTTGGGGGAGGTGCTCCGGTATCGTATCACCATCACACTTCTATCTTCATCGTTTTACTTAGTTCGATCCTTTTAGTAATATCTTGATCTAGTAGAATAAAGTTTTAGTTTGATTTAGTTTTGAGTTTTGCCTTATGATCCTTCTATGTAATCGAGTCCGTGAGCTATATATAATAAAGATTAGTGTTGAGTCAAGGGCTTGATTATCTTGCTATGATCTTGAGGGAATAAAAGAAAAAGAAAAAGAAAAGAATAAAAAGAATCAAAGAGATCATATTGATCTTATGGAGAGTAATGACTTCACATATAAAGAGTATGATGAATAAAAGTTGTTGAGAGTTGACAAATTTAGTTTTGGTCATTGTTGCAATTAATAGGAAGTAATAAAGAAAGAGAGGTTTTCACATATAAATATACCATCTTGGACATCTTTTATGATTGTGAGCACTCATTAAAGTATGACATGCTAAAGAGTTGATGTTGGACAAGGAAGACAACGTAATGGGTTATGTTTTCTTATATCCGAAATAAAGTCTATTGTCATGGATCATCCAACATGTTGAGCTTGCCTTTCCCCCTCGTGCTAGCCCAATTCCTTGCACCAAGTAGAGATACTACTTGTGCTTCCGAATATCCTTAAACCCAGTTTTGCCATAGTGTCCACCATACCTACCTATGGATTGAGTAAGATCCTTTAAGTAAGTTGTCATCGATGCATGCAATAAAAATTGCTCTCTAAATATGTATGATTTATTAGTGTGGAGAAAATAAACTTTATACGATCTTGTGATGTGGAAGAAATAAAAGCGACGGACTGCATAATAATGGTCCATTTAAGAAGTGGCAATATAAAGTGACGTTCTTTTGCATTAAGATTTTGTGCACCCAACCATGAAAGCGCATGACAACCTCTGCTTCCCTCTGCGAAGGGCCTATCTTTTACTTTTACCTTATGCAAGAGTCATGCTGATCTTTACCTTTCCTTTTTATATTTTATCCTTTGGCAAGCACCTTGTGTTGGAAAGATCCTGATATATATATATATCCAATTGGATTGTAAGTTAGCATGAACTATTATTGTTGACATTACCCTTGAGGTAAAAGGTTGGGAGGCGAAACTATAAGCCCCTATCTTTCTCTGTGTCTGATTAAAACTCCGTAACCATAAGTATTGCGTGAGCGTTAGCAATTGTGAAAGACTAAATGATAGTTGAGTATATGGACTTGCTGAAAAGCTCTTATGTTGACTCTTTCCGATGTTATGATAAATTGCAATTGCTTCAATGACTGAGATTACAGTTTGTTGGTTCTCAATGAAGTTTCTTATTCATACTTAATATTGTGAATAGATTATTACTTGAGCATAAGAAATCATATGACAATATCCATATATGTTGCTGTTATAAGAATGATCATGATGCCCTCATGTCCGTATTTTACTTTATCGACACCTCTAACTCTAAACATGTGGACATATTTATCGTTATTGGCTTCCGCTTGAGGACAAGCGAGGTCTAAGCTTGGGGGAGTTGATACGTCCATTTTGCATCATGCTTTTATATCGATATTTATTGCATTATGGGCTGTTATTACACGTTATGTTACAATACTTATGCATATTCTCTCTTATTTTACAAGGTTTACATGAAGAGGGAGAATGCTGACAGCTGGAATTCTGGGCTGGAAAAGGAGCAAATATTAGAGACCTATTCTGCACAGCTCCAAAAGTCCTGAAACTTCATGGAAGTCATTTTTGGGATTAATAAAAATTACTGAGCGAAGAAAATACCAGAGGGGGCCCACACCCTGGCCATGAGGGTGGGGGGCGCGCCCTACCCCCCTGGGCTGCCCCCTGCCTCGTGGGCCCCCTGGCAGGCCTCCGGTGCCCATCTTCTGCTAAATGAAGTCTTTCGTCCGAGGAAAAATCATAAGCAAGCTTTCGGGAAGAAACTCCGCCGCCACGAGGCGGAACATTGGCGGAACCAATCTAGGGCTCCGGCAGAGATGTTCTGCCGGGGAAACTTCCCTCCGGGAGGGGGAAATCATCGCCATCGTCATCACCAACGATCCTCTCATCGGGAGGGGGTCAATCTCCATCAACATCTTCACCAGCACCATCTCCCCTAAAACCCTAGTTCATCTCTTGTATCCATTCTTTGTCCCAAAGCCTCAGATTGGTACCTGTGGGTTGCTAGTAGTGTTGATTACTCCTTGTAGTTGATGCTAGTTGGTTTATTTGTTGGGAGATCATATGTTCAGATCCATTATGCATATTAATACCCCTCGGATTATGAACATGAATATGATTTGTGAGTAGTTACGTTTGTTCCTGAGGACATGGGAGAAGTCTTGCTATTAGTAGTCATGTGAATTTGGTATTCGTTCGATACTTTGATGAGATGTATGTGTTCTTTCCTCTAGTGGTGTTATGTGAACGTCGACTACATGACACTTCACCATTGTTTGGGCCTAGAGGAAGGCATTGGGAAGTAATAAGCAGATGATGGTATGCTAGAGTGACAGAAGCTTAAACCCTAGTTTATGAGTTGCTTCGTAAGGGGCTGATTTGGATCCATATGTTTCATGCTATGGTTAGGTTTACCTTAATACTTCTTTTGTAGTTGCGGATGCTTGCAATAGGGGTTAATCATAAGTGGGATGCTTGTCCAAGTAAGGACAGCACCCAAGCCCCGGTCCACCCACATACCAAATTATCAATGTAACGAACGCGAATCATATGAGCGTGATGAAAACTAGCTTGACGATAATTCCCATGTGTCCTCGGGAGCGCTTTTCTCTATATAAGAGTTTGTCCAGGCTTGTCCTTTGCTACAAAAAGGATTGGGCCATCTTGTTGCACTTTATTTACACTTGTTACTTGCTACCTGTTACAAATTACCTTATCACAAAACTATCTGTTACCGATAATTTCAGCGCTTGCAGAGAATACCTTGTTGAAAACCGCTTATCATTTCCTTCTGCTCCTCGTTGGGTTTGACACTCTTACTTATCAAAAGGACTAGGATAGATCCCCTATACTTGTGGGTCATCACTTGCTCTTCGGGAAGTCCTCCAGTTTGGAGGAAATGGACTATGTGTCGTGCCCAAGTTGGAGCCTGAGGCTCGGCAACATAGAATAGTGGCACCTCCTCATCCGTGGGAGCGCATTCCTCGACCGTGGGGACCGATGGTCTGGCGAGAGGGTTCCCAGCAAGCTCTATGCCAAGAGCCTCGGGAGGTTCTACGTGGAGAGGCTTGTCGGAGTCCAACTTCCTCCTTTTCCTGACCATTATTGCCGGGGATACGGAGGGCTGAGTCAGATGGAGAACAAAAGTTCCTGGTTCCAGAAGGAGCTTTTGCGCAGTGCACTTTGACAGATGATCAACAATGCTATTTTCCGCACGGGGTACGTGCTATGTTTGCAATCCGTCAAAGCGCTCCTCCAAATTTATCACTTCCTCAACAAATGCCTCCATCAATGGATTTTGGTAATCCTTGTTGACTTGTCTCACCACAAGTTGCGAGTGTCCACAGATGACCAGCTTCTTGATTCCTAGTTCTGTTGCAATTCTGAGCCCGACAAGGAGCTGTTCATACTCTGCAGTATTGTTGGTAGCCTTCTCCCGGGGAAAATGCATCTGGACGACGTACTTAAGGTGTTCCCTAGTGGGAGCAATGAGAAGCACGCCAGCCCCTGCACCTTGTAGGAAGAAGGCACCATCAAAATACATGATCCATTCTTGGGGCGCTTCCTTGCCGGGAATAACTGTGTTCAACACTTCTTCATCAGGAGTTGGTGTCCACTCTGTAATAAACTCTAGCAATGCTCTACTCTGAATAATTGATGTGCTCTCAAACCTCAAACCAAAAATGGATAACTCCAAGGCCCACTCCACTATCCTGCCGGTGGCCTCAGGGTTTTGGAGTATCCTTTGCAAAGGAAAATGGGTGACAACCGTGATCTCGTGGGCTTGGAAGTAGTGGTGCAGTTTCCTTGAGGCCATGACGAGGCCAAAAATCAACTTTTGCATGCCAGAGTACCTGGATCTAGCCCCCTGCAACAGGGAGCTGACGAAGTACACCGGGCGCTGCACCACCTTCTTCCTTGCCGCAACCTTGGGACTTCCTTCGCTACCTTGCTCTTCTCTGTCTTGAACTACATTTGACTTTGTCGGGGTGTCTTCACTTTCCTCTCCGGAGGGGACAATGGTCATGGCTGCCGCTTCATCCACTTCCCGCTGCGCCACCAGTGCTGCACTAACCACTTGATCAGTTGCCGCTAAGTATAGCAGCAACAACTCTTGTGGTTTGGGAGCGACCAAAGTGGGCACAGAGGAAAGATAGGCCTTCAAATCATGTAGCACAGCGTCTGCCTCCGGGGTCCACTCCATAGGTCCTCCCTTCTTCAAGATTTCGAAGAATGGCAAGGCGCGCTCGGCAGACTTGGAAATGAATCTGCTAAGCGCGGCAACACATCCAGTCAAAAGCCTCACATCCTTAACTGTCTTGGGTGCTTGAATCTGCTCGATAGCCTTGATCTTGTCGGGGTTGGCCTCTATCCCCCGATGGGACACAAAGAAGCCAAGTAGCTTGCCGGAAGGAATGCCAAACACAAACTTCTCTGGGTTCAGCTTCAAGTTGATCTTGCGCAGATTAGCAAATGTCTCTTCCAAATCCTGAATGAGGGTTGATCTATCCTTGGTTTTGACCACAATATCATCCATGTAAGCTTCAATGTTCCTGTGCAGCTTAGACTCAAAGCCAATTTGTACTGCCCTTGCAAAAGTGGATCCGGCGCTCTTCGACCCGACGGGCATCCGGACGAAGCAGTACGTGCCACATGGTGTTATAAACGTGGTCTTCTCTTCGTCTTCCTTTGACATAAAGATCTGGTGGTATCCATAGTAGGCATTCATGAAGGAAAGCAGGTCGCACACGGAGGTGGAATCCACAATCTGGTCGATGAGCGGCAAGGGAAATGGGTCCTTCGGGCATGCCTTGTTCAGATCCGTAAAATCTATGCACAACCTCCATTTCCCATTAGCCTTGTGTACCACCAGAGGATTTGCTAACCACGTTGATGCAGTACTCCTCTGACCAGACCAGCTGCCTCAAGTTTCTTGATCTCCTCGGCAATGAATTGCGGCCGCTCCAAGGCTTGCTTCCGGATCTTCTGCTTGACGGGTCGGGCATGTGGGAAGACAACAAGGTGGTGCTCGATTACCTCCCTGGGAACACCGGGTATATCAGATGGTTGCCAGGTAAACACATCGACATTCGCCTGCGGGAAGGCAACGAGCGCGCTTTCCTATTTGTCATCGAGGGTGGCACTGATAGTGAAGGTAGCATCGGTGACAGCCAGCCCTGTGATGTTGCTTGAAGCTACGTCGGTATTTCCCCAAAGAGGAAGGGATGATGTAGCACAGCGGCGGTAGGTATTTCCCTCAGATATGAAACCAAGGTTATCGAACCAGTAGGAGAACCAAGCAACACAACGTAAACAGCCCCTGCACACAGATAACAAATCCTCGCAACCCGACATGTTAAAGGGGTTGTCAATCCCTTCTGGGTACGATGCCTCAAGATAGGCAAACAGACGTGAGATAAAATTGTAGTAGATTAGTAGATAGAACGCCAAATAAAATAAATAAGAATAAATTACAGCAAGGTATTTCTCTATTTTTGGTTTAATAGATCTGAAAATAAATGCAAAAGAAAAGTAGATCGCAAAGGCAAATATATGAGAAAGAGACCCGGGGGCCGTAGGTTTCACTAGTGGCTTCTCTCGAGAAAAATAGCAAACGGTGGGCGAACAAATTACTGTTGGGCAATAGATAGAACTTCAAATACTCATGACGATATCCAGGCAATGATCATTATATAGGCATCACATCCAAGATTAGTAGACCGATTCCTGCCTGCATCTACAACTATTACTCCACACATCGACCGCTATGCAGCATGCATCTAGTGTATTAAGTTCATGGAAAAACGGAGTAATGCAATAAGAACGATGACATGATGTAGACAAGATCTATCTATGTAGAGATAGACCCCATCGTTTTATCCTTAGTAGCAATGATACATATGTGTCGGTTCCCCTTCTGTCACTGGGATCAAGCACCGTAAGATCGAACCCACTACAAAGCACCTCTTCCCATTGCAAGATAAATAGATCAAGTTGGCCAAACAAAACCCAAATATCAGAGAAGAAATACGAGGCTTTAAGCAATCATGCATATAAGAGATCAAAGAAACTCAAATAACTTTCATGGATATAAGAAGATAGATCTGATCATAAACTCAAAGTTCATCGATCCCAACAAACACACCGCAAAAGAGTTACATCATATGGATCTCCAAGAGACCATTGTATTCAGAATTCAGAGAGAGAGAGAGATGAAGCCATCTAGCTACTAACTACGGCCCCGAAGGTCTACAAAGAACTACTCACGCATCATTGGAGAGGCACCAATGGAGGTGGTGAACCCCATCCGAGATGGTGTCTAGATTGGATCTGGTGGTTCTCGACTCTGCGGAGGCCGGATGAATATTTCGTCGACTCCCCTAGGGTTTTGGGAATATTGGGGTATTTATAGAGCAAAGAGGTGGTCCGGGGGACACCCGAGGTGGGCACAACCCACCAGGGCGCGCCCTGGTGGGTTGTGCTCTCCTCGGAGCACCCGCGAGGCGTAGCCAGGCCCCATTATGTTCCTTATGGTCCCAAAAAAATCTCCGTGAAGTTTCGTTGCGTTTGGACTCCATCTGATATTGATTTCCTGTGATGTAAAAAACATGCAGAAGAAAACAACTGGCACTTGGCACTATGTCAATAGGTTAGTGTGACGCCCCAAGACCGACGCTCCAGACGGCTTCCACGTTCTTCGTGATCGTCACGTGTATTTATTTGTTTATTGCATTCATCATTGCATCATCCGCATTGCAGCCGCATGTTTTCTTAAAACTCTTAGTTCGTTCGTAGTTGCCGCGTCTCTCCGTTGTCCGTTCCGAGACCAACCGGGGTTTCGAGTCCCTCTTGTCTGGCCGTTTAATCACATTGCTCAATGCTCGAACCCCCCTTGCGCGCTTCCGAAAGTTGTCCCGAACCCGAACCGCTCAGTCATGACCATTGGGTCCAGATCATCCCCAAACATCTATAAAACATCTCCGTTTTCTTATTAGGACTCCTGTCGTGGAATTGTCACGGCAGATGTCCTCGTGCAAGGACTTAGTCGTGGAGCCATCGCCGCTAGGAAGCTTAAAGGGGTTAAACGGGACAAAGGACACAAGGATTATACTGGTTCGGCCCCTTACATTGAAGGTAAAAGCCTACTCTAGTTGAGGTGGTATTGCTTAGGGTTTCTATGACCAGGAGCTAAACCGCTCTGCTTGGCTATGGATCTGATCTTACTTGTCCTGAACCGCCGCCGGGTCGTCCCTTTATATAGAAAGGTTAACGCCCAGCGGCTCTCAGAGTCCTGGCCGGCTCATAAACTATGTCCGGCTCGGACTCTTAACTATTCTTGCCTTACACTACAAGTCATGCCACAACGGCGGTTTACCACTACAGGCCTTAAGCCGCCTCTGGGCCTTAGACCTATCACTAAACCGCCATCCTTAACCTGTCCTTGGGCTTCTGAACAAAGAGTTGTCGCAACGTAACCCGGCGCATCTACGGCGGGTTACACCAGTAGCTATATCCTCAACATTAGGCCCCACATTGATTTGAACCGGTTCATGTCAATCTTCAATACCTTAAGAGAAAATCTTCCGGCCTCTGTTTGCGCGAAGGTTATAACCCGCCATGACGTCATCTTCTGGATTCGTGGTAACCCGCCGTGACGTCATCCGCCATTAATGCACGTTCCGTCCAACGTATCTCATCGGATCCTTATCTTAATAACTATCCCGAAAATCGAGGCGCCTCTGCAGCTGGATAATCATGTCTTCAGCCTCCTCGTTTCTCGCGCCCACTAAACAGCCGTCCCTTATAAATAGGCCCGACCGGGTCCTCTCTCACTCCTCCCTTTCCATCGTCTTCCTCCTCTCAACATCTCAGTGCCCGAGCTCCGCCGCCGCCGTCGCGCCTCTCATCTTCCTCAGCCTCGGCCGCTGCATCAACCTGAGCTAGTCCAGAGAACGGCGGCGACTCTCCGCAGTGAACCTGCAACTGTAAGTCCTCTTCTTCTCAAACATCAGATCCGCATTAGGGTTCCGTGTTCCTCTCTATTCTTTCGTAGTTCATCTCTGTTCTTTCATAGTTCTTCCACCACGACTTCTTTTGATTCGGAGAACAGTATAGAACTCCTGCGGTAGTGGTTTCGCACCCATTTCCAATACTAGCATATCCCTTTTGCTTGCAAAAAGACCTCATTAGGACTTATGAACTTCTCTGTGCCAGTTTTTAGGTCTAGAAAATTTTCCTTTTTGGACGACCGTTTGATCCAAAATAATTACTGCAATCTGTGAAACTTGTTTGTGCAACACTTAGGCAAAAATTGCATCTGTTAGCTATGGCGGCTCATGTCACCGGCTTAAAAAAGGTTATGCTTCATGAATATTCCGGGTCATCCATAACAGAGTCAAATAACTTAGTTGCTCATTGTATCCATAGCGGCATAAATAACCCGACACAATTGGCCATATATCATTAGGCCCCTTCATAAGCCGCCACCTTAAATACTGAACCGAAATTTCCCTCCGGCTTAAATTTGAACCGGAATTTTTATTTTGTCATAGGCTTCCATCCTTCACAATGCCGCCCAAGGCTCCCAAAGTGCCCATTACATGCAACTGGGTTAGATCCAACGTTACTGACAACACCTTAGCTGACTTCGCGAAAACGGGTTACCTGCCCAAGAAAGAGGTCATGTCCTATCGTGCTCCTGACCCATCCGAAGAGAGGCCTCAATCCAAGGATGGGGAAATTGTCATATTTACTGATCACATGAACCGGGGCGTTGCTCCTCCCGGCTCAAAATTCTTCAGAGATGTCCTACACTTCTTTGATCTGTGACCTCAAGACATCGGACCCAATTCCGTGTCAAACATCTGCAACTTCCAAGTGTTCTGTGAGGTGTACCTCGGAGAAGAACCCAGCTTGCTGCTCTTTAGGGAGTTATTTTACCTGAACTGCCAGAATGAATGTGCCAACGGGCCTAGCTTGGAACTTGGTGGAATTTCAATCCAACGACAGAGAGATTGTATCTTTCCTTATGCTGAGCCGCCAAGACACCCGAAAGATTGGAACCAGACATGGTTCTACTGCCAGGACACTTCTCCGGCTGACGAGAACCCACTGCCCGGCTTTCGCGCCCTGTGTCTGGAGTCAAATCACCCCTTGCCAGACAAATTATCTCAGGCTGAACGTCAACCACTTACACCCACCATCAACAAAATCAAAGCTCTTCTGGGGAACGGCTTAAATGGTATTGATCTGGTCCGGGTCTGGGTTGCCTGGCAGGTGATTCCTTTAAGCCACCGCCCCGGCTTGATGTGTGATTACACGGGCCAGAAGGATGATCCTCTTCGACACAGTCCAGACGACTTACCTGAGGACGTCATTGATGATACAACCAAGTCGCTTCTGAACGAGAGCCTGGCAGATTGCGGGAGAGTGGGCTTAAGCCCTTTCTGCAAGACTAACCCGGCTCCAGCGGTAAACAATTGACCTGAATACTTCTCCTTCCATTTTAACGATTTTGTCTTAACTCACTAACCTTTGTTGTACTTTACAGGCTAATGATAAATTCTGGAAGGTCAAGTATGACCACGAAGCCGCCAAGAAAGCCAGAAAAGTTAAGAAAGCCGCCAGGAAAGCCGCTCCCCATAAGAAGGGGAGTAAACCTAGCACCTCGGACCTGCTTCGTCTGGAAGACACCTCCGAGTCAGAGGTAGCTCTTGACTCTTTAGGCTCCTTTTTTAACCATCTTATTGACATGGATTATCAGCAGGAGGACACTGGAACAAGTCATGAATTGAATGAAGAGGTAACTATAATTTCATCCGACTCCGAGCCTTTGCCGAGACGGAAAGTTCGAAGAGTAACCCGGAAAGTAAGATTTTCACATCCTTTAGCTTATCAAGATCCTCAATTTCTTTTGAAGCGGCAGATTTATGAGAGCCGAAGGCAGACCCGGACCAGCAAAGATGCAGACCTCTCCTCCGGCTTACCCGAAGCATCAAGGAAGCGCCGGACTGAGGTTATCTCCGACTTATATCCTTTTCATCCTTTGGCGGGCGTCACTCGTCAACCACTCAATTCTTCTGATTCAAACTACCAGGGAACTTCACCTTCCTCCGGCGACTCAATGCAGTCTAGCTTGCCGGCCTTCAAGACCGCACCCGGGTAATGATGATCAGCTTATTTTGTGCTTATCTTACTCATGTTTTTGCACTAACCCTTTGACTTTCAGTGTACAAGTAAAGCCCAGCAAGAGGGCGAAGAAAAATAAGCCGGCCGAAGAGCCGGTCCTGACTGAACTTGATGCTTCTGCTCATGAGCCGCCGTCTGCTCCAGCTCCTGAAACCACCACTGCTCCATCTGATGAACAAATTATGGAGGGTTCTGATAACCCGGAGATCCTCAGTCCGGCTCATCCGGATGACCCGGATGTTGTAATTACCCGGACCGAGTTTGTTGAACCGGGAACACCCACCATGTCGGCTAGGTGCTCTGCCAAGGAAGAACTTCTGGAACGCCGCAGGGCCAGGCTGGACATCACTGATTATGCTAATCTGAGCATTGGAGATATTGTCGCTGGCTATATTAATCAAGTGCACAACAGCCGGGACCTGGAAATTGATATGGTGAAGCAAGTCCAGCAAAAGTCTGAGGTATGACTCTCTTGCTTACTCCATAGTCATCCTTACCATGCCAGCCCCCAAGTCTATTACTTATGATGAAATATGTTGTAGACTTAATACCGGCTTAATAATCACTGCAAGAAAATCGGCTTACCTGATAACACTCAAGGGCCGGGTCATAATTGAACCGGTCCTTACCTTATTTTAATCAAGTAGTTGAGCAATTTTACACATTAGCCCCCAAGTGTCGAGTACCTTTGCCTGCAAAGTGTTTGGGACTTATTTTCATGATCCGGCACTGTAAATAGAGCTCTTCAGCATACATTAGCCCCCAAGTGCTAAGTGTCTTTGCTTGCAAAGTGCTTGGGACTTAATGTTGCATTATAATCACCCTAACTGTAACCCGGAATTTGTACAGGCCGTCTGTAAGGAATTTGAATCGGAAATCTCTGATCTGAAGAACCGCCTGAAGACTTAGGAAAGTGAAACTCAAAAGGCCAACTCCAAATTTGAATTCAGTGTATCTGCACAAGAGAAGCTGAAGAAAAAATTTGAAGCAGAAAGAAAAGCCTGGGCGGATGAAAAGACTGCTTTGCTCAGCCGGGCCGAACAAGCGGAGGCCACTCTTACTGAAAGAACCGCCGAACTAACCGGCTTAAAACGCCATGTATCTCAGATGGTCTCTGCAATCTTTGGTAAGTTACTCTGCAAGTTTCTAACTAGTTTACATCGTTCTTTTCCCACAAGTATCTCAATTGCCATCAGCTCACCTGACTTTGTAATGCAGGTCCCAGGAGTTCCAATCTCAACCAGGACGTGCTGACCAAGCTGAAGGCGGTTTACACCTTGGTAGAGCAACTTTACACCGGGTCACAACGTGCCTTAGCCGTTGTGGCGCTGTCAAATGAAGTTCCTACTCACCTGGCGGATGTACTCAGGCGGCTTGCCGTACTTCCTCAACGCTTCCAAGAGTTGAGACGGGCTTCTGCAAGAGCCGGAGCTATAGCCGCTCTGAGCCGGGCCAAGGCATTTTTACCGGAGTTAGACCCGGCCGACATCACCCTTGGGTACCCCAGCTTGAAGGAAGACGGCACCCCCTTTGACCAGAAGGACTTCGCCGCTTGTGTGAAGAGCGTACGCCCTGTGGCCATTTTGATTGGCAATGACACAGTTCTTACCAAATATCAACCGGGCTATGACACGGAGAATCAGAGAATCCCAACACCACGTTATGAAGCAGTCAGCCTGATTCCTCCAACTCGTAAGCATACCTTCGCCCCTGAAGATGACCCGGCCGGGTTAATTGATGATGAGGCTCAATTTGAAGCCTTGAGTGGCATTGACTGGAAATCATCAACCTTCCAGGTCATGGAAACAACCGGAGGAGCGGAGATGGATGACCCGGAAACCTCAGGCCAACAACGCCCTTGAACTCGCAGGCGGCTCATGGTCATGTCTTAAAAGACGATGCCTCACCTTTTGGACTCGGGGAGTCATGTAATAGAGTAGAACAAACACTTAATTTTATCATGCCATCGCGCACGTGTGTAGCGCTCAACATTGTTTAAGCTGCCCTTTTATATTCTTCCGGGTTATGCTTGATCCTCTGTTTTCCTTATGTTTAAAGAGTTGTCTTTAATTGTCCTCCATAGAAAACAAATCACAAGTCTCTAGGCGGCTTACCGCATGGAGAGTCATATGTTTTACATATAACCCGGAATATGAATCACAGTCAAAATAAACCGGCTCTCAATTATATCTTCGAGATAATCATAAAAGCATACCTGCGAGCATTCAAGTACACTTCTGGTTTATGTAACCCGAATAATGAGGTTGAGAACTCAACTCCGGTTCACCAGCACATATAATGCTTATTATGTGCCATCAACATTATTAATCAAGGCTAAGCCGGTGGAATAAGAACCACCCTTGAATACTTTTGATATGATCAAAATAACTTGTTTGCAACAAAAAGATTTCAAAATTTTGGAGGCTTCTGATTCGAATACGACCAGAGAACCGTCCCAAAGGGGTTAAGCTAAGATTCGAATACGATCATATAGCCCCCAGTGGGCTTTGGCGTTGCCAATCAAGAGGGTACCGACAGCTATGTTCTCTTTGGTTCGAATACGACCTATGTTTGAACAGGAAGCCCCCAAATGACCTTGAGAGTTGTTTAACGACGCTGATTCGAATACGATCCACGTCGGTTCCCAAAGGGGGTTGAGCTATGATTCAAATATGATCAAGAAACTCCCCAATGAGCTCGGCAATATGCCAATCAAGTGGGTATCGGCATCTATGTTCTGTTTGGTTCGAATACGACCTATGTTTGAACAGGAAGCCCCCAAGTGATCATATTCTTAACGGCTAGATTCGAATACGATCATAAGTCGGATCAACCTCCAAGTGACCATGTAATGTTACATGTAATATTACAATGGAAATAACAGTGATATATTTACCTTTGGAGGAAAAAAGGACAGAGGTCCTGCTTTATTATTTATCACAATATATACATGGCTATAGAAATATGTACATTATGAGAGCCGGTGGCTCAAGTGTAATAAGGCCGAAGCTGAGCTATGTTCCACGGCCGGCGGGTCTCCTCCTCCGACTTACGTGAATCTTTGTGCTCCCGAACATCGATAAGGTAATATGACCCGTTGTGCAAGTTCTTGCTGACCACAAAGGGCCCTTCCCAAGGCGGGGATAACTTGTGTGCGTCTGTTTGATCCTGGATGAGCCGGAGCACCAAATCACATTCCTGAAAGACCCTGGACTTAACCCGGCGGCTGTGATAGCGGCGCAGGTCTTGTTGGTAAATCGCCGAGCGAGCTGCTGCTATGTCATGCTGTTCGTCCAACAAGTCAAGAGCATCTTGACGCACTTGCTCATTATCCACCTCGACGTAAGCCGCCACTCGAGGCGAATCATGACGGATGTCGTTAGGGAGGACCGCCCCAGCTCCATAAACCATGAAGAAAGGCGTGTAACCCGTAGACCTGTTAGGAGTAGTATTGATGCTCCATAATACGGAGGGTAACTCCTCCACCCAACAACCCGGCGTCCGTTGCAAAGGGACCAAAAGCCGGGGCTTGATGCCCTTCAAGATTTCCCGATTGGCTCTCTCAGCTTGACCATTGGATTGAGGGTGAGCCACTGATGAAACATCAAGCCGAATATGCTCTCGTTGACAAAATTCCTCCATGGCACCTTTAGGCAGATTGGTACCATTGTCAGTTATAATGTTGTGTGGAAAACCAAAGCGAAATATCACCTTTTTCATGAACTGGACCGCCATGGCTGCATCACACTTACTAACTGGCTTTGCCTCTACCCACTTTGTGAATTTGTCAACCGCCACCAAGAGGTGGGTCTTCTTATCCTTGGACCTTTTGAAAGGCCCAACCATATCAAGCCCCCAGACTGCAAACGGCCAAGTGATTGGAATCATCCTCAACTCTTGAGCCGGCACGTGAGCCCGTCTAGAAAACTTCTGACAACCGTCACATTTACTGACCAAGTCCTCTGCATCACCATGAGTCGTCAGCCAATAAAAACCATGACGAAAAGCCTTGGCCACAAGGGATTTTGAGCCGGCATGATGGCCACAATCCCCCTCGTGAATCTCACGTAAAATTTCTTGACCTTCCTCAGAGGAAACACAACGCTGAAAAGCTCCAGTGACGCTGCGATGATGCAGCTCGCCATTGATAATTATCATTGACTTAGACCGCCGGGTTATTTGTCTGGCCAAAGTTTCATCCTCAGGCAATTCTCCCCGGGTCATGTAAGCCAAGTAAGGCACTGTCCAATCTGGGATAACATGGAGAGCCGCCACCAACTGTGCTTCTGGGTCAGGAACGGCCAAGTCTTCCTCTGTAGGCAACTTGACAGAAGGGTTATGCAGAATATCCAAGAAAGTATTAGGCGGCACCGGCTTTCGCTGAGAGCCCAGTTGGCTTAATGCATCAGCTGCCTCGTTCTTTCTGCGGTCAATGTGTTCTACTTGGTAACCCTGAAAATGTCCAGCAATGGCATCAACTTCACGGCGATAAGCCGCCATGAGGGGGTCCTTGGAATCCCACTTGCCTGATACTTGTTGGGCCACTAAATCTGAGTCGCCAAAGCACCTTACCCGGCTTAGGCTCATCTCCTTAGCCATCCGAAGACCATGGAGCAAGGCCTCGTACTCAGCTGCATTGTTGGTACAGGGAAACATCAACCGTAGTACATAACAAAACTTGTCACCTCGAGGGGAAGCTAACACAACTCCAGCCCCCGAGCCCTCCAATTGCCTGGACCCGTCAAAGTGAATAGTCCAGTATGTATTATCCGGCTTCTCTTCAGGCACCTGCAGCTCTGTCCAATCGTTGATGAAATCCACCAATGCTTGAGATTTGATAGCAGTGCGTGGCATGTATTTTAGACCATGAGGCCCAAGTTCTATAGCCCACTTAGCAACTCTTCCTGTGGCCTCTTTGTTTTGGATGATATCTCCTAGGGGAGCAGAACTGACCACAGTGATAGGGTGGCCCTGGAAATAATGCTTAAGCTTCTGGCTTGCCATGAACACCCCATAAACAAGCTTCTGCCAATGTGGATATCGTTGTTTGGACTCAATGAGTACTTCGCTGACGTAGTAAACCGGCCGCTGAACCAGATGTTCCTTACCCGCTTCCTTACGCTCCACCACCACAGCCACACTGATGGCTTGTGTGTTAGCGGCTACGTACAACAACAAGGGCTCCTTATCGATAGGACCGGCAAGGACTGGCGGCTCAGCTAGCTGTCTTTTCAAATCCTCAAAAGCAGCATTAGCAGCATCATTCCAGACAAAGTCATCTGTTTTCTTCATCATCTGATATAGTGGCATGGCCTTTTCACCCAACCGGCTTATAAACCGACTCAAAGCAGCGATGCGACCCGCCAGACGCTGGACGTCATTTATGCACGCCGGCTTAGCCAGAGAGGTGATTGCCTTGATCTTCTCCGGGTTAGCTTCAATGCCTCTGTGAGAAACCAGAAAACCCAAGAGCTTGCCTGCAGGAACACCAAAAACACACTTGGCCGGGTTAAGCATCATCTTGTAGACCCGGAGATTATCAAAGGTCTCTTTCAGATCATCTACCAAGGTTTCCTTCTCTCTGGATTTTACCACAATATCATCCACGTAAGCATGAACGTTGCGCCCAATCTGATTATGAAGACAATTCTGCACGCAACGCTGGTAAGTCGCCTGTGCACTCTTGAGCCCAAAAGGCATAGACACATAACAGAAGGCTCCAAAAGGAGTAATGAACGCCGTCTTCTCTTGGTCCTTAACAACCATTTTGATCTGATGGTAACCAGAGTATGCATCCAAAAAACTCAAATGCTCACAACCCGCCGTAGCATCAATAATTTGATCAATACGAGGGAGAGCGAAAGGATCAGCCGAACAAGCCTTGTTTAAATCCGTATAATCCACGCACATACGCCAGGTGCCGTTCTTCTTGAGCACGAGCACCGGGTTAGCTAACCACTCTGGATGAAAGACTTCAACGATAAACCCGGCCGCCAAGAGCCGGGCTACCTCCTCACCAATGGTTTTCTGCCTCTCCTCATTAAACCGCCGGAGGAATTGCCTGACTGGCTTAAACTTCGGATCAATATTAAGAGTATGCTCAACGAGTTCTCTTGGTACACCCGGCATGTCAGAAGGTTTCCATGCAAAGATGTCCCTATTCTCACGGATGAACTCGATGAGCGCGCCTTCCTATTTCGGATCCAGATTGGCACTGATGTTGAACTGCTTAGATGAGTCACCTGGAACAAAGTCAACAAGTTTAGTCTCATCAGCTGACTTAAATTTCATTACCGGCTCATGCTCCGTGGTTGGCTTTTTCAAAGACGTCATATCTGCCAGGTCAACGTTATCCTTGTAAAACTTCAATTCCTCTGTCGCACAAACAGATTCAGCGTAAGCATCGTCACCTTCCTCACACTCCAAGGCTATCTTTCGGCTGCCATGAACCGTAATGGTCCCATTGTGACCTGGCATCTTGAGCTGCAAATACACGTAACACGGCCGTGCCATGAATTTGGCGTAAGCCGGCCGCCCAAATAAAGCATGGTACAGGCTTCTTATTTTAGCCACCTCAAAAGTCAGTTTTTCCGCCCTGTAGTTGTACTCATCTCCAAAGGCTACTTCCAGCTCGATCTTACCGACTGGGTACGCCGACTTACCGGGCACCACCCCATGGAAAACAGTGTTGGACTGGCTGAGGTTTTTATCAGTTAACCCCATACGACGGAAGGTCTCATAATAGAGGATGTTGATGCTACTGCCTCCGTCCATGAGCACTTTAGTGAATTTATACCCCCCGACCTGAGGAGCCACCACCAAGGCCAGGTGACCCGGATTATCAACCCGGGGTGGATGATCTTCCCTACTCCATACAATAGGCTGCTCAGACCATCTTAAATAGCGTGGAACCGCCGGCTCAACAGCATTCACAACCCTTTTATGAAGCTTCTGATCTCGCTTGCACAGACTGGTAGTAAACACATGATACTGTCCACCATTGAGCTGTTTTGGATTGGTCTGGTGTGCCCCCTGCTGCTGCTGCTGATTACCCTGGCCAGATTGCTGATTAAAACCTCCTTGATTACTTTGAAAGTTCTGAGAATTGGAATTTGAGCCACCGCCCGGGCCATGAAAGCCGCCGCCGCCTGAGCCGCCGCCCTGCCCATTGTTGCCATTAAAAGCGTTGGAATTCTTGAAGGCTTTCATGATTGCGCAGTCTTTCCATATATGAGTGGCCGGCTTTTCCCTAGAGACATGCCTTGGACAGGGCTCATTCAACAACTGCTCAAGCGTCGAGCCTGACCCGCCGGCTCGGGGAGGTGGTCTCCCCTTACGTCAGTGGTTGTTACCCTGCGCATTGGCGTTGGCCACAAACTCCATACTGCCATCTGCCTTACGTTTGTTACCTCCCTGGTTCGCCGGGTTAAGCTGAGGGCCCTTGCCTTTGCCATTCTTCTTTCCCTTCCCTGTCCTTTCATCATCAGACGCGGGATCCTTGGTACTATCAGAGTCATCGTACTTGACCAGAGCCGCCATCAGCGTACCCATATCATTGCAATCGCGCTTGAGCCGCCCGAGCTTCATCTTCAGGGGCGCAAAACGACAATTTTGCTCCAACATTAAGACTGCAGAGCCGGCATCCATCTTATCAGACGAATGTATTATCTCTTTGACCCGGCGAACCCAATGGGTTGTAGACTCGCCCTCTTGCTGCTTGCAGTTAGTCAAATCCACAATTGACATAGATTGCCTACATGTATCTTTGAGTTTTGGATGAACCGGGCTTTTAGCTCTGCCCATGACCCGATAGAATTAGGCGGCAGTCCTTTCAACCAAGTGCGGGCGGTCCCATCCAACATCATGGTGAAGTATTTGGCCATTGCCGCTTCGCTGACCTCTAGCAACTCCATAGCCATCTCGTAGCTCTCGATCCATGCTCCGGGTTGTAAATCAGCCGTATAATTAGGTACCTTCCTAGGTCCTTTGAAATCCTTAGGCAGACATTCATTACGGAGAGCCGGCACCAGACAAGGGACACCTCCGGTCCTCGTAGGTATACCCGCCTCGATAGAAGCCGTCGGATAAACCGGGAGGGGCTGGTAAGCCGTCAACTGAGGCACCTGCTCCGCCTCTTGCCGTGCTCTGTCTTGGTCTACCGCGTTAAAGGCTCCATTATGTGCCGGGCCGTGGCCAGCCGGCAAGTCACGGCGTCGGACGTTGCTTGAGCCGGTCGCTGAGACCATGTGTCTGCTATAACTTGGGCTCCGGCCTGGACGAGGGGTTGAATGAATCATGTCCCGGCTATATGAATATGCCTCCTGTTGCGCCAGAGCCGTCTGAAGAAGTTCTCTGACCCGGCGGGTTTCGACCGCCGTTGAAGAGTCGCCCTTGATTGGGAGAGCCGCCAGTCGCGCCGCCGCGGCGACCATGTTTTCCAACGGGTTGGCATAATGACCCAGTGGTATTGGCACGTACTGAGGCGGGGTAGTGTTCACACGGGGAGGCCCCATCACTTGCGGCTGAATCGGCGTTCCAGCCCCGGGTGTCGTGATCTCTGGCGGGTTACTGGGCCCTGCACCAGGCGTGTTGAAGAGGTTTCGAGGATCGTAAACCGAAGGTAGTCGAGATTGAGCCTTCTGATGCCTCCTTCTCATGATCTCATTGGATGCGTTCTGATCCATTGTGAGCCGGAAAGACTGCGCCTGAATCAGCTGAGTCTGGGCGTCGAGAGCCGCCCGCTCTGCAGCCATCCTGACCCCTTCCGCTGCCAGATCTTCCTTGGCTCTTGCTATATCCAGCTTTAACTGTGCCACCTCCGCATCATGTTGAGCTTGATCCGCTGGGACGACCGTAGCGGTTAACAGGGCCGTCATTTTATCTGTGAGATCCATTAGCACCTGAGCCGGCGAGTGCGCAGGGCCCCCTGCCCCAGCGGCAGGGTTTTGAACAGGTTGTGCGCCGGCCATGAAGATTCCAACCCGGCTGGGCGGCTCACAGGGGTCCGGAATACTGTCGCCATCGGAACAACCCCTGAGCCTGCCATCTTGAAGTTGATATAACGAGTTAGTCTCATCTGTGGACGACTCGCCGTCAGAGCGAGCGGCCGTCTCATCGCCAGATCCGGATCCTTCAGAGAGTCCTCCATGGACGCATCCCACGAAAGCACGCCTCAAGGCAGGCAGAGTCCGGGCGGGTCTCGCACGGTGAGCCGTCTCGATGAGGTCGGCGCAGAGGTCCGGCTCAGGGTCCGGCTCGCCAATCTTGCCAATGAAAACGTGGATTCCGCCGAAGGGGACCCGGTACCCGTACTCGATTGAGCCGGCGTCGGGGCCCCAGCTTGCATCGTCGATGTAGATCTTGCCGCGACGACTCTTGGTCATACGGCCCACAGCGTATCCCTTGAGCCCTTCGAAGCTGCCCTTCAAGAACTCAAATCCACCGTGCGCTGGCCCCACGGTGGGCGCCAACTGTCGTGGAATTGTCACGGCAGATGTCCTCATGCAAGGACTTAGTCGTGGAGCCATCGCCGCTAGGAAGCTTAAAGGGGTTAAATGGGACAAAGGACACGAGGATTATACTGGTTCGGCCCCTTACGTTGAAGGTAAAAGCCTACTCCAGTTGAGGTGGTATTGCTTTGGGTTTCGATGACCAGGAGCTAAACCGCTCTGCTTGGCTATCGATCTGATCTTACTTGTCCTGAACCACCGCCGGGTCGTCCCTTTATATAGAAAGGTTAACGCCCAGTGGCTCTCAGAGTCCTGACCAGCTCATAAACTGTGTCCGGCTCGGACTCTTAACTATTCTTGCCTTACACTACAAGTCATGCCACAACGGCGGTTTACCACTATGGGCCTTAAGCCGCCTCCGGGCCTTAGACCTATCACTAAACCGCCATCCTTAACCTGTCCTTGGGCTTCTGAACGAAGAGCTGTCGCAACGTAACCCGGCCCATCTACGGCGGGTTACACCAGTAGCTATATCCTCAACAACTCCCTACCTATTTATTTCTCGGCCGTCCGATTATGATCGGAGGGGCTAGATAGCCCTTAACCTAATCCACGTGATGTATATATATATATATCATCCAACCCTAGATCCTAGGAGCCTTGTCCCATCCTTCCATTCCCTCCGCCGCCACCAGACCAACTCCCTTCGCTCTCGGGATCTTCCCAGATCCCTCCCGATCCACCCACCTACCTCCCTTGGTTTCCGCCACCGCCCAATCCACAGCCTCCAATGCCTCGTCCCCGAGCCGAGCACCATGGAAGAGGAGCAGCGCTCCGCCCTCTCTCTGCTTTGCATTTGAACACCAGCCGCATCCAGCGCCCGCAGCTCCATTCCCGTGCGCCTCCTCTGCTCGGCCTCGCCGCCGTTCCGCCACCCCCAGCAAGCTCCGATGACCAGCAGGTCCCCAGCGCCGCCCTTTTTCGCTGCCTCCTCTGTTACCTGCTCTCGATCCCCCCTCTCTCTCATGTCCATGTCCCTCTCCCCGCCATGGACAGGTAACACCAAGACGTCGGCCACCAGGCGCTCAAGACGGTGCTACCCCTCGTCGGATCCGCCTGCCTCCGGCACCTCTCGCGCCTCGCCGTCCAGTCACCGCGTCGCCGTCCAGGACCCGGCTGTCCTCCCCTTCTTCTGCTGCGCGAGGAGAACGATGCATCGAGCGAGCGCCCGCTCGTCCCAGCCACGTTGACCGCGTACCTCGGGAAAACTCGCCGCCGCCATGGAGCGTCCCCGACCTCCACCTCGTCGCCCACGCCATCGCCTTGCTCCGCCCTTGCCGTCGTCCGCCGGTGAGCAGGACCAGCAGGTCATGTCGCCGTGCCTCTTCCTTCCCCGTCCCCGTCACCCTCTCTTTGTTCTCCATTTTTTCCCTCTGCCTCCAGTCTCAAGCTCTCTCAGTTTCCCAGCACAGGAGCTCGTCGTCGTCATCCTCGCCTGCCTTCCCTGCCGCGCCTCCGTTGACCCTGCATCGCGCCTTCCTCCTGGATCCGCTGCGCCTGCAGCCGCGCCAAGACGCCGCCGTTGCTCTGCTTCCTGACGAGCAGAGGACGTTCGCCCGCGCCTCGCGTTGACTGCGCCTTCGCCAAGTCCAGCGCCAGCTCGTGCCTGGGCCACCTCCCCTTCGCCCGTTCACCGGAGCCCAGCTCCTCCCCATCGAACTGGGCCTGGCCCAGCTAGGTGAGCTCCAGCCCGTCCTCTCTGATGGGTCCGTGTTCAGTTTTGGCCCGCGTATGTTTTTTTTTCAGCACCTGCGAATTTGTTCATTTATCCAGAGAGTCCAGATTTGCAGAAAAACCCCTCATGTTCATGCATATAATAACTCAACAACCGTGCATCGGATTGAAATGTTTTAAACATGTAAAATGCTTAGATTTTCATCTAGTTTCATAATATGCCGCTCTCATCCATGTTTAAAATGTTTAAACTTGCTGTTTATTTAATTTGCTTAAATGCCATGTTAAAATGATTTATTTCATAACTAATTAACCGTGACTCGGATTTAAATAAACTTTATATGTAAATGGGGTAGAAAAATGCCTAGTTTAACATGGTGCACTCATCTTGCATGTTTAACAACTCTAAAATATGGTTTAGGGCAGAACAGTACCAATTCCAAAATATGCATATGAGGATTTTCCGAAATTGTTGTTTGTTGTTCCGGCCTCATTTAAACTTGCCTAAATAGATAGTCTTACTATGCTTCACCTCTTGCCATGTTTAATAACATTTAATATTGTTGTGTACATAAACGAGAGAGAACTAAATAATTGATGTGGTGTTTCTTCAATATGCAACTCGTTGCATATTGAGCTCCGTTTAATTTGTAGTGTTGTTTGGTGCACTTTGCCATGCCATGCATATTTAAACCGGACATGCATCATACTTGTTTTTGCATCATGCCATGCTTATGTGATGGTTGTTTACTATGTTATTTGTTTCTTTTTGGGTTGCTTCTCTCGTTAGCTTCGGTTTCGTTCCGGAGGTGAGGATTCGATCGACTACATCCGTTTGTCTTCTTCATGGACTCGTTCTTCTTCCTAGCGGGATCTCAGGCAAGATGATCATACCCTCGAAATCACTTCTATCTTTGCTTGCTAGTTGTTCGCTCTATTGCGTTGCCGTGCTACCTACCACTTGTTATATCATGCCTCCCATATTGCCATGTCAAACCTCTAACCCACCTTTCCTAGCAAACCGTTGTTTGGCTATGTTACCGCTTTTGCTCAGCCCCTCTTATAGCGTTGCTAGTTGCAGGTGAAGATGAAGTTTGTTCCATGTTGGGACATGGATATTGTTGGGATCTCACAATATCTCTTATTTTAATTCATGCACCTATATACTTGGTAAAGGGTGGAAGGCTCAACCTTATGCCTGGTGTTTTGTTCCACTCTTGCCGCCCTAGTTTCCGTCATACTGGTGTTATGTTCCTTGATTTTGCGTTCCTTGCGCGGTTGGGTGATTTATGGGACCCCCTTGACAGTTCGCTTTGAATAAAACTCCTCCAGCAAGGCCCAACCTTGGTTTTACCATTTGCCTACCTAAGCCTTTTCCCTTGGGTTCTGCAGACTCAAGGGTCATCTTTATTTTAAACCCCCGGTCCAGTGCTCCCCTGAGTGTTGGTCCAACCTGTCAGTCGCCGGTAGCCACCAGGGGCAACTCTGGGTTCGCCTATCGGAAGCTTGGACAATCCGGTGTGACCTGAGAAGGAGGTACGTGCGACTCCTATCGGGATTGTCGACACATCGGGCGGCTTGCTGGTCTTGTTTTACCATTGTCGAAATTTCTTGTAACCGGGATTCCGAGACTGATCGGGTCTTCCCGGGAGAAGGAATATCCTTCGTTGACCGTGAGAGCTTATAATGGATTAAGTTGGGACACCCCTGCAGGGTATAAACTTTCGAGAGCCGTGCCCGCGGTTATGTGGCAGATGGGAATTTACTAACGTCCGGTTGTAGAGAACTTGACACTTGACTTAATTAAAATACATCAACCGTGTGTGTAGCCGTGATGGTCTCTTTTCGGCGGAGTCCGGGAAGTGAACACGGTTTTTGGGTTATGTTTGACGTAAGTAGGAGTTCAGGATCACTTCTTGATCATTACTAGTTGACGACCGTTTCGTTGCTCCTCTTCTCGCTCTTATTTGCGTATGTTAGCCACCATATATGCTTATTGCTTGCTGCAGCTCCACCTCACTACCTTCTCCTCCCCATAAGCTTAAATAGTCTTGATCTCGCGGGTGTGAGATTGCTGAGTCCTCGTGACACACCAGATACTTCCAAACAGTTGCAGGTGCCGACGATACCAGTGCAGGTGATGCAACCGAGCTCAAGTGGGAGTTCGACGAGGACCTTGGTCGTTACTATGTTTCGTTTCCTGTTGATCAGTAGTGGAGCCCAGTTGGGACGATCGGGGATCTAGCAGTTCGGTTATCTTCTTTTTATTTGGATTTGACAGTAGTCGGTCTATGTGTGTATCTTGAATGATGTATGAATTTATTTGTGTATTGTGTGAAGTGGCGATTGTAAGCCAACTCTTTATCCCATTCTTGTTCATTACATGGGATTGTGTGAAGATTGCCCTTCTTGCGACAAAACCACAATGCGGTTATGCCTCTAAGTCGTGCCTCGACACATGGGAGATATAGCCGCATCGTGGGTGTTACAAATTGGTAATCAGAGCCATCCCCGACTTAGGAGCCCCCTGCTTGATCGAATCGCTGGCGTTGTTGAGTCTAGAACAAAAATGTTTTGAGTCTTAGGATTATATATATCGGAGAGTAGGATTCTTTTTACTGCTCGGTCCCTTCGTCGCTCTGGTGAGGCCCCTGACGTAGAAGTTTTGACTCTCCTCTCCTCAAATTTCACTAAAAAAAATTAGGATCACGCGGGTATCTTGGAATCGTTCCAATGGTTTTGTGACGAGAACATTGTTCTTGGTGCCTCCTGACATTTAGGGATTGTGGCAGTGTCCCGGGGAGTTGAGCTCTGAGGTGTTGTCGTCACAATTTTATCGTTGCTGTTCTGGAATACTTGAGTTTCGCCGACATCGAAAATCTCTTTTATGCAGTTGTTGGTGAGATCACCTCGACGCCACCCAGTACTGGGGCGGGAGTTCGGGAGTATTGGCATAACTCGTATAACGGATGCTTTTCGAAGGTTGAGGTAAATGATTTCCGAAGGTTTCTTGGTTATGTGTTGAAGGATGGATACAGCTGGATCTAGGTATTGTTAGTTTGGGTGAGATATATTGTGTCCCCTGTATCCCCAACACCTGATTGCATAACCAGAAAGTTTCGGGAGTTTATAAGTGGGAATTCAAGTAGCTCCTAGGATATCTTTCCGACAGATGCATGATATGAGATTGGGGTTCGACGTCTAGTGGTCTGCCTTTCCACGGTTGGTTTTACAGTGGTCTCGTAGTGTCTTAAAGAGTCCTTGGCTATGCCAACTCGGGGACGCTTCGTATGTCATGTGCACTGCCTTGTACATGATGGTGATGTACGATCGAGCCCGTGTGGGCCCCACCACGAAAACTTCGGACGAAATCTCTATCATATGTTTGTTCCGGCTTATTTTGCAAGCCAAATCCTTTGTTTTTTGTTTTGTTTTGTGGTATTCGAGTTGCTTCAATGACAAGTGTTGATTCCATACCTTATTCTAAGCGGTGTTCTCATATTCCTATGTGGATACTAATCCTTCATGATCATCGAGTTTGCCATCTTAATTCTATTTCCAACCGGTGCGTTTCTCTTCGAGATGATCCCATCATTCTCCCCATTCGGAAGATCAATAATAAGTTTTCTCAACGTTGTTTGTTTCATCTGCCCCAAGTTGCCTTTGTTTTCCCGCCCTCCCACCCTCTTTCTTCAAGGACTCAGGTTTCTTAATCAAGTATCCTTTTTTATTAATGTGAAGTCTCTCCATTCTTTTCCGTCAATGTTCTTATCCGGTGATTTCCCATGAAGATACTAACGGAGTTTCGAGTTCATCATTCTCTTTTCTTCTCCGGTGTATTCAATTCAAGCTTTGTTGATCTTATCCTTTCCTCGTTTCAAATGTTTTCTCATGCCGGTGCATCTTTTAATCATTCCCCGCTTGCTATTCATTTGATCCGGTGTACTGAAGATATTGCAGGAGATTCGTGTTTTCATTCAAGATCCGTTCAAGCTATCTCGAGGTTGTTATCTCATTCAAGCCATTTAATTCAACTGGTGCAATCTCCTTTTTCAAGTAATTTTTTTCATCGGTGTTTCTTTTGAGTGGGCCCTAACCCACAGGTCTTTTCCCAGGATCTTACCTGACTCTTCTAATTCTTTTCGGAGTTATTCTCAAATTCATTGCAAAGTTTGACGTAAGAATGAATTATCATCAGTCAAATGTCTTTCTCCAAGATCTTTCAAACTCTTTTCATTGTTGGTTCAATCTTTCTAATTTTCATCCCGGAGTATCTCAACAATTCATGGTGGTGTTTCTCATCGTCATTCTCAACATTTGAAGACCGAAGAAGAGTTTCTCTTAAATCTTGCTCCATTCTCTTCAAGATTCATGGTTCTAGCATATGCCATCCTCTCATAATTGTTTTCGATTGTGAGAATTCTTTTCACCCATCCGGAGCAATTCATGAGTCTTTTCAGTTTGATTCTCCGAAGGCCATCATTTCAGAAGATTCCTTCGTTCTAAGTTTTCAGCCTCATTCTCCAATTATTCTAAATTGATGTCTCTTCGTTCATCTCCATATTCTTCCGGTGCATCGTTCATGTATTCTCTAATCAGGTCATGATCTCTTCGTTCTCGTGTATCAAATTCCCTCAAGTATCTTCATTCGTTCTCTAATTCTTACCGGTGATTCACCCCTTTACTTCGTTCTTTTTCAATTCTCGCGGTGGTTCGTTCAAGATTTCTCTTCCTTCGTTATCATATCAATTTATTCGTTGTTTCAATCCTACTGGTGGTTCGATCAAGACCTTCCCAAGTTTGCGCAATATCTATCTTATCTTTTCTACGAGAATAAGTAGTATGCAAAATCCGTTGCTTGTCATCAATCTAAATTGGTGAAGGATACGCATAATGTAATTCTTATTGTTGTTTCATCCAAGTGATTAATTCCTTATTCCGGAGATTCATCAAAATTCTTGATCTCATTTGTTCATTTTTCTTTCTGGAGCTACAAGTTATTTCAATTATATCATTTCAAAGCTTCATCTAATCATTGCAAGGCTTCTCGCGGAGTTCTTTTCAACTTACCCTTTCGTTTGATCATCCTTTTATTACCGGAGTTCTTCATGGAGGCTTTACATGGTGGTTCATCAAGGATTCCTTTCATTCTTCAATTGTTCTTCAAGAATTCTCTCGAAGTTATGATCCGCCAAGCTATACTCAAAGATAAACATGGTGTTCTACACATGTTTTCTTTTGAGGAGTTCAAGCATTCTTCATCTTGCATTCTAAAGTGCAATTCGTTCTACCTTATCATTTGAGCTGGTGTTATGTCATTCTTGACAATTTCCATCCATGTTCCATGTTTCACATGTTGTCAAGAATGAGGTATTTTAAATCCTCTAATCTCTTTGTTGGAGTTATCTTGTGTCATATTTCACCTAAAGCCTTCCCTAAGGAAGGTTGCTATTATGGTGCTTATCAATGATCCAAGTTTTCTCCTATCCTCTCGGCGAGAGAAGTTTTCATCTCTTCGTTGATCTCAAGCAAGCAATTGTTTCCGTTAGTGGCGGGTTGTCACCTCATAATTTTGAGATGTGTTCTGTAAGCCCACAACAAGCTTGTCTTTTCGTTGTTGATTTCCCAACAACTCCGTTATAACCTTCTTGGAAGGATGCTTTCCAAGCCCATTTGTGGCAGAAGTTGTCATTTTCTTCTCCATTCTTTATTCCAAGGATCTATCTTCTATTATTTATTTCTTCCGGAGGCATTGTGATGTTGCTCTCTTCACTCATCTTCTCGGTTTATGAGGACCGTGTTCTTTTCGTGCTTATCCATTTCCAACCGGAGTGTTGTGCCCTCTTTTCAAGTTCTTCCCATTCTGTCAAGTTTTGCGTCCCTTCTCAACCGGAGTGCTGTCTGAAATCTTTCTGACCCATTGTGCCATTCTTTCAATAGTTCCGGAGGCAGTGTGCTGTTGATTTCATTAAGTATCCTCTCATCTTGTAAAGTTCATGTAATTCCTTCCATTTACAGTCGGAGTGCTGTCCAAATTATATCATTCTTATTCCTTCTTATCTTGTTTTAACCGGAGTGTTGTGTCTATCATTCCTCTTCTAACCGGAGTCTCATCCAAGTGCTTTCTTTTTGCCAAGTTCATATTCTATGCCTTCCATTTCCAACCGGAGTGTTGTCATAATTGTTCTTTATCATCCCTTGTATACCTTGTTTCAACCGGAGTGCTTGCATGTACTTCTTGTCCTTCGTAACCATTTTTGTTTGTCTTTCAACCTACAAGGTTCTTCTAATGTTCCTTGTTCCTCCTGCTGAACGGAGTGTTTTAAATTTTTTTCACCTCCGTCGTGTCATTTCTTCAAGCTTTGCGACCTCTTAAGGTTCGTTGGTTTCACTCTTTTGTCAAAGAAGCAACTTAGCTTTACCTCTTCTCTTCCTCTTCTGCTTTTCTCCGGTGCCGTCCTTAGATCTGGGGACGAGATCCTCTTATAGTGGTGGAGTGTTGTGACGCCCCAAGACCGACGCTCCAGACGGCTTCCACGTTCTTCGTGATCGTCGCGTGTATTTATTTGTTTATTGGATTCATCATTGCATCATCCACATTGCATCCGCATGTTTTCATAAAACTCTTAGTTCGTTCATAGTTGCCGCGTCTCTCCGTTGTTCGTTCCAAGACCAACCGGGGTTTCGAGTCCCTCTTGTCTGGCCGTTTAATCTCTTTGCTCAATGCTCAAACCCCCCTTGCGCGCTTCCGAAAGTTGTCCCGAACCCGAACCGCTCAGTCATGACCATTGGGTCCGGATCATCCCCAAACATCTATAAAACATCTCCGTTTTCTTATTAGGACTCCCTACCTATTTATTTCTCGGCCGTCCGATTATGATCGGAGGGGCTAGATAGCCCTTAACCTAATCCACGTGATGTATATATATATCATCCAACCCTAGATCCTAGGCGCCTTGTCCCATCCTTCCATTCCCTCCGCCGCCGCCGGACTAACTCCCTTCGCTCTCGGGATCTTCCCAGATCCCTCCTGATCCACCCACCTACCTCCCTTGGTTTCCGCCACCGCCCAATCCACAGCCTCCAATGCCTCGTCCCCGAGCCGAGCACCATGGAAGAGGAGCAGCGCTCCGCCCTCTCTCTGCTTTGCATTTGAACACCAGCCGCATCGAGCGCCCGCAGCTCCATTCCCGTGCGCCTCCTCTGCTCGGCCTCGCCGCCGTTCCGCCACCCCCAGCAAGCTCCGATGACCAGCAGGTCCCCAGCGCCGCCCTTTTTTGCTGCCTCCTCTGTTACCTGCTCTCGATCCCCCCTCTCTCTCATGTCCATGTCCCTCTCCCCGCCATGGACAGGTAACACCAAGCCGTCGGCCACCAGGCGCTCAAGACGGTGCTACCCCTCGTCGGATCCGCCTGCCTCCGGCACCTCTCGCGCCTCGCCCTCCAGTCACCGCGTCGCCGTCCAGGACCCGGCTGTCCTCCCCTTCTTCTGCTGCGCGACGAGAACGATGCATCCAGCGAGCACCCGCTCGTCCCAGCCGCGTTGATCGCGTACCTCGGGAAAACTCGCCGCCGCCGTCATGGAGCGTCCCCGACCTCCACCTCGTCGCCCACGCCATCGCCTTGCTCCGCCCTTGCTGTCGTCCGCCGGTGAGCAGGACCAACAGGTCATGTCGCCGTGCCTCTTCCTTCCCCGTCCCCGTCGCCCTCTCTTTGTTCTCCATTTTTTCCCTCTGCCTCCAGTCTCAAGCTCTCTCAGTTTCCCAGCACAGGAGCTCGTCGTCGTCATCCTCGCCTGCCTTCCCTGCCGCGCCTCCGTTGACCCTGCATCGCGCCTTCCTCCTGGATCCGCTGCGCCTACAGTCGCGCCAAGACGCCGCCATTGCTCTGCTTCCTGACGAGCAGAGGACGTTCGCCCGCGCCTCGCGTTGACTGCGCCTTCGCCAAGTCCAGCGCCAGCTCGTGCCTGGGCCACCTCCCATTCGCCCGTTGACCGGAGCCCAGCTCCTCCCCATCGAACTGGGCCTGGCCCAGCTAGGTGAGCTCCAGCCCGTCCTCTCTGATGGGTCCGTGTTCAGTTTTGGCCCGCGTATGTTTTTTTCCAGCATCTGCGAATTTGTTCATTTATCCAGAGAGTCCAGATTTGCAGAAAAACCCCTCATGTTCATGCATATAATAACTCAACAACCGTGCATCGGATTGAAATGTTTTAAACATGTAAAATGCTTAGATTTTCATCTAGTTTCATAATATGCCACTCTCATCCATGTTTAAAATGTTTAAACTTGCTGTTTATTTAATTTGCTTAAATGCCATGTTAAAATGATTTATTTCATAACTAATTAACCGTGACTCGGATTTAAATAAAATTTATATGTAAATGGGGTAGAAAAATGCCTAGTTTAACATGGTGCACTCATCTTGCATGTTTAACAACTCTAAAATATGGTTTAGGGCAGAACAGTACCAATTCCAAAATATGCATATGAGGATTTTCCGAAATTGTTGTTTGTTGTTCCGGCCTCATTTAAACTTGCCTAGATAGATAGTCTTACTATGCTTCACCTCTTGCCATGTTTAATAACATTTAATATTGTTGGGTACATAAACGAGAGAGAACTAAATAATTGATGTGGTGTTTCTTCAATATGCAACTCGTTGCATATTGAGCTCCATTTAATTTGGTGTTGTTTGGTGCACTTTGCCATGCCATGCATATTTAAACCGGACATGCATCATATTTGTTTTTGCATCATGCCATGCTTATGTGATGGTTGTTTACTATGTTGTTTGTTTCTTTCCGGGTTGCTTCTCTCGTTAGCTTCGGTTTCGTTCCGGAGTTGTGAGGATTCGATCGACTACATCCGTTTGTCTTCTTCATGGACTCGTTCTTCTTCCTAGCGGGATCTCAGGCAAGATGATCATACCCTCGAAATCACTTCTATCTTTGCTTGCTAGTTGTTCGCTCTATTGCTTTGACGCGCTACCTACCACTTGTTATATCATGCCTCCCATATTGCCATGTCAAACCTCTAACCCACCTTTCCTAGCAAATCGTTGTTTGGCTATGTTACCGCTTTTTCTCAGCCCCTCTTATAGCGTTGCTAGTTGCAGGTGAAGATGAAGTTTGTTCCATGTTGGGACATGGATATTGTTGGGATATCACAATATCTCTTATTTTAATTCATGCACCTATATACTTGGTAAAGGGTGGAAGGCTCGGCCTTATGCCTGGTGTTTTGTTCCACTCTTGCCGCCCTAGTTTCCGTCATACCGGTGTTATGTTCCTTGATTTTGCATTCCTTACGCGGTTGGGTGATTTATGGGACCCCCTTGACAGTTCGCTTTGAATAAAACTCCTCCAGCAAGGCCCAACCTTGGTTTTACCATTTGCCTACCTAAGCCTTTTCCCTTGGGTTCTGCAGACTCAAGGGTCATCTTTATTTTAAACCCCCGGGCCAGTGCTCCTCTAAGTGTTGGTCCAACCTGTCAGTCGCCGGTGGCCACCAGGGGCAACTCTGGGTTCGCCTATCGGAAGCTTGGACAATCCGGTGTGTCCTGAGAACGAGGTACGTGCGACTCCTATCGGGATTGTCGACACATCGGGCGGCTTTGCTGGTCTTGTTTTACCATTGTCGAAATGTCTTGTAACCGGGATTCCGAGACTGATCAGGTCTTCCCGGGAGAAGGAATATCCTTCGTTGACCGTGAGAGATTCTAATGGGCTAAGTTGGGTCACCCCTGCAGGGTATAAACTTTCAAGAGCTGTGCCCGCGGTTATGTGGCAGATGGGAATTTGTTAATGTCCGGTTGTAGAGAACTTGACACTTGACTTAATTAAAATACATCAACCGTGTGTGTAGCCGTGATGGTCTCTTTTCGGCGGAGTCCGGGAAGTGAACACGGTTTTTGGGGTATGTTTGACGTAAGTAGGAGTTCAGGATCACTTCATGATCATTACTAGTTGACGACCGTTCCGTTGCTCCTCTTCTCGCTCTTATTTGCGTATGTTAGCCACCATATATGCTTATTGCTTGCTGCAGCTCCACCTCACTACCTTCTCCTCCCCATAAGCTTAAATAGTCTTGATCTCGCGGGTGTGAGATTGCTGAGTCCTCGTGACTCACCAGAGACTTCCAAACAGTTGCAGGTGCCGACGATACCAGTGCAGGTGATGCAACCGAGCTCAAGTGGGAGTTCGACGAGGACCTTGGTCGTTACTATGTTTCGTTTCCTGTTGATCAGTAGTGGAGCCCAGTTGGGACGATCGGGGATCTAGCAGTTGGGTTATCTTATTTTTATTTGGATTTGACCGTAGTCGGTCTATGTGTGTATCTTGAATGATGTATGAATTTATTTATGTATTGTGTGAAGTGGCGATTGTAAGCCAACTCTTTATCCCATTCTTATTCATTACATGGGATTGTGTGAAGATGACCCTTCTTGCGACAAAACCACAATGCGGTTATGCCTCTAAGTCGTGCCTCGACACGTGGGAGATATAGCCGCATCGTGGGTTTTACAGTTAGTACCAAAAAATGATATAAAATGGTTATAAAATATCCAAGATTGATAATATAACAACATGGAACAATCAAAAATTATAGATATGTTGGAGACGTATCAGCATCCCCAAGCTTAACTCCTACTCGTCCTCGAGTAGGTAAGGGATAAAAACAGAATTTTTTATGCGGAATGCTTCCTAACATGCCATATCATATTCTTTTCTTTATAGCATGGACATTTGGAATTTTATGTGATTCAAAGCAATAGTCTAGTTTTGACATGATAATTTAGATACTCAAGCATATCAACAAGCAACCATGTCTTTTAAAATATCAACGCTAAAATAAGTTATCCCTAGCTCATGATGCTCAACCATTGATCCATTCATGAAACACACTCGCATATTAGTTACACCAAATACTTAAGTACGATCATATTGCCTCCTAGTTGGTGATTTTGTAAGAGAAGATGGAGACTCAAATTCAAAATAAAAATTGCATAAAGTAAAAGAAAGGCCCTTCGTAGAGTGAAGTAGGGATTTGTAGAGGTGCCGGAGCTGAAAGCGAAAAACTTAGAGATAAAAAAAATTTGGGAGGTGTATCCATCGCACCAACGAAAACAACTTAGAGTTACCAACACTTTCCATACTAGATATATCATAGGCGGTTACCAAACAGAAAATAAAGTTGATTCCTTTTTCCACCATACTTTCACTTTCCATGGCTAACCGTATCCACGGGTGCCTTCCATACCAACACTTTCCAAGGAATTTATTATTTGACAACATAAAGTAAATTCATTTTTCATTTCGGGACTGGGCATCCCTAATACCTTTGCCTTACTCTCGTGCAATGACAAGTGAATAAAAACTCATCGTGAGAATAACACATCTAGCATGGAAAATATTAGCCACCCCTCACTGTTCCGCGAGCGAAACGAACACACAAAAGAGAAGTTTATTTTGAAAATTAGAGATGGGACATACAAATTTGCTTAGAATAGCAAAAGAATACCGCATATAGGTAGATATAGTGGACTCATGTGGCAAAACTGGTTTAAAGGATTTTGGATGCACAAGTAGAGACCATACTTAGTGCAAAATGAAGGCTAGCAAAAGATTGAGAAGCGACCAACCCAGAAACGGATAATCTCATAAGCAAGCATTAAGCCTAAATAACACCGAATAATGCACCACAAGTAGGATATAATTTCATTGCATGACTATTGACTTTCGTGCTTGCATAGGGAATCACAAACCTTAACACCAATATTCTTGCTAAAGCATAACTACTCATCAACATAACTCACATATCTCATCATCATATCTCAAAACCATTACTAAGAATCAAGTTTTTTTGTCCAATGATCTTCATGAAAGTTTTTATTATACCCTTCTTGGATATCTATCACTTTGGGACTAATTTTCATGTGTTGCTTTTCATAAGCTCAAACAAATATAAGTGAAGATCATGAGCATAAAAGGTTTTCTTTTTCTCAAAATAATTTAAGTGAAGCAAGAGAGAATTTCTTGAATTTTTTACTAACTCTCAAATAAATCTAAGTGAAGCAAGAGAGAATTTCTTCAAAAATACTAAGCACATCGTGCTCAAAAAGATATAAGTGAAGCACTAGAGCAAGTCCATAGCTCATAAAAATTTAAGTGAAGCATAGAGAGCAATTCTAACAAGTCATGACATAATTTTAGCTCTCCCAAATAGGTGTGTCCAGCAAGGGATCAAGACTTAAAACACAAAATAAAACAAGAAAAGACTCATATCATACAAGACACTCCAAGCAAAACACATAGTATGTGACGAGTAAAAATATAGCTTCGAGTAAAATACTGATGGTCGTTAGAAGAAAGAGGGGATGCCACTCGGGGGCATCCCCAAGCTTAGTAGGTTGCTCATTTTTGGATAATAGCTTGGGATGCTGGGGCATCCCCAAGCTTAGGATCTTCTACTCCTTATTCCTTCAGCCATCGTAAGATAACCCAAAACTTAAAAACTTCAATCACACAAAACTCAACAAAACCTTCGTGGGATCCGTTAGTAAAAGAAAGATAATCACTACTATAAGTATGGTACCAAACCAATTCATATTTTGTTTTTGAATTATATCTACTGTATTCCAATTTTTCTATGGCAAAAACTCATCAAAGAAAATGATAGAGCCATCAAAATAAGCACACAACGCAAAGAAAACAGAATCTGTCAAAACAGAACAGTCTGTAGCAATCTGACTATTTGGAAAATTTCTGGAACTCCAAAAATTCTGAAAAAGTAGGAAGACCTGAGCAATTTTTATATTAATCTTCTGCAAAAAGAATTGGCATTTTATCACGCTCTGGTAAAAAATAAGAATTGTTTTCGTGAGCGCAAAAGTTTCTGTTTTTCAGCAAGATCAAACAACTATCACCCAAGAAGATCCTATCGGTTCTACATGGAACAAACACTAATTAAAACACAAAAAAACAATCATAACAGTACCATAATTGTGCTAACACTCAAGAACACAAATCAAAAATAAATTTTATTCATTGGGTTGCCTCCCAACAAGCGCTATAGTTTTACGCCCTTAGCTAGGCATAAAGCAAGGATCTAAGTTTTGTCATCTTTGGTTCGAGATCGATAATATGCCATCTTGATTGATTCATATGGTGGCCTAATTCTTGTTCTAGGAAAGTGTTCCATACCCTTCCTCAAAGGAAAATGGAACTTAATATTGCCTTCTTCATATCAATCACGGCACCGATAGTGCGTAAAAACGGTCTACCAAGAATAATTGGACAAGACGGATTGCAATCAATGTCAAGAACAATAAAATCTATGGGCACATAATTCTTATTGCAATAATAAGAACATCATTAATTCTTCCCATAGGCTTTTTAATAGTAGAATCCGCCAAGTGCAAATTTAAAGAACATTCTTCAAGATCGGTAAAACCAAGCACATCACATAAAGATTTCGGAATTGTAGAAACACTAGCACCCAAGTCACACAAAGCAAAACATTAATCATTTTTAATCTTGACTTTGATAGTAGTCTCCCACTCATCATGCAATTTTATAGGAACTGAAACTTCTAATTCCAATTTTTCTTCAAAAGCTTTCATCATAGCATCAACAATATGTTTAGTAAAAGCTTTATTTTGTTCATAAGCATGGGGTGAATTTATCATGGATTGCAACAAAGAAATACAATCAATCAAAGAGCAACTATCATAATTAAAGTCTTTGTAATCCAAAAGAGTGGGCACATTACTAGCTAAAGTTTTGACCTCTTCAAACCCACTTTCATCAATTTTCTCAATAAGATTTTCACCCTCCGAAATATTGGGACGCCTTCTACCTAAAGTTGACTCTTCTCCAGTCCCTTTTTCATCAATCTTAACTTCAATAAACAAGGAATCAATAGAAGAGACACCAATCATTTTAAGATCTTCATCACTTTTGCGAAAGAAATCACTAGAAAAGGCTTTTTCTAAAAATTCTCTTTTAGCTCTAAGCATAGCGGTTCTTTTCTTACTTTCATCCATAGAAACATAAAGAGCTTTAGTTGATTCATCCACTTTAGGCACAAAAAATTTCATCTTGAGATTTTCCACATCATGAGCAATTCTATCAACACTTCTAGACAAATCATCAACCTTGCTCAACTTTTCTTCTATGGAAGTGTTGAAAGCTTTTTGCATGTTGATAAATTCTTTAATATTATTCTCAAGATCAGAGGTGTTCCTATTACTATTATAAGATTGATTTATGTAGGAATTACCGTAATTATTAGAGGAATTACTAGGAAAAGGCCTAGGATTAAAATTACCTCAATAAGCATTGTTGTTGAAATTATTTTGAGAGATAAAATCCTATGGCATCACTATTTTGCTCAATAAAAGTAGAAAAAGGCATATCATTAAAATCAATGGGAGCACTTTTACTAGCAACCAATTTCATAAGAGCATCAACTTTTTCACTCAAAGAAAAAATTTCTTCAACCGAATTAACTTTTTTACTAGTAGGAGCCCTTTCGGTATGCCATTGTGAATAATTTTCCATGATATGATCAAGCAATTTGGTGGCTTCACCCAAAGTAATTTCCATAAACGTACCACCCGCGGCGGAGTCTAAAAGAGCACGAGAAACAAAATTCAATCCCGCATAAAAATTTGTATGATCATCCAAAGATTTAAGCCATGAGTTGGGTAATTACTTAGCATCATTTTCATCCTTTCCCAAGATTGTGCAACATGCTCATGTTCAAGTTGCTTGAAATTCATGATCTGGGTTCTAAGGGAAATAATTTTTGCGGGAGGAAAATACTTAGTGATAAAAGCATCTTTGCATTTATTCCAAGAAACGATACTATTGCGAGGCAAAGAAGAGAACCAAATTTTTGCAGAATCACGCAAAGAAAACGAAAATAATTTCATAATCACCACATCATTGTCCACATCTTTTTTATTTTGCATATCGCGTAATTCCACGAAGGTGTTAAGATGGGATGCGGCATTCTCATTAGGAGTACCGGAAAATTGATCTTTCATAACAAGATTCAGCAAAGCAGTATTAATATCACAAGACTCCGCACTAGTGGCGGGAGGAGCAATAGGAGTGCCGATAAAATCATTGTTGTTGGTATTTGAGAAATCACATAACTTGGTGTTCTCTTGAGTCATGATGACCAGACAACAAGATTGCACTCAAAACAGATCCGGCAAGAAAACGGCGAATGAAAAAGAGAGGCAAATAAAACGGCAAATTTTTGTGAAGTCGGGGAGAGGAAAACGAGAGGCAAATGGGAAATAATGTAAATTGCGAGGAGATGAGATTTGTGATTAGGAACCTGGTATGTGTTGAAGATCCACCCCTGCAACGGTGCCAGAAATTCCTTTTGATGTCGCTTGAAGCTACGTCGGTATTTCCCCAAAGAGGAAGGGATGATGCAGCACAGCAGCGATAGGTATTTCCCTCAGATATGAAACCAAGGTTATCGAACCAGTAGGAGAACCAAGCAACACAACGTAAACAGCCCCTGCACACAGATAACAAATCCTCGCAAGCCGACGTGTTAAAGGGGTTGTCAATCCCTTCCGGGTACGTCGCCTCAAGATAGGCAAACGGACGTGAGATCAAATTGTAGTAGATTGATAGATCGAACGCCAAATAAAATAAATAAGAATAAATTGCAGCAAGGTATTTTTGTATTTTTGATTTAATAGATCTGAAAATAAATGCAAAAGAAAAGTAGACCGCAAAGGCAAATATATGAGAAAGAGACGGGGGGGGCGTAGGTTTCACTAGTGGCTTCTCTTGAGAAAAATAGCAAACGGTGGGTGAAAAAATTACTGTTGGGCAATTGATAGAACTTCAAATACTCATGACGATATCCAGGCAATGATCATTGTATAGGCATCACGTCCAAGATTAATAGACCGACTCCTGCCTGCATCTACTACTATTACTCCACACATCGACCGCTATCCAGCATGCATCTAGTGTATTAAGTTCATGGAAAAATGGAGTAATGCAATAAGAACGATGACATGATGTACACAAGATCTATCTATGTAGAGATAGACCCCATCATTTTATCCTTAGTAGAAACGATACATACGTGTTGGTTCCCCTTCTGTCACTGGGATCAAGCACCGTAAGATCGAACCCACTACAAAGCACCTCTTCTCATTGCAAGATAAATAGATCAAGTTGGCCAAACAAAACCCAAATATCGGAGAAGAAATACGAGGGTATAAGCAATCATTTATATAAGAGATCAAAGAAACTCAAATAACTTTCATGGATATAAAAAGATAGATCTGATCATAAACCCAAAGTTCATCGATCCCAACAAACACACCGCAAAAGAGTTACATCATATGGATCTCCAAGAGACCATTGTATTGAGAATTTAGAGAGAGAGAGAGATGAAACCATATAGCTACTAACTACGGACCCATAGGTCTACAATGAACTACTCACGCATCATCGGAGAGGCACCAATGAGGATGATGAACCCCTCCATGATGGTGTCTAGATTGGATCTATGGTTTCTGGAACTTGCGGCGACTGGAATTGATTTTCGTCGACTCCCCTAGGGTTTCTAGAATATTGGGGTATTTATAGAGCAAAGAGGCGGTGTGGGAGGCCACCGAGGTGGGCATAACCCAGCAGGGCGTGCCTGGATCCCCAAGCGCGCCCAGGTGGGTTGTGCCCCCTCGGGGCACCCCTCCGGTACTTCTTCGACCCATCTTGTGTCTTCTGGCCCAGAAAAATTCTCCAAAAAGTTTCACTGCGTTTGGACTCCATTCGGTATTAATTTTCTGTGAAGTAAAAAAACCAACAACTGGCATTGGGCACTATGTCAATAGGTTAGTCCCAAAAAATGGTATAAAGTTGCTATAAAATGATTGTAAAAAATCCAAGAATGATAATATAACAACATGGAACAATCAGAAATTATAGATATGTTGGAGACATATCAACCACCAGGGAGAGGCGGGCATGGAAGCGGAAGCACGAGAGATGTCCCGTCTGACCGTGAAAGCAGCCAACATGTCCTGCCGCACGGCCGTAGCAGCACCGAGGTCCCGCCGCCCCGCCGAAGCAGCACAGAGGTCCCGCCGCGCCATCAATGCAGCAGACTGCTCCGGCTGCGCCGCGGAAGCAGCAGAGATGTCCCGCTGCGCCGCGAATGCAACAAAGATGTTCTCCCACACCGCGGCGGCCTGGGAAAATGTCTGAAGGTCTACAAAGAACTACTCATGCATCATCAGAGAGGCACCAATGGAGGTGGTGAACCCCATCCGAGATGGTGTCTAGATTGGATCTGGTGGTTCTGGACTCTGCGGCGGTTGGATGAATATTTCGTCGACTCGCCTAGGGTTTTGGGAATATTGGGGTATTTATAGAGCAAAGAAGCGGTTTGGGGGGCACCCGAGGTGGGCACAACCCACCAGGGCACGCCTGGGCCTCCTGGCGCGCCATGGTGGGCTGTGCTCTCCTCGAAGCGCCCCCAGGCGCAGCCAGGGCCCATTATGTTCCTTCTGGTCCAAAAACAAATCTTTCTGAAGTTTCGTTGCGTTTGGACTCCGTCTGATATTGATTTCCTGCGATGTAAAAAACATGCAGAAAACAACAACTGGCACTTGGCACTATGTTAATAGGTTATTACCAAAAATGATATAAAATTACTATAAAATGATTATAAAACATCCAATATTGATAATATAAAAGCATGGAACAATCAAAAATTATAGATACGGTGGAGACGTATCACCCTGTCAGGTCATTTTTCACAGCAGCTACAGCAGCCTTGAATCTCTTGCTATTGGTACTCTCCGACAAGTCATCAACAGGCACAGCGTACTCCGAAGAGGTACGCTTCCCGGATTCCTTGCTAGCATCCTTGTTAGCCTTCTTCTTTCCTTTACTTTCCCTGGCGGGGATAGTGGCTTCTGCGGCCTTTGCCGCGACTGCTCCCGGTACATCTTATCCACGCAAATAATTTTGTCCTTCTCGTCTGATGGAATGGAGATGATGCCTATCGGCCCTGGCATCTTCAAGGTGTTGTAGGCATAGTGGGATGCCGCCATGAATTTGGCCAGAGCTGGGTGACCAAGGATTCCATTGTACGGCAGGGGGAGGTCGAGCATATCAAACACGATCTTCTCAGTCTGGTAGTTCAACTCTCCCTCGAATGGCACCGGTAGCATGATCTTCCCCTTAGGATGACTCCTGCCGGGGTTGATCCCTTGAAATGTAACAGTAACCTTGAACTCTTCCTCTGCTATATGAAGTTTGCTGATGACCTTTGGAGAAATCAGATCCAACCCGGCCCCACCGTCAACTGACATCTTCGTGACTTTGAGGTTACGGATTGTTGGTGAGACCAACAACAGCAAGCACCCCACCGCAGTGGTGATGGGCGTGCAGGGCCACTTGAGCGGCCTCCGAGAATCTGCCACTGGCTCCACGACATTAACTTCACGCGCCCACTGTTTAAGTTGGCGGTGAGAGGAGCGCAGTGATGCACCCCCCGTCAATGCACACGGCGTTAGTGGCTTTTCTGAAATTCCTGCTCGCTGGTTTCCTCTTCATCTCCTCCATCACTCTCATCGTTGCAATCCTCTTGCTCACGGCCTCTGGCGGGTTTTCCTTGATTCTGAGGAGCTTTGCCGGGGCGGCTTGCTCCGTTGCCTCGGCCCTTCCTGCCAGCGCCATTATGACCTTTCTCCTTATCATGCTTCTTTGGTATCTCTAGCTTGAACGTGCGACTAGATGGCCAACGGACTTGCGGCAACTCATGGGTGAAGGCAGGGCACCCAGCCTCGAAAGGCAGGTACCCGCCTTCATCGAGTGCAGGCTCGTCGAAGTCGGGGCCATCGCGCCTATTAGACTGGCGACACGTGTTGCGGCGTCGCTCGATGGTGACACGTGCGCCTTCCCTTGTCCTGTCCTCCAGGACCCGTTGTTCGCCTTGACATGGTCGAGGGTCGGATGAAGCCATCGAGACATCGTCGGGTTCTTGATCGCGTGGCTCTCACGTTCGCTGTTGTGGAGGGGACTGCACTATGGGGGTGGCCCCTTCAACCCTGCCAGCAGCCTGGGTCGTTGTCGTTGCCTAGGGAGGCCATGGCGGGCCAGCTCGTTGCGATCCTCCCGCCTCAGTGAAACCAATCAGGCTCTGAATGGTGGCTCTCCACTCATCCATCTGATTGGCTACCAGCGGAAATCTCAATAGTAGCTGGCCCTGCGCCATGGCCTCCGAAGCGGTGCTTGGCATGGATGACAATGAAGATCGTAACGTCGCCCGGCTCCTGACGGTGCCAGTAGTGGCTGCACCGTGCTCTCGTCGTCGTAAGCTAGTTGCCAGGATGGTGTGGTGACAAGATGGAGGCGCTTGTGGACCAGCAGCTCCGTCTGGTGCATTGGCTGGGTCAACTCGCTCTAGGGGTGGTGCATGTCCTGCGGTCGCGCCAATAGCAGGGGCGGCCGGACGATTGTGATTTGCCCTAGAGCGAGTGCCGCCGCTGTGGCTGTGCCCCTCGGCCGGGAGGAGAGGTGCAGACGAAATGATCTCTCCAACCGTACCTCGTGGAGCATGGCTGCTGGGATGTTGTTGGTGTTGTCCTTCTGGTGCCTCCTGCTCCCGTTTCGGCCACAGGGGAGGTAGTGACGACGCCACGTACGTTGACCCCGTCCCCCGCAGCGTCCACATTCCTAGGCGTCCCTGTAGCCCCCACGGTGTCAGTGGTCGCATGCGACGGGGCCTTCGAGGAAGACGGTTGGGCGGTGGCACCGGGTTTCTTCTTGGGCACCATGGATGATGGAGCCGTTGATGAGGAAAATGATGACGAAGATGACGCGCTACGTACGCTTCTCGGGTTCGCGCAAGCACTGCCCCCTACCTAGCGTGCCAAAGATGTCGTGGGATACCATGGCCACCTATGGGGCCATGAGCCCCTTGTGGTTCGGCAGGGGGGATGACCGCATTGCACAAAGAGCGGAGAACATCGCGCAGCACGACAGAGATAACGCAGGCAATTTTACCCAGGTTCGGGCTGCCGCGAGGCGTAAAACCCTACTCCTGCTTTGGTGGATTGATGGTGGATTGTGGTGGAAGCGCAACGCTCTAGCCCAGCAGGGTTGCCTCGGGACGAGAGCGGCTACGCGCATATGAGTGTATAAGGGTCTGAATCCTTTCTATGGTTGCCATGGGCCTCCTTTTATAGATCAAGGGGTAACCATAGTGGCTAATCAGTCATTGTGCACTGATTAGATAGCAAACAGTGCTATCATACCTAACTCAGCAGACAGGGTAGAGCGCATTAAATGCGCCGCTTAGTATGACATCATGGCCTGCCCGGCAAGCCTTGCCGGGCTGTTCGGCCACCTTTTCTCCTGCATGCATGACACGTCTCTGGACAGGTGTCATTTGGTGGTGATTTCCGTAGGAAGTTGCTGCCATGTGTCAAAAACAGCCACTTAGTCACTTGGGGTCTTGACACCGCACCGATCGATGACTTGCATCGCTGCGAGGTGGTGCGGTGGAGCCTTGGTAGGGTAGTTCGCCTTCGTAGGGCCCGACAGCCCTGCTGGGGCAGTCTTGAGCTTTGTTTCCGGGGCAACCTTGGCCTCGCTAGGCTCGCCTTCCCGACAATGGAGGTTTTCCCTTGGTGGTGTCTTGCTTCTTTGGCTTGACATGGTCTTATTGATCCGCACTCTGATTCCTCAAACAGTTGATCACTTGTGCTTGGTCTGGTCTTGGATGCTGCAATCTTGCTCTTAGGCCTGTGCGCGGTCTAGGCAAGAGAACCGGGGTTTGTTGTACCGACACACTTCTTGCCGGGCTCAGGATTGCAACAGAACTGGGAATCAAGAAGCCGATCATCCGCGGAGACTCACAGCTTGTGGTGAGACAAGTAAACAAGGATTACCAATGTCCATTGATGGAGGCATACGTTGAGGAAGTGAGAAAGTTGGAGGAGTGCTTTGACGGATTATAAATAGAGCACGTACCCCGTGCGGAAAACAGCATTGCTGATCATCTGTCAAAGTGCGCTACGCAAAAACTCCCTGTGGAACCAGGGATTTTTGTTCTCTGTTTGACTCAGCCCTCCGTATACCCGACAACAATGGCTAGAAAGAAGTGGAAAGTAGACTCCGGCAAGCCTCTCTCTTAGAACCTCCCGAGGCTCCCAGCAGAGAGTTTGGCGGGAACAACTCCCCTTCGGTCGTTGAGCTACACCCTACCGCCAGACCACTGGTCCCCGCGGTCGAGGAGTGCGCTCCCACGAATGATGAGGTGCCGCTAGTCCTCATTACCGAGCCTCAGGCTCCAACTTAGGCGCGGCACATAGTCCATTTCTGCCAAACTAGAGGACTTCCCAAAGAGCAGGAAGAAGCTAAAAGAGTAGCCCGGAGGGCCAGTATGTATCAGTTCGTTGACGACACGCTGTAGAGAAGAAGGCCCAATGGTGTGAAATTGAAGTGCATTTTTCGGGAAGAAGAAAGGAACGGTTGGCAGAGTATCATAAGGGTATGTGCGGTTCACACATTGGATTGAGGGCTCTGGTTGGAAAATCCTTCCGGCAAGGATTTTACTGGACCACATCCCTCCAAGATGCAGTTGAGTTGGTCACCAAATGTGAAGCCTGCAGTTCCATTCCAAGAATATCCATCTTCCTGCACAAGCTCTTCAGACAATCCCTTTATCATGGCCGTTTTCGGTCTGGGGCTCGACATCTTGGGCCCCTTCCCCCGTGCTACCGGGGGCTTTGAATTCTTGTTCATTGCAATCGACAAGTTTACAAAGTGGCCGGAAGTTGAGCCCGTGACAAAGGTGACTGCTCAGTCAGCTATCAAGTTCTTGAAAGGATTGGTGTGACGCTTCGGGGTCCCTGCCCGAATCATCACTGACAATGGCACCCAATTCACGAGCCACGCCTTCATGCCCTCGGAAGCAAGATCTCCTTCGCCTCTGTTGCTCATCCGAGGAGAAACGGGCGAACGCTGAAGTGTTGCGAGGACTGAAGACAAGGACATTTGATAAGCTGCAGAAGTGTGGCAGACGATGGATCGATGAGCTGCCGGTGGTTCTTTGGTCCCTTAGAACGACACCAAATCGAGCTACCGGGCAGACTCCCTTCTCCCTAGTCTATGGGGCAGAAGCAGTTATCCCCACGTAACTCATTTACGGGTCACCTTGAGTGCTTCCCTATGATGAAGTAGCACAGGAACAACATCGGCGTGACGACGCTGTGCTACTTGAGGAGAACCGTCTCTGGGCTGCTATGCGTGCCACACACTACCAGCAAGCCCTACGTCGCTATCACAGCCGCAGGGTTCATGACCGGAGTTTTGAGGAAGGCAACCTTGTCCTTAGGCATGTTTAGTCCGCCAACGATACAAACAAGTTGACGCGAAAGTGGGAAGGCCCTTACCGGGTAGTACGACTCACCAGACCTGGCACAGTCCGTCTGGAGACCGGAGATGGCATTCAATTGCAAAACTCATGGAACATTGAGCATCTCCGTAAGTTCTACCCGTAAGGCGCGGCTGTCGGGCCCTGCTCGGCAGCCACCCTTTTCTACAGGCCTTGCCAATGTTGCATGTAACCCCTTGTACAAAGCCAGGCGTAGACCCTGAGCAATAGAGAAATAAATGAAGCGCTGGGGGCCCCCGACAAATTGCATGCATGCATAAACATATCATGAGCATAGCAACTTCACGTAGATAAGATCGCATGTGGCATCATTTTCATCTGCACTAAACTGCAGGCTCCTACCGAGGACTCGGTCCTGAAGAGAAGGAGAGAAGACAAGCCTACATTACGATCCCCGGCTAGCCAAACAGATAAGTTTTCTCTCTTATACATGTGTGTTCTGTAAGTAGAGACTTGTGCATATGAAAACCTCGCCACCTTCAAAACTTAGGTGCTCCCATCCCTTGACTCGAATGTTGCTTCGGTCGGGATGGTTGCGGTGGCCTTTGGCGAAAAGTTTTTGCGGGGGGCTGGTCCATCCTTGTGATTTGCGCCCGGAAAGCCTAGCCCGACGACAGCGAACTAAGCATACCAGCAGGATAGCCTGCCGGGAAAACTTGTTTACTTGAATGTATAGAGGCATTTAACCTCTGCATAGACATGTTGCATGCACAAGTACCCGACAAGGTTTGTCTTTTTCATTAATATGTTGATTAACAAGTACAGATCTTACAGAACACAAACATGGGTAGAGAAGATTGCAAGATTTAAACTGAAGTTTGGCAAGTGCCTACACATTTTAGATTGAAAAAAGATAAACGCCCATGATGCCTTTGCTTCATCTCTCCCCTCCTTCAAACTACAGGGGGAGACAAAGAAGACCGAGGGAAGGCCTGGCTAGGATTCAGCGTCTCCCCAGGATCAGGACGGCGCCGTTCCCGGGCTGGGGGGAAGAAATCGGAGGGCAGGTGCGGATGGTGGCACTGCCGAAGGCCCAGCCGGTGATGATGGTGCTGCCGGCAATCACGCCTCATCGGAGCGGCCGCCCTCGCTCTTGGCATGTCGTGGGTTGCCGCCACCTTCCTCGCCGCTGTCGCTCAAGGGGGCGCACCCGTTGCCGCTTAAGCCCCCACCACGGTGGCCAGAACATACACTAGGTGCTCCGGAGGTCTCCATAGAGAGCAGGGTCGTCTCCAATGACCCAAAGCTAGAAGGATGTCGTCTCTTGAAGAAGCATGCATGGGCACAAGGAACCTGCCCATATACATGATAGATAGTACCCTGAAGGGAGGGATCTGCCGTTACCAATGGCGAACCGCTCCCGCGGTTTCCCTTCGACATCGCAGGGGAAAGGGAGATAGGCCACGATCGACTACCATGCTTTGCGCTCATTATGGTCCCCGGTGTGGTGTCGCTCGCGTAACCCCTCACTAAAATTGGAGCCACGGGTGGCTCAGCGACAAGTGCACCGGAGTCACTACCTCCGCTACCGCCGCACCACCCGCGCACTACCCTAAGGCGTAACTGTGCCCTTCTTCTACTCCCCAAGCATCGACACGAGCATTCAACATCATCAACCCCAAGCTTGAGCCCGGGGCCTGGCCCCGGTCTCTCCCTTTCAGCATAACTAGAAGAAGGCGGGGAATGGAGGAGGGATGGTGTGCGAATGGACACTCCCGCTCCTCCGCCACCCCCTCTTTTATAGACCGATCGAGGCTGGGAACTGATCCCTCGGCAGGTAACCACCGCCCTCCTCTGCCAATCCAAGAAGACCAGGCCCCTGCCTTGACGTTCTCCCGCACACGTGCCTTCGTTACCTACCCCACTCAATGCATGCAACATATGTGGCCAAGGATAAGAGCGTGGTGGGAAGAGTGAATTGGCAGTTACTCACCCATGCAATAAAGTTATTCACGAGCCATTACAAAAGTGGCCCCACTGCAATTGGCGTTACGCAACGCACGAGAGAACCGGAAATTGACATGGGCTCAGGTTAATGAAGAAGCAAGGAAGATCTCAAAGGGCAAGCAACTACTACCCTATTTGCATGTGCACTGGATAGGGCCTACCCCGACGATGCCCGGCAACGCATTCAGGCCAGGCCCGGGGGGCTCCTATTGGTGCAACAAACCCTGGGTCTGTTATCCAGACCGTGCACAAGCCTAAGAGCAAGGTTGCGACATCCAAGACTAGACCTAGTAGAAGAGATCAGCTCTTTGAGGAATCAAAGGGCGGATCAAGAAGACCAAGTCAAGCCAAAGAGAATAAGATATCGCTAAGAGAAAACCTCCTTTGCCGGGCAGGCGAGCCTGACGAGCACGAGGTTGCTCCAGAGACAAGTCTCAGGACTACCCCGACAAGCTTGTTGGGAACACCGAGGGTGGATCACCCCGCCAAGGCTCCACCGCTCCACCTCACAGTGATGCAAGTCATCGATCAGGTGCGGGGTCAAGCCCCCAAGTGGCGAAGTGGCTGTTTCTTGACACATGGCAGCCACTTCCCAAGGAAATCGCCTCCAAATGACACCCGTCCAGAGACATGTCAAGCAGACAGACAAGATGGTGGCTGAACAGCCAGGCACGGCTTCCCGGGCATGCCATGATGTGACACTAAGCGGCGCATTTAATGTGCTCTACCCTGTCTGCAGAGTTAGGTATGATAGGATTGTTTGCTATCTAATCAGTACACGATGACTGATTTGCCATTGTGGTGACCCCTCAATCTATAAAAGGAGGCCCGTGGCAACCATAGAATGGATTCGGACCCTTGTACACTCATACGCGCATAGTTGCTCTCGCCTCGAGGCAGCCCTGCCGGGCAAGAGCGTTGCGTCTCCACCACGGTCCTCCCATCAATCCACCAAAGCAGGAGTAGGGTTTTACGCCTCGCGGCGGCCTGAACCTGGGTAAAATTGCCCGTGTGATCTCTGTTGTGATGCACGACGTTCTCCGCTCTTTGAATGTGCTCATCCCCCTGCCGAACCACAAGGGGCTCATGGCCCCATAGGTGGTCATGGTTTCCCATGAAAGATATTAGTTCGATGAGCTATATGTTGTTATGAATTACCAAAACCACCCAGGGATTAGTTGCACTTCCAATCTCCCCCTTTTTGGTAATGATGACAACATATAGATCAAAGCTTCGACAAATGATAATATGAGTGAAATACATCGTCACTTCGAGAAGTATGTGGTAAGCAAGATCTCCCCGTAAATATGTGCATTATTTAAAATTTGCGTTTGAATGCAAATGCACAATCGATTAGGATTATGGGCCACTCTTCCATGTCACATACATCTTGGTGGAGTGCACTAAATGATAAGAGTAGAATAACATGCACTCATCACCAAAGATACAAGTGGTTGATCATACACAAACATTCATAGAGATAGATACGCAAGCACACAATAAGGGTAGTATGATCAAACACATGATCACACAGAGTATCTCACGAGCATAACACACAAGTAGCATAAGTAGCAACAACCAAACCAAAGTAGGAAGTAGCAAGGCAAATGAAACCAACAAAATAAAAAGACACACTCTCTCTCGAAGCCTATGATCCATACACTTTCTCCCCCTTTGTCAACAAGTTACCAAAAAGTTTTAAAACATATAGTGCTATACGACACTCTAGGCACGATCTCTGGGAGCTGCTAAAGGGGTCTTCTAGCTTGTAGCTCTGTTGTGCGTAGACGGAGTTGAGAGGAGTCCATTTGCAAATGCTTCTGCTGAAGTCTGTGGAGCTGGTGGAGTAGATACTGGAGGAGCAACTGTGGTTGTGCTGGCAGGAGCAGAATGAGCAGGTCTCAAGTCTGCAACTAGCTCAGCAGAAGACCTCTGTGCCCTTGGCACTGACTGGAATCTGTCTGTAGTGGGTCTGTCATCATTGTCCTCAGCATCATCCCTCAGCTTCTCCACTATGGTCTGAATCTCTGTGACCTTCACATCAAGGTTGTACATTTTGTCCTCCACAATCCTCTCTAGGCTCTCCTGATTCTGATTCAAGGTGGCCAAGCTCTTGGCAATCCTCATGGTAGCCTCTAGCAGGTATGAGCTGATCTTGCTTAGTATTGAGATTCACTATGGAAGCATCTGGAGCACTTGCTGCTTTTGCAGCCTTTGCCTTCTCAGTCTTCTCCTCGGCCTCTACTGAAGTAGGATGTGATGCATCCATGACAACTTCATTATCCTCAAAAATCAGGATTAAGAGGTAGATGCTCTTTGTCAAGTAGATATGTCCCAGTTCCAACCTTGGAGTTGATCAACATCTGAATGTGTGGAGCATATCCACATGACCTCTTTTGATCGGCTGCTGTCCTCTTGACTGTCTCAACTACTAAGCTCATGACCTTGAACTTTTGGGGAACATCAAACAGGTGTAGCAAGTTGATGGAATGGCCGCGTATCATTCTGTGATCTTCGGACTTGGGCAACAAATGATGCCTCAAGATGGTGTTCATGGTGGTCAATCCAGCAAGCAGGTAGTAGATTGATCCAAGCTTGTGAGTCTCCAGGGCTGCATCAGGAATAGGCTTATACATGTTAGCCATGGAGATGTGATCCTTCCTGGGTTTTCCATAAACATCAAGATCACCTTCTTCATCCTTTGGAGCATTGATGAGCTCAGCCCATTCAAAGATTGATGACCGGTACCTGGTGCCGTCAACCATCCACACTATCTTCCCATCTGGATAGAAGTGGGCAGTGGAGTAAAATCTCATCATTCCACTTGGTGAGCTTCTGTCCAAAATAATCATCAACTTCATTCAGCCTGAAGCTCTCATGTACATGGGGAAAATAGTCTTCATTTTCATCGATGTATTCCAATCAACCCATTTCATGTCACACACTATGGACTTCTTATCCAGCAACACAGTCTCATAGAAGTCCTACTGTTCTCTCGTATGAAAATGGTAGTCAACAACAGTCCTCCTCCTTGTGGCATATGGATCTGCCTGCCTCCATAATCTCGTCCATGATCTTTCCTCAACTTCATCTTTTCAGCTACTGGATGATCATCATTGTGGTCTGGAATCTTAGGCTTCAGTTTTCTGAGCACTAGTGGCTCATCATCCTCTTGGACCTCAGGCACTGGGGCCTTGTTCTTCTCTATAGCTGATATGTTTCTAGTGGATCTCTTTGGAGCAGAAGGCTTAGGTGCAGCAGGTGGAGGTTTTGTCTTGGGCTTGGAGGGACCAGCACCAGTCTTGATGGCATCAGCCATCATCTTTTGAGACTTTGCAGATGGTGCAACAACTTCCTCCTCCTCCACATCTTCATCCTCACCCCTCATCATGGATGGTCTACCAATAACTCTGGCAATAGTCTTCTTGACTCTTTCTTTCCTTTTCTTCTTTCCACTAGTAACTTCATCATCTTCTCTAGGCTGAAGTGTGAACTCCATAGTCTCATTTGCAGTGGTTGATCTTCTCACTTTGGACATGGGAGCTCACTTGGCAGGAGGTTTTTTTGCAGACCTGGCTAGGTGGTGGCAGCAGCACCAACATACTCTTTCTTGACCACTTTCTTCTTGGAACTTACTTCTTCCTCAATCACAAAATCCTCATCTTCACTGCCAGAATTCCTCTTCTTCCTGTGTATGGTAGCATCTTTTGGCAAGTTGCTAGGAGTGGTCCTACTGCCATCATCATAGCTGCTGCTGGGACTAGTGCCCTGACTGAGGTTGACTTGCTCCTCTGACCCGTTCTGACTATCACTGGCCTCAGACATCTCTGTGAACTGGCCCTATGAATAGATGGATGTAGGTAGAGTAGATGAGCATCACAAAAGATAGCTGGTTTTTGCAAAACACGATTCAAAATATTAACTTTAGTTTTCTGCAGAAAGCATTTCGGAGCCACCGATATGATAATCTCGGTGACACCGAAGCACTTAACAGAGTCCAAACATGCAGTTTTGGTCAGACCGAGTTGTAGTTCGGTGACTCCGAGATGCTAGGGTTTCACTGAGAAATTGCTTTCGGTCTCACCGATCGGTACGTTTTGGTCAGACGGAGTTGTGATTAGTGCAATGGCAAGGGCCAATCGGTGGGACCGAAAACTTCATTTCGGTCAGTCCGAGATGAATTCGGTGGAAACCTAACCCTAAGATTTTGCATCAAATCTAATCTAGAGGAATTTTTGTGTGGATAGGAAGTTTTCATTCGTGACAAGAATACATGCATTTACTTTTTGCATTGAATCAGAGAATGGAAATTGCACAAAGGGGTCGAACCATACCCTAACTTGGTGATGCTCGCTATGGCGGCAACGGCGGAGGCGATTCCTGTTGACGTCGGCAAAGACCTGCGACGATGGCGCACAGGTGGAGACAGCGACAATCCGGAGACCAAGAGCGACAACAATGAGGAGGCGCGGGCTCGAGAGTTTGAAGAATTTTCCAAATGACAGGTCGCAGAGTATATATACCCATTATCTGTCGGTGGCGCTGAGTGGAACGGTTCGATGGCACCGAGATGCAAAACTGCTTGCAGTTGCTGCAACTCGATGAGACCGAATAGTTCTTATCGGTGGCACCGAGTTGAAAACCTAGATCAACTTAGTGGTTTCGGTGGGACCAAATATGAATGTGTTGGTCTAACCGAAATTCACTAGAAGGTTTTGGAAGTCAGCCCTTGAAGGATCGGTGGCTCCGAGTGCTCCTCACCCGGAGGGTCCGAAAAAGACTTGTTCAAATTTTTTGACATAGCATGAATAGAATTTGAGAAGAGAAAAAGCATAGATAGCTAGAGGGAGTACTTAGGCATTCTTGTCTGTCCATTTGGCCAATAAAAACCAAACAATCAAAACTACAAATGGATGTCCTCGAATAATTATGCAACCAACATGCTCACACAATAAGATAGCAAATTAAACATGTGACAAAGCATGCACAAACACTCTAGCATCTATCAAGCAATTGGAGATGACTAGGTCATCTATATATGAGTATATTGACTTAGGAGTTAAATGAGAACATTTGATCATAGGTCATACTCATCGTTTAAGCACAAGTGGGGTTGCCACTTTTACATAAAGCATTGTTGTGTTCTCATCATTAGACTTGCTTTATCTCAAATTTTTAGAGCAAAGCTCCCCCTAGATGTGATATCCCCCCTAAGAGGGATGAACTAACCTTGGGTTTTGTTGATGATGACTTCATGTAGATGTTGAAGATGTGGATGCTCATTGTTGATGTAGATCTTTTTGGAGCAATCCATTGGAGTGTTGCACTTTCGATACCTACATGGGTTAGTCCCACAAGGAACATACAAGGATATCCATATACATAGATTGAAACACACATATGATGATGTCCATGAAAGCATTAGGTTACCTTGTCCCTTGTCTTACCAACAAGAGGGTTTGTGACTCCGTGAACTAGTGCAAGATATGAAAGTTGATTGCACATGTCCTTGCCAAAATGAATATAAGTGAAGTATATTGGCGAAGTCACCCTCAAGAACACTCTACTTCTTCTTCTTGGGATCCACATCAACTTGATGGGAATCCTTGGAGTTGTAGTCGTACATGATGAAGTGGAACTTGATGTGGTCTTGGGAAACCACTTGACCATGGCCTTAGGAGCTTCTTTGAATGAATCAATCTCTTCTTGAAGCTTGTCCTTGCGTTTTAGCTTGTGGTCTTGTGGTGGAAGATCATCTTGACCTTGTGTTACCTTGAAAGAAGTGGGATCATACTTCTCTTGTTGAGGAACAAACTTCGTATTGGGGTATTGATCTTCTTCCCACTCAACTCAATTGGCATTGAACTTTCGTTCAAAACCAACACCTTGATTCTTCCGGCGCCTTCCTTGCTTGCGTACAATTTTCTCAAATTGCTTACTTCCGGCAAGGCTCTTGTAAACACATTTCTCTATAATTTCCTTCAATAAGCTATTTTCTTGCTCAAGTGTAACTTGGCTAAGAGAATCATTAGTGGAATCAAGAAAACTACTAGAAGCAACAATATTAGATTTAACATGGTTATTGTTACTACTAGAGGAAGAATCTTTCTTGTTCTTATTGCTAGATTTTACTTGTGGCATACAAGTAGACAAGAGGAGATGTTTGGCAAGATAACAAGAACTCTTATTTCAAAGATCATCATTGATAGCTTTTAGGAACTCATGTTGTTGCTCTAAATTTAGCTTCTCGAAGCGTAGCTTCTCATGAGTCCTTTGGAGCTCTCTATGATCCTCTAGAGTTGTTTCATGAGCTAACTTAAGAGTGTTTAGTTCTTTAGTTAGACACTCAATCTCCTTCTTATCATTGTCATTCGTTTCATATTGATTAGCATGAATACTAGCAAGTTCATCATAGTTTTCATCACTAGTGTTGTCAACAAGTAAATCATCATCACCTAGCAAATCATCTTTATCACTATTAAAATCAACATACTCAGGGTGTGATACCTTAGGTCCTTTAGCCATGAAGCATCCTCCAATTCCTTCATTTGGTGAATCAAATATGTCGTGGGAGTTGGATGACACAAGTGCAAGACCGGCAACACCTTCATCTTGAGTATATTCGGAGTCGGAGTGATAGCTTCTCTCGGAGTAGTTGTTGGAGTCGGAACCGGATACCCATTCACCAACATGAGCTTGATGTCTTCGTCTTGTGTATCTCTTTGATGACTTATCTTTCCTTTCCGAATCCTTGCTTATACGAGAGGCCCTTCATTCATAACGATCATCTCTACTCCTTCTCTCTCTTGGTGGTGATTCATCTCTTCTACTTCTCCTTTTTGGTGAATTTTCTCTTTTCTTGTAGGGAGTCGTACACTCATTGGAGTAGTGTCCGGGTCTTCTACAATTGTAGCAACTACTATCATGAATAGAAGACCTTTTGTCGTTGTAGGATCTTGTCTTGGACCTTCTCTCTTTGCTTCTATTCTTGTAGAACTTGTTGAAGTTCTTCACCATTAAGCTCAATTCTTCATTGGAGACTTGCTTCTCACTTGATGTTGTAGGAGCATCACTTGAAGCTTTATAAGCACCACTTGACTTCTTGTGGAGCTCTTCCTTATCCTTGAGTGACATCTCATGAGCAACAATTCTACCGATGACTTCTGTGGGATTTAGATCTTTGTAATTGAGCATCATTTGGAACAAGGTGCACATGGTATCATATTTTCCATCCAAGGCTCTTAGGATATTCTTGATGATGAATTTGTCGGTCATCTGTTCGCTTCCTAAGCTGGCAATCTCATTTGTGATGAGAGCAAGCCTAGAGTACATCTCAGCGACTCCTTCACCATCCTTCATCTTGAACTTGTCAAGTTGACTTGGAAGCACATCCAATTTGGATTCCTTGACAGACTCGGTACCTTTGTGCATATCAACCAAAGTATCCCAAATTTCCTTTGCATTCTCAAGGCGGCAGATTTTGTTGAATTCTTTGGGGCACAATCCGTTGAAGAGAATATCGCAAGCTTGAGCATTGTATTGCAACATCTTCATCTCTTCCACGGAAGGTTCACGATCCGGTTCTTTTCCATCCTCAAAGAAATCACCTTGCAAGCCAATGCGCACAATGGCCCAAACGGCAGGTTTATGACCAAGAATATGCATTTTCATCTTATGCTTCTAACTAGCAAAATTAGTACCATCAAAGTAAGGACCTCTATGGTGGTAATTTCCCTCGCCAGACGCCATACTCTCTTAGGTTGTGAAACCAAGGCTATGATCACCAAAGCTATGGAAATCAAGGAAAATGGAGACCAAAGCTCTGATACGACTTATAGGACCGAAAGTAGGTCTAGAGGGGGGTGATTAGACTACTATACCAAATAAAAATCTAACCTTTTCCCAATTTTAGTTGTGGGTAGATCTTAGCAATTAGCACAAGCCAAGAAATCAACCTACACATGCAAATCTAAGAGTGTAGCAGCGGAAAGTAAAACATTGCATATGAAGGTAAAGGGAAGGGTTTTGAGAGTGCAAACGCAATTATGACACCGAAATTTTTGGCATGGTTCCGATAGGTGGTGCTATCGTACATCCACATTGATGGAGACTTCAACCCACAAAGGGTAACGGTTGCGCGAGTCCACGGAGGGCTCCACCCACGAAGGGTGCACGAAGAAACAACAATCCCACCATGGCCATTGCCCACGAAGGACTTGCCTCACTCGGGTAGATCTTCACGAAGTAGGCAATCTCCTTGCCCTTACAAACTTCTTGGTTCAATTCGACAACTTGTCGGAGGCTCCCAAGCGACACCTAACCAATCTAGGAGACACCACTCTCCAAAAGGTAATAGGTGTTATATTGATGATGAACTCCTTGCTCTTGTGCTTCAAATGATAGTCTCCCCAACACTCAACTCTCTCTCACAGATTTGGATATGGTGGAAAGATGATTTGAGTGGAAAGCAACTTGGGGAAGGCTAGAAATCAAGATTCTTGTGGTAGGATTGGTATATCTTGATCTCAACACATGAGTAGGTGGTTCTCTCTCAACAAATGTATGCTCGAAGTGTAGGCATGTTCTGATGGCTCTCTCACATATGGAGAAGGGGTGGAAGGGTATATAAAGCCTCCACACAAAATCCAACCATTACACAGATTTAACCCAACTCGATCAGACCAAATAGATGAACTCGGTGAGACCGATTTAGTTAATATGTGAACGTTAGGAATCTCGGTGGGACCGACTGGAACAACTCGGTGGGACTGATGTGCTAGGGCTTAGGGCAAACCCCATCTCAGTGGTGCCGATTGCATCAATTCGTTGAGACTGAAGTGAAGCAATAGGGCAACAGAGAATTGGTCAAGCCATCTCGGTGAGACCGATTGCTATTTCGATGAGACCGAAATCATTGCAACAGGCAACAAAGGATTGGCAAGGCCATCTTGGTGAGACCGAGATCTGTATTTGTGTGACCGAACTGTTAGGGTTTCTGGCAGTGGCTATGTCATATGAACTCGGTGGCGCCGGGTAGGAAACATCGGTGGAGCTGAGTTGGAGTTTAGGGTTTTGACATATTTGGAATGAGAAAGTGGTTGAGGGATTTGGAGCAATATCACTAGGCATTTGAGCAAGCAACACCTCATCCCCTTTTAGTAGTATTGGCTTTCCTATGGACTCAGTGTGATCTTGGATCACTAAAAATGAAATGAAGTGTCTTGACCTTTTGCCAATATGTGTCCATAGCATTTTGAGGGGTCCACATCTCTAGTCCATGCCATGCCATTCATTGAACTTTCTGAAATATTAAACTTGAATGGATATTAGTTCAATGAGCTATATGTTGTTATGAATTACCAAAACCACCCAGCGATTAGTTGCACTTTCAACCACGCATCCATATGCTTATCAAATCCAAGGTTGGTATAGACACATATCTGCTTGATAGAGAGCACCTTCCTCTTCGGCAAGAATTTGAAGATAATGGAGTGGTGATGGATGCTTCACATCCAACTCCAGTTGAGGCCCAAGAGAAGGCAAAAGCAGCTAAAGCAGCAAAGGCAACAAGTGCACCAGATGCATCAATAGTCAATCTCAAGTCAAAGAAAGATCAATTGACATATCTACTAGAAGCAGCCCTGAGGATTGAGCAAAATCTGGCCAACTTAGGCAAGAATCAGGAGATCCTAGAGCGGATAGTTGAGGACAAAATGTATAATCTTGATGTAAGGGTCACAGAGATACAATCTATTGTGGAGAAGTTGAGAGATGATGCTGAGGATAGAGATGATAGATCTACCACTAACAGATTCCAGACAGTGCCTAGGGCACAAAGGTCATCAGTTGTGCCAGTTGCAGACACTAGGACTACACACTCTGCACCTGCCGACACTACCATAGTGCCACCACCAGTGTCAACTCCACCAGCTCAACAGACATCAGCCGAGGCATTTGCAGAAGTAGTTCTCTCAATGCCGTCTATGCACACCGGAGCAACGATCCAGAAGACCCCTTCAAGAGTTCTCGAAGATCATGCCTAGAGTGATGTATAGCACTATACTTTTTCAAGCTTTTTGGTAACTTGTTGCCAAAGGGGGAGAGAATGTATAGATCATAGGCTTCGAGAGAGAGAGTGTCTCGTTCTTTTGGTTGTTGTTTTTTATTTCCAGTTGCTACTTCGTCTGTTTGGTTGGTGCTACTTATTGTTTGATGCTCGTGAGATACTTTTTGTGGTTATGTGTTTGATCATACTATGCTTAATGTGTGATATATGCCTATCTCTATGATTATTTGTGTATGATCATTCACTTATGTTTTTGGTGATGCGTGCATGTTATTTTCCTCTTATCATTTTGTGCGCTCCACCAAGATGTATGTGACATGGAAGAATGACCCACGATCCTAATCGATTGTGCATTTGCATTCAAACCCAAATTTTAAATAATGCAAAAATTTACGGGGAGCTCTTGCTTATCACATACTTCTCAAAGCGACGATGTATTTCATTCATTTTATCATTTGTCGAAGCTTTGATCTATATGTTGTCATCAATTACCAAAAAGTGGGAGATTGAAAGTGCAACTAATCCCCGGGTGGTTTTGGGAATTCATAACAATATATAGAAAATTGAACTAATTAATATCGATTCAAGATATATATTTCAGGAAGTTCAATGAATGGAATGGCATGGACTAGAGATGTGGACCTGATACGTCTCCAACGTATCTATAATTTATGAAGTATTCATGCTGTTATTTTATCATCTTTGGATGTCTTACAATCATTTTATAGCAAATTTATATCATTTTTTGGGACTAACCTATTGACTCAGTGCCCAGTGTCAGTTGTTGTTTTTGGCTTGTTTTTTACATCGCAGGAAATCAATATCAAACGGAGTCCAAACACCATGAAACTTTTTGGAGATTTTTTGGACCAGAAGGAACCCAATGGGCCAGAGCTGCACCTGGGGGGGTGCCCCGAAGGGGCACAACCCACCGGGGCGCTCCAGGGCCCCCTGGCGCGCCCAGGTGGGTTGTGCCCACCTCGGTGGCCTCGTGCACCCCCCCTTTGCACTATAAATTCCCAAATATTCTGAAACCCCTCGGGGTTAAGCAAGATCAGAAGTTCCACCACCGCAAGGCTCTGTAGCCACTTAAAACCAATCTAGACCCGTTCTGGCACCCTATCGGAGGGGGGAATCATCTCCGGTGGCCATCTTCATCATCCCAGCGGCCACCACGATGAGGAGGGAGTAGTCCACCCTCGGGGCTGAGGGTCTGTACCAGTAGCTATGTGTTTAACCTCTCTCTCTCGTGATCCATATCATGGGCTTTGTTAATATAGATGGATCATATGATGTTTCTCCCCTCTATACTCTTGATGTGATGAATTGAATCTTTACCCTTTGAAGTTTTGTCTTGTCGGATTGAATATTCAGATATGAGAACACATGATGTATGTCTTGTGGTATGAATACTTGAGGTGACAATGAGGTATCGTATTGATTCACTTGATATATGTTATGGCACTCAACTTGCGGATTCCCGAGGTGACGTTGGGGTAATCTATGCATAGGGGTTGATGCATGTTTTTATTACCTTTTCTCCGATAGAAACTTTGGGGTCTCTTTGTAGTTCTTTATGTGGATTGAGTATTATGAATATGAATTTGCTTTGGTGTTATTTTAGTACGAACTCTAGGCTAGATCGAACGGAAAAGATAGCTTAGTGTTATTTTAGTACGAACTCTTGAATAGATACAACGGAAAGAATAGCTTTGAGGTGGTTTCGTACCCTACAATCAATATCTATCTTTTGTTCTCCACTAATAGGAACTCGGGAGTGATTCTTTATTGCACTTTGAGGGATAATCATATGATCCAACTATGTTAGCACTGTTGAGAGATTGCACTAGCGAAAGTACGGACCCTAGGCCTCATTTTCAAGCATTGCAATACCGTTTTTGTGCCCGTTTACTATTTTATACCTTGCTGTTTTTATTTATTCAGATTATAAAAATATATTTCTACCATCCATATTACACTTTTATCACCATCTCTTCGCCGAACTAGTGCACCTATACAATTTGCCATTGTATTGGGTGTGTTGGGGACACAAGAGATTTCTTGTATTTGGTTGCAGGGTCGTTTGAGAGAGACCATCTTCATCCTACACCTCTCACGGATTGATAAACCTTAGGTCATCCACTTGAGGGAAAATTGCTACTGTCGTACAAAACTCTGCGCTTGGAGGCCCAACACGTGTCTACAAGAATAAAGTTGCATAGTAGACATCAAGCTCTTTTCTGGCGCCGTTGCTGGGGAGGTGAGTGCATGAAGGTATATCTTTAGATCTTGCAATTGAATCTTTTTGTTTCTTGTTTCATCACTAGTTTGGTTTATAAAAGAAAGCTACATAAAAATGGAATTTAGGTTGCATCATATCATTAATCATCTTTATAATGTCTTTTTTGAAAATGATGGTTTGGAAAATTGTCTTCAATTGTTAGAAGAAGAAGTACAAAATATTTGAATGATGAGCATGATTGCAATGTTGTTAGTATGAATTATTTGAATATCCAAAATGCTAATGATGATTGCACAAGTCATGACAAAAATGTTTCTTATAAGCATGTCACTTTTTGCGGAGTGAATTGGGAGTGCAATTGCACACCAAAAAGGGAAGACAGATTTTGTAAGAAGCATAAATATTTAGAAACAAAAAAGTTGCAAGAGAGGCTAGATGATTGTGCTTAAAGATTTAATTTTTTCGCCATCCTTGTGAACTTTGCAATGAACGTGGTCATTTAAATCTCCAATGCAATTCTTTCATGATCAAATTATTTCCAAAAATTGTGATAACTTGATTACCCTTGAGAATCATAAAGAGCTTACTCTTCTTTTGGGGTATGAAGAAGTGAAACGTATAACTAAGGGTATTCCAAAATTTAATCTCGGGAGATTTCTTGATTTTGATCTAGAGGAAATTTATATGTTTTGTGCGGTAAATTGCATTGAGAATCCTTATATTGCCAATTATCTAAAGTCAAGAAAACAAATAGAATATGAAGAGAGTACTAGTGAAAGGGAAAATGTTTCCCAATACCCTCCTAGTGTTTATTATGATGAATCAGGTAACGAGGAGGAGCTTCCTATCCAATCAATCTCTTCAACAAGAAGCTTGAACAAATTAATTAAACCCACACATGATGTGGTGAAGAAGAAGAAAAGAAGAAAGAATAAAGGTAAAAAGGTATCTCTCCCAAATAATGTTGCTCCTATCACCATTGTGCCTCATGAAAGTGAATCAAATATGTTGATGGAGGATGATGATATTGAGTATGATTTTGTGATACCTACTACTTTTTGTAATAATTATGATTGGGAAGACAACGATATCCCTTATGATCTTGAAAATCTTTTTAGCGCTTGCTTGGAAGAATATGATAATAATGTTTGGTATACTATTGGTGCCATTCATGCTATTGATAAGAATGATTGTGATGATATGCAAAACCACAAGCTTGGGGATGCTATGTTTAATGAGTATGACATGTTTGAAGATTTATTTGCTAGAAATAATGCTTGTCCTAAGCTTGGGGATGCTTAGCTTAATGAATATGATCCTTTTATACCTTCTACTTTTGATAAGAAAATGTATTATGATGATAGCATGCCTCCTATTTATGATGATTACATTGCTAAAAGTGGGTTTGGAAGAGTGTTAACTCTAGGTAGTAGTGATCCCACTATTTTGGTGGGTGTTGAACCTTATTACAATATTGATGAAAGTGGATTTGGAGAGGTCATGACTTTATTTAGTGATACATCCACTATTTTGGAAGAGGTTTCAATTGACTATGACAATAAAGTTGCTATCTATGATGATTATTATGATGACATGTATGCCAGAAAGAGTGACAAATCTTCTATGCTTGTGCATCATGAAAATAGTGTTGTATGTGATAGTTATATTGTTGAATCCATTCATGATGTTTCTGAAAATTATTATGAGGAAGGAACTTATGCTCTTAGATATCTCAATAATATCAAGTTTCTTCTCTATGTGTTGATTGTTTTGTAGTTGCACTTGTTTTGCCTTCCTATGCTAGTTGATTCTTGTTCCCATAAGTTGTTTGCTCACAAAATCCCTATGCATAGGAATTGGGTTAGACCTAAATGTGTTAGTCATATGCTTCATGATGCTTATCTTTTATGCGAGCATCATTGAACTCATCATGCCTAGCTAAAAGGCATTAAAGAAAAGCGCTTGTTGGGAGACAACCCAACAATTTTACCTACTGTTTTTGTATGTTCACATGATTATGATACTGTATTTATCATGTTTTATTGCTTTTGTTTCACTAAAGTGCCAAGTAAAGCCTTTAGGATCATGTTGGGTGATAGTTGCTTTGATCTTGTTGAAAAACCGAAACTTTTGTGCTCACGAAAATAAGTCTCATTTTTAACAGAAGAGTGATTTTGAGTTGATTCTTTTTGAAGAAGTTTAATATACAAATTTCTCACGTGGTACTAATTGTTTCATAATTTTTGGAGTAGCAGAAGTATGGTAGCTATCCAGATCATTACGGACTGTTCTGTTTTTGACAGATTCTGTTTTCAATGCATCGTTTGCTTGCTTTCTAGTTTCTATGGCTTATATTGCTCAATATAAATTGTGGAAATGATATGATACAGTAGGCATTGTGTGGAAACAATTATGAATCTTAACTTTGACAGTACAAAGTGAATGGTTTGCTCTTTATCATACTAACCTATCTCACGTAGTTCCATTAAGTTTTGTGGATTGAAGTTTTCAAGTTTTGGGTGAGATATCGATATGAGGAGAATAAGGAGTGACAAGAACCTAAGCTTGGGGATGCCCAAGACACCCCCAAGGTAATATTCAAGTAATATCCAAGAAACTAAGCTTGGGGGTGCCATGGAAGGCATCCCCTCTTTCGTCTTCAACATTATCGGTAACCTCACTTGGAGCTATGTTTTCATTCGTCACATGATATGAGTTTTACTTGGAGCGTCAATTTATTTTGTTAGGATTTTCTTGCTGTTATTTAGAATAATTTTTTGCATTTTTTATTTCAAAAAAAGTGGCATTGATAGCCTTTGCCATGCTTATCTTGCAAGTATACATGTTGCTGTTTGAAAACAGAAAGTTTATTGATGTTGCAAAAATTCCCGAGGAAAGTCAGAATGTGATAAAATGTTGAATTTTTTTGAATAATAAGCCCTGATAAATTTTCTACAGTGTGGTATATTTTCATAATTTTTGGAGTAGAATAAGTATTGATACTCTTGCATTCTTTACAAACTGTACTATTTTGGCAGATTGTTGTTATGTTTGCATATGTTTGCTTGTTTAATGATTCTATTTGAGGATAGGAGTATTAAATATGCAGAGGCATTTAGTATGCAATGTTGAATAATAATTTTAGTGATTTGCTACAGTATAGAATGATAAGGTTTTTGCATTGGTTTATACTAACTTATCTCACGAGTTCTTGTTGAGTTTTGTGTGGATGAAGCTTTTTAGATTTACGAAAACCGTGATCTGAGAAGAATTAAGGAGTCACAAAATCTCAAGCTTGGTGATTCCCAAGGCATCCCAAGATAATATTCAAGAAGTCTCAAGCATCTAAGCTTGGGGATGCCCCGGTAGGCATCCCACCTTTCTTCTTCAACAATTATCGGTTAGTATCGGTTGAGCATAAGTTTTTGCTTCTTCACATGAGTTGTGCTATTCTTAGAATATCATTTTATTTTTGTTTTACTTCCTGTTTTAATAAAATACTTAGATCTGAAAGTTTTTAAATAAAATAGAGTCCTCAAATAGTTGCCAGGGAGGCAAGGTAAGCGGCACGCACATCCCGTCAACGAAACTCTTCTCTATGGAATTGCTCTAGTGCTTCACTTATATCTTTTTGAGCACGGTGTGCTTTAGTATTTTTGAAGAAATTCTCTCTTGTTTCACTTAAATTAGTTTGAGAGAAAGAAATATTATTCTCATGATCTTCACTTATATCTTTTTGGAGTAGCTTGTAATTTACTATTGTGCTTCACTTATATCCTTTGAGTAAATTGATTGAATAAATAGAATGTCATGAAGTTGAAATCATATCATGCCTAGTGGTAGCTTCACATTGGGTTTAGAAAGTGAAATCTTTTGAGGCTTGACAATCACAATTTTGGTCATACAAGCAATTCACGAATAATTAGTATAAGGAAGAGAACTTTCACGTGCAAATACACTATCCTGGAAATCTTTTGTGATTGTGAGCCCCCATCAAAATATTATATGCCAATTTTTTGGACGTTGGACAAGGAAGACAACGTAATGATTTATGTTTGTTCATATTCACATAGAAGTTATATTTTCATAGATCCTTCAACATGTGGTACTTGCCCCCATCTTTGCTAGCCAAAAATTCCGCACCAAGTAGAGATACTACTTGTGCATCCAAAAACCCTTAAACCCAAATCTTATTTTGAAGGGTCCACCATGCCTACCTAAGGATTGAATAAGATCCTCCAAGTAAGTTGTCATCGGTGCAATAAGGCAATAAAGATTGCTTCTAAAAGTGTTAGATCATTTAGTGCAAGAGAAAATTGAGCGTTGTACGAACTTGTGATGGCAAAGAATAAAAGCGACAGACTACATAATAAAGGTTGCTATCACAAGGGGCAATATAATGTGATGTTCTTTTACACTAAGGGGTTGAGCATACAAACAAATAAGCGCATGGCAACCTCTGCTTCCCTCTGCGAAGGACCTATCTTTTACTTTTCAGTATTTACTTTTTATTTTTCTCTTTATTCCTTTTTATTTTTCTCTTTATTCCTTTTTATTTTTCTCTCTATTCCTTTTTATTTTTCTCTTTTGGCAAGCATCATGTGGTGAGGAAAGATCTAGGCACATATGTCCAGTTGAATACGGGTAGCATGAGTTATTATTGTTGACATCACCCTTGAGGTGAATACATTGGGAGACAAAACAATACGCCCCTATCTTTCTATATATGTGTCCGGTTGAAACGTTTTGCTCATGTGTATGCGGTGAGTGTTACCAATCATAGAACACTATAAGATGGTTGAGTATGTGGAGCTCTTACTTAAACTCCGTTGAATAAGTTGAGTTGCAATTGCTTGGTGACTAAGAGCATATGTTGTTGGGTTTCAAGAGAATTCATTGTTTAAACCTTAACATGTAAATTGGTTGCTACTATAACATGAGAAGTTCTATAAGAAAGAATTGCTATTATTATGCTAGGAAAAGTGATTGATATTATCATTGATCAAACTTATGCACTTTTCTAGCATTCACACTTCATAAATTATTTCTTTTATCATTTACCTACTCGAGGACGAGTAGGAATTAAGCTTGGGGATGCTGATACGTCTCCAACGTATCTATAATTTATGAAGTATTCATGCTATTATTTTATCATTCTTGGATGTTTTACAATCATTTTATAAAAACTTTATATCATTTTTTGGGACTAACCTATTGACCCAGTGCCAGTTGCTATTTTTTGTTTGTTTTTTACATCGCAGGAAATCAATATCAAATGGAGTCCAAACACCACAAAACTTTTTGGAGATTTTTTTTGGACTAGAAGGAACCCAATGGGCCAGAGCTACACCTACGGGGTGCCCCGAGGGGGGCACAACCCACCTGGGCGCGCCAGGGGGCCCTGGCACGCCCTGGTGAGTTGTGCCCCCCTCGGGGCACCCCCTAGGTGTAGCTCTGGCCCATTGGGCCCTGGCGCGCCCAGGTGGGTTGTGCCCACCTCGGTGGCCTCCTGCACCCCCTCTTTGAACTATAAATTCCCAAATATTTTGAAATCCCTCGGGGGTAACCTAGATCAGAAGTTCCGCCGCCGCAAGGCTCTGTAGCCACCGAAAACCAATCTAGATCTGTTCCGGCACCCTACCGGAGGGGGAATCATCTCCGATGGCCATCTTCATCATCCCGGCGGCCACCAGGATGAGGAGGGAGTAGTCCACACTCGGGGCTGAGGGTTTGTACCAATAGCTATGTGTTTAATCTCTCTTTCTCTTGTGATCTATATCATGGGATTTGTTAATATAGATGGATCAGATGATGTTTCTCCCCTCTATACTCTTGATGTGATGAATTGAATCTTTACCCTTTGAAGTTGTGTCTTGTCGGATTGAATATTCAGATATGAGAACACATGATGTATGTCTTGCGGTATGAATACTTGAGGTGACAATGAGGTATCGTATTGATTCACTTGATATATGTTATGGCACTCAACTTGCGGGATTCCCGAGGGACGTTGGGGTAATCTATGCATAGGGGTTGATGCATGTTTTTATTATCTTTTCTCCGATAGAAACTTTGGGGTCTCTTTGTAGTTCTTTATGTGGATTGAGTATTATGAATATGAATTTGCCTTGGTGTTATTTTAGTACAAACTCTAGGATAGATTGGACGGAAAAAATAGATTTGTGTTATTTTATTACGAACTCTTGAATAGATAGAATGGAAAGAATAGCTTTGAGGTGGTTTCGTACCCTACAATCAATATCTATCTTTTGTTCTCCACTAATAGGAACTCGGGAGTGATTCTTTATTGCACTTTCAGGGATAATCATATGATCCAACTATGTTAGCACTGTTGAGAGATGGCACTAGCGAAAGTACGGACCCTAGGCCTCATTTTCAAGCATTGCAATACCGTTTTTGTGCCCATTTACTATTTGATACCTTGCTGTTTTTATTTATTCAGATTATAAAAATATATTTCTACCATCCATATTACACTTTTATCACCATCTCTTCGCCGAACTAGTGCACCTATACAATTTTCCATTGTATTGGGTGTGTTGGGGACACAAGAGATTTCTTGTATTTGGTTGCAGGATTGTTTGAGAGAGACCATCTTCATCCTACACCTCTCTCAGATTGATAAACCTTAGGTCATCCACTTCAGGGAAAATTGCTACTGTCCTACAAAACTCTGCGCTTGGAGGCCCAACACGTGTCTACAAGAATAAAGTTGCGTAGTAGACATCAGGACCCCTCAAAATGCTAAGGAGATATATTGGCAAAAGCTCAAGACTCTCCATCTTTATTTTAGTGATCCAAGATCACATTGAGTCCATAGGAAAGCCAATACTAATAAAAGGGGATGAGGTGTTGCTTAATGGCTTGCTTGCTCAAATGCTTAGTGATATTGCTCCAAAACCCTTAGCCACTTTCTCCATCCAAATATGTCAAAATCATTAACTCCAACTCGGCCCCACCGATTCCTTCTATCCGACGCCACCTAGTTCATATGACATAGCCACAGGCAGAAACCCTAACAATTCGGTCTGACCGATACGGGTCTCGGTCTCACCGAGATAGCCCTGCCAACACTCTATGATTTGTTGCATTTATTTCAGTCTCACCGAGTAATGCAATCGGTCTCACCGAGTTGGCTTGGCAGCTTCTCTGTTGCCTTATTATTTCACTTCGGTCTCATCGAGTTGATGCAATTGGTGCCACCGAGATGATGTTTGCCCTAAGCCCTAGCACATCGGTCTCACCGAGTTGTTCTAGTCGGTCCCACCAAGATTCCTAGTGTTCACATTTTTTAACATATCGGTCTCACTGAGTTTAACTATTCGGTCCCACCGATATGAGTCAAAAACCCCCTTCTCCATTCGTGAGAGAGCCATCAAAACGTGCCTACACTTCCACCATACATTTTCTGAGAGAGAACCACCTACTCATGTGTTGAGATCAAGATATTCCAATCTTACCACAAGAATCTTGATTTCTAGCCTTCCTCGAGTTGCTTTACACTCAAATCATCTTTCCACCATAGCCAAATCTAAGAGAGAGAGTTGAGTGTTGGGGAGACTATCATTTGAATCACAAGAGCAAGGATTTCATCATCAACACACCCTCTATTACCTTTTGGAGAGTGGTGTCTCCTAGATTGGTTAGGTGTCGCTTGGGAGCCTCTGTCAAGATGTGGAGTTGAACCAAGAAGTTTGTAAGGGCAAGGAGATCGCCTACTTCATGAAGATCTACCCTGAGTGAGGCAAGTCCTTCGTGGGCGATGGCCATGGTGGGATAGACAAGGTTGCTTCTTCGTGGACCCTTCATGAGTGGAGCCCTCCGTGGACTCGCGCATCTGTTACCCTTCGTGGGTTGAAGTCTCCATCAACGTGGACATATGATAGCACCACCTATCGGAACCACACAAAAAATCTTCGTGTCTCCATTGCGTTTTCCTTCTCCAAACCCTTCCCGTTACCTTCATATGCAATGTATTACTTTCCGCAGCTACACTCTTAGAATTGCATGTGTAGGTTGATTGCTTGACTTGTGCTTATTGCTAAAATCTGCCCATAACTAAAATTGGGAAAAGGATAGATTTTTTATTTGGTCAAGTAGTCTAATCACCCCCCCCCTCTAGACATACTTTCGATTCTACAGGGGTGGTGCCGGTAACACTTGTCGGCTTTGTCCGCCACCACTTGGACCTTCATGGCGGCGTCGGCTGTGGTGTACTTGTCCTCCGTGGCCATTAGCGCCTCCATAGTGGTCGGATCGGAGTGCATGAGCTGTCGCTTGAGTAGGCTGCCATTGCGGCACCCGTACATGAAAGACTAGACTGAACTTCGTGAACTCCCTCGCAGCTGTTCTGCAGCTCGGTCCAACGCATGAGGTACTCGCGGGCGGTCCCATCCGGCCCCTGAATGCACAGGGTGAGCTGGCGGGGCCGGCCGAGCCGCTTGTACGCATCGGTGAAGTTGCGTACGAATACCTAATCGAACTCGAGCCAGGAGTTTATGTTGTCGCCGGGAACCTGTTCATCCATGTCCCGGCCGAGCCTTGCAGGATGAGGGGGGCGTAGCGCATGGCCAGGCGCCTATTGTCTCCTGCGATGCCAACAGTCGTGGTCTAGTCGATGAGCCAGTCCTCCAGCCTGGCGGTCCCGTTGTACTTGGGGTTGTCGCGGGGAAGCGTGAATACTTTCGGAAAGGGCTCATCGCAGATGTGCGGGCTGAACCAAGTTGGGCCGACCGTGCTTTCCTCCTCCACCGCGAGGGAGCGGGCCAGCAGCTCGATGTAGTGGCGGGTGTCGTTGTCGTTAACGAGGCCGCGCAGGCCCAACCGACTAGTGACGGAGCCGCGGGGCGCCGGGCTGGCTGAGGCCGGCAGGGCGCGCCGAGCAATCCACGGGGGGAGGTCCGGCTGGGGCTGGTCATCGCAGCCCAGCCCGTCATCTTCGCTATCGCCAGTCGTCATGGCGCGCTTGCGCTGGGACCGGCCGGATTGGCTCCCACTAGGGCGCGGGGAGGAGGCCTCCTGCGTGTGCCATGGGTCGAGGTCTCTAGTGTTCTTCGAGGCGGAGGCAGCGGGCGGGTCCGGGTCGTATAATACGTCTCCAATGTATCTATAATTTTTTATTGTTCCATGCTATTATATTATCTGTTTTGGATGTTTTATATGCATTAATATGCTATTTTATATGTTTTTTGGGACTAACCTATTAACCTAGAGCCCAGTGCTAGTTTCTGTCTTTTTGCTTGTTTTAGAGTTTCGTAGAAAAGGAATACCAAACGGAATAAAACTTTCGTTATGATTTTTCTTGGAGCAGAAGACACCCACGAGACTTGGAGTGCAAGTTAGAAGAGCCGCGAGGCGGCCACAAGGGTGGGGGGTGTGCCCCCAACTTTGTTGGCGCCTCGTAGCTCTCCTGACCTAATTATTCCTCCTATATATACTCTTATACCCCCAGAACATCCAGGGGAGCCACGAAACCACTTTTCCACCGCCGCAACCTTCTGTACCCGTGAGATCCCATCTTGGGGCCTTTTCCGGCATCCTGCCAGAGGGGGGATCGATCACGGAGGGCTTCTACATCAACACCATTGCCTCTCCGATGAAGCGTGAGTACTTTACTTCAGACCTACGGGTCCATAGCTAGTAGCTAGATGGCTTCTTCTCTCTCTTTGATTCTCAGTACAAAGTTCTCCTCGATGTTCTTGGAGATCTATTCGATGTAATACTCTTTTGCGGTGTGTTTGCCGAGATCCGATGAATTGTGGATTTATGATCAGCTTATCTATGAATATTATTTGAATCTCCTCTGAATTCTTATATGCATGATTTGATATCTTTGCAAGTCTCTTCGAACTATCGATTTGGTTTGGCCAACTAGATTGGTTTTTCTTGCAATGGGGGAAGTGCTTAGCTTTGGGTTCAATCTTGTGGTGTCCTTTCCCAGTGACAGTAGGGGCAGCAAGGCACGTATTGTATTGTTGCCATCGAGGATAACAAGATGGGGTTTTCATCATATTGCTTGAGTTAATCCGCTACATCATGTCATCTTGCTTAATGCGTGACTCTGTTCTTATGAACTTAATACTCTAGATGCAGGCATGAGTCGGTCGATGTGTGGAGTAATAGCAGTAGATGCAGAATCGTTTCGGTCTACTTGACATGGACGTGATGCCTATATTCATGATCATTGCCTTACATATCGTCATAACTTTGCGCTTTTCTATCAATTGCTCGACAGTAATTTGTTTACCCATCGTATTAATTTCTATCTTGAGAGAAGCCTCTAGTGAAACCTATGGCCCCCAAGTCTATTTTACAACATATTAGTTTTCCGTCAACTTGCCAATTTCTGTCGCCGTTCCCTTATTTTGCAATCTTTACTTTCCGTTCCATAAACCAAAAATATTACTTTACCATTTATCCATCTCTATCAGATCTCACTTTGCGAATAACCGTGAAGGAATTGACAACCCCTTTGTCGCGTTGGTTGCAAGTTGGTGTTTGTTTGTGCAGGTATTCGGTGGCTTGTTGCGTAGTCTCCTACTGGATTGATACCTTGGTTTTCAAAACTGAGGGAAATACTTACGCTCCTTTGCTGCATCACCCTTTCCTCTTCATGGGAAAAACCAACGCAAGATCAAGAGGTAGCAAGAAGGATTTCTGGCACCGTTGCCGGGGAGATCTACGCCAAGTCAAGACATACCAAGTACCCATCATAAACTCTCATCTCTCACATTACATTATTCGCCATTCGCCTCTCGTTTTCCTCTCCCCCACTTCTAAAATGATTTTTGAAAAGATTTGCCTTTTCTTCGCCCCTCTTTCGTTTGTTTTCTTTTCTTGCTTTTTGTGTGCTCGTGTGTTGGATTGCTTGCTTTGTCATGATGGCTCAAGATAATAACAAATTGTGTGACTTTTCCAATACCAACAATAATGATTTTATTATTACTCCGATTGTTCCCGATGCTAATTTGGAATATTGTGAGATTAATACTGCTTTGTTGAATCTTGTTATGAAAGATCAATTTTCTGGCCTTCTAATACTGCTTTGCAAGTTATATTCATGTTCACACATATCATTCTATTTGTCGGTGCTCACACTTTTCCATTGTATCATCCATGTTTAGAATTATTTTCCTGCTTTCTTCTTGTGTGTTTGAAAAACTTTAGAAAACCCAAAAAAATAGTTGTAGTAATTTACTTTCTATGCATGCTTAGTAGTAGTATTAAAAAGAAAACCCAAAAAGATTTCCTTGTTCTTCTTTTGCTTGTTGGAGTTTTCCCGTGTAAATAGATTTTCTCGTTTTTGCTTTTTATTTGCTCGTTCAAGAAAACCAAAAACTCCAAAAATATTTCAGTGTGTTTCTCTGAATTTATTTTCTTTTTATTCGAGTCTTACCGAGGAGAAGACCACGATGAAAATGTTGAGTGGCTCTCATATAATTGTTGAACTAATAAAGAGCACATTTTATCTTGTCTTCTCCTGTTGAATAAAATGTTTGTAGATTCCAGCTTAGTCCACGGCATTCTTGCACTATTATTATTTTCATATCATTCGGTCATGCAAGTGAAAGGCAATAATGACGATATTCGATGAACTGCCGTGGCAAAAAGAAACTGGTATGAACTCGACTTGTTCTGTCTGTGTAAATATGTTTAACCTAGTGCCCATGATTTAGCCCATTATGATTAAACATGTTTGCAATGACAATTAGAGATTATAGTTTCTCATGCCATGCATAAGTAGCTGGGAGTTGATAATGATTTATCTTGGATATCAACATAGCGTTAAAATGATTGTGACGTAGTATGATGATATGGTATTCTCCTCTGAATGTTCAAGTGGCTTAACTTGGTACATGTTCATGCATGTAGTTGAATCAAAACCAACATAGCCTCTATAATATTTATGTTCATGGTGTTCATATCCTAGTCATGCTAATGTCCAATGTTACTTATGCATAATGCATGGTTATGATCGTTGTTGCTCTCTAGCTAGCCGCTTCTCAATCTTAATTGCTAGCCTTCGCCTGTACTAAGTGGGAATTCTGCTTGTACATCAAAAACCTTGAACCCAAAGTTATTCCAGATGAGTCCTCCATACCTACCTATATATGGTACTACCCTGCCGTCCTAAGGAAATTTGCATGTGCCACCTCTGAAAACTTCTAAAAATTATCCTTTTTGTGTGCCTGGATCGTTCGTGGAACGACAGGAGGTGGTCGATATCTTCCGTGCTAAGCGGGTTATCCTCAGGTCGAGTGTTTATTCAGTCGCCATCGCACGAGGAAATGGGTGGTAATAGGGATGCCCAGTCCCAAAATGCAAACATGAAAAGAGTTCATCTCTGAAATAATCAAACAAAAACTCCCAACGGAGTCAAAACCTTTACTTTTATCGCTTGGGAACCGCCACTAGCGTGCTTAGCATGGAAGATGTTGATAACTGATGGTCGTGAAGTGAATAAGAAGGGTGCATGTCTCAAAATAATCAATTGTCTCTGTTTTAAAAATTGAGCTCTGGCACCTCTGCAAATCACTACTTCCCTCTGTGAAGGGACTATCCATTTACTTTTATGTTGTGTCACCACCTTCTAAAAACAAGCGCCAGAAACTAAGTAGAGCACAGCTGTCATGATTTATGCATTGTGTGTAGCTAATGTTGGGTGCATCATGACTGGATCTTTTCTACCATGAATTACAATGTTTAGTCGCTGCTTGAATTTTGGAGGTGCTCTACATTTATGTTTTGCGGTCTCAGAAAGGGCTAGCGAGATACCACTATTGTCATATTATATCATGGTTGTTTTGACAACATGTTGCTGTTTGAGATATTTTATTATTGCTCGCTAGCTGATTATGTCATTGATATGAGTCATTATAATCTTTAAGAGTTATTGTTGACATGGTTAGTTATAATGTTGGCTGAAAACCTGGGTGTTGTTTAAGCTTATTTATGCAAACAAGAGAAAAAGAGTTCGTAAAAGTTTTTCTTTCTCACTTTCAGTTTATCAACTGAATTGCTTGAGGACAAGCAAAGGTTTAAGCTTGGGGGAGTTGATACGTCTCCAACGTATGTACTTTTTCTCACGCTTTTCCTCTTGTTTTGGACTCTAATTTGCGTGATTTGGACGAAACTAACCCCTAACTGACGCTGTTTTCAGCAGAACTACCATGGTGTTGTTTTTGTGCAAAAATAAAAGTTCTCGGAATGGAACGAAACTTTGCAAGGATTTTTTATATCAATAATAAGAATTTCTGGAGCCAAGACCCACCAGAGAGGGGCCCCTGGTTGGGCACAACCCACCAGGGCGCGCCCCCCACTCCTGGCACGCCCAGGTGGGTTGTACCCACCTGGTGGCCCCGCTGATGACCCCCCTGATACTATAAAATCACATACTTCCAGAAAAATGAAGGAGAAAGAATTATCGCGACCCACGAGACCGAGCCGCCGCCAAGCCCTGTTCTTCCTCGGGAGGGCAGATCTGGAGTCTATTTGGGGCTCCGGAGAGGGGGATCTTCGTTCTTCGTCATCACCAACCCATCTCCATCGCCAATTCCATGATGCTCCCCACGGGGAGTGAGTAATTCCTTCATAGGCTCGCTGGTCGGTGAGGAGTTGGATGAGATTCATCATGTAATCGAGTTAGTTTTGTTAGGGCCTGATCCCTAGTATCCACTATGTTCTTAGATTGATGTTGCTATGACTTTGCTATGCTTAATGCTTGTCACTTTGGGCCCGGGTGCCATGAACTCATATCTGAACCGTTTATGAATTCATCACTATATCCATGTTTTAGATCTGATCTTGCAAGTAATAGTCACCTACTACGGTTATGATCCGACAACCCCGGAGTGGCAACAACCGAGCCCACTCTCGGTGATGACCGTAGTTTGAGGAGTTCATGTATTCACTATGTGTTAATGCTTTGTTCCGGTTCTCTATTAAAAGGAGGCCTTAATATCCCTGAGTTTCCAATATCGACCCCGCTACCACGGGAGGGTAGGACAAAAGATGTCATGCAAGTTCTTTTTATAAAGCACGTATGACTATTTACTGAATACATGCCTACATTATATCGATGAACTGGAGCTAGTGTCGTATCGCCCTAGGTTATAACTGTCACATGATGAATATCATCCAACAAGTCACCGATCCAATGCCTATGAATTTATTTATATTTTTTCTGCTAAGTTACTACTGCTATCATCACTATTACACTTGCTACAAAATTACTGCTATCACTGTTATCGTTACCGTTACTGCTGTCACTACTATCAAAACTATCAAACTACTTTGCTACTGATCACTTTGCTGCATATAATTAATCTCCAGGTGTGGTTGAATTGACAACTCAGCTGCTAATACCTTCAAATATTCTTTGGCTCCCCTTGTGTCGAATCTATAAATTTGGGTTGAATACTCTACCCTCGAAAACTATTGCGATCCCCTATACTTGTGGGTTATCAGCTACTACATCAGCACCTGCAGCCACAGCTTCAGTTGCCCCTCCGGTAGCAACTCCACCAGCTCAACAACCTCAACAGATGCATTTGTCCTTGGAGTCCTCTCCACGCCACCTCCCGAAGATCAAGCCTAGAGGGACGCATAGCACTATGCATTTTCAAGCTTTTTGGTAACTTGTTGCCAAATGGGAGAAAGTGTATAGATCATAGGCTTCGATAGAGAGAGAGTTTGCTTCTTTTTTCTATTTCTTTTGCTACTTGTTTGATACTTATTTGCTTGCTTGCCTGGATGATACTCTATGTTTATGTGTGTGAGATACTTGTATGGTCATGTGTTTGATCATATCATACTTTAATGCTTGTGCTTGAACGATGACATTATTTATCTCTCTTGTATGATCATTCACTTTGCCTTGGTGATGAGTGCATATTTCATATTCTATCATTTTGAGCGCTCCACCAAGATGTATGTGACCTGGAAGAGTAACCCATGATCCTAATCGATTGTGCATTTGCATTCAAAAGCAAATTTTAAATAATGCACAAATTTAGGGGGAGCTCTTGCTTATCACATACTTCTCAAAGCGATGATATACTTCATTCTTATTATCATTTGTCAAAGCTTTGATCTATATGTTGTCATCAATTACCAAAAAGAGGGAGATTGAAAGTGCAACTAATCCTTGGGTGGTTTTGGTAATTCCTAACAACATATAGCTCATTGAACTAATACTCTTTCAAGATGATCATTACAGAAAGTTTAATGATTGGCATGGCATGGACTAGAGATGTGGACCCCTCAAAATGCTAAGAACACATATTGGCTCAAGCTCAAGACTCTACATTTTCATTTTAGTGATCCAAGATCACATTGAGTCCATAGGAAAAGCCAATACTGTTAAAAGGGGATGAGGTGTTGCTTAATGGCTTGCTTGCTCAAAATGCTTAGTGATATGCTCCAAAAGCCCTCAACCACTTTCTCATATCCATATATGTCCCAAACCAAAAGTCAAACTCGGCCCCACCGATTTGATCTATCCGGCGCCACCGAGTTCATTTGACATAGCCATAGCCAGAAACCCTAATCAGTTCGGTCTCACCGATAGGGATCTCGGTCTCACTGAGATGGGATTGCAAAATCTCTGTTTACCTTCGTAACGTTTCGGTCTCACTGAAATGAGCGATCGGTCCCACCGAGTTCACAATGCAAACTCTATGTTTCCTCTTCGTAACGTTTCGGTCTCATCAAAATGAGCGATCGGTCCCACCGAGTTTGCCTTACTAACTCTCTATTTGCCTATTACAGAAATCGGTCTCACCGAGTTCATGTGATCGGTCTCACCAAGATTACGTTATGCCATAACCCTAATGAAATCGGTCCCACCGAGTTGACATGTCGGTCCCATCGAAAATCCTAACATTCATATTTTGAACTAAATCGGTCTAACCGAGTTTCAGTATTTGGTCCCACCAAGTTTGGTAAATTGTGTGTAACGGTTAGATTTTGTGTGGAGGCTATATATACCCCTCCACCCTTCCTCCATTCGTGGAGTGAGCCATCAGAACGTGCCTGCACTTCCAGCATTCATTTTCTGAGAGAGAACCACCTACTCATGTGTTGAGACCAAGATATTCCAATCCAACCACAAGAATCTTGATCTCTAGCCTTCCCCAAGTTTCTTTCCACTCAAATCATCTTTCCACCAAATCCAAATCTGTGAGAGAGAGAGTTGAGTGTAGGGGAGACTATCATTTGAAGCACAAGAGCAAGGAGTTCATCATCAACACACCATCTATTACCTTTTGGAGAGTGGTGTCTCCTAGATTGGTTAGGTGTCACTTGGGAGCCTCCGTCAAGATTGTGGAGGTGAACCAAGGAGTTTGTACGGGCAAGGAGATCGCCTACTTCGGGAAGATCTACCCTACTGAGGCAAGTCCTTCGTGGGCAATGGCCATGGTGGGATAGACAAGGTTGCTTCTTCGTGGACCCTTCGTGGGTGGAGCCCTCTGTGGACTCGCGCAGCCGTTACCCTTCGTGGGTTGAAGTCTTCATCAACGTGGATGTACGATAGCACCACCTATCGGAACCACGCCAAATATCTCCATGTCTACATTGCGTTTTCTCCCTCCAAACTTCCCCCCTTTACCTTCATATGCAATGATTTACATTTCGCTGTTATACTCTTAGAATTGCATGTGTAGGTTGATTGCTTGACTTGTTCTAAGTTGCTAAAATCTGCCAAAACTTAAAATTGGGAAAAGGCTAGATTTTATTTGGTCAAGTATTCTAATCACCCCCCCCTCTAGACATACTTCCGATCCTACAAGTGGTATAAGAGCTTTGGTATCCATTTGCCTTGATTTCCATAGCTTTGGTAATCATAGCGTTGGTTTCACAACCTAGGAGAGTATGGCGTCTAGCGAGAGAAATTACCACCGTAGAGGTCCTTACTTTGATGGTACAAATTTTGCTAGTAGGAAGCATAACATGAAAATGCATGTTCTTGGACATAACCCCGCCGTTTGGGCTATTGTGTGTATTGGCTTGCAAGGTGAATTCTTTGATGGGAGAGAACCGAATCATGAAGCTACCGCGGAAGAATTGAAGATGTTGCAACACAATGCTCAAGCTTGTGATATCCTCTTCAATGGATTGTGCCCCGAAGAATTCAACAAAATCAGCCGTCTTGAGAATGCAAAGGAAATTTGGGATACTTTGATTGATATGCACGAACGTACCGACTCCGTCAAGGAATCCAAATTGGATGTGCTTCAAAGTCAGCTTGACAAGTTCAAAATGAAGGATGGTGAAGGTGTCGCTGAAATATACTCTAGGCTTGCTCTCATCACAAATGAGATTGCCGGCTTAGGAAGTGAAGAGATGACCGATAGATTCATCATCAAGAAGGTCCTAAGAGCCTTGGATGGAAAATATGATACCGTGTGCACATTGATCCAAATGATGCCCGACTACAAAGATCTCAAGCCAACAGAAGTCATTGGTAGAATTGTTGCTCATGAGATGTCACTCAAGGATAAAGAAGAGCTTCACAACAAGTCAAGTGGTGCTTACAAAGCCTCATGTGGTGCTCCTACATCATCAAGTGAGAAACAAGCCTTCAATGAGGAATTGAGCCTAATGGTGAAGAACTTCAACAAGTTCTACAAGAGTAGAAGCAAGGAAAGAAGTTCCAAGTCAAGGTCCTACAATGACAAAAGATCTTCTAGTCGTGAGCGTAATTGCTACAATTGTGGAAGACCCGGACACTACTCCAATGAGTGTACGTGTCGTGGAATTGTCACGGCAGATGTCCTAGTGTGAGGACTTGGTCGTGGAGCCATCGCAACGAGATTAGCTTAAAGGGGTTAATCAGGACAAAGGACACGAGGAGTTTTATACTGGTTCAGCCCCTTGCGGTGAAGGTAAAGGCCTAATCCAGTTTGAGGTGGTATTGCTAGGGTTTCGATGACTAGGGAGCGAATACGCTTAGCCTGGCTCTCGATCTGTTGTTTCTTGTCCTAAGCTGCCGCCGGGTCATCCCCTTATATACACGGGTTAACGCCCTGCGGCCTACAGTGTCCCGGCCGGCTCATACAACGTGTCCGGCTCGGTGACCTTTCTTACATACCTTACAATACAAGTCTGCATATACATGGCGGTTTATATTTGTGGGCCTTGAGCCGCCTTCGGGTCTGGGCCCTCTACTAAGCCTATCTGTGAACCGCCATTGTTATTATACTCTTGGGCTTCATTGAGATGAACCGCCATGGGGATGACCCGGCCCCTCCTGGGCGGGTCATACCTGATAGTCATATCCCCAACATTGGGCCCCAGGTTGATTTGAACTTGTTCATGTCAATCTTCAATACTTAGAAAAATCCTTCTTCCTCTTACTGTGAAATATTGTAACCCGCCATGACGTATCTCCAAAAATTGTAATAACCCGCCATGACGTCACCTGTGATTAATGCTACATAGAATCCAAATCTTAATAAATCTCTTTCTTTACTGACCCTCCGAAAATCAAGGCGCCCGCGCCGTCGCTTATCCATTTTCTGCCTCCTCGATTTTCGCGCCTGTCGTTTGTCCTTCCAGTCTTATAAATAAGACCTCGGACTCTCCTCTCATTCTCCCCCCTTTCCTTCTCATTTCCTTCTTCCTCCTCGCGACGCACCGACCCGCACGAGCTCCGCCGCTATCGATCTTCATCTCCGTCCTCAACTCCGGCCGCTGCATCACCCTGAACGGACCAGAGAACCGCGGCGCCTCTCCGCCATCCCATCAGCATCAGTAAGCCCTCCTTTCTTTCACCATAGATCTGGCATTAGGGTTTTGATGTTCATCAGTGTTCATCGGTGTTCATCGCCGCTCTTCTTTATCCTTGTTTAGATCCATGGATTAGATCCAAAAACCACATAAATCTCGCACAGCAGTAGTTTTAGCACCTGTTTTTGATACTAGAATATATCCTCAACGCGACAGATCTCCTCTAGAGCACCTCTACTTTTCCACTGTCGCCTCTGTAGGTTTCAAATTTATTCCCTTTTTCTGAACAGTTTCAGATCCAAACCTATAACTTTAATCTGTGAAACCTGTTTGTCCAACACTTAGTAAAATTTTACCCTTCGTCAGATTTTGAATACATGTACCTCTCATGGCGGCTTACACACCAGGCTTATAATTATTCATATACCATTAGCCCTCACTTAAGCCGTCATTTTGAATGTATACTGTCAACGCTTAACCTGTGATTTCACCAATTGAATTGAACCGGCAAATTTTCCTTTCCTTTAGGCTTTCTTTCACAATGCCGCCCAAAACAGTCTACACATGCAACTAGGTTCCCTCCATCGTCACTGAGGGTACTTTTAAGGATGCATTACCGTGCTCCTGACCCGAGCGAAGAAAAACCTCAGCCGAAAGACGGCGAAGTTATCGTTTTTACTGACCACATGAACCGGGGCTTCTCACCGCCCGGCTCTAAGTTCTTCCGAGACGTTCTGCACTTTTTCCAGCTCCACCCTCAAGACATCGGACCCAATTCCGTGTCAAATATTTGCAACTTTCAAGTCTTCTGTGAGGTGTACCTTCAAGAGGAGCCCATTGTTGAACTCTTTAGAGAGTATTTTTACTTAAACCGCCAGACTGAGTTCACAAATGGTCCTAGCTTAGAGCTCGGTGGAATTTCAATTCAACGCAGAAGAGACGCCATCTTTCCTTATGCCTGCTTGCTGAGTCACCCCAAAGACTAGAACCAGACATGGTTTTATTACAAGGATACTTCTCTGGCTGACGAGAATCCGCTGCCGGGTTATCGTGTTGAGCGCCTGGATCCAAAACATAACTTTCCCGAAAAAATTACTGCCGCTGAACGGAAGAACATTGCACCTACTATTGTGAAGGTCAAAGCTCTGCTAGGAAATGGGCTGACCGGCGTTGATTTAGTCAGGTGTTGGGTTTCTTGGCGGATCATTCCGTTGAGCTGCCGCACCGGCTTAATGTGTACTTACACTGGTGGTGAAAAAGATTCACTGCGCCACAGCTCCGCACCATTAACTGATGAAGCAATAAATGAAATTGTTAAATCTCTTCTGAATGAAGACCCGAAAGATTGTGTCAAAGTGGGTCTGGCCCCTTTTTACAAGCTTAACCCGCCACCAGATGTAAGCCTTTGAACTTACTTATCTTCACCTCCTCATTTGAATATCTTATTAACTCGACCTTTAAAAACCTTTCAGGCTAAGTCTAAATTCTGGAAAGTGGAGTATGATCATGAGGCTGATAAGAAGGCCAGGGCTGCCAAAAAGGCCGCTAGGAAAGCCGCCAAGAAGACCATGAAGAAGAAGAAGAAGAAACCAAGTGCCTCTGACCTGCTCAAACTAGATGATACCTCTGAGTCAGAGGTAGCCCTTGACTCTCTTGGCTTATTTTTCAATCATCTTATTGACACTGATTATTATCAGGCTGACACGGGAGCCAGCCAAGCAGCTGAAGAAGAGGTAACGATTATTTCCTCTGACTCAGACCCTTTGCCAAGACAGAAACGTTGACAAGTAACCCGGAAAGTAAGGTTTTCACACCCCTTGGCTTATTTAGATCCCCACTTTCTTTTGAAGCAACAGCAACACGAGAACCGCCACCAGACCCGGACCAGTGGAGGTGACGAGTTATCCTCTGGCTTACCGAACACTCCTGCCCCTCGGAAACGTCGAAACGAGGTTTCTTTTTAATTACTCTTTTTGTCTATTTATCGGATCTTATATGCATACCCTCTAAATCTGTTGATAACTTTCAAACAGGAACTTGCCCGTTCTTCCTCTGGCGACTCATCGCAAACTGAGTTGCCGGCTTTCAAAACTGCCCCTGGGTAATAGCAATTGATTGTACTCTGTAATTCTTCATACCCTTATACTTATATTAACTTGTCATAATTCGCATAGTGGACAAGCCAAGCCCAACAAGAAGGCGAAGGTGAATAAACCAACTGAAGCGCCGAAAACTGCTGAGCCGGAGGCACAAGTCTCCGTTCCTGAAGCTTCTAACAGACAACCGGAAGAGCCTGTTACTGCTACTCCGCGTGAGATTCTGTATCTCCATGTTGATGACACTATTTTCAATCCTTCAACTCCTGCCCCCCCCCGAATTCACCTAAGCCGTCAGAGACTCATAATGATGACGTGTTGATTACTGGCACCGGTTTTGTTGACCCGGGAAATCCAATAGCTTTGGCCAAACATACTGCCAAGCAAGAGGTTATTGAGAGGCGGAAACTGAAGTTTGACATCTCCCACTATGCGTAACTGAACAACAATGAGATCCTCTCTAGCTACCTCAGCCAGGTCCACTCCAGCCGCGACCTTGAAATTGATATGGTGAAACAGATGCACCAAAAATATGAGGTATGACTTCCAACTTTAAATAATTTATATACATATCCTGCCAGCCCCCAAGTCTACTGGCTATGACAAGATTGAATAGGTTGTAGACTTTAGAAAAATCCATGCACTTCTGTCCTAGAATCCCTCCTTGTCCGGTTTTAAATGTAAACCAGATGTTTGCACATGTTGAGTTTTGCATCCGTAGCCCCCAAGGGTCCATTTAATCCGCAGGGATGAGCCGGTCCTATTTGTCTTTGTATAAGAAAAGAAAGCTTGACTGCATAGCCCCCATGAGTCGGTTGGGACTGTCTACAACACTTCCGGCTCATGATGAAGAAGATACAAACGATATGCATTAGCCCCCAAGTGCCAAGTAGTCTTGCTTGCAAAGTACTTGGGACTTTATTCATAAGAACCGTTGTCTTGAAATTTTTCTTCAATAGACATTAGCCCCCAAGTGTCAAGTATTGTTGCTGGCAAAAGACTTGGGACTTGTATTCTTGTAATCTTGATACACATGTTGATAACTCTATACTTCATACAGGCTGCCACTACTGAACTGGAGTCCCAATTGAATGATGCCAAGACCCGGCTGGCGACTCAGGAAACTGAGACCCGAAAGGCTGAGTCAAAATTCCAATTTAGCGTGGTTGAGTCGGAAAAACTGAAGACCAGCTTTGAAGCAGAGAAAAAGGCTTGGGCGGATGAAAAGACGGTTTTAATACAACGTGCTGAGAAGGCAGAGGCAGCGCTTCAAGAGGTGACCACTAAGCTTACCGGTTTAAAACACTGTGTAACTCAGATGGTTTCAGCTATCTTTGGTGAGCCGCCTTGCCAAGCATCAAAAATGAATCATTATTTTGATCATATAACCCGCCATTTAATCATTCTGTGATATATCCAGGTCCCAGGAGCAGAAATCTCAATCAAGACATGCTTGTGAAGCTTAAAGCTGTTTATACACTTGTTGAGCAGCTGTACACCGGGACTCAACATGCACTAGCCGCCATTTCGCCAATAGGCCAAGCACCAACTATGCTGATAGATGTGTTGAAGAAACTCTCTGTGCTGCCTGTGAGATTTGATGAGATAAAGCGATCATCTGCAAGAGCCGGCGCGTGACGGCTTTGAGCCGGGCCAAGGCATGGGTACCAGAGCTTAACCCATCTGAGGTAGCCACTGGTTACCCAAGCTTGAAAGAAGATGGTTCACATTTCGATCAGAAAGACTTCTCAGCCTGCGTAAAAGGAAATTCGTCCAATGGCCACTCTGATTGCCAATGATTCGGACCTCTCCAAGTACCATCCGGCTTATGACCAGGAGAATAAGAAGATGCCAACTCCGGCTTACAAAGTGATGGACTTAATCCTGCCAATCCGTAAGCACACCTTTGCTCCTGAAGTCGATCCATCTGAGCTTATAGATGATGAGGCTGAATTTGAAGCTTTATCTGGCATCGATTGGTCATCACCAACTTTCCAGACAGCGGAAGAAGACGAAGAGCCGGCAAAGGATGATGCAGAAGACTCCGAGCGGCAAGGCCAAGAAGATTGAACCGCCGGGCGGTTCTGAACACTTGGTCTGTTGAAAAACACTTTGATCTTATTTGGCCCATGGAGGCATGTAATAGGCTAGTAAAACTTTGAGTCTACCGCGCCGTCGTGCGCGTTCTGCTTTGCATGAGACTGTTGATCCACGGATGCTTATAATATCAGCTTGTTGAGTTTGTTCTTGTATGCAAAATAGATCACAAGTGTCCCACGGTTTACCGTAGGACGGGTCATAATGCCCAATGCATAATCACTGGAAACTAAAATAGTTTATAACCAGGACTGGTTCAATTATAACAAAATATGTCATACCTGTGATATTTGACCACACTGTTGGTGGACCAAGCCAGTGTAAGAAGGGTGATAACCCAAAATTCGAGCACTAGCAACTATCATAGATTGCTGGTTTATGAACAAAACCAGGCCGGGTTAATAAGCTCCGGATATTATCGTATCTCATACTGACGACTTATAGTCAAAAGCCAGGCCGGGTTAATAAACACCGGTGAATCATAAAGCATTATAAACCTCATCAAATAAACCTCAAAAGATCTGTCGAATAAAAACAAACGAAAAACGAGGCTTTTCATGGGCTGCCAGGCCGAAAATCGAGTGCTTTCACGGGCTGCATCGGCCACTGTGTTAAACCATTTTACAAACCTTATAAGATGGACCTCACATAACCAATCGTCGTTTTAACTTTGAAAAGTTCAGGGTCTGCATAAGATTGACTTGTCAAACATTCGGCGGATCATTCTAGGAATACCTGGGCGGAGTGGCTTACTTAAAAAGGCGGGATAACCCGGGGTTTTAGGTGAATACACTTGGCTTCTTAGCCTGGCTTTTAAGCCTATCACAAGGGTTATAGCAACTCTTGTTCTTTAGAACAAAAGAGCCCCCAAGCAATATTTCTGAGCTATGCTCAATGGGCACCTATGTTTGAGTTGTGCTTTCGCAACAGACTCTCTTTGGTCCCTTTAACCTGGGTAGCAAGCCCCCAAGTTTTTTTATGTGGCCTATAAGCCGGATCAAAGGGTAATCATAACTTTGCTCTATAAAGCAGAAGCCCCCAAGTGACCAAAAACTCGTTGTTTAAAGAGAAAACGCTTAGTGATCATAATATATACATTGTCAAAATATGTACATCAGAAGAGTCGGTGGCTCAGGTGTAGTAAGGCCGAAGATGAGCAATATTCCAGGGCCGGTGGGTCTCCTCCTCCGACTTACGTGAGTCTTTGTGCTCTCGAACATCGATAAGGAGTATGACCCGTTGTTCAGATTCTTGCTGACCACAAAGGGTCTTTCCCAAGGTGGGGATAACTTGTGCATATCAGTCTGATCCTGGATGAGCCGGAGCACTAGATCGCCTTCTTGGAAAGTTCTAGTTTTAACCCGGCGACTATGGTAACGGCGCAGATCTTGCTGGTAAATCGCTGAACGAGCCGCTGTGATGTCACGCTCCTCATTTAACAGGTCAAGTGCTTCCTGGCATGCTATTTCATTGTCAGCTTCAACATAAGTCGCCACACGAGGTGAGTCGTGACGGATGTCATTAGGGAGAACCGCCTTTGCTCCATAGACCATGAAGAAAGGTGTATAACCTGTAGACCTGTTGGGGTGGTATTAATGCTCCATAACACGGAAGGTAGCTCCTCCACCCAACAACCCGGCGTTCGCTGTAAAGGAACCATAAGCCGGGGCTTGATGCCTCTCAAGATCTCTTGATTGGCTCTCTCTGCTTGGCCATTAGATTGGGGGTGAGCCACTGATGACACGTCAAGCCGGATATGCTCATGTTGACAAAATTCTTTCATAGCACCCTTGGAGAGATTAGTGCCATTATCTGTTATAATGTTGTGTGGAAAGCCAAAACGGAAGATCACCTTCTTCATGAATTGAACCGCCGTGGCTGCATCACTTGTTGACCGGCTCTGCCTCTACCCACTTAGTGAACTTATCAACTGCCACCAAAAGGTGGGTCTTCTTATCCTTGGACCTCTTAAAAGGTCCAACCATATCAAGCCCCCAAGTTGCAAACGGCCAAGTGATCGGGATCATCCTCAGCTCCTGAGCCGGAACATGAGCTCGACGCGAAAACTTCTGACAACCGTCACATTTTCTGACCAAGTCCTCAGCATCAGCATGAGCGTCAGCCAATAGAAACCGTGACGAAAAGCCTTGGCTACCAAAGATTTAGAGCCGGCATGATGACCACAATCTCCTTCATGGATCTCACGCAGAATCTCACAGCCTTCTTCAGGAGAAACGCAACGCTGAAACGCCCCTGTAACACTGCAATGGTGCAGCTCCCCATTAACAATTGTCATTGACTTAGACCGTCGGGTTATCTACCTGGCCAAGGTCTCATCCTCAGGTAACTCACCCCGGGTCATGTAAGCCAAATAGGGAACTGTCCAATCAGGAATAGCATGAAGAGCCGCCACCAATTGTGCCTCTGGGTCAGGAATAGCAAGGTCCTCCTCCGTAGGCAACTTGACCGAAGGGTTGAGCAGAACATCCAGGAACGTATTCGGTGGCACCGGCTTACGCTGAGAGCCTAGCCGGCTTAGGTTATCAGCCGCCTCATTCTTCATTCGATCAATATGTTCAACTTGGTAACCTTTGAAATGACCTGCAATGGCATCGACCTCTCGATGATAAGCCGCCATGAGTGGATCCTTAGAATCCCAAGTACCAGAAACCTGTTGGGCCACCAAATCTGAATCGCCAAAGCATCTCACCCGGCTTAAATTCATCTCCTTAGCCATCCGAAGACCATGGAGCAGGGCCTCATACTCAGCTGCATTGTTAGTAGAAGGGAACATTAACCAGAGGACATAAGAAAATTTGTCACCTTGTGGGGAAGTCAAGACAACTCCACCCCCCGAGCCCTCCATCTGTCTAGATCCATCAAAGTGAATAGTCCAATATGTGTTATCCAGCTTTTCCTCCGGTGCCTGCAACTCTGTCCAATCATTGATGAAATCCACAAGCGCTTGGGACTTGATAGCCGTACGAGGCACATATTTTAACCCGTGAGGTCCAAGCTCAATGGCCCACTTAGCAACCCGGCCAGTTGCTTCCCTGTTTTGGATGATATCTCCCAAAGGAGCAGAGCTAACCACAGTGATGGGATGACCCTGAAAATATTGCTTAAGCTTCTGACTTGCCATGAAAACCCCATACACAAGCTTCTGCCAATGCGGGTGTCTCTGCTTGGACTCAATAAGCACCTCACTGATATACTAAATCGGCTGTTGAACCGGATATTCCTTGACTGCCTCCTTCCTTTCCACCACGATGGCCACATTGACGGCCCAGCTATTATCAGCCACATATAACAGCAGAGGCTCCTTATCAACAGGGGCAGCAAGCATGGGCGGCTCAACCAATTATTTCTTCAGATCCTCAAATGCTTGGTTAGCAGCATCACTCCAAACAAAATGATATGTCTTCTTCATCATTTGATAGAGGGGATAGCCTTCTCACCCAGCCGGCTTATGAACCGGCTCAGAGCCGCAATACGACCCGCCAGGTGCTGAACATCCTTAACACACGCCGGCTTAGCCAATGAGGTAATGGATTTAATTTTCTCCGGGTTAGCTTCAATGCCTCTGTTAGAAACCAAGAAACCCAAGAGCTTGCCTGCGGGCACACCAAAGACGCATTTAGCCGGATTAAGCATCGTCTTGTGGAACCGGAGATTGTCAAACGTCTCCTTTAAATCATCAATCGGGGTCTCCTTCTTTCTTGACTTCACCACGATGTCATCAACATAAGCATGAACATTGCGCCCAATTTGATTGTGAAGGCAATTTTGCGCACACCGCTGATAAGTCGCCTGGGCACTCTTGAGCCCAAAAGGCATAGACACATAGTAGAAGGCTCCAAATGGAGTAATGAAAGCTGTCTTCTCCTTGTCCTTGACTGCCATCTTGATCTGATGATAACCAGAATAAGCATCCAAGAAACTCGGACACTCACAACCCGACGTAGCATCAATGATTTGATCAATACGAGGGAGAGCAAACGGATCAGCCGGACAAGCTTTGTTCAAGTCTGTGTAATCCACACACATCCGCCAAGTGCCATTCTTCTTGAGTACCAGCACCGGGTTAGCCAGCCACTCAGGATGGAAAACTTCGACGATAAACCCAACTGCAAAGAGCCGGGCCACTTCCTCTGCAATGGCCTTTCACCTCTCCTCGTTGAATCGGCGAAGAAACTGCTTAACCGCCTTAAATTTTGGATCAATATTAACAGTTTGCTCAGCGAGTTCTCTCGGTACACCCGGCATGTCTGAAGGTTTCCATGCAAAGATGTCCCGGTTCTCACGGATGAACTCGATGAGCGCGCTTTCCTATTTCGGATCCAGATTGGCACTGATACTGAACTGCTTTGATGAATCGCCAGGAACGAAATCAACCATCTTAGTGTCATTTGCCGACTTAAATTTGAGTGAGGGGTCTTGCTCTGTGGTTAACTTCTTTAAAGACGTCATGTCCGCCGGGTCAACATTATCCTTATAAAACTTCAACTCCTCAGTTGCACAAACAGACTCAGCATAGGCAGCATCACCTTCCTCACATTCCAAGGCTATTTTCCGGCTTCCATGCACCATGATCGTTCCCTTGTAACCCGACATCTTGAGCTGCAGATACACATAACAAGGCCGCGCCATGAACTTGGCATAAGCCTGCCGTCCGAGCAGAGCATGATATGGGCTATGGATTTTGACCACTTCAAAGGTCAATGTCTCTGATCTAGAGGCATGATCATCTCCAAAAGCAACCTCCAGAGCTATCTTACCAACCGGGTAAGCCGACTTACCCGGCACCACGCCATGAAAAACAGTGTTTGATGGCTTAAGATTTTTATCAGTCAACCCCATGCGGCGGAAAGTTTCATAATAGAGGATATTGATGTTGCTCCCTCCATCCATGAGTACCTTGGTGAACTTATATCCTCTGACCTGAGGTGCGACTACCAAAGCCAAGTGACCTGGATTATCAACCCGGGGCGGGTGATCTTCCCGGCTCCACACAATGGGCTGCTCAGACCAGCGCAAGTAACCGGGAACCGCCGGCTCAACAGCATTGACTGCCCTCTTATGAAGTTTCTGGTCGCGCTTACATAAGCTAGTGGTGAAGACATGATACTGTCCACTATTCAACTGCTTCGGGTTGCTTTGATAACCAGACTGTTGCTGTTGTTGATTCCCCTGATTATTCTGCTGATTGTAACCACCCGGGTTGCCATGACTGCCCTGATTTCCTTGGAACCCGGAGTTAGAGCCGCCACCGCCGTAACCCGGTCCATGAAAGCTGGATCCTGAGCCGCCACCCGGCCCATGACTGTCTTGGAAAAGATTCAAAATTTTGAACTCCTTCATAATGAAGCAATCCTTCCAGAGGTGCCTAGACGGTCTTTCTCGCGTCCCGTGTCTTGGGCAGGGCTGATTTAGCAGCTGCTCAAGATTGATGCCTGACCCTCCAGTCCGTGGGGGCGGTTTACCCTTGCGACGATGACCATTATTCTGCGTATTGGTGTTAGCCACAAAGTCCAAACTATTATCAGCTCTGCACTTACCGTTGTTTCCATGGCTCGCCAGGTTATGTTGCTGCCCCTGGTGCTGCTGCTCTTCTTTCCCTTTCCCGGCTTTTCATCATCAGACTCGGGGTCCTTGGTACCATCAGAGTCAGCATACTTAACCAGAGCCGCCATGAGTGTCCCCATGTCATTGCAGTGACGTTTGAGCCTCCCTAACTTCTGCTTTAGGGGCGTGAAACGATAATTGTTCTCTAACATTAAGACTGCTAAATCGGCATTGATACGATCCGACGAGTGCAGGATTGTTGAGACCCGGCGCACCCAATGAGTTGTCGACTCACCCTCCTCTTGGACACAGGAAGCTAAATCCACAATTGACATGGGCTGCTTGCACGTATCTTTAAAATTCTGGATAAACCGGGCTTTTAACTCGGCCCATGATCCAATGGAGTTGGCTGGCAACCCCTTCAACCAAGTACGAGCCGTCCCTTCCAACATCATGGTAAAGTACTTAGCACATGCAGCATCGTCAACATCCAGCAGTTCCATCGCCATCTCATAACTCTCAACCCATGCTTCAGGGGGTAAGTCTGCGGTGTAGTTGGGCACCTTACGGGGACCCTTGAAGTCCTTGGGCAACCGTACGTTACGTAAAGCCGGCACCAAACACGGCACACCCAGAGTGCTGAAGGTCACACCTGTCTCCACCGAAGCTGTCGGACGAACCGGGGAATGCTGATGAGCCGTATATTGAGCCGCCAGCTCGGCCTCCCGACACACTCTTCCTTGATCGATGACGTTCTGGGCATTAACCCCACCACCTGCCGGGTTATGTCCACGGGGCGGGTTACGGTTCCGCCCACTGCTTGACACGGTTGATTCCTCAATATGCCTGCCATAACTCCGGTTTGGGCGAGGGGTTGAATGAATCCTATCACGACTGTAAGAATAAGCCTGTTGCTGAACCAAAGCCGTCTGAAGAAGCTCTCTAGCCCTTCACGTCTCAACTGCTATTGGAGACTCGCCCTCCACTGGGAGAGTGGCCAATCATGAAGCGACGGCGATCATGTTATCCAAGGGGTTTGAATAATGACCTGGCGGCGTCGGCATGTGCAGCGGTGGGATGTTGTCTTGACGAGGTGGGTCCGCCATGCGCTGCTGAACCGGCGCTCCCGTTCCAGGCGTTTCAAGCCAGTTTACCACTGGCTGGTTACTGGTCCCTGCTCCGGGAGTGTTAAAGAGATTTCTCGCCTCATAAACCGGAGGCAGGCGAGTCTGATGCCTCCTCCTCATGACGTCGTTTGATGCGTTCTGATCTAGCATGAGCCGGAAAGACTCTGACTGAATCCGCTGCGCCTGAACATCCAAAGCGGCCCGCTCCGCGGCCATCCTAGTGTTTTCTGCGTCCAGCTCTTCCTTGGCCTGTGCTATCTCATCCCGCAACTTTGCAACCGCCGTGTTATGCTGATCCTAATCTGCCGGATTAGCCACCATTGTTAACAACGCTGTCAGCTTCTCCAACAAGTCGGTTAAGACCTGAGCCGATGGGCGCACAAGGCCTCCTGCCCCGGCAGCCGTTGTCGCTGCTGACCCGGAAATCATCTCTGCTGCAGTCGACGAGTGCTGTACGGGCTGCGTTCCGGCCATGAAGATCGCAACCCTGTTCAGCGGCTCACAGGGGTCCAGAATACTATCACCGTCGGAATAGCCCCCAAGCCGGCCGTCTTGTAGTTGATACAACGATTCGGTCTCACCGGTGGACGACTCGCCATCAAAGTAGACGACCATCTCATCACCAGATACCGACCTATCCTCAGATTCGGCTCCATGGATGAATCCCACGAAGGCACGTTTCATGGCGGGTTGAACTCGGGCGGGTCTTGCACGCTGAGCCATTTCGACGATGTCGGTGCTGATGTCCGGCTCAGGGCCCGGCTCGCCGATCTTGCCGATGAAGACGTGAATTCTGCCAAAGGGGACCCGGTACCCGTACTCAATTGAGCTGGCCTCGGGGCCCCAGCCTGCGTCGTCGATGTAGAGCTTGCCGCGATGACTCTTGGTCATCCGGCCCACAGCGTATCCCTTGATCCCTTCGAAGTTTCCCTCTAAGAACTTGAAACCATCATGCGATAGCCCCACGGTGGGCGCCAACTGTCGTGGAATTGTCACGGCAGATGTCCTAGTGTGAGGACTTGGTCGTGGAGCCATCGCAACGAGATTAGCTTAAAGGGGTCAGTCAGGACAAAGGACACGAGTTTTTACTGGTTCGGCCCCTTGCGGTGAAGGTAAAGGCCTAATCCAGTTTGAGGTGGTATTGCTAGGGTTTCGATGACCAGGGAGCGAATACGCTTAGCCTGGCTCTCGATCTATTGTTTCTTGTCCTAAGCCGCCGCCGGGTCGTCCCCTTATATACACGGGTTAACGCCCTGCGGCCTACAGAGTCTCGGCCGGCTCATACAACGTGTCCGGCTCAGTGACCTTTCTTACATACCTTACAATACAAGTCTGATACATGGCAGTTAATATTTGTGGGCCTTGAGCCGCCTTCGGGTCTGGGCCCTCTACTGAGCCTATCTATGAACCGCCATTGTTATTATACTCTTGGGCTTCATTGAGATAACCGCCACGTGGATGACCCGACCCCTCCTGGGCGGGTCATACCTGATAGTCATATCCCCAACAGTATGGCTCCCTACAAAAGAAGAGAAGACTCACCTAAAAGGATAAGTAGAAGAGAAGAATCACCTCCAAGAGATAGAAGGAGTAGAGATGATCGTTATGAATGAAGAACCACTCGCAGAAGCAAGGATTTGGAAAGGAAGGACAAGTCATCAAGGAGCTACACAAAACGAAGACATCGAGCTCATGTTGGTGAATGGTTATCCGGCTCCGAATCCGACCACTACTCCGCGAGAAGTTATCACTCCGACTCCGAATATACCCAAGATGAAGGTGTTGCCGGTCTAGCACTTGTGTCAACCAACTCCTATGACATATTTGACTCACCAAATGAAGGAATTCGAAGATGCTTCATGGCAAAAGGCCCAAAGGTATCACACCCCGAGTATGTTGATTTCAATAGTGATGAAGATGATTTGCTAGGTGATGATGATTTACTTATTGACAACTCTAGTGATGAAAACTATGATGAACTTTATAGCGACCCAACCTCAGACGGTCAAGTCTCTGTGCTTAAGTGTCATCCCTAGATCGGTATGCTGACACACACAGTACTCGAGGATTTATAACAGAGGTAAATCACATGTATAAAGTAGTGTAAATACTATTACCTCAATCCAAATAGCGGAAGTAACAACAAGATTGTGGATTCCCATCAACACCAACGGCAAAGTTGAGTGTAGAAATCGTAACCCTAACGTATCAGTTACTCGTCGTAAGGTTCCTGCAACATGAGACGTTGCAGCCATGTAGGTCAGTACATTGAATGAACTGGCAATTACACACTGTAGAGCAATGATGAATAATGGCTATCACTACATGCATATTTGGCTGGTGGAGGCTCTAAGTTTAATTTTGCGTAAAGCTAATTTTTCCCTACAACAAAGGAATATATTTTATTTAACTACAAAGGTTGTTGAAAAACATTGAGAAGATTCCTCCAACTTGGCTACTTTCAGCTTCTGGGTCCTGAGTTCTTCACGAAATGCTTTCTTGTCAAATACGGCTTCCTGCGGGTCCATCTTAAAATTCTTGATGTAATACTCCAGATCCTAGTGATACACCAGCTAAGGTTAAAACTTCATCTTTGGCTGATTAGGTGCTCCATTAGCCCTTTTATCATCCGATCCTTCCGAAGAAATGCATGCTTAACTCAGCACGGTGACAATAGCATAAGCGGGCGATGGATAGCCGTGTTCATGCCCATGGCATTGCCATCAGCTATCATTCCATAGTTGATATCTCCTGCCTTAGGGTTTTCTTGACAAAAGCTTTGAGTTTTAACGCTCCATGTTGACAGCTTCAATAGTCTGACAAGTTCCATAAGGATAGCCTTCCTAGGTCATACCAAATCTGGAAATTCTTCAGAGCCTTCAAATGCTCCTAGTCTTCGGAGTCTTCAACCGTTGTAGTTTCCATTATTATAATGCACGGCAAAATCCTCTTCATTCCGAAGTGGTCTTAGTTGTCCGATATCTTATACTTCTTGGAGTGGTCTCATCAGTCGAATCCTCGTGTGGTCAAAAGGGGACAGGGGTATAGTCTAACTAAAAGGGAATATTTGATAAAGCTCAGAAAAGAAGAGAGGTAACAGATCTTTTTGAAAATAAAGTTTTAGAGAAAATCTTTCCTATCAGCTTGCCATTTCTAGGGTCACGTCCTACAGTCAACATGTGCTCTGATACCATCTTGTAGCGACCCGACCTCAGACGGTCAAGTCTCTGTGCTTAAGTGTCATCCCTGAATCGGTATGCTGACACACACAGTACTCGAGGATTTATAACAGAGATAAATCACATGTATAAAGTAACATAAATACTATTACCTCAATCCAAATAGCGGAAGTAACAATAAGGTCGTATCTTATTCCAGGATTTTTCTCCTTCAGCAGGAGTGTGCTTGCTTCTTGGCAGGTCCTAGAGCCTGTGGGTTATGGCCCATGTAATCACTTGTAAACCTTGAACTCATCATCGGGGCAACTGTTCATTATTCCAACATCCAGCTTCCTAGCATTCTTAATTCCATCCAATTGTATTGTCTCCCTTCCTTCTATTGGTACCAAACTAAGACGTGATTACTCAGACTCATCATGGAATTACAATTGCTCCATATTACCAACATTATACCTCCTTTATATTCCAGTAGTCTTCATCCCTTCATATTCTTGGGTGTCCCACATATCGAGATAAAACTTGTACTTACTTTATCCGAAGTCCACTCCGTGGAGTATCATTATCTTTTCCAGGGGTCAAGTGTCCTCACAGGGTACAACCATCCTTAAAATGCACAAATCCATCCATAGACCATATTTCTCATATCCTTGAAAATGGTCAAAATCTTTCTTCATAGAGTCACTACTCATAAAATCCAAATCAGTACCCACGATACTTACTTTATTGATTCTGAAAGTATTACAATCTCCTGCACTTCCATTTAATGCCTCAACTCAACACCTCACTAATAAAAGAAATGTCCCCACTACTACAACTGTATTTCTCGTTGCAACTCAACTATTTATCACAAGTCTCCTTCTCCTTGGGGCATCCTCTGGCAAAGTGCCCTGCTCCATTACAACGAAAACATATTACTTCTGACAAGTCTCGAGGTTTCCTTGTGATTATAAAGCCTCCTTGGGTCCTCGGCTTCCTTTTTGTCACTGGAAGAAGTTACGACTTTATCAACAGACGATCTTATAGGAGTTACGAAAAACCTGAGAGTTGTGAAGAAACGATAGATGTTTGTTTGGCTTGCAGAATCAATGGATTTCCGAACGCAGTTCGTGGACAAGAGAAATTCTGCAATGTTTGTGAGGATGACCGAGTGTTAGGACGCAAGATTCACTAAACCATATACAAGGTAATGATTTGGGTGCGGAATGGATTGATCACCATGCCGACTTAGTTTTATTATTCGCCTTTGCTATATGGGATGTGGGATGTAAATCTGAGTGACTTACCCATAGTAGGGAGACGGCGATATTAAGCCTGATTTGAACCTTAGAATGGTATGGCAATCTTCCCTGGTACAAGGCAGTTGTTGCCAATCGTAGGTCATACGGTGAGAATAAAGCCCAGACCCTTTTTCCTACAGGAGAAACCATAAATTGTTGACCACCATGAGATATCGATAGTTGTTTAGTATTGGCGCTAGACCCGTCAGCTATGAATACCCAGTCACAAAAGAACCGTACCAAGACGAAAGGACACAGGAATTGAGGAAAAAGGTTATGCCACTACCGGAAGAGCCCAGAGTAGGAATTTTCCTGAGGATCTAAGAAGATTGACACTGCCAACAATAAGGATGGAGTATATGAGTTTTTATGGAACCGCAACCATGCTTCTAAGGGTGGTAGCACCCTAGGCCCTGTGACGATCGATGGATTTTGAGAAGACCCCCGAACCTAACCTATTTCTTTCTAGCCTCTCCGAATCTCGAGGACGAGACTCATTGTAAGGGTGGTAGGTTTGTAACATCCCAAAATTCTACATTTTGGATTGTTATATTAAATAAATAGTTTTGATTGATTGTTTGATTGTGGTGTGGTTGTTTGTGTGAAATTGAGTGAAATTTGAAACATTTTGAAAGTTAAATGAGAGGGAATAAAAGGACTTTCCCGAACTTTCACTTTGCATTCTGATCTCCATGAATTCAAATTCTTTTCAAATACAAAACCCTAGAGAGAAGATGACATGACTTCTTCCATTTAAAATGAAAAGGGTTTGTGAAAATATTTGAATTTCATTTGGAAATATTTCAAATTCAGAAACTTTATGCAACTCAATGATTTTCATGAGAGAAGATAAAATGACTTCTTCAAATGCTAAGAAAGAGAGTTGGAAGTTTCAAAGAAACAAATTGAAAGTCCCTTTGAAGTTATTTTGAAACCCACTTTCAATTTGGAGTTATTTGGTTTTTATTCAAATTATTCTTCTCCAAAAATAAAATATATGGAAAATAGGGTAAAATGATTCCCTACAGTAGAAAATGGAGAGAAATGAGTTTGAAATCATTTTGGTATTTTAAAATATTTTTATTTGTTTTTTAAATGAACCAGTTGTATTGTTTGCTTTATTTACATTTTTTGTGGAATTTATTTGCCGCTGAAAATATGTTCATGTTTCCGGAAATCTTTTTCAGAAAATTTGATATATAATATGCCTATATAAAATTTTATTTTATTTTCATTATTCGGTTTTCCTTCTGTTTCTATTTAAAAAAAACTGTACGTGCGGCCCATAATTATTTGTCGCCCACACGCGTAGCATAGTGGCAGCGGGCGCCTCATCTTACTTTTTTTCTCCTAAATGGGCCAGGCCCAGCCAGTCTTTTTCTTCCTAGATTTTTTATTCTTTCTTCCTTTGGCAAAAAAAACTGCAAATCGTACGCGCGCGGCCGGCCAATGGCCTTTAGGCCCATGCGAGGCATTTCGATTTTCTCCTTGTTTCCTTTATTTTCATCTACTTTAGTCCCACATTGCCTAGCCTTTGACCTCTAAACCTCTTTTCCACCTATAAATATAGACCCATAGAGCCTCTAAAAATCATCCGATTCGGGTTAAATCAATATTTTGGTTTGACTACACACAGAATAAGTGCACCGTCCGTCCCCGCGTAGGGTGACGGTTCGTGTTAGGTCCGGCGATTGCGGAAGCGATCACGAGGTTCTCGTGTCCTGGGTCTCGTGATCTAGGGTTCCTACGCTCGGGCATCGCGATCTCTCCTCCGCACGAGCGCTCCCTGTCTTCGATCCCGTCCCCCATCCACCAAAGGCCTTCTGCGTGCTCCCTAGGGCGCGTGGTCGTAAGACACATTCCACCCTAGGAAGGAGGGAGGGGGTTTGAAGGAAGAGATGGAGAGCGTAGCAGGGCTGATGCGGGGTTTGAAGCTGTCTGATGAGGTGAGTAAAGGGGTGAAAATCCGGTGTTCATCGAAGGAAAAGGGCAAGGAGGCGGCGTTCCAGGCGGTGGGCAAGATCATGTCCGAAAAATTGTCTCATCCAGATGCGATCTCTCTCACCCTGGGAAAGGTGTGGTGCTCGATCAAAGGTATCACCTGCACAGAGATAGGGGTAAACAAATTCCTCTTCACGTTTCATCAGGAATCGGGAAAGCGGAAAGCTGTGGAGGATGGACCGTGGATGTTCGATAAGGATCTGGTGGTAGTAGAGGAGTACATGCCTAGTAAGCGGCTAGAAGATTACGCCTTCAATGACATCCCGATCTGGGTTAGTGTTTTTAACCTCCCTTTGGGTATGATGAATGAGGATTCGGCGGAGGACATTGGCAATATCATTGGTAGATTTGTTGAGGCATATACAGGAGCGGATGGAAGTGCAATTGGTAGATTCTTAGGATCAAAGTGCGGATGCAGATTGATAAACCGATCATGAGGGGCTTTACCCTGGAGGATGAAGAGGAACAGAAGGAGGGTAGTGGGAGTAAAGGAGGGAGGACGAACGGATCAGAAGATGAGGAAGATGGTGACTGGTGTAGGTTTGAATATGAGTTCTTACCGGACTTCTGCTACACTTGTGGCATGATCGGGCACGGGGACAAGGACTGCTTGATTAAAGTCCAAAAGGGGGAGAAGCAACAGTTCGGTCGGTAGCTCAAAGCTGATCTTGGGCAGAGGAGGGGGAGGATCGAGGAGGGCACATGGAGATCGGGGGGACGTGGTACAGGAGGAGTCCGCAGTTACGGGTACAGTCGCTCCGGGGGCCGGTCGGGGAGTGGCAGCGACAGTCTCACGTGGAGGAAGTCTGACTCAAAATCCGGCAATGGGGGGAAGGGGGGAATGGGGGGAGGGGAAGAAGTGACGAGCCCGAGGAAATTGGCACCGCCACCACACAAGTCAGGGAACCCTAGGAAGCTGGCCCTTGAGGGGTCCAAGAAGACATCTACCGATCAAGGGAAGAACGCTGCCTCGAGTGTACCTCAGGAACAGGGTGGGAAGGATGTAGTCATGGTTGTGGAAGATAAGGTGGAAGGTAGGCTGATGGAGAAGCAGAACAATCAGACGGCCCAGAATCAGAAGATGGTGGAGCCGCATAAGAATTACTCCGGTAAGCGGTATCACAAGAAAGGGCGCGATCGGAGAGGGGGGGAAGGCAGGAGGGTGAGACGGTTCTGGGTTTGAAAAGGGGGAGAATGGAGGAGGGGGAGGAGCACTTGGGGAAGAGGGGTCGGGCGGAGGAAGGAGTGCAGGAGTTGGGAGAAGAGACGAACGCACAGGAGGTTTCGCCTATCAATGATATATCGGCCGGACTGCTGGAGCAGTCCCGCCGAACACAATGAAAATAGTCGGATGGAACTGCCGGGGGCTCGGGAACGGCCCGGCAGTTCGTAGCCTCCTCGAGATGGGGAGGGTGGAGGTGCCCGATGTACTGTTTTTGGCGGAGACAAAATTGTCGGATAAGGAGTTGCAGAAGTTTCGTTGGATGTTGGGATTGCCTCACATGGCAGCATGGAGTGCAGAAGGATGAAGCAGGGGGGTGGTGTTGTTCTGGAGGCGCGAGGTTGATATTTATGCTTCGATCGTTCGGAAGAAGGCATGTGGATGTGGACGTTAAGGAGGAAGATGGTAGAATCTGGCGGCTTACGGGGGTATATGGTGAGTCAGCGGCCGATCGGAAGGTGCAGACATGGAAAACCCTACGTGTTCTTGGTCAGCAACACCAAGGGGGTCGACCATGGCTTTGTTTAGGCGACTTCAACGAGATTTTATCACTGGATGAGAAGGTAGGGGGGGGCGGATCGACCACAACGGCTATTGGATAATTTCAGAGAGGCCCTGGAGTCTTGCGAGCTCAGCGACATTGGGTATGAGGGTGATAAGTTTACCTGGCGAAATCATAGTAAGGAGCTCAGTTCATACATATGTGAATGCCTCGATAGAGCCACGGCGGATGCTTCTTGGTGTGATTGGTTTCCTAACTTCAGTGTCCTCAACGGGGCACCCCGCCACTCGAACCACAGGCCCGTTATTGTATGCACTCACGGAGGTAACAGAAGGGAGCGGGGTGGAGACCGCAGATTCCGTTTTGAAGCGTGGTGGCTACATGAGGAGGGGTGCAGTGAGGAGGTGCAAGGGGCATGGGAGGAAGGATGCTTGGAAGGAAGAGGTGATGTTGCCACAGTGTTGAAGACGGTGGCAGGGCGTATGATGAAGTGGGGGAAGGAAGGGGTCGGGGACTTGGAGGAGAAGCTGAAACAAGCACGTCGTGAGCTGAAAAGGTGTATGTGCGCTCCGATGAGTGAAGAGAAGATTAGAGAGGAGGCGAAACTTCGGTGTAGAGTGGAGAAGATAGAGGAGAGGAAAAATACCAAAGCCAAACAACGGTCTCATGTCACATGGTTGAGGAAGGGCAATAGGAGTACAAAATATTTCATGGTTGTGGCGTCAGCTAAGAAGAAGGCAAACAGAGTTAGAATGCTGAGGAAGGAGGACGGCTCGGAGGTGAAGGAGGGGGAGGAGCTCAATAACTATGTTTGCTCATTTTTTCAGGAACTGTTCACGTCGGCGCACGGTGATCGGCTACCGGAGCTCATCGACAAGGTGCAACCCAGGGTAACCCCAGCCATGCGGGGCGTTCTTGAGGCCGAGTTCACCAGGGAGGAGGTCAAGGCAGCTCTTGATCACATTGGAGACCTCAAGGCGCCGGGCCCCGACGGCATGCCATCCATCGTGTACAAGAGGCACTGGCACTTTATGGGAGACAAGGTGGTCGAGGAGGTCTTGGCGGTTCTTAATGGGGGCGCAATGCCGGAAGGGTGGAACGAACAGTGGTTGTTCTTATTCCCAAGGTGAAGAACCCTAACAGAATCAAAGATTTACGGTCAATCAGTTTATGTAACGTGGTCTACAAGTTGGTTTCCAAGGTGTTAGCAAACCGGCTTAAGTTGATTCTGCCGGAGATCATCTCAAACAACCAAAGTGCTTTTGTATCAGGGAGGCTCATCACAGATAATGTCCTTATTGCATATGAGTTGTCGCACTTCTTGCTAAACAAGAAGAATGGCAACGACGGCATTGCTGCGATTAAAGCGGACATGAGTAAAGCGTTGATACGTCTCCAAAGTATCTATAATTTTTGATTGTTTCATGCTATATTACATTCTGTTTTGGATGATTAATGGGCTTTGTTATACACTTTTATATTATTTTTGGGACTAACCTATTAACCAGAGGCCCGACCCAAATTGCTGTTTTTTGCCTATTTCAGAGTTTCGCAGAAAAAGAATATCAAACGGAGTCCAAACGGAATGAAACCTTCGAGAACGTGATTTTCGGAACAAACGTGATCCAGAGGACTTGGAGTCCACGTCAAGGCATCAACCAAGAGGGCACGAGGTAGGGGGCGCGCCGACCCCCTGGGCGCGCCCTCCACCCTCGTGGGGCCCATGTTGCTCCACCAACGTACTTCTTCCTCCTATATATACCTACGTACCCCCAAACCAACAAAGGCATCCACGAAAACCTAATTCCACCGCCGCAACCTTCTGTACCCGTGAGATCCCATCTTGGGGCCTTTTCCGGCGTCCTGCCGGAGGGGGCGTTGATCACGGAGGGCTTCTACATCAACACCATAGCCTCTCCGATGATGTGTGATTAGTTTACCTCAAACCTTCGGGTCCATAGTTATTAGCTAGATGGATTCTTCTCTCTTTTTGGATCTCAATACAAAGTTCTCCACGATTCTCCTTGAGATCTATTCGATGTAATCTTCTTTTGCGGTGTGTTTGTTGAGACCGATGAATTCTGGGTTTATGATCAAGTTTATCTATGAACAATATTTGAATCTCCTCTGAACTCTTTTATGTATGATTGGTTATCTTTGCAAGTCTCTTCGATTTATCAGTTTGGTTTGGCCTACTAGATTGATCTTTCTTGCAATGGGAGAAGTGCTTAGCTTTGGGATCAATCTTGCGGTGTCCTGTCCCAGTGACAGTAAGGGCAGCAAGGCACATATTGTATTGTTGCATCGAGGATAACAAGATGGGGTTTATATCATATTGCATGAGTTTATCCCTCTACATCATGTCATCTTACTTAAAGCGTTACTTTGTTCTTCTGAACTTAATACCCTAGATGCATGCTGGATAGCGGTCGATGTGTGGAGTAATAGTAGTAGATGCAGGCAGGAGTCGGTCTACTTGTCACGGACGTGATGCCTATATACATGATCATACCTAGATATTCTCATAACTATGCTCAATTCTATCAATTGCTCAATAGTAATTTGTTCACCCACCGTAATACTTATGCTCTTGAGAGAAGCCACTAGTGAAACCTATGGCCCCCGGGTCTATTTTCCATCATATTAATCTTCCAACACTTAGCTATTTTGATTGCCTTTTATTTTACTTTGCATCTCTATTATAAAAATACCAAAAATATTATCTTATCATATCTATCAGATCTCACTTTCGTAAGTGACCATGAAGGGATTGACAACCCCTTTATTGCGTTGGTTGCGAGGTTTATATTTGTTTGTGTAGGTGCGAGGGACTTGGGCGTGGCCTCCTACTGGATTGATACCTTGGTTCTCAAAAACTGAGGGAAATACTTACGCTACTTTACTGCATCACCCTTTCCTCTTCAAGGGAAAACCAACGCAGTGCTCAAGAGGTAGAAAGAAGGATTTCTGGCGCCGTTGCCGGGGAGTCTACGGGAAAGTCAAATACCAAGTACTCATCACAAACTCTTATCTCCCGCATTACGTTATTTGCCATTTGCCTCTCGTTTTCCTCTCCCCCACTTCACCCTTGCCGTTTTATTCGCCCTCGCTTTTTCCATTCACCTCCCTCTTTCTTTTTGCTCCTCGCACTTTCTGCCGTTATGTCTGAAATTGGGGAAATTATTGTCGATATGGACAATAGTAATAACATGGAAAATTCTGATGCTCCTGCTGAAGAACCCCCTATCTTACATACAAAAAATTCCGAATTGGTAGTGGTAATATTATTGGAAAAGGGGTTATTCATGATTTCTTTACTTGTGCCGGTGCTTTACCTTCTATGGGTAGTTCTATTCTTCATAGAACTAGTAGTCTTGTGGGCGCTATTGCCATGCTTGTAGTTGAACTTGAAAGGCAATTTATGCACATGCACCCTTGCATACAAAGGATTTTCCTAGAATTTTCTAATATTGAGCATTCTTCTGTTAAGCGTGTCGCTACTATCTTTTTGGCTCATGAGTTCATATTTATAATAAAAGAGGCCAAAGAAATCTTTGCGCACTATAGGGTGGACGCTGGCCGTCCTCCCATAGAGACTATCTTATTTGATCAAGAGGAAATAATGCGTTTTCAATCTCTAGACTATGTTGCTTTTAATGAAAACCTTAGAAAAAAGGTTCCTACCAATGTTCTAGTTGACAGAATTTTTGAACTTAATAATGATTTTGCTATTCGAAATAATGAGCTAGGATATTCTCTCGAGTATAGGCTCACAAAGTTCTGTCAGAAGAATGCTTATAATGATGAATTGGTTGTGCAATACGAAGGGCCGAAGGAGGAACCTATACCTCCTAAAGTTGATCTTGGGGACTTTTGTCCCATTAAATTTAGCCTTTTTGATTACTTTTGCTTGCCTCAAAGAAAACTTGTTGTTGAACGTAGAGAATATGAAATGAGCTTTAATGATCTATCCTATTATTATGGCAATACCCAGATCTATCCTTGCTTTTATGCCTAGCTAGGGGCGTTAAACGACAGCGCTTGTTGGGAGGCAACCCAATTTTACTTTTAGTTTTTTGCTTTTTGCTTCTGTTTAGGAATAAATCTTTGATCTAGCCTCTGGTTAGATTTGTTTTTTTATGTTTTAATTAGTGTTTGTGCCAAGTTAAACCTATAGGATCTTCTTGGATGATAGTTATTTGATCTTGCTGAAAATTCCAGAAACTTTCTGTTCACGAAAATAATTGTTAAAAATAACCAAAACGTGATACAATATTGATTCCAATTTCTTCTGATCAATAAACAAATTGTCTAGGTCTTCCTATTTTGGCTGAATTTTTTGAGTTCCAGAAGTTTGCGTTAGTTACAGATTACTACAGACTGTTCTGTTTTTGACAGATTCTGTTTTTCGTGTGTTGTTTGCTTATTTTGATGAATCTATGGCTAGTAAAATAGTTTATAAACCATAGAGAAGTTGGAATACAGTAGGTTTAACACCAATATAAATAAAGAATGAGTTCATTACAGTACCTTGAAGTGGTGTTTTGTTTACTTTCGCTAACGGAGCTCACGAGATTTTCTGTTAAGTTTTGTGTTGTGAAGTTTTCAAGATTTGGGTAAAAGATTTGATGGATTATGGAACAAGGAGTGGCAAGAGCCTAATATTGGTGATGCCCATGGCACACCAAGATAATCTAAGGACACCAAAAAGCCAAATCTTGGGGATGCCCCGGAAGGCATCCCCTCTTTCGTCTACTTCCATCGGTAACTTTACTTGGAGCTATATTTTTATTCACCACATGATAAGTGTTTTGCTTGGAGCGTCTTGTGTGATTTGAGTCCTTTCTTTTTAGTTTACCACAATCATCTTTGCTGTACACACCTTTTGAGAGGGACACACATGATTCGGAATTTATTAGAATACTCTATGCGCTTCGCTTATATCTTTTGAGCTTTATAGTTTTTGCTCTAGTGCTTCACTTATATCTTTTAGAGCACGGCGGTGGATTTGTTTTATAGAAACTATTATTCTCTCATGCTTCACTTATATTATTTTGAGAGTCTTAAACAGCATGGTAATTTGCTTAAGTAGGAAAATTAATCCCAATATGCTAAGTATTCAAGACTAGTAAAAACTTTCTTATGAGTGTGCTGAATACTAAGAGAAGTTTGATGCTTGATGATTGTTTTGAGAGAAGTTTGATTCTTGATGATTGTTTTGAGATATGGAGGTAGTGATATTAAAGTTGTGCTAGTTGAGTAGTTGTGAAATTGAGAAATACTTGTGTTGAAGTTTGCAAGTCCCGTAGCATGCATGTAACAAATTTGAAACATGAGGTGTTCTTTGATTTTCTTCCTTATGAGTGGCGGTCGGGGACGAGCGATGGTCTTTTCCTACCAATCTATCCCCCTAGAAGCATGCGCGTAGTGCTTGGTTTTTGATGACTTGTAGATTTTTGCAATAAGTATGTGAGTTCTTTATGACTAATGTTGAGTCCATGGATTATACGCACTCTTACCCTTCCATCATTGCTAGCCTCTTCAGTACCGTGCATTGCCCTTTCTCACATTGAGAGTTGGTGCAAACATCGCCGGTGCATCCAAACCCCGTGATATGATACGCTCTTTCACACATAAACCTCCTTATATCTTCCTCAAAACAGCCACCATACCTACCTATTATGGCATTTTCATAGCCATTCCGAGATATATTGCCATGCAACTTTCCACCGTTCCATTTATCATGACACGTTCATCATTGTCATATTGCTTTGCATGATCATGTAGTTGACATCGTATTTGTGGCAAAGCCACCGTTCATAATTTTTCATACATGTCACTCTTGATTCATTGCCTATCCCGGTATACCGCCGGAGGCATTCATATAGAGTCATACCTTGTTCTAGTATCGAGTTGTAATCATTGAGTTGTAAATAAATAGAAGTGTGATGATCATCATTCATAGAGCATTGTCCCAATAAAAAAAGAAAGGCCAAAAAAAGGAAGGCCCAAAAAAAATAATAAAAAATAAAAAGGGACAATGCTACTATCCTTTTTTTCCACACTTGTGCTTCAAAGTAGCACCATGATTTTCATGATAGAGAGTCTCTTGTTTTATCACTTTCATATACTAGTGGGAATTTTTCATTATAGAACTTGGCTTGTATATTCCAACAATGGGCTTCCTCAAATGCCCTAGGTCTTCGTGAGCAAGCAAGTTGGATGCACACCCACTTAGTTTCGTTTGTTGAGCTTTCATGCATTTATAGCTCTAGTGCATCCGTTGCATGGAAATCCCTACTCCTTGCATTAACATCAATCGATGGGCATCTCCACATAACCCCCATCATTATATTCTATTCCACCCATAGTGCTATATCCATGGCTCATGCTCATGTATTGCGTGAAGGTTGAAAAAGTTTGAGATTACTAAAGTAAGAAACAATTGCTTGGCTTGTCATCGGGGTTGTGCATGATGAGAGCATTCTTGTGTGACGAAAATGGAGCATGACTAAACTATATGATTTTGTAGGGATGAACTTTCTTTGGCCATGTTATTTTGAGAAGACATAACTGCTTAGTTAGTATGCCTGAAGTATTATTGCTTTTATGTCAATATTAAACTTTTATCTTGAATCTTTTGGATCTGAATATTCATACCACAATTAAGAGGGTTACATTAAAAATTATGCCAAGTAGCATTCCGCATCAAAAATTCTGTTTTTATCATTTACGTACTCGAGGACGAGCAGGAATTAAGCTTGGGGATGCTTGATACGTCTCCAACGTATCTATAATTCTTGATTGCTTCATGCTATATTATATTCTGTTTTGGATGATTAATGGGCTTTGTTATACACTTTTATATTATTTTTGGGACTAACCTATTAACCGGAGGCCCAGCCCAAATTGCTGTTTTTTTTTGCCTATTTTAGAGTTTCGCAAAAAAGAATATCAAACGGAATGAAACCTTCCGGAACGTGATTTTCGGAACAAACGTGATCCAGAGGACTTGGAGTCCACGTCAAGTCATCAACCAGGAGGGCACGAGGTAGGGGGCGCGCCTACCCCCCTGGGCGCGCCCTCCACCCTCGTGGGGCCCACGTTGCTCCACCGACGTACTTCTTCCTCCTATATATACCTACGTACCCCCAAACCAACAGAGGCATCCACGAAAACCTAATTCCACCGCCGCAACCTTCTGTACCCGTGAGATCCCATCTTGGGGCCTTTTCCGGCGTCCTGTCGGAGGGGGCATTGATCACGGAGGGCTTCTACATCAACACCATAGCCTCTCCGATGATGTGTGAGTAGTTTACCTCAGACCTTTGGGTCCATAGTTATTAGCTAGATGGCTTCTTCTCTCTTTTTGGATCTCAATACAAAGTTCTCCACGATTCTCGTGGAGATCTATTCGACGTAATCTTCTTTTGCGGTGTGTTTGTTGAGACCGATGAATGGTGGGTTTATGATCAAGTTTATCTATGAACAATATTTGAATCTCCTCTGAATTCTTTTATGTATGATTGGTTATCTTTGCAAGTCTCTTCGAATTATCAGTTTGGTTTGGCCTACTAGATTGATCTTTCTTGCAATGGGAGAAGTGCTTAGCTTTGGGTTCAATCTTGCGGTGTCCTTTCCCAGTGACAGTAGGGGCAGCAAGGCACGCATTGTATTGTTGCCATCGAGGATAACAAGATGGGGTTTATATCATATTGCGTGAGTTTATCCCTCTACATCATGTCATCTTACTTAAAGCGTTACTCTGTTCTTTTGAACTTAATACTCTAGATGCATGCTGGATAGCGGTCGATGTGTGGAGTAATAGTAATAGATGCAGGCAGGAGTCGGTCTACTTGTCACGGACGTGATGCCTGTATACAGGATCATACCTATATATTCTCATAACTATGCTCAATTCTATCAATTGCTCAACAGTAATTTCTTCACCCACCGTAATACTTATGCTCTTGAGAGAAGCCACTAGTGAAACCTATGGCCCCCAGGTCTATTTTCCATCATATTAATCTTCCAACACTTAGCTATTTTTATTGCCTTTTATTTTACTTTGCATCTCTATTATAAAAATACCAAAAATATTATCTTATCATATCTATCAGATCTCACTTTCGTAAGTGACCGTGAAGGGACTAACAACCCCTTTATTGCGTTGGTTGCGAGGTTTATATTTGTTTGTGTAGGTGCGAGGGACTTGGGCATGGCCTTCTACTGGATTGATACCTTGGTTCTCAAAAACTGAGGGAAATACTTACGCTACTTTACTGCATCACCCTTTCCTCTTCAAGGGAAAACCAACGCAGTGGTCAAGAGGTAGCAAGCGTATGATAGAGTCGAGTGGGACTTTTTGCGAGCTATGCTGCATAAACTTGGCTTTGGGGTGCGGTGGACTGATTTGGTTCTGAATTGCGTAACCACTGTGAGGTACCAGATCATGGTGAATGGTGAATTGACTCAGCAGTTTTCCCCATCGCGAGGGCTACGTCAAGGTGACCCAGCATCACCTTATTTGTTTGTCATATGTGCGGAAGGCCTTTCGGCGCTGCTACATGAGGCTGAGGCAAATGGACGAATTACAGGAGTCAAAATTTGCCACAACGCTCCAGTTGTCTCGCATCTTTTGTTTGCCAATGACTCAGTGTTGCTAATGAAGGCTAAACAAGATGAAGCTCACGCCCTACGGGACATCTTGGACCTATATGAAAAATGTTCGGGGCAATGCATAAATGTAGAGAAATCAACCATGGTGTTTAGCCCGAACACTAGGGTTGAGGATAAAAGTGTTGTTAAGGATGCTTTGCGGATACAGAGCGAGACATGGAACGACAAATATCTCGGTTTACCTGTTCATGTTGGAAAGTCCAGGAAGAAAGCGTTTGCATTTGTCAAAGGGGCCATGGCCGGTCGAGTGTATGGATGGAAGGAAAGGCTCATAGCAAAGCATGGGAAAGAAACATTGATCACAGCCGTGGCACAAGCCATACCGACGTTTGCCATGTCATGCTTCTACCTCATGAAGACATTCTGTGAGGAATTGAGCTTGCTCCTTTGCGATTACTGGTGGAGCCAGCAGGACAAAGACCACACAACACATTGGATCGGCTGGAAGAAATTGACTCTGCCCAAGGCACAAGGGGGGCTAGGGTTCCGGGATATGCACGGATTCAACCTGGCGATGCTCTTGCGGCAGATTTGGCGATTGATACAGTTCCCGGAGTCGCTATGTGCTCGTATTTTGCAGGCCCGCAATTCCCCGACGGCAAACTTCTGGATGCCAGGCCCCGCGACGGTATCTTTTATTCGTGGAGAAGCTTGCTGCATGGTTTGCATTTGTTCAAGGAGGGCTACATTTGGAGAATTGGGGATGGCACGCAAGTCAACATTTGGTCGGATCCATGGCTGCCACGTCCATGGTCGCGTGGGGTGATCACTCCCCGAGGGTCTAACTTGCTGGAGAAGGTGAGTGATCTAATTGACCCGGCCACTGGAACCTGGGACGGGCAACTTGTGCATGATACCTTCTGGCCCGATGATGTTAAGCACATTCTCCAAATTCCGCTAAGGGAAGGAACTCAGGACTTCATTGCATGGCAATATGACACCAAGGGGATCCACTCCGTCAAGAGCGTCTACAAACTCCAAGTCCAACTCGAACGTATGAAGCAGGATGGAGGGATGGGAGGTAGCTCACATGTGACCGGCAACCTGGACAGTACGAGTGATGACTCCTGGAAAAGGATGTGGAAGCTGCCGTGCCCATCCAACATTCAAATGTTTACCTGGCGCCTCAAACACGATTCCCTTGCACTCCGAACTAATGTGGCAAGGAAGGGGATCCCGATCACTGACACTAAGTGCTTGTTTTGTGGTCGAGCGGATGAGGATGGAGCCCACCTGTTCATCAAATGCAAGAGTGTGAAGGAGGTGTGGAGAATGCTGGAAATGGAGGAAGTACGCGTTAAGCTGGAATCCAACGGGCCCGTGCATGCAGTACTAGATTTTCTCTGGGGTCTTGATGTAAAAAACGGCTGCATGTCCTAACCTTCTGGTGGCTATGGTGGTCGAACCAGAATAAAATAAGGTAGGGCGAGTCGGCCTGGTCTGCCGATACGGTGACCCGCTGTATGAGGAGCAGCGTGCTTGAGTTTCTTGACATCTTCGGGAAGCAGCCGGACAAACCAGCTCCTGACAAATGGAGGCCGCCGATGCATGCCGAGTTCAAAATCAATGTGGACGGATCCCTCGTCCCTGGGCAGAACCATTCAGGCTGGGGTGTAGCTGTTAGAATGAAGGATGGCATGCAGCTTGGCCTATGCTCGGGCTGGAAGACAGGAGCATATCAAGGACGCCTTTGCAGCGGAAATCATGGCTATGTCGCACGCGGTGCATATCGCGGCGGACCTTGGCATCGTCCGGGTGGAACTGGAGACGGACTCCCAGCTGGTGGCGGACGCGTTGGACTTGCAAAAGGCCGACTCTTCAGCTTATGCTGTTGTCATAGAAGACATAAAATACCACTTGAAACTCTGGTTTTCCAAGTTTTCTATTTCTGTTTGTAGACGTAGCGCAAACTCTGTTGCTCACGAACTTGCCATTGTTGGCTGTGGATGTGACCCTAACCACTTTTTAAAGTGGGAGTCTGATGTACCCGCCCATGTGGGCGTTTGTGTCTAGGGCGATTTGCCCAAGAGCAGTTAAGTTATAAAGCTTTTGCTTTGCCCTTAAAAAATATATTTTGATTTGACTAGATTCATTAAAGAAAAATATTTTTCTCCTCTCTGGCGGGACTTCTGAAAGTTGTCTCCTCTTTCTGCAGTCCTCTCTTCTCTACCTTATAAAGGTATCTTTCTTCATTTTTTTATATACTTCCGTAGTTTATTATCTATAGACTAGTACGGTATAATAATTAGATTATTAATTAGTCATTGTATTTAGACATTCGACCTAGAATTCTTTTAGCCATAGCTATTTTTCTTCCGTAAAACAGCTTAGCCCTGATTTTTTAAATAGCCATAACTTTTTACTCGCTCATCCAAATTAGATGAAACCAGCGCCTATAGTTTCGTCTTGTTTTCACCTATCCAGTGAACCTCTCACATCAACTTTTTGGAATTTTCAAATCTCAAAATTTGTTCATATTCATATTCAAACTTCTTTTGACCATAACTTGAGTTTTATAACTCCGATTTAATTGATTCTTTTTGCTAATTGAAGTTCTTGACCTAAACTTTCTGATAAGGCCAAATTCACCCAATTTTGGTGCTGTTAGAAATTGTTTTCTATTGCAAGAGTTGTTTGCTTGTTTTCGAAGTTTTTTGAGATTTTTTCTTTGATTCTTTTGCATGAGTGCTTATGTATGCAATTGCTTGCTTACGATAGATTGACCGGAGTGTGATGAGTAGAACTATCAGGAGTTATGAGTGCGAATTATCTTCATCAACGGTACAAGGCAAGTTCACACTTTGATCATACTTTTCATTACCCGGTTTTTATGCATTAGTTTCAACACTCAAACATTGCATGAGTAGGATTGATAACATGTGGGTATTGGGAAGTAGTTGATGAGGTAGGAACCTATTGTCTTGCATTCAACCCTTGGGTACTACTACGTTATGCTTACTGCTATGCTATGCTCGTAGACGTGGTTTGGTTTTGAGAGAATTCATGAAAGATGTGAGAGTTATTGTTAACTAAGGTTTAACTTAAGGTGGCTAATTTAATACACATCTGGGTGGATTGGTTGGGGCACCCTGGAGCACCCAGTGGTTTGCCCGGGCACTTGAAGAACCCAGTGCTTGCCCAAGGGAATCCCGGAGTACCCGTGTGATTACCTTATGGAATGCCACCCAAGCTCAAAGGGATCATAAGATTATTCATGCTAGAAACTTCCGTGTGTAGCCACAAGCCATTATGGGCTCTGGTATAGTTGAGTATGTTGTGTGACCTCTTTCAGTGGTAGGCTAGCAGATGTAGGGGATGTAGGTGGTACTGTCTACCCAGAGTAAAGAGTTAATGCTTCGGAAAGACTGTGTCTCGATCATCCGTTTCTCAAACACCATGTAGTGCGAGAAATTCAACGAAGGAGATCGAGTGTTGTGGGGAAAAGTGCGCAAACCTCTGCAGAGTGTACAAACTAATCATGATTAGCCGTGTCCCCAGTTATGGACATTTTGAGTATCTAGTACTTGAATTATTGATTTGATCTCATCACTTTTACCTAATTAATTTGTTGGGTGATAACTATTATTTTGGGATTGAGTTGGAGGAGCAAAACCTCGAGATACCGAAGATTCGTCAGGAACTGAAGGACAGTAGGATCATGGTTCATGCCAATGATGTTGAAACCCAGAAGTTTGGAACGCAACTCTAGAAATACTAAAGGACGCCGCGAGAGACTTAGTGTCAACAGGGATGATCTGGCAAAAGTACTTGAGAAGGACAAGCACGATCGGAAGAATCCATCGGGGACATGAACAAGACTTGAGGAGTTTGGCGACTTTGAAGATTTATTGACCTTTAGAAGACCAAACCCCTGTTATATACCAACGTTATATGCGACGATTGTGAGCTGTCATTTGTTTGATGTTTTTTCGACAGCCACAAAATAAAAATTTGTCTCTTCAAAACTATTGTTTGTATTGTGTGTATCCCTCCATATCTCAAAACCCCTGGAAACCAATAGAGGAGGAATGGAGATGAATTGACATTTCCGGGACCTATAAGTAAATTGGACACGAACCAATGGATTCAGAACATGGAAGATCATATGGAGAATAACACTATAGCCAGAAAGGATATGGCCCAGCATGCTCTTCAGTGCTTTGAAAGAGGTGCTGCTACTTGGTTGAGGATGTACCAAACCATCAATGGATGGCAAAGAGTAACCACTTGAGAAGAATTTAAGTTGACTCTGCTAAAGTCTTGGCTTGTGTCCCAGAAATTGAAGCCTTATGGAAATGATATGAAGAAAACTTGTGCATTCAAGCTTTGTGGAGAAATAGGACACAACCATAAAGGTAATTGTGAAGTAAGTCACCCAGCTGAAGAATGCCCAACTAGGCAGATCACTTGTTTCTTGTGTGAAGGGACTACTCACTACCCTGCTCAGTGACACATTTACCCCATGGTACAAGGAACCATCCAGTAAAAGAAAGAAGCAATGAAAGGAGCCCTCATGGAAATTTTGGAAGAACCTGTGATGAAGGAAGAGGTGGAGGACACACCCGAAGAATACCCAATTAAACCCTGCACCAAGTCATGCTATTTATGTGGAGAAGAAGGGAACATCTACCAGAACTTCCCGAAGGAGGACCTAGTAGAATTCCCGACAGTGGAAGTAGAGTATGACCCACAGGAAATAGAAGCCCTCATTGGCACGGAAAATTCCAGAAAGAGAAATAGATTGGATTCTAGGAACAACCCAATTTCTACAAAGAAGGACCTGAGTCATATCACATGTTTTAGGTGCAAAGATGCAGGGCACTACTTCAGCGGTTGCCCAAAAAGGAAGCCGAGGACCTAAGGAGGCTATATAATCACAAGGAAACCTCAAGACTTGTCAGAAGTAATATGTTTTCGTTGTAATGGAGCAGGGAACTTTGCCAGAGAATGACCCAAGGAGAAGGAGACTTGTGATAAATAGTTGAGTTGCAACGAGAAATACAGTTGTAGTAGTGGGGACATTTCTTTTATTAGTCAGGTGTTGAGTTGAGGCATGAAATGGAAGTGCAGGAGATTGTAATACTTTGAGAATCAATAAAGTTAGTATCATGGGTACTGATTTGGATTTTATGAGTAGTGACTCTATGAAGAAAGATTTTGACTTTTCGAGGATATGAGAAATATGGTCTATGGATGGATTTGTGCATTTTAAGGATGGTAGTACCCTGTGAGGACACTTGACCCTTGGAAAAGATAATGATATTCCACGGAGTGGACTTCAGACAAAGTAAGTACGAGTTTTATCTCGATATGTGGGACACCCCAAGAATATGAAGGGATGAAGTACTACCGGAATATAAAGGAGGTATAATGTTGGTAATATGGAGCAATTGTAATTCCATGATGAGTCTGAGTAATCACGTCTTAGTTTGGTACCAATAGAAGGAAGGGAGACAATAAAATTGGATGGAATTAAGAATGCTAGGAAGCTGGATGTTGGAATGACGAGCAGTTGCCCCGATGATGAGTTCAAGGTTTAAAAGTGATGACATGGGCCATAACCCACAGGCTCCAGGACCTGCCAAGAAGCAAGCACACTCTTGCTGAAGGAGAAAAACCCTGGAAGAAGATACGGCTTTATTGTTACTTCCTCTATTTGGATTGAGGTAATAGTATTTACGTTACTTTATACATGTGATTTACCTCTGTTATAAATCCTCGAGTATTGTGTGTGTCAGCATACCGATCCAGGGATAACACTTAAGCACAGAGACTTGACCGTCTGAGGTCGGGTCGCTACAAACTTGCTATTAATCATGCTAATCAAGATAAAACGGATGACAATGATAAGAAGGAGATTGAGCGTCTAACTAAAGAACTAAACACTCTTAAGTTAGCTCATGAAACTACCTTGGAAGATCATCGAGAGCTTTTAAAGACTCATGAGAAGCTACGCTTTGAAAAGCTCAATCTAGAGCAAGAGCATGGGGTCTTAAAAGCAATCAATGATGATCTTCGTAAGAAAAGTTCTTCTTACATTGCCAAGCGTTTACTCTTGTCTACTTACATGCCACAAGTAAAATCTAGTAACGAGAGCAAGAAAGATTCTTCTTCTAGTAGTAACAATAATCATGCTAAATCCAATATTGTTGCTTCTAGTAGTTCTCTTGATTCCACTAATGATTCTCTTAGCCAAGTTACACTTGAGCAAAAAAATAACTTATTGAAGGGAATTATAGAGAAATGTGTTTACAAGAGCCTTGCCGGAAGTAAGCAATTTGAGGAAATTGTACGCAAGCAAGGAAGGCACCGGAAGAATCAAGGTGTTGGTTTTGAATGAAAGTTCAATGCCAATGGAGTTGAGTGGGAAGAAGATCAATACCCCAAGACGAAGTTTGTTCCTCAACAAGAGAAGTATGATCCTACTTCCTTCGTGGGAACACAAGCTCAAGATGATCTTCGACCATAAGACCACAAGCAAAAAGGCAAGGACAAGCTTCAAGAGGAGATTGATGCATTTGAAGAAGCTCCCAAGGCCTTGGTTAAGTGGGTTCCCAAGACTACATCAAGTACGACTACAACTCCAAGGATTCCCATCAAGTTGATGTGGATCCCGAAGAAGAAGAACTAGAGAGTTCTTGAGGGTGACTCCGCCAACATACTTCACTCATATCATTTTGGCGAGAACAAGTGCGAAAAACGTCCACATCTTGCACTAGTTCAAGGAGTCACAAACCCTCTTGTTGGTAAGACAAGGGACAAGGTAACCTAATGCTTTCATGCTCAAGACTATACATTTTCATTTTAGTGATCCAAGATCACATTGAGTCCATAGGAAAAGCCAATAATATTAAAAGGGGATGAGGTGTTGCTTAATGGCTTGCTTGCTCAAAATGCTTAGTGATATGCTCCAAAAGCCCTCAACCACTTTCTCATATCCACATATGTCCCAAACCAAAAGTCAAACTCGTCCCCATCGATTTGATCTATTCGACGCCATTGAGTTCATTTGACAAAGCCATAGCCAGAAACCCTAATCAGTTCGGTCTCACCGATAGGGATCTCGGTCTCACCGAGATGGGATTGCAAACTCTCTGTTTCCCTTCGTAACGTTCGAAATCACCAAAATGAGCGATCGGTCCCACCGAGTTTGCCTGACCAACTCTCTGTTTGCCTATTACAGAAATCGGTCTCACCGAGTTCATGTGATCGGTCTCACCGAGATTACGTTATGCCCTAAGCCTAATGAAATCGGTCCCACCGAGTTGACATGTCGGTCCCACCGAAAATCCTAATGTTCACATTTTGAACTAAATCAGTCTGACCGAGTTTCAGTATTCGGTCCCACCGAGTTTGGTAAATTGTGTGTAACGGTTAGATTTTGTGTGGAGGCTATATATACCCCTCCACCCTTGCTCCATTCGTGGAGAGAGGCATCAGTACGTTCCTACACTTCCAACATTCATTTTCTGAGAGAGAACCACCTACTCATGTGTTGAAACCAAGATATTCCAATCCAACCACAAGAATCTTGATCTCTAGCCTTCCCCAAGTTGCTTTCCACTCAAATCATCTTTCCACCAAATCCAAATCTGTGAGAGAGAGTTGAGTGTTGGGGAGACTATCATTTGAAGCACAAGAGCAAGGAGTTCATCATCAACACACCATCTATTACCTTTTGGAGAGTGGTGTCTCCTAGATTGTTAGGTGTCACTTGGGAGCCTCCGTCAAGATTGTGGAGTTGAACCAAGGAGTTTGTACGGGCAAGGAGATCGCCTACTTCGTGAAGATCTACCCTAGTGAGGCAAGTCCTTCGTGTGCGATGGCCATGGTGGGATAGACAAGGTTTCTTCTTCGTGGACCCTTCGTGGGTGGAGCCCTACGTGGACTCGCGCAGCCGTTACCCTTCGTGGGTTGAAGTCTCCATCAGCGTGCATGTATGATAGCACCACCTATCGAAACCATGCCGAAAATCTCTGTGTGTACATTGTGTTTGCTCCCTCCAAACTCCTCCCATTTACCTTCATATGCAATGATTTACATTCCGCTGCTATACTCTTAGAGTTGCATGTGTAGGTTGATTGCTTGAATTGTGCTAAGTTGCTAAAATCTGCCAAAACTTAAAATAGGAAAAAGGGTAGATTTTTATTTGGTCAAGTAGTCTAATCACCCCCCCCCCCCCCCTCTAGACATACTTTCGATCCTACAAATGCACCTAGTCCTACTAATAAAAAGAAAAAGAAAACTGATAGGACTTTTCATGCTAGTGAACCTGCTATAGACATACCTGAGAATCCCAATGATATTTCTATTTGTGATGCTGAGACACAATCTGGTGATGAACATGAACCTAGTGATAATGTTAATGATGATGTTCATGTTGATGCTCAACCTAGTAATGATAATGATGTAGAGATTGAACCTGCTGTTGATCTTGATAACCCACAATCAAAGAATCAACGTTATGATAAGAGAGACTTCATTGCTAGGAAACATGGTAAAGAAAGAGAACCATGGGTTCAGAAACCCATGCCCTTTCCTCCTAAGCCATCCAAGAAAAGGATGATGAGGATTTTGAGCGCTTCGCTGAAATGATTAGTCCTATCTTTTTGTGTATGAATTTGACTGATATGCTTAAAATGTCTCCTTATGCTAAGTATACGAAAGATATTGTTACTAATAAAAGAAAGATACCAAAAGCTAAAATTTCCACCATGCTTGCTAACTATACTTTGAAGGGTGGAATACCAAAGAAACTAGGAGATCCAGGAGTACCAACTATACCATGCTCCATTAAAGGAAACTATGTTAAAACTGCTTTGTGTGATCTTGGAGCCGGTGTTAGCGTTATGCCCTTCTCTTTATATCGTAGACTTGAATTGAATAAGTTGACACCTACTGAAATTTCTTTGCAAATGGCTGATAAATCAACTGCTATACCCATCGGTATTTGTGAGGATGTGCCTGTTGTGGTTGCAAATGTTACTATCCTAACGGACTTTGTTATTCTTGATATTCCCGAGGACGGCAGTATGTCGATTATCCTTGGTAGACCCTTTTTGAATACTGCAGGGGCTGTTATTGATTGCAACAAAGGCAATTTCACTTTTCACTTTAATGGTAATGAGCATACGGTACACTTTCCGAAGAAACAATCTCAAGTTCATAGTATCAATTCTATTGGAAAAATTTCAACTATTACTATAAGAGGTTTTGAATTCCATCTTCCTATTGTTTAAAAGAAATATGATATTCTTATTGTTGGGGACGTGCATATCCCCATTGAGGTAACCTAGTGTTATTCGAAAATTCTTCGATTTCATGTCATTCGGAAGAAGTTTGTTAATAAGACTTGATCAATCTTGTTAATGGATTCCTTTTGATGAGCATGAGATGGATGAATTTAGAAAGCACAACTTTCTGTACCTACCTTTACTTTCTGTTATTTAGAATAAATAAAGCAAAAATAGTGTTTTTTGTCTGTTTTTTGAATTATCCAGGCAACAAAAAAATGTCCCAAAAATAAAAGTTCTCCGAATGCCCTAAAAATTTAGTACGATTTTTTATAGAATATTTAAGAATTTCTGGCACTGAACATGCACCAGGGGATGCACCAGTGGTCCACAAGGGTGGAGGGCGTGCCCTACCCCCCTGGGCGCACCCCTGTCTTGTGGTTCCCACGTGGGTCCCCTCCACTTATTCCAGCACCCATGCACTTCGTCTTCCTCCAGAAATAATCATCTCGTAGCTCAAACTCGTGTTCTTGCTCAATTTGCTGCCATTTTCAATCTCCTTGCTCAAAGCTCCTTTCGCAAAACTGCTTTGGGGGATTGTTCTTCGGTATGTGACTCCTCCAATGGTCCAATTTATTTTTGTTCTAGTGCTTTATTTATTGCAAATTTTGCTGCTGTGGTGACCTTGTTCTTGAGCTGCATGTCATTTATATGGTCCAAAGTAGTTTTGATGCATGATTTAGCCTCTAGGCACTTTTAGGAGTAGTTGCTATCAATTTTGTTGAGTTTGGTTCACTTTTATTTTGAGTCACTAAAAATTTCAGAAATTTTTCAGAGGAAGAAAAATGTCTAGGAAAATGTACCAAGGTGGTTCTTCGAGGAAGCAAGCACTGAGGCTCGCGATCCGTGAGCCGGACCTTGAACCACCAAGGGAAGCTCAAGTGCGGCCTTGTGAATGGCCGTCGGATGAATTTATGGTTCATGCAGGCTTCCAGGATGAATTTGATGCATATGTACAGAATGCTGGTCTTGAGGACTTTGTATCAGACAAGTGCCAACAATACTATTACCTCACCGATTCCTTTGTGCGAAGGTTTGAATTTTCATCTAAACGCAACACCCATACTGTTTATTTGATCTTTATGATGAATCATATACCATGGACCTTGAAGATTTTAATATTGCTTCCAAAATCCCATAGTGGGGCCTTCTTAGTGAGCCTCACAAATCTGAATACAATGATTACCTTGATAGTATCACTGTGGGAGAAACTAGAAATATAGCACAAGCTACCATAGGGAACATTCACTTTCCTGACATACATTATTTTGCTCTCTTTATAGGTAGATGCATTAATGGTAAGCATGAGCATTGCCACCTTTGCATTCCAGATCTTAGTGCCCTCAAGTGTGCAGTGTTAGGTGATAAGCGATATAACTTGGGGGCCATATTGCGAGGTGGTTACATCTTAATGCTAAAGATGGAGATTTATTTGGCAGGATTTATGCAACTCGTTTAGCTAATTATCTTGGTGTCCCCATAAGAGGGAATGACATTGAGTTGCCACCCACTTTTCTATATTATAATGCTATGGTGCGCTACCTGTTTCTTGAGAAGAACGAACAGTCCCTCCAGTACCGACTAATCTTTGATAAACGGCGTGCCGTCCATGTTACCCTTCCTGCTCCTGCCTTCTTTAACTTTTAGGTAAATGGGAGATATTTTATAACTAGAGAGGAGGCGAACGAGTATGAGAGGACAGCGGAGGCCGCTCGCCTCCAGGAAGCGGCTTGCCTAGCGGTAGCTGCCGCAGTGCAATACGACCCCAACTATGATTTCAGATATCACCCGGGCCAGTGGTAGCCCTAGACCAACTTAGGCCAAAAGCCTAAGCTTGGGGGAGTATGTATTTCTCACCGACATTACATTCATGTTCACACACTCATTCTAGTTGTCAGTGTTCATACTTTTTCATTGTATTATCCATGTTAGTTTATTTCTTTTTCTCGCTTTCTTCTTGTGTGTTTGAAAAACTTTGAGAAAAAACAAAAAATTAGTTGTAGCTTAGTTTACTTTCCTTGTTTATTTAGTTGTAGTATCAAAAGAAAAACACAAAAAGATTTCGCTTCTTGTTTTCCTTTCTTCAAAAAAACAAAAACTCCAAAAACATTTCAATGTGTTTCTTTGAAATTCTTTTCTTTTCTTTGGGGGTCGAGAGGAGAAGACCATGATGAAAATGTTGAGTGGCTCTAATATGCATTATTGTTGATCTAACAAAGAGCCCATATTACCTTGTCTTCTCCTTTGAATAAATGTTGCAGATTGCAGCTTAGTCCAATGCACGTGCATTATTATTATTATCCACACCATTCGGTCGTGCAAGTGAAAGGCAATAACGATGATATATGACGAAATGATTGAGATGAGGAAAAGCTGGTATGAACTCGACCTATCTTGTTTTTTTAAATATGATTAGTTCATCATTCCTGATTCAGCCTATTATTAATGAAACATGTTTGCAATGGCAATTAGAAATCATAGTTACTCATGCCATGCTTAATTAGCTAGGAGTTTATAATGGTTTACCTTGTGTGCCAACATGCTTTTAAAATGGTTGTGATGTAGTATGATAGGATGGTATCCTCCTTTGAATGATTTGAGTGGCTTGACTTGGCACATGTTCACGCATGTAGTTGAAACAAAATCAACATAGCCTCCACGATATTTATGTTCATGGTGATTTATATCCTACTCATGCTTGCATTCAATGTTGGTTAATCTCAATGCATGTTTATGACTGTTGTCTCTATCTAGTTGGTCGCTCCCCAGTCTTTTTCTAGCCTTCACTTGTACTAAGCGGGAATACTGCTTGTGCATCCACTTCCATAAACCCAAAGTTGTTCCATATGAGTCTACCATACCTACCTATATGCGGTATTTACCTGCCATTCCAAGTAAATTTGCATGTGCCAAACTCTAAACCTTCAAAAGATAATCTGTTTTGTATGCTCGAATCGCTCATGTAGTAACTAGGGTTGTCAATATCTTCCATGCTAGGTGGGTTATTCGCATGATGAGTGGACTCTGCTCATCATTCACGAGAAAATGGCTGGTAACCGGGATGCCCAGTTCCATGCTAAAATAAAATCAAAATATAATTGCAAACAAAACTCCCCCAGGACTGTTTTTAGTTGGATGGTACCCATTGTTTCGGACCAGGGGAGTGTGCTTGTTGGTGGTGGGGGAGTATAAACTTTACCATTCTATTTGGAAACCGCCTATAATGTATCTAGTATGGAAGATACTGAGATCTCTTGGTTGTTATGTTGACAATGAAAGCATAACGCTCAAAATATTATTTATCTCTGTTTCAAAAACTCGAGCTCTGGCACCTCTGCAAATCCCTGCTTCCCTCTACGAAGGGCCTATCTATTTACTTTTATTGCTGAGTCGTCATCCTCTTATAAAAGGCACCAGTTAGAGAGCACCACTGTCATTTGTATGCATTGTTATTAATTGATATTGAGTATGACTGTGACTGGATCTCTTTTACAATGAATTACAATGTCTATTCAGTCCTTGATCTTTAGGGGTGCTCTGCATTTAAGTTTTGCGGCCTCAGAAATGGCTAGCGGGATACCATCTTGTTATATCATATCATGATTGTTTTGAAAAAGTGTTGTCATCCGAAATTTATTATTATTGCTCACTAGTTGATTATGCCATTGATATGAGTAAATGTGAGACCTAAACGTTATCGTGAATATGGTTAGTTCATAATCTTTTCTGAAAACTTGAATGCTAGCTTTACATATTTGCAACAACAAGATCAAACAGAGTTTGTAAAAGTTTTTCTTTATCACTTTCAGTTTGTCAACTGAATTGCTTGAGGACAAGCAACGGGTTAAGCTTGGAGGAGTTGATACGTCTCCATCGTCTCTACTTCTCCAAACTCTCTTGCCCTTGTTTTGGACTCTAATTTACATGATTTGAATGGAACTAACCCGGACTGACGTTGTTTTCAGCAGAATTGCCATGGTGTTATTTTTCTGCACAAATAAAATTCTCGGAATGACCTGAAACTTCATGGAGATTATTTTTGGAATAAATAAAAAATATTGGCGAAAGAATCAACTAGAGGGGACCCACACCCTGTCCACAAGGGTGGAGGGGGCCCCCACCCCCTGGGACGCGCCCTCCGATCTTGTGGGTCCCACAGACCTCCACCGACCTCAACTCCAACTCCATATATTCACGTTCGGGGAGAAAAAAATCAGAGAGAAGGATTCATCGTGTTTTATGATATGGAGCCGCCGCGACCTCTTGTTCTTCCTCAGAAGGGCAGATCTGGAGTCCGTTTTGGGCTCCGGAGAGGGGAAATCGTCGCCATCGTCATCATCAACCATCCTCCATCACCAATTTCATGATGCTCACCGCCGTGCATGAGTAATTCCATTGTAGGCTTGTTGGACGGTGATGGGTTGGATGAGATCAATCATGTAATCGAGTTAGTTTTTTAGGGTTTGATCCCTAGTATCCACTATGTTCTAAGATTGATGTTGCTATGACTTTGCTATGCTTAATGCTTGTCACTAGGGCCCGAGTGCCATGATTTCAGATCTGAACCTATTATGTTTTCATGAATATATTTGTGTTCTTGATCCTATCTTGCAAGTTATAGTCACCTACTATGTGTTATGATCCGGCAACCCCGGAGTGACAATAGTCGGGACACTTCCCGGTGATGACCGTAGTTTGAGGAGTTCATGTATTCACTAAGTGCTAATTCTTTGGTCCGGCAATCTATTAAAAGGAGGCCTTAATATCCCTTAGTTTCAATAGGACCCCGATGTCACGGGAGGGTAGGACAAAAGATGCCATGCAAGTTCTTTTCCATAAGCATGTATGACTATATTCGGAATACATGCCTACATTATATTGATGAATTGGAGCTAGTTCTGTGTCACCCTATGTTATAACTGTTGCACGATGAATGCCATCCGACATAATTATACATCATTGATCCATTGCCTACAAGCTCATTTCATATTGATCCTTGCTAAGTTACTTTTCCGTTGCCATTGTTACGATTGCTACAAAACTGCTACTGTTACTTTTGCCACTGTTACTGTTACTTCCATACTACTTTGCTACTAAATACTTTGCTACAGATATTAAGTCTATCAAGTGTGGTTGAATTGATAACTCAACTGCTAATACTTGAGAATATTATTTGGCTCCCCTTGTGTCGAATCAATAAATTTGGGTTGAATACTCTACGCTCGAAAACTGTTGCGTCCCATATACTTGTGGGTTATCATCGCGCATGTGGCGGGGGCGGCCGGAGGGTGGCGATTCACCCCAGACCGAGTTCCATCACTACGGTTGTGCCCCTCAGCGAGGGGGAGAGGTACAGACGGAATAACCCCTTCGTTTGTACCTCGTGGAGCATGACCGCTGGGATGCTGCTGATGCTACTTTCCTCCGGTGCCTCCCGCTCCTACTTCGGCCGTGGGGGAGGTGGTGACAACGCCGCCTGCACCGACCGCGTCCCCTGCAGCACCCACATCCTCGTGCGCCTCCGCATTCCCCGCGGCGTCAGCGGTCGCGGGTGGCGGAGCCTCATGCGCCTCCGCATTCCCCGCGGCGTCAGCGGTCGCGGGTGGCGGAGCCTTCGAGGTGGACGGGGGAGCTGCGGCACCGGGCTTCTTCTTGGGCGCCATAGTCGATGGAGTCATCGATGATGAAAATGGCGATGAGGATGACGCGCTGCTCACACTTTCGGGTTTGCGCAAGTGACTCCCCTACCTGGTGCGCCAAAGATGTCATGGGAAACCACGGCCACCTATGGGACCAAGAGTCCCTTCCTAGTTCGGCGGGGGGATGGCACGTTGCACAAAGAGCGGAGGAACGTGGGAAGCACTGCAGAGATAACGCGGGCAGTCTTTACCCAGGTTCGGGCCGCCGTGAGGCGTAGAACCCTACTCCTACTTTGGTGGATTGATGGTGGAAAAATGGTGGTGAGCGCACGCTTTCCCGGCAGGGGTGCCTCGGGGCGAGACCAGCTATGCGCGTACGAGTGTGTGAGGGTGTGGCTTAGCCAACCCTTTCTATGATTGCCTTGGGCCTCCTTTTATAGATCAAGGGGTCACCACAATGGCAAATCAGTCATTATGCACAGATTAGATAGCAAACAATGCTATCATACCTAACTCTGCAGGCTGACAAGGCACATTAAATGTGCCACTCAACATCACGTCACAATTCGCCCGGCAGGCCCTACCGAGCTATTTTGCCAGCTTCGCGCCTGCTTGCTTGACACGTTGCAGGACGGGTGTCGCTTGGAGGTATTTTTTGTAGGAACTAGGAAGTGACTGCCATCTGGCGAATAGCAGCCACTCAGTCACTTTGGAGCTTGACACCGCACTGATTGACGACGTGCGTCGTGATGAGGTGGTGCGGTGGAGTGGTTTTGCCTGTGTAAGCCCCGGCAGGCCTACGGGGACGACCCGAAGGCTTGCTTCCGGGGGTAACCTCATCCTTGCAAAGCTCTCCTGCCCGGCAAGGGAGGCTTTTTCCCTTAGAAATATCTTGCTTCTCTGGCTAGTCTTGGTCCTTCAGGGAACTGATCCCTTGCGCTCCAATCTGACCTTGGTGTTGTGATCTTGTTCTCGTGCATGTGCACAGTGTGGGCAACGGACCCAGGGTTTGTTGCACCGACACACAAGCTGTAAGGGCACGCCCCAGGGGGCGCCCCTGTCTTGTGGGCCCCTCGTAGACCGTCTAACCCTAATTCTTGCTCCATAAATACCCAAATATTCCCCTTACATCAGGCGTCACACCAAAAATACTTTTCCACCTTCTGTTCTGGTGAGATCTCATCTTGGGGCCTTTTTTGGGACTCTGCCGGAGGAGGATTCGATCACAGAGGGCCTCTACATCAACCTTGTTGCCCTTCCAATGAAGCATGAGTGGTTTACCTTTGACCTAAGGGTCCATAGCTAGTAGCTAGATGGCTTCTTCTCTCTCTATTTGATCTTCAATACAATGTTCTCCTCGATGTTCTTGGAGATCTATTCGATGTAATCTTCTTTTGCGGTGCATTTGTTGAGATCCGATGAATTACGGATTTATGATCAGATTATCTATGAATATTATTTGAGAATTTTCTGAACTCTTTTATGCATGATTGAGGTAGCTTAGTATTTCTATCCGATCTACCGATTTGGTTTGGCCAACTAGATTGGTTTTTCTTGCAATGGGAGAGGTGCTTTGTGATGGGTTCAATCTTGCGGTGTCCTCACCTAGTGATAGTAGGGGTAGCGAGGCACGTATTGTATTGTTCCATTAAGGATAAAAAGATGGGGCTTATATCATATTGCTTGAGTTTATCCCTCTACATCATGTCATCTTGCTTAAGGTGTTTCTCTGTTCTTATGAACTTAATACTCTAGATGCAGGCAGGAGTCGGTTGATGTGTGGAGTAATAGTAGTAGATGCAGATTCGTTTCGGTCTACTTGTCACAGACGTGATGCCTATATTCATGATCATCGCCTTAGATATCGTCATAACTCTGCGCTTTTCTATCAATTGCTCAACAGTAATTTGTTTACCAACCGTATGCTTTATTCAAGAGAGAAGCCTCTAGTGAAACCTACGGCCCCCGGGCTATTTCCCATCATATATTTTCAGATCTATAAAACCAAAAACCCAAAAATACCTTGCTGCAATTTATTTATATTTACTTTATTTTACTTTTACTTATCTTTTATATCTATCTCTATTAGACCTCACTCTTGCAAGTGATCGTGAAGGGATTGAAAACCCCTTTTTCGCGTTGAGTGCAATTGTTTGTTAGTTTGTGGAGGTGCATATATTGGCGACTTGCTTGTGCCTCCTACTAGATTGATACATTGGTTCTTAACTGAGGGAAATACTTATCTCTACTTGTTGCATCACCCTTTCCTCTTCAAGGTAAAAACCAACGCAAGCTCAAGAAGTAGGAGGAAGAATTTCTGGCGCCGTTGTCGGGGAGGTTCTACATCAAGCCTACCAAGTACCTATCATAAACTCTCATCTCTTGCAATTACATTTTTTGCCATTCGCCTCTCGTTTCCCTCTCCCCCACTTCTAAAATGTTTTCAGAAAAAATACAAAAATATTTGCCTTTTTATTCGCCCTCTTTCCGTTCGTCCTCTCGTTTGCTTTATTATCATGAGTGGTTTTGGTATGGCAGAAACGGAGGACGGTAGAACTCCTAAAATTGGACGTTCTGGTAATCTGGATGCCAAAACTTTTGTATTGGGACAAGGGAATGTTATAGGAAAATAAACCATTCAAGAGTTCTTCAGTTGTGTTGGGACTCTGACTTGTGATGATGTTCCCATACTTCAAAAGAACTAAAACTTATGCAGATGCTATTTCCGCTCTTGTTCTTAAACTAGAGAAAAGATTTATTCGCACACACCCTACCTTGCAAAGATTTTTTATGAGCTACCTATGATAAAGGACCCTAAAGCTAAGAAAATAGCTACCCTTGTCCTCATGAACGAGTTTCATCACATAGTACGGGAAGCTAGGAAAATCTTTGATTTTTATGGTATGAACCATGAGAAACCGGTGATAGATGAGATCCTCTACAATAGTGATTATGCTTTAAGAACTTTGCTTGTCAATAATCAAATCTTTGATGAAAACCTTAAAAAGGAAATTCCTGTTTTAGATATGATCCAACAACTTTTTAAGTATGTTAACCAACAATATTCTTGGATTGTAGCCGGAAATCAAAGGAGATATGCCGAGGGACAACTTGATAATGCTAAAATTTCTATGGATGATGTGTTTCATGTTATATTTTAAAAACCTCCTGACAAAAGTACTCTCATGAAAATTAAGTTACCATATGAATCTATTATCAGGGCCACTTATGGATTAAATACCAAAGATGACAATACCTAGATCTATGCAATATGCCTAGCTAGGGGCGTAAAACAATAGCGCTTGTTGGAAGGCAACCCAATTTTTTTTGGTTTTTTGTTTTTGCTTCTGTGTTTCAATAAATACACATTATTACTTCTGTAGTAATTGTGTTTTAGTGTTCTAATTAGTCTTTGAGCCAAGTAAGGCCTTTGGGATGGTCATGGTGATAGTTGCTTTGATTTTGCTGAAAAACAGAAACTTTTGCGTCCAGTAACAGAACTGATCTGATCTTCTGGAATGTGATAAATTATTGAATGTTCTACACAAGATTGATATATAAATTTCCTAGATTTTCCTAATTTTTCATAATTTTTGGAGTTACAGAAGTATACGAAATTTCCAGATTACTACAGACTATTCTGTTTTTGACAGATTCTGTTTTCTTTGTGTTGTTTGCTTATTTTGATGAATCTATGGGTAGTATCAGGGGGTATGAACCATGGAGAAGTTAGAATACAGTAGATATGACATCAATATAAATTTAGAATGAGTTCACAACACTACCTAAAGTGGTGCTTTATTATACTAACGGATCTCACAAGTTTTCTGTTGAGTTTTGTGTTGTGAAGTTTTCAAGTTTTGGGTAAAGATTTGATGGACTACGGAATAAGGAGTGGCAAGAGCCTAAGCTTTGTGACCACGGCACCCCAATGTAATATTCAAGGATAACCAAGCATCTAAGCTTGGGGATGCCCCGGATGGCATCCCCTCTTTCGTCTTCAATCCATCGGTAAATTTACTTGAGGCTTTTTTTTTATTCACCTCATGATATGTGTTTTGCTTGGAGTGTCTTGTATTATATGAGTTTTTGCTTTTTAGTTTGACACAATCATCCTTGTTGTACACACCTTTTGAGAGGGACACACTTCAATCGTGAATTTATTAGAATACTCTATGTGCTTCACTTATATCTTTTGAGCTAGGTAGTTGCTCTAGTGCTTCACTTATCTTTTTAGAGCACGACGGTAGTTTTATTTTGTAAAAATTGATGAACTCTTGATGTCTACTATGCAACCTTCTTCTTGTAGACTCGTGTTGGGCCTCCAAGCGCGGAGTTTTGTAGGACAGTAACAAAATTCCCTCAAGTGGATGACAGAAGGTTTATCAATCCGTGGGAGGCGTAGGATGAAGATGGTCTCTCTCAAACAACCCTGCAACCAAATAACAAAGATTCTCTTGTGTACCCAACACACCCAATACAATGGTAAATTGTATAGGTGCACTAGTTCGGCGAAGAGATGGTGATACAAGTGTAATATGGATGGTAGATATAGGTTTTTGTAATCTGAAAATATAAAAACATCAAGGTAACTACTAGCAAAAGTGAGCAAAAACGGTATTGCAATGCTTGGAAACAAGGCCTAGGGTTCATACTTTCACTAGTGCAAGTTCTCTCAACGATGATAACATAAACTAATCATATGGCAATCCCTCAGCGTGCGACAAAGAGTCACTCCAAAGTTCCCATCGCGGAGAACATAAGATGAAATTGTTTGTAGGGAACGAAACCACATCAAAGTTATTCTTTCCGATCAATCCATTGAGCTATTCCTATAAGTGTCACAAACAGCCCTAGAGTTCGTAGTAAAATAACACCATATGATACACATCAATAAACCCTAATGTCACCTAGATATATACTCCAATGTCACCACAAGTATCAGTGGGTCAATTATACGATATGCATCAAACAACTTCAGATTCATAATATTCAATCCAACACAAAGAACCTCAAAGAGTGCCCCAATATTCCTACAGGAGAAACAAGGACGAAAACGTGCATCAACGCCTCTGCATAGATTACCCCAATGTCACCTCGGGAATCCGCGAGTTGAGTGCCAAAACATACATCAAGCGAATCAATAGAACACCCCATAGTCACCACAGGTATCCCACGCAAGACATACATCAAGTGTTCTCAAATCCATAATAGTATTCAATCCGATAATAGTGAAACCTCAAAGGTAAAACTCAATTCATCACAAGAAGGTAGAGGGGGGAAAACACCATATGATTCAACTATAATAACGAAGCTCGTGGTACATCAAGATCGTGCCAAATCAACAACACGAGAGAGAGAGAGAGATCAAACACATAGCTACTGGTACATACCCTCGGCCCCAAGGGTGAACTACTCCCTCCTTGTCATGGAGACCGCCGAGATGATGAAGATGGCCACCGATGATGGTTTCCCCCTCCGGCAGGGTGCCGGAACGGGTTCCCGATTGGTTTTTCGTGGCTACATAGGCTTGCGACAGCGGAACTCCCGATCTAGGTTTCTTTCTGGGGGTTTCGTGATTTATTGGAATTTTTTGCGTCAGTCTCACGTCAAGGGGGTCCATTGAGGCAGCGGCAAGACAGGGGGCGTACCCTACGGGGGGTGCCCTCCACCCTTGTGGTTGCCTCAGGACTCTTCTGGCCCAACTCTTGTGCTTCGGGGGTCTCTTTTGGTCCATAAAAAATCACCGTAAATTTTCAGCCCATTCCGAGAACTTTTATTTCTGCACAAAAAACGACACCACGGTAGTTTTGCTGAAAACAGCGTCAGTCCGGGTTTGTTCTAATAAAATCATACCACAACCATATAAAATTGTTGTAAGCATGGCATGAATATTTCATAAATTATAGATATGTTGGAGAAGTATCAGCATCCCCAAGCTTAATTCATGCTCGTCCTCGAGTAGGTAAATGATAAAAGAAAGAATTTATAAAGTGTAAATGCTACCTAGCATATTTATCAATGTAATCTTCTAGTGTAGCATGAATGTTCAGATCCATAAGATTCAAAGCAAAAGTTAAATATTGACATAAAAACAATAATACTTCAAGCATACTAATAAAGCAATCATGTCTTCTCAAAATATCATGGCCAAAGAAAGTTATCCCTACAAAATCATATAGTCTGGCTATGCTCCATCTTCATCATACAAAGTATTAAATCATGCACAACCCTGATGACAAGCCAAGCAATTGTTTCATACTTTTGATGTTCTCAAACGTTTTCAATTTTCACGCAATACATGAGCGTGAGCCATGGATATAGCACTATAGGTGAATAGAATATGGTGGTTGTGGAGAAGACAAAAAGAAGGAGATAGTCTCACATCAACTAGGCATATTAACGAGCTATGGAGATGCCCATTAATAGATATCAATGTGAGTGAGTATGGATTGCCATGCAACGGATGCACTAGAGCTATAAGTTTATGAAAGCTCAAAAAGAAACTAAGTGGGTGTGCATCCAACTCGCTTGCTCACGAAGACCTACGGCAATTTGAGGAAGCCCATCATTGGAATATACAAGCCAAGTTTTGTAATGAAAAATTTCCACTAGTATATGAAGGTAACAAAATAGGAGACTCTCTATCATGAAGATCATGGTGCTACTTTGAAGCACAAGTGTGGTAAAAGGATAGTAACATTGTCCCTTCTCTCTTTTTCTCTCATTTTTTATTTTGGGCTCTTTGGCCTCTCTTTTTTCATCTAGATCCTCATCCCAACTTGTGAGGGAATCATAGTCTCCATCATCATTTTCCTCACATGGGACAATGATCTAATAATGATGATGATCACACTTTTATTTACTTTACAACTCGATACTAGAACAAAAGATATGGCTCTATGTGAATGCCTCCGGCGGTGTACCGGGATGTGCAATGATCAAGACTGACATGTATAAAAAATATGAACGGTGGCCTTGCCACAAATACTATGCCAACTACATGATCATGCAAAGCAATATGACAATGATGGTATGTGTCATAATAAACAGAACGGTGGAAGTTGCATGGCAATATATCTCGGAATGGATATGGAAATGCCATAATAGGTAGGTATGGTGGCTGTTTTGAGGAAGGTTATAAGGTAGGTTTAATGCACCGGCGAAAGTTGCGCGGTACTAGAGAGGCTAGCAATGGTGGAAGGGTGAGAGTGCATATAATCCATGGACTCAACATTAGTCATAAAGAACTCACATACTTGTTGCAAAATTTATTAGCTATCGAAACAAATTACTACACACATGCTCCTAGGGGGGTAGATTAGTAGGAAAATACCATCGCTCGTCCCCGAACGCCACTCATAAGGAATACAATCAAAAAATAAATCATGCTCTGACTTCATCACATAACGGTTTACCATACGTGCATGCTAAGGGAATCACAAACTTTAACACAAGTATTTCTACCAATCCACAATTACTCACTAGCATGACTCTAATATCACCATCTTTATATCTCAAAACAATCATAAGGAATCAAACCTCATAGTATTCAATGCTCTTTATATGAAAGTTTTTATTATATCCTTCTTGAAACTGACAAACTACTCCAAAAAGATATAAGTGAAGATCAATGAGTACTTGAATAATGATGCAGCTGTGTGAAAACTCTCTCTCATAAATAAAATTTCAGATCTTAAGTACTTTATTCAAACAGCAAGCAAAAAAATGGCATTCCAAGGATAGCACATATCAAGTGAAGAAGCCAAAACTTTGGCTCAACCGAGACTAACCGATGATTGTTGATGAAGAAAGGTGGGATGCCAACCGGGGCATCCCCAAGCTTAGATGCTTGAGACTTCTTGAAATATTAATTAGGGATGCCTTGGGCATCCACAAGCTTGAGCTCTTGTGTCTCCTTAATTCCTCTCATATCATAGTTTCCCAAAATCTTAAAAACTTCATGCACACAAAACTCAACAAGAACTCGTGAGATAAGTTAGTATAAATCCATGCAAAACCTTATCATTCTCTACTGTAAAAAATCACTAAAATTATAATTTGACATTGCATACTAAATGCCTCTGCATATTTAAGAGTCCTACCCTCAAATAGAATCGTTAAACAAGGAAACATATGCAAACAATGCAAACATAACAGTAATCTGTCAAAACAGAACAGTCTGCAAAGAATGCAAGAGGAATCATTCTTCCCTAACTCCAAAAATTCTGAAAAAATTACCACACTGTAGAAAATTTGTTGTTACTCATTGTGTAAAAATTTCAAGATTTTATCATGTTCTAACTATTCACAAATATTCAGACAATGATAGAAAACTTTCTGTTTTCAAAACAACAACATATGGACTTGCAAAATAAGCATGGTAAAGGCTACACTTGACCTTTTTATTGAACTAAGAGATGCAAAACATTACTCTAAATAACAGAAAGAAAATCTAAACAAAAGAAAATGATGCTCCAAGCAAAACACATATCATGTGGTGAATAAAAATATACCCTCAAGTAAATTTACCGATGGATTGAAGACAAAAGAGGGGATGCCATCCGGGGCATCCCCAAGCTTAGATGCTTGGTTGTCCTTGAGTATTACCTTGGGGTGCCTTGGGAATCCCCAAGATTAGGCTCTTGACAATCCTTATTCCGTAGTCCATCAAATCTTTACCCAAAACTTGAAAACTTCACAACACAAAACTTAACAGAAAACTTCTAAGCTCCGTTAGTATAATAAAGCAAATCACCACCTAGTTACTATTGTGAACTCATTCTAAATTTATATTGGTGTAATATCTACTGTATTCCAACTTCTCCATGTTCATACCCTCCGATACTACCCATAGATTCATCAAAATAAGCAAACAACACGATGAAAACAAAATCTCTCAAAAACAGAACAGTTTGTAGTAATCTGGAAACTTCGTATAGTTATGTAACTCCAAAATTTCTAAAAAAATTAGGAAAATCTAGGGAATTTGTATACCAATCTTGTGTAAAAACTTTAGATCAAAATCATGTTCCAGTGAATTTTCAAAATTCCTGGACTGAGAGCAAAAGTTTCTGTTTTTCAGCAAGATCAAATCAACTATCACCATAGACCATCCCAAAGGTCTTACTTGGCTCAAACACTAATTAAAACACTAAAACAAAATTAATACAGAAATAATATTGTGTATTTATTGCAAAACAGAAGCGAAAACTGGAAAAACAAAATAAAATTGGGTTTCCTCCCAACAAGCGCTATTGTTTAACGCCCCTAGCTAGGCATGATGATTTCAATGATGCTCACATAAAAGATAAGTATTTGAAACATAATGGGAGCATCATGAAGCATATGACTAGCACATTTTAAGTCTAACCCACTTCCAATGCATAGGGATTTTGTGAGCAAACAATTCATGGGAACAAGCATAACTTCAAGATTTTCAACACATAGAGAGGAAACTTGATATTATTGCAATATGTAGAAGCATATGTTACTCTCTCATAATAATTTTCAGTAGCATCATGAATGAATTCAACAATATAACCATCACACAAATCATTCTTTTCATGATCCACAAGCATAGAAAATTTACTACTCTCCACATAAGCAAAATTCCTCTTATTCATAATAGTGGGAGCAAATTCAACAAAATAACTATCATGTGAGGCATAATCCAATTGAAAATTAAAATCATGATGACAAGTTTCATGGTTATCATTATTCTTTATAGCATACATGTCATCACAATAATCATCATAGATAGCAACATTGTTCTCATAATCAATTGGAACCTCTTCCAAAATTATGGATTTATCACTAAATAAAGTCATGAGCTCTCCAAATCCACTTTCATAAATATTATAAGATTCAACACCCTCCAAAATAGTGGGATCATTACCTAGAGTTGACACTCTTACAAACCCACTTTCATCAATATAATCATCATAAATAGGAGGCATGCTATCATCATAATAAATTTGCTCATCAAAACTTGGGGGACAAAAAATATCATCTTCATCAAACATAGCATCCCCAAGCTTATGGCTTTGCATATCATTAGCATCATGGATATTCAAATAATTCATACTAACAACATTGCAATCATGCTCATCATTCACAGATTTTATGCCAAATATTTTATTAACTTCTTCTTCTAACACTTGAGCACAATTTTCCTTTCCATCATTTTCACGGAATACATTAAAAAGATGAAGCATATGAGGCAACCTCAATTCCATTTTTTTGTAGTTTTCTTTTATAAACCAAGCTAGTGATAAAACAAGAAACTAAAAGATTCAATTGCAAGATCTAAAGATATACCTTCAAGCACTCACCTCCCCGGCAACGGCACCAGAAAAGAGCTTGATGTCTACTACGCAAACTTCTTCTTGTAGACTCGTGTTGGGCCTCCAAGCGCAGAGTTTTGTAGGACAGTAGAAAAATTCCCTCAAGTGGATGACCTAAGGTTTATCAATCCGTGGGAGGCGTAGGATGAAGATGGCTCTCTCAAACAACCCTGCAACCAAATAACAAAGAGTCTCTTGTGTCCCCAACACACCCAATACAATGGTAAATTCTATAGGTGGGCTAGTTCGGCGAAGAGATGGTGATACAAGTGAAATATGTATGGTAGATATAGGTTTTGGTAATCTAAAAATATAAAAACAGCAAGGTAACTACTAGCAAAAGTGAGCAAAAACAGTATTGCAATGCTTGGAAACAAGGCCTATGGTTCATACTTTCACTAGTGCAAGTTCTCTCAATGATGATAACATAATTAAATCATATGGCAATCCCTCAACGTGCGACAAAGAGTCACTCCAAAGTTCCTATCGCGGAGAACATAAGATGAAATTGTTTGTAGGGAACGAAACCACATCAAAGTTATTCTTTCCGATCAATCCATTGAGCTATTCGTATAAGTGTCACAAACAGCCCTAGAGTTCGTAGTAAAATAACACCATATGATACACATCAATCAACCCTAATGTCACCTAGATACTCCAATGTCACCACAAGTTTCCATGGGTCAATTATATGATATGCATCAAACAACTTCAGATTCATAATATTCAATCCAACACAAAGAACCTCAAAGAGTTCCCCAAGACTCCTACCGGAGAAACAAGGATGAAAACGTGCATCAACCCCTATGCATAGATTACCCCAATGTCACCTCGGGAATCCGCGAGTTGAGTGCCAAAACATACATCAAGTGAATCAATAGAACACCCCATTGTCACCACGGGTATCCCACTCAAGACATACATCAAGTGTTCTCAAATCCATAATAGTATTCAATCCGATAATAGTGAAATCTCAAAGGTAAAACTCAATTCATCACAAGAAGGTAGAGGGGGGAAACACCATATGATTCAACTATAATAACAAAGCTCGCGATACATCAAGATCGTGCCAAATCAAGAACACGAGAGAGAGCGAGAGAGAGAGAGAGAGAGAGAGAGAGCGAGAGAGAGAGAGAGAGATCAAACATATAGCTACTAGTACATACCCTCAGCCCCGAGGGTGAACTACTCCCTCCTCATCATGGAGACCGCCGGGATGATGAAGATGGCCACCGGTGATGGTTTCCCCCTCCGGCAGGGTGCCTGAATGGGCTCCCGATTGGTTTTTCGTGGCTACAGAGGCTTGCGGTGGCGGAACTCCCGATCTAGGTTTCTTTCAGGGGGTTTCGTGATTCATAGGAACTTTTGGCGTCGGTCTCACGTCACGGGGGTCCACGAGGCGGCGGCAAGACAGGGGGCGCCCTAGGGGCCGCACCCTCCACCCTTGTGGTTGCCTTGGGACTCTTCTAGCCCAACACTTGTGCTTCGGGGGTCTCTTTTGGTTCATAAAAATCACCATAAATTTTCAGCCCATTCTGAAACTTTTATTTATGCACAAAAAACTACACCACGGTAGTTCTGCTGAAAACAGCGTCAGTCCGAGTTAGTTCTAATAAAATCGTACCACAACCATATAAAATTGTTGTAAACATGGCACGAATACTTCATAACTAATAGATACGTTGGAGACGTATCAACTCTCATGCTTCACTTATATCATTTTGAGAGTCTTAAAATAGTACGGCAATTTGCTTAGGTTATGAATTTAGTCCTAATATGATTGGCATCCAAGAGGGATATAATAAAAACTTTCATAAAGAGCATTGAATATATGAGAAGTTTGATTCCTTGCATTGGTTTTGAGATATAAAGATGGTGATATTAGGGTCATGCTAGAGAGTAATTGTGGATTGGTAGAAATACTTGTGTTAAAGTTTGTGATTCCCAAAGCATATACGTATGGTCTATCGTTATGCGATGAAGTTAGAGCATGATTTATTTTTTATTGTCTTCCTTATGAGTGGCGGTCGAGGACGGGCGATGGTCTTTTCCTACCAATCTATCCCCCTAGGAGCATGCATATTATTACTTTGCTTCGAGGGCTAATAATTTTTTTGCAGTAAGTACGTGAGTTCTTTATGACTAATGTTGAGTCCATGGATTATACGCACTCTCACCCTTCCATCATTGCTAGCCTCTCTAGTACCGCGCAACTTTAGCTGGTGCATTAAACCCACCATATACACTTACTCAAAACAGCCACCATACCTACCTATTATGGCATTTCCATAGCCATTCCGAGATATATTGCCATGCAACTTCCACCGTTCCGTTTATTATGACACACACCATCATTGTCATATTGCTTTGCATGATCGTAAGATAGCTAGCATGATGTTTTCATGGCTTGTCCATTTTTTGATATCGTTGCTATGCTAGATCATTGCACCCAGTACACCACTGGAGGCATTCATATAGAGTCATATCTTTGTTCAAATATCGAGTTGTAAGTAAATAAAAGTGTGATGATCATCATTATTAGAGCATTGTCCAATGTGAGGAAAGGATGATGAAGGCTATGATTCTCCCACAAGTCGAGATGAGGCTCCGGACTTAAAAATAAAAAGAGGCCAAAGATCCCAAATAAGAAAAGAGGCCAAAGAGCCCAAAAGAAAAAAAGAAAACATGAGAGAAAAAGAGAGAAGAGACAATGCTACTATCCTTTTCCACACTTGTGCTTCAAAATAGCACCATGTTCTTCATGATAGAGAGTCTCCTATTTTTTTCACTTTCATATACTAGTCGGAATTTTTCGTTATAGAACTTGGCTTGTATATTCCAATGATGTGCTTCCTCAAATTGCCCTAAGTCTTCGTGAGCAAGCAAGTTGGATGCACACCCACTTAGGTTTATTTTGAGCTTTCATACACTTATAGCTCTAGTGCATCTGTTTCATGGCAATCCATACTCACTTGCATCCATATCAATTGATGGGCATCTCCGTAGCCCAATAATTTTCCTAGTTGATGTGAGACTTTCTCCCTTTTTGTCCTCTCCTCACAACCACCTTTTATTCCACCTATAGTGCTATATCCATGGCTCACGCTCATGTATTGCGTGAAAGTTGAAAAATCTTGAGAACATTAAAAGTATGAAACAATTGCTTGGCTTGTCATCGGGGTTTTGCATGATAAATACTTTGTGTGATGAAGATAGAGCGTGACAAGACTTTATAATTTTGTAGGGATAACTTTCTTTAGCCGGGGTATTTTGAGAAGACATGATTGCTTTATTAGTATGCATGAAGTATTATTGTTTTTATGTTAATATTAAACTTTTGTTTTGAATCTTATGGATCTGGATATTCATGCCACAATAAGAAGAACTACATTGATAAATATGTTAGGTAGCATTCCACGTCAAAATTATGTTTTTATCATTTACCTACTCGAGGACGAGCAGGAATTAAGCTTGGGGATGCTTAATACGTCTCCAACGTATCTATAATTTTTGATTGTTCCATGCTATTATATTATCTGTTTTGGATGTTTTATATGCATTAATATGCTATTTTATATTTTTTTTGGGACTAAATTATTAACCTAGTGCCCAGTGCCACTTGCTGTTATTTTCCTTGTTTTTGGCTTTTACAGAAAATCAATACCAAACGCAGTCCAAACAGAATAAAACTTTACGATGATTTTTCTTGGACCAGAAGAAACCCATGAGACTTGGAGAGGAGGCCGGAAGACCTACGAGGGGCGTGCCCCTTGGCTTGCGGGCCCCTCGTAGACCATCTAACCCTAATTCTTGCTCCATAAATACCCAAATATTCCCCTTACATCTGGGGGCACACCAAAAATACTTTTCCACCGCCGCAAGCTTCTGTTCTCGTGAGATCCAATCTTGGGGCATTTTCCGGCACTCTGCCGAAGGGGGATTCGATCATGGAGGGCCTCTACATCAACCTTGCTGCCTTTCCAATGAAGCGTGAGTAGTTTACCATGGACCTAAGGGTCCATAGCTAGTAGCTATATGGCTTCTTCTCTCTCTTTGATCTTCAATACAATGTTCTTAGAGATCTATTCGATCTAATCTTATTTTGCGGTGCATTTGTTGATGTGGCGACTCGACCCGAATGGATCGAAGTCTCTGTGCTTAAGTGTCATCCCTGGATCGGTATGCTGACACACACACTACTCGAGGATTTATAACAGAGGTAAATCACATGTATAAAGTAATGTAAATACTATTACCTCAATCCAAATAACCGAAGTAACAACAAGGTTGTGGAGTCCCAACAACACCAACGGCAAAGCTGAGTGTAGACATCATAACCCTAACGTATCACTTACTCGTCGTATGAATCCTGCAACATGAGACGTTGCAGCCATGTAGGTCAGTACATTGAATGTACTGGCAATTTCACACCATAAGATAAAAATGAGAATATCTATCTCTATATGCATATTTGGCTGGTGGAGGCTCTATGTTTATTTTTTGCATAAAGCTAATTTTTTCCTACAACAAAGGAATAGATTTTATTTACTACCAAGTTTATGCCATTATTGAGAAGGTTCCCCCAACTCAATCCCAAAATTCCCAACTAATAATAATAACCCAACAAATTCATTAAGTAAAGTGATGAGATCAACCAATAATTCAAATACCAGATACTCAAAATGTCCATAACCGGGAACACGACTAATCATGATTAGTTTGTACACTCTGCAGAGGTTTGCGCACTTTTCCCCACAAGAGTCGATCTCCTCCGTTGAATTCCTCGCACTACCTGATGTTTGAGAACCGGATGATCGAGACACAGTCTTTCTGAAGCATTAACTCTTTACTTTGGGTAGACAGTTACACCTACTTTCCCCTACATCTGCTAGTCTACCACTGAAAGAGGTCACACAGCTTACTCAACTATGCCGGAGCCCATAATGGCTTGTGGCTGCACATGAAAGTTTCTAGCATGAATAATCTTATGATCCCTTTGAGCCTGGGTGGCATTCCATAGGGTGATCACACGGGTACTCCGGGATCCCCTTGGGCAAGCATTGGGTTCTCCAGGTGCCCGGGCAAGCCACTGGGTTCTCCAGGGTGCCCCAACCATTCCACCCAGAGTTGTGTTAATGTTGCCACCTTAAGTTAACCCATAATTATAATATCTCTCTCATCTTTCATGAATCACACATACCGATCCCCGTCTACGAGCATGGCTAAGCAATATGAGCATAACGTAAATCCCCGGGGTGAATCAAACAGGTAATAGGTTCCTACCTCATCAACTACATGGTAATACCCACATGTTCCCAATCCTACTCATGCAATCTTTGAGGGTGTATCTAATGCAGGTAAAACTGGGTATAGGAAGAATATGATCAAAGTGTGAACTTGCCTTTTACTGTTGATGAAGATTCTTCGCACTCATAACTCCTGATAGTTCTACTTGTCACACTCCGTTCAATCTATCGTAAGCAATCAATTATAACCACACATAAGCAATCACTCAAAGATCCAAAAGAACGAAGAAAATACTTCAGAAAACTTCAAAAATCATCACATAAAACTTTTAGACAGAAAAATATTTTTTAACAGCAGCAAAATTGTGTGATTTTGATCTTAATAGAAGGCACATGTCAAGATCTTTGATTTGCAAAAAGAATCGAGTAAATCAGAGTTATAAAACTCAAGTTATAGCCAAAACAAGTTTGAATTCAAATCTGATCTAATTCAAATTTTAAAATTACAAAAAGTTGATTTAGTAAGTTCTCTAGATAGTTGAGATCATAACGAAGAAGTGCGCGTTGGTTTCGTTGGATTTGGATAAACGGTGTAAAAGTTGTGATCATTTGAAAACCAGGGGCTAATCTATAAAAGAAAAACTAACAAATAGGTCCCTGGCAGAAACTAAAAGAAAAAGAATAAATCTAACGGACAAACGTTCGCTATAGAACCTAATCTAATGAATACGTTCGCTACAGAACCTTAACCAACGAACGTTCACTAAATAAAAACGAAACAAAAAAACAGAACGATCTCGATCATTGGATCCAGATCCAACGGCGAGGGAGGGCGGCGATTACCGCGGCGGTGGCGGGGTCCGGCGAGACGGCGGTGGCGGTGACTTGGATCGGGGACGGCGGCTCCTGGGTCGTCGACTTCAGGTGGAGACGGCGGCGAGTGCGGCGCGGGGCGGCGGAGCAGACGAGGCGGCGGCGGCGCGAGGCGAGGGCTACGTCAGTGGCGTGCGGCGGCTCCGGCGAAGTCCGACGGCGGCGGCTGCGGTGGCTTGTTGCTGCTGGTGGTTCGAGGAGAAAACGAGGCGGGGCGGCGGCTTATAAAGGCGGGGAGGGGCGACGCAGCTTGGAGGAGGGGGCAAGAGAGGCGGCGGCGAGGGCGAGTCCGGCTCGGAAACGGCGGCGCGGCGGCGGCGAACTCCTGAGGGAGTCCCGATCGGGGACGGGGCGAGCGCGCGGCTGGCTGGGCTTGGCCTGGCCCGGTTGGCCGGGCCGGCCCAGTTCGGCGAGGAGAGTTTTCTTTTTTTTTACTGACAACAAAATAAAATAAAACACAAATAATAAAAATGATATATAGGCATATTATATATCAAAAATTTCAAAAAATATTTTCTAAAACATGAACATATTTTCAGCGGCAAACAAATTCCACAAAATTTTAAATAAAGCAAACAGTGCTACTGGTTCATTTAAATATCAAATAAAAATACCAAAATAATTTCAAATTTATTTCTCTCCATTTTTCTATTGTAGGGAATAATTTTACCTATTTTCCATATATTTTATTTTTGGAGAAAAATAATTTGAATAAGAACCAAATAACTCCAAATGGGTTTCAAAATAACTTCAAAGGGACTTTCAATTTGATTCTTTGAAACTTCCAGCTCTCTTTCTTAGCATTTGAAGAAGTCATTTTATCTTCTCTCATTAAACTCATTGAGTTGCATAAAGTTTTCGAATTTAAAATAGTTCCAAATGGAATTCAAACATTTTCAAAACCCTTTTCATTTATTAAATGGAAGAAGTCATATCATCTTCACTCCAGGGTTTTGTGATGAAATGAATTTGAATTCATGGAGATCATAAATGCAAGGTGAAAGTTTGGGAAAGTCCTTTTATTCCCTCTCATTTAACTTTCAAAAAGTTTCAAATTTCACACAAGCAACCACACCACAATCAAACAATCAATCAAAACTATTTATTTAATATAACATTCCAAAATTTAGAATTTTGGGATGTTACAGTTTAGATGTTACTATTTATTTTACTTTTACTTATCTTTTATATCTATCTCTATTAGATCTCACTCTTGCAAGTGATCGTGAAGGGATTGACAACCCTTTTTCGCGTTGAGTGCAAGTGTTTGTTAGTTTGTGCAGGTGAATATATTGGGGACTTGTTTGTGCCTGCTACTGGATCGATACCTTGGTTCTTAACTAAGAGAAATACTTATGCTACTTTGCTGCATCACCCTTTCCTCTTCAATGGAAAAATCAATGCAAGCTCAAGAAGTAGCAGGGTGTCCCGATCTGATAGTCTTGGCTAGATGGTAATTAGGACACAAGGGACACAGTGTTAGCCAACTTTGGGCCTTCTCAAAGAGGTAAAACCCTACATCCTGCTTTGTTGTATTGATTGTGAATGGAGTACAAAGTACAGGTGATCTAGCACGAGATTGGATGTGAATATGTCAAGACCCTGGCACCTCGATTTATATAAACACCGGGGGTACCTAGGGTTTACATAATGTCGGTTGTATCTAAAGGGCAATCATGCCAAGAACTATCTCTATGTCTTGGAGCTTACGTCAAGTCTTCATACCATTCCTTCCCGATGTTCCGGCCCCAGACAAACGAGCCCACCGATGATAAACTTAGGGGGTCCTCGGCCCTACCCATAGGTCGGGCAATCGATGACCCGAGCACCCCCTAATCTAGGACTCTGTCACAGTAACTTGCTCAAACCGCACCTTCTAGGGACATGCTCTTCTGAGTTTGCCAAGGTCTCTTAGTCAGCAGTCAAATGGTGCTCCGAGTTCGGCGCTCAGTCGGAATCTTACCATCGAGGAGGCAGTCAGTTTCCAAAAGGAAACCCTGAAGATTACAACCCACAACTATGTATGGCACAGACAAAGGCCTAGGCCCATGAAGATTACAACCCACAAGACAACCAAGCGAGGGGTGCTTCCACTAGCTAAAGTGCCTATAGTCGCATGACATTCCTTTTAGTCTAATGAAGCTCTCCGATCGGTCACTAGCATGACCAGTAACAGCCGACCTTCTATAGTCGTCTAAGGGAGGGGTCGCCCACAATCTCCATGAAGCATTGAAGGCAGCCGTTCGGTGAATATCTAGTTTTTTTAGGGAACGGTGAATATCTACGGTCATTACTACTCAGTTAAGGCCATGAAACAGTCGGTCGTGTCTAACCGTTACTGCTACTATCAATATCACCCTGTCATGACACCTCTTCTAGCATACTCTATATAAGAGCATCTCCACTCGCGCCCCCAACAGGCCCCCAGGTCGAGTTTTTTCGCGCCGGCGCCGTGAAAAAGACCCAGCCTCACCCCAGAACGCCCAAATCCACCGACTCGGCCCATTTTGGCCCGGCGATCCCAGGCCTAACTCAGCGCACTGGGGGCGCTTGGGGGCTCCGGCGGAAGGAAAACCCGCGCCTGGGCCACCACTGTCAGGTGAAAAAACGTCTTGCACAGACTCCCCCCTCCCGCGCGCACGCCTTCCGCCGCCGTGCCGATCCGGCACCACCTACCTACCCACCGCCGTTAGAAAGGCCATTCCCCCGCCGGAAAAGAGAGGGTTCGGCGCGGCACCCTCCACCCCGCTCCTGCGCGAGCTTTCCGGCGCTCCGGCCACGCAAGGTGGGGTTACCGGCGGCTACGCGCCTACCACGTCCGCCAGGTGTTCGGCGATTTGTCTGCTCGGCGATGGACTCGGACGACGAGGAGGCGTCCGCGGCGCTACTGGAGGAGGAAGCTGATGCCGATGCCCAGGACGAAGAGCATCTCATGGAAGCATCGACTGCATGCATTGAAAAATGGAAAAAACTGTCCATTTGCTTGGCAAGGGATGTACAAAGGCGCCAAAGGCGGTTGTAGTGTGGTACTTGAGGCAGCGGCCACACAGGACCTTTGGATTTGGCACTCCTTCTTTGGTATGCCAGGAACTCACAATGACATCAACGTACTGCAGTGCTCGAATGTCTTTGCTAAGCTTGTTGAAGGTCATGCTCCTCTGGTGAACTTCAAGCTCAATGGACGCCACTATAATAGGGGATACTACCTAGCAGATGGCATCTATCCGATATGGTCCACATTTGTGGAGACTATCTCAAACCATGTGCCAGGAGGCAAGAACTCCTACTTTGCCAAGTGTTAGGAGGCTTGCAGGAAGGATGTCAAACGGGGATTTGGTGTGCTCCAATCTTGATTTGCTCTTGTCTGGTACCCCGCTCAGACCTGGTCGAAAGATCAAATGTGGAAGGTCATGACTTGCTGTGTCATCTTGCACAACATGATCATTGAGGGCGAGTAGGAAGAGCCAGTGTTTGACACCGAACCATATTTTAGGCAGGGTCCTCTTGCCCAAGTTGATCATCAGCTACCGGCAACCTGGACTGCCTTTCTCAATATGCGTCAGGAGATCCGAGACCCATAGGTGCATTAACAACTGCAGCACGATCTGGTGGAGCACCTATGGAGGCTCAAGGGCAATGCCTAGCTCGACGTGTGATGAAATATGAGTTAATATTTGTTGAACTATTTGATTTGTATTGATTTGTTGAACTATTTGATTTTATATTGATTTTCTGTGATGAACTATGTGATAGCTTCTGTTGAATTTGTGCCGAAGCACGCCGAATATGGGCCGAAATTGATCCAATTTGCGCCGACGGTGGACCGAAATAGGCACCTGGGGGGCGATCTTGGGGGCGGCTAGGAAACCGACCGGCCCCATGCCGATTTTTCCGCCGCGCGGGGCTATTTCAAGCCCCTGGGTGGGGGGGGGGGGGGGGGGCGAACAAGTGAAGATGCTCTTAGCAAGGAGAAGGATGCGCTGAAGGTTATCTCTCTTGTAAACTTACATGCAAAGGCAAAAACACCACACACAGGAGAAGGGCCAAACGTGTATAAACCCTTATGCATACTCTCATCTATACCTTTCAATGGACACGACGTTCCTCCATATACAAACAACACGGTGGTCATACTACCAGTAATACATGTGACCACGCAAATCATCGTATGGTTGAATAGTTGTGATATAGGGTACAGCTGAGCCAGGGCCCGTAAACAGATTTCCGCTTGTCCATCCCATAGTCGAACTAGTAGTTATAAGATATCACAAAAATATACTCTAGAAGAGAGAATATAGACAACAATAGGCGACAATATTTAACAATCATCTCACTGGTAACATTTCATCCAGACGGAGAAACTCGAGTGAAACTTGCGTGTTTCAGCACAACAAACAGGCCAACATGTTACACTTGTCCAACTTGTGTTGTTGGTATCCTGTAGGCGGAGACCAAAACAGGTCGTTTGCACAACAATATAGACATCATCCTTCATGCTTAGCAATTAGCAATGGTGGGGAGGTCGTCGTCCTTTTCAATTGCAAGATTAGTGCGTCAAGATCACGTGAGGCGTGATTTTATCCAGTAAATCGTTGTTGGTTTCTCCCTGTTACCAAAATGGTAGCTGCTTCTACAATCGCACGACTCTGCTTTCTAGATCTTCTGGACACTGTATCCAGCTTCTTCAGTATTCAAGCTGTCGTTCCAGCTCTGAAACTCCGACCCTCCGAACTGTACTTCCTTAATGCCCAGATGACTGCAGAGAACCAAACAAACCCGAATAAGATTGATTGTTCTTGCATATATGAATACCGTAATAAAAACTTGACAAAGTGCAGAAAAATGCGAAGGTAGCAGTGTCATTCTAGCATTGTACCACCCGGGGAACTAGCAGTCAGGCAGATTCATTTTAACATATGAAGTCAAACAAGAACTAGACACGTACTTGCCATTATTCAGACAAACCAATCATGAGTGACATGTTGGTAAAGAAACAAATCAATTAATATACATTCCTTTCAGGTGGTCTATGTCAGGGCCGTGCTCGAGGGCACGCGACACCAGAGGCAGGAGACCGCCCCTTTTGCTTGGTTCGAGGGTGGCATGGCAGACACGGATACTACACGGACACCAGTTTACCCCGGTTCGGTCCACATGATGCGTAAAACCCTACTCCTACTTGTTTGGTTTCTTTGGTGGATGGAGGTCACAAAGTTGTGGAGTGGTGCTGCTTGTCCCGGGAAGGAAAAGGCAGATTCTAAGCTTATGTCTAATTGCCTAAAATGGTGTCCCTTTATACGGTAGCCTGGGCCTTCTTTTATAGGGTAAGGGTCACCACAGTTGCTAAGAGCATCTCCAGCCGTTTGGCCCCCCAGCGCACCCGGCGAAGGGCTTTGGGCATTTGCGCCGGCGGTTTTTTCGGCCTGGGGGGAATCAAGTTTCCAGCCGCGCCCCCAGGTTTCGGCCCCCAAACGCACAAAAATTAAAAGTTCTCTTTCCCGCTACCAAAAAACGACACAAGTTCAGCGATCATCATGCCACAGGTCGGCAATCAAACATAGCCAAAGTCCGGCAATCAAAAGGGGGCTAACCATAGACATGGAACTCAAATGGCTGGCTCCTCTGCCGTAGGGCTGGGAGAGGTCGGCGTCAGCGTCGGTGTTGTGGGCACAACTTCAGTGCTCGGCGTTGGCGTAGGCGTGGGCGTGGGTGTGGGCGTAGGGGCAGTGGTCGCCGCCGGTCCCGGCATCTAGTTCAAGATGAGGCCGCGCTCCGCCAGGTACCATGCCTTCACCTGCTCGTCCATCGTCAACATGTCTGCTCCCATCAGGAACGCCAGGTCGGTGTTACTCTTCTTAGCGGCGACGTTGGTCCTGAGAAGGTCGAGCTTGACGTCCTCCTTCGTCATCAACGTTGACCACCTCGCCTCGGATTTCTCCTCCCTCTTGGCGGCGTTGCTCTGGCGTCGGCGATGCATTGTTCTATCGACGATTGCAGCCGTTCGGCAGCGGGTGCCACGTCCCTCGCCCCCTTGGCTCTTTTGTTGCCATCAGGACGCCCTTCTGCCGCCGCCAAGGCAGGCGCGTCCGGGTTGTAGACACCGTCCTTGGCCTTGGCGAGGCCGAGTCGACACTCTGTCCATTTCTCGCATGACTCGATCCTGGTTCGAACATCCGAACCATCTGCACAGTCGAAGAACAAGTGTCGGCGAAGTACACGGCGAAGAGCTGGGCCGGCGAGCGATGGACATACATGACGCTCGAAGTTGGCGCCGCTTTCCGGGCGAGCCATGACCTCCTCTTGAATACCATGCCACTTGTTGCAGGCCTGCTGGATGGTCGCCAAATGGTTCGCCATGGCCTTCTCGCTGCGATCCATGTGGATGCTGGCGAAGTCGGGGTCGACCAACTTGCGCTCTTCGAATGCCGTCTTGATCCTTCTCCAGTAGGTGTCGGCGTTCTGATTCGCGCCGGTGATCGGGTCGATGCTGATAGTCTTCCATGCTTCGGCGAGGCACTCGTCTTCCTTTGGCGTCCACTTGACGCGAGGCTCGCACGGCCTGGCGTTGGACGGTCGCTTCTTCTTTCTCCCTTTGGCCGCTGGCTCGGCCTGGCGTTGGACGGTCGCTTCTTCTTTCTCCCTTTGGCCGCTGGCTCGGCCGGCTCTTCCTCCTCCACCTCCTCCTCGGCATCGTCGTGCTCGATGTCCATGTCGACGGCGGTGTCTAGCGTTTCGAACCCGGGGCACGAAGTGGCGGCGACTGAGCCGTTCGTGATGATCTCGTCCATGTTGGCTTCTGTGCTGTTGAACTGCGGCGCCGAGCCATGTGTGAAGGGTAGGGCCCCACGGCACAGAGTCGGAGCAGGCGAGCCTGAGCACGTCGGCGGCGAGTAGCTGTACTGGGTGTTGAGGCCGGCGGTGAATGTGGGGAAGGGCGTGCGCGGGTCGGGGTTGAAGACCGGGGGGAGGACGTGCGCGGCGCCACGCCATGCGGGAAGGTGATGTTGGGGTTGAAGCCGCCAAGCGCGTCGCCGTCGACGTACCCAGGCGAGGGCGCGTACCCCCACAGTGGAGGCGAGAAGTTGGCCGGCGATGCGACGCTTTGCTGGCTCCCCCACGCGCCTTGTGGGCACTGGCCGGCCTGTTGAGGTGGAAGGTTCGCCGTCCCCGCGCGAGACGCCTCCTCCTGCTCCGCCGCCGCGTCCCTGGCCTTCTTCAAGTTGAGCCTGTTCCGCCGATCGATGGTGACCGCCGCCCGGCGATCAACGTCGGCCTTCCACTTGGCGTTCGTCAAGCCCGGGGGCCTTGGCATCAGCGCCCTCGGCTTCCTCTGCTTTGGCTGCACGGAATCGGTGGCTAGGCGAGGGGGCACATACTTCTTCGGCGGCATGGCGGGCGGATCTGGGGAGAATGGCGGGAGCGGCAGGGAAGAAGGGGGGGCGGTAATGGGAAAATGGAGGGAAAGGGGCAAAACGGCGTGAAATACGGCCGGTGTCGCCGACAGCGCGGGCCCACACGCCTTTTCGCTTCAACCGGTGCCCCCAGGCACCACCCGGTGCGCTGGGTTCCGCTTGGGTTCGCCGGTTGTAATTTTGACCCAAACCGGCAAAAAACAAGGATCTGGGGGCGCGGCTAGGCCATTTTTTCGGCGTCGGCGGTAAAAAAGGCACCCTAGGGGGCCTGTTTGGGGGGCGGCTGGAGATGCTCTAAGAATGGTGCACCTAGACGTACACCATGGCATCTGCCACCTACCTACCGCATTAAATGCGGGGGCAAGTGTCTTCTCTTTCTGGCTCCAGGAATGAACGCCTGTCCCATCGCTGCCGCTAAGCGTAACTATCCCCTATTAACATGCCACGCACCGTAACAAGTGCCTTGTCTGTGGTAAAGGAGCCGGGTGCGCGATGCGTCACGACACTTACAGGGCGGACGCCCTTAGCGCGCCACGCGACAGTAAAGGTCTGCGGCCTACGCAGCCGCTGGGCCAAGCTACTGCAGCGTCGAGGGGATGTCCCTGTGTCGGGCCGGGCTTGGCCCATGGTGGATCGGACGCTTGTTCCCGAGGAACGATTCCTTCGCAGGAGCCCACGCCTCTGGCGCTCTAGGAGGGGGGGGCAGAGAGGGGCTTCGAGCAAGCCCTACCACGCTAATGTCTTGGCGACCTCCTGGCGAGGAGGCCACTGTCCCCCGAGCGCTAGAAGGTCTCCGGGTACCCAGTATCCATGACACCGACAATAGCCCCCAGGCTTGGGCCTGGCGTGCGTTCTCCTCGTAGCCATGGCTAGGTCCTGTCAGTGCGTGGCGGGGACACATGGGAGGGATGGCTCTTTGTATAGTAGTGCCGAATTGACCGCTCGGGGGATCCCCAGTAGGGATGGGCCTGCTCTGCGCGTGGGCGAAGTGACAGGGGCCACCAAAGTCTTGAGGGGCGCAGAAATCGAATCCTTTGCGCGCTGCGCTTCGGATTTGAGACGCACATGCCTCCATGCACCGTCAAATCGATGCAGCACCGCTTCGATCATCGCGTGGAGCGCAAAGCATCGTGATGTCTTCGGCATTAAAACCCATCACTTAGTGATGCGACGGGACATCGCTTGGGTCTGCATGGGGAAGCCAAAAGGTTGATTAATGGCATTAATCGCTGGTGGGCGAGCTTCGCGGGGCTCTGAACAGCACCGTCCTGCGCCTCGACGGCGAGGTCGTGGAGCTACGAGGGCGCTTGGAGTGCGAACACGCTCGTCGGGAGGAGGCGGAGCAGCTTTTCGACCGCCACTACGTCGACCACAACGCCCAGGCGGGGGCCCTGTGCAACATCTACCTCTAGATCAACGACGGGATGGCCACCATCAGGCTCCATCCGTTCGTGTCGTATGGGGCGTTCGACGGACGCAAACTGAACCACTTGACCGCCTTCTTCCGCCAACTGGCCGTGGAGCTCGCCGGCCTGCGGCTCCGAACGGAGATCGCCGTGGGTGCAGAGGGCGAGCAGGCGGCCAGTGCAGTGGCCGCGCGCGCCCTCGCCGGAGTCCACCACCATGATCCCCACTTCCCTGTGGAGGTGGTGCTTGAAGAGCTCGACATCGAGAAGCGAAGGAGGGCAGAGCAAGCGGTGGCGCTGTACGTTGAGGCGGTGGTGCGCCTGGAGAAGGAGAATGACTTCAGCGACGCCTGAAGGCTCTCCTGGTCGACCGCCGATGGCCTTCCTCCTCCCCACTCTCCTTTTTCTTCTTCTTTGCTTAGTTGTCCCTTTTGCCTGCAGGGCAAGAACTGGCACAGGGTGTCGTAGTTTATGAAAGCAATGCAGTATTCCGTAGGCATTGCGTCTTTTGCAGCTCACCAAGGGTTTGTCTCGGTCGGCTATGTTAATTATATGCTAATTTCCTGTTTGTTCTGTTTGTGTTGCGATTTTCGAGCGTTCCCCATTTTGTTAGCGTTTCTAGGCAGGTCTCAAGTACTAGTATGCTCGTCGTAGGGCATCAGGGCTAGCCCGACGAGCGTCTACGGGATATAGTGTTCCTCGAGTTCCGCTGCCATTTCCGGAAAGGAGTGCCTTGCCGCAAACAGTCTTTGGGAGGACCGAGCCTTTGCGGGAACCTTACTTCTGTAGAGCGTCCCTTCACGCATAGGTTACGCCAAACCGTAAACCCCCAGCCCAAAGGGAGGACACTTAGCGCAAACGTATATATAAAAAATTTAACTACGGGCACTTAGATGTAGCCGAGAGGGAGCGTTGTGCTGGCCTGATCTCCCCCCAAGTTCCTTCTATTCGGTTGTGCGTTGTATGCGTGTCAACCCTGGCCGAATCGGTTCACGAGTTATGAAGTATACCATCCAGGCACTTGCGTACTCGACGTGCGGGAGCGACCCGTGCGAACGCCGTTCTTCCCAACAATAGGTCTAGGACTTTATGGTGGTAGCTAAGCACCATGGTAGTCCCAAGCTCGTGGACAGATTCGATCATGATTCTCACGCATACAGCGCGGTAAGTGAAAAAAAATCCAATTTGGACAACTTAATTTTATTTATCATACACGGGATCTGCACCCGGATACATGAGATCTGCACCCGGTATTTACATGCGTGTTAACAGAGTGGATCTGAAAACACTTGCGCCTATAAGGGTATAACTTGTGAAGATGGTACTTCTAGAGGTGCTCTATGTTCCACGAGTTCCGTACAAGGATCCCATCTTCGGTCTCTAGACGGACTGAGCCTGGCCTGGTGACCTGAACTACCCGGATAGGCCTTCCCACTTTGGTGACAGCTTGTTTGTTCCCTTCCCAGACTGAATCCAGCAAAGGACAAGGTCACCTTCCTCAAGCTCCCGGGGATGGACATGGTGACTGTGATAGCGCAGTAGTCCTTGCTGATAGCGCGCAGCGTGAACAGCGGCCCAGGTACGGACCTCCTCAAGCAAGTTGACATCATCATGTCTTCCTTGCTCTTGGTCGGCTTCATCGTAAGCTTGCACCCAAGAAGAGCCGTAAGTGAGTTCCGTGGGGAGTACAGCTTCAGCACCGTAGGCGAGGGCGAAGGGAGTTTCTCATGTAGCTCGGTTTGGCGCGGAGCAACCAAAGAACTGCAGGTACTTCATCAATCCATCGTCTACCGCATTTCTTCAGCCTATCAAAAGTTTGGTCCGGAGACCGTGCAACACTTCAACGTTGGCCCACTCTGCTTGACCGTTGCTTCTCGAGTGAGACACGGATACGTAGCAGATTTGAGTGCCAAGCTGTTCATAGTATGTTGTGAACGCACCACTTGTGAACTGGGTGCCATTGTCGGTGATGATGTGCTTGGGCACACCACAACAGCAGACCAATCCCCTCAAAAACTTGATTGCAGATTGACCAGTGACCTTTCGAACAGGTTTCACTTCCGGCCATTTCGTGAACTTGTCGATGGCGACGTACAAGTACTCGAAGCCCCCGGTGGCCCGGGGGAAGGGCCCGAGAATATCCAGCCCCCAGACCATGAAGGGCCATGAAAGGGATGGTTTGGAGTGCCTGCGCCGGTTGATGAATGCTTTTGGAGTGGAACTGGCAAGCTTCGCACCAGTTCAATGGCATCACTTATGGCGGTGGGCCAGTAGAATCCTTGTCAGAACGCCTTGCCTACCAACGCACGGGACCCGATGTGGGTACCATACATTCCTTCATGAATGTCTACCAGTAGCTTTCTTCCTTCTCCGCAGGATATGCATCGAAGCTTCACCCCGTTTGGCAGTCTTAGATAGAGGTCCCCATCTATCAAGACGTACATCTTGGCTTGGTGGGCAACTTTTTCTGCTTCGATGCGATTACCCGAGAGTTCATCTTCTTGAAGACAACAGACAAGGTTCGCGGCCCATGTCGAGGCTCGCGGTTCGACTGCTAGTACTTCGTTCTTGACAGGGACGGTCTTCCCAGGATCACTCGACGGAAGCTCTCCCGGGAAGGCCTTGCCTTCCTTGCTTGGGCAGGCCTTGCGTTGTGTTGGAGTGATTGTGGGCTGTGTGAGTTTTGGACGAAGATGCCTGGGGTAATGCGTGCCTTCTGGGCTGCCCATTTGGATAGCTCATCAGCAATGTAATTTTGAGCACGCGAGATGTGCTTCATCTCCAAGCCGTCAAACTGGCGTTCCATCTTTCTTACTTCATCGACGTACGCCTGCATCTAGGGCAGTTGTAGTCTTTGATGACCTGATTGATAACAAGTTGATAGTCGCCCTTGACGATCAACTTTTTGATTCCCAGTCCCGCAGCGATGCGGAGTCCGAGAAGCAACCCTTCATACTCTGTTGTGTTGTTTGTGGCCTTATCCCAAGTGTACAGTATTTGGATGACGTCCTGGAGGTGTTCTCCGGACAGGGAGACGAGTAACACTCCAGGCCCCGTGCCTCCGAGTGAAAAAGAGTTGTCGAAGTACATCGTCCAGTGGTCTGGGTCCTCTTTCCCAGGAAGGGAGGTTACTTCTTCTTCGTCCGAGGGCATCGGAGCCCATTCTGCGACAAATTCCGCCAACGCCCTGCTCTTGATGGTATGCATGCTAACGAAGGAGAGGTCAAATCGTGACAGCTGAAGAGCCCACTCCACGATGCGGCCGGTGACGTCCCAGTTGCGGAGGATGCGCTCGAGTGCATACGAGGTGACCACAATGATCTGGTGTGCTTGCAAGTAGTGCCTGAGCTTCCGGGAAGCAATGAGTACTGCCAAGAGGATTTTTTGTACTTCCGGGTAGCGCGCCCTAGCCTCGCGAAGGATGGCACTGACGAAATATACCGGTCGCTGCATGAGTTTCTTCCCGGCAGGCCCCTTCGGCTGGCTTTGGGCACTTGCTGATGATGATTCTGGTTCGTCGGGGTTTGTTTCCCCCATTCCGAGATCTTCCTCTCTCGCTCCGCCACTAGTGCCGCCCTCACTACCTGGCTTGGCCTGTGGTGGATCGGACGCTTGTTCCCGGGGAACGATTCCTTCGCGGCCCGCACCTCGGGCGTTCCGGCGCGAGAGGCGGGGGGGGGGGGGGGGGGGGGGGGGAGTCAAGGGATGTGCAAGAGGGAATCCCTCTTGATGACTTGCCATGCTGGTGTCATGGCGATCTCCTGGCGAGGGGGCCACTGTCCCCCGCGCGCCGGAAGGTCTACACCGACAATCTACGACATTTTCTTCCAAAGGCAATTCAGCATAACGCTCACATAGATCGCTTGCAGGCAGTCAAGCACACAATAACCGAAGACCAGAATGTCCTTAAAATTTACTGCAGCTTTGAAAATTTTACAAGTTCTGCAACTAACTGAACTTCCATTTGGACGTGTTTTCCGGAGAGTGAAAATGCTACTCCTGGTAAATTTAAAACCATACAATGTCTAAGAACTTACCTACAAAGAAGGAATAGCAATTGCTTCGCTTTAGAGAAAAAAGGAAAAAAAAAATCAATTCGTTGCAGCAGACCATTGTAAATGAAAGTATGGGACATAAATGATTGTGGAAAACGTCCATGAAGTCTTGCCTGACTATGCCCCAGCAAGCCTGGAGGAGCAAGCTCAACCAGGCCCTCATGACCCTGCTGCCCAAACGCGCTGACGCCCACCAGCTTCACGACTACCGGCCGATATGCTTGATACATCTGGTGGCCAAGCTCTTCGCCAAAGTCCTATCGCTGCGCCTCGCACCAAGGCTGGACAGCCTGGTTAGCCGCAATCAGAACGCGTTCATCACCGGCCGCAGCCTACACGACAACTTCATTCTTGTCAGGCAATCACTCATGATGCTTCACCAACTTGGAGCCCCTCGGATCATGCTCAAGCTCGACCTCACGCGTGCCTTCGACTCCCTATCTTGGCCGTTCCTCTTTGAGGTACTGTGCCAATACGGATTCGGAGACCGATTCCGGGAATGGCTCGCGATCCTGCTATCGATGTCTAGCACCCGTGTTCTGATCAATGGCGAGCCGGGCCCGCCGATTTGGCATCGCAACGGGCTGCGCCAAGGGAACCCGGTGTCCCCACAGCTCTTCGTGCTCGCTGTGGACACACTTGGCAGACTGATGCGTCGCGCCATTGACTCCGGCATTCTACAGCGGCTCCACCCACGCCGGCATATCCCGACGATCTCCCTGTACGCCGACGACGTCATGTTATTCTGCCATGCCACGACGGGCGATGTGGCTGCCATCAAGGGTATCCTGACCCTGTTTGGCGAGGCGAGCGGACTAGAGGTGAACTACGCCAAGAGTTCCGCCATTGTTCTCCATGGTGAACCCGCGGCGGACGTGGTACTTGCCCAGCTCGGATGCGGCGGACCTTGGCATTCCCCTAACGACGCGCCGCCCTACTGCCGCCCAGCTACAGCCATTGGTGGACTCGGTGGCCGCCAAGCTGCCCACCTGGAAGGCATGGCTCATGAATAAGGCTGGGCGCCTTGCTCTGGTCAAGTCGGTACTCAGTGCTATCCCCGTACATCAGATGCTGGCATTCGCCCCTCCAAAGAAGACCCTTAAGCAGCTAGAGAAGATTCAGAGGGGATTCCTATGGGCTGGACGTGCCATTGCCGAAGGAAGGCACTGCCATGTCAACTGGCGACACGTTTGCCGCCCCATCGAGTACGGAGGACTAGGGGTGTGAGATCTGGAGCGCGCCGGGATGTCGCTTCGGCTCCGATGGCTATGGTTCGCACGTGTGGACACGGACCATGCTTGGCAGGGGCTTGACCTCCAATTCTCATCGGAGGAGCGCGCGCTGTTCTTCGCCTCCACCACCATGACAGTTGGGAACTGCCTGTCGGCCCTGTTTTGGGATGATCGTTGAATCAACGGGCAGTCCATTCGCAAGCTCGCACCATTGCTCTACCTGTGCATCCCCAAACGGCGACGTAATTCTAGGACGGTGGCGGAAGGGCTGCTCGGGAACTCCTGGGCGCGTGACATCCACGGAGTCCTCGGCCTCCACGAGATAGGCCAATACCTGATGATCTGGCAGAAGGTGTGTCATACCGTCCTATCGAACGACCCAGACCGGCTGCTATGGAGGTGGACGGCCAACGGCATCTACTCGGCGCAGTCCTGCTATGCGGTCACCTTCCACGGCTCCACGCGATGCACTTCCTGGAAGCTGACTTGGAAAAGCTGGGCGCCACCACGAGTGAAATTTTTCCACTGGTTGGTGAATCAAGATCGCTGCTGGACGGCGGAAAGGCTCGCTCGTCGCGGACTGCAGCATCACCCCAGGTGCCTCCTTTGCGACCAAGCCACAGAAACAATTCAGCACCTGCTCCTGAACTGTCCCTTCGCTCGGCAAACATGGCATGCCATCCTGTCCTGGCTGCGCCTGCTGATCCGTGCACCGGCCCATGAGACCACTGTCATGGCATGGTGGCAGAAAGCGAACTCACACGCACCGGCAACGCATCGCAAGGCCCTCAGGTCAATTGCCTTGCTTGTTCCTTGGATGCTCCGGAAGCACAGGAACGCATGCGTCTTCGACAATGCGACACCCTCGATTGATATCCTAGTAGATAAGATTAAAGACGAGGCCTGCTGCTGGGTTAGAGCCGGTGCCCAGGGGCTTAGGGTTGTTCTGCCCACATCCTGGGATGTACACTGATTGGCCAATGCTGTTGTAAACTCACCTCCTAGGAGGCTTTTTCCACCCCCCCCCCCCCCCCCCTCTTCAATGAAATGAAACGCAAAAGCCTTTTGCGTTTTCTCGAAAAATAAATGATTGTGGACCTAAGTGGTTCACTTAAACGCGTTTCGGGTGCGCAATTCTTGAGTTCATGGGACTTAAGTGTTCCTTCACCATGAGTTTATGGACTAATGGTACCTTTTACTCAAAAAACATTGCAGTGTTCAGATTGTAAAGACCCTACACACATAACTAGGTAAGAACTAGTGCCTTCCGTTCCATTTTAATTTGTTCAACAGATGCTACACCATGATTCCAAATTAATATTTCTCAGACATGATTTTCAGGAGGCATGCAAAACAGAAAGACAGAGGGAATACACATAATGTGAAGTATATCGAAGGATCCAACTGCATCATCCTAGTGTTCAGATCCTGATGAATAAAGCCTTTAGTCCAAAACAAGTTGGGGTAGGCTAGAGCTGAAACCCATAAGAGTACATATACAACAACAATGATAAAAAGCAACAAGTGATTCCTCAAAAGAAAATGAAGTTCAAGGTTCAGAGTCTCACTCCGAATTTATGGTGGTTAATGAATTAAGCAGGATGTCCAAAAGCAATGGATCTTGAATACCAATGTCCACCCTGGGGAGATCAATAAGATCAAAGCTAAGAGTCAAGGCTGATATCAAATGCAACTACATATTGAACAAGTACAAGATGCATAATATTTTCTGTCAGATAGATCTATTTTAATTAAAGGGACTGGATATTTCTGACTCAAGCAGCCACACAAGCCTGAGAAAAAATATATTAGTATGATAAATGTCATTTAATGAAGATGTTGCACAAAGGTATAGTTTAGTGTTCAGGATTGAAATATGGAACAGTTTAGTGTTCCAGTAGATGTTGCACAAATGTACAGTATATTAGATAAATGGATAGTTCATGTACAATTCAGATGCTTGTCATAAGTGGAACTAGTAACAATTTCAGTCAGAGTTGGGACGTCGTACAAACTGATTTGACATACATGCAATAAGTCATAGCAGGCTTATTGCACCAACAAATTTGGTTAAAAGTCTGAGGTCGCACCAACTGATTTCTGAAAATTAAACCCAGATACAATGGTCTTTATGTTGCAAATGCTCTGTTGCATGTAATGTTATACTTTGCAAAATCTTGCTTATACAAACAACTGACAATGTCATTTAATAAAGAATGTTGTGAAGCCAGATAGAACAATCATGAAATCAGACTGTGGAATGACAACCCTGTTCAAATTACCTGCCATAACTCACATGCCAACATGAAAAAAAAATGCAATCAACAGTTTGTAATAAGGGCTAGAGAAAGAATCCACACCAGACACGTGCTAGGTTCTCTTGAATCTCTAGATCACCAATGTTGTAAAAGGATGTTGGTGCGGCGTTTGCTGCTTCAAGAGCATCATAAGTTGGTCTTTTACAATCTAAACTCAACTGTGATAGCTGCAAAGAAACAGTAGTTTCTTACTGCAAAGTAGGAAAGTCCAATTGAAGAACTGAAATGACCACAATATCCAAGATAATAGCAGATGTTAGGTGCTATATTCTTTTTATGTCAGCCATTTCAGCAAACACCGTAGGATAGTGAAAGTGAACACTATGAATTAGCCGTGTGGTGAGCCACATAAGGTCATCTACCAGTTTCAAAATGACAAATGTCCCATAATTAGCTGATATAAAGATTCTCATACCGTAGTATCATCATAGTTGAAGTATATGAGCAAGAAAACAAACGTTTTGCTCTCTACAAACTTCAGAAGGGGCCGTACATACGGTGCAATAAGTTTACCTGCATATTCATGGAATTGCACCCACCAAGGCGTCCAAGTATATGCCATGATCGCAGAGTCTGCAAGCACAATAAAAACGAAAATTGCAACATCATGTGAATATATTAGCTGCTACATAAAGCATCACGAGTACTCTATTTTGAAGGAAAAATGAAAGAACTCACATCACAAATTAATTTCACATCTTTTGGCAATAGAGCATTGTAGAACTCAAACCATATATATGAATTGGAGAAATCAAACCTAGCACAGGCAATAAAAAACACAAATTAATTACACTAGCAAAAGATTGTGAATACATCTTGTACACATGGTGCATGTATGAGTATGGAAGAAAACAGCGCTGCTGTCTTTAGTCCAAAAAAAAGAAAAAAATACTGTTGCATCGAAAGTATTCTTCTGCTCATCTCGGGTGAACAGTAAAATCGAAAGAAAATGAAAATAAATTCAAAAAATTCTGAAATTTTTTTGTGGTAACCTTTGACAAATGTTTTCTATGCTTAAAATTTTTCAAAAAAAAAAAAACAAAATTGATACTCCAAAAATGCCATGACTTCCAGGAATGTTCATTCCTGATAAATTTTTGCAAGCACATAGAACATTTGTCAAAGGTTACCACAAAAAAAATCAGAATTTTTTGAATTTGTTTACTATTTTTCCCGATTTTACTTCACCGGGAGCATTTGAGCTCGGGTGTAAATATTCCACGTCCTGTTGCACCTAGCACTATAGTTGTGCTCGCCTCGCTCTCCAAGGGGGGCGGCACGCGCGAACCCTAGCCGCCGCTGCCCCATCGCTCTCCTCCTCAACCACCAGCCCTGGCCGCTGCCGGATGAGGCCGACGGCCTAAGCCCGGATCGGCGGATGGCAGCGGCAAGGCGACCTCCCTTCGCGTGTGGCCCGTAGCCTTGGCCGGCGCAACCTGCTCGCGGCATGGTGGAAGAAGCCGGGGCAGCATCGGGCAATCTTGTGGCAGCCTGCTCGTCAGCGTGACAAGGAGGTCGAGTGCGGCTGACCATGGGGCGGTTCGACTCGCATGGGATCCAGGACCCGGTGCCTGGATCTGATGGTCACGACGATAGTTGTCGTGCTCGTGGGGACGATAGTAGCCAGTGCGGCGGCGGGTGCTCACTTGTAGCGCCAGAATTCGGGGCGGTGGCCTGTGGTGGCGCATCGGGTTATGGGTGGCTCGGCGCATGGCGAATCTGAGCCACAATGTCATGCTTCCTTGGTGGTGGTGGCGCTTGTCGGGCGCATGGGGTCGAAGGTCTTCGATGCGTGGTGTGGTGGTGGTAGTTTGGTGTGGCCAGCCTATGTCAGGCTCGGAATAGGGTGGCTGCCAGCAAAAGCATGGATCAATCTGTCACCTTCCTGAAGGCGTCGTCGAGGATAGTGTCACATTCCTTGTCGAATGCTTGGAACCCTCTATCCGGCTGCTTCTCAATTGGACGACGGCGGCACCATGTGTCGTGCGCCTCTTGAGGCCGTGGCTGATCTTCTTCTCAGTTGGCGTCATCTTGATATGGTCTAGAGGTACCAGAGTTTTCCGTCTGCGATCAGGATGGTGGGTGTGCATGTTTTCTTTTTTCTTTTTACAGCCAAAGGGGGGAGCCCCACCTGAAAATGATCTCATTTCAAAAGGAGACTGATCCAGTTTATAAGGGAAACTGGATCGAAAAGCTATGCAGATTGCGAGGATAACATATCGACGGTCGGGTGTGCATGGTGAAGCAATCCAGATGTGGACTCGGCTCTTCTTCATCTTTTTTTTTTTTGAGGAGCTGGACTCGGTCCTTGATGCCCTTCGATTTCGATGGCAGCACCACTGTTGATGTAGCTTCAGTCGTATATGGCTCTTGGTTCGGGTGTGGACTCAGTCACTCGTTGCCCTTCGGCTGCGCCAATAGCCTCCAGGCATCAGGGTTTGGTCTCACAGATTGGAGCTCTTAGTATACAGCTGTGGTGTTCCTATGCAACCTCTGAGGACAATGGAGAGGACGGCCCTCTGTTTCCTTCTTTTTGGTGCTCGCTGTCTCGGTGCAGCTATTCTCTTACCTTGTTTTTTTTAAACTAGGCAAAAAATTGCTATTTTCACCAATTAAGAAGAAGAGAGTTGCCTGGTTAATTAGAGGAAAGCCGGATGAAAACCTATATTACAAACCCCACACGGGGCACCGGTGGACAACCTGGCCACTGACAAGATCACAAGACAATCAACGACAAAACCGGATCATCGACGCCAACCGAGAGCATCATTGGCATCATCCATCACACCTGATCTCTTAGGCTTGTGAGTGCCAGTTGTAATCCCTTATCTTGTATTCTTCACACCTCTTAATGGAAAGGAAGCAAAAAGCCCATGTTTCTCGAGAACCAACCTGTGGTTGGATGGTTAGGAGGACAGTGGTACCCTGAGCCCACGAGGTATTAAAACCAAGTTTGACATTTTGGTGTCTCATAAAGGCGGAATGTTCTTTCAGTGGGAGGCTCAAAATCCGCCTGCTTATTCTCTTGGAGGTGCTCATGTTCATACAGGTGAGTGTATGTATGTGCTTGTGAGCGTCTGTACTGTGATTCTAAAAAAAAGACTCATGTTTCTCGAATGAAGTTTACCCTCTTTCTGTGCCGGGAAGAAGAATGAGATCCAATTCAGAATAGTGCTCTTTATAAATATAAAGAGTAGGCGTAGTTGAAAGATGAAAGACATAATTACTTGTTGAAGACGACCTTCATGGGATTGGGCGAGCCGGTCTTGGCCTGCACGATCTTGTGCCGCTTCTTCTTTATCCTCTCCTCCATCTACCCGATCAAAGAAACAGACCCATCATTAGAGGGACAAGCCATAGAGGGGGGGGGGGGGGGGGGGGGGGGGGGGGGGGGGAGGGGGGGTGGTAATCAGTTCTCACACGGGACTGGGCTTTCTTGGGGTCGTCGAAGTAATCCCCCATAATGTCCGCGATCTCGGGGTCGTGGTCATCCTCGGCGTGCTGCCCCCGCCTCGGGAGCCCCTCCTCCTGGAGCTCCTTCCACTCCTGCTCCTCCTCTTCTGTGGCCGTTGCGTGTACAGTTTCCCCTGCGCTTTGGCGGGCGACGAGGCGGGAGGAGGGCCTGAGCCCAGGGAGTACGCGTGCGCGCGGAGTCGCTGTCGCGGTTGGGAGCGGTAGCGCGGAGACGTTGAGGTAGCCGCCGAGTAGGGTGGGGAGCATCCTGGTGAGGGAGGATTTGATTGCTGGCTGCTGATACCCTGCTGGTGGTACTGAGGAGATTGTGAGGCGCGTGTTCCAGCCTCTAGAACCGCCGCGCCGCCTGGACGAACGGGGCGGCACGTCGGAGGTTGCGGAACGAGGACTGGGGGAACTCGGGAGCGTACCAGTGTAGTGGATGAGGAAACGAAAGAAGAGAGACGGGCGGGGCCAATCAGAGCAGGCCAAACGGGCTGTGCTAGCTGGGCCGGCCTGGTAGCACGCAGGCACTGCCTAAACGGGCCGTGCCTGGGCCTGGAGGCTGGGCACACGAGCCGGCACCGCATGACCCTTTTATTTATTTATTTTCTTTGTCTCAAAAAAAATTATTTATTTTCTTTTTGTCTCAAAAAAAATTATTTTATTTTTTATTCCTTCGTGCCGCCGGAGCGATCGCCATCTAAAAAATTTAGGTCCCCTCGCCTTCAGGTGCCATCTTGGCACTGCGAGGTGGGGGAACCTCGGATCTTCGAGACCTCTTTGTTCTTCGTCAACGTCCAGTGATCATCATAGTTGTGTGAGAATAAGTTTCCTCTTGTTCTTTGGCGGTGCCATGAGGTTGGAGAGTTTTTTGTCCTCACGTATCCAATTGTTCGGATCTGATGAGTTTATGTTTCTGTGTCAAGCTTTTTTTGTTGGTTTGATTCTTTATGAAGGTGAAATCTTTCATCGGCTCAATGGTGAAGATATAGTGATTCGACGACACGAACTTCTAGGGAAACTTCTAGAAAATAATCAGCGCTCACACGGGACTGGGCTTTCTTGGGGTCGTCGAAGTAATCCCCCATAATGTCCGTGATCTCGGGGTTGTGGTCGTGGTCATCCTCGACGTGCTGCCCCCGCCTCGGGAGTCCCTCCTCATGGAGCTCGTTCCACTCCTGCTCCTCCTCTTCTGTGCCCGTTGCGTGTACAGTTTCCCCTGCGCTTCGGCGGGCGACGAGGCGGGAGGAGGGCCTGAGCCTGGGGAGTACGCATGCGCGCGGAGTCGCTGTCGCGGTTGGGAGTGGTAGCACAGAAACGTTGAGGTAGCCGCTGAGTAGGATGGGGAGCATCCTGGTGAGGGAGGATTTGATTGCTGGCTGCTAATACATGTTGCTGATACCCTGCTCATGGGATGATACATCCATTTTGCATCATGTTTTCTTACTGTTATTTATAATGTTTTCATCCATAATAATGCTTTTTGGAGTAATTCTAATGCCTTTTCTCTCATAATTTGTAAGGAACACACCAAGAGGGAGAATTCCGGCAGCTAGAAACCTAGACCTGGAAAAGCTACCTTAGGCCACCTATTCTACACAACTCCAAATAAGCTGAAACTTCACGGAGATTTTTTATGGATTATTTAAGAAATATTGGAGCCAATAAACACCAGAGGGGGGCCACCAGGTGGGCACAACCCACCTGGGCACGCCAGGCCCCCCAGGCGCGCCCTGGTGGGTTGTGGCCTACTTGGCCCACCTCTGGTGCCCATCTTTTGGTATATAAGTCATTTTGACCTAGAAAAATAAGGAGAAGGCTTTCGGGATGGGGCGCCGCCGTCTCGAGGCATAACTTGGGCAGGAGCACTTTTGCCCTCCGGTGGAGCGATTGTACCGGGGGAACTTCCCTCTCGGAGGGGGAAATTATCGTCATCATCATCACAACAACTCTCCCATCTCGGGGAGGGCAATCTCCATCAACATCTTCACCAGCACCATCTCATCTCAAACCCTAGTTCATCTCTTGTATTCAATCTTGTTACCAGAACTATAGATTGGTGCTAGGGGGTGACTAGTAGTGTTGATTACATCTTATAGTTGATTACTATATTGTTTATTTGGTGGAACATTATATGTTCAGATCCATGATGCTATTTAATACTCTTCTAATCATGAGCATGTTTATCATTTGAGTAGTTACTTTTGTTCTTGAGGTCACGGGAGAAATCATGTTGCAAGTAATCATGTGAACTTGACATGTGTTCGATATTTTGATAGTATGTATGTTGTTATTCCCTTAGTGGTGTCATGTGAACGTCGACTACATGACATTTCACCATATTTGGGCCTAAGGGAATGCATTGTGGAGTAGCAACTAGATGGTGGGTTGCGAGAGTGACAGAAACTTAAACCCCAGTTTATGCGCTATTTTGTAAGGGACCGATTGGATCCTAGAGTTTAATGCTATGGTTAGAATTTATTCTTAATACTTTTCTCGTAGTTGCGGATGCTTGCGAGAGGGTTAATCATAAGTAGGAGGTTTGTTCAAGTAAGAACAACACCTAAGCACCGGTCCACCCACATATCAAATTATCAAAGTAGCGAACACTAATCGAACCAACATGATGAAAGTGACTAGATGAAATTCCCGTGTACTCTCAAGAACGCTTTGCTTATTATAAGAGACCGTTTTGGCATGTCCTTTGCCTCAAAAGGATTGGGCTACCTTGCTGCATACTTGTTACTATTATCGTTACTTGCCCGTTACAAATTATCTTGCTATCAAACTACTCACTACTTACAATTTTAGCACTAGCAGACAATACCTTACTGAAAACTACTTGTCATTTCCTTCTGCTCCTCGTTGGGTTCGACACTCTTACTTATCAAAAGAGCTACAATTGATCCCCTATACTTGTGGGTCATCAAGGCTATTTTCTGGCGCCGTTGCCGGGGAGTGAAGCGCCTTTGGTAAGTGGAATTTGGTAAGGAAACATTTATATAGTATGCTGAAATTTATTGTCACTCGTTACTATGGAAAACAATCCTTTGACGGGTTTGTTCGGGGTATCTTCACCTCGTCCGGAACCATAATTAGTTACCCCTCAACCTACTGCACCTACTGAAAATATTGAATATGAAATTCCTTCAGGTATGATAGAAAATAACTGCTAGCTAATCCTTATGCAGGAGATGGAACAAAACATCCTAATATGCACTTGATATATGTACAACAAATTTGTGGATTGTTTAAGCTTGCAGGTTTACCCGGAGATGAGGTGATGAGAAAGGTTTTCCCTTTATCTTTGAAGGGAAAAGCATTGGCATGGTATAGGCTATGCGATGATATTGGATCATGGAATTGGAATCGTTTGAAATTGGAGTTCCACCAGAAATTTTATCCTATGCATCTAGTTCATCGAGATCGGAATTATATATATAATTTTGGCCTCATGAAGGAGAAAGTATCGCTCTAGCTTGGGGGAGGCTTAAGTCAATGTTATATTCATGTCCCAATCATGAGCTCTCAAGAGAAATTATTATCCATAATTTTTATGCTCGGCTTTCTCGTAATGATCAAACCATGCTTGATACTTCTTGTGCTGGTTCTTTTATGAATAAGACTATTGAATTCCGGTGGGATCTTTTGGAAAGAATTAAACGCAACTCTGAAGATTGGGAACTCGATGAAGGCAAAGAGTCAGGTATTAAACTTAAGTATGATTGTGTTAAATCTTTTATGGATACCGATGCTTTTCAAAAGTTTAGTACTAAATATGGACTTGACTCTGAGATAGTAGCCTCCTTTTGTGAATCATTTGCTACTCATGTTGAACTCCCTAAAGAGAAGTGGTTTAAATATCACCCACCTATTAAAGAAGAAATTAAAAAACCGGTACCAGTTAAAGAAGAAACTATACTTTATAATGTTGATCCAGTTGCTCCTTCTGCTTATATTGAGAAACCACCTTTCCCTGTTAGGATAAAGGAACATGCTAAAGTTTCAACTGTGATGAACAAAAGCTATGTTAGAACACCTAAACCTGATGAACAAATTAAAGTAGAACCTAGCATTGCTATGGTTAAAGATCTCTTGGAAGAAGATATGGATGGGCATGTTATTTACTTCTGTGAAGAAGCTGCTAGAATTGCTAAACCTGATGGAAAAGATAAACATAGACATGTTGTTGGCATGCCTGTTATTTCAATTAAAATAGGAGATCACTGTTATCATGGTTTATGTGACATGGGTGCTAGTGTGAGTGCTATTCCTTACACCTTATATCAAGAAATTATGAAAGACATAGCACCTGCAGAGTTAGAAGAAATAGATGTTACTATTAAAATTGCTAATAGAGACACTATATCACCAGTCGGGATTGTTAGAGATGTTGAAGTCTTGTGTGGGAAGATAAAATACCCTACTGATTTTCTTGTTCTTGGTTCCCCACAAGATGACTTTTGTCCCATTATCTTTGGTAGACCTTTCTTGAACACAGTTAATGCTAAGATAGATTGCAAGAAACAAACTGTGGGTGTTAGCTTTGGTGATGAGTCTCATGAGTTTATTTTTTCCAAGTTTAGTAGAAATCATCATGAAAAAGAATTGCCTAGTAAGGATGAATTAATTGGTCTTGCTTCTATTGCTGTGCCACCTACTGATCCTTTAGAACAATATTTGCTAGACCATGAAAATGATCTACATATGCATGAAAGAAATGAAATAGATAAAGTTTTCTTTGAACAACGTCCTCTGCTTAAACAAAATTTGCCTATTGAAACTCTTGGAAGTCCTCCTCCGCCTAAAGGTGATCCTGTGTTTGAATTAAAACAATTTCCAGACACTTTGAAATATGCTTATCTTGACGAAAAGAAGATATATCATGTTATTATTAGTGCTAACCTTGCAGAACATGAAGAAGAAAGATTATTGAAAGTTCTAAGGAAGCACCGAGCTGCTATTGGATATACTCTTGATGATTTCAAGGGCATTAGTCCCACTCTATGTCAGCACAAAATTAATATGGAACCTGATGCTAAATCAGTTGTTGATCACCAACGTCGGTTAAATCCGAAGATGAAAGAAGTGGTAAGAACGGAAATATTAAACTTCTGGAAGCAGATATAATCTATCCCATAGCTGATAGTAGATGGGTAAGTCCTGTTCATTGTGTTCCTAAGAAAGGAGGTATTACCGTTGTTCCTAATGATAAGAATGAACTTATCCCACAAAGAATTGTTACATGCTATAGAATGGTAATTGATTTTAGAAAATTAAATAAAGCAACTAGAGAAGATCATTACCCTTTTCCTTTTATTGATCAAATGCTTGAAAGATTATCTAAGCACACACACTTTTGCTTCCTTGATGGATATTCTGGCTTTTCACAAATACCTGTTTCACAGCTTGATCAAGAAAAGACCACTTTACTTGTCCTTTTGGAACCTACGCTTATAGACGTATGCCTTTTGGTTTATGTAATGCACCTGCTACCTTTCAAAGATGCATGATGGCTATTTTCTCTGACTTTTGTGAAAAGATTGTTGAGGTTTTCATGGATAACTTCTCTGTTTATGGGAAGTCTTTTGATGATTGTTTAAGCAATCTTGAGCGAGTTTTGCAGAGATGTGAACAAACAAATCTTGTCTTGAATTGAGAGAAGTGCCACTTTATGGTTAATGAAGGCATTGTCTTGGGTCATAAAATCTCAGAAAGAGGTATTGAAGTGGACCAAGCTAAGGTTGATGCAATTGAGAAAATGCCATGTCCTAAGGACATCAAAGGTATTCATAGTTTCCTAGGTCATGCTGGTTTCTATAGGAGATTTATCAAAGACTTCTCTAAAATTTCTAGGCCTCTTACTAGTCTCTTGCAAAAGGATATCCCTTTTGTTTTTTATGATGATTGCCTTGAAGCCTTTGAAACACTCAAGAAAGCCTTAATTACTGCACCTATTGTTCAACCACCTGATTGGAACTTGCCTTTTGAAATTATGTGTGATTCTAGTGATTATGATGTTGGTGCTGTTCTAGGACAAAGAGTTGATAAGAAATTGAATGTTATTCATTATGCTAGTAAAACTCTAGACAGTGCTCAAAGAAATTATGCTACTACTGAAAAAGAATTCTTAGCAGATGTGTTTGCTTGTGATAAATTTAGACCTTATATTGTTGATACCAAAGTAATTGTTCACACAGACCATGCTGCTATTAAATATCTTATGGAAAAGAAAGATGCTAAACCTAGACTTATTCGTTGGGTTCTCTTGTTACAAGAATTTGATTTACATATCATTGATAGAAAAGGAGCTGAGAACCCCGTAGCTGATAACTTGTCTAGGCTTGAAAATGTGCTTGATGACTCATTACCTATTGATGATAGTTTTCCTGATGAGCAGTTAGCTGCAATAAATGTTGCTAATAGTACTCCTTGGTATGCTGACTATGCTAATTACATTGTTGCTAAATATTTACCACCTAGCTTTACATACCAACAAAAGAAAAAAATTCTTCTATGATTTAAGACATTACTTTTGGGATGACCCACATCTTTATAAAGAAGGAGTAGATGGTATTATTAGACGTTGTGTGCCTGAGCATGAACAGGGACAAATCCTACATAAATGTTACTCCGAAGCTTATGGAGGGCATCATGCTGGAGATAGAACTGCTCATAAGGTATTGCAATCTGGATTTTATTGGCCTACTCTCTTCAAGGATGTCCGTAAGTATGTCTCATCTTGCGATGAATGTCAAAGAATAGGTAATATCGGTAAGCGTCAAGAAATGCCTATGAATTATTCACTTGCTGTTGAACCATTTGATGTTTGGGGATTTGATTACATGGACCTTTTCCTTCCTCTAATGGGTATACACATATTTTGGTTACTGTTGATTATGTTACTAAATGGGTAGAAGCTATTCCAACTAGTAGTGCTGATCACAACACCTCTATTAAAATGCTTAAGGAAGTTATTTTCCCAAGGTTTGGAGTCCCTAGATATTTAATGACTGATGGTGGTTCACACTTTATTCATGGTGCTTCCCGTAAAATGCTTGCCAAGTATGATGTTAACCATAGAATTGCATCACCCTATCATCCTCAGTCTAGTTGTCAAGTTGAACTTAGCAATAGAGAAATAAAATTAATTTTGCAAAAGACTGTCAATAGGTCCAGGAAGAATTGGTCTAAGAAATTAGATGATGCACTTTGGGCTTATAGAACAGCATATAAAAATCCTATGGGTATGACTCCTTATAAAATGGTTTATGGAAAAGCTTGTCATTTGCCTCTTGAGTTAGAACATAAAGCTTTTTGGGCAGTTAAAGAACTCAACTATGATTTCAAACTTGCTGGAGAAAAGAGGTTATTTGATATTAGCTCACTAGATGAATGGAGAACCCAAGCTTATGAAAACGCAAAATTATTTAAAGAAAAAGTTAAAAAATGGCATGACAAAATAATTCAAAAGCGTGAGTTTAAAGTCGCAGAATAGGTTCTTTTGTACAGCTCTCGTTTTAGATTTTTTTGCAGGGAAGCTCCTCTCGAAATGGGAAGGCCCATATGTCATCGAGGAGGTTTACCGATCTGGTGCCATCAAAATAAATAATTTTGAAGGTACTAACCCGAAGGTTGTCAATGGACAACGAATAAAGCATTATATCTCACGTACGCCTATTAATGTTGAAAGTAATATTATCCAAACTTTGACACCGGAAGAGCACATAAAAGAGTCCTTCCGGAACACTCCAGAATCGTGAAAATAAGGAGGTACGTGATACGGTAAGTAAACAGACTCCAAAAAATTTGTAAAAATATTTTTTATCAGTTTTAGAATATTTTAGAATTTTGGAAATAAAGAAACTCCCAGGAAGTGTCCCCTAGTGGGCACAAGACACCAGGGCGCGCCAGGCAAGCCTGGCGCGCCCAGGTGGGTTGTGCCCACCTGGGACACCTTCCATACTCCGTTTTTCTTCCATGTACTTGACTCTGAGGGTGAGAGCTATGTTGTTGATCTCATCGCAAACCCCAAGTCCTATGGGGATGAGGGGCAATATAGCTGGACCTCCGAGGAAGAAGATGATGAATCGATTCCTTCCCGGTTCAAGGATGAGAGCATGGAGGCGTTATGCAAGAGGATAATAAAACTCGAGATAGATAATTGCGAGTTGATGATGGAGAATTTTACCCTCAGTCAGAAGCTGAAGGAAGTAAAGGGCAAATCCCCTACCTTCTCACCACCACCATTACCATCTACTTCATCACCATCTTCTTCACCACCAAAGGAGAACTGAGTATCGGGTATGGGCACTCCCCTTGGCTTCCGCCAAGCTTGGGGGAGGTGCCCCGGTATCGTATCGTCCCACTATCTTTTTGCTTTTATTTATCTTAGTTCGATCTTTCGCTTTAGATGAAATAAAGTTTAGTTCGATCATTTCCTCTTTGAGAGTTTGCTTAGTGATCTATCATTCTAATCGTGTGCAAGTTATATAATAAAGTTAGTTTGAGTTTTTGCTTTCTTTACTTTCATGTTTCAAATAAAGAAAATAAATAAGAAAGAAAGAAAATGAGAAAGGAAATAAATAAAAGAAAAGAAATAAACAAATAAGATTATATACTAATCCTATGGGAGGTGATATCACCACATAAGGAAAAGTATAAGTAAGAAAATTTTATTAGAGATTGACAAACATAGCATTAGTCAATGATGCAACTCAGGAAAGAATTAATAAGGGAAGAGAAGATTCACATATAAATATACCATCCTAGAAATCTTTTGTGATTGCGAACCCTCATCAAAACATTATATGCCAAAATTGTTGACGTTGGACAAGGAAGACAACTTAATGATTTATGTTTGTTTATATTCACATAGAAGTCATATTGTCATAGATCCTTCAACATGTGGTGGTTGCCCCTATCTTTGCTAGCCAAAAATTCCGCACTAAGTAGAGATACTACTTGTGCATCCAAAAACCCTTAAACCCAAATCTTTTTCAAGTGTCCACCATACCTACCTAGGGATTGAGAAAGATCCCTCAAGTAAGTTGTCATCGGTGCAAAAAGGCAATAAAAATTGCTTCTAAATATGTGAGATCATTTAGTGTAAGAGAAAATTGAGTGTTGTACGAACTTGGATGACAAAGAATAAAAGCGATAGACTGCATAATAAAGGTTGTCATCTTAAGGGGCAATACAACATGACGTTCTCTTGCACTAAGGGATTGAGCATGCAAACAAATAAGCGCATGGAAACCTCTGCTTCCGTCGGCGAAGGGCCTATCTTTTACTTTTATGTATTTACTTTTATGCAAAGAGTCAAAGTTTTCCTTCTATTCCTTTTTATTTATTCTTTTGGAAAGCATCATGTGGTGAGGAAAGATCTAGGCACATATGTCTAGTTGAATATAGATAGCATGAGTTATTATTGTTGACATCACCCTTGAGGTGAGTATGTTGGGAGGCAAAACTATAGGGCCCTATCTTTCTGTGTTTGGTTGAAACATTTTGCTCATGGGTACGAGGTGATTGTCAGCAATAATAGAAGACTATATGATGGTTGAGTATGTGGACTTGCTTAAAAGGCTCTGACATGTGACTCTTCCTGAAAAGATGATGAATTGTAGTTGCAAAGTTGACTGAGAACATAGTTTGTTGGTTTCTAATAGAGTTTTTGCTTTATACTCCGATTGTGTGATGAACTGTTACTTATTCATAGGAAATATATGATGCAAGTTCTATGATTAAAGTCCTATGTTAAATTTTGTTGTTGTTATAATAATCAATATGATGCTTCTATGTCCGTATTTTGTTTTTATCGACACCTCTCTCTCAAAGCATGTGGACATGTTTTTCAATTTCGGTTTTTGCTTGAGGACAAGCGAGGTCTAAGCTTGGGGGAGTTGATACGTCCATTTTGCATCATGTTTTCTTACTGTTATTTATAATGTTTTCATCCATAATAATGCTTTTTGGAGTAATTCTAATGCCTTTTCTCTCATGATTTGCAAGGAACACACCAAGAGGGAGAATTTCGGTAGCTGGAAATCTCGACCTGGAAAAGCTACGTCAGGCCACCTATTCTGCAAAACTCCAAATAAGCTAAAACTTCACGGAGATTTTTTATGGATTATTTAAGAAATATTGGAGCTAATAAACACCAGAGGGGGGCCACCAGGTGGGCACAACCCACCTGGGCGCTAGGCCCCCCAGGCGCGCCCTAGTGGGTTGTGGCCTCCTTGGCCCACCTCCGCTGCCCATCTTTTGGTATATAAGTCATTTTGACCTAGAAAAAATAAGGAGAAGGCTTTCGGGACGGAGCGCAGCCGTCTCGAGGCGGAACTTGGGCAGGAGCACTTTTGCCCTCCGGCGGAGCGATTCTGTCGGGGGAACTTCCATCCTGGAGGGGAAATGATCATCATCAACATCACCACCAACTCTCCCATCTTGGGGAGGGCAATCTCCATCAACATCTTCACCAGCACCATCTCATCTCACACCCTAGTTCATCTCTTGTATTCAATCTTGTTACCGGAACTATAGATTGGTGCTAGGGGGTGACTAGTAGTGCTGATTACATCTTGTAGTTGATTACTATATTGTTTATTTGGTGGAAGATTATATGTTCAGATCCATGATGATATTTAATACTCCTCTGATCATGAGCATGTTTATCATTTGTGAGTAGTTACTTTTGTTCTTGAGGTCACGGGAGAAATCGTGTTGCAAGTAATCATGTGAACTTGACATGTGTTCGATATTTTGACAGTATGTATGTTGTTATTCCCTTAGTGGTGTCATGTGAACGTCGACTACATGACACTTCACCATATTTGGGCCTAAGGGAATGCATTGTGGAGTAGCAAATAGATGGTGGGTTGCGAGAGTGACAGAAACTTAAACCCCAGTTTATGCCCTATCTGTAAGGGACCGATTGGATCCTAGAGTTTAATGCTATGGTTAGAATTTATTCTTAATACTTTTCTCGTAGTTGCGGATGCTTGCGGGAGGGTTAATCATAAGTAGGAGGTTTGTTCAAGTAAGAACATCACCTAAGCACCGGTCCATCCACATATCAAATTATCAAAGTAGCGAACACAAATCGAACCAACATGATGAAAGTGACCAGATGAAATTCCCGTGTACCCTCAAGAACGCTTTGCTTATTATAAGAGACCATTTTGGCATGTCCTTTGCCTCAAAAGGATTGGGCTACCTTGCTGCATACTTGTTACTATTATCATTACTTGCTCATTACAAATTATCTTGCTATCAAACTACTCGCTACTTACAATTTCAACACTTGCAGACAATACCTTACTGAAAACTACTTGTCATTTCCTTCTGCTCCTCGTTGGGTTCGACACTCTTACTTATCGAAAAGAGCTACAATTGATCCCCTATACTTGTGGGTCATCATGGGGCCAATCAGAGTTGGCCAAACAGGCTGTGCTAGCTGCGGCGGACTAGTAGCACGCACGCACAGCCTAAACGGGCCGTGCGTGGGCCTGGAGGCTGGGCACACGAGCTGACACCGCATGACCCTTTTATTTATTTATTTTCTTTTTGTCTCAAAAAAATTATTTTATTTTTTATTTCTTCGTGCCGCCGTCGCCATCTAAAAAATTTAGGTCCCCTCGCCTTCAGCTGCCATCTTGGCACTGCGAGGTGGGGGAACCTCGGATCTTCAAGAGCTCTTTGTTCTCCGTCAACGTCCAGTGATCATCATCGATGTGTGAGAATAAGTTTCATCTTGTTCTTTGGCGGTGCCATGATGTTGGATAGTTTTTTGTCCTCACAAATCCAATTGTTCGGATCTGATGAGTTTATGTTGCTTGTCAAGCTTTTTTGTTGGTTTGTTTCTTTGTGAAGGTGAAATCTTTCATCAGCTTGATGGTGAAGATATAGTGATTCGACGACCTAAACTTCTAGGGGATCATCACCATCCCAAATACGTTCACCGATCAAGGCTTCCCATCTTTCTTGATGGGCGACTCAAGGTGCTTTCAAAAACCATTATTGGTAATGCTCGTGCGGGTGAAAGAGTGACAATATCGTTGCTCCAATATAATTGAAGACTCTTTATCGAAATCATTGAAGTATTTCTTTGAGAGATTGATACCGCAAAGAAGGTGTTTACAAGATATTTCACTGTAATTCTTAGTCATAAGAGTTACTTTGTATTTTCTTATATCTTAGGTTCAGATGAGCATACCTGTAATTGTTATCTATACCTACCTGCTAATAAAAGATATCACCTCAAAGTTGCAAACAGTTACCCACCACTGCCACCTCTTAGGAAAAAAACATGGGGCGTTCTCTACATGATCTCGCCTCGCTTATCTGAACAAAAACTCTATTCATGCACGGCCAAAAGAATCGAGTTTGAAAGCGTCACGGCTTTGATCCGCAAGTATATAAATTCAAAGGTCTGACTATGTCACATCTAGATGTGAGATAATATCTCACGTCTAAGTTGTGACGTCAGCAGATCGTTTTATTATTTGTTTGTGCCCAAATGCTTAATAACGCAGCTCCGCTATTTAGACAAAGTGACCGCACCCACGGTCCACTACTCGTGCCTGATTAATGTTGTGCGCGACGACAATGATTAGCGTTCACATGCAGGGACATGCGTCTGACACACGACATGGAAAGCAACAATTAATGTTTTCACACTAGGCAACGGCTGTAGGTACATGCAATCCATTTTTTGCATTAAATGTCATTTCACAAAATTAAAAAAGCTACTCCCTCCATCCCATAATATAAGAGCATTTTTGACACTAGTGTAGTGTCAAAAACGCTCTTATATTATGGGACGGAGGGAGTATTAAACTTTTGAACGGATCCTCGAAATTGCAATCCGTTTTCACAGTTAGGTTTGTTACAACGAGATCTTCAAAACTAGATCCCATATAGATATGTTTCAATGATTATTTTTTAAGAGCAACTTTGATGCTAGATGAGGCAACTTGAGTGTTAAATACAAGCAACTTGTCTTGCACCATGTGTACTAGTGAATTTACCTAGCAAGTACTTCGTAGATAATTTAGAACTTTGGTAGACAACTTTTTATCGTATATAGGCAACTGAGCATCATCGGTGGGAAATTTGGCATTACATGGAGTCAAATTTCAACACTAATGGAGGCAACTCGCATTATGAAGACGCGTACAACATATATTACACATGCACAATCACATTACCGTCTATCCATGATTTGGAAAACTATTTCAAATATTTCTCCTAAGTTGTCGACCATACTTATGAAGTTTTCCATAGCACAACATGTGGACTAAATTATGAAGAAATAAGGTAGGCAACTTCATTCAGTTAAGAGAAACTAATTAGCAATGATAGGCAACTAATTAGCAACAATGAACAACTTTGAAACATAGGTAGGTAACATCGCATCACTTTTCATAAGCAACTTTCTTTCCATGAGAGGCAGCTTTAGTGCTACAAATAGGCAACTTTGCCGCATTTTGTGCCCCAGTTAATTTTGTCTAATATTCTCTGACTTCTAAGTTGCCTACATCCCCAATTGCCTAAAATACTATGGAAGTTGTCCATCAAGTGGTTTAAGTTGCCTACAATGTCGAAAAGTATTTGTGGGATCTAAGTTGTCTATCAAGATTCCAAATTACAAAACTATCCGAGGATGGGTGGTATGAGATCTTTGTTCTTTCCTTTTTTGTTGGGTTCCTCGTGATGAGCTCTTCAAAACTACATCCCATATGGATATGTTTTGATTTTTTTTTCAAAAGCAACTTTGATGCTGGATGAGGCAACTTTAGTGCTAAACATGAGCAACTTTGATGCTAGATGAATTGCACCATATGTATAAGTGAATTCGCCTAGTAGCCTCCTAGTTAGTTGTGTGAAGTAGTGTAATAGGTGATTACCATGGTTGCTAAGTTGCATACATCACAAACTAAGTTGTAGATAGTTTAGTTGCCTACCATGTTGTGAAAGTTGCTTACACATAGTGCAAAGTTTTCTAACATGGCTTCTAAGTTGTTTACCTCAGAAACCAATTTGCCTTTATCGCTACGAAGTTACCTACGAGTGATTCTCAATTGCCTACCATACTATGGAAGTTGTCCATAAAGGGACCTTAGTTGCCTACAATGTTGAAATGTTTTTGTGGGATCTAAGTTGTCTATCATGATTTCAAATTTTAAAACTATGTTTGGATGGATGTTATGAGATCCTTGTGCTTTTCTTTTCGGGGAGAGTCTGCCCACCAACGTTATTGAGCACGGGTGTTGGCTAGCCACGTCATGACGAGCTCTTCAAAACCACTAGTGCAGAAAAGCCTAGCTATGGCGTGTCAAAAATAACCTTGCTTGCGTAGAAGCTCGACGCCACCAATATGGTGCTATTGTTAATAAATAGTGGTGGCACTGGAGGCTACACCAGCAGTATTATGCGTGTTGCTGGCGTGCGATGTTTGCAACGCCACCACTATATTCACTCACCTAGCGGCGCACAATGTAATTTGCACGCCGCGAACGTTTCGTGCACCAAAAAAAGGTTTTTCAACACCATGTAACATTTAGCATTTCACATTAAAACTAAGTACATACTATATAACATTACATAGTAGAACAGTACCAGATAATATATAATTAGGAGTTGATATTTAAGTGGCTGCTAGCTAGATCTCACAAATATATCCAGTTAATAGAAATATTACAAGCTAAAACAGTACTAATACATAACGTTAATACATAAGCAGTTCATTCATGTACTGCCCCGCCACACACATAGTTCCAAATGAGGTCGATGACCACCATCATCCTCAAGCCATGGTGCCGGATGTTCCTGATGGTGACTAAGATGGCTTGTCCAACATGGAGATTCTTTCCAGCAAGGAAGTTGTTCCATCTCGCGGTGCTAAACACAGTGCGACCGTCCGTGTCTAGTGCGTAAGAACAGTTCGTGATGGAACCCCTTGCGGTAAGGCGTAGTCCAGCAATGCATGCTTCATTCGGCTCGATGCCACAACTCTCACTTAGCCTCTTAGGTAATTTCTGGGAAAAAATAAATATGGTAAATGAGCATGTCACATTACTACACACTAGCTAAGAGCATATTCATCATGTTCTACACTAAGCATATCACGTTACTACACACTAAGCATATCCTCAAATTCTACACTAAGCATATATAGGTCTAGAGGGGGGTGATTAGACTACTTGACCAAATAAAAATCTAACATTTTCCCAATTTTAGTTGTGGGCAGATTTTGGCAACTAGCACAAGTCAAGTAATCAACCTACACATGCAATTCTAAGAGTGTAGCAGCGGAAAGTAAACATTGCATATGAAGGTCAAGGGAAGGGTTTGGAGAGTGCAAACGCAATGCGGACACAGAGATTTTTGGCGTGGTTTTGATAGGTGGCGCTATCGTACATCCACATTGATGGAGACCTCAACCCATGAAGGGTAACGGTTGTGCGAGTCCACGGAGGGCTCCACCCATGAAGGGTCCACAAAGAAGCAACCTTGTCTATCCCACCATGGCCATCGCCCACGAAGGACTTGCCTCACTCAGGTAGATCTTCACGAAGTAGGCGATCTCATTGCCCTTACAAACTTCTTGGTTCAACTCCACAATCTTGTCGGAGGCTCCCAAGCGACACCTAACCAATCTAGGAGACACTACTCTCCAAAAGGTAATAGATGATGTGTTGATGATGAACTCCTTGCTCTTGTGCTTCAAATGATAGTCTCCCCAATACTCAACTCTCTCACACACAGATTTGGATATGGTGGAAAGATGATTTGAGTGGAAAGCAACTTGGGGAAGGCTAGAAATCAAGATTCTTGTTGTAGGATCGGTATATCTTGATCTCGACACATGAGTAGGTGGTTCTTTCTCAGAAAATGTATGCTGGAAGTGTAGGCACGTTCTGATTGCTCTCTCACATATGAAGAAGGGGGTGGAGGGGTATTTATAGCCTCCACATAAAATCCAACTGTTACACACATTTGACCCAACTCGGTCAGACCGAATATAAGAACTCGGTGAGACCGATTTAGTTCAAAATGTGAATGTTAGGAATCTCGGTGGGACTGACTGGAACAACTCGGTGGGACTGATGTGCTAGGGCTTAGGGCAAACATCAACTCGGTGGCACCGATTGCATCATCTCGGTGAGACCGAAGTGAAGCAATAAGGTAACAGAGAAAATGTCAAGCCAACTCAGTGAGACCGATCACTATTTCGGTGAGACCGAAATAATTGCAACAGGCAATAGAGACTTGGCAAGGCCATCTCGGTGAGACCGAGATCCGAATCGGTGTGACCTAATTGTTAGGGTTTCTGGCAGTGGCTATGTCATATGAATTCGGTGGCTCCAGATAGAAAGAATCGGTGGGGCCGAGCTGGAGTGGGTTTTGACATATTTGGAATGAGAAAGTGGTTGAGAGCTTTGGAGCAATATCACTAAGCATTTTGAGCAAGTAGACCATTAAGCAACACCTCATCCCCTTTTGATAGTATTGGCTTTCCTATGGACTCAATGTGAGCTTGGATCACTAAAAAATGAAATGAAGAGTCTTGAGCTTTTGCCAATATGTGTCCTTAGCATTTTGAGGGGTCCACATCTCTAGTCCATGCCATGCCATTCATTGAACTTTCTAAAATATTGAACTTGAATGGATATTAGTTCAATGAGCTATATGTTGTTATGAATTACCAAAACCACCCGGGGATTAGTTGCACTTTGAGTCTCCCCCTTTTTGGTAATTGAGGACAACATATAGATCAAAGGTTCGACAAATGATAATATGAATGAAATACATTGTCGCTTTGAGAAGTATGTGATAAGCAGGAGCTCCCCCTAAATTTGTGCATTATTTAGAATTTGCATTTGAATGCAAATGCACAGGATCATGGGTCACTCTTCCATGTCGCATACATCCTGGTGGAGTGCACAAAATGATAAGAGTTAAGTAACATGCACTCATCACCAAGTGATTGATCATACACAAACATTCATAGATATAATCATGCAAGCACACATTAAGCATAGTATGATCAAAGACATGATCACATAAAGTATCTCACGAGCATAACAAAAATGTAGCAAGAGTAGCAACAAACCAAACAAACCAAAGTAGCAAGGCAAATAAGACCAACAAAAGCAAAAGACACTCTCTCTCGAAGCCTATGATCTATACACTTTCTCCCCCTTTGGCAAGAAGTTACCAAAAAGTTCGAAAATGTATAGTGCTATGCGGCACTCTAGGCACGATCTTCGGGAGCTCCTGAAGTGGTCTTCTGGCTTGTAGCTCCGGTGTGCGTACATGGCGTTGAGATGAATGCGTCTGCAAATGCTTCTGCTGAAGTCTGTGGAGCTGGAGGAGTGGATACTGGAGGAACAACTAGGGCTGTAGTGGTAGGAGCAGAGTGAGGAGGCCTCAAATCTGCAACTGGCTCAGTAGCTGACCTTTATGCCCTTGGCATTGACTGGAATCTGTTTGTTGTGGGTCTGTCATCATTATCCTCGACATCATCTCGAAGCTTCTCCACAATGGTTTGAATCTCTATGACCTTCACTTCAAGGTCATACATCTTGGACTCAATGATCCTCTCGAGACTCTCCTGATTCTGAGATAAGGTGGCCAGGCTCTTCTCAATCCTCATCGTAGCCTCAAGCAGATAACTGAGTTGATCTTGCTTGGTCTTGAGATTCACAATCAAAGCATCTGGAGCACTTGTTGCCTTTAGTGCTTTTGCAGCCTTTGCTTTCCCAATCTTCTCCTCGGCCTCAGCACATGTAGGATGTGAAGCATCCATGATAACTTTGTTGTCCTCAAAATCAGGCCTCAGGGGTAGATGCTCTTTGTCAATTAGATATGTCCCAATTCTAACCTTGGAGTTGATCAACATCTGAATGTGTGGGGCATATCCACATGATCTCTTCTGGTCGGCTGTTGTCCTCTTCACTGTCTCAATGATCAAGCTCGTGACTTTAAACTTCTGGGGGATGTCAAACAAATGAAGCAAGTTCATGGAGTGACCATGTATCATCCTGTGATCTCCAGACTTGGGTAACAGAGTATGCCTCAAGATAGTGTTCATTGTGGTCAACCCGGCAAGCAGATAATATATTGATCCTAGCTTGTGTGTCTCCAGAGCTGCATCAGGTATAGGCTTGTACATGTTGGGCATTGAGTTGTGATCCTTCTTGGGTTTGCCATACACATCAAGATCATCTTCACTTTCCTTTGGAGCATTTATAAGCTTGGCCCACTCAGAGATTGATGACTGGTACCTGGTGCCCTCAGTCATCCACACAATCTTTCCATCTGGATAGAAGTGGGCAGTGGAGTAGAACTGCATGATCATCTCATCGTTCCATTTTGTCAGCTTCTGTCCAAAAAATTTGTCAACTCCATTTAGTCTGATGCTCTCATGCACATGGGGAAAATAGTCTTCATTGTCATCAATGTATTCCCAGTCAACCCATTTCATATCACAGACTATGGGCTTCTTGTCCAATAAGACAATCTCATAGAAGTCCTGCTGTTGTCTGGTGTGAAAACGATAGTCAACAACAGTCCTTCTCCTTGTGGCATGGATCATTCTATCTCCATAGTCCCAGACCATGATCCTTCCTCAACTTCATGTTTTCTGCCACTGGATGATCATCATTATGATCTGGGATCTTGGGCTTCAATTTCTTGAGCACTAGTGCCTCATCATATTCTTGAACCTCAGGCACTGTGGCCTTGTTATTCTCTACAGCTGAGATGTTCCTAGTTGATCTCTTTGGAACAGAAGGCTTGGGTGCTTGAGCTGGAGCTGTGGGCTTGGGGGCAGACTTGGGCTTGGAAGGAGCAGCACCAGTCTTGATGGCATCAGCCATCAACTTCTGTGTCTTGGCAGGAGGTTCAGCAGGCTCTTCTTCCTCCTCATCTTCTTCCTCATCCCTCATCATGGATGGTCTTCCAATCACTCTGGCCATAGTTTTCTTGACCCTTTACTTCCTTTTCTTCTTTCCACCAGCAACTTCTTCTTCCTCTCTGGGCTCAAGTGTGATTTCCATAGTCTCTTGAGTTGAAGCTCTGGCTTTGGACATTGGAGTCCTCTTGGCATGTGCCTTTTTGTGAAGTCCTGGCTTGGTGGCAGCAGCAGCACCAACATATTCCTTCTTCATAACTTTCTTCTTGAAGGTTACTTCCTCCTCAATCACAAAGTCCTTATCCTCACTGTCAGAATGTCAAGCCAACTCGGTGAGACCAATCACTATTTCGGTGAGACCGAAATAATTGCAACAGGCAACAGAGACTTGGCAAGGCTGTCGGTGTGGAACGACACCTATGGGATCACAAGAATCCCTACTACGGTTGCCGGGGCGCAGGGTTGCGAGAAGAGCAGGATTAGTAGCCAGCACAAGGATCGTTTACCCAGGTTCGGGCCGCGAGGATGCGTAAAACCCTAGTCCTGCTTTGGTGGGTGTATTTCAGAGAGTTCTCGAGCTCTCGGACTAGCTATGGCGGGGTGCGTGGTTCCAAAGAGCCGAATCCTTCTCCAGTATGCCATGGGCCTCCTTTTATAGTCGAAAGGGGCTGCCACACTGGCATACAGGAGGTGGAAAGGCGTACAGTATTGCGAGCTTATCGCTCGTATTACAGGACAAGACGCATTTAATGCGCCGCTGAGGTGTCCCCTAGCTTTATCGGGGATGGGGGCGAGGCCCGTCCCGTCCGTCGCCGCTCCTCCTTGCTTCGACACGTGCCCTGGCCAACGATGCGTGTGACGCCATGTAGGCAGGCAGGCAGCTGGGGTGGCACGGTGGTGGAGCCTTCATGAAGATCTGCATGCCGCCACGCAGGCGCTTGATGAGTTGGCCTGGGAGCTGCATGTTGCCACGCAGGTGCCTACTCAGCTGGTTGAGCTGGCAGTTGCATGCGAATGGCGGCGGAGACTTGGTTGGTGCAGGCCTGGCAATGGCCCTGCTGGCGCCCTTGGCGAGGGCCTTGCTGGGTGGCCCGGCAAGGGTCTTGCCGTGGCGCGCTGTCGTCCCCGACAAGGATCTTGCCGGGGGTCTTGTGGCCTTCCTCGGCAAGGATCTTGCCGTGGGCTGTTGTCTTTTAATCCTCATCTGATCTTGAACATTCCTTGGTCTTGACAAAGATCTGCATGCCACCATGGAGGTGCCTCCCAAGCCCTAGTTCCAACGTGGTTGGCTGAGTTGGAACCCGTGGGCTCGAGGGTGGCTCACTCCGCTGGTGTGGGCGAGCCGCCCCAGCAAGGGTCTTGCCGGGGCCGCTGAGGCTGCCCCCGGCAAGGATCTTGCCCGGGCAACCTGCTTCGCCTCTCTGCTTCTTTCACTACAAAAAAATACACTTTCATGATGATACGTGTTTGTCACAGTAGGTCACGTTTTTTGTCATGCATGTACATCCATGACGATTTTATGACAGAATCAAGATAGTCATACATGTGCTGTCGTAGAAGTCTTCCATGACATTACCAAAGTTATCATCACGGAAGTGTCCACTTCCATGACGATAAATCGCGCGTCACAGAAGTTCTTTCGTCAAGGGTGACCGACACGTGGCATCCACCGTAACGGAACGCCGTTAAGCTATCGGGTCGGGTTTTGGATCCGATAACCCGTTAACATCCCCGACCAATGGGAAATTTCCACGTGTAAAATTCTTATTGGCCGGATGAAACACGTGTCAGCTCGTCAGTGGGTCAGATAGGCGCCTATGATATGTCGACACGTGCCACGGCCCACCACTGGCCCATTTAGCTTACAAAGCCGGCCCGTTTGACTTGGTCAAAAGTTAACGGGCTGGCCCATGAAAAGCCTGTTAACGGTCTCTTCGCAAATAGCCCATTTTATGGCCCGTTAACTCACGACCCGTTAGGCCCTAAAGGAAATCGGCCCAACAACGTCATGTGGGCCGTCGAATATAACACCAGCCCATTTCACTTTCGGCCCATGTATGGCCCACGACGTCTTTCGGCCCATATGAGGCCTTCGTATCTTTCGACCCTTTACAGGCCCACGGTGACTCTAGACCATAATGAACAGTAATTTTCTTTATACCCGTTAATGGCCCGTGATTTACATGGGCCGTTTCCAGCCCGTGTTAGCTTTCGGCCTATTGACGGCCCATACGTTCTTGGGCTCCTTTTCGGCCCTCGATTACTTCCGGCCCGTTACTGGCCTGTTCCCCTAATGGGCCAAATTCGGCCCATGGCAAGAGTCGGTTACTGGCCTGTTCCCCTAACGGGCCAAATTCGGCCCATGGCAAGAGTCGGCCCGTTACTGGCCTGTTACCCTAATGGGCCAAATTCGGCCCATGGCAAGAGTCGGCCCGTTTCTGGCCTGTTAACCCGTTGCGCCGTTTCCAGCCCGTCCTATATTCTGGCCCATTAACGACCCGTTATGCCTGTGACAGAATTAAGCCTTTGCTGTCCTACGGCCTGTTAACGGCCTGTTACCGTGCTGGGCCGATACCAATTACGCCCGATTACGGCCCATGTAGACCCATTTATCCGACGGCCCGAGGCCCACCGATTACAGGCCCATTTATCGACGGCCCGTAGGAGACCCATGGATCCTACGGCTCGTATATGGCCCATGGTAGTTGCGGCCACTAGCAAACCAGGGAAATAAATAAGGCCGAAACTAACACTAGGCTATTAAGGCGATTGCACAGATTACATCCACTCAGCATCAAAGATCGCCACCAGTGCAAATATAGGGAACACCCTACACTATGCAAAAATGGCTTGCTGTTTTCTTCAGCCGGTGGCTGCACGTTAAGAATAAATTTTGTATCGCACCAAAACAAATTACAACTATATAACAAAAGGAAGGTTGGCATAAAACTTAACAGTCTAGCAGATAAATGCACCACCAGAAGTTCAGAAGCTCAGTTCATTTGACCTGACTGTTACGTTTTCATGCTGTATTGTCCGATGGAGCACCATAACCCCCGCCTTCATTTCCCCTAGGCTCCTGAACAACATAGCAAATGTCTGATAGTCTGGTTTCAAAACCATGCATATCTTGACGACATTGAGCAATGTTTCTCCTTGTTTCACAAAGGGTCTCTGTTAGGGAATGGACTTGTGTCTAGAGCGCAGATACAACATTGCTTTGAGCTTGCATATCTTGATCATGAGGCAGTTTGGACGATATTGCCTTAACAACCAACCCAGTATTACGCAGGAACATGCTTTTGGCACTATTAGTGGACAGGTACTGACCCACTGCAGCAAGAGCTGACATTGCGGTTATAGTTGCCTCGCCACCTTCAGAAGGTGGCGGTTCCACCATTTTTTCCATAGCTTGCTGAAAAGTTGAGGTTTTACATTAGTAGTACCAGAACAGAAGATATTAAGGAGGCAGCAAAACCAAACGAAATAGCTTTGGTCTATATACAGAACTTATTCTGATGAACCCATGTAAAATATTAGTTGTATTTTATTGCAAAGTACATAATAAAACCAGGTTCCAAACATATGACCATGTACCATCGCTAATGTATTGTCTATTTCTTCACATTGTATTGAGGGCTAAGGATAAAGAGACGAAGTTTATGATATGGTAAGCATAGTATGACATCATTCATATCACAAAACAACTGAGAACAGATAAACATGCAATTGTAACGTTGTGTGGGCAAGTCCAGCACGGAACTAGATTACGGGTCAAGATCAAAGGAACATCACTCCTCTCTTTTAAACCTTGTAAGGTGCAATGATACGCTAAGACAATTGTGTATAAAATTGAAAAGAGTAATAGACATTGGCTGCAAACCATGCAGTTCAAGGCACAAGTCAGAGTAAGTAGTAGTGAAAAGGCATGAGGATTAAGGACTTACAACAGCGGCTTTGACTGGTGTAGTCATGCCCTTCTTCTTGCTGGTGTGACTGTCCTTGAAGATTTCCACATCATTTGGTTCAGGTACTTTTTGGTCCTTGCGGGCTTTCCTCTGCATTTCGAACAAGTCAATATAGATCTGATAATATGGTACAGCAAAAAGAGTGAAACAACAGCTAATTACAAGAGCCTCGCAGTGTGCAATATAGCTACGAGATCCTGTCGTCTGTTGGAATTTCACTTTCGTACGGTTGGCCTTGTTCTTTGAACAGTTCACCTACAAGAAGATAGATTTGTGTGGCACATGCGTAAATAGGACTTCAACATGTGATCTGATCACATATAATGTACCTGATACTTCGGATCAGACCAGTGTTTAACAAGGCCCCTCCAGTCTTCATCCGATGTATTTTCCACAGGAGATGTTTGGGAAAGTTCACTGTTAGCCTTGCCTTCAAAGTGAGTTTTCCTCAAGTTATACCGATACTGTTGCAGAGCAGACTTGAAAACATGGGTGCAAGCTTGTCTGGTTGCATCATCTTGGCTATCCAACTTGAACCTCATCTGTTGAAAATTATGGGAGTCTCATTATCAGCAACCTAGAAAGTATGGGACAGAGCAAGACGATATTACTAGTTTCCATACATAACCATACTTACAGATAAATGGTCGAGGAAGGTGTTGAACTGGGTTTCGTCTTTGTCATTCCTGTACTGAATCCATGTTGGGAGGATACGTACATGACACCTAACGGCAACCGCTGCCTCTGATACTAACTTGGCTGACTCTGTAGCATCACATGGCCTTTTTAAACCTGCCTCAAAACGGATCTCCATTCTTCCTCCTCTAGATTTAGTTAACCTATCGAGCATTATCCCTGATGTTTGTTTCCTCTTGCGCCTAGGTGCTAGTCCAAAAACGAACATAGGAAGTGTTAGTGTACATCAAACTGTGAGACTACATATAAAGAAGCATGCAACTGTAACTTGACTCCAGCAACTACCTTCTTGCTGTTGAAGCTCACAAGGTTCATCTGATATTGCCAACTCGTCTTGTGTCAAGAGTGCTTGGGAAGTAGTGTCAGGTGGCAAGGGAGCTTAGGAACGTGCTGCTAGCTCAGTTGACGCACGAGTAAGTTGTGCAGCTGGTAGTACTGTGGTAGGTGTTGCAAGAACTAGGGCTGTCTCTGCCTGTTTGGTGGTAGCTATTTGTTTCTGTTTGGCTTTTTTTGCAACTCGTGTAGCATGGGATGCCGTGTTTGTAGAATTTTCCGCTGGACTTTGACCTTCTATTGCACCATCAGTACCAGCAGAATCTGCAGAATTCATCCGCTTCTCATTCCCTGCCATTCTGTGTTTCTTCCTCTTTCTCTTTGCCATGTTAAGTCAAGCCGACAAGAAAAATGAATAACAATTTAGTTCTTCAGAACAAATTGATGCGTGATGCAGACGAACTGAACTTTGATGCTAGACAACCACATGATAGGAGGATGTAATATGTATGAAAAACAGGATGGAAGAGATAACCAGAACTATGATGTGTAAACTAAGAAGAAGACATTTCACCAAATTAGAAGCAATGCAATGGAAGGTAGACACCATATGAAAGATGCTACAAATATCGCTCTGCCAAGTTAACAGTGTCTCATCATAAATGGCGTTTAAACAAATGTGAAGCAGTACAAGAAATAAATCATATGCAAGATTCAAACAACATCACACTACCATGTTAGAGGTCTCTCGTCATTAGTGCCATTGCATATTCACAGCATTGCATATTCACAGCTTATGATGTGTAAACTAAGGAGAAGGCATTTCAACAAATTAGAAGCAATGAAAGCTAGACACCATATGAAAGATGCAACGAATATCACTCTACCAAGTTAAAACTGTCTCGTCATAAGTGCCATTTCAACAAATTAGTAGTACAAGCTAGAAAAGAATGTGAGATGTAACCTATATCACACTCCAAAGTCAAATGTGTCTTATGATAAGTGATTGTTGCAGGTTACACAACAGTAGTAATTTGATGTAAGAACATGGTGTGATAGACAGATATTGTATGTTCTAGAAACAGGAACAAGTGTCTTATTTAAGTATAATGTGTAAAGTAAGCAGATGGAATTCAACAAAATTAGAAGCAATACAAGCTAGACATCACACATAACATGCAACCACATATAACAGTGCCAAGTTAGAGGGAGCACCGGTGATGCTGCACTAGGGGAGACGTGCTCATCATAAACACAGCTTTGTTGAGTGTCTATGCATGTGTTGTCTTGGAAATCATCTTGGGGGTGTGGAGGAGTAGAAACTGTAGAGGCCCTCCGTTCGGAAGGAGCACCTTTATCCGCTGCCTTGCTAACTTCCTTCCGCTTTATTGATTTTTAATTGTCAAGTAAAACCGACAAGAAAAAGCAATAAAATTCTCTCTTTAGAACTCATTCATGCATGATACTGACAATCACTACTTTGATGTAAGGCAAACACATGATACCGGGATGGAATATGTACGAAAAACAGGACGGCATGGCATGTTCACAACTGTTTGTGTAAACTAAGCAGAAACCATTCCAGCAAATAAGAAGCAATGCAAGCTAGACACCACATGAAAGATGCAACCAATATGACTCTGCCAAGTTAAAAGCGTCCCATCATAAATGGAATTTCAACAAATTAGAAGCAGCGCATGCTATAAATCATATGAAAGATGCAACTAATATCACACTGCATATACTAAAGGTGTCTCGTCATGTTGATTGATGCGGGATACAAAAAAATAATAGTTTTATGTAAGGACATGCTTAATAGACAGATGTACTATGTACTAAATACAGGAAGGCATGTCACATTAACAGGTCTAATGTATAAGCTAAGCAGACTAGCACATGCAGTTTAACCAGATTGGAAGAATTACAATCTAGACACCATATGCAACATGCAACCACATGTCACGCTGCCAAGTTAGAGCAAGCACCTGCGATGCTAGTGTAGGGGAAATGCTGTAATCAACTACAGAGCTACGTTCACTATCTTCATCTAGCATTTCTGTTTCTTGAGAATCATGTCGGGAGGCTGACGCTGCATTCTTTAAATGAGGAGTAGTCCCCTTGCCTGCCTGCCTCGTCATAAGTGATTGATGAGGGATACACAAGAACATTAGTTTGATGTAAGAACATGGTTAATACACAGACGTACTAGTATGTACCAAAAACAAAAAGGCATGTCATATTCAAAGGTATAATGTGTAAGCTAAGCAGATGCAATTTAACCAAATTGGAAGCAATACAAGCTAGACATCCGGCTGGAGTGGTGAGCATGATCATCTAGGACCTGAGAGCCTAGTGGGAGGTGGGCTGCTTCACCACCATCGCAGCTTTTTAGTTGGCTTCCAGGTGATGCCTATCTTTGCTGGGCTTGTCACTGGCTCGGCCAGTGCCCTGACTAGCTATTTGTCTTCTGGTGCTCACGGGATGGTGGTTCATGTAAAAAAATATCTTTCCTTATCTTACTGACTTCGGCCTTTTGAATACAAGCTAGACACCATATGGAACATGCAACCACATATGACACCGCGAAGTTAAAGCAAGCACCTGGGATGGTGGTTCATTGCGAGCGAGGTCATCAACTCTAGAGCTACGTTTACCGTCTCCATCTGCTGACACTGCACCCTTTATAGCACTGTAACGTGTCTTGCCTAACCGCACACGAAGCTGGAGCGACTTCTCTCTTTTCTTTTTGGCTTCTCTCATGGCAGCAGAGTCTGAAATACCCTTGCATAAAAACACAATAGTGAGAGTAAGGGTGAAGTGTGTGCAGAACTAGTGCACTGTAAAAGTAGCACATAGCAGGTGGCTGAAAAATAAATGACAGGGACATATGATAGCTCTACAACATTGCATGGCAAACAAAGTTAGATTCTACTCCGTATGATTTTGTAATATATGAGCACAGGAAATGCAGGTACTCCTCCAGCACACCACCACATGTGGTCATATCTAAGATAACAGTTGACTGAAAATAAATAGGTCAGTCGATTTTTTTAATGAATCGTCCGATCTATAAGGAACGGGCAGATGGCCTTCGTCTACCTCCTGCCAGTCACTGTTGACGATCTTTCTCGAACCGCCAGCAACCACCGGCCTAGACCCCTGCCTCCGCCGCCCCGCCCTCCCATCGACCTCACACCACCGCCGTGCTTGGCAGCGCCCCCAGGCCATCCCTTTAATCCCGGCCGACCTCCAGATCGGGCGCCAGTAGCTCTAGGCCGCACACACCCCTAAGATAAACACCAAGGCGCTACTTCCCCGGCGTAATAGGCGTACTAGCGCCTGTTACGCCGGGGAATGCTTCCGTTAATTGGGAATCAACTGGCAAAAAATTGAAATTCAGGGGGGCGACGGACCTCTAGCTAAGGTGAAATAGTATATGAGGAGAAACCTTGTGCATCGTGAGTTACTAGGAACATCTAGTATCAAGAAGAAGCGGTCAACTAGTGTCTTCTATGGGATGAATACCGTGCAAGAAGAGACGTAAGATTTGCACGAATAAGGGAAGAGGAGTACCTTTTTCGGTTGCCGGTGTGGTCACCTCCACATGTCGCGCCGATCTTCTTCTTTTTACCGGGGAAACCGATGTTCTGGAGGGTGCAGGCTTGGACGAACCCATGGCCAAATTGTTGACTGTGTTGCCGTGGCCGTATGTCGACGGAGGGGAAGCAGATCTGAGGTGGCGAAGGACGGCGTAGCAGGAACAGCTCCGGTGCGGTGGAGGGTGGCGAAGTTGGAGCGGCAGCGGTGAGGCGCAGGACGGCGTGGTTAAACTGGCTCGGGTACGGACGGCTCGGCCTCGGCTTCAACTACTAGCCGTGGAGGGCGTTGCGGTTGAGGTTGCGTTGGGCGACGACGTCGGGGTATCGGCTCCGGCGTGATGGAGGAGGGTGGCGGTTGATGGGTGGGATGGGGTGGCGGACGGAGGACGCCGGGGTTTCGCGGCTGGTGGAGAGGTAGTTTTGGCGCCCACGGAGTACGAATGGGGAATCTGACGGGTGGGGGGGAACCATGTTTCGGTCTGGGACGCGCTTGTTTTTGGCTTTTTTGAACAGAAGATGGGACGCGCTTGTTTGAAATTTGGGGAAAGTACAAACTTTGCCCCCTCTTAAATTTCAGACCTACTGCGGGTCAGGGGTAGGATGGTAATCCCAGGTGTCCCAAATAGTGGGCGGGAGAGATTTCGGCCGCGCGCATGTGTGCTTAGGCGGCCATTGTGTATGAATGTTTTTCGGATGCGGTTGCGTGGCGTCTAGATGAAGCTACAAACCTACCCCGGTTTAGACCTTTGGACGTCGGGCCGGTAGGTTTCATGGGTCGGAGTTATTAGAAAAGTAATTTCCTTGTACTACCAAACATTGGTCTCACGCGGTTTCGGGCGAGTAGAGGCTCTTTTGGCGTTTCGTTCGAAATTTTGAAACACAAGCATTCACGTTTAGAGTACTCTTGAACTATGAGGATTGACCTAAATAGACAACGTTATATTTGACCTTGTATGTTTGAAAACCTCATTAAATTATCCGCTTCTTTTTGAAATTTTGACACTTGAAAATCCTATAACTACGATTATTTTGGAATGGAGGAGCTAAATTTGAATCTATTTTGTACACGACTACATATGCTATTATGTACAAAATCAGAGCAAAGATTGGTGCCCCCATAATTTATGTATGGTTTACAAATGCCATGATATCAAATTCAAATAATTGAATGGACTTCATGTTGAATTCGATTTTTTTAAACCACCTTAAGTTGAATTCAAATGTATGCTAGTTCATAGGTAGCTATTTATAATGTCCATTGTGTAACTTTCGTATGTATAATGTGCTTTACACACACGACATGAACTATACTCACGTTTATATTCGATTGCTAAAGCGATGCATTGTCTGGAGTTCAAAATACTAACTATGTGGATCAATTGTGTCGAATAATAACATAGACATGCTCAAATTCAATAGAATCTAGATGTCTGATGGATCAATGACCGCTCCTTACGCGAGTTGCAAATATCATGATCCCATCCTAATATTTGGATACAATTTATATCTTTAATCAATGTGTAGAGCAGTCTTTTACGTGTAGTTTCACTCTCCATCGGTGGTCCCTCACACATGCTCACACACTCTCTCCCGAGGTGTCTTTCTCGCACACGTGCTCTAGATATAACCCTCCCTCCCTCTCGTAACCATTTACAACTGTTTTCACTAACCTTTATCACAAGCACTCTTCCTCTCGCAAACATACACACGCACAATCCTCATCGACCCTTTCTATATACATGGACCTGCCTACGTGTCTCATGTACGCATATTATCTTTACGCCTGTCTCTCACGCATTGTCTCACACCTCTCTTCCTAATCGACGAGTATGATTCTAGCAGAGCATTCTGTAGGATGCCCCTTAAAGTTAGGTTGGATGAATAGTAATATCAGAGATAAAGGGGTTACCTTAGTCCGAGAACCTAGGGTTACAAATCCTAGCCGGCTTTGTCAGTGGACATAGAGTCCTTCACAATTCTGCTATCTTTGCCTTGTACGACTAGTCATCCATGGGTCTTCCTAAATGCGTCACGGGCCGACCAATGTGGTGCAGGTCGGAACCGAACGAAGGGCCTCACCTCGACCCACCGGACCTCACGCGGTGACACACCCTCTGCCCCCACGTCTCATTATCTTCTCACACCCACACATACCAACACAAACACCACACACACAGAAAATTTCTCCTGGTGCCTCTATTCCCTCCCCCCTTGCATATACACACTCAAGGGAATGGAATCTCTTGTCGTGACGCCATATTCATCTCTCTCTCTCTAGAACACTCTCATTTCTCGTGCTATCTCTCCCACGCCCCCCCGTCGGCCCCTCTATCCATGCCTCTCTCGAATATGTAATACACACACATACCTCTCTAGGCCCCGCCAAATGCATCAACTACACATTCACACATGTTACATCACGTACCCCATTGATCTAAAAAGCCCTCTCTTCACGTTTATTTCGCATACAACATTCCTTTTGAATAAAGTGTGGCCAAAAAATTATTTTAGAGTTTCTACATATATACAACATTACAAAGTTATATGGAGGAGTACGAACGCTAATTTGCATTGCATGGTGCCCACAATGATATTTATTCCGCACTGCGAATTTGTATATTTTTATACTATATACAAAGTTAGTCATAATAAAGAGAAACGAAGAGCATCTCTCTCTCCATCACATACCCCCTGTACGCCCCTTTCACGTATGCACACAAAACTATCTCCAGGTCCTCTAAAAGTAAGCCCCCAGAAAATTCACGCATGTTTCATCTTTCTCTCGCGATATATGCAATGACGATCATTGTATTTGAAGCGAAAGCACGATACATACATTGGACTTCAGAATCCACTCATTACGGTCACCATTTACGTTTAGTGGTTATTATACAGTCACGGGCTCACCGTACAACTCTGTATTTGCTCATGACATGACTAGTTGACCAGTTAAACGCTCCACGTGGCACCTCTAGTGTTGCATCACATTATCTCACTACCATCGTGCCCACCTGTCGACTTGTATCTATTCTACATCTACACTCTTATAAAATACACTCTTATAAAAAAACAGAGTTGGTGATGATGGTGTGCCTGCCATCCTGCAATATAGGCCGTCCGATTTATATCTGACGGATAGGAAAGAAACTATGGCAATTTTGCAAAAAGGTACCCACACACCTCTCCACATTTGCAAATAAGGCCTTCCCTCGTTCATCCTTTTCTCTCACAAGATAAACAAGTCATACAAATGCATCTTGATGTTACGTGCAATGCACGGGCATCTTGCTAGTAAGAATGAAAACAAACGACAAAAAATATTTGGACGGTGGTTCGAAGTCATGACCGTGGGCACAGCGGACAAGGTGGCCTTGTATTGGTATGCTGAGCCATCTGTTTTAACACATAGGAGCTGGTGTGGTGATTATACACACACGCACGCATGCACACGAACTGCATCCACGCAACACTCACACAAACACATGCACCCACGCACGCACGCAACACTCACACGTACACATGCAGCCACGCACGCACGCAACACTCACATGCACGCACGCAACACTCACACGCACACACACACGCATGCATGCACACACCAGTACACCACACGACCAACACACACTCTCACGCTCAAGTGCTCAACCTACACGTGCATGCACACACATCAGGCCCTGACAGACACATACACAACCAGGTGATTCCCGCGCACGGGTTGGAGCCTTGTCGCGCCTGCGTAAATTTGTGTTTATCTGACCTTTTGCCTATGCGAACTGACAGGTGGGACCCACAAGGAACGTGGTCAATTTAACTAGTCAACATGGCGCCACGCAGACTATTTGGCCGGTCAACAGAGTGCAATCCGATGCTGAACTGTGAGCAAGTGACCGTATAATCACCGCAAAACGTATATAGTGACCGTAATCAGCTTATTCTGAAGTTCGGTGACCGTATTACGCTTTTCTCTCTGTAGGCCCTCCAAAACTACATCTCTACACGTTCTCGCATGTTACATCTAACAACTATGCAATACAACACTACTACTACACTCTAACACAATAAATCATATGTGTTTTTAGTTTTACTAGATATCATATTGTTACTTATAATTATTCAGTTTGCATACATTAAAATTGCCTTTGAAATGTATGGCCAGCATCATCTACCGCGCGGGAAAAATCCCGCCCTTTCCTGTTTAATCGGGTTTGTATCGGTGGATCGTGCGAAACAACAAAACTATAGTACTATACAGTACTACAAGTGACAGTTCACTGGGCTGTCGTGTCGTCTACTCCTCCGTCGTAAGAGTGGAGCGCTCGCTTTCATAAATCTTCTAGTCCCTTTCGCCGACATGTGGGACATCAAGCTACCGGGTCCACGTGCCATACCGGAATACAGTGCAGAGCAGCCGGGGTGAAGCACCCCAGTCATGGCGCCGGCGTAGTAATGAGCAATGAGGCGTCAAATCACAAGCTGCACCTTTCCCGCAGTTAAGTTGGAGGGACGAAGCAACCATCATTTCACTCGTTGCTGAATCCGCTTCTCCCTCATCTTCTTCAACTTAACCACGTGTTGCTTCTGCCATTGTTCTGCCTCATGTGGGACGCGGATCGGCTTGGTAAAGCACTGACACGTGGGACCGCATGTTAGCAAACCGCCAGGACAACGTCCTTTGAAAATAAGAAGCCTAATCCTAGACTTACAAAGGGCTACGTAGCTGCTACGTATACTTTCCATCTAATCTATATATGCCCCCCTGATTTTCAGGTGGGGTGGGCCTAATCCTCTCCTTTAATCCAATCAAATAGTCCCACATCACATCAGTTCGTAACTTTACGTAAACCATTACGTGGATGTAGCATTTCTCAAATAAGAAACCTCCCTCGCCATCTGCGCGGCAAAATCACCTCCTTTTTACTAATCTTGATTCTATAATTTTTTAGATCAATATAATTGAGATTTGTATAGATAGCATACAGGAGCAAAACCAAGTGGTACGGTTAAGGGCATCCACAATGTGTAGCCAAATGTGAAAATAGCTTTTGGCATCGTGGGAACCATTGTGGACGGTGTTGCCAAAGCCAAAAAGATGGAATCGAAGCTCCCTGATTGATTGATTGAAGGAACAGAAAAATGCAACGTCTCTCCTCTTTCTCCCATGCTTGGACGCATGTAGTACAGTATAGAGCACAGAGTCTACTCCCCTGTCCCTTCTTTCACAAATCACAAAGCAGTGAGGCGTCAAATCACAAAAGCACGGACGAAGCAACCATCATTTCACTCTTCGCTGACTCCGCTTCTCCATCGTCTTCTTCGAGAAACCATCTCACCGCACTAGTACTCATAGTAGTACTAGTAAAGGACTTCCTGGATGCAAATAAGGCGGTTGTCTCGGCTTGCAGGCGGCACTTGCGAACGACTTACCATGGTCTCCCTCAATGGTGTTCTCCGTCGAACGCACTTCGCCAGACCACCAAAAAAAGATATCGTCGACGTCACCGCAATGGGGAAGGAAGTCAAATATAGTTACTACCTCCATTTTTTTTGTACGCAAGGCCAGTATATCAAAATTACAATTTACAAAGGGCCACTAACACTAATCGAGGCAAAATTGATGGGGTTAGCAACCAAGGACATTAATATCCCCTGCATGCATGCGGAAGTGAGAAGGTTGGTTTGCATGGCGCTGCATTAATCAAGCGATGAGGAGTGAGATGGTTAGCTCTTTGGTCTTTGGAGAAAAAAATACGCATTAATTGACACATGAAACGATGATTTGTATCGATTAAATCCCGCGAAGGAAAACCCCGCCTTTCTTTTTTAACACTAGTACTCCTAGTACGTACGTACTTATCCTGTTTGGGTCTAGGCCTTGCATTGCCAAACTTCGCCACACATTTTTGCCAAGCTTGCCTAAAGTTTTCAAAATGAGAAGGAGGTACACTTGCGCACGGCTGTCGCGGTCGCACCGCACCCTCACACGGTCGCTCCTGCACGCCGCGGTCGCACCGCACCCTCACACGGTCGCTCTTGCACGCCGCAAACCCAACCAAGGGAACGCACCCTCACTGACACGTGCTGTCGCATGTGAACAAACCAAACTCAGCCATCCTGTCGCTGACACATAATTTTCGTTCATAGAGTATGTTTATCCAACCGCATGTTGGGGAGTATCCGTACGACCCGTGCGGTGGTCTGTTGGGGAAGAAGAAGAGGTGAGGAAGAAGGAAAGAAGGGTTAGGAGACGTAGGATATTCATCCAACCGCCTGAAATGGTAGACTGACCCAAGTCAGGCGACTTGCATAACAAATATATGTTTTTACACAGCAAAAGATCCATAAAAACAACAACATAAAGAAAAACTATCACTGCTCGCGGAAAGAGACAGCCTCATCGTCTTTGGCTGCCGGCGCGAACCAGCCGTCGCTGCCGACGTGTGTCTCCGCACCGTGGTTGTCCTTGGCCTCCAGCTACTCGTTCAAGCGGAGCGTGCGGGCGCTCTGCACGGATGAGAGCACAACCCGGTTCAAGTCGAGGACGTCCGGTTCTGCCTGCAGGAGGGCCTCGATGGCAGCGGCATCTGCGCGCTCCGCGTCGAGACGAGCCTCCGCCGCCCGGTTCAAGTCTAGGACGTCCGATTCCGCCCGCAGGAGGGCGTCGATGAGAGCGGCATCTGCGCGCTCTGCGTCGAGTCGAGCCTCTGCCGCCCGGTTCAAGTCCAGGACGTCCGGTTCCGCCTGCAGGAGGGCCTCGATGGCAGCGGCATCCGTGCGCTCCGCCTCAAGTTGAGTCTCCGCCGCCCGGTTCACATCCATGGCATCCGGTTCCGCCTGCAGGAGAGCCTCGATGGCAAAGGCATGCGCGCGCTCCGCGTCGAGTTGAGCCTCTGCCTCCCGGCCCTCCTTTAGTATCGCCATGTTGAACCGCTGGTCCGCCTGCACCATGGGGGACTCGGACGCCGGCACGAAGTCGACGTCCATCGTCTCTTACCCATCGGGGGCCTTCTGCGCCGCGACCTCCGCCATGAACATTGGATCGGCTTCCTCCTCCTCGTAGCTTGGCTCCAGAGAACTCGGGGATTGGACCGCCGCAAAGCGAGCTTGGGAACGGAGGTCTGTGGCGCCGACCGCCGCCGCGATTTCTGCGCGGCGCTCCGGCATCAGCATCTTGTAGTAAGTGATCTTGCGGCGCACCATGGCTTTTCGGCAAACTAGGGGACGCTTGATGCGGGCTAGGGGATCGAAAGGTGGGCGAATGGGCTGGAGATTTGGTGTGGTTTTAGGGCAGTGGCTGGCGTAGGCCGAGCAGCGAAGGTTCTGGTGTGAATAGTGGTTCCGGTGACGACCGGTCAATCGGTTTTGACTGTACATCTCTCTTGTCGCGTTCGCGTTGCAGCCCAGCACGCTGGACCCTCCACGTCGCTCACCGAATGGAACGCGCTTCGTCTTGCGTTTTCGCTCGCTTGTGGGACCGCAATTGAGAGCAAACCGACGTCCCTCCCCCTCCCCCTCCCCCGGCCGCGTCATTTATTATACCACCACTCCCTCCGTTTTATGCGGAGTAAATAAAAACAGAGGGAGTATACTACGGATGAGGATCCCCTGACGTGGCCGAACCCATTGAGTAACTGACCTGCGGGGCCTAGCAAGCATGGGGTCCGCCAGTAAGTGACCGAAAGGGAGGGTAAGGCAGGGATACCTACGTCAGAGGATCCACTTCCACTATACTACTTTGACCAAATGTTAGAGTAATAATATATGACATGCAACTTACACAAATGTTAGAGTAATAATATATGACATGCAACTTACATAAAGCATACAGGGTCTAATGCGTTTTTCGAGGCTAACTTTGACCAAATGTTAGAGTAATAATATATGACATGCAACTTACACAAATCATACGGTCAAATTCGTATGTGAAAGGAGTTTCCAATGATATAATTTTCACATTATACATCTCATGTACTATTAATCTTGTCAATAGTCAAATTGGAAACCATCTCGAGTACAAATCTAGGAGTACATACGAATCTAACAATATTGATTGGGCGTTGTTGAATGTTGATACCTTTTTGATCAAAGTAGAGATACTTTGACTACACATAAAACTTATATGTAAACTAGAAAGGATAGGGGGAGTATATTATACGTTCAAAAACAAAACGAACATTGAATACCCTTTATATATGATTTGCGGATGCTATGATCACCGGTTCAAAATTTTGAATCCGCCTAAGGTATCACGTGTGTCACGTCCAAGATGCGACCCTATCCTAAAGGAACACGAAGGTCCCAACAAGCATAGAAGCGCATCTTGAAGACGCTTTTGCAAGGTGGATATCATTACATCAACATTACATAATATTTGGGGATACATACAAGGCATACAAATGCCGCAAGAATGCATCAGTACATCATACATAAGATCAACATCCGACCACGGATGAAACATAAACAGAAACTCGAACGACATCCACCCTGCTAGCCCAGGCTGCCGACTTGGAACCTATCCCCTGATCGAAGAAGAAGCAGAAGGAGAACTCCAAAACAAACAACATCGCTCTCGCGTCATGGTCACTGCAAAACCTGTACCTGCAACTGGTGTTGTAGTAAACTGTGAGCCACGAGGACTCAGCAATCCCATTACCATGGGTATCAAGACTAGCAAAGCTTAAAGGGTAGGGAAAGGATAAGTGGTGAGGTTGCAGCAGCGACTAAGCATGTATGGTGGCTAACTTACGCAAATGAGAGCGAGAAGAGAAGCAAAGGAACGGTCGTGAAACTAACAATGATCAAGAAGTGATCCTGAACTCCTACTTACGTCAAACATAACCCAGAAACCGTGTTCACTTCCCGGACTCCGCCGAGAAGAGACCATCACGGCTACACACGCGGTTGATGCGTTTTAATTAAGGTCAAGTGTCAAGTTCTCTACAACCGGATATTAACAAATTCCCATCTGCCACATAACCGCGGGCACGGCTTTCGAAATATAATACCCTGCAGGGTGTCCCAACTTAGCCCATTATAAGCTCTCACGGTCAACGAAGGATATTCCTTCTCCCGGGAAGACCCGATCAGTCTCGGAATCCCGGTTACAAGACATTTCGACAATGGTAAAACAAAACCAGCAAAGCCGCCCGATGTGTCGACAATCCTGATAGGAGTCGCACGTATCTCGTTCTCAGGACACACCGGATAAGCGAAGCGTACAGGTACCGACGTAACCCAAGTTGCCAAGGGATGGTCCCGCACGGTGCTCTAGTTTGGACCAACACTTAGACAAGCACTGGCCCGGGGGGTAAAATAAGATGACCCTCGAGAGAGCGACTCCCCAGGGAAAAGAAATAGGCTAGGCAAATGGTAAAACCAAGGTTGGGCCTTGCTGGAAGAGTTTTATACAAAGCGAACTGTCAAGGGGGTCCCATAAATCACCCAACCGTGTGAGGGACGCAAAATCAAGGAACATAACACCGGTATGGCGGAAACTAGGGCGGCAAGAGTGGAACAAAACACCAGGCATAAGGCCGAGCCTTCCACCCTTTACCAAGTATATAGATGCATTAATAATATAAGAGATATTGTGATATCCCAACATAAATATAAACCAACATGGAGCAATCTTCATCTTCACCTACAACTAGCAACGCTATAAGAGGGGCTGAGCAAAGCGGTAACATAGCCAAACAACGGTTTGCTAGGAAGGGTGACAAAGATTAGAGGTTCATGGCAATTTGGGAGGCTTGAGGAGCAAGTGAATAGGTAGCGCAGCAAAGCGATAGAACGAAGCAACTAGCATAGCAATGATAGTAATGAGATCCAAGGTGACGATCATCTTGCCTGAAATCCTGCTAGGAAGAAGAACGAATCCATGAAGAAGATGAAGCCACGAAGACGAACGAATCCTCACGATCACAACGACACGGGAACTATCGAGAAGAAGCACACAACAAGGTAAACACACCACACATGAACAAGGAATGATGCACAACCAAGAATGATGCGTGACAAAGCTATATGAAGCTACTCATGACAAGAGATGATGCATACACGAGCAACACATCAAAGCAAGTTTAAATGAGGCCGGATGCAACACATAACAATTCCGGTAAGTCCTCATATGCAAATTTCGAAATTGGTCCAGAATTGAATAAACCTTATATTCAAGTTGTTAAACAGCACGTTAAAGAGCACCACGATGATCTACACGAAATTCTAGTCAAGTTACATATAAAGTTCATTAGATTCGGAGCTACGGCCTAGAAGATATGAGCAAAACAAGTTAAACCTGGCATTGATGCAAAATGCATACAAACATCAAGCAAACACCTCAAAACAAGGATGCAACATGATAACATGAGACTACATGCAAAACTAAGCAAGTTTCATATAGAGCCTGCTCGAAACGGAGCAACGGAGCAACACATACACTCCAAATAAGACATAGCAACAAAATGTCCAAAACAGTAACTAGGCATCTAGCAAGCATCAAAACAATAGACTACAGCAACTCAACATGAAAACAAAAGGCATGGTCATGATGTACAGGTAAAGCACAACAAAACATGAACACTGAGCTATCTGCAGAAATCACTAGAACATGCTCAAAAGGACATGGCAAGATTGCAAATAATAACAGGTTCACAGACTTAGCAGAAATTACTGGACATGACAGAAACAGCATCAGGTTGCAATGTTCAGAGCACGATCTCAACATGCTACAGGAACTTAACATAGAAGAACAAGGCATGGAAGTATTCTACTAAATGCATATGAAAAAAGTCCTTACTGACCATATGCCAAAAAGGACCAGAAGATATGATGGCACCCATGTAAACATAGCAAGTTTCGTTATCAGGTTTCAGACAGCAGAAAACAGAGCATGGCAGAAACAATAATATGAAGGCATCTTGGTGAGCTTGATGCACTCACCACGAAGTAATGCATGACAAAACAAGCATACCTACAGCAAGATGGCATGTTTATGAAGCTATCCATGGCAAGAGAAAGAGCATAGCATGTATGGAACAACTACAAGAAGCTCGGCAAAATTGCATATCACGTAAACAATCTGCCAGGAACATTACATAGCAAAAGTAGAGCAAGCTTGAGTCATGCTATGGCACTCCATAATTGCCAACAAGGGCAGGAATGGATCAATTACAAGAATATCTACAAAACATCCTTACTGAACATCTCCAAAATATGCATGGATCTCTCAGTAGCATCAAGTTTACATGGCAACAAAATAACAGCAGACAGACACAGAGAAAATACTAAGTCCCTGAAATCAGAAACATTACGGGGCCTAGTTTGCATGCTTGTGCTAGTCACCACAGAGATCACAAAAATACATGGCATACACCACTGGAAAGATGGCATGGCATACAACAAAACAAATGTAGAGCTCATACTCATAAGATGCACAGATTAAATGCAACAAAAATAACAAATCACCAATTTCTTATAAGTAACAGCAGATAACAGCAACTAGCACTCTTGCAACGATGATTTGGGCATCGAGATGGACTCTAATGAACATGGTGCAATGGAAGAAAATAAAGAGAATCACGAGGCGAACAATTTCACATATTGCACGCGCGAAACGGAGCTATATGCATGAAGTTACACTAGGTCAAACAAGCACATATATAATGAATTACGGGGGACTTAGAGAAATTTGGGAGAGGGGAGAAGTCAACGCACGAGGGAAACTGGATCGGGATCGGCTGCCGAAGCTCGGGCGACGGAGCTCGCCGGCCGGAGGAGGCTGGGGCGGCGCTGGGCGGCGAAGGCCGAGGCGGAGAGGAGGAGGAGTCGCGGCGGCGGGGCCGGGCGGAGGCGAGGCGGGGCGCGGGAGGCGCGCCCCGGCGGCGAGCTTCCGCCGGAGCGACGGCCGGAGCGATGGCGGCGGGGAGCTCGGCCAACGGCGGCGGCGAACGGGGGCACGACGGCGGAGAGAGGAGGCGCGCAGGGCGGCGCCCGCGGGTCGCGGCGGCGACGGGATGGGCCCGGCGGGCCCGATCCGGGCCCGGCGGGCCTGGCGCGGTGGAGACGGCGGCGGGGTGACGTGGCGCAACGCCACCGGCCGGGAGCGGCGGCGGGGTCTCGTCCGGTCCGGGACGGACATGTCCAGCACGGTGAGGGAGGAATAATTAGGGTTTCGTGTGCGAATTTTTCGGGGGAGAGGGCAAATATATAGGTAGAGGGAGCTAGGAGAGTCCAAACGAGGTGCGGTTTTCGCCCACGCGATCGTGATCGAACGACCGAGAGCATGGCGGAGACTTAGAGGGGTTTTGGGGCTGTTTAGAGAGGGGTTTTGCTGCAACACACAAACGGACTTTGCGGTTACCCGGTTAACCGTTGGAGTACCAAACGACCTCCAAATGGAACGAAACTTGACCGGTGGTCTACCGGTGGTATACCAAGGCCACTTGACAAGCCTCGGTCCATTCCGAGAATGTTCAACACCCGCTCACGAAAAGAAACAAGAGGGGTGCGCCGGAGGAGATGGGATTGCCGGATTGCAAAACGGACAACGGGGAAAATGCTCGGATGCATGAGACGAACACGTATGCAAATGCGATGCACAAGATGACATGATATGAGATGCATGACATGGCAAAATGCAACACGCAAGCAAATGAGATGGCAACGATGGCGAATAACTGGCCGACACCTGGCGCATCGGATCTGGGGCGTTACAACACTCCTCCACTAATAAGAGATCTCGTCCCGAGATCTTAGGACCGAGACGGAAGGGGAAGAAGATGAGGTTAAATAAGAACAAAGCAGTGAGGATGAACAAAGTCAAGAACACTCGAGTAGAAAAGAGGAACGACGAATATGACTTGAAACAAAATCTCACGGAATAAGATAGACTCTGAGACCACTCCGGTTGGAAGAAGATAGAAAAAGGAATAAGAACGACAGAATTTATGCGGCACTCCGGCTGAAACATGGAGGAATAGAACACGAGCTTGAGAGGATGGAATGATACTTGATGAAGACACGACACAAAACCTCCGAAAAAATTAAAAGAATTGAATGAAAAGAACGAAGAAGAAAATGACACTTGTGCCATGAATGAAATAGAAAGCAACCTTAGAAGAAAGGATTGAACAGAGTTGTTGGAAATTCGACAACAAAAGAATAAGTTTGTTGTGGACTTATTGATAACATCTCAAGATCATAAGGTGATAACCGGCCACAACCGAAAAAGAATGGATAGCTGAGAAGAACGAAGAAAAGCAAAACTCCACTTCAAAAGAATACGGAGAATTTAATTGCACTTCGAGACGCGAGAAGAAAGATACTTGAACTCCAGCAACAAAATCTTGATGAACTCTTGAAGAATGAATTAAGTCATGAAGAACCACCATGAAGAACTCCGGTAACAAAAGGATGACGAGATAAAATAGACGGAAGAATAGCATAAGCTCTGAGTCTTGCGATGATTTAGATGGGGGTTCCGACGAGATGGCCGAGGAAGCTTGGAACTCCGGAAAAGAAAAGATGAAAACACTTGAACCGAGAATGTGATGAGATGATCAATCTCCGAAAAGAAAAGATTAATCCACATGAAGAAAGAAGAATAAGAATTACGTTATGCTTATCCTCCATCGATTAAATCTATGAGAAACAATGGATATACATACTACTTATTCTCGTTGGAGAAATTAAGGGGGAATATTTTGCAAAACTTGAGAAAGTCTTCATGAACCACCGGTAGGATTTGGAAAGAACGAATGAATTGATATGATAACAACAAAAAAGAATCTTGAACGAGCCACCGTAAGAATTCTAAAATTGACTGACGAAGGAGGATGACTCACCGGGAAAAATAGGAAAAGCACGAATATACATGAGGGAATCAAGATGCAATTGAAAGAAGAGATCGCGAGCTGATTGAAGCATACTTGAACGAAGCACCGGAAGAATATGTAAACGAACGAAGGGGCACGAATATAGAATAATCGGAGAACGGATTAGAAAACTTAGAACGAAGAAATCTTCTGAAATAGATGGCCTCCGGATAATTGACACGGAAAACAACTCCTGAAATACTCCGGATGGTTGAAAAGAATTGCACGACTTGTAACAATTTGATAGGATAACTATCGAGCTATCACCGCGAATCTCCGGGAGAGCGGACAAGATTTAGGAAAAACTCTACTTCGGTCTTCAAATGTGGAGAATGACGACGAGAAAGAACACCAAAATTGTTGAGATACTCCGGGAGAATGAAAAGCGAAGAGGTTGAGCCAACAATGAAAATAATTTGAAATTGGAAAGCGTCTGACTGATGACATTCATACTTACGTCAAACTTCGAAAAGGATTTGAGAATAACTCTGGGAAAATTAGAAGAGTCAGGTAAGATCCTGGAAAAAGACCCGTGGGTTAGGGCCCACTGAAAAGAAACACCGTTAAGAAAGGATTGTTGAAGAGATAGATGATGCACCGGAACAATTTAACTATTTGAATGAGGTGACAACCTCGAATTAATTCAAACACAGACGAATCTCCTGAGATGTCTTCATCACTCCGGAACGATTAAAAGACGAGAGGGGAACGAGCAACGGGAAACACTTGAGCCGAGGAAAGAATATAGTTACTAACGAAAATTGGAATTGAACCCACCGGAGAAGAAAAAGAGATGAAGAATGTCGAACGAGGCAAAAATTCACCGGTTGAAATAATTGAGGAAAGACTGTAGATGCTCCAACAAATGAAATTGATGCTCGAAAGAGAATCAGGCTCCGGGAAGAAGAGGGTGGGAGGGTGGGAAAAACAACGGCAACTGGGAAGGGGAAATCGATGAATAGCTTTGAAGTTTAAAGCACCAGTTGAAATAATTGAAGTGAGAATGCAAAGATTTCGCACGAGTAGAATGGATACTCGATTACATACTCCGGTTCCGAGAAGAAGAAGGGTGGGCGGGTGGGAAAAACAAGGACAACTTCGGACAAGGAAACAACATCGGAAGAGGAATAACTGAGAACTGATTTCGCAAAAGATGACGAGGACCGAAAGCATTCGAAGAGAAATGCGCCGGATTGAAAAGGGGATGGACAACGAACGAAAACTAACCACGTGTTCCTAAAAAATTTGAAGGGGAAGAGGAATAGTTCAAAACACCTACGTCAAGATTTCTCACCAGAGCGACGAAGGGGCAGAGGAGTAAAAAGAATTCCTACTCTCCGATATAACTAGACTCCGAAAATTTCTTCTAGACTCAACAACGGCCAAACTACACGATCAATCAAGGGGGGCTCCTAGGGTCGGTCGAGGCTCTGATACCAACTTGTCACGTCCAAGATGCGACCCTATCCTAAAGGAACACGAAGGTCCCACCAAGGATAGAAGCGCATCTTGAAGACGCTTTTGCAAGGTGGATATCATTACATCAACATTACATAATATTTGGGGATACATACAAGGCATACAAATGCCGCAAGAATGCATCAGTACATCATACATAAGATCAACATCCGACTACGGATGAAACATAAACAGAAACTCGAACGGCATCCACCCTGCTAGCCCAGGCTGCCGACCTGGAACCTATCCCCTGATCGAAGAAGAAGCAGAAGGAGAACTCCAAAACAAACAACATCGCTCTCGCATCATGGTCATCGCAAAACCTGTACCTGCAACTGGTGTTGTAGTAAACTGTGAGCCACGAGGACTCAGCAATCCCATTACCATGGGTAGCAAGACTAGCAAAGCTTAAAGGGTAGGGAAAGGATAAGTGGTGAGGTTGCAGCAGCGACTAAGCATGTATGGTGGCTAACTTACGCAAATGAGAGCGAGAAGAGAAGCAAAGGAACGGTCGTGAAACTAACAATGATCAAGAAGTGATCCTGAACTCCTACTTACGTCAAACATAACCCAGAAACCGTGTTCACTTCCCGGACTCCGCCGAGAAGAGACCATCACGGCTACACACGCGGTTGATACGTTTTAATTAAGGTCAAGTGTCAAGTTCTCTACAACAGGATATTAACAAATTCCCATCTGCCACATAACCGCGGGCATGGCTTTCGAAAGATAATACCCTGCAGGGGTGTCCCAACTTAGCCCATTATAAGCTCTCACGGTCAACGAAGGATATTCCTGTTGGAAATATGCCCTAGAGGCAATAATAAATTGGTTATTATTATATTTCCTTGTTCATGATAATCGTTTATTATCCATGCTAGAATTGGATTGATAGGAAACTCAGATACATGTGTGGATACATAGACAACACCATGTCCCTAGTAAGCCTCTAGTTGACTAGCTCGTTGATCAATAGATGGTTACGGTTTCCTGACCATGGACATTGGATGTCGTTGATAACGGGATCACATCATTAGGAGAATGATGTGATGGACAAGACCCAATCCTAAGCATAGCACAAAAGATCGTGTAGTTCGTTTGCTAAAGCTTTTCCAATGTCAAGTATCATTTCCTTAGACCATGAGATCGTGCAACTCCCGGATACCGTAGGAGTGCTTTGGGTGTACCAAACGTCACAACGTAACTGGGTGACTATAAAGGTACACTACGGGTATCTCCGAAAGTGTCTGTTGGGTTGGCACGGATCGAGACTGGGATTTGTCACTCCGTATGACGGAGAGGTATCTCTGGGCCCACTCGGTAATGCATCATCATAATGAGCTCAATGTGACTAAGGAGTTAGCCACGGGATCATGCATTATGGTACGAGTAAAGTGACTTGCCGGTAACGAGATTGAACAAGGTATTGGGATACCGACGATCGAATCTCGGGCAAGTAACGTACCGATTGACAAAGGGAATTGTATACGGGATTGATTGAATCCTCGACATCGTGGTTCATCCGATGAGATCATCGTGGAACATGTGGGAGCCAACATGGGAATCCAGATCCCGCTGTTGGTTATTGACCGGAGAGGCGTCTCGGTCATGTCTGCATGTCTCCCAAACCCGTAGGGTCTACACACTTAAGGTTCGGTGACGCTAGGGTTGTAGAGATATTAGTATGCGGAAACCCAAAAGTTGTTCAGAGTCCCGGATGAGATCGAGGACGTCACGAGGAGTTCCGGAATGGTCCGGAGGTGAAGAATTATATATAGGAAGTCAAGTTTCGGCCACCGGGAAAGTTTCGGGGGTCACCGGTAGTGTACCGGGACCACCGGAAGGGTCCCGGGGGTCCACCGGGTGGGGCCACCTATCCTGGAGGGCCCCATGGGCTGAAGTGGGAAGGGAACCAGCCCTTAGTGGGCTGGGGCGCCCCCCATGGGCCTCCCCCCTGCGCCTAGGGTTGGAAACCCTAGGGTGGGGGGCGCCCCACTTGCCTTGGGGGGTAAGTTTCCCCCTGGCCGCCGCCCCCCCTTGTAGATGGGATCCAGGCCAGCGCCCCCCCTCCCAGGGGGCCTATATATAGTGGGGGGAGGGAGGGCAGCAGTATGACAGCCCCTGGCGCCTCCCTCTCCCCCTGCAACACCTCTCCCTCTCGCAGAAGCTTGGAGAAGCCCTGCCGAGACCCCGCTACTTCCACCACCACGCCGTCGTGCTGCTGGATCTCCATCAACCTCTCCTTCCCCCTTGCTGGATCAAGAAGGAGGAGATGTCGCTGCTCCGTACGTGTGTTGAACGTGGAGGTGCCGTCCGTTCGGCACTCGGTCATCGGTGATTTGGATCACGGCGAGTACGACTCCATCAACCCCGTTCATTGGAACGCTTCCGCTCGCGATCTACAAGGGTATGTAGATGCACTCCTTTCCCCTCGTTGCTAGTATACTCCATAGATGGATCTTGGTGATGCGTAGAATTTTTTTGAATTCTTGCTACGTTCCCCAACAGTGGCATCATGAGCCAGGCCTATGCGTAGTTACTATGCACGAGTAGAACACAAAGCAGTTGTGGGCGTAGATGTTGCCAATTCTTCTTGCCGCTACTAGTCTTATCTTGTTTCGGCGGCATTGTGGGATGAAGCGGCCCGGACCGACCTTACACGTACGCTTACGTGAGATAGGTTCCACCGACTGACATGCACTAGTTGCATAAGGTGGCTAGCGGGTGTCTGTCTCTCCCACTTTAGTCGGAACGGATTCGATGAAAAGGGTCCTTATGAAGGGTAAATAGAAATTGGCATATCACGTTGTGGTTTTACGTAGGTAAGAAACGTTCTTGCTAGAAACCTATACAAGCCACGTAAAAACTTGCAACAACAATTAGAGGACGTCTAACTTGTTTTTGCAGCATGTGCTATGTGATGTGATATGGCCAGAAGATATGATGAATGATATATGTGATGTATGAGATTGATCATATTCTTGTAATAGGAATCACGACTTGCATGTCGATGAGTATGACAACCGGCAGGAGCCATAGGAGTTGTCTTTATTTTTTTGTATGACCTGCGTGTCATTGAATAACGCCATGTAAATTACTTTACTTTATTGCTAAGCGCGTTAGCCATAGAAGTAGAAGTAATCGTTGGCGTGACAACTTCATGAGGACACAATGATGGAGATCATGATGATGGAGATCATGGTGTCATGCCGGTGACGAAGATGATCATGGTGCCCCGAAGATGGAGATCAAAGGAGCAAAATGATATTGGCCATATCATGTCACTATTTGATTGCATGTGATGTTTATCATGTTTACATCTTATTTGCTTAGAACGACGGTAGCATAAATAAGATGATCCCTCACTAAAATTTCAAGAGACGTGTTCCCCCTAACTGTGCACCGTTGCGAAGGTTCGTTGTTTTGAAGCACCACGTGATGATCGGGTGTGATAGATTCTAACGTTCGAATACAACGGGTGTTGACGAGCCTAGCATGTACAGACATGGCCTCAGAACACATGCGGAACACTTAGGTTGACTTGACGAGCCTAGCATGTACAGACATGGCCTCGGAACACAAGAGACCGAAAGGTCAAACATGAGTCATATAGCAGATACGATCAACATGGAGATGTTCACCGATGATGACTAGTCCGTCTCACGTGATGATCGGACACGACCTAGTTTGACTCGGATCATGTATCACTTAGATGACTAGAGGGATGTCTATCTGAGTGGGAGTTCATTAAATAATCAGATGAACTTAATTATCATGAACATAGTCAAAAGGTCTTTGCAAATTATGTCAAAGCTTACGCTTTAGCTCTACTGTTTAAGATATGTTCCTAGAGAAAGTTTAGTTGAAAGTTGGTAGTAGCAATTATGCGGACTGGGTCCGTAAACTGAGGATTGTCCTCATTGCTGGACAGAAGGCTTATGTCCTTAATGCACCGCTCGGTGTGCTGAACCTTAGCGTCGTCTGTAGATGTTGCGAGACATCTGACATACACGTTTTGATGACTACGTGATAGTTCAGTGCGTAATGCTAACGGTTTAGAATTGTGGCACCAAAGACATTTTTTGAAACGTCGCAGAACATATGAGATGTTCCGAAGACTGAAATTGGGATTTCGGACTAGTGCCCACGTCAAGAGGTATGAGACCTCTGACAAGTTTCGTAAGCCTACAAACTAAGGGAGAAAAGCTCAATCGTGGAGCATGTGCTCAGATTGTCTGAGTACTGCAGTCGCTTGAATCGAGTGGGAGTTAATCTTCCAGATGAGATAGTGATGGTTCTCCATAGTCACTGCCACCAAGCTGTTAGAGCTTCGTGATGAACTATAACATATCAGGGATAGATGATGATCCTTGAGCAACTCGCGATGTTTGACACCGCGAAAGTAGAAATCAAGAAGGAGCATCAATTGTTGATGGTTAGTAAAACCACTAGTTTCAAGAAGGGCAAGGGAAGAAGGGATACTTCATGAAACAGCAAATCATTTGCTGCTCTAGCGAAGAATCCCAAGGTTAAACCCAAACCCGAGACTAAGTGCTCCTGTAATGAGGGGAACGGTCACTGAAGCAGAACTACCCTAGATACTTGGTAGATGAGAAGGCAGGCAAGGTCGACAGAAGTATATTGGATATACATTATATGAATGTGTACTTTACTAGTACTCCTAGCAGCACCAGAGTATTAGATACCGGTTCGGTTGCTGAGTGTTAGTAACTCGAAATAAAAGCCGCGGAATAAACGGAGACTAGCTAAAGGTGAGATGACGATATGTGTTGAAGTGTTTCCAAGGTTGATGTGATCAAGCGTCGCATGCTCCCTCTACCATCGAGATTTGGTGTTTGCGTTGAGCATGATTGGATTATGTTTATCGCAATACGGTTATTCATTTAAGGAGAATAATGGTTAGTCTGTTTATTTGAATAATACCTTCAATGGTCTTGCACCTAAAATGAATCTCGATCGTAGTGATACACATGTTCGTGCCAAAAGATATAAAATAGTAATGATAGTACCACATACTTGTGGCACTGCCGTTTGAGTCATAATGGTATAGAACGCATGAAGAAGCTCCATGTAGATGGATCTTTGGACTCACTCATTTTGAAAAGATTGAGACATGCGAACCATGTCTATTGGTATATATGCATGAAGAAACTCCATGCAGATGGATCGTTTGGACTCACTTGATTTTGAATCACTTGAGACATGCAAATCATACCACATGGGCAAGATGACTGAAAGGCCTCGTTTTCAGTAAGATGGAACAAGAGAGCAACTTGTTGGAAGTAATACATTTGATGTGTGCAGTCCAATGAGTGCTGAGGCACGCAGTGGATATCAATATGTTCTTACTTCACAGATGATTTGAGTAGATGCTGAGTGTATTTACTTGATGAAACACAAGTCTGAATTATTGAAAGGTTCAAGTAATTTCAGAGTGAAGTGGAAGATCGTCGTGACAAGAGGATAAAATGTCTATGATATGATCATAGAGATATCTGAGTTACGAGTTTGGCACACAATTAAGACATTGTGGAAAGTGTTTCACAATTAATACCGCCTGGAACACCATAGTGTGATGGTGTGTCCGAACATCATAACTGCACCCTATTGGATATGGTGCATGCCATGATGTCTCTTATCGAATTACCACTATCGTTTATGGGTTAGGCATTAGAGACAACCACATTCACTTTAAAAGGGGGCACCACGCAATTCCGTTGAGACGACACCGTTTAGAGAAACCTAAGTAGTCGTTTCTTAAAAGTTTGGGGCTGCGATGCTTATGTGAAAAAGTTTCAAGCTGATAAGCTCGAACCCAAAGCGGATAAATGCATCTTCATATAAAACCCAAAACAGTTGGGTATACCTCCTATTTCAGATCTGGAAGCAAAAGTAATTGCTTCTAGAAACGAGTCCTTTCTCGAGGAAAAGTTTCTCTCGAAAGAATTAAGTGGGAGGATGGTGGAGACTTGATAAGGTTATTGAACCGTCACTTCAACTAGTTTGTAGCAGGGCACATGAAGTTGTTCCTGTGGCACCTACACCAATTGAAGTGGAAGCTTATGATAGTGATCATGAAACTTCGCATCAAGTCACTACCAAACCTTGTAGGTCGACAAGGATATGTACTACTCCTGAGTGGTACGGTAATCCTGTCTTAGATATCATGTTGTTGGACAACAATGAACCTACGAGCTATGGAGAAGCGATGGTGGGCCCATATTCCGACAAATGGTTAGAAACCATGAAATCCGAGATAGGATCCATGTATCAGAACAAAGCATGGACTTTGGTGAACTTGCCCGATGATTGGCAAGCCATTGAGATAAATGGATCTTTAAGAAGAAGACGGACATGGACGGTAATGTTACCGTCTATGAAGCTCGACTTGTGGCAAAGAGTATCTTCACAAGTTCAAGGAGTTGACTACGATGAGATTCTCTCATCCGTAGCGATGCTTAAGTCCGTCGGAATCATGTTAGCATTAGCTGCATTTATGAAATCTGGCAGATGGATGTCAAAACAAGTTTCCTTACCAGTTTTCGTAAGGAAAGGTTGTATGTGATACAATCAGAAAGGTTTTGTCGATCCTAAGGATGCTAAAAGGTATGCTAGCTCCAGCGATCCTTCCATGGATTAGAGCAAGCATCTCGGAGTCAGAATATACGCTTTGATGGAGTGATCAAAGTTTTTGGGTTTATACAAAGTTCGTTAGAAACTTGTATTTACAATAAAGTGAGTGGGAGCGCTACAACATTTCTGATAAGTATATGTGAATGACATATTGTTGATCCGAAATGATGTAAAATTTCTGGAAAGCATAAAGGGTTGTTTGAAAGGAGTTTTTCAAAGGAAGACCTGGATAAAGCTGCTTACATATTGGGCATCAAGATCCATAGAGATAGATCAAGACGCCTGATGATACTTTCAAAGAACGCACACCTTGACATGATTTTGAAAGAGTTCAAAATAGATCAGCAAAGAAGGAGTTCTTGGCTGTGTTACAAGGTGTGAGTATTGAGTAAGACTCAAGACCTGACCCCAGCAGAAGAGAGAGAAAGGACGAAGGTCGTCCCCTATGCTTTAGACGTAGGCTCTACAGTATGCTCTGCCGTGTACCACACATGAAGTGTGCCTTGCCATGAGTTGGTCAAGGGGTACAATAGTGATCCGGGAACGGATCACATGACAGCGGTCGAACTTATCCTTAGTATCTAGTGGACTAAGGAATTTTCTCGATTATGGAGGTGAAAAGGAGTTCGTCGTAAAGGGTTACGTCGATGCGAACTTTGACACTAATCCAGATGACTCTGAGTAGTAGACCGGATTCGTATAGTAGAGCAGTTATTTGAAATGGCTCCAAGTAGCGCGTGGTAGCATCCACAAGATGACATAGATATTCGTAAAGCACACGGATCTGAAAGGTTCAGACCCGTTGACTAATAACCTCTCTCACAAGCATAACATGATCAAACCAGAACTCATTGAGTGGTAATCACATAGTGATGTGAACTAGATTGTTGACTCTAGTAAACTCTTTGGATGTTGGTCACATGGTGATGTGACCTGTGAGTGTTACTCACATGGTGACGTGAACTAGATTATTGACTCTAGTGCAAGTGGGAGACTGTTGGAAATATGCCCTAGAGGCAATAATAAATTGGTTATTATTATATTTCCTTGTTCATGATAATCATTTATTATCCATGCTAGAATTGTATTGATAGGAAACTCAGATACATGTGTGGATACATAGACAACACCATGTCCCTAGTAAGCCTCTAGTTGACTAGCTCGTTGATCAATAGATGGTTACAGTTTCCTGACCATGGACATTGGATGTCGTTGATAACGGGTTCACATCATTAGGAGAATGATGTGATGGACAAGACCCAATCCTAAGCATAGCACAAAAGATCGTGTAGTTCGTTTGCTAAAGCTTTTCCAATGTCAAGTATCATTTCCTTAGACCATGAGATCGTGCAACTCCCGGATACCGTAGGAGTGCTTTGGGTGTACCAAACGTCACAACGTAACTGGGTGACTATAAAGGTACACTACGGGTATCTCCGAAAGTGTCTGTTGGGTTGGCACGGATCGAGACTGGGATTTGTCACTCCGTATGACGGAGAGGTATCTCTGGGCCCACTCGGTAATGCATCATCATAATGAGCTCAATGTGACTAAGGAGTTAGCCACGGGATCATGCATTACGGTACGAGTAAAGTGACTTGCCGGTAACGAGATTGAACAAGGTATTGGGATACCGACGATCGAATCTCGGGCAAGTAACATACCGATTGACAAAGGGAATTGTATACGGGATTGATTGAATCCTCGACATCGTGGTTCATTCGATGAGATCATCGTGGAACATGTGGGAGCCAACATGGGTATCCAGATCCCGCTGTTGGTTATTGACCGGAGAGGCATCTCGGTCATGTCTGCATGTCTCCCGAACCCGTAGGGTCTACACACTTAAGGTTCGGTGACGCTAGGGTTGTAGAGATATTAGTATGCGGAAACCCGAAAGTTGTTCGGAGTCCCGGATGAGATCCCGGACATCACGAGGAGTTCTGGTATGGTCCGGAGGTGAAGAATTATATATAGGAAGTCAAGTTTCGGCCACCGAGAAAGTTTCGGGGGTCACCGGTAGTGTACCGGGACCACCGGAAGGGTCCCGGGGGTCCACCTATCCCGGAGGGCCCCATGGGCTGAAGTGGGAAGGGAACCAGCCCTTAGTGGGCTGGGGCACCCCCCATGGGCCTCCCCCCTGCGCCTAGGGTTGGAAACCCTAGGGTGGGGGGGCGCCCCACTTGCCTTGGGGGGTAAGTTTCCCCCTGGCCGCCGCCCCACTTGCAGATGGGATCCAGGCCGGCGCCCCCCTCCCAGGGGGCCTATATATAGTGGGGGGGAGGGAGGGCAGCAGTATGACAGCCCCTGGCGCCTCCCTCTCCCCCTGCAACACCTCTCCCTCTCGCAGAAGCTTGGCGAAGCCCTGCCGAGACCCCGCTACTTCCATCACCACGCCGTCGTGCTGCTGGATCTCCATCAACCTCTCCTTCCCCCTTGCTGGATCAAGAAGGAGGAGACGTCGCTGCTCCGTACGTGTGTTGAACGCGGAGGTGCCGTCCGTTCGACACTCGGTCATCGGTGATTTGGATCACGGCGAGTACGACTCCATCAACCCCGTTCATTGGAACGCTTCCGCTCGCGATCTACAAGAGTATGTAGATGCACTCCTTTCCCCTCGTTGCTAGTATACTCCATAGATGGATCTTGGTGATGCGTAGAAATTTTTTGAATTCTTGCTACGTTCCCCAAATATTCCTTCTCCCGGGAAGACCCGATCAGTCTCGGAATCCCGGTTACAAGACATTTCGACAATGGTAAAACAAAACCAGCAAAGCCGCCCGATGTGTCGACAATCCCGATAGGAGTCGCACGTATCTCGTTCTCATGACACACCGGATAAGCGAAGCGTACAGGTACCGACGTAACCCAAGTTGCCAAGGGATGGTCCCGCACGGTGCTCTAGTTTGGACCAACACTTAGACAAGCACTGGCCCGGGGGGGGTAAAATAAGATGACCCTCGAGAGAGCGACTCCCCAGGGAAAAGAAATAGGCTAGGCAAATGGTAAAACCAAGGTTGGGCCTTGCTGGAAGAGTTTTATACAAAGCGAACTGTCAAGGGGGTCCCATAAATCACCCAACCGTGTGAGGGACGCAAAATCAAGGAACATAACACCGGTATGGCAGAAACTAGGGCGGCAACAGTGGAACAAAACACCAGGCATAAGGCCGAGCCTTCCACCCTTTACCAAGTATATAGATGCATTAATAATATAAGAGATATTGTGATATCCCAACATAAATATAAACCAACATGGAGCAATCTTCATCTTCACCTGCAACTAGCAACGCTATAAGAGGGGCTGAGCAAAGCGGTAACATAGCCAAACAACGGTTTGCTAGGAAGGGTGACAAAGGTTAGATGTTCATGGCAATTTGGGAGGCTTGAGGAGCAAGTGAATAGGTAGCGCAGCAAAGCGATAGAACGAAGCAACTAGCATAGCAATGATAGTAATGAGATCCAAGGTGACGATCATCTTGCCTGAAATCCCACTAGGAAGAAGAACGAATCCATGAAGAAGATGAAGCCACGAAGACGAACGAATCCTCACGATCACAACGACACGAGAACTATCGAGAAGAAGCACACAACAAGGTAAACACACCACACATGAACAAGGAATGATGCACAACCAAGAATGATGCGTGACAAAGCTATATGAAGCTACTCATGACAAGAGATGATGCATACACGAGCAACACATCAAAGCAAGTTTAAATGAGGCCGGAAGCAACACATAACAATTCCGGTAAGTCCTCATATGCAAATTTCGAAATTGGTCCAGAATTGAATAAACCTTATATTCAAGTTGTTAAACAGCACGTTAAAGAGCACCATGATGATCTACACGAAATTCTAGTCAAGTTACATATAAAGTTCATTAGATTCGGAGCTACGGCCTAGAAGATATGAGCAAAACAAGTTAAACCTGGCATTGATGCAAAATGCATACAAACATCAAGCAAACACCTCAAAACAAGGATGCAACATGATAACATGAGACTACATGCAAAACTAAGCAAGTTTCATATAGAGCCTGCTCGAAACGGAGCAACACATACACTCCAAACAAGACATAGCAACAAACTGTCCAAAACAGTAACTAGGCATCTAGCAAGCATCAAAACAATAGACTACAACAACTCAACATGAAAACAAAAGGCATGGGCATGATGTACAGGTAAAGCACAACAAAACATAAACAGTGAGATATCTCCAGAAATCACTAGAACATGCTCAAAAGGACATGGCAAGATTGCAACTAATAACAGGTTCACAGACTTGGCAGAAATTACTGGACATGACAGAAACAGCATCAGGTTGCAATGTTCAGAGCATGATCTCAACATGCTACAGGAACTTAACATAGCAGAAAAAGGCATGGAAGTATTCTACTAAATGCATATGACAAAAGTCCCTTACTGACCATATGTCAAAAAGGACCAGAAGATATGATGGCACCCATGTAAACATAGCAAGTTTCGTTATCAGGTTTCAGACTTAGCAGAAAACAGAGCATGGCAGAAACAATAATATGAAGGCATCTTGGTGAGCTTGATGCACTCACCACAAAGTAATGCATGACAAAACAAGCATACCTACAGCAAGATGGCATGTTTATGAAGCTATACATGGCAAGAGCAAGAGCATAGCATGTATGGAACAACTACAAGAAGCTCGGCAAAATTGCATATCACGTAAACAATCTGCCAGGAACATTACATAGCAAAAGTAGAGCAAGATTGAGTCATGCTATGGCACTCCATAATTTCCAGCAAGGGAAGTAATGAATCAATTACAAGAATATCTACAAAACATTCTTACTGAACATCTCCAAAATATGCATGGATCTCTCAGTAGCATCAAGTTTACATGGCAACAAAATAACAGCAGACAGACTTGGAGAAAATACTAAGTCCCTGAAATCAGAAACATTACGGGGCCTAGTTTGCATGCTTGTGCTAGTCACCACAGAGATCACAAAAATACATGGCATACACCACTGGAAAGATGGCATGGCATACAACAAAACAAATGTAGAGCTCATACTCATAAGATGCACAGATTAAATGCAACAAAAATAACAAATCACCAATTTCTGATAAGTAACAGCAGATAACAACAACTAGCACTCTTGCAACGATGATTTGGCCATCAAGATGGAATCTAATGAACATGGTTCAATGGAACAAAATGAAGAGCATCATGAGACGAACAATTTGACATATTGCACGCGCGAAACGGAGTTATATGCATGAAGTTACACTAGGTCAAACAATAACACATATAATGAATTACGGGGGACTTAGAGAAATTTGGGAGAGGGGAGAAGTCAACGCACGAGGGAAACTGGATCGGGATCGGCTGCCGAAGCTCGGGCGACGGAGCTCGCCGGCAGGAGGAGGCCGGGGCGGCGCCGAGCGGCGAAGGCCGAGGCGGAGAGGAGGAGGAGTCGCGGCGGCGGGGCGCGGGAGGCGCGCCGCGGCGGCGAGCTTTCGCCGGAGCGACGGCCGGAGCGATGGCGGCGGGGAGCTCGGCCAACGGCGGCGGCGAACGGGGGCACGGCGGCGGAGAGAGGAGGCGCGCGGGGCGGCGCCCGCGGGTCGCGGCGGCGGCGGGATGGGCCCGGTGGGCCTGGCGCGGTGGAGACGGCGGCGGGGTGACGTGGCGCGACGCCACTGGCCGGGAGCGGCGGCGGGGTCTCGTCCGGTCCGGGACGGACATGTCCCGCGCGGTGAGGGAGGAATAATTAGGGTTTCGTCTGCGAATTTTTCGGGGGAGAGGGTAAATATATAGGTAGAGGGAGCTAGGAGAGTCCAAACGAGGTGCGGTTTTTGCCCACGCGATCATGATCGAACGACCGAGAGCATGGCGGAGACTTAGAGGGGTTTTGGGGCTGTTTAGAGAGGGGTTTTGCTGCAACACACAAACGGACTTTGCGGTTACCCGGTTAACCGTTGGAGTACCAAACGACCTCCAAATGGAACGAAACTTGACCGGTGGTCTACCGGTGGTATACCAAGGCCACTTGACAAGCCTCGGTCCATTCCGAGAACGTTCAACACCCGCTCATGAAAAGAAACAAGAGGGGTGCGCCGGAGGAGATGGGAGTGCCAGATTGCAAAACGGACAACGGGGAAAATGCTCGGATGCATGAGACGAACACGTATGCAAATGCGATGCACAAGATGACATGATATGAGATGCAAGACATGGCAAAATGCAACACGCAAGCAAATGACATGGCAACGACGGCGAATAACTGGCCGACACCTGGCGCATCGGATCTGGGGCGTTACAACGTGCCCCCACTCTTTCCCTATCGATTTCATCTCGGGGTCCGGAGATCTATTGAAAGAGGACTAGGGTGGGTACATGCGAATGATACTCGGCGGAATGTTCAAATGAGGCACGCGGGAGGCTGGACTCGACTGGAGGGCGACATGATCGATGGAGAAGAGGGTTGGAGAGGAATGAGAAATAAGCAAACGCCACATGATTATACTTGAACGGCTCAAATAAACAATAAGTTGTCTCGCTTGGCCTACATAGTGAAAGGCCTAATGCGCAACGCGGAGCACTGACGCTCGAATATGGCCGGGAAAACAGGGAAACCGACATGTGGGGCACACCCATCGGGACGACGTAGGCAGACTAGTCCAATGGAGGAGCTGGCCCACGACCTCCTCGCCACCGACAACCATTCATGTGGGTCGTTGGGGCCAACAACGGGGTGCAGCTCCAGCACCGCCTCTAGACACGGCGACCGCGGTGAGCGACACGCTCTTATCGTCGCTAGACATGGTCGGTTTCAGTGTGCCGAGGGTGGCGTTAGTGCTGTGGCACGACCACCGGTATGTTTGGTTTGTGCCCAAGGTTGCCCCATCAAAGCATTGGGTAGCCAAAATTTTGGTTGAGGTATTGGTTGCCCATGATTTGGCCGACATTGGCAAGAAAAATGAACTAGAGTTGGCTAGAGTTCATTGGCATGCCAAAGAAATGGCAACCACCCAAACAAAGACCAATCTTTGGGTCATGACCAAAATTTTGGTTGAGGTATTGGTTGCCCATGATTTGGCCGACATTGGCAAGAAAAATGAACTAGAGTTGGCTAGAGTTCATTGGCATGCCAAAAAAATGGCAACCATCCAAACAAAGACCAATCTTCGGGTCATGACCAAAATTTTGGTAAGGTGCACTTTGGCCACAATCCAAACACACCCCAACACCCGGCTCGTCGAGGATGCACGGGGCGCCGCGACGCGTCCGCGGAGTGGTGTAGCGCGGCCAACTGCATCCTCTGGACCCGAGACCATGCCGGGTCGTCTTGATTTTTCAATGACATGCGAGGATCGCATGTGAGCAAAGGGCATCTCCAACGTTGCCACGACCACAGCTGACTACCCTGGCACACCAAAACCCTCGTCCCTCGCGCCGTCGCGCGGTGCGTTCCCAGCCGGCGCCAGCTGCCCGCATTCATGCCGTCCGTTCGTATGTCGTCGTTAAGAGGCTCGGTGCCCGAGGAACCAACTCCGGCAACTTAATGACGCACCCGGACGCTTGGCCTCACCGGAATGTGCTACTTAAAGCGGCAACGCCCAGCTAACCTCCACACCATAGCGCATCGTCCTCCTACCTGGCACCACATCCTCCATGACCGCAAGTGCGAACACTCTGCGGGAGAGCTTGTCTTCGGGGATGAAGCTCGAGGTCGCCGCCCTCGCTCAAGTCGCCTCTCGCGACGCAATAGCGGCATAGCCGGACGCGGACGCGACCGCACAAGCGGTGGCCACGCTGGCGGCCGACGACGGGAGCACCATCAGCCACGCGTCCTACTTGCCGCCGTCCAACGTCCGGCACCGCCGAGGTCGGGGACTCCTCCGAGGATGAGTAGGGCATGGGAGGCGGCAGGGCATGGTGTGCCAACTGGCCGGTCTGTATCCCGTGTTCTACTCTTCCTCGCCGGAGACCGCACCTTCACTTCACGGGTCTTGAACCCCGCCCCCGTACATAGAGATCGCAGATGGAGGACGTCGGTCGCCGCCGTAGAATAGGTTTAGGGTCGGGTTTCTTTTATTTTTCTGTCCTATAAAAGTTCGAAATGTAATGAAAATCTGCCGTGTTTGCATTAATCTCGGCCGGTGTATATGAACTTTCACAATAATATACATATTGTAGGAGTACTAGCAAGATGCCCGTGCGTTGCACGGAAGATCAAGTTCTTGTGGGAGAAAAGGATGAACGAGGGAAAGCCTTATCTGCAAATGTGGAGAGGAGTGCGGGTAAATTGTCATAGTTTCCTTCCTATCCGTTAGATATAGATCGGACGGCCTATATTGCAGGATGACAGGCACACCATCATCACCAACTCTGCTTTTTATTGAACCGAGAGAAATCTAACATGCGAAGTAAAATAAACACATAGGGTCTATACATACACAAATTATCTTAGGCACTCCAATAGTACGTCCACAACACATTCACGCATTTCACATCTTTCTACATCTACGGGAACCTACGAAAGGGTTAACGTAAATTGCCTCTCTCTCTCCTCCCCTGATTTTCATGGTGGTGGCCCCCTCCCTCCCCCCAATCTACAATCAACAACTCACATGTTTCACATTACGTTAATTACGTAACTGGATTACGTAGGTGTAGCATTACTCGTCCTAAAAAACCCAACTAAGCCAACCTCCCAGCATATCGCGCGGGAAAAGACCCGGCCGCGCCGTTTTAGTCGGGATTACCGGATTACTAGTAGTAGTATCGATGGATCGCGCGAAGCAACAAATTTTTTTTTGAGGGGGCGAAGCACCTAGTTTAAAAGGAAAAAAGGCGGTACACTCACAGCACTCCTGTCGCGGTCGGATTGCACCCCACACACGTTCGGTCCTGCACACGGCTCACGCAAACGGAACGCGCTTCGGCTTGCCTCTTCACTGACACGTGGGACTGCACTTGGAGAAACCGACCATGCGCCAAACTCCCCCGCCCACCGCGCGAAAATCCTCCCCCCACACCCAAAAATTCCCCCCAAATCCGATTCAACCGCCCTTCGGCCAACTAGCCGATAATATTCCCCAAACCCCCTCCCCCCTGTCCCCCTCCACTCCATTCACTCCGCCAAAGCCGCCCTCCCCGCCGCGCCGACACGTCGGCGCCGCGGTTCGGCGATCCTCTCGTTCCCACAGTACGCTCTCGTAGACTGCCGTCCTCTAGCCGCGCCGCCACCTCTGGCTACGTTCTTGTGGAGGCGCACGGCGGTCAGCGCCGCCACCGCTGGCGACGTTCGTGTGGAGACGCACGGCGGTCAGCTTCTCCCACGGTACGCGCATTCTAGACTGAGGCCCCGTTCATGTCGGTGTAGCGCTGAATGTTAGCTGATAGACGCTGTTAATCTCACTGCTTGCCGAAGTAGTTTACTGTCAATATGCTCTGCTTAAGAAGCTTCCTTGCCCTGTTCTGCACTCAATCTGCTTAGCTGAGATGGCATGCCAAGGCCGATTAGTTGCTAAAATATCCTGCCATATATTTATTGTGACGTAGATTGCCATGGTCTAGTAGCCAATCTGTTAGGTGAAATAGCTCTACACCGTTTTATACTCGATCTTTGTTGCTGCGATGGCCTTCGATAGTTCGATGGCTGTGTGCTCGGCCTCATTGACTGCTGAAACAGCCTGCCATAATTTGGCACTCAAATCTGTTTGCTGAATTAACTTTACATATATTTCGTTACTTAGATCTGCTCGTCCAAATATCTTGCCATAGCTTTAGACATCGACCTAGGTATTTTTTTCTGGACTTCATAAAAAAGCATATATGTTTTTCCTGTAATATCTAGTAGAAGAACTAATTTGTATGTCTAACAGATGGACAGGACTTGGATAACTTCTGCTCGAAGATTCTCTGCTGCATATGTCGAGGGGGTTGAAAACTTCATGAACTTTATCAGAGATGAGTACGGTGGTCCGAAATCAGATGTGCTCTGCCCGTGTAGCAGTTGTATGAATTCAGTTACATGACCCCAGTCAACTGTGCAAAATCATCTACACTTGTATGGGATGTCGGTCACATATACTAGGTGGGTTCATCATGGTGAAGCTGTGAACATCAATGTTATTGACTACGTGGAAGCAGCAGATCACCATCTTGATCTGCCTGATGCTCAGGTGGAAGAGGAGGAGGAGGTGGTGGTGGCGGAGCCAGTGAGTTTGACCAACATTGAAACAATGCTACGAAATGCTCTTGCATTCCGTGAACTTTCACCTGCAGAAGAAAAACAGTGGGCCCGCATGTTGGAACAATGCAACGTTGCTGTCACCCCAGGAAATAAGCTGTCAGTATTCTCAGCTACGATCACCTTTCTTCAGGTGAAGACATCTGAGCGGATGACCAACAAATCATTTGATGTGATGTTGGCTGCTTTCCGCGAATCTTTCCCAGATGCGTCTGAGCTGCCACACACCTACAGTAAAATGAAGAATTTCCTTCGTGCAGTTGGAATTGGATATGATATGATCCATGTTTGTAAGAATAATTGTGTTCTGTTCTGGAAGGATTATGCCAACTTAAGTGAATGCCCAAAATGCAAATCATCAAGATGAAAAGATGGCGATGCTGTGAAGAGGATTCCTCATAATGTTCTGAGACATTTTCCAATTATACCAAGATTGCAGAGGTTGTTTCATGATGCTGAAACAAGAGAGGATGTACTGTGGCATTCTAGGAACCAGGAGTACAGAGATCAGAATGTAATGAGCCATCCATCTCATGGTAGTGAGTGGAAAAGCTTCAATGATAAACACAAAGAGTTTGCTGCTGACCCGAGACACATTAGACTTGGCTTAGCTTCAGATGGATTTAACCCATTTGGCCACCAGAGCGCCACATATAGCAAGTGGCCAGTGCTTGTTATCCCTTACAACATGCCTCCAAATGTCGGCACCAAAGAATCAAACTACATGATGGCCTTGCTCATCCCAGGTCCAAAAAGTCCTGGAAAGGATTTTGATTTGGCCATGGAGCCTCTTGTGGAGGAACTTCAACAGCTATGGAAGGGTGTTCTCACTCGAGACCTATATAGCAGCCCACCAGCTGATTTCTTTCTGCATGCTGTTATAATTTGGTGCATCCATGATTATCCGGCTTTGGGCACTATGTCAGGGCGAACGACACATGGTTACAATGCATGTGTTCGCCGTGACAGGAATCCGCTGTCATACGCAATACTTAGCAAGATCTGTTACATTAGACACCGCCGTTTCCTTGCCAAGGACAAGCCGCATCCTAGAAAATACCGAAGACATGTGTTCAATGCAAAGCATGAAAACCGTGATGCGCCAAAGAGGCTCACCGCCGATGAGTTGCAAGTGGAATTAGAGAAGGTCAGGCATATTACACCAGGAAACCATCCTGGTATTGGTAGCGGGAAAAGGAAGCATGGCAGGGTAGAAGATAGATTATTGTTTACCCGCAGGTCCACTTTGTGGGACTTGGAGTATTGGAAAGATTTGGATCTGCGGCATAATCTTGATGTGATGCACATCGAGAAAAATATATGTGACAGCATTATCGGCACACTTCTTAATATTGAAGGCAAGACGAAAGATGCCTTAAAATCTAGGATTGATTTGACACACCTGGGTATCAGAAAGGATTTGCAGGTGCAAGATGAAGGTAAACCACGGGATATGGCACCAGCTGTGTACGTCTTGGACAAGGTAAAAAGAAAAGAATTCTGCAGCTTATACATCGTAATCTACTAAACTTGCAGCACATTCTTATATATTTAGATGTTTGATGCGATCACTATGTTGTGCAACATCTACAAAGAGGAGTTACTGCCGCAAAATCCAAGAAACATTGACAAACTGGTTATGGCAGGATTTGCGAAATGGTTCAAGAACCATGTAAGATTTTGAAGTGCACTGTCAGTTTTTTTAATATATTGAGTACATAAGATGATCAGCTTGTCTATTTTCTAACCATAGGTTAAGAAGATGCGGGAGGATGGGCAGGCAGTTGATGATGCCCTTTACTCACTAGCAATGGGTGCGTTGTTGGAGATGTGCGCTACAACACCCTTGCACGAGACGAAGGCAGGAAGACACAAAACAGTGCCATCATTAGCACGGATCCGTATGACAAAGAGATAACTGAAATGTATGCTAACATAACAGACATTGTTCAGTTGCAGTATATCTCCAGTTTCGAGGATCATCGGTGTGTGGTTCTGCTGTGCTGTCGTTGGTATAACCTGTTTTCTAGGATCGCAAAACCCAGAGCTGATGATTATTTCAAATCCATCAATGTCAAGGCGGCGTACCAGACCAACGAGCCTTTTATTTTGGCAAATCAAGCAACACAGATATTTTTCTTGGAAGACACATTTGCACGTAGCGATGACTGGAGAGTATTGCAAAGGTTTGAGCAGAGGAATTCGTTTAATGAAGTTGCACAACAAGATGATGCTTACACTGCTCCTGATGTACAAGATAATACAGATGTTCCTAATATCTTTGAGAACCATCACGTCAATGACGCCGGCGAAAAGATTGCCTGTCGTGCTGTGGACATACAAGAGTTGATCAAGAAGAAGCCAACGTTCAAGGACGTTGAGGACGAAGAAGAAGATGACACCGTGGGGAATTACGATTCAGACTCATACACATGGCGAAGATGTTGACGCTGCTGCTGCGGATGATGATTACATTGCTTTTGTCGTATTTGCCTGTCAGAAGACGTTTTTTATCTACTATGTGAAATTGTGTTTGCTATGACAACTGAAACCTGATGAACATGTTGTTTAGTATTTTGCTGTGAGAACATCACTTGTTATGTATGCTGATTTGTGTTTGGTGATTGTATGACAACTAAAACATGATGACATTGTTGTTTAGTTGTACTCATATTTGGCTATGAAACTTGAATTTGATGACATAGTTTGCTGTTGGACTGCAATTTGCTCGACGTCTTCGAATGAGAACAAAGCTGACCCGACAGGGCCTCTGCTATTTATTTATTTATATGAGCAAAAGGGGATACCCCCTGATTTCCATTAATAGAAATCATTAGATGTTCACAACACTACGCCCAGCCTGCTACACAGGCTTCATTCATTACTAGTTTTAGCAAAGTGCTCATGTCGTAGCCACTGAATACATCACGAGTGCTACATACACTGCAAATAAAGAGACAATCATCCTACAGAGCACATCGATTTTGCCCATTATCTTCACAAGCTCTTTCATCTCCTCATTGCTATCAAGGCCGTTCAGCAGCTGTTGCTTGGCCATGATCAGAGGAACTGCATCTTTAACCTTCTGCTCTGCATCTTCCTCTTCTGCCGTTCCTTCAGTTACTTGTCCAACACCCCAACCTGCTGGTATTGGGATTCCTCGGCTAACCAAATAATCAGCGTAGTTGCATTCCCCCACATCAGCAACTTCCCAGAAATACAAATCACACGAATCTTCCCTTTTCTGCACGAATCAAATTGGAAGATCATCAACCAAACTATTAAAAAAATCAGCAACTAAAAGCAGCAGAACAACACTTAAACATATTATTACCCCATGATTCGGGCATTTGTAGAAGACTCGGCCAGGGTTGCGTATTATGGTTGAGACGCGACGGATGACTCTGCGTGATTTGCAGCAGTGGCACCACACCAACGGCAGCGGGTTGCGATGAGCAATCTGCTGCGGTGCGCGTGCCGGCGGGGGTGTGATGAGACCCACAGGCGATGGTACGGGTGGCGACTTGGCGCATATCTGGTTGTTGCATGCTGAAGAGAAGGTGGATGAGCAGCCAGCGGACATGGTTGTTGCGGCCAGAGCTTCTGATGCTAGGAAGAGTAAGTAGAGAAGAGGAGAAGCGAACGTTGGATATGTTAGTTTCATTACTTGCAGAGTAGCATAGCACCATATATAGTCATAGTGTAGGTTTGGATTCGAACCAGCTACAGGAGGGACCTCCTTGTTTTGCGAAAAAAATTATTTCTCCACCTGACAGCTGGGACCCACCGGCTGTATCTTCGCATGGAAGGAAGTGCCTCCTTGTTTTGTGAAAAAAATTATTCATCCCGTTGACAGCTGGGACCCGTCAGATTTGGTGACTGACTTGTGGGCCTACTAAGCGGACGTGTACGCACGACTTTGTCAACTTAATCAACAAATGATTCTAGCAGCTGGACCGTTGGATGTTAATCCAACAACCGTGCTCCTTCTTCAACCTCTGTTCTTGCTCCTGTCTCCCGTGGGCGGCACCGCGGCTGTGCTGCCGTGCACCCAAACCAGTGAAGTTTCCCACTCCTCTCCATTTGCGACTCCACTGCCCCGTCTTCCCCATCTCTGGGTCGTTCCAGTCTGGGTGCGCTCGGCACGGTGTGGTCAACGTGGTCAACAACCGAGAGTCATCGGAAGATGACTGTACGTGAGAGGCTGACAGTGGGGACGCACCACGCCCATGGACGCATGCATGCAACGGAACACGGCGAGGTCAACGTGGTCAAGGAACGACTTCCATCGGAAGTATACTGTACGTGGAGAGTCTCAGCTGGGTCCACGGCCGCAGCAAGTAAGTGCCTCCTTATTACGCGGAAAATAATGATTCCTCCAACTGACAGCAGGGACCCACTGGACGGGCCATCGTATTTTGTGAAAAAACGTTTGCCCCCTGACTGCTGGGACCCACCTGACGGGCCACCGTATTTTGCGAAAAAAACGTTCCCCCCGCTGTCAGCTCGGACCCACCGAAAGTGCCTCCTTATTACGCACAAAAAATGAATACTCCCCCGGCTAGTTGGGACCCACCTTGGTGGGAGGCTGACTTGTGGGCCTACTAAGTTGACGGGGACGAAGGGCTTTGTCAACTTAGTCAATATGAACGATTCTAGCTCCAGTGACCGTACGATGTCCATCCAACAGCTGTAGTGCTTCTTCAACCTCTGGTCTTCTTGCTCCAGCCGCCCAAAGCAGCGCCGGTCGTGCCGCATGCTCCTGCCTCCCGTGGCCGGCTGTGCTGCCGCGGAGGCCTCACCGCCCCCTACTATTCCCACCGCTGGCAGGCCCTGCGGCGACGGCAGCCTCACACCGCAGCCGAACCAGTGAACCCTCGTACTCCTCTCCGCGCGGCCTTCCACTGCCGCGTCTTCCCTGGCTCCGCGTCGTCCCCTTCCTAGGCCTCGCCGTCGTCCACTGCCGTGGTGCTCTCCGCGCGGCGTGGTCAACGTGGTCAAGGAACGACTTCCATCGGAAGAGTACTGTACGTGGAGAGGCTGACAGCTGGGTCCACGGCCACAGCCCAGTTTTTTTGTGATTTGCCAAGTAAGTCGCTTTGTCAGGCCTGTTGGGCTGCAAATCTTTCAAGACGAGGAGAGCTTTCATTCGGCTGGCCGAGAAAATGGCCCATCAGTAATGAGAAATGGGCTGTACATTTTTAAAACACATCAAACCGGCAATTAGTTTCAAATATCTTTTTTTTCATTTCAAGATTTTAAATTACATTAATTTTTATGCGTGGAGAATTTGTTGGATTTTATATTGATATACATTTATTTTTAAAATCAGTTTGAATGTGAGTCAAAATTTCGGGATTAAAAACAGTTCGGACCGCACCGAAATATGCAAAATTTCGTATAATTTTTTAACTGTGGCCACAATATGGGCTGTAATGCTAACAAAAAGAATATGAGCTCCAAAAAAACCCTTAATAATTAGCAAATGGGCTGTAAATTATTAGAAATAATGGCAGATGGGTTGTATGCTGTTTTCCATAGATTTGAGGCTTTCCTAAAAAAAGGTTGACGCACAAGCAGTGACTGTTGGATGGCCATCCAACGGCCGTCGTGCTTCTTCAATCTCTGCTCTTCCTGCTCCAGCCGCTCAAACAAGCGCCGGCGGAACTGCCTGCTCCCTCATCCCCGCGGCCGGCTCTGCTACCGCGCAGGCCTCACCGCCCCACCATACTCCCATCGCTGGCCTAGCCATCCCTCTACTCACCCACACCTGCTGTTATTCTCCGGCGACGGCAGACGAACCAGTAAACCCTCGTACAGTCATACTCCCCTCCGCGTGGGAAACAACTGCCGAGTCTTCCTTGCCTCCGTGTCGTTCCCTTCCTAGGCCTCGCCGTCGTCCACCGCCCTGGTGCTCTCGGCGCGGCCTGGTCAACGTGGTCAACGACCGACATGCATCTGAAGTGGACTGTACGTGGAGAGGCCCACAGCTGGGTCCACGGCCGCACGCAAGGAAATGCTTCCTTATTACGCGTAAAATAATGATTCCTCCACCTGACATCAGGGACCCACCGAAAGGGCCTCTGTATTTCGTGAAAAAAATGTTACCGCCGCTGACAGCTCGGACCCACCAGCTATATCTTCGCACGCAAGGAAGTGCCTCCTTATTACGCACAAAAAAATGAATACTCCCCCTGTTAGCTGGGACCCAATATAGTGGCAGGCTGACTTGTGGGCCTACTAAGTTGACGGGGACGGAGGGCTTTGTTAACTTAGTCAATATGCATGATTCTAGCTCCAGTGACCGTACGATGTCCATCCAACGGCCGTAGTGCTTCTTCAACCTCTGGTCTTCTTGCTCCAGCCGCCCAAACCAGAGCCGGTCATGCCTCGTGCTCCTGCCTCCCGTGGCCGGCTGCGATGCGGCGGAGGCCTCACCGCCCCCTACTACTCCCACCGCTGGCCAGGCCATCCCTCTACTTACCCACACCCCCTGTTATTCCGCGGTGACGGCAACCTCACACCGCAGCGAACCAGTGAACCCTCATACTCCTCTACGCGTGGGCATCCACTGCCGCGTCTTCCCCGGCTCCGCGTCGTCCCCTTCCTAGGCCTCGCCGTCGTCCACTGCCCTGGTGCTCTCAGCGCGGCGTGGTCAACGTGGTCAAGGAACGGCTTCCATCGGACATGGACTGTACGTGGAGAGGTTGACAGCTGGGTCCACGGCCGCAGCAATGAAGTGCCTCCTTATTACATGCAAAATAATTATTCCTCCACATGACAGCGGGGACCCACCGGACGGGCCATCGTATTTCGCGAAAAAAACATTTGCCTCTGACTGCTGGGACCCACCAGCTACATCTTCGCATGCAAGGAAGTGCGTCCGGGCAAAAAAAAGATTCACCCCTTGACTGCTAGGACCCACCAGCTACATCTTCGCAGGCAAGGAAGTGCCTGACAGTCGGGACCCACCTAGTCGAAGCATACGTAGCGTTGTCATTCCGGTCGCGAACGTGTACATACATATATACTGGTGGATGTAGAGGCGCGCACGTGTCGTAGTAGAGGCGCGTACGTGTCGTAGTAGAGGCGCGCACGTAGCATGTACACGTACGTACAGCGGCCAGGGTGCAAGAAAGAAAATACGGCCACGTATGTGTACATACGGGCGGGGTCTCGAACGCCTACTCGCACATATGTACGACCAGGGCTCGTGTACATGGCTGGGTCGGAACGGAGAAACAACGTCGTCGTCGTGTTCATGGGGAGGCAACGGAATGCGTCGTGTTCATGGGAAGGCAACGGAATGCGTCGTGTTCATGGGGAGGGGTGTGGCGTACCACAAAACGGAGGAAACGGACCTCCTACGGTCGAAACGGGGGTCCTGTTGATCGGGAGGAGTGTGGCGTACCGGAAAACGGAGGAAACGGACCTCCTACGGTCGAAACGGGGGTCCTGTTGATCGGGAGGGGTGTGGCGTACCGCAAAACGGAGGAAACGGACCTCCTACAGTCGAAACGGGGGTCCTGTTGATCGGGAGGGGTGTGGCGTACCGCAAAACGGATGAAACGGACCTCCTACGGTCGAAACGGGGGTCTTGTTGATCGGGAGGGGTGTGGCGTACCGCAAAACAGACGAAACGGACCTCCTACGGTCGAAACGGGGGTCCTGTTCATCGGGAGGGGTGTGGCATAGCGCAAAACGGGACTCCACGGGATACTGTTCATCTCCACCGTCGACCTCCTCCAGCCTCCACGGGCTCCTGTTCATCCAGCCTCCACCGCGCGCTACTCCACCGGCTACTGTTCAACCACCCCTCCACCGTCTACTGTTCATCCAGCCCTCCACACCACGGGGTCCTGTTCAACCACCCCTCCACGGGCACCCCTCCACCGTCTACTGTTCATCCAGCCCTCCACACCACGGGGTCCTGTTCAACCACCCCTCCACGGGCACCCCTCCACCGTCTACTGTTCATCCAGCCCTCCACCACACCACGGGGTCCTATTCATCCAGAGGCAACGCCACCGCTCACTGTTCATCAACCCCCCCCCCCCCCGCAACACGCACTGTTCATTCCAGAGGCAGCATCGACCGGCTTCAGTTAGCAGCAGTAGCGAAGGAATCGCTCGATCGGGTTCAGTTAACAGCCATCGATCGATCGCTCGGGTTCAGTAACGCGTAGCCTACAGTGCAATCGCTCGGGTTCAGTTAGAGCCCAACGCCTCGCTCGGGTTCAGTTAGAGCCAATGCCTCGCACACACGCGCGTACGTGTACGAGAGAAACGCGCATCGCTCGGCCCCCGACCTCCCACCGTAACCGGGAACTCCCCGAAATTTTCCTCGCCCTCGCTTCTACCACGGTTTTTTCGTCATGGACGGCCCAAAGAATATCATGCAGCTGCGTCTCCAGCCCGCCCAGGACGAAAAGCCCATTTTCTGTCATGATTTTTTGTCATATAAGTAGGAGCCCACCACATCTATGATGATACCGGGTTTTGTCACAATTATCATCATAGAAGTGTCATATGTATGACAGAAAAAAATTTCGTTCGGCCCAAAATGTCATGGATGTGTCTTTTTTTGTAGTGTTTGCGGTCTTGATCTTGGCGTTGCTCTGGCCGTCTTGAGCTTCGGTTTTACCTCGGTTCACCTCCCCTACTCTGCTTGGTGTGGCCGCGGGCACGGCTCCGACTGTCCGTGCACAGGTAAAGGGGTACAAAGGTGCGCCCCTTCTTTTGTACACCGACAGGAGCCCCCGGGCCTGGGCCACACATAAGCACGACACGTTATTGGGCCAGGCCCAAAATGGTGCGCGGGCAGGCAGGGCGGTTTTTACCGTGGTAAAACTTTTCCACGCATTGTGCTTCCCACGACCCGCGCGCGACGTGGAGGGGTGCGCGTGACGTGGGCGGCATGCGTGGGACGGTTCCCGCACGCATGCGTCACATCGCAGTAAATGGGCAGCGCGACCCGCACCATCCCCATAAAAAGGGATAACCGCGGGCGCACTGTTCCTTTTACCCTTCGCGCAATCCCAATCTCGGAAGCCTCCGCTCGCCTTCCTCTTCTTCCCCAAGCTTCTCTCTTGCTCGCCGCCGTTGCGTTCCCGCCGTCCTCTGTTTCTTGCCCCCCTCTCCCAGCCGCCATGGCGCCAAAATCCACCAAGGGCAAGGGAGTGGCCAAGGATGCCGGAGCGGCGGAGCCGCCGAAGAGTGCGTTGGCGGTGCAGCGGACGCAGTCCGCCTTCTTCCCCTCGATAGTTGATGTTTTCGAGCTCCGGGAAGCCTTCAAGCCCCTGTGGGGGGTGAAGACGGGGGGAGAGAAGTCGAGGCATCTAGCCACGCGTGTCATCCCCGCCAACTGCGCCGAGGCTGCTCCAAATCGGTACCCCTTCTTTGTCGACTATTTTTCCTGCGGGCCTTGTCCTCCCTTCTTCGATTTATTCAGTGACATCATGCACACCTTTGGCTTCCTCCTCTTGGATTTTACCCCGAATGCGGTGGCGTGCATGGCCCTTTTCGCGCACCTCTACGAGGGTTTCGCCGGGGTGCACCCCAACGCGGCGCTCTTCCGCCATTACTTCTTCCCTCGGATCCAGGCGGGAGGCGCCATTTCTGGTTGCATCACCTGGATCCCAAGGTCCAAGGGAGCATACCCGGATGGCGCCATGAAGGAGAGGAGGGAAGAATGGCGGGGCCAGTGGTGCTGGATTGAAGAGAAGGACCCGCCAGCGTTCTGTGAAGTTCGCCGGGTGCCGCCGGTCCGCAGAAGCGATTGGAGCGACGTCGACGCCGACGACGAGAAGCTCACGGTTGCCACCACTAGGATCCTTCGGTTCACCGAGGCCGGGCTCACCCTTGAGATGATCGGGGCGGACTTCATCCGCCGCCGGATCGCTCCACTACACAACAAGGGGAGGCCGACCTGGCTCTTTACGAACCCCGCCGACGTCATGCGGCTTTGCCCTGGCCTCGAGCACAACTTCGCAGTGATGGGGCACGCCCATTTCTGCCAGCGGCTCTTCCAGCTCGATGTGGGCCGCGACGGCGAGGTCAAGCGGACCGGCAAGGCCGCGAGGGCCGCCGCGAAGGCCGGCAAGGTCTTCAAGGGGCCTTTGTTCAAGCTGCCGGCGGGAGTGGTCCCGCTGTGCAATAATTCACGCCGGACCGAGATCATCGCCATGATGCCGTACTGCAACACGCATGGCCCTGACCTGAGCTGGAAGGAGCCGGGGGACATCGAGGTGCAGCAGTTCTTTGACACTCTGCACGAGGGGTACATCAACGCCAACGCCGAGCGGCTGCTCGTCCAGGACAACACCCAGGCGGAACTGGACCACATCGCCACCAGGGCGAGGGAGGCGCAGCTTGCCGAGGAGGCCGGCAGCGCTGGTGGTGTGGAGGACAAGGCCGCGACGGCCGCGGAGGAGGAGGAGCTCGCCCGATGGGCGGCGGCCGCCGGGAAAGCCAGCAGCGCCGGCACCAAGGCTCCTCTGGTTGAGGATGCGGCCGACGAGTCGTCGTCGGAGGAGGCCGGGGCTGTTGACCCTCCGGCCACGGGGAGAGGGCGAGTCCTGTGACGGGCCACTTTCGGCGAGCTGGTGCGGCCCGCCAGGGCCGCGCGGCGGCCAAAGTCCCCGGAGGAGTCCGCGCGTCAGACGAGGGCCGCGGCGGTGAAGAAGGTGGTGAAGGCCGCGGCAGTGAGGAAGAAGGCATCTGCTTCTTCTTCGTCCAAGCGCACGCAGACTCCGCCCTCCTCCCCTCCTCCGGCAGATGTCGACGCGGGGGTCACTTTTGACTTCGGATCCCTCAGCCCGAGGAGGAAGAGGAAAACAGCAGAGGAGGAGGTGGACGACGAGTAAGTATCTGGCTTCTTCCCGTCATCTCTGTCTCCTCAATCTGTGTCGCTTGTCTTGACTTGTTTTCATCTTTGCAGGGACGCGGAGACGCTAGCCCAAAGGGTGAAGAGGGCCAAGACCTCGGCGGGCGGCCAGCCCCCGGCTGGTACTTCGAGGGAGCCACTGGTGGTGTTGAGTAGCCTGGACAGCAGCCCCCGGCATAGCCCCCAGTGTAAGTTCATCACTCTCCCGTCGTGGACATGTGTCAGGGGCACGACACTTTGGTGCTGACCTTGCCAGGTATGCAGGAGGAGAGCAGCAGCAGGAGGAGCCGCAGAGGGCTACTCCCAAGACGCCGCCCCGAGGGGCGTCCCCGGCAAGGGCGCCAAACACCGAGCACACGCACATGGAGGAGGAGGAGGAGAACTTGGGTGCTGGTGGCTTCGCCTCGGCGCCAGATGTTGGCGGGGAGGGGACTTCTGCTTCCCAGCCTGGCACTGGTAAGTCGTCCGCCCTTCGTCTCTGCTTTTTCTCTTCTTTTTGAATCTTTGATCTTGGCTCTACCCCACCCTCTTCTTGATATCCAGATCCTCTCTCGGCGGACCGGGAGGACCTGGACACCGTCATCGAGGATGTGGCCAAGGACGCCGCGGCGGAGGCCGAGAAGATCCCCGCCAAGGAAAACGCTAGTGGCGCTGCTGAGGGCGCCGCCAAGGGGCCCGCCGGGGGGGTCGGCAAGGCCGCCGCTGAGGAGACCGGCAAGGGGCCTGCCGGGGAGGCCGGCAGGGCCGCTACCGAGGAGGAGGAGGAGGTGGCTGATGACCAGCCTTCCCCTTCTGTTGCTTCCGGCTCCGGCAAGTACCTGAGGGTGAGTGACGACTTGTTCGTCCACCTTCCAGGTGCGTCGAGCACCAGGACGCCCGTCGAGGGAGAGGTGTTCGACGACGAAGTTCTTGCCGCCGCTGGGCTTGAGGTCGTCGACGAGCCGAGTGTTGGTGGCGACGGCTCCCAGGAGGAGCGGTTGCTCCAGGCCATGGGTGCCAACTTCCGGAGGCTCCAGGCGCTCCACCGTGCCCGTCTGGACAAGTCAGGTCCAGGACGGTGGTGGTGGAGAAAGCGGAGGCGGACCTCTAGAAGCGCGTCATCGAGACGCAGGACTGGTTCCACCAGGCTCACAAGGAGCTGAGGACCGCCCAGGGCGAGCTGGCCAAGCGCGACGTGGAGCTCACCATGAAACTAGCCGACGTCGAGAAGGCCCAAGAGACGGCGAAGAACTTGGCCGCCGCCGCCGAAGCTGCTCGGACCCAACACGAGGCCGCACTAAACTCCCAGGAGGAGGACCTTGCCGCGCGCAAGAGGAAGCTTGCCGCCATGCTTCGCGGCAAGGATGAAGAGGTGGGGAAGCTTGTCTTGCAGCGGACCAGTGAGCAGGAGTAGAGGCACAAAGAGGCGCTCGATGCCCAGCCCAGGTTCACGCCGACAAGGTGAAGGAGCTGGAGGTGGAGTGGGACGAGCTGAAGGAGCAGGCCCTGAAGCTGTCCCAAGCGAATGACATGCTCAACGGCGCCCTGACGGAGGCGCAGGGCGCGACCATCAGCAAGGCCGGGGAGCTCTCCGAGGCCAACAAGTCCATCAAGGACCTCATGCTGAAGCTGGAGGGCCTTGAGGGGATGCTCACGGAGGCCAAAGCCCGGGAGGGGGCCCTGGCCAAGGAGCTGGAGACCGAGAAGAAACTGTAGAAGAACGAGGCTGCCGAGCATAAGGATTTCAAGGAGGTCGTGAACCGCTGGATCGGCCGCCTCGAGGACGTCGCCGGCAGGATCACCGCGCAGCTGGCTACCATGGGGATGCCAAGCGTGAGGTACACCCCAGAGCGCAGCGGGACCACCAACGCCAAGCTGACCTTGTTCTTCGAGTGCGTTCTCGGGGCTCTGGAGCAGCTTCACGCCAACCGGGCGGCCTCGCTGGCCGACGAGGCCCGGAGGCTTTGCCAGGGCGCCATGACCAAGGTTCTCACCAAGGTGGCATACTGGTACCCCGACCTTGACTTCAACGTCACGCTGGAGAGCTTGCCGGAAGATACTGACCTCGCGCCGCTCAGGGAGCGCATCAAGCCCATCATCAGCCGTGTCGGCGGAATTCTGAGGGTGGAGGGCCAGTGCCGGGATTAGGCACCCCGTTTCTTTTTGTTGCCGCAAGTTCGCAACCAAGATGATTTTTATCTTTAGTTAGAACTGCGGCAACAAGTGATGTAATATAACTTCTGCAGTACTTTTAATATTATGCATGTTATTTTCCTGTTTGATTTCCTTTGTATGTCCACCCTACGTTAACTGGGTAGGTTCGCCGGCGCGTAAACCCAGGGCGGCGTCTTGGGGACGGATCCCCATTGGCCTGCCGGGTGAGCTTGCTGCCAGGCGAACCACGTTATCGCCCTTAGCGCGGCCGCTCGAACTGTCGAGCTTAACTCGAGTCAGAATCGAGAGCGTTGCCAAGTGCGGAAGGCTACCCCGCCACCCTCGACGCGGCCGCTTGAGCTGTTGAGAGGACTCGAAATAGAACAAGGGTGTTGCCAATTGCGGGAGGGCCCCTTTGCGTGCAGGTTTTTCATACATAGGCAGGATCTCCGAGGATGATAACCTTATATATAAGAGGAAATAACTCAAGGATCTGAATGACTTAGCTTTTCCGTCGCCGCGCTGGCGCCCTTCACGTTCGCAGGCGGGGCCCTTTTCTCCTGGCCGTCTCCTTCTTGGGAGCCATGGAGACGAAGAACTGCTAGGCTAACTACTAGACCAGATTCTCACAATTGCGCCCCTACCTGGCGCGCCAAAGATGTCGGTGTGGAACGACACCTACGGGATCACAAGAATCCCTACTACGGTTGCCGGGGCGCAGGGTTGCGAGAAGAGCAGGATTAGTAGCCAACACAAGGATTGTTTACCCAGGTTCGGGCCGCGAGGATGCGTAAAACCCTAGTCCTGCTTTGGTGGGTGTATTTCAGAGAGTTCTCGAGCTCTCGAACTAGTTATGGTGGGGTGTGTGGTTCCAAAGAGCCGAATCCTTCTCCAGTATGCCATGGGCCTCCTTTTATAGTCGAAAGGGGCTGCCACAGTGGCATGCAGGAGGTGGAAAGGCGTACAGTATTGTGAGCTTATCGCTCGTATTACAGGACAAGACACATTTAATGCGCCGCTGAGGTGTCCCCTAGCTTTATCGGGGACGGGGGCGAGGCCCGTCCCGTCCGTCGCCGCTCCTCCTCGCTTCGACACGCGCCCTGGCCAGCGATGCGTGCGGCGCCATGTAGGCAGGCAGGCAGCTGGGGTGGCGCGGTGGTGGAGCCTTCACGAAGATCTGCATGCTGCCACGCAGACGCTTGATGAGTTGGCCTGGGAGCTGCACGTTGCCACGCAGGTGCCTGCTCAGCTGGTTGAGCTGGCAGCTGCATGCGAACGGCGGCGGAGACTTGGTTGGTGCGGGCCTGGCAGTAGCCCTGCTGGCGCCCTTGGCGAGGGCCTTGCCAGGTGGCCCGACAAGGGTCTTGTCGTGGCGCGCTGTCGTCCCCGGCAAGGATCTTGCCGGGGGTCTTGTGGCCTTCCTCGGCAAGGATCTTGCTGAGGGCTGTTGTCTTTTAATCCTCATCTGATCTTGAACATTCCTTGGTCTTGACAAAGATCTGCATGCCACCATGGAGGTGCCTCCCGAGCCCTAGTTCCAACGTGGTTGGCTGAGTTGGAACCCGTGGGCTCGAGGGTGGCTCACTCCGCTGGTGTGGGCGAGCTGCCCCGGCAAGGGTCTTGCCGGGGCCGCTGAGGCTGCCCCTGACAAGGATCTTGCCGGGGGAACCTGCTTCGCCTCTCTACTTCTTTGCGGTCTTGATCTTGGCGTTGCTCTGGCCGTCTTGAGCTTTGGTTTTACCTCGGTTCACCTCCCCTGCTCTGCTTGGTGTGGCCGCGGGCGCGGCTCCAACTGGCCGTGCATAGGTAAAGGGGTACAAAGGTGCGCCCCTTCTTTTGTACACCGACAAAGGCCATCTCGGTGAGACCGAGATCCATATTGGTGTGAGCGAATTGTTAGGGTTTCTGGCAGTTGCTATGTCATATGAACTCGGTGGCTCTGGATAGAAAGAATCGGTGGGGTCGAGTTGGAGTTTAGGGTTTTGACATATTTGGAATGAGAAAGTGGTTGAGGGCTTTGGAGCAATATCACTAAGCATTTTGAGCAAGTAGACCATTAAGCAACACCTCATCCCCTTTTAATAGTATTGGCTTTCCTATGGACTTAATATGATCTTGGATCACTAAAAATGAAATGAAGAGTCTTGAGCTTTTGCCCATATGTGTCCTTATCATTCTGAGGGGTCCACATCTCTAGTCCATGCCATGCCATTCATTGAACTTTCTGAAATATTAAACTTGAATGGATATTAGTTCAATGAGCTATATGTTGTTATGAATTACCAAAACCACCCGGGGATTAGTTGCACTTTAAACTAGATAAGAGCATATTCATCACGTTCTACACTAAGCATATCACATTATACACACTAAGCATATCATATCACTACATACTAGCTAAGAGCATTCATCACGTTCTACACTAAGCATATCACATTATTACACACTAATTAAGCATATCCTCAAATTCCATACTAAGCATATATATATATATATCACAACACATTAATTAGTACACCAAGCATATCACATTACTACACACTAAGCATATCCTCAAATTCTACACTAAGCATATATATATATATCACAACACATTAGTACACAACATATCACATTACTACACACTAAGCATATCACATTACTACCCACACTAAGCATATCACAACATTAGTACACATTACTACAAGCATGTCACAACTAAGCATATATATCACATTACTACAAGCATGTAACAACTAAGCATATATATCATCAAATTTCAACACTAGGCATATCAAATTTCTACACTAACAAGTAACATACCATGACATGGCGGTCAACATTTGTCCTTGTCAGGCGGGTCACGAATGGCTTCCCGACGTAGTCATCACGTGGAGGAAGTATGCACTAGAGGTTGCCTGATTCGTCCTCGCTTAACCTGATTCTTTGGCATAGAGGGCTTCATCAAGTGGGTCATCATCTTCGTCCTCCGTTGATGTAGATAACAGCCAGCCTTGGAGTTTTTCTTCTGAAGGAAAAGCTGATAAGTTCACTCCAGTGAGATGCATGTGGGCGATGAAACGATTCCATTCATCTCCTCCAAACTGGGATATTTTTCGTCCCTTGTGGACCTCCATAGTGCAGCCCCCCCTGGAGAGTCGAAGATCACAGTGTCTCCAGTAATGAGCTCATTGAACTCCAATCTCACATTGCAAGGGATGATATGTGTAAAAAAACCAAAAAACAAACACATTGCATTACGGGAAATACCAAGAAAAAACAAAAGAACAAACTGTTAGAATGTTCATGTAATGTGTTATCGCTGCAGGAACAAAGTATGGCTGGAAGTAGATGCCAAACAGCGTGCCACTTGCAAGGTCGGTTGCACACCTTGACTTGCACACTGGACGTGGTGGCGGATGTTCCCTTCTACATAAAGTATAATTGAAACTAAGTGTATAATCACTTTGTACACTAGTAAATCAATTTATACCAAACATAATTAATTGGAGTTCATTTTACACAAAACATATTGAAAACTAAGTATATAATTCTACACTAGTAATTGCATACACAAATAAACAAAATCCACGAAGGGAGACACACAAGTAATCGGATTATAATCAAAATGCATTATAAATATTGGATTCTACACAATACCAATTGAATTATCACTAGCTACAATTTAATTCACAGTAGGAGCCTCTCCTACTGTTTCAGTGGTAAAAATATATTATCACTAGCTACAATTTATACACAAAGCAATCTATGTAACTAACTTTGGATTCTACATGACACAAAGCAATTCATGATATATATACTAAAATTTCTACACAAATTAAAGCAATCCCCTAATCAACTACATGAATCCCAATGGATCTGGGCGGCGTGTCCGCGAACGGAGGACGTGGGAGAGTGGAGAGGAAGGAGACGCGATGGAAGGAGTAGTGGATCTAACCTTGGTGCCAGCGAGGGGCGGCGACGGGGCGGCAATGGGGCGTCGACGGGGCAGCGACGACGGCTTTGGTCTCGGGGGAGGGGTGTGAAATGAGAGAGAGCGGTGACTTAAGTCTTTTACTAAGTTGACTCAGATAGGTTATCGCTGGCGTTGGGAGAAAGGGCAACCCCATAGCTAATAACAGGCCAAATAAAAAAAGACTAAGATTAATGAAAGACTTGACAAAATAAAAGACTCAAAATTTGGACTGGTAGTAAAGAAATAAAATTCCTAAATTGATAAAAACAGTAAATTAATGATGACAAAAGGCATAATATAATTTTATTATTATTTTGTGACTAGTATAATAACTAAATACTTAAAACACTTGATCAAATGGGAAAAGTGTTTCTGGCGTGCAAAGCAGACGAACGTCAGCACTAACAAATTAACTATGACGTGCAAATAAAAGCAACGCCACCAGTGCGTTCCAAACAATGAGTGCATATGGGCCAACAGATTTGTGGTGTTTCAAAATAAAAACAACGCCAGCACTAAGGATGTAAAGCTGACGTGCTGATTTGGCCTACGCCAGCACTATTTGGAAAAAATAGTGCTGGCGTTGATGTAGTTGTGGCTAGCCGTTTTTCCACTAATGAACTAAACCCCACATGGTATGTTTCAATGATTTTTTCAGAAACAACTTTAATGCTAGATGAGGCAATTTTAGTGCTAAGCAGAAGCAACTCCACTCCGTTAAAAATAACTAATTAGCAATAATAAGCAACTAACCAATAAGAGAGATCAACTTCAAAACAGAGGTAGATAACATCACATCACCTTTATAAGCAACTTTCCTTATACTAGAGGCAACTTTAGTGCTAAAAATAGGCAACTTCACTATATTTTGTGTCCTAGTTATTTTTGTCTAACATTCTCCTAACTAACTCACCGGTACTTTGAAGTTGTCTATTATTCATGCTAGTATGTTGTTGTTTCTAAATTGCCTATAATATTATGAAGTCGTCTATCTATGGTGCTCTTGTATCTACTATTGCTAGTTATGCTAGGCAACTTGGCGGTGAATCTAGGCAGCTTCAGAGTGTTTGTAGGCAACCTAGAAAAATAATGATAAAAAATTGGCCACTACTGGGCACTGGCGCGCCGGCCCAAACTTCGGCAGGGCGCGCTTGTAGCACGGGTCATCGCCGATTGCGTTGTTGAAGCATGGGTCACCATGGCCCATTACAGCTTTCTACTCGACCGATTCCAGCACCTCTGACTATGGGTAGTAGCTTTTCGCCAAGCCGGTTCCAGCTTTCCTTAGCCTGTCGGTTCCAGCACCACCAGGAGGGGTCACGGCCCATAGTAGCAAAAAGGTATGCGGTTCCAGCATCTACGAGAGCTGTTGCAACATTTTGTTGGGTGTGGTCACCGTGGTCAGCGTTCGTAGTAGCAAAAAATGATGGTGGTTGTAGCACTTTGGATAGCCGATCATAGCATATTTGGATGTTGATTGTAGCACCGCTTGGGTGGCTTGCGCCTAACCTCGCTGTTATAGCACCTCGCCAGTCCGAGCTTTCGTAGGGAGAGAGAAGAGAGAAGGTGCATGCTCGCTGGGGGAGGCCGGGAGCAGGGCGGCCACCACCGATGTGGGGTGAGGATGGTTGGTGGGGAAGGCGGGAAAGAATGGATAAGCCTTGTGCGGGGGAAGGAGGTAGACTTGGACCGCCAGATCGGTTGGGATCGCTTGCGAGACCGGCGGAGTGTTTCGACCGGACTGTAGTACCCAAACATTCCCTAAAAAACTTCACAATATTGCAGGCAAATATTTTCACAAAGTTAGGCAACTAATTACCAATAGCAGGCAACTGGGCATCAATGATAAGAAATTTAGTATTTATAGGAAACTGAACATCAACTGTAGGAAACTTACCATCAACAATATGCAACTAAGCAGCCATGATAGGCAAGTTGGGATAATGTTAGAAAAATTTGTAGGTACACATTGTGCACTGAAGTTGCTTTGTATATAGCACTAAAGGTGCCTTTTGTTTTGTGTGATTTTTCTCGTTCGTTACGCAAACAAACCTAATAGGCAGTCCTACTAGGCCAAAAGTATAAAGTTGCTTCCTTATAGCACTATAGTTGCCTCAATCGCACCCAAAGTTGCCCTTAAAAAAGTTTGACGAAACCTACTCATATGAGATCTAGTTTGAAGAACTCATCATGAGAAATCGAACGGTGAAAACAGAACTGGATTCTGACGCTTGAATCGTAAGTTATGGCTTTTAAGACTTTTTGGACTCCAAATAAATGCACGTAAAGACTAGATCTGAGATGATTTCTTTACTAATGTAGCGAGATCACGTGGTGTACGAGGGAAGGTAGTGCCAAGGGACCAGAGTACTTCCTTTCTTAGAAGTATGTCGGGAGAAATCAGTTGCATTTTTCATATATGGTAGGAGCGCTAGATCACGCGAGTATAGTTGCCTCAATCGCACCCAAAGTTGCCCTTAAAAAAGTTTGACGAAACCTACTCATATAAGATCTAGTTTGAAGAACTCATCATGAGAAATCGAACGGTGAAAACAGAACTGGATTCTGACGCTTGAATCGTAAGTTATGGCTTTTAAGACTTTTTGGACTCCAAATAAATGCACGTAAAGACTAGATCTGAGATGATTTCTTTACTAATGTAGCGAGATCACGTGGGGTACGAGGGAAGGTAGTGCCAAGGGACCAGAGTACTTCCTTTCTTAGAAGTATGTGGGGAGAAATCAGTTGCATTTTTCATATATGGTAGGAGCGCTAGATCACGCGAGTAGGCGCCCGAGCCTTGCTGGCCACAACCCATGTTTTTTTCTTTTCTTTTTTCTTTTTGAGCCAGAATTTCTTTTGGCATGCTGTCTCAGTTCAAACGTTAAAAATCCCAAAACAGAGAGGGGAGCCTGGGATCGAACGGACGACTGACTGTTTGTCAATGCACCTGACTAACCACTTGACACAATTAGACTTGGTGGCTATTATGTAGCTCGGACCTTATGAAGTATCAGCAGTGATAGATCTGAGACTTTTTGAAACATCAAAACATGTCATTTTTTGAAAATAATGAGATTTTTTTAAATGCAAACCTTTTTAAAAGATACAAAATCGAACATTTTTTTGAAAATGGATACCTTTTTGAATCTTCGAATATTTTTTGAAAAACAAGAACATTTTTAAACATGAACATCTTTTGTAAACATCAGCATTTATTGAAAATGGGAACATTTTTTGAAACTCCGAACAAAATTTGAAACTGTAAACAATTAAAATTTGATACCATCCCATGTTAGCAGATAAACAATGCCCCGCCGTTGCATCGTTTGTTTGTTTTGTCTCGTTTTCTTGTTGTTTGTTTGTCATCCATGACACACAGCCTAGAATGACGGGAGCTTCTACTGGGCTGACCCTCTGGTGTAAAACTGACCGCGAGCATCACACGCAAAAAGAATGTGCCGCTTCTACTACGATTCAGACTGCATACCTCCTATGCGGGCACACATCTTGCTACCCACTGCAACCAACGAGATGTCGTGACAAATGAGTAGCACGAGGTCTAAAAAACTAATGGTGGCAGTGTAACTGAACATTACTTGAAAATTGTAAAAAAATTTCAAATTTCAAACACTTTTTTGAAATTACGTACATTTTTTGTCAAACGCGAGCAATTTTAAAAATTCTGTATATTTTTAAATCTATGAAGAAATTTTAAAACTCCTGAACCTTTTTTGAATCCGTAAACAAAACTTGAAAATGATAACATATTTTGAAATTTTGAATATTCTTTAATTGGTGAACACAATTTTTAAGCAAATATTTTTCAAAATTCCTGAACTTTATTTTTGGAAACATGATTTTTTTAATTCATGAACATAACTAGCTTTATATACAAAAGGATATGACTCAAAAGGGTGTGTCTCGTTTTAATAAAACTATGAGATTTCTAAAAAGGTGGGAACTAACTCAATGGGTTGGGAACTAAATATCGTATAAATGGTGGCTTTTCCAAAAATACGAATACATGAAAACTTTGGTTCCTCCGACTCGGTTGCATATCTTTAAAAAAATGGGTCGAAGATGAGTTTGCAACTGGGTTGGGACCAAAAATTAAAAAATAAACAATGTTGACCAGCTAAAAAGGGCCAAAGGCTCACATTTTGCGTATTAAAGATGGATTTATAGCTGGGATAAAAATTGGTCACTCCCCCTAATTGTAGGTTGATGTGAACTTGTAATTGATGGAAATATGCCCTAGAGGCAATAATAAAGTTGTTATTAATATATTTTCTTATTCATGATAAAGGCTTATTATTCATGCCAGAATTGTATTGACCGGAAACTTAAATACATGTGTGAGTACATAAACAAATACCGTGTTCCTAGTGAGCCTCTACTAGACTAGCTCGTTGATCAAAGATGGTTAAGGTTTCCTAACCATAGACATGAGTTGTCATTTGATAATGGGATCACATCATTAGGAGAATGATGTGATGGACAAGACGCATCCGTTAGCTTAGCATATGATCGTTCAGTTTATTGCTACTGCTTTCTTAATGTCAAATACATATTCCTTCGACCATGAAATCATGCAACTCCTGGATACCGGAGGAATACCTTGTGTGCTATCAAACGTCACAACGTAACTGAGTGATCATAAATATGCTCTACAGGTATCTCCAAAGGTGTCTGTTGAGTTGGCTTGAATCAAGATTGGGATTTGTCACTCCGTATATCGGAGAGGTATCTCTAAGCCCTCTTGGTAATACAACATCACAAGAAGCTTGCAAGCAAAGTGACTAAGGAGTTAGTTACGAGATGATGTATTACGGAACGAGTAAAGAGACTTGCTAGTAATGAGATTGAACTAGGTATGGAGATACTGACGATCGAATCTTGGGCAAGTAACATACTGACAGACAAAGGGAATTACGTATATTGTCATAAAGGTTCGACCGATAAAGATCTTCGTAGAATATGTAAAAACCAATATGGGCATCCAGGTCCCGCTATTGGTTATTGACCGGAGAGGCGTCTCGGTCATGTCTACACCATTCTCGAACCAGTAGGGTCCGCACGCTTAACGTTCGTTGACGATATAGTATTATATGAGTTATGTGAGTTGGTGACCGAATGTTGATCTCACGAACATGACGAGGAGCTCCGGAATGGTCCGGAGGTAAATATTGATATATAGGACGATGCTATTTGGTCACCGAAAAGGTTTAGGAAGAACCGGGTATTTATCGGAGTGCCGGAAGGGGTTCTGGGAGGCTACCGGTAAAGCGGTGGGCCTTATGGGCCAAGGGGGGAAGCACACCAGCCCACAAGGGGGCTGGCGCGCCCCTCCACCCCTGCCCACGCACCAAGGAGGGAGGGAAGGAAGGGGGAGGCATCCTAAGGCAGCCAGCCCCCCTTTCCTTTCCCCCATGTTCAAATATGGAAGGGGGCGCAGCTAGGCAGGCCTCTAGGGCAGCCGCCGACCTCTTGCGGTGCCCTAGGGCTGCCTCCTCTCCCCCTCCCCCTCCAGTGTGTGTGTGTGTGTGTGTGTGTGTGTGGAGGGAAAGGGGCAACACACAGCACGATCCCCAAGCCGTGTGTGACGCCCCTCTCCCTGAAGTTCGTCCTCGGTCATATTTTCGTAGTGCTCGGCGAAGCCCTGCGGAGCTAGTTGCATCACCACCGTCACCACGCCGTCATGATGCCAGAACTCATCTACTACTTCGCACGTCTTGCTGGATCAAGAAGGCGAGGACGTTATCGAGTTGAACGTGCGCTGAACGTGGAGGTGCCGTACGTTCGGTACTTGATCGGGCGGATCATAAAGATGTACGACTACATCAACCGCGTACGATCTACGAGGGTACATAGACATATTCTCCCCTCTCGTAGCTATGCATCTCGATGGATAAATCTTGCGTGTGCGTAGAATTTTTTTGTTTTCCATGCAACGTTCCCCAATAGTGGTATCAGAGCCAGGTCTATGCGTAGATGATATGCACAAATAGAACACAAAAGAGTTCCGGGCTGTGATGTTCATACTGCTTACCACCAACGTCTTATTTTGATTCGGCAGTATTATGGGATGAAGTGGCCCAGACCAACCTTACATGTCCACGCACATGAGACCGGTTCCACCAACTGACATGCAACTTGTTTTACATAAAAGTGGCTGGCGGGTGTCTGTTTCTCCTACTTTGGTTGAATTGAATTTGACTACGGCTGGTCCTTGAAGAAGGTTGAAACAACAAACTTGATAATCACCGTTGTGGTTTTGCGTAGGTAAGAACGGTTCTTGCTAGAAGCCCGTAGCAGCCACGTAAAACTTGCAACAACAAAGTAGAGGACGTTTAACTTCTTTTTGTAGGGCATGTTGTGATGTGATATGGTCAAGATATGATGTGATATACGTTGATGTATGAGATGATCATGTTTTGTAATAAGTTCACGACTTGCATGTTGATACGTCCATTTTGCATCGTGTTTTCCTACTGTTATTTATGATGTTTTTATGCATAATAATGCTTTTTGGAGTAATTATAATGCCTTTTCTCTCATAATATGCAAGGTATACACAAAGAGGGAGAATTCTGGCAGCTGGAAATCTGGACCTGGAAAAGCTACGCCAGGCTACCTATTATGCACAACTCCAAAGAAGATGAAACTTTACAGAGAATTTTTATGGAATATATGAGGAATATTGGAGCCAATAAGTACCAAAGGGGGCCCACCAAGTGGGCATAACCCACTTGGGTGGGCCAGGGAGCCCAAGCGCGCCCTGGTGGGTTGTGCTCATCCAGGCCCACCTCCGGTTCCCATCTTCTAGTATATAAGTCATTTTGACCTAGAAAAAAGGAGGGGACTTTCGGGACGGAGCACTGCCGTGTCGAGGCGGAACTTGGGCAGGAGCACTTTTGCCCTCCGGCGGAGCGATTCCACCGGGGAACTTCCCTCCTAGAGGGGGAAATCATCATCATCATCATCATCATCACCACCAACTCTCCCATCTTGAGGAGGGAAATCTCCATCAACATCTTCAACAACACCATCTCATCTCAAACCCTAGTTCATCTCTTGTGTTCAATGTTTGTACTGGAACTATAGATTGGTGCTTGTGGGTGACTGGTAGTGTTGATTACATCTTGTAGTTGATTACTATATGGTTTATTTGGTGGAAGATTATATGTTCATATACAATATGCTATTTAATACCCCTCTGAATTTGAGCATGATTATCATTTGTGAGTAGTTACTTTTGTTGTTGAGGTCACGGGAGAAATCATGTTGCAAGTAATCATGTGAACTTGATGTGTGTTCGATATTTTGATACTATGTATGTTGTGATTCCCTTAGTGGTGTCATGTGAATGTCGACTACATGACACTTCACCATATTTGGGCCTAAGGGAATGCATTGTGGAGTAGTTATTAGATGATGGGTTGCGAGAGTGACACGAGCTTAAACCCTAGTTTATGCGCTATTCCGTAAGGGACCGATTGGATCCAAAAGTTTAATACTATGGTTAGAATTTATTATTAATACTTTTCTCGTATTTTCGGATGCTTGCGAGAGGGTTAATCATAAGTAGGAGGTTTGTTCAAGTAAGAAGGGCACCTAAGCACTGGTTTTCGGCGTTCTGGGAACGGGGGTCCCCAGACTTGCCTGCTTGCGGCCCACGGCGTGGCTCTGCGAGCGGGCCCGTAAGGCCCATCTTCATCAACAAGGCATTCAAGACCCTCGCGAGGGGCCAAGCCTCGCGAGGTGGACGACACAATACCTCCTCAGGAGCGGCCTCGCCAGGCTAGCTTGCAAGGGGCGGAGAGATCAAGGCAAGGCAAACCTCGCGAGGCTCTCGTGACGTGAGCCATGACAATCAAGATCAGGCGGGCGCCAGGCGGGCGCCAGCGCGTGCAGTGTCCTTGTTTCCTCTTTGGTGCTAAGGGAGCAAGCGTAGGCGCGGAGTACCGAGGTGTCAAGCAAAGGTTTCCATATCGGTGCAACGAGACCAAGACCAGCAGGACGACAAGATGGAGGTCACCATGGAGCCCAAGGCGGCGTCACCACCAGAGCCTTTGGCAGGCGAACACTGCTTTTGTCAGGATAAGCTGTACTAGCTGTCCCCTTTCAAATTGGCCGTTGTTGGCTCCCTTCCCGCTCAATATTTGGGGAGAGGACCAGGGCCTCTATAAATAGGACTAGCCACCATAGTAGGGGACGGATTCAGATCATCCTCACCCACACAAGTTCGCCAAGCACAAGAGCACCTCAACCTCAGGAGGCTGTTCTTCCCCTTGTAACTGTTCATCCTCAGCCCGAGAGGCAATCCACCACCACCACACTGGAGTAGGGTATTACACCACAACGGTGGCCCGAACCAGTATAAATATTGTGTTCTTTGTGTTGCGAGTTCATCGAGTTAGTCCGTGAGATATTAGCGAAGCTAGGACATGGATCGGTAGGGGAAGATCTTCGTGCGCACCCCAGTGTTCAAACCTTGAGGGTTTTGCCGGCACCCGTGATCCGACATTTGGCGCGCCAGGTAGGGGTGCGCCGCAACTTCCCTTCCATCGCTCCGCGTCCCGTTGCTTCATCGTCTCCATGGCGGACGCGCGCCGCGCTCGCGCTGAGCGCCGGGTGGCCCTCGCCACCCGCGTCGCTCAGACAGCTCCCGTCGGCGGGCCACCCCGTCGTTGTCCATCGCCTGCCGCCAACGCTGCCACCGGCCCGGTGGGGAATGGGCAGCAAGCATCCTCGTTGCACCCCTCGGTGCGGCAGGACGGCCGCACCGCCACTCCATCGCTGACTCCAGCTGATTCGTCGTCTCACGCTCGTCGTGCTCCCACGGACGCACGGGCCGCGCTCCTCATGCCGCACGAGCTCCTGCGCTACCGCCCAGTCGACGACCTCTACGAGTACTGGCTCGACCGCATCGCCGAGCTTGTCAGCGCCGCAGGGGGCTCCCCTGCGCCGTCCCTCTCGCTGCCTCGCCCTCCGCCAGCCACGGGCGACGTAGCTCATGGAGCACCTCCACCATCTCTGCACCAAGACGGCGCCCTGGCGCCAAGGCGCGCGGCTCCACGGCGCGACCCACCGTGTCCGGCGCCCGCGCGTGAAGAAAGAAGCTGTCAAGAAGTCCCTCGACCGCAAGAGAACGCTCCACCACTCCCTGCACCTCCTCGTACGGATCGCTTGCCGCGGCAGGGCCCCGTGCCGCTTGCCGTGGCGGTGCGCGGGCGCCAAGACCAAGCTCCACCTCCAAGAAGGGCCCCGGTGACCATGACTGGCTGCCGCACCTTCACCCCCAAGCTGCGTAGCGTCGCCTGGCTAGGTAAGTTCAAGCCGGATCTGCCTCCTCGCTACGACGGCACCCCCGACCCCGCGGAGTTCCTGCAGCTCTACGAGCTGAGCATCGAGGCGGCCAACGGCGACGAGAAAGTCATGGCGAACTGGTTCCTCATGGCGCTCAAAGACGGCGCTCGTTCGTGGCTCCTGAACCTGCCTCCAGGCTCGATCTCCTCCTGGGACGAGATGCGCAACCGCTTCATCGCGAACTTCCAGGGTACTCGCGACCGCCCACCGGCCGTGGGCGACCTACGCCGCGTCAAGCAACAACCAGGAGAGACCCTCCAGAAGTACATCCAGCGCTTCAACAACATTCGCCTCAAGATCCCCAAGGTGACGGACGAGGCCATCATCTCCGTGTTCTCTGATGGCGTCCGCGACGTCAAGATGAAGGAGGAGCTCGCCATCCACAAGGAGATGTGCATGTCTCTGGAGCTGTTTAACCTGGCGACCAAGTGCGCAAGAGCTGAGGAGGGGCGTCTCTCCCTCCTCGAGCTCCCAGCTGTCGACCCGGAGGAGAAGAAAGCTAAGGCCAATGACGTGAAGCGCAAGGGAGCAGTCGTGCTCGCGGCGGAGCCAGACTCCAAGCGCGGCAGAGACCAGCCCGAGTCATCCAAGAGCAGCCGACCGTTCTGCGCCTTCCACAACCTGCATAGCCACAACACCAGTGACTGTCAAGAGCTCAGAGCCATTCGAGAAGGACGCTTCGGTTGACGCCCCGAGGGCAACGACCGGGGCTATGGCCGAGGAGGAGGTTGTGGTGGCGGACGCTGGGATGACTGTGGCCAGCGCCAGGAGTGGCGCGACCGGCCTCATGAGGACCACTGGCAGGATCAGCCTCGCAAGGGCGCCTGGAGGGACCAACCACGCGAGGATCATCCTCAGGGCAACGCTGGTCTTCCTCCATTACCTCCACCACCAAGAAGGAACGACGACCACCATCAAGACGAGGGGGCTGGGGGCTTCCAGGAGCCGCGTGCTATCGCCTGCATCTTGGGCGGAGCTCAGGCCCCAGCCTCGCAGCGTATCTTCAAACAATTTGCTCGTGAAGTGAACGCAGTCCTCCCCAAGCTTGAAGCCACATGCCTGCTCAGGTGGTCCAAGTGCGCCATCACCTTCAGTTCGGCAGATCAGCTCAAGTGTGCGGCCACTGCTGGTGTTCTCCCCATGCTCTGTTCACCAGTCATCAGCAATGTGCAAGTCACCAAGACTCTCATCGACGGCGGCGCAGGGCTCAACGTCCTGTCTGTCGACACGTTCGACAACCTCCAAGTGCCGTATGACTAGCTTCATCCTACCAAGCCTTTCTCAGGAGTGACCGACGGTTCCACCACACCGATAGGGCAGGTCCGCCTACCTGTCACATTCGGAGAGCGCAACAACTACCGCACCGAACTCATCAACTTCAACGTTGCGCATGTCCGTCTGCCGTACAATGCAATCCTAGGGTATCCAGCCCTGGCCAAGTTCATGGCGGTGACCCATCATGGCTACAATGTCCTCAAGATGCTGGGAAGCGGTGGAATCATCACAGTCCCATGCGAAGAAAGAGACGCAATGTGCTCCCTCGAGCGTGCCTTCCAAGCTGCAGCAATCGACGACCCCGACAGCAAGGGCGAGCGCCCTCCTGAGGTCACCCCAAGAATAAGAAGCGGCTGCTCCGCGCAGGACCTCAGGAGGGTGGTGTCGCGAGTGGTACCTCGTCAGGATCAGCGCCCGCACCTGGGGCACCACCCTCCACCGCATAGGAAAGCGTGCCCGGCGCCCTTCTCGGGCAGGGCTCGGGGGCTGTCTTTTGGAGGGCCTCGGACCTTGCCAACATCATGAGGGAGGCACTTGGGCACCACTTGAAGGCGTGCTTCACGACATGTTTCCCTCAGGAGAACACATGGCGAGGGGCGCCCACCGCTCGGGAGTTCATCACCAGGACCACCCAGGAGCTGCAAGATGCGAGGGCCATGCGCGGCAATCGCCGTTCATCAGGCGCAGCTCCCCATCTAGGAGAGAATGCCGGGCTGCGCGTCTGCATCGACATCCCAGGGCTCAACAAGGCCGCATCTCAGGAGCTCTTCTGGCCTTCGCGCGTAGGCCGCTGCGAGGGTCCACCGCACAGCTACGCTCGCATGCCTTTTGGCCTGCCGAGCATGGCGTCCGCCTATCAGCGCAACTTGCGGCGCACCTTGGCATCTCAGGAGGCCAGGCACCACGCCGTCCTGACGGAGATGGAGACGGCCCTCAAGGAACCGTCTGGATCCCCAGAGCCTCCCGAGGCTCAGGGACCCGGTGGCTCGTGAGGAACGACCGCTTCGCCGCGTACCTTCAGCTGCTCCAACATCCCTTCATCAACAGAACCAGGTGACATTTTCCAAGTTCGTTTAGCTGGGAGTGCCCCTCGGGCTGCATCATTCCCAGGCCGCGTGGGTGCCTCCCTGTGGCATGTATCCCTTTTTATGTCTTTAGCTTACCTTGTTGGGGGCGCCCCTCGGGCTGCATCATCCCCAAGCCGCTCGGGCCTGACCCAGTGGCATGTATCTTCCCTGCATTTACTTAAGCCAGTTTGCTTTACATGCTTAATCTACCTATGACCATCACCTGCTTGATTGGCGCTTACCCCGGGAGTTGCTCACTCTGGCACGGCGCTTGAGCTTGGGCCCGTCCCTGCAACGTCGACAAATCTGAGTGGCCAAGCTCTGGCCACACGCGTCAGCTCACCAGGCCCTCAGTGCCCCCACACTGTGGCAAAGCGATCAGTGGCCGCCCGGCAACCATAACGGCAAATCGAGTCTCTCCTTGTGCTGGCTTGCAGGAACCTCCGGAGGATGACGGCAGGCGGCACTGCGAGCTCCCTCTTCTCCCGTGCGATCCGCTTGTGCATTAAAAGGGGGGTTCCTGAGCATCGCGACTCAGGAGCTCCTACTGGCTCTCCAGCCCTCACCCCCTGGCCTTGACCACGGCACGCGACCTGGCATACCAGCGGCGACTGAACTTACTCGAGGGCCGGGACCTGAGGACGTAGAGCGTGAAGGAGAGCCTGGGGAAGAGGGGGAGGCTCGTATGGGCCTGACCTCGCTACGCCGCGGACGCCTACGCACGAACCTGGCGCGTCACGAGGAATCAACCCCGAATCGTCAAGATAAGTCCCACGGCCGGACCGGCAAATCATTGGAGCCTAGGGGTCATGCTCGCCGCAGCCCTGTTGCGGCAACACCGCCCCCTTTCTTACCTTACCACGACTGCTTGAGCGCTAAAGGGGACCTCCTGAGCATCGCGCCTCAGGAGCTCTTACTGGACCTCGGGCCGCTCACCTCCTGGCCTTGACCACGGCACGCGACCTGGCATACCAGCGACGACTGCAGCTTGCCTGGGGACCGGGACCTGTTAGCGTAGAGCAACAAGCCGTCACGAGGTTGGAAAGGGGAGACCGAGCCTAAACAGAACATGCGTTCACAAATTCTCATAGTAAGGGTAATATTGACAAAAGACATTACAGACCCTTTACATGCCCCCACGGGGTACTCCTTGATTCCTCGCAGGGAACAAAAGACAAGGACTTCGGGAATCCTATCTACACGCGCCCTGTGGATGACGCTATCATCAACAGTGGGCCGCTAGAAGCCGGCGCCAACCTCATCCAGATCAGCAACGGCGGCAGCTGGACGCCGCAGCCTTGCTCCGGGTGCGGCGAGAGCTCGGGGGCACATAGCTGTCGTCGCTCGTCTCCGGAGTCTCGTAGAGCTCAGGAGAACCGCTGGACTCCCAAGAGTCGCTGCTGCTGGAGGAGCCGCAGGCAGGGCGCGCATCGTCCTGGCGCTCCCCACCAGGGCAGCACTCCAGGCAGCGGCCCTCCGCATCGAAGACCTTGAAGAACAGCGTGGAGGCTCCGTCATACTCGAAGTGGATCGCGAGGGCGCCCTCCGCACGGCACACTCAGGCGACTTCGCCCCAGTCTCGGGTCATGAAGATCTTCCCCGAGGAGACGGCTTCAACCTCTGCTCCGGTCGCTGGAGCGTCGCAGTCGGCATGCTGCAGCCAGAGCTCGAGGGGCCCCCTCGGTGGCATCTCAGCAGAGAAGAAAGAAGGAAAGCAGATCCAAGTGCTCGGGGGCATCGCCGCCCACAACACGAACTCGCGCGGGGAGTCCGTGGCATGGACTCCGGGAGCGGCGACGCGCGCCACCGCGGCACGGCAACCATGGCCACGGCGCGCGCACCGACACTCGTCGCCTCTCCCTCCTGAGCCCCCTGCTTGGGCGTACAGGGGTAGTGGATACCCAGGAGGAGGCCGCTCGCACCAAGGCCTCGTCACCACCTGCATCGCCGCCGCGCCGCGGCGGTGAGCCGGCCTCTTCTTCGGCGGGAGCGGCGCCGGCCCGTCGAGGGGAGTCTTTCCTTTCTCCGCAGCAGAAAACCTTCGGATGGGCGCCATCGGTGTCAGCGGTGGAGCAGAAGAAGCAAGCAGAATGGGAAGAGATGGGCGACGGGGGCTCTGCCCCCCTCCTTATTTATAGCAGGAGAAGGCCAACTGGCGCCCCCCACGATCACAGGTAATGATGGTTTTTCCTTGCATGTCGCAGGGACTTGTCAAGTCGGGCAGTTGCCGAGGCAGCGTGGGGAAGCAGAACGCCCACGTCCAATCAACCGCCACGCTTCGACCAAGGCCGCAGGCTATTGGGGCCTGCGGTGCTCCGCACTTGGCCTTTGGCTTCGCCTAGAAGCCAAGCCCGAGCACGCCTTGGGCCCGGGGGCTACTGTCTGCGGCCCACAGCGTGGCTCTGCGAGCGGGCCCATACGGCCCATCTTCATCAACAAGGCATTCAAGACCCTCGCAAGGGGCCAAGCCTCGCGAGGTGGACAACACAAGACCTCCTCAGGAGCGGCCTCGCCAGGCTAGCTCACGAGGGGTGGAGAGATCAAGGCAAGTCAAACCTTGCGAGGTTCTCCTGACGTGAGCCATGACGATCAAGATCAGGCGGGCGCTAGCGCGCGCAGTGTCCTTGTTTCCTCTTTGGTGCTAAGGGAGCAAGCACAGGCACGGAGTACCGAGGCGTCAAGCAAAGGTTTCCATATCGGTGCAACGAGACCAAGACCAGCAGGACGGCAAGACGGAGGTCACCATGGAGCCCAAGGCGGCGTCACCACCAGAGCCTTTGGTAGGCGAAGACTGCTCTTGTCAGGATAAGCTGTACTAGCCGTCCCCTTTCAAATTGGCCGTTGTTGGCTCCCTTCCCGCTCAATATTTGGGGAGAGGACCAGGGCCTCTATAAATAGGACTAGCCACCACAGTAGGGGACGGATTCAGATCATCCTCACCCACACAAGTTCGCCAAGCACAAGAGCACCTCAACCTCAGGAGGCTGTTCTTCCCCTTGTAACTGTTCATCCTCAGCCCGAGAGGCAATCCACCACCACCACACTGGAGTAGGGTATTACACCACAACAGTGGCCTGAACCAGTATAAATCTTGTGTTCTTAGTGTTGCGAGTTCGTCGAGTTAGTCCGTGAGATCTTAGAGAAGCTAGGACGTGGATCGGTAGGGGAAGATCTTCGTGCGCACCCCAGTGTTCGAACCTTGAGGGTTTTGCCAGAACCTGTGATCCGACACTGGTCCACCCACATATCAAATTATCAAAGTAGTGAACATGAATCGAACCAACTTGATGAAAGTGACTAGATGAAATTCCCGTGTACCATCAAGAACGCTTTGCTTACTATAAGAGACAATTTTGTCTGTCCTTTGCCTCGAAAGGATTGGGCTACCTTGCTGCACTTTTGTTACTATTATCGTTACTTGCTCGTTACAAATTATCTTGCTATCAAACTACTCTGTTACTTACAATTTCATCACTTGCAGACATTACCTTGCTGAAAACCACTTGCCATTTCCTTCTTCTCCTCGTTTGGTTTGACGCTCTTACTTATCAAAAAGAGCTACAATTGATTACATATACTTGTGGGTCATCAAGGCTATTTTTTGGCGCCGTTGCCGGGGAGTGAAGCGCCTTTGGTAAGTGGAATTTGGTAAGGAAACATTTATATAGTGTGCTGAAATTTACTGTCACTTGTTACTATGGAAAACAATCCTTTGAGGGGTTTGTTCGGAGTATCTTCACCTCGACCAGAACCACAATTAGCTACCCCTCAACCTACTGCACCTACTGAAAATATTGAATATGAAATTCCTTCGGGTATGATAGAGCAACTGCTAGCTAATCCTTATGTAGGAGATGGAACCGAACATCCTGATATGCACTTGATATATGTGGAACAAATTTGTGGATTGTTTAAGCTTGCAGGTTTACCCGATGATGAAGTTAAGAAGAAGGTTTTCCCTTTATCTTTGAAGGGAAAATCATTGGCATGGTATAGGCTATGCGATGATATTGGATCTTGGAATTGGAATCGATTGAAATTGGAGTTCCACCAAAAAAATTATCCTATGCATCTAGTTCATCGTGATCGGAATTATATGTATAGTTTTTGGCCTCGTGAAGGAGAAAGTATCGCTCTAGCTTGGGGGAGGCTAAGTCAATGTTGTATTCATGCCCCAATCATGAGATCTCAAGAGAAATGATTATCCAGAATTTTTATGCTCAGCTTTCTCATAATGATCGATCCATGCTTGATACTTCTTGTGCTCGTTCTTTTATAAATTAGACTATTGAATTCTGTTGGGATCTTTTGGAAAGAATTAAATGCAACTCTGAAGATTGGGAACTCAACGAAGGTAAAGAGTCAGGTATTAAGCTTAAATATGATTGTGTTAAATCTTTTATGAATACCGATGCTTTTCAAAAGTTTAGCACTAAATATGGACTTGACTCTAAGATAGTAGCCTCCTTTTGTGAATCATTTTCTACTCATGTTGATCTCCCTAAAGAGAAGTGGTTTAAGTATGACCTAGTTATTAAAGAAGAAATTAAAGAACCGGTACCAGCTAAAGAGGAAACCTTAATTTATAATGTTGGTCCAGTTGGTCCTACTGCTTATATTGAGAAACCACCTTTACCTATTAGGATAAAGGAACATGCTAAATTTTCAACTGTGGTCAACAAAAGTTATATTAGAACACCTAAACCTGATGAACAAATTAAAGTAGAGCCTAGTGTTGCTATGGTTAAGGATATCTTGGAATAAAATATAGATGGGCATGTTATTTACTCCTGTAATGAAGCTACTAGAATTGCCAAACCCGATAGAATGGATAATCATAGACCCATTGTTGGCATGCCCGTTGTCTCAGTTAAAATAGGAGATCACTATTATCATGGTTTATGTGACATAGGTGCTAGCTTGAGTGCTAGTCCCTTTACTTGATATCAAGCAATTATGAATGACATATCACCCGCTGAAATAGAAGAAATAGATGCCACTATTAAACTTGCTAATAGAGACACCATCACACCACTTGGGATTGTTAGAGATGTTGAAGTCTTGTGTGGGGAAACAAAATACCCTACTAATTTTCTTGATCTTGGTTCCCCACAAGATGACTTTTGTCCCATTATCTTTGGTAGACCTTTCTTGAACACCGTTAATGCTAAAATAGATTGTGAGAAACAAACTGTCGGTGTTAGTTTTGGTGGTGAGTCTCATGAGATTAATTTTTCCAAGTTTACTAGAAAGCTTCATGAAAAATAATTGCCTAGTAAGGATGAAATAATTGGTCTTGCTTCTATTGCGGTGCCACCAACTGATCCACTAGAACAATATTTGCTAGACCATGAAAATGATCTACATATGCATGAAAGAAATGAAATAAATCAGATTTTCTTTGAGCAACGTCCTCTGCTTAAACACAATTTGCCTATTGAAACTCTAGGAGGTCCTCCTCCACCTAAAGGTGATCCTGTGTTTGAATTAAAACAATTTCCAGACACTTTGAAATATGCTTATCTTGATGAAAAGAAGATATATCCTGTTATTATTAGTGCTAACCTTTCAGAACATGAAGAAGAAAGATTATTGAAAGTTCTAAGGAAGCATCGAGCTGCTATTGGATATACTCTTGATGATTTAAAGGGCATTACTCCCACTCTATGTCAGCACAACATTAATATAGAACCTGATGCTAAACCCGTTGTTGATCACCAACGTCGGTTAAATCCGAAAATGAAGGAAGTGGTAAGAATGGAAATCTTAAAACTATTGGAAGTAGGTATAATCTATCCTATAATTGATAGTAGATTGGTAAGTCTTGTTCATTGTGTCCCTAAGAAGGGAGGTATTACTGTTGTTCCTAATGATAAGAATAAACTTATTCCACAAAGAATTGTTACAGGCTATAGAATGGTAATTGATTTCAGAAAATTAAACAAAGCAACTAGAAAAGATCATTACCCTCTGACTTTTATTGATGAAATGCTAGAAAGATTATCTAATCACAAACATTTTTGCTTCCTTGATGGATATTCTGGTTTTTCACAAATACCTGTTTCTCAACCTGATCAAGAAAAGACCACTTTCACTTGTCCCTTTGGAACTTATGCTTATAGACGTATGCCTTTTGGTTTATGCAATGCACGCGCTACCTTTCAAAGATGTATGTGAGGGAGTCCTGGATTATGGGGTCCTCGGGTGTCCGGGCTACGTGATGTGGGCCGAACAGATGGGCCGTGAAGATACGAGATAGAAGGCCTTCCCTCGTGTCCGGATGGGACTCTCCTTGGAGTGGGAGGCAAGCTTAGTGTGCGGATATGAATATTCCTCTCTCTGTAAACCGACTCTTTACAACCCTAGCCCCCTCCGGTGTCTATATAAACCGGAGGGTTTAGTTCGTAGAGACACAATCATAATCATACCGGCTAGACATATAGGGTTTAGCCATTACGATCTCGAGGTACATCAACTCTTGTAAACCCCATATTCATCCAAGATTATCAAGCAGGAAGTAGGGTATTACCTCCATCAAGAGGGCCCGAACCTGTGTAAAAATCATGTCCCTGTCTCCTGTTACCTTCGATCCTCAGACACACAGTTTGGGACCCCCTACCCGAGATCTGCCGGTTTTGACACCGACATTGGTGCTTTCATTGAGAGTTCCGCTGTGTCGTCACCAGAAGGTTCGATGGCTCCATCAGTCATCTACAACAATGCTGCCCTAAGGGAGATCTTTCTCCCCGGCTAGATCTTTGTGTTCGGCGGCTTCGCACTGCGGGCCAACTCGCTGGGCCATCTAGAGTAGATCGACAGTTACGCCCCAGGTCACCAGATCAGTTTTGGAAATCTGGATTATGTCGCTGATATCCGAGGAGACTTGATCTTCCAAGGGTTCACGACCCCAATCTCCGCTCTGGCCTTAGATCCGGAGCTCATCACCAGGTCCGAAGACGGGATTCCCGAGCCCGCCGGACTCTCTGCGGCTATTGAGCCTTGTACGAGAGAGCCGGAGGAAGCAGCGCCACCGGCCATCATCATGAAGCCGGACTCTTCCCCGAACACTGGCTTCGAACCCTCGGAGTCAGCATCGTGTGAGCTCGGCCAAAGAGTTTTCTTCCCGCCGTACTCCACGGACTCTTTTCTCCCTGGCCAAACCTCACCTTTAAGCCAGGCTCTGGACTTAATGCGATCCCTTGTCTTTACAGAGGGGCAATGTCCGAACTATGCCCAGCCCGGACTAGGGGCTGAGAGCGGGGAATTTTACGTCCCACCCACCACCCACTTCATAGCCACTATCGAGGACTTAACCGACATGCTCGATTACGGCTCCGAAGACATCGACGGTATGGACGACGATGCCGGAGAAGAGCAGGCCCAAAAGCCGCCATTTACCGGATGCTGGACGGCCACCTCTTCATATGACGTGTACATGGTGGACACACCCAAAGAGGATAACAACGATAACGAGAAAAATCCAGGCGAGGATAAACCCCCTGAGACACAACTAAAGCGCCGACGTCAGCGGCGCCACTCTAAATCACGTCATGGAAAAGACAACAATACCGACACCGGAGACAACAACACTCCGGATGACGCCGAAGACCAAGAAGACCCCGTCGAGCCAGCCTTCGGACAGGACGATCGGGAAGATGGGTGGATTGGCCCTCATGAACAGGCTGTAAACGAGGACTCAGAGGGTAGTAATTATCTTCCACTCTCCGAGGATGAGGTGAGCCTCGGCGACGAAGACTTTATTGTCCCTGAGGAACTCCTTGAGCAGGAGCGCTTTAAGCACCGGCTAATAGCCACTTCAAGGAGCCTGAAAAAGAAGCAGCAACAGCTTCAAGCTGACCAAGATCTGCTCAACGACAGGTGGACTAATGTCCTGGCAGCCGAGGAATACAGCCTCAGGCGCCCAACCAAGAGTTACCCAAAGCGTAAGCTGCTACCCCAATTCGACGGTGAGGCGTTGGAGCCCATACCACCCGTGCGTAATGCAGCTGACGGACCCGATAGACCACCACGTGGCCGAGACACAGCGACAACTCAAGCCGAACACCAGCCCGCACCACCTCGCCGCAAGAGCAGAGAAACAACAGCTCGGGGATACACATACGACCTACAACAGGACCTGGAAAATAGGGCAGGTCAGACCAGGTCAATCTACGGATCGCGGGGGCGTGCTCCGGCGCGAGAGGCAGGCTATCAAGCCTGGTGCGATAAACACAACCAACCCCGGGCTGAAAACCGCATACGGACTCCATCCGAACTGCGTCGTGACATGGCCCGATACAGAGGCTCTGCACACCCCTTATGCTTCACCGATGAGGTAATGGAACACGAGTTCCCTAAAGGGTTTAAACCCGTGAACATCGAATCATACGACAGCACAACAGATCCCGCAGTATGGATTGAAGATTTTCTTCTCCACATTCACATGGCTCGCGGTGATGATCTACACGCCATCAAATACCTTCCCCTAAAACTTAAGGGGCAGCTAGGCATTGGTTAAATAGCCTCCCAGAAAACTCTATTGGAAGCTGGGAAGACTTGGAAGATGGCTTTAGAGACAACTTCCAAGGCACTTATGTCCATGCCCGGGATGCCGATGACCTCAGTCATATAGTCCAACAGCCCGGAGAGTCGGCCAGGAAATTCTGGACCAGGTTCCTAATTAAAAAGAACCAGATTGTCGACTGTCCGGATGCCGAAGCCCTAGGGGCCTTCAAACACAGCATCCGCGACGAATGGCTCGCCCGACACCTTAGCCAAGAAAAGCTGAATCCATGGCAGCCCTTACAACACTAATGACATGCTTCTGCGGGGGCGAGGATAGCTGGTTAGCTCGTAGCGGTAATAGTACCAGCGACCCCGGCACTTCCGAAGCCCGAAACGGCAACGGAAGGCCCCAACGCAACAAACACAAGCGTCGGAGCAACAATGATGATACAGAAAATACGTCAGTCAACACCGGATTCAGTGGCTCCAAATCCGGTTAACGGAAGAAGCCATTCAAATGAAACAAAGACGGTTCATCAAGCCTGGACCGAATACTTGATCGACCCTGCCAGATCCACGACACTCCTGATAAGCCCGCCAACCATACTAACAGAAGTTGTTGGGTCTTCAAATAGGCCGGCAAGTTAAATGCAGAACATAAGGAGAAAGGGTCGCCCAGTGAGGATGACGACGAGGAACCTCGCATACCGAAAACAGGGGGTCAGAAGAAATTTCCCCCCGAAGTCAAAACGGTGAACATGATATACGTCACCCATATCCCTAAGAGGGAGCGCAAGCGCATGCTAAGGGACGTCTATGCAATGGAGCCAGTCGCCCCAAAATTCAACCCATGGTCGGCCTGTCCGATCACCTTCGATTGCAGAGACCATCCGACCAGTATCCGTCACGGAGGATCAGCCGCATTAGTCCTCGATCCAATCATCGACGGATTCCACCTTACGTGTGTCCTCATGGACGGCGGCAGCAGCCTTAACCTGCTCTATCAGGACACAGTCCGCAAGATGGGTATTGATCCATCAAGAATCAAGCCCACTAAAACTACCTTTAAAGGAGTGATACCCGGTGTAGAGGCCCGCTGCATGGGCTCAATCACATTGGAAGTGGTCTTCGGCTCGCCGGACAACTTCCGCAGCGAAGACTTGATCTTCGATATCGTCCCCTTCTGCAGTGGCTACCACGCACTGCTCGGACGAACCGCGTTCGCTCATTTCAATGCAGTCCCACACTACGCCTATCTCAAACTCAAGATGCCCGGACCACACGGTGTTATAACAGTGAATGGAAACATGGAACGCTCCCTCCGCATTGAGGAGCACACCGCGGCCCTGGCAGCGGAAGTACATGGTGGCCTTATTAAGCCAACTATTACGTCGGCGACCAAGTCCTCGGACACTGTCAAACGAGTTCGGACTACCCCATTGTATGACAGTCCAGCTCGTCAGGAGCTCGATTAGCAATCCGGCCCCCATCTCATCCCCTACCGAATTGTGGCATATGTGCCACGCGTACATAATTACACACTAAAGATACCATGGGAAAGGATGGAGGCACAATAAGGACAATGCCTGCAATACGACCAGACCGTACCAGGAAACTCACATTTCTCTCCTTGTTCTTTCATTTTATTTTTCTTTCAGGTTCCTCAAACCATATCACCCTTTCGACGGCACCAAGGCCTTTTTCCGTGGCCTTTTATGAAAACACCGGTCGATGATCCTCTTGAAGGACAATACACCAAGGAGAAAAGCAGCATAGGCGCATGCCAGAGTACCTAAAGGATTCTTAAAGATCACCTCGTCCGCTTTCAGGACGCATGCATGGTTTCCCCTTGTGTTCGGCATGTAAAATAGCCTTGTTGCTTATTGCACTATTTGTATCAATACGTTTTGACGTATCAATCAGACTACAAGGGAAACAATTTTTAGCCCAAACCTACACGGCGTTGGCTTATCTTTTAACATATGTTTCCCTATTTTTGTCTGATTATCATGTACACCTTGGTATGGCCTAAATTGCCAGGGGCTTTATTAAGACACGTACATCTTTTAAATATTAAAACAAAGTCCGAACACTTTCACAAGTGCAATTCGGCGTCCCGAATATAGCATTATATGCATTGGCTCCGAATCATGTCTTTGGTCAATAGTTGGGTTGCCCGGCTCCTATGCTTGCTACCCTACGTTCTGTCTGATCGGCTTGGGTAGTAAAGGGAGAACTACTGCGATTGTGTTTTCGGTTCACCCGGACAAACACCTCAGTAGAGAAAGCCGAAAACTGACTGTCATGATGCTGCGAGAGCTGGTCAGCTATTCGGTGACTAAGTATAAATCTCTAGCGATTTTTTCCGCATTATGCGATAGGTCGGCCTCCACCCGGCCGAGCATTCACAGCACCCGAGTTCGGATAATTGAACAATGCTAGGGGCTGCGCCCGCTCTCCCATTATAAAACTCCTATGGATAAGTGAGGGTGATAAAGCCGCATAGTCCGATTGCCTGGTTCGCCGCACTAACACCTCCTTCATAGACCAGTACATTGGGTCAAGTGTGTTTAAGTGTTTATCCTGAACACCCTCATACTACCTACGTGGGGGCTGAAGCCAGCGACTGGACAACTCTCAGATATGATAAACAACCGCACAGGAGGAGATATTTTAAAGTAAAATAAACAATATATCATATATAAGCCTTGTCTCATGATACAGGATTGGACAACATAGATACATTCACTCAAAAATAATGTCCTTCGAACATTGGCTTTCTACAATGCGGGATCCTTTCAGGACATCATCAAAGTACTACTCCGCCGTTCGGTGCTCTTTGCCAGCGGGCGGTCCCTTGGTCGCAAGCTTGACGGCGTCCATCTTCGCCCATTGCACCTTGACGCGGGCGAAGGCCATCCGTGCACCTTCAATACAGACCGACCGCTTCACGGCATCAAGCCGAAGGCCGGCGCTGACCAGCCGCTTCACGAGACCGAAGTAGCTACTGGGCATGGGTTCGGCGGGCCAAAGACGCCAATTCAGCCACCTTGTGCAGTTCGGCCCATTGCTTCAGCTGATCGCTGAGGGGCATAGGATGCTCTGGCGCAAGGTATTGCGACCAGAATAGCTTCTCCGTTGAGCTCCCCTCTTTGGCTCGGAAGAACTCCGCGACATCAGCAACACTCCGGGGCAGGTCCGCAAACACTCCTGGAGAACTCCAAATGCGGGTTAGAAAGATGTACCTTTTCTTCACAAATTTGCTTTGCAGGTTAAAGGCCTTACCCGCCGCAATTTGCCTCGCCTCCTGGATCTCCTGGACATCACTTTGGGCTTCGGCCTGGGCTTCTTGTGCACTTTGGAGTGCGTTGGCAAGTTCGGAATTTTGCTCCAAACTCTTGCGCTCTAAGGACTCGCATTTGCCTATGGCATCCTTGAGCTCTTGTTGGATTTCCCCCACCCGCGATTCATGTTTAAGGCGGGAGGCTCGTTCCTCCTCCGCCTCCTTCTTGGCCTTTGCCAGCGCACTCTTGAGGGCCTCAACCTCAGACGTGTCAGCTACAAACATAATTATGAAACTCATTGAGATGCTACATCATAGCCGACATCGTTTAAGACGTGCTTCGGTATTACATACCTTGCGTTTCTTCTAGCTTCCGCCTTAGCTCGGATGCTTCGGCAGCATGGGCAGCCGACGCCTGCTTCGCAGCCTGCTTGTTCAAATAGATATGTGTGTTAGTCTCCCGCATGAGTTATTAGATCCTCTATTCGGTTTTCTTTCCGAACATCGAACAGAGTCTCAGGGGCTACTATCTATACACAGACATTCTTTTAAAAGATAATGTAAAGCACATACCTCAAAGCCTCTTAAAAGGCTGGTGTAGGCTTCGCTCAGTCTGCTTTTCGCGGACTGAACCTTTTCAATCACCATACCCATAAGGGTACGATGTTCTTCCACAATGGTGGTGCTTTGAAGCGCTCTCACCAAAGTGTCCGGCGCCTCCGCATTGACAGAGGTCACCGGTATAGCAGGCGTGCCCCCTTCTCGCGAAGAGGGTTGCTCCTCTGACTCCGGAACCGTGTGTGTTTCCAGAATGACATTTGGTTGGGGGCCAAACTGGACGTGGCCTCGTCTCCTGTCTCCATGGGGGTCGGTTCCCCCATGTTCTTGGCAGCCTCCAGCATCTCTCCCTGTCCCGAAAGGGTCCTTTGGGACAACACCTCGGTGTTATCCGCGGCAGTGGGGGAGAAAGATGGTGGAGGCGAATCGCTCTCCATCATGTTCGGACCCAGCGAATTCCCGGAAGAGGAGGATCGCTCGGGAAGGACCTTAACCGGACTGCAACATACAATTTAAATGCATTACAACTATAAGCCAGAAAAGCCGAACATATATATATATATTTATATATATATATATATATATATACCTGTGGGTACTTACAATCCGGCCAGGGGCTTCGGTCTGGGGCGCCACTCATCGGCATCCGACTCGGAGTCATCCGTAAGGGAGGTCCTCCCTTTCTTGCACACTTCCATCGCTAGATTGGCGGAAGCTGCCCTCTTCTTCTTCTCCTCCTGGGTGTGGGATCACTCTCTTCCTCTTCCTCTTCCTCTTCGCCAGGGGAGGAGAGAGTTTCGGTGTCTTCGGACACTATGTCTGAGGCACCTTTACGGCGGAGGCCACTCTTGGCCTCCTTGCCCTTCTCCTTGGCCTTCTTTTTCGGTGCCTAGTACGGCGCCGGGACTAGCATCCTTGTCAACAGAGGAATAGCTTCGTCTTTGGGCAGTGGAGCCAGACAGTGAATCCGTTCCGCTTTCATGGTCCATCCCCGCAAAAGAAAATGGAAAGTTTAGTGTTCTCCTTGGGCTCGCAAAGTAATGTTACCAAAGAACTTACGGGGTTGCATGGGTGCTGTCGTAGCCGAGGTCTTCGGTTGTCTCCGGCCATGACTTCTGGTTCTTGAAGAGTAGCTTCCACATATCTTCGTGCTTCATGCCGAAGAACTGCTGCAGGGTCCGGGGACCGGCTGGATCAAACTTCACATGGGCTCTTGACGCGCTTGACACGGGAGTATCCGGCGGAAGAGCATTACTTGTATCACGCTGGTGAGGTTGGTATTTTTATCTACCATGCTCTTGATGCGCTTCTCCAGCATCGTTACCTCATCAGACGACGCCCAGTCCAGGCCCTTATTGAGCCAGGATGTCAGCCGCTTTGGGGGCCCGGACTTGAACTCCGTGGGAGCAGCCCATGTGGAGTCACGGGGCTCTGTGACATAGAACCACCCCTGATGCCATCCCTTCACGGTCTCCACGAAGGTGCCCTTGGGACAAGTGACATTGGGAAATTTCTCACCATAGCGCCACCGCAATCCGCGTGCTGGCCATCCACCACTTTCGGCTTCACATTGAAGACCTTGAGCCATAGGCCGAAGTGGGGGGAAACACGGAGGAAGGCCTCACATACAATGATGAACACCGAAATGTTGAGGAAAGATTCGGGGCTAGATCATGAAAATCTAACCCGTAGTAGAAGATGAGGCCGCAGACGAAAGGATGAAGGGGAAACCCCAGTTAGCAAAGAAAATGAGGGAGAACACTACCCTCTCGCCGGGCTTTGGAGTGGGGATGATCTACTTCTTGGCTAGAAGCCGGTGGACGATTTCCTTGGCCAGATACCCCGCTTCCCGGAGTTCCTTGATGTTTTCTCCGTGATGGAGGAAGCCATCCACTTGCCATGCGCTCCGGATCTGGACATGGCTGGAGCACTTTCTGGGAACGGAGTGGATCAAAGCTTGAGCGCTGGAGCTTGAGGGCGGATGGACTGAGGAAGGGGAAGGCGTGGGGTAAAAAGGGGGAATCTTATCTCCTTATAAAGGCAGTAAATACCATGCGTCCCCCACGAGCCTTAAAGCTCGCCTATTTTCAAGGGGTCGTGCGAAACGGCACAGTTGGGTTCCCCATACCGGTATTGATGAGAATCCCGTAATAAGGGGGCACAATCTCTGCTTTGACAAGACGTGCCGTCGGTGGCTGCGTCTCGAAACACGAAACGGGAGGCCGAAAAACAGTTTGAAATAATAGAATGGCCGGACTTAACGTCTCACCAGTGAAATCTTCAGAGGACAGAACTTATCTGTATTCTAATTCACGGGTATGACTGTTGTACAGAGCCGGATATAGTACCGACGATCAACTGCTTTGAAGAATTCGGAGGAGGAACCCGCCTTGCAATGCCGAAGACAATCTGCGCATCGGACACATCGTCATTGAAGACTGGTTCAGGGGCTACTGAGGGAGTCCTGGATTATGGGGTCCTCGGGTGTCCGGGCTACGTGATGTGGGCCGAACAGATGGGCCATGAAGATACGAGATAGAAGGCCTTCCCTCGTGTCCGGATGGGACTCTCCTTGGCGTGGAAGGCAAGCTTAGCGTCCGGATATGAATATTCCTCTCTCTGTAAACCGACCCTTTAAAACCCTAGCCCCCTCCGGTGTCTATATAAACCGGAGGGTTTAGTCCGTAGAGACACAATCATAATCATACAGGCTAGACATCTAGGGTTTAGCCATTACGATCTCGAGGTAGATCAACTCTTGTAAACCCCATATTCATCCCAGATAATCAAGCAAGAAGTAGGGTATTACCTCCATGAAGAGGGCCTGAACCTGGGTAAACATCGTGTTCCTGTCTCCTGTTACCTTTGATCCTCAGACGCACAGTTCGGGACCCCCTACCCGAGATCTGCCGGTTTTCACACCGACAATATGACTGCTATATTCTCTAACTGTTGTGAAAAGATTGTTGAGGTTTTCATGGCTGACTTCTCTGTATATGGCAAGTCTTTTGATGATTGTTTAAGCAATCTTGATCGAGTTTTGCAGAGATGCGAGCAAACAAATCTTGTCTTGAATTGGGAGAAGTGCCACTTTATGGTTAATGAAGGTATTGTTTTGGGCCATAAAATTTCTGAAAGAGGTATTGAAGTGGACAAAGATAAGGTTGATGCAATTGATAAAATGCCATGTCCTAAAGATATAAAGGTATTCGTAGTTTCCTAGGTCATGCTGGTTTCTATAGGAGATTTATCAAAGACTTTCTCAAATTTGTAGGCCTCTTGCAAATCTTTTGCAAAAGGATGTTCCTTTTGTTTTTGATGATGATTGTTTAGAAGCCTCCGAAACACTCAAGAAAGCCTTAATTTCTGCACCTATTGTTCAACCACATGATTGCAACTTGCCTTTTGAAATTATGTGTGATGCTAGTGACTATGTTGTTGGTGCTGTTCTAGGACAAAGAGTTGATAAGAAACTGAATGTTATTCATTATGCTAGTAAAACTCTAGACAGTGCTCAACGAAATTATGCAACTACTGAAAAAGAATTCCTAGTAGTGGTGTTTGCTTGTGATAAATTTAGATCTTACATTGTTGATTCAAAAGTAATTGTTCACACCGATCATGCTGCTATAAAATATCTTATGGAAAAGAAAGATGCTAAACCTAGACTTATTCGATGGGTTCTCTTGCTACAAGAATTTGATTTACATATCACTGATAGAAAAGGAGCTGAGAACCCCGTAGCTGATAACTTGTCTAGGCTTGGAAATGTGCTTGATGACCCACTACCTATTGATGATAGTTTTCCTGATGAGCAATTAGCTGCAATAAATGTTTCTCATAACACTCCTTGGTATGCTGACTATGCTAATTACATTGTTGCTAAATATTTACCACCTAGCTTTACATACCAACAAAATAAAAAATTCTTCTATGATTTAAGAGATTACTTTTGGGATGACCCACATCATTATAAAGAAGGAGTAGATGGTATTATTAGACGTTGTGTACCTGAGCATGAACAGGGACAAATCCGACGGAAATGTCACTCTGAAGCTTGTGGAGGGCATCATGCTGGAGACAGAACTGCCTACAAGGTATTGCAATCTGGATTTTATTGGCCTACTCTCTTCAAGGATGCTCGTAAGTTCGTCTTATCTTGTGATGAATGTGAGAGAATAGGTAATATCGGTAAGCGTCAAGAAATGCCTATGAATTATTCACTTGCTGTGGAACCATTTGATGTTTGGGGATTTGATTATATGGGACCTTTTCCTTCCTCTAATGGGTATACACATATTTTGTTTATTGTTGATTATGTTACTAAGTGGGTAGAAGCTATTCCAACCAGTAGTGCTGATCACAACACCTCTATTAAAATGCTTAAGGAAGTTATTTTCCCAAGGTTTGGAGTCCCTAGATACTTAATGACTAATGGTGGTTCACACTTTATTCATGGTGCTTTCCATAAAATGCTTGCCAAGTATGATGTTAACCATAGAATTGCGTCACCTTATAATCCTCAGTCTAGTGGTCAAGTTGAACTTAGCAATAGAGAAATAAAATTAATTTTGCAAAAGACTGTCAATAGGTCCCGGAAGAATTGGTCTAAGAAGTTAGATGATGCACTTTGGGATTATAGAACTGCATATAAAATCCTATGGGTATGTCTCCTTATAAAATGGTTCACGGAAAAGCTTATCATTTGCCTCTTGAGTTAGAACATAAAGCATATTGGGCAATCAAAGAACTCAACTATGATTTCAAACTTGCCGGTGAAAAGAGGTTATTTGATATTAGCTCATTAGATGAATGGAGAACCCAAGCATATGAAAATGCCAAGTTATTTAAAGAAAAAGTTAAAAGATGGCATGATAAAAGAATCCAAAAGCGTGAGTTTAAAGTTGGAGAATATGTTCTTTTGTACAACTCTCGTTTTACATTCTTTGTAGGAAAACTCCTCTCAAAATGGGAAGGACCCTATGTTATCGAGGAGGTTTATCGGTCCGGAGCTATCAAAATAAATAATGCCGAAGGTACTAACCCGAAGGTTGTTAATGGGCAACGAATAAAACATTATATCTCAGGTACGCCCATTAATGTTGAAAGTAATATTATCCAAACTTTGACACAGGAAGAACACATAAAAGAGTCCTTCCGGAACACTCCAGAATCGTGAAAAAAGGGAGGTACATGATACGGTAAGTAAACGGATCCGAAAAATCTGCAAAAATATTTTTTGTCAGTTTTGGAATATAAAGAAAATTGGGAAAATAAGAAACAACCAGGAAGGTCACCCTGGTGGGCACAAGACAGCCAGGCACGCCCAGGTGGGTTGTGCCCACCTCGGGTACCTTCTGGACTCCGTTTTTCTACCGTTTGCTTGTTTCCCAAGATAACACAACTCTTTATATACCCCCCGAACCTATTGACCACTGTATCACGGAGAATCTTCTGTTTTCTTTTCCTTGCTATTTTCTGTCAGATCCCATCTACCATGGCCGCTTCAATCTCCTCCAAGGACAAGTTTGATGTTGCTTGAAGCTACGTCGGTATTTCCCCAAATAGGAAGGGATGATGCAGCACAACGACGGTAGGTATTTCCCTCAGATATGAAACCAAGGTTATCGAACCAGTAGGAGAACCAAGCAACACAACGTAAACAACCCCTGCACACAGATAACAAATCCTCGCAACCCGACGTGTTAAAGGGGTTGTCAATCCCTTTCGGGGTACGGCGCCTCAAGTAGGCAAACGAACGTGAGATAAATTTGTAGTAGATTGATAGATCGAACACCAAATAAAATAAATAAGAATAAATTGCAGCAAGGTATTTTTGTATTTTTGGTTTAATAGATCTAAAAATAAATGCAAGGAAAAAGTAGATCACAAAGGCAAATATATGAGAAAGAGACCCGGGGGCCGTAGGTTTTGCTAGTGGCTTATCTCGAGAAAAATAGCAAACGGTGGGTGAACAAATTATTGTTGGGCAATTGACAAAACTTCAAATACTCATGACGATATCCAAGCAATGATCATTATATAGGCATCACGTCCAAGATTAGTAGACCGACTCCTGCCTGCATCTACTACTATTACTCCACACATCGACCGCTATCTAGCATGCATCTAGTGTATTAAGTTCATGGAGAAACGGAGCAATGCAATAAGAACGATGACATGATGTGGACAAGATCTATCTATGTAGAGATAAACCACATCGTTTTATCCTTAGTAGCAACGATACATACGTGTCGGTTCCCTTTCTGTCACTGCGATCAAGCACCGTAAGACCGAAGCCACTACAAAGCACCTCTTCCCATTGCAAGATAAATAGATCAAGTTGGCCAAAAAAAACCCAAATATCGGAGAAGAAATACGAGGCTATAAGAGATCATGCATAAAAGAGATCAAAGAAACTCAAATACTTTCATGGATATAAAAAGATAGATCTGATCATAAACTCAAAGTTCATCGATCCCAACAAACACACCACAAAAGAGTTACATCATATGGATCTCCAAGAGACCATTGTATTGAGAATTCAGAGAGAGAGATGAAGCCATCTAGCTACAAACTACGGACCCGAAGATCTACAAAGAACTACTCACGCATCATCGAAGAGGCACCGATGGAGGTGGTGAACCCCATCCGAGATGGTGTCTAGATTGGATCTGGTGGTTCTGGACTCTGCGGCGGCTGGATGAATATTTCGTCGATGCCTTTAGGGTTCTGGAAATATTGGGGTATTTATAGAGCAAAGAGGCGGTCCGGGGGGCACCCGAGGTGGGCACAACCCACCAGGGCGCGCCTGGCCCCCCTAGCGCGCCCTGGTAGGTTGTGCCTCCCTCGGGGCACCCCCCAGGCGCAGCTAGGGCCCATTATGTTCCTTCTGGTCCAAAAAAATCTCTGTAAAGTTTCGTTGCGTTTGGACTCCACCGGATATTGATTTCCTGCGATGTAAAAAACATGCAGAAAACAACAACTGGCACTTGGCACTATGTCAATAGGTTAGTACCAAAAATGATATAAAATGACTATAAAATGATTATAAAACATCCAAGATTGATAATATAACAACATGGAACAAAATTATAGATACATTGGAGACGTATCAAAATCCCCAAGCTTAACTCCTACTCGTCCTCGAGTAGGAAAGTGATAAAAACAGAATTTTGGATGTGGAATGCTGCCTAACATGTAATATCATATTCTTTTCTTTATAGCACAGAGATTTGGACTTTTATATTGTTCAAAGTAATAGTCTAGTTTTGACATGATAATTTAGATACTCAAGCATATCAACAACCAACCATGTCTTTCAAAATATCAACGCTAAAATAAGTTATCCCTAGCCCATCATGCTCAACCATTGCTCCATTCATGAAACACACTCGCATATTAGTTACACCCAATACTAACGTACGATCATATTGCCTCCTAGTTGGTGCTTTTCTAAGAGAAGATGGAGACTCAAATTCAATTTTTTTTGCATAAAGTAAAAGAAGGGCCCTTCGCGGAGGGAAGTAGAGATTTGTAGAGGTGCCAGAGCTCAAAGCGAAAAACTTAGAGATAAAAACATTTTGGGAGGTGTATTCATCCCACCAACGAAAACGACTTAGAGTTCCCAACACTTTCCATGCTAAATATATCATAGGCGGTTCCCAAACAGAAAATAAAGTTTATTCCTTTTTCAACCATACTTTCACTTTCCATGGCTAGCCGTATCCATGGTTGCCCTCCATACCAACACTTTTCAAGGAATTTATTATTTGACAACATAAAGTAAATTCATTTTTCATTTTGGGACTGGGCATCCCTAATACCTTTGCCTTACTCTCATGCAATGACAAGTGAATAAACACTCATCTTGAGAATAACACATCTAGCATGGAAAATATTAGCCACCCCTCACCGCTCCGCGAGCGAAACAAACACACAAAAGAGAAGTTTATTTTGAAAATTAGAGATGGCACATGCAAATTTGCTTAGAATGGCAAAAGAATACCGCATATAGGTAGATATAGCGGACTCATGTGGCAAAACTGGTTTAAAGGTTTTTGGATGCACAAGTAGAGATCATACTTGGTGCAAAATGAAGGCTAGCAAAAGATTGAGAAGCGACCAACCAAGAAACCGATAATCTCATAAGCAAGCATTAAGCTTAAATAACACCGAATAATGCACCACAAGTAGGATATAATTTCATTGCATGACTATTGACTTTCATACTTGCATAGGGAATCACAAACCTTAACACCAATATTCTTACTAAAGCATAATTACCCATCAACATAACTCACATATCACATCATCATATCTCAAAACTATTACTAAGAATCAAGTTTATTTTGTCCAATGATCTTCATGAAAGTTTTTATTATATCCTTCTTGGATATGTATCACTTTGGGACTAATTTTCATGTGTTGCTTTTCATAAGCTCAAACAAATATAAGTGAACATCATGAGCATAATTTTTCCTTCTCTCAAATTTATTTAAGTGAAGCAAGAGAGAATTTCTTGAAAAATTTACTAACTCTCAAATAAATCTAAGTGAAGCAAGAGAGCATTTCTTCAAAAATATTAAGCACACCGTGCTAAAAAAGATATAAGTGAAGCACTAGAGCAAGTCCATTGCTAAAAAAAATTAAGTGAAGCATAGAGTGCAATTCTAACAAGTCATGACATAATTTTGGCTCTCTCAAATAGGTATGTCCAGCAAGGGATCAAGACTTAAAACACAAAATAAAACAAGCAGAGACTCATATCATAGAAGACGCTCCAAGCAAAACACATATCATGTGACAAATACAAATATAGCTTCGAGTAAAATACCGATGGTCGTTAGAAGAAAGAGGGGATGCCACTCGGGGGCATCCCCAAGCTTAGTTGGCTGCTCATTTCTGGATAATAGCTTGGGATGCCGGGGCATCCCCAAGCTTAGGCTCTTCTATCCTTTTTCCTTCATCCATCGTAAGATAACCCAAAACTTGAAAACTTCAATCACACAAAACTCAACAAAACCTTCGTGAGATCCGTTAGTGTAAGAAAGCAAATCACTACTATAAGTACTGTACCAAACCAATTCATATTTTGTTTTTGCATTATATCTACTATATTCCAACTTTTCTATGGCAGAAACTCATCAAAGAAAACCATAGAGCCATCAAAATAAACACACAACACAAAGAAAATAGAATATGTCAAAACAGAACAGTCTGTAGCAATGTGACTATTTTGAAAACTTCTGGAACTCCAAAAATTCTGAAAAATTAGGAAGACCTGAGAAATTTGTATATTAATCTTCTACAAAAAGAATTGGCATTTTATCACGCTCTGGTAAAAAATAAGAATTTTTTTTCGTGAGCGCAAAAGTTTCTATTTTTCAGCAAGATAAAACAACTATCACCCAAGAAGATCCTAAAGGCTTTACTTGGGACAAACACTAACTAAAACACAATCATAACAGTATCATAATTGTGCAAACACTCAAGAACAGAAAGCAAAAAGCAAAAATAAATTTTATTCATTGGGTTGCCTCCCAACAAGCACTATAGTTTTACGCCCTTAGCTAGGCATAAAGCAAGGATCTAAGTTTTGTCATCTTTCTTCTCAATTTTCTTAGAGGTATTTTCATCATGGGGCTTTGTAAACACAACATAAAACATGTTATCCATAGAAACCTTAGCAATCCTAAGTTGGTTTTCATCATACCCCTTTTGATTTCCCGCAACAATCCAAGAGTAATGTTGATTAACATTATTGAAAACTTGTTGGATTATATCTAAAACGGGGACTTCCTTTTTAAGATTCTCATCAAAGATTTTATTGTCCCCAAGCAAATGTATTAAAGCATAGTCACTATTGTAAAGAATTTCATCTATCACAGGTTTTTCACGATTCATACCATAAAAGTCAAAGATTTCCCTAGCTTCCCGTATTATGTAATCAAATTCATTCATAAGGACAAGGGTGGCCAACTTTTTAGCCCTAGGGTTCTTATAGCGAGAAGCTCAAAAAAAACAATCTTGGCAAAGTAGGATGGGTACGAATAAATTTACTTTCAAGTTTCAGAACTAGTGCTGAGATAGCATCCGCATAAGATCTAGTAGTTTTAAGTATAGGAGCATCATCAAGACTCAAATTTCCCACACAATTGAAAAATTCTTGGATACGTTCTTTTCCCATGACATTCCCTTGCCCCAAGATAAAAGTTTTAGCATACAGATTTGTACGTCCAATCTTAGGAGTCATGCCATCATTTTTTGGTACCATACCGAAATCACTCATGGTTGCAAACAAAGGATAGATCTGACGAGAAAACGGCGAACGGAAAAGAGAGGCAAATAAAACGGCAAATTGTTGTGAAGTGGGAGAGAGGAAAACGAGAGGCAAATGGCAAATAATGTATATTGCAAGGAGATGAGATTTGTGATTAGGAACCTGGTATATGTTGAAGATCCTCCCCGGTAACGGCGCCAGAAATTCCTTTTGATGTCGCTTGAAGCTACGTCGGTATTTCCCCAAAGAGGAAGGGATGATGTAGCACAGCGGCGGCAGGTATTTCCCTCAGATATGAAACCAAGGTTATCAAACCAGTAGGAGAACCAAGCAACACAATGTAAACAACCCCTGCACACAGATAACAAATCCTCATAACCCGACGTGTTAAAGGGGTTGTCAATCCCTTTTGGGGTACAACGCCTCAAGTAGGCAAACAGACGTGAGATAAATTTGTAATAGATTGATAGATCGAAAGCCAAGTAAAATAAATAAGAATAAATTGCAGTAAGGTGTTTTTGTATTTTTGGTTTAATAGATCTGAAAATAAATGCAAGGAAAAAGTAGATTGCAAAGGCAAATATATGAGAAAGAGACCCGGGGGCCGTAGGTTTCACTAGTGGCTACTCTCGAGAAAAATAGCAAACGGTGGGTGAACAAATTACTGTTGGGCAATTGACAAAACTTCAAATACTCATGACGATATCCAGGCAATGATCATTATATAGCCATCACGTCCAAGATTAGTAGACCGACTCCTGCCTGCATCTACTACTATTACTCCACACATCGATCACTATCCAGCATGCATCTAGTGTATTAAGTTCATGGAGAATCGGAGTAATGCAATAAGAATGATGACAATATGTAGACAAGATCTATCTATGTAGAGATATACCCCATCATTTTATCCTTAGTAGCAACGATACATACGTGTCGGTTCCCTTTCTGTCACTGGGATCAAGCACCGTAAGATCGAACCCACTACAAAGCACCTCTTTCCATTGCAAGATAAATAGATAAAGTTGGCCAAACAAAACCCAAATATTGGAGAAGAAATACGAGGCTATAAGAGATCATGCATAAAAGAGATCAAAGAAACTCAAATACTTTCATGGATATAAAAAGATAGATCTGATCATAAACTCAAAGTTCATTGATCCCAACAAACACACCGCAAAGGAGTTACATCATATGGATCTCCAAGAGACCATTGTATTGAGAATTCAGAGAGAGAGACGAAGCCATCTAGCTACTAACTATGAACCCGAAGGTCTACAAAGAACTACTCACGCATCATCGAAGAGGCACCAATGAAGGTGGTGAACCCCATCCGAGATGGTGTCTAGATTGGATCTGGTGGTTCTAGACTCTGCGGCGGCTGGATGAATATTTCGTCGATGCCTTTAGGGTTCTGGAAATATTGGGGTATTTATAGAGCAAAGAGGCGGTCCGGGGGGCACCCGAGGTGGGCACAACCCACTAGGGCGCGCCTGGGCCTCCTGGCGCGCCCTGGTGGGTTGTGCCTCCCTCGGGGCACCCCCCAGGCGCAGCCAGGGCCCATTACGTTCCTTCTGGTCCAAAAAAATCTTTGTAAAGTCTCGTTGTGTTTGGACTCCGTCTGATATTGATTTCCTGCGATGTAAAAAACATGCAGAAAATAACAACTGGCACTTGGCACTATGTCAATAGGTTAGTACCAAAAAATGATATAAAATGACTATAAAATGATTATAAAACATCCAAGATTGATAATATAAGAGCATGGAACAAGCAAAATTATAGATACGTTGGAGACGTATCAAAATCCCCAAGCTTAACTCCTACTCGTCCTCGAGTAGGAAAGTGATAAAAACAGAATTTTTGATGTGGAATGCTGCCTAACATGTCATATCATATTCTTTTCTTTATAGCAGAGACATTTGGACTTTTATATTGTTCAAAGTAATAGTCTAGTTTTGACATGATAATTTAGATACTCAAGCATATCAACAAGCAACCATGTCTTTCAAAATATCAACGCTAAAATAAGTAATCCCTAGCCCATCATGCTCAACCATTGATCCATTCATGAAACACACTCGCATATTAGTTACACCCAATACTTACGTACGATCATATTGCCTCCTAGTTGGTGCTTCTGTAAGAGAAGATGGAGACTCAAATTCAAAAATAAAAATTGCATAAAGTAAAAGAAGGGCCCTTCGCAGAGGGAAGTAGGGATTTGTAGAGGTGCCAGAGCTCCAAGCGAAAAACTTAGAGATAAAAACATTTTGGGAGGTGTATCCATCCCACCAATGAAAACGACTTAGAGTTCCCAACACTTTCCATGCTAGATATATCATAGGCGGTTCCCATACAGAAAATAAAGTCTATTCCTTTTTCAACCATACTTTCACTTTCCATGGCTAGCCATATCCATGGTTGCCCTCCATACCAACCCTTTTCAAGGAATTTATTATTTGACAACATAAAGTAAATTCATTTTTCATTTTGGGACTGGGCATCCCTAATACCTTTGCCTTATTCTCGTGCAATGACAAGCGAATAAACACTCATCTCTACAATAACACATCTAGCATGGAAAATATTAGCCACCCCTCACCGCTCCGCGAGCGAAACAAACACACAAAAGAGAAGTTTATTTTGAAAATTAGAGATGGCACATGAAAATTTGCTTAGAATGGCAAAAGAATACCACATATAGGTAGATATAGTGGACTCATGTGGCAAAACTGGTTTAAAGGTTTTTGGATGCACAAGTAGAGATCATACTTTGTGCAAAATGAAGGCTAGCAAAAGATTGAGAAGCGACCAACCAAGAAATCGATAATCTCATAAGCAAGCATTAAGCATAAATAACACCGAATAATGCACCACAAGTAGGATATAATTTCATTGCATGACTATTGACTTTCGTACTTGCATAGGGAATCACAAACCTTAACACGAATATTCTTACTAAAGCATAATTACTCATCAACATAACTCAGATATCACATCATCATATCTCAAAACTATTACTAAGAATCAAGTTTATTTTGTCCGATGATCTTCATGAAAGTTTTTATTATATCCTTCTTGGATATCTATCACTTTGGGACTAATTTTCATGTGTTGCTTTTCATAAGCTCAAACAAATATAAGTGAAGATCATGAGCATAGTTTTTCCTTCTCTCAAATTAATTTAGGTGAAGACAGAGATAATTTCTTGAAACTTTTAATAACTCTCAAATAAATCTAAGTGAAGCAAGAGATCATTTCTTCAAAAATACTAAGCACACCGTGCTCAAAAAGATATAAGTGAAGCACTAGAGCAAGTCCATTGCTCAAAAAAAATTAAGTGAAGCATAGAGAGCAATTCTAACAAGTCATGACATAATTTTGGATATGCCATGGAAACCCGAGGACAACATCTCTACTTCATCACCACCACCATCTTCTTCATCACCAAAAGAAAATTGAGTATTGGGTATGGGCACTCCCTTTGGCTTCCACCAAGCTTGGGGGAGGTGCCCCGGTATCGTATCACCCCCACTATCTTTTGTCTTTACTTATTTTAGTTTTATCTTTTGCTTTAGATGAATAAAAGTTTAGTTCGATCCTTCCTTTTCGAGAGTTTGCTTAGTGACCTATCCTTATAATCGTGTGCGAGATATATATATAATAAAGTTTAGTTTGAGTTTTTGCTTTCTTTACTTTCATGTTGCAATAAAAAGAAAGGAAATAAATTAAAAAGATCATATGCTAATCTTATGGTAGGTGATGACACCACATAAGGAAAAGTATAAGTAGAAAATTTTATTAGAGATTGAGAAACATAGCATTGGTCAATGATGCAATTCATGAAAGAATTAATAAGGGAAGAGAAGATTCACATATAAATACACTATCCTAGAAATCTTTTGTGATTGTGAGCCCCCATCAAAATATTATATGCCAAAATTGTTGATGTTGGACAAGGAAGACAACGTAATGATTTATGTTTGTTCATATTCACATAGAAGATATATTGTCATAGATCCTTTAACATGTGGTGCTTGCCCCTATCTTTGCTAGCCAAAAAATCCGCACTAAGTAGAGATACTACTTGTGTGTCCAAAAACCCTTAAACCCAAATCTTATTTTCAAGAGTCCACCATACCTACCTAGGGATTGAGCAAGATCCCTTGAGTAAGTTGTCATCGGTGCAATAAGGCAATAAAATTGCTTCTAAATATGTGATATCAATTAGTGTAAGAGAAAATTGAGCGTTGTACGAACTTGTGATGGTGAAGAATAAAAGCGACAGACTGCATAATAAAGGTTTCCATCACAAGGGGCAATACAACGTGACGTTCTTTTGCACTAAGGGGTTGAGATACAAACAAATAAGTGCATGGCAACCTCTGCTTCCCTCTGCGAAGGGCCTATCTTTTACTTTTATGTATTTACTTTTATGCAAAGAGTCAAAGTTTTTCCATCTATTCCTTTTTATTTTTCTCCTTTGGCAAGCATCATGCGGCGAGGAAAGATCTAGGCACATATGTCCAGTTGAATATGGGTGGCATGAGTTATTATTGTTGACATCACCCTTGTGGTGAATACGTTGGGAGGCGAAACTATAAGCTCCTATATTTCTATGTGTCCGGTTGAAATGTTTTGCTCATGTGTATGCGGTGAGTATTAGTAGTCATAGAAGACTATATGATGGTTGAGTATGTGGACTTGCCTAAAGGCTCCGATACGTGACCCTTCCTGAAAAGATGATGAATTGTAGTTGCCAAGTTGACTGAGAACATAGTTTGTTGATTTCTAATAGAGTTTATGCTTTATACTTCGATAGTGTGATGAATTATTACTTATTCATGAGAAGTCTATGATAAAAGTTTCATGTTTAAATTTGTTGTTGTTATAATAATCTACATGATGCTTCTATGTCCGTATTTTGTTTTTATAGACACCTCTCTCTCTCTAAGCATGTGGACATATTTTTCGATTTCGGTTTTCGCTTGGGGACAAGCGAGGTCTAATCTTGGGGGAGTTGATACGTCCAGTTTGCATCATGTTTTCTTACTGTTATTTATGATGTTTTTATGCATATTAATGCTTTTTGGACTAATTCTAATGCCTATTCTCTCATAATATGCAAGGTATACACAAAGAGGGAGAAGTCCGGCAATTGGAAATCTGGACCTGGAAAAGCTACGTCAGGCTACCTATTCTGCACAACTCCAAACAAGCTGAAACTTTACGAAGAATTTTTATGGAATATATGAGGAATATTGGAGCCAATAAGTACCAGAGGGGGCCCACCAGGTGGGCACAACCCACCTGGGCGCGCCAGGGAGACCAGGCACGCCCTGGTGGGTTGTGCTCATCCAGGCCCACCTCCGGTGCCCATATTATGGTATATAAGTCATTTTGACCTAAAAAAATAAGGAGAGGACTTTTGGGACGGAGCGCCGCCGTCTCAAGGCGGAACTTGGGCAGGATCACTTTTGCCCTCTGCCGGGGGAACTTCCCTCTCGGAGGGGGAAATCATCGTCATCATCATCAGCAACAACTCTCCCATTTTGGGGAGGGCAATCTCCATCAACATCTTCAACATCACCATCTCATCTCAAACCCTAGTTCATCTCTGGTGTTCAATCTTTGTACCGGAACTATAGATTGGTGCTTGTGGGTGACTAGTAGTGTTGATTACATCTTGTAGTTGATTACTATATGGTTTATTTGGTGGAAGATTATATGTTCATATCCAATATGCTATTTAATACCCCTCTGATCTTGAGCATGATTATCATTTGTGAGTAGTTACTTTTGTTCTTGAGGTCGACGTTGCAAGTAATCATGTGAACTTGATGTGTGTTCGATATTTTGATAGTATGTATGTTGTGATTCCCTTAGTGGTGTCATGTGAACGTCGACTAAATGACACTTCACCATATTTGGGCCTAAGGGAATGCATTGTGGAGTAGTGATTAGATGATGGGTTGCGAGAGTGACAGAAGCTTAAACCCTAGTTTATGAGCTATTCCGTAAGGGACCGATTGGATCCAAAAGTTTAATGCTATGGTTAGAATTTATTCTTAATACTTTTCTCATAGTTGTGGATGCTTGCGAGAGGGTCGATCATAAGTAGGAGGTTTGTTCAAGTAAGAACAACACCTAAGCACCGGTCCACCCACATATCAAATTATCAAAGTAGCGAACACAAATCGAACCAACATGATGAAAGTGACTAGATGAAATTCCCGTGTACCCTTAAGAACGCTTTGCTTACTATAAGAGACCGTTTTGGCATGTCCTTTGCCTCAAAAGGTTTGGGCTACCTTGCTGCACTTTTGTTACTATTATTGTTACTTGCTCATTACCAATTATCTTGCTATCAAACTACTCTGTTACTTACAATTTCAGTACTTGCAGACATTACCTTGCTGAAAACCACTTGTCATTTCCTTCTGCTCCTTGTTGGGTTCGACACTCTTACTTATCGAAAAGAGCTACAACTGTTCCCATATACTTGTGGGTAACCACATGTCGATGAGTACGACAACCGGCAGGAGCCTTAAGGTTGTCTTTAATTATTGTATGACCTACGTGTCAATCACTAAGTGCCATGTAATTGATTTACTTTATCGCTACGCATTAGCAATAGTTGGCGAGACGATCCTGACGCTACGATGGAGATCAAGGTGTCGAGGCGGTAACGATGGAGATCATGCGATGCTTTGGAGATGGAGATCAAAAGCACAAGATGATGGCCATATCTTGTCACATATTTTGTTTGCATGTGATGTTTATCCTTTATGCATCTTATTTTGCTTAGAACGATGGTAGCATTATAAGATGATCCCTTCACTTTCAAGATAAAAGTGTTCTCCCTGAGTATGCACCGTTGCCAAAGTTGTTCGTTTCGAAGCACGTCGTGATGACCGGGTGTGATAGACTCTACGTTCACATACAACGGGGTGTAAGACAGTTTTGCACATGCAGAATACTTGGGTTAAACTTGACGAGCCTAGCATGTACAAACATGGTCTCGGAACACTGGCGACTGAAAGATCGAACGTGAGTCATATAGTAGATATGATCAACATAGAGATGTTCACCATTGATGACTATCCCATCTCACGTGATGATCGGACATGGGTTAGTTGATTTGGATCATGTATCACTTAGATAACCCGAGGGATATTAATTTAAGTGGGAGTTCATTAGTAATTTTATTAATTGAACTTAATTTATCATGAACTTAGTCTTAATAGTTTTTGCATATCTATGTTGTAGATCAATAGCCTGTGCTACTGTTCCCTTGAATTTTAATACGTTCCTAGAGAAAACTAAGTTGAAAGATGATGGTAGCAATAATGCGGACTGGGTCCATGATCTGAGGATTATCCTCATTGCTGCACAGACGAATTATGTCCTTGAGGCACCGCTAAGTAACAGACCTGTTGCAGGAGCTGATGCAGACGTTATGAATGTTTGACAAGCTCGACCTGATGACTACTAGATAGTTTAGTGCTCTATGCTTTACAGTTTAGAATCGGGGCTCCAAAGAAGTTTTGAACAACATGGAACATATGAGATGTTCCAAGAGCTAAAATTGGTATTTTAGGCTCATGCCCGTGTTGAGAGGTATAATACCTCTGACAAGTACTTTTCCTACAAGATGGAGGGGAATAGCTCAGCCAGTGAGCATGTGCTCAGAATGTCTGGGTACTACAATCGCTTGAATCAAGTGGGCGTTAATCTTCCAGATAAAATAGTGATTGACAGAGTCCTCCAGTCACTATCACCAAGCTACTAGAGATTTTTGATGAACTATAATATGCAAGGAATGACTAAAACAATTCCTGAGCTCTTCGCGATACTGAAATCGGCGGAGGTAGAAATCAAGAAAGAGCATCAAGTGTTGATGGTTAATAAGACCACTAGTTTCAAGAAAAAGGGCAAGGTAAGGGGACTTCGAGAAGAATGGCAAGCAAGTTGCCGCTCCCGTGAAGAACCCAAAGCTGGACCCAAGCCTGAGACTGAGTGCTTCTACTGCAAAGGAAATGGTCACTGGAAGCGGAACTGCCCCAAATACTTGACAGATAAGAAGGATGGCAAAGTAAAAAAAAGGTATATTTGATATACATGTTATTGATGTGTACCTTACTGGTGCTCGTAGTAGCCCCTGGGTATTTGATACCGGTTCAGTTGCTAAGATTAGAAACTCGAAACATGTGTTACAGAATGAATGGAGACTAGTTAAGGGCGAGGTGACAATCATTGTTGGAAGTGTTTCCAAGATTGATATGATCACCATCGCACACTCCCTCTACCTTCGGGATTAGTGTTGAACCTAAATAAATGTTATTTGGTGTGTTCGTTGAGCATGAACACGATTAGATCATGTTTATTGCAAATATGATTATTAATTTAAGTCAGAAAATAATTGTTGTTCTGTTTACATGAAACCTTCTATGGTCATACACCCAATGTAAATGGTTTATTGAATCTCGATCATAGTGATACACATATTCATAGTATTGATGCCAAAAGATGCAAAGTTGATAATGATAGTGCAACATAGTTGTGGCACTATCGTTTAGGTCATATTGGTGTAAAGCGCATGAAGAAACTCCATGCTGATGGACTTTTGGAATCACTTGATTATGAATCATTTGATACTTGCGAACCATGCCTCATGGGCAAGATGACTAAAACTCCGTTCTCCGGAACAATGGAGCGAGCTAATGACTTATTGGAGATAATACAAACCGATGTATGCACTCCGATGAGTGTTGAGGCACGCGGCGGGTATCATTATTTTCAAACCTTTACACATGATTTAAGTAGGTATGGGTATATCTACTTAATGAAACACAAATCTGAAACATTTGAAAAGCTCAACGAATTTCAGAGTAAAGTAGAGAATCATCGTAACAAGAAAATAAAATTTCTACGATCTGATCATGGAGGTGAATATTTGAGTTGCGGGTTTGGGCTTCATTTAAAACAATGTGGAATTGTTTCACAACTCACGCCACCTGGAACACCACAGGGTAATGGTGTGTCCGAACGTCATAACCATACTTTATTAGTTATGGTGCGTTCTATGATGTCTCTTACCGATTTGCCTTTATCATTTTGGGATTATACATTAGAGACAGCCGCATTCACGTTAAATAAGGCACCGTCTAAATCAGTTGAGATGACACCGTATGAACTATGGTTTGGCAAGAAACCTAAGTTGTCGTTTCTTAAAGTTTGGGGATGCGACACTTATGTCAAAAAGCTTCGGCCTGATAAGCTCGAACCCAAATCGGAGAAGTGCGTCTTCATAGGATACCCTAAGGAAACTATTGGGTACACCTTCTACCACAGATCCAAAGGCAAGATCTTTGTTGCCAAGAATGAGTCCTTTCTAGAGGAGTTTCTCTTGAAAGAAGTGAGTGGGAGGAAAGTAGAACTTCATGAGGTAATTGTACCTTCTCTCGAATTGGAAAGTAGGACATCAGAGAAAGTTGTTCTCGTGATGCCTACACCAACTAGAGAGGAAGATAATGATGATCATGAAACTTCAGATCAAGTTACTACTAAACTTTGTAGGTCGACCAGAACACGTTCTGCACCAGAGTGGTACGGTAATCCTGTCCTGGAAGTCATGTTATTAGACCACGACGAACAAACTATGAAGAAGCTATGATGAGCCCAGATTCCGATAAATGGCTTGAGGCCATGAAATCTGAGATAGGATCCATGTATGAGAACAAAGTATGGACTTTGGTGGACTTGCCCGATGGTCGGCAAGCCATTGAGAATAAATGGATCTTCAAGAAAAAGATGGACGGTGATGGTAATGTCACTGTCTACAAAGCTCAAATTGTCGCAAAAGGTTTGTATGTGATGCAACGAGAAGGTTTGCAATTTGAGCTTTGTAGACAGTGACATTACCATCACCGTCCATCATATGCAACGAGAAGGTTTTGTCGATCCTAAAGGTGCTAACAAAGTGTGCAAGCTCCAGCGATCCATCTTTGGACTGGTGGAAGCATCTCGGAGTTGGAATATATGCTTTGATGATGTGATCAAAGCATATGGTTTTATGCACACTTATGGTGAAGCATGTATTTACAAGAAAGTGAGTGGGAGATCCGTAGTATTTCTAATATTATATGTGGATGACATATTGTTGATTGGAAATGATATAGAATTTCTAGATAGCATAAAAGGATACTTGAATAAGAATTTTTCAATGAAAGACCTCGGTGAAGCTACTTGAATATTGGGCATCAGGATCTATAGAGATAGATCGAGACACTTAATAGGACTTTCACAAAGCACATACCTTGGCAAAGTTTTGAAGAATCCAAAATAGACCAGTCAAAGAAAGGGTTCTTGTATGTATTGCAAGGTGTGAAGTTGAGTAAGACTCAAAACCCGACCACGACAGAAGATAGAGAGAGAATGAAAGTCATTCCCTATGCCTCAGCCATAGGTTCTATAAAGTATGCCATGTAGTGTACCAGACTTGTTGTGTACCTTGCCATGAGTTTGGCAAGGGGGTACAATAGTGATCCAGGAGTGGATCACTAGACAGCAGTCAAAATTATCCTTAGTTACCTAAGGGGACTAAGGAAATGTTTCTCGGTTATGGAGGTGATAAAGAGTTAGTCGTAAAGGGTTACGTCGATGCAAACTTTGACACCAATTTGGATGACTCTGAGTCTCAATCTGGATACGTATTGAAAGTGGGAGCAATTATCTAGACTAGCTCCATGCAGAGCATTATAGACATAGAAATTTGCAAAATACATACATATCTGATTATGGCGGACCCGTTGACTAAACCTCTCTCTCAAACAAAACATGATCACACCTTAGTACTCTTTGGGTATTAATCACATGGCGATGTGAACTAGATTATTCACTCTAGTAAACTCTTTGGGTGTTAGTCACATGGCTATGTGAATTATATGTGTTAATCACATGGCGATGTGAACTAGATTATTGACTCTAGTGCAAGTGGGAGACTGATGGAAATATGACCTAGAGGCAATAATAAAGTTTTTTATAATATACTTCCTTATTCATGATAAAGTTTTATTATTCATGCTAGAATTGTATTGACTAGAAACTTAAATACATGTGTGAATACACAAACAAATACCATGTCCCTAGTGAGCCTCTACTAGACTAGCCCGTTGATCAAAGATGGTTAAGGTTTCCTAACCATAGACATGAGTTCTCATTTGATAATGGGATCACATCATTAGGAGAATGATGTGATGGAAAAGACCCATCCATTAGCTTAGCATATGATCGTTCAGTTTATTGCTACTGCTTTCTTAATGTCAAATACATATTTCTTCGACCATGAGATCATGCAACTCCCAGATACCGGAGGAATACCTTGTGTGCTATCAAATGTCACAACATAACTGGGTGATCATAAAGATGCTCTACATGTATCTCCGAAGGTGTCTGTTGAGTTGGCATGAATCAAGATTGGGATTTGTCACTCTGTATATCAGAGAGGTATTGATGACCCACAAGTATAGGGGATCAATTGTAGCTCTTTTTGATAAGTAAGAGTGTCGAACCCAACGAGGAGCAGAAGGAAATGACAAGTGGTTTTCAACAAGGTAATGTCTGCAAGTGCTGAAATTGTAAGTAACAGAGTAGTTTGACAACAAGATAATTTTAACGAGCAAGTAATGATAGTAGTAACAAAAGTGCAGCAAGGTAGCCCAATCCTTTTGAGGAAAAGGACAGGCCAAAACGGTCTCTTATAATAAGCAAAGCGTTCTTGAGGGTACACGATAATTTCATCTAGTCACTTTCACCATGTTGGTTCGATTTGTGTTCGCTACTTTGATAATTAGATATGTGGGTGGCCCGGTGCTTAGGTGCTGTTCTTACTTGAACAAAACTCCTACTTATGATTAACCCTCCTGCAAGCATCCGCAACTACGAGAAAAGTAGTAAGAATAAATTCTAACCATAACATTAAACTTTTGGATCCAATCGGTCCCTTATGAAGTAGCGCATAAACTGGGGTTTTAAGTTTCTGTCACTCTCACAACCCATCATCTAATTGCTACTCCACAATGCATTCCCTTAGGCCCAAATATTGTGAAGTGTCATGCAGTGGACGTTCACATGACACCACTAAGGGAATCACAACATACATACTATCAAAATATCGAACACATATCAAGTTCACATGATTACTTGGAACATGATTTCTCCCGTGACCTCAAGAACAAAAGTAACTACTCACAAATGATAATCATGCTCAAGATCAGAGGGGTATTAAATAACATATTGAATCTGAACATATAAACTTCCACCAAATAAACCATATAGTAATCAACTACAAGATGAAATCAACACTACTAGTCACCCACAAGCACCAATCTATAGTTCCGGTAACAAGATTGAACACAAGAGATGAACTAGGGTTTGAGATGAGATGGTGTTGTTGAAGATGTGGATGGAGATTGACCTCCCCAAGATGGGAGAGTTGGTGGTGATGATAATGATGGTGATTTCCCCCTCTGGGAGGGAAGTTCCCCCGGCGAAATCGCTCCGCCGGAGGGCAAAAGTGCTCTTGCCAAGTTCCGCCTCGAGACGGCAGCGCTCCATCCCGAAAGTCCTCTCCTTATTTTTTCTAGGTCAAAATGACCTATATACCAGAAGATGGGCACCGGAGGTGGGTATGGGTGTCGCCAGAAACCACGGCCACCTATGGGACCAGGAGGTCCCTTGCTGGTTCGACAGGGGGGCGACGCGTCACAGAGAGCGGAGGGGCATGGGACAACACGGCAGAGATCACACAAGCGATTTACCCAGGTTCGGGCCGCCACGAGGCGTAAAACCCTACTCCTGCTTTGGTGGATTGATGGTGGAAAAAGGTGGTGGTGGAGCGTAGTACACTTGCCCGACAGGGATTGCCTTGGGGCAGCAGCGACTACGCGTGTATGGGAGTGTGATTTATCCAACCTTCTAACCCTTTATAGGGTTGCCATGGGTCTCCTTTTATAGATCAAGGGGTAACCAAAGTGGCAAAATAGTCATTATGCACTGATAAGATAGCAAATAGTGCTATCATACCTAACTCTGCAGGCTGACAAGGCGCATTAAGTGCACCGCTTAGTGTCACATCACTGGTTGCCTGGCAAGGCTTGTCGGGGCTATCTTGCCAGCTCCGCTCCTGTTCTCTTGACACGTCACAGGACAAGTGTCATCTGCGGGTTTCTCCTGTAGGAAATGGCTGCCATGTGGCGAATGGCTGCCACTTAATCACTTTGCAGCTTGACACCGCACTGATCGACGACATGGGTTGTGCTTGAGTGGATGGTGAGGTGGTTCTGCCTCCGTGAGCCCTGGCAGGCCCTGCCGGGGTGCTTTAGTTGCTTTCTTCTCGTGGTGGCCTCGCCCCTTGCTGGGCTCGCCTACCCGGCAAGGGAGGCCCTTCTCTTGTCAATATTCTGCTTCTGTGGCTCGATCTTGGTCCCTCTGATCTGTATGCTGGTCCCTCGAATCTCTTGGTCCTTGTACTCTGACTTGGGCTGGTGCTTTGATCTAGTTCCCGTGCCTGTGCACAGTCTGGGGAATAGACCCAAGTTTTGTTGCACCGACAGAAGCCCCCGGTCTTGCCCCGAACACGCAGCCGAGCATCGTCGGGGTAGGGCCTAATAAGTGCACATGCAAGGGTTGCTGAAGAGGTTGGTCTCTTGAAGTCTCCCCTTGATTCTTCATTAGCCTTGATTCCGGGCCGGTTTCCAGTTTCTCCGCGCGCCATGCGCGACGTTGTGGACGAATTTTGATCGTGGCCCGTGGATTCTCCTCGTCCCACGATCACGGCGCGGGAACTGCCATCCCACTTGCATCCCGTTCCGCACACACCTGCCACGTGTTCTGCATGCATTGGGCGTGGTAGGTGGTGGATGCGGAGGACACGGGGAGGAGTGCCATGGCTGAAAACCGAGCGTCAATGGTTGGAGCAGAGGGTCGGCCTCGACCCTCAGAGCTGTAGTGGGTGCAGAGAGGCCGCATTGCAGGAGCGGGGCGGCCGCTTCCCGTATGAGGAGCCAGCCCCCTGCCCTGTTTCCCTATAAAAAGGGGGGCAGGAGTGGCACTTCTCCTCACGCACCTCTCCTTCTTCTTCTCCGTAACTCTTCCCTTTCAGCCATGGCGAGAGGGCGAGGGCGCGGTGGTGTCTTGGCAGCGGCGAGGAGGGCTTCTACTCGACACCGCGTCCCTCCTCCCCTAGACACTGAGGTGGTGGAGCCGGCCGCAGGGGAGGAGGAAGGGGACGAGGTCACGGTCGCCACGGTGCTCGGGGAGGAAGAGGGCGGGGCGGCGCCTTGGTGGTGCCTCCGCTAGTGGTTCCTCCCCCGATGGAAGGCCACGTCGGTGGCCAACCCCGGGAGTTCATCATCAGGCTGTACAAGCCCTTGTGTGGTCATCTTCGCCTCCCAACTCCCTTTGCGCGGGAGATGGAGCTCGAGCAACCACGCGCTCTGTGGCTGCACATGAGGGGCTATGGGAATGGAGGTATGAGGGTTGATGTCGACTTCCCTGCCCCTCATGTGATGTATCTTTGCTGCAGCAGGAAGACCTTTGCCCATGCCCACGGATTCTCGGAGGGGCACGTTGTCCAGTTCAAATTAATGGAGAATGGCCTGCCCTCCGTCAAGATCTTTGGGCGCTCGGGAGGTCGCTTAGGGTGCTGCGCGGAGAGCTCGACCGATGACGAAAGCTCCTCCTCGAGCGAAAGCGACGAGGAGGATAGTGACGGCGATGACGATGGCAACGGGCGGGGGAGTGACGACTCTGACTCCGGCTGATCGTTGCCCGCACCATCTTCATCAGGCGGCAGCACCATCATCTGCATCTGCGTCTCCTCCCCGACAACGCGATTTGCCGGGGAGTTGGATGCAGAGGTGCGGATGGTGCTACCGGGCTCCTCCAGCAGCCTTCCAGCTGGACTCCGGCACGCTTCCTCTCGAGCTGCAGCTCCGTTAGCCCTGCCGAGTCCTGCTGGCCCTGGTGACGGTGGTTGATGGGGCCGCCTTCCGTCATGCTTGAGGCGTTCCCTCGCGCTCCCGTTCCGCCGGGCTACCTCTCCTAGAGCCCGATGGGAGCGGGTTGGGCTCCCGCCCAGGTGCTCCTTTTGCCCTCCTCGCCTTCGACGGCCGTGCCTAGGAGGAGAGGGACAAGAAAGGGCATTACGGAGCACTTATTTTTTTCAATCTTAAATTTGTAGGCAATTGCCAAACTTTAATTCAAATAATGTAATCTCTCATGTCCGTGTCTGTGTTCTGTAATGCTTGTACTCGTGTTTGCATATTAATGAAAAAGATGAACCTTGCTGGGAACTCGTGCATGTGTATGTCCATGCAGAGGTAAAATACCCCTTTAATGTAAATAAACGAGTTTTTCCCAGAAGGCTATCCTGCCGGCCCCCTTTTTGTCTGCTGGAGAACTACGTGTGCCGGGGAACAAACAGAGGGACCAGCCCCTCGCCAACTTCTTTTTTCCCAAAGGCCACTACGACCATCCTGACTGAAGCAGCGTTTGAGTCATGGATGGGAGCACCTAAGCTTCAAAACGAGAGGCGAGGTTTTCTAATGCACAAGTTATAGCTGACAGAACACTAACGTGCAGGAGGTAGAACTTATCTGCTTGGCTTGCCGGGGATCGCAGTGCCGGGCAGTCTTCTCAACTCTTTGTCAAAGCCAAGTTCACGGCAGGAACTTGCAACTTCATGCAGATGAGAGTGAATGCAGGATGCGATCCTATCTATATGCATATGCAAATGCTCATGAAATGCTTATGCAGTGATCTCGGTGTGCTCATGCACGTATGCAATCTTAGTTGGGGGCCCCTACAGCGCTTATTTATTTTCTCTTGCACGGGGTCATCGCCTCGGCTTTGTACGAGGGGTTACATGCAACTGAGGCAAGGCCTGTACAAAAGGGTGGCTGCCGGGCAGGGCCCGACAGCCGCGCCTTACGGGTAGAACTTGCGGAGATGCTCAATATTCCATGAGTTTTGCAACTGAGTGCCATCTCTGGTCTCCAGACAGACTGCGCCAGGTTTGGTGACTCATACTACCCGGTAAGGGCCTTCCCACTTTGGTGACAGCTTGTGTGTACCCTTGGCGGACTGAATGCGCCTAAGGACAAGGTCACCTTCCTCAAAACACCGGGCATGAACCCTGCGGCTCCTGATAGCGGCGCAGGGCTTGCTGGTAGCATGCAGCACGCGTAGCAGCCCGGAGACGGCTCTCCTCGAGTAGCACAACGTCGTCACGCCAGTGCTGATCTTGCGCTACTTCATCGTAAGCAAGCACTCGAGGCGACCCGTAAATGAGTTCCGTGGGGATAACTGCTTCTGCCCTGTAGACCAGGGAGCAGGGAGTCTGCTTGGTAGCTCGGTTTGGTGTCGTTATGAGGGACCAGAGAACTACCGGCAGCTCCTCAATACACCGCCTACCATGCTTCTGCAGCGTATCAAAAGTTCTTGTCTTGAGTCCACACAGCACTTCAGCGTTCGCCCTCTCAGCTGTCCATTGCTCTGGGGGTGTGCCACAGAGGCAAATGAGATCTTGCATCCGATGGCATGAACATATTGCATGAAGGCGCGGCTCATGAACTGGGTGCCGTTGTCGGTGATGATCCTTGCCGGAACTCCAAAACGACACACCAATTCTTTCAAGAACTTGATAGCTGACTTGGCAGTCACCTTTCTCACGACAGTCACTTCTGGCCACTTTGTAAACTTGTCGATGGGAACGAACAAGAATTCAAAGCCCCCGATTGCTCGGGGGAAGGGGCCGAGGATATCGAGCCCCCAGACCGAAAATGGCCATGATAGAGGGATTGTTTGAAGAGCTTGGGCAGGAAGGTGTGTTTTCTTGGAATGGAACTGGTAGGCTTCACATGTCGTGACGAGCTCGACGACATCTTGGAGGGTTGTGGGCCAATAGAATCCTTGCCGGGATGCTTTCCCAACTAATGCCCTTGATCTAATGTGGGAGTCGCACATTCCTCTATGAATCTCAGCCAGCAGTTCCTTTCCTTCTTCCCTGTAGACACACTTCAATTTCACACCGTTGGGCCTTCTTCTGTACAGAGTGTCATAGACAAACTGATACATACTGGCCCTCCGAGCTACTTTGTCATCTTCATCTTGGTCGCCGGGAAGCTCTCCGGTTTGGAGAAAGTGGACAATGTGCCTTGCCCAAGTTGGAGCCTGGGGCGAGGCAACAAGGACTAGCGGCACCTCCTCTGCGGCAGGAACACCAGCCTCGTTCGCGGGGTGCCTGGACCCGGCTGGAGGGGGTGGTCTGGCAGGCTGTGAGGAGTTGTTTCCGGCAGGGAATCTGCCGGGAGCGGACGGCTCGACCGAGAGAGACTTTTTGGTGTCCAACTTTCTCCTCTTCCGGGCCATTGTTGCTGGGGATACGGAGGGTTGAGTGAGATGGAGAACAAAAGTTCCTGGTTCCACAGGAAGCTTCTGCGCATCACACTTTGACAGATGATCAGCTATGTATTTTCTGCACGGGGTATGTGCTCTGTTTGCAATCCGTCAAAGTGCTCCTCTAATCTCCTCACTTCCTCGACGTATGCCTCCATCAATGGACTTTGGTAATCCTTTTTGACTTGTCTCACCACAAGCTCTGAATCTCCTCGAATGATCAACTTCTTGATTCCCAATTCAACTACAATTCTGAGCCCGGCAAGGAGTCCTCCATACTCAGCTGTATTGTTGGTTGCCTCTTCCCGGGCAAAATGCATTTGGATGACGTACTTCAAGTGCTCCCCGGAGGGGGCGACAAGAAGCACGCCAGCTCCTGCACCTTGCAGGGAAAAGGCACCATCAAAATACATAATCCATTCTCGGGATGATTCCTTGCCGGGGATAGCTGTCTCTATTACTTCCTCATCAGGGGTTGGCGTCCATTCTGCAATAAACTCTGCCAATGCCCTACTCTGAATAGTTGATGTGCTCTCAAACTTCAAACCAAAACTATATAACTCCAAAGCCCACTCCACTATCCTGCCGGTAGCCTCAGGGTTTCGGAGTATCCTTTGCAATGGAAACTGAGTAACAACCATGATCTCATGGGCTTGGAAGTAGTGGCGAAGTTTCCTTGAGGCCATAATGAGACCAAAGATCAACTTCTACACGCCAGAGCACCTCGATCTAGCCCCCTGTAACAAGGAGCTGACGAAGTACACTGGGCGCTGCACCACTTTCTTCCTTGCCACGTTCTTGGGGTTGCTATTGTTGTCGTGCTCATTGCTGTCCTGATCCTTCTCCGACTCTGCCATTTTTTGCTCACTTTTTGCCTCATCCACTTCTCTCTGCACTACCAGAGCCGCACTGACCACTTGGTTGGTTGCCGACTAGTATAGCAACAACGGCTCCTGCGGTTTGGGGGCAACCAATGTAGGCACAGAGGACAAGTAGGCCTTCAGCTCTTGCAAAGCTATACCTGCTTTTGGGGTTTGGGGGCAACCAAGGTAGGCACAGAGGACAAGTAGGTCTTCAACTCTTGCAAAGCTGTATCTGCTTCTGGTGTCCACTTCATAGGGCCGGCCTTCTTCAAAATTTTGAAGAACGACAGGGCGCGCTCGGCAGACTTGGAGATGAATCTGCGTAGCGCGACAACACATCCCATCAGGCGCCTCACATCCTTCACTGTCCTTGGCGCTTGGATCTGCTCGATGGCTTTGATCTTGTCGGGGTTGCTTCGATCCCGCGGTGGGATACAAAGAACCCAAGTAGCTTACCGGAGGGAACACCAAATACACACTTCTCTGGGTTAAGCTTTAGATTGATCTTGCGCAGATGATCAAATGTCTCTTCCAAATCCTAAATAAGGGTGGCCTTATCCTTGGTCTTGACCACAATATCATCTATATAGGCTTCTATGTTTCTGTGCAACTGTGGCTCAAAACCAATCTGGATTGCCCTTGCAAAAGTGTACCCCGCACTCCTTAATCCGAATGGCATACGGACAAAGCAGTACGTACCACATGGGGTGATGAACGACGTCTTCTCTTCATCTTCCTTGGACATGAAGATTTGGTGATACCCAGAGTATGCGTCCAAAAAGGAGAGGAAATCACAACCTGAAGTGGAGTCCACAATCTGGTCGATGTGCGGCAAGGGAAATGGGTCTTTCGGGCAAGCCTTGTTGAGATATGTGAAATCTATGCAAAGCCTCCACTTCCCGTTAGCCTTCCGGACTACCACTGGATTAGCTAACCACATGGGATGCAGTACTCCTCTGACCAAACCAGCTGCCTCAAGTTTCTTGATCTCTTCTGCAATGAACTGCTGCCTCTCCAAAGCCTGGTTCCATACTTTTTGCTTGACAGGTCGGGAATGTGGGCAGACAGCAAGGTGGTGCTCGATTACCTCCCTGGGAACACCGGGGATATCAAATGGTTGCCAGGCAAACACATCGATATCCGCCTGCAAGAAGGCAACGAGCGCGCTTTCCTATTTGTCATCGAGGGTGGCGCTGATAGTAAAAGTACCATCAACGCCAGCCAGCCCTGCCGGGACCTTCTGCACTGGGGGTGCAGCAACTTTGGATCTCTTGCTGTTAGAACACTCCGGCACGTCATCAATGGGTGCCGTGCACTCGGTGGGGGCACGCTTCCCGGACTCTTTGCGGGAGGTCTTACAACCTCTCTTCTTTCCTTTGCTTTCCTTGGCGGGAGCTGCCGCGGTCGCGGCCTCTGCCGCGACCGCATCCCGGTACATCTTGTCCACACAAATAATGGCATCCTTCTCATCTGATGGGATGGTGATGACTCCCAGTGGCCCAGACATTTTCAAGGTGTTGTAGGCATAGTGAGATGATGCCATGAACTGAGCCAGGGCCAGGCATTCCAGGATCCCATTGTAAAGCAGGGGGAGATCAACCACATCAAACACAATCCTCCCCCGAACGTTACCGGCAACGTGATCTTTCCCTTAGGACGGCTCTTGCCGGGATTAACTCCTTGAAACGTGCCAATAACCTCTAGATCTTCCTTTCCTATCTGAAGCTTGCTGATGACTACTGGGGAAATCAGATTCAACTCGGCCCTGCCGTCCACCAGCATCTTTGTGATCTTGAGGTTGCAGATTGTTGGAGAGACCAACAACGGCAAACATCCTACCACAGTGGTACGGCTAGGATGGTCCTCCTCGTCAAAGATGATGGGCGTACGGGACCATTTGAGCGGCTTCCGTGCTTCTGGCACTGGCTCCACGGCATTGACCTCTCGTGCCCACCGCTTGAGCTGGCAGTGAGAAGCGTGGAAAGATGCACTTCCGTCAATGCACAGGGCGTTTGTGGCCTTCTGGAACTCTTGCTCACTGGTTTCCTCTTCATCCCCTTGATCACTCTCATCTTCACAGATTTCCTTCTCTCGGCCTCTGGCGGGTTTTCCATGGTTCCAAAAGGGTTTGCCGGGTTGGTTTACTTCACCACCTCAGCCCTTACCGCCAGCAGCATTCTGACCTTTTTCCTTATCACACTTCTCATACTCTGCTTTCTACTTCTTGACAAGTTGCTCAACCTGATAACACTCTTGAAGGTCGTGGCTCTTGGTCTGATGAATCTTGCAGTACGGCCCATCACCTTTCCTGGCTTTCTCGGCAGCAGCGGCTTCCCGACAGTCAGTGCACACGGCAGCTTCCTTGCCGGGGCCCTCAGCCTTGGCCTTCTTGCCGGTACTAGGTGCACCAGATCCTTCAACGGTCATCACTGCCTTATCTCTTCCCTTCTTATTGCGATTCTTGCTCTTCTTCTGACTAGTTGATTCATCCTCATCCTCTGAATCAACATTGATGCAATCTTCCTCTCCAAGAAACCTCCTTCCCTCCTCCATCTGAGCACATTTATCCACTAATGTGTAAAGCTCATTCACAGTCTTGGGCAACCGTACGTTCATCTTGGAACGGATACGACGGTTGCGCACATTGGACTGGAAGGTTGCTATCACAGCTGCTGGATGGATATTTGGGATATTTCTATGAACTTTGCTGAATCTCTGTAAATACTTACGGAGGGTTTCTCCTTCCTTCTGCTGAAGAAGCTGCAAATCGTCGGGCATGTCGGGTTCCTAATGACCACCAGTGAAGGTGCCAATGAACTCGTGACAGAGGTCGGCCCATGATGAGATGGAGTTCTCTAGTAGGTGCATCAGCCAAGACCTTACATTGGAATTGACAGCCAAATGGAAGTAGTTGGCAAACACCTCATCTCTTCCCCCGGCAGCCTGAACAGCGGTGGTGTAGATGCTCAGGAAATTTGCCGGGTTCAGCCTCCTGTCATACTTCTCGGGTATCTCTGGCTTGAACGTGTGAACGAACGGCCAATGGACTTGCCACATCTCTCGTGTAAAGGCAGGGCAGCCAACCTCGAAAGGTAGGCACCCGCCAACACCGAGCGCAGGCTCGTCGATGTTGAGGCCGTCGCACCCGTCGGTCCGGCGAAGGTCGTCGCGGCGTTGCTCGATGACGCGTGCGACTCCTCTCCGCCTATCCTCCGGGGCTCGACGTTGGCCTGGATGTGCTCGAGGGTCAGAAGAAGCCATCGAGACATCGTTGGGGTCTTGATTTGGTTGTGCTGCGCCGGCTGCTGTGGCGGGGACTGCACCATGGGGATGGCCCCTTCTGTGCGGTCAGCAGCACGAGCTGTTGTTGTCGTATGGGGAGGCCGCGGCGGGCCAGCTTGCCGCGAGCCCCCAGCCTCGGCGAAATCGAGCAGGCTTTGGATGGTGGCATGCCATTCGTCCATCTGCTCGGCCGCTGGCGAAAACCTCAGCAGCAACTGAGCTTGCGCCATGGCTCCCGAAGCAGTACTTGGCAGGGATGTCGATGATGTCGATCGTACCGTCACTCGGCTCCTGATGGTGCCAGCAGCAGTAGTACTGCTCCCTCGCTGCTGCTGTGGGGTGACCACCTGGACGTGGTCCGGTGAAGGCGCTTGAGGGCCAGCGGCTCCGTCGGGCGCAGTGGCTTGGTCGGCCCGTTCCGGGGGAGGTGCATGCGCAACGACCGCACCCATGGTGGGAGCGGCCGGAGGGCGGCGGTTTGCCCCGGTCCGAGTGCTGCTGCTATGGCTGTGCCCATCGATGGGGGAGAAGGGCGCAGATGGAGTGGCTCCCTCACCCGCACCTTGGGGAGCATGGCTGTCGGGGTTTTGTTGATGATGCTCTCTTCTGGTGCCTCCTGCTCCTGTGTCGGCCGCGGGAGAAGTGGTGACGACGCTGCTTGCTCCAACCACTTCCCTAGCAGCCTCCGCGCCCTTGTGTGCCTCCGCATCCCCCGCAGCGTTGGAGGCCGCGGGTGGCGGAGCCTTCGAGTTGGATGGGTGAGTCGAAGGACCGGGCTTCTTCTTGGGCGCCATGGTCGATGGCATCGTCGAACATGGCGAAGGTGATGAAGATGACGCGCTGCGCATGCCTTCGGATTCGCACAAGCGAGCCCCTAACTAGCGCGCCAATGATGTCGCGGGAAACCACTGCCACCTATGGGACCACGAGGTCCCTTGCTAGTTCGGCAGGGGGCGACATCTTGCACAAAGAGTGGAGGGGCGTGGGACAACACGACATAGATCACACAAGCGATTTACACAGGTTCGGGCTGCCGCGAGGCGTAAAACCCTACTCATGCTTTGGTGGATTGGTGGTGGAAAAAGGTGGTGGTGGAGCGTAGTACACTTGCCTGGTAGGGATTGCCTTGGGGCAGCAGCGACTACGCGCGTATGGGGGTGTGAGTTATCCAACTTTCTAAGCCTTTATAGGGTTGCCATGGGTCTCCTTTATAGATCAAGGGGTAACCACAGTGGCAAAATAGTCATTATGCACTGATAAGATAGCAAACAGTGCTATCATACCTAACTCTACGAGTTGACATGGCGCATTAAATGCACCGCTTAGTGTCACATCACTGGTTGCCCGGCAAGGCTTGCCGGGGCTATCTTTACAGCTCCGCGCCTGTTCTCTTGACACGTCGCAGAACGGCTGTCGTCTGCGGGTTTCTCCTCTAGGAAATGGCTGCCATGTTGTCACGCCCAATATGCGATACTATCCTAAAGAGACTCGAAGGTCCCACCAAGGATAGAACCGCATATTGAAACGCTTTTGCAAGGTGGATATCATTACATCAACATTACATAATAGATGGGGATACATACAAGGCATACAAATGTCGCAAGAATACATCAATATACATGAGAACAACATCCGACTACGGATGAAACACAAACAGAAGCTCAAACGACATCCACCCTGCTAGCCCAGGCTGCCGACCTGGAACCTATCCCCTGATCGAACAAGAAGCAGAAGAAGAACTCCAAAACAAGTAACATCGCTCTCGCGTCATGGTCATCGCAAAACCTGTACCTGCAACTGTTGTTGTAGTAATCTGTGAGCCACGAGGACTCTGCAATCCCATTACCATGGGTATCAAGACTAGCAAAGCTTAATGGGTAAGGAAGGGGTAAAGTGGTGAGGTTGCAGCAGCGACTAAGCATATATGGTGGCTAACATACGCAGATAAGAGCGAGAAGAGAAGCAACGGAACGGTCTTCAACTAATAATGATCAATAAGTGATCCTGAACTCCTACTTACGTCAAACATAACCCAAAAACCGTGTTCACTTCCAGGACTCCGCCGAGAAGAGACCATCACAGCTACACACGCGGTTGATGCGTTTTAATTAAGTCAAGTGTCAAGTTCTCTACAACCGGATATTAACAAATTCCCATCTGCCACATAACCGCGGGCACGGCTTTCGAAAGATAATACCCTGCAGGGGTGTCCCAACTTAGCCCATTATAAGCTCTCACGGTCAACGAAGGATGTTCCTTCTCCCAGAAAGACCCGATCAGTCTCAGAATCCCGGTTTACAAGACATTTTGACAATGGTAAAACAAGACCAGCAAAGCCGCCTGATGTGTCGACAATCCCGATAGGAGTCGCACGTATCTCGTTCTCAGGACACACCGGATAAGCGAAGCGTACAGGTACCAACATAACCCAAGTTGCCAAGGGACGGTCCCGCACAGTGCTCTAGTATGGACCAACACTCTGAGGAGCACTGGCCCGGGGGGGGGGGGGTAAAATAAGATGACCCTCGGGAGCACGACTCCCAAGGGAAAAGAAATAGGTGATAGGCAAAGGGTAAAACCGAGGTTGGGACTTGCTGGAGGAGTTTTATTCAAAGCGAACTGTCAAGGGGTCCCCATAACACCCAACCGCGTTAGGAACGCAAAATGAAGGAACATAACACCGGTATGACGGAAACTAGGGCGGCAAGAGTGGAACAAAACACCAGGCATAAGGCCGAGCCTTCCACCCTTTACCAAGTATATAGATGCATTAATTAAATAAGAGATATTGTGATATCCCAACATAAACATAATCCAACATGGAGCAAACTTCATCTTCACCTGCAACTAACAACGCTATAAGAGGGGCTGAGCAAAAAGCGGTAACATAGCCAAACAATGGTTTGCTAGGAAGGGTGACAAAGGTTAGAGGTTCATGGCAATTTGGGAGGCTTGAAGAGCAAGTGATAGGTAACGCAGCATAGCGATAGAACGAAGCAACTAGCATAGCAATGATAGTAATGAGATCCAAGGTGACGGCCATCTAGCTTGAAATCCCGCTAGGAAGAAGAACGAGTCCATGAAGAAGATGAAGCCACGAAGATGAACCAAGCGTAGTCGAACGGATCCGCACGAACGCAACGAAACGGGAACTATCGAGAAGAAACACACAACATGGTAAACACACCACACATGAACAAGGCATGATGCTCAATCAAGTATGATGCATGACAAGGCTACATGAGGCTACTCATGGCAAGAGATGATACATACAAGAGCAACACATCAAAGCAAGTTTAAATGAGGCCGGGAACAACATATAACAATTCCGGTAAGTCCTCATATGCAAATTTCGAAATTGGTCCAGACCTGAATAAACCTTATGTTCAAGTTGTTAAACAGCAAGTTAAGATGCACCAAGATGATCTACACTAAATTCTAGTCAAGGTACATATAAAGTTTATTTGATTCGGAGCTACGGCCTAGAAGATATGAGCAAAAACGGGCGCGTGTGGGAGTGTCGGATCATGAAACGGACAACGCGGAAAAAGACCGGATGCAAGTTTTGAAAAACATGCAGATGAAATGCAGATGATGACATGGCAAAGTGCAACACGCAAGCACACGACATGGCAACGACGGAGAATAACTGGAAGACACCTGGCGCATCGGATCCGGGGCATTACAACACTCCTCCACTAACAAGAGATCTCGTCCCGAGATCTTAGGACCGAGACGGAAGGAAAAAGGGATGAGCTGAAATAAGAACAAAACAGGGAAAATGAACAAAGTCGAGAGCACTCGAGCAGAAAAGAGGAACGACGATTATGGCTAGCATGAAAAGCAGAAGAATAAGATGGACTCTGAAACCACTCCGGTTAGAATAAGATAGAAAAGGAATAAGAACGACAAAATTATGCTAGCATCCCGGTTGAACATGGAATGGAATAGAACATGAACTTGAGAAATGGAACGATACTTGACTTGAGGAACAACAGAAAACCTCCGGAAGACTTGTAAGAGTGGAATGAGAAGAACGGGGAAGAAGATGACAACTTCTGCCATGAATGAAATAGAGAGCATCCTTAGAAGGAAACATTGACCGGAATTGTTGAGAAAATCAACAACGAAAGAATAAGCTTGTTGTGGACTTATCAAAAACAACTCAAAACTTGAGGTGAAATTATACCACAACCGATGTCTGAATAGCTGAGAAGAACGAAGAAATGCAAAACTCCACTTCAGAAGAAAACAGAGAATTATTTGCACTTCGAGATTCGAGAAGAAAAGATACTTGAACTCCTCCAACAAGAATCTTGATGAACACTTGAAGAATGAATTAAATCCTTACGAACCACCATGATGAACTCCGGTAACAAAAGAATGACGAGATAAAATTGAAGGATGAAAGGGATAAGGTTAAAGCCTTGCGATGACTAAGATGGAGCTTCGTGACGAGATCGGCGAGAACTTAGAACTTCGGAAAAGAAAAGATGAAAACACTTTGAACCGAGAATGTGGTAAGATGAACAATCTCCGAAAAGAAGAGATAAAACCACTTGAAGAAAGAAGAATAAGGATTACGTTATGCTTATCCTCCACCAATTAAATTGATGAGAAGCAATGGATTTGCATACAACTTATTCACATTAGGAAAAGATTAAGGGGAGATATAGCGCAATACTTGGGAAAAACTTCAAGAACCACCGGTAGGACTGGAAAGAACGATATTGATATGATAACAACAGAAAGAATCTTGAACGAGCCACCGTAGGAATTGAAACGAATGACGAAAAGAGAATGAATCACCGGGAAGACTTAGAAAAGCACGAAGATACTTGAGGGAATTTAGAGACAAGAGAACGAAGAGATCGCGAACTGATTGAAGAATACTTGATCGAAGCACCGGAAGAATATTGAGACGAACGAAAAGGCATGAATATAGAATAATCGGAGAACGGATTTGAAAACTTAGAAACGAAGAAATATTCTGAAATGGAGGCCTCCGGATAATAGAGAGGGAAAGAAACTCCTGAAATACTCCGGATGGATGAAAAGAATTGCACGACTAGAAACAATATGAGCGGATAGCATCAAGCTAGCGACATGAATCTTCGGGAGAACGGACAAGATTTAAGAGAAATTCCTCTTCGGTCTTCGAATGTTGAGAAAGACGACGAGAAACAACACCAAAATTGTTGATATACTCCGGGAGAATGAAAAGCGAAGAGGTTGATCCAACAATGAAATGGTTTGAAATCGATCTTGGAAAAAGATCTGACTGATGAAATTCATTCTTATGTCAACTTTGAAAAGAATTTGAGAATAACTCCTTGAAAATTAGAAGAGCCAGGTAAGATCCTGGGAAAGACCTGTGGGTTAGGGCCCACTGAAAGTAAACACCGTTGGAAGGATTGTTGAATGAGAAATGATGCACCAGAATGATTGAAATATTTCAATGAGGTGATAACCTCGAATTAATTCGAACACAGACGAATCTCTTGAGATGTCTTCATCACTCCGAAACGATTAAATGACGAGAGGGAAACGAGCAACGGGAAACATTTGAGCCGAGGAAAGAATATGATCAAACTGAAAAAAACTTGAATTGGATCCACCGGAAAAGGAAATGAGAAGAACAATGATTAAAAAGGCGAGAATTCACCGGTTGAAATAATTGAGGGAAGACTGAAGAGGCTCCACACGAATGAAATTGATGCTCGAAAGAGACTCAGGCTCCGGGAATAAGAGGGTGGGAGGGCGGGAAAAACAAAGGCGACTTGGAAGGGAGAACCGACGAATAGCGTGAAGAGAAAACACCGGTTGAAATAATGCAAAGGTTCGCACGAGTAGGATGGATACTCGATTACGGGCTCCGGTTCCGAGAAGAAAAAAGGGTGGGTGGGTGGGAAAAAACAAGGGCAACTTCGGACAGGGAAAACGACATCGGTTGAAAAGAGATGAGGATTAATCTAGCAGAAGATGACGAGGATCAAAACCACTCGAAGAGAGGTGCACTGGATTGAAAAGAGGATGGACAACGAACGAAAAACTAACCGCGCGATCCTAAAGAAAAATTTGAAGGGGAAGAGAAGTAGTTCAAAACACCTACGTCAATATTTCTCACCAGAGCGACGAAGGGACTGAGGAGTAAAAAGAATTCCTACTCTCCGATATAACTAGACTCAGAAATAGTTTTCTTCTAGACTCAACAACGGCCAAACTACGTGATCAATCAAGGGGGGCTCCTAGGGTCGGTCGAGGCTCTGATACCAACTTGTCACGCCCAAGATGCGACCCTATCCTAAAGGAACTCGAAGGTCCCACCAAGGATAGAAGCGCATCTTGGAGACGCTTTTGCAAGGTGGATATCATTACATCAACATTACATAATAGATGGGGATACATACAAGGCATACAAATGTCGCAAGAATACATCAATATACATGAGAACAACATCCGACTACGGATGAAACACAAACAGAAGCTCAAACGACATCCACCCTGCTAGCCCAGGCTGCCGACCTGGAACCTATCCCCTGATCGAACAAGAAGCAGAAGAAGAACTCCAAAACAAGTAACATCGCTCTCGCGTCATGGTCATCGCAAAACCTGTACCTGCAACTGTTGTTGTAGTAATCTGTGAGCCACGAGGACTCTGCAATCCCATTACCATGGGTATCAAGACTAGCAAAGCTTAATGGGTAAGGAAGGGGTAAAGTGGTGAGGTTGCATCAGCGACTAAGCATACATGGTGGCTAACATACGCAGATAAGAGCGAGAAGAGAAGCAACAGAACGGTCTTCAACTAATAATGATCAATAAGTGATCCTGAACTCCTACTTACGTCAAACATAACCCAAAAACCGTGTTCACTTCCCGGACTCCGCCGAAAAGAGACCATCACGGTTACACACGCGGTTGATGCGTTTTAATTAAATCAAGTGTCAAGTTCTCTACAACCGGACATTAACAAATTCCCATCTGCCACATAACCGCGGGCACGGCTCTCGAAAGTTTATACCCTGCAGGGGTGTCCCAACATAGCCCATTATAAGCTCTCACGGTCAACGAAGGATATTCCTTCTCCCGGGAAGACCCGATCAGTCTCGGATTCCCGGTTTACAAGACATTTCAACAATGGTAAAACAAGACCAGCAAATCCGCCCGAATGTGTCGACAAATCCTGATAGGAGCTGCACATATCTCGTTCTCAGGGCACACCGGATGAACACTACATACAACTAAAACCAGACCTCAAGTTTCCCCGAGGTGGCGCTGCAAGTGGCTCTAGTTTGGACCAACACTTCGAGGACCACTGGCCCGGGGGGTAAAATAAGATGACCCTTGGGAGCGCGACTCCCAAGGGAAAAGGCTAGGTGAGGCAAACGTAAAATCAAGGTTGGGCCTTGCTGGAGGAGTTTTATTCAAGGCGAACTGTCAAGGGGGTCCCATAAATCACCCAACCGCGTAAGGGACGCAAAATCAAGGAACATAACACCGGTATGACGGAAACTAGGGCGGCAAGAGTGGAACAAAACACCAGGCATAAGGCCGAGCCTTCCACCCTTTACCAAGTATATAGATGCATTAATAATATAAGAGATATTGTGATATGCCAACAAAGTTCATGATATCCATGTTCCAACATGGAACAAACTTCATCTTCACCTGCAACTAACAACGCTATAAGAGGGGCTGAGCAAAAAGCGGTAACATAGCCAAACAATGGTTTGCTAGGAAGGGTGACAAAGGTTAGAGGTTCATGGCAATTGGGGAGGCTTGAAGAGCAAGTGATAGGTAACGCAGCATAGCGATAGAACGAAGCAACTAGCATAGCAATGATAGTAATGAGATCCAAGGTGACGGTCATCTAGCCTGTAATCCCGCTAGTAAGAAGAACGAGTCCATGAAGAAGATGAAGCCACGAAGACGAACCAAGTGTAGACGAACGAATCCTCACGATCGCAACGAAACGGGAACTATCGAGGAGAAGCACAACCGGAAAGAAGCAAACAACAAGGTAAACACACAACACATAACAAGGCATGATGCTCAACCAAGTATGATGCATGACAAGGCTACATGAAGCTACTCATGGCAAGAGATGATGCATACAAGAACAACACATCAAAGCAAGTTTAAATGAGGCCGGAAACAACATATAACAATTCCGGTAAGTCCTCATATACAAATTTTGAAATTGGTCCAGATCTGAATAAACCTTATGTTCAAGTTGTTAAATAGCAAGTTAAAATGCACCAAGATGATCTACACGAAGTCAAGTTACATATAAAGTTCATTAGATTCGGAGCTACGACCTACAAGATATGAGCAAAACAAGTTAAACATGGCATTGATGCAAAATGCATACAAACATCAAGCAAACACCTCAAAACAAGGATGCAACATGATAATATGAAACTACATCCAATACTAAGCAAGTTTCAAATAGAGCATGCTCAAAACTGAGCAACGGTGCAACACATACACTCCAAACAAGATATAACAACAATATGTCCAAAACAGCAACTAGGCATCTTGCAACTATCAAAACAACATGCTACAACACCTCAACATGATAAAAAAAGGCATGAAATTGATGTAAATGTAAAGCATTACAAAACATGAACACCGAGCTATCTCCAGAAATCTCTAGAACATGCTCAAAAAGACATGGCAAGATTGCAAATAATAACAGTTTCACAGACTTAGCAGAAATCACTGGACATGGCAGAAATAACATCAGGTTGCTAAGTTTAGAGCTATCAAACAACATGCTACAGGAACAGATCAAGGCAACCAAAGGCATGGCATGATCTACTAATTGCATAGAACAAAACTCCCTTACTGATCACAAGCCAAAAAGGTACAGAAGATATGATGGCACCCATGTAAACATAGGAAGTTTCATAAACAGATTCAGACGGTGAAAATAACAGTGCATGACAGAAACAACGATAAGAGGGCATGTTGGTGAGCTTGTAAAACTCACTACAGAGCATTACATGGCATGTCAAGGTAACCAACAGTAAGAAGGCATTATAATGAAGCTAAGAATGGCAAGAGCAAGTTCATAGGGTGCATGGATCACTAGCAAAACACATGTCAAAACTGAACTTCATGTTAACAGGCTGACAGAAACATTATTTATCAAATTGAGAGCAAGTTTATAACAAGCTACCACCGGCTATAAATGCAACCAAGGGCATGGATGGATAGAGCATAACATGTGTAACAAAACATCCTTATTGAACATTGCCAGATTATGCAGAGAACTCATGGTGACAGCAGGTTTACATGGCATCACAATGTTACAGCTACAGTAAGTCACAGAAATCAGCAACATCATGGAGGCTACTTTGCATGCTTGAGCTAGTCACCACATAAATCAAAAAAAATACAAAAAAAGCACCTCTGTAAATATGGAATGATGTAGTTCAAAACACATGTAGAGCTCATGCTCATAGGATGCACACACAAAATGCAATGAAAAAGACAAATCACCAAGTTATAACAGTCTCAGCAGGTTAACATCATATAGCACTCTTGCAACGATGATTAGGGCATCAAGATGAACTCAAACAAGCATGGTAGAATGGAATGAAGTGAAGAGCATCTCATGATGAACATTTTGACTTATCATACATGCACAACGGAGTAGTATGCAACAAGTTATGGCATGTCAAAGATGCACACATATCATGAGTTTTCAGGGACTTGCACGAAAATTCACCTCGCGGGAAAAAGTCAACGCGGGATCGGGCGGAGCGAGACGGCGGGGTTCGGGACGAGGCGGCCGTTTGGTTCGTCGTGCGGATGGATCTGATCCCACCCGCCGGATCCGAGACGAGGCGACTCCGGCAACGGCGGAGGTCGGGGACGGCGTGGACGGGTCGAGGCGGCGCGGGGGCGGCGCCGGTGGAGAGGTGCGGCGGCAGAGGCGAACGGCGAGGAGGGCGGAGGAGCAAGGCGGCGGCGGGCGAGGTCGCCGCGGCGAGCGGGCGGCGGGGGTCGCCGGCGGCGGGGTCGGGCACGGAGGCGGCGCGCGGGGCGGACGGGCGGCCGCGCGGGCCTGGGCGGGCCGCGGCGGCGGGGACGGCGCGGGAGGCCACGTGGCCGGATCTGGTTGGCCGGGGCGCCGGCTGGAGCTGAGGTGGCGTGCGAGGATTGGCCGGGCGACGTGGCTGGCGGCGGTGGACGCGTCCGCCGACGGCGCGGACATGTCCGGCGGTGCGAGGGGAGCGGGGCTAGGGTTTGGACTGCGAATTTCGGGGAAGGGGACTTATTTATAGATAGAGGGAGCTAGGAGAGTCCAAATGGGGTGCGGTTTTCGCCCACACGATCGTGATCGAACGGCGGAGAGCATGGAGGGGTTTTGCTGGGTTAGTGGGCTTTGGTGGAGGGGTGCTGGGCTGCAAAGAGAGAGGGGTTTCGGGCTACGCGGTTAACCGTTGGGGCATCAAACGACCTCCAAATGGAACGAAATTTGACGGGCGGCCTACCGGTGCTATACCAAGGCCACTCGACAAATCTCGGCCCATTCCGAGAGCGTTTTTCTCCCGCTCACGAAACAAGGTCTGAGAGGGGCGACGGGCGCGTGTGGGAGTGTCGGATCACGAAACGGACAACGTGGAAAAAGACCGGATGCAAGTTTTGAAAAACATGCAGATGAAATGCAGATGATGACATGGCAAAGTGCAACATGCAAGCACACGACATGGCAACGACGGCGAATAACTGGAAGACACCTGGCGCATCGGATCCGGGGCGTTACAACACTCCTCCACTAAGAAGAGATCTCGTCCCGAGATCTTAGGACCGAGACGGAAGGAAAAAGGGATGAGCTGAAATAAGAACAAAACAGGGAAAATGAACAAAGTCGAGAGCACTCGAGCAGAAAAGAGGAACGACGATTATGGCTAGCATGAAAAGCAGAAGAATAAGATGGACTCTGAAACCACTCCGGTTAGATTAAGATAGAAAAGGAATAAGAACGACAGAATTATGCTAGCATCCCGGTTGAACATGGAATGGAATAGAACATGAACTTGAGAAATGGAACGATACTTGACTTGAGGAACAACACAAAACCTCCGGAAGACTTCAAAGAGTGGAATGAGAAGAACGGGGAAGAAGATGACAACTTCTGCCATGAATGAAATAGAGAGCATCCATAGAAGGAAACATTGACCGGAATTGTTGAGAAAATCAACAACGAAAGAATAAGCTTGTTGTGGACTTATCAAAAACAACTCAAAACTTGAGGTGAAATTATACCACAACCGATGTCTGAATAGCTGAGAAGAACGAAGAAATGCAAAACTCCACTTCAGAAAAAACGGAGAATTATTTGCACTTCGAGATTCGAGAAGAAAAGATACTTGAACTCCTCCAACAAGAATCTTGATGAACACTTGAAGAATGAATTAAATCCTTACGAACCACCATGATGAACTCCGGTAACAAAAGAATGATGAGATAAATTGAAGGATGAAAGGGATAAGGTTAATGCCTTGCGATGACTAAGATGGAGCTTCGTGACGAGATCGGCGAGAAGCTTAGAACTCCGGAAAAGAAAAGATGAAAACACTTTGAACCGAGAATGTGGTAAGATGAACAATCTCCGAAAAGAAGAGATAAAACCACTTGAAGAAAGAAGAATAAGGATTACGTTATGCTTATCCTCCACCAATTAAATTGATGAGAAGCAATGGATTTGCATACAACTTATTCACATTAGGAAAAGATTAAGGGGAGATATAGCGCAATACTTGGGAAAAACTTCAAGAACCACCGGTAGGACTGGAAAGAACGAATGAATTGATATGATAACAACAGAAAGAATCTTGAACGAGCCACCGTAGGAATTGAAACGAATGACGAAAAGAGAATGAATCACCGGGAAGACTTAGAAAAGCACGAAGATACTTGAGGGAATTTAGAGACAAGAGAACGAAGAGATCGCGAACTGATTGAAGAATACTTAATCGAAGCACCGGAAGAATATTGAGACGAACGAAAAGGCATGAATATAGAATAATCGGAGAACGGATTTGAAAACTTAGAAACGAAGAAATATTCTGAAATGGAGGCCTCCGGATAATAGAGAGGGAAAGAAACTCCTGAAATACTCCGGATGGATGAAAAGAATTGCACGACTAGAAACAATATGAGCGGATAGCATCAAGCTAGCGACATGAATCTTCGGGAGAACGGACAAGATTTAAGAGAAATTCTTCTTCGGTCTTCGAATGTTGAGAAAGACGACAAGAAACAACACCAAAATTGTTGATATACTCCGGGAGAATGAAAAGCGAAGAGGTTGATCCAACAATGAAATGGTTTGAAATCGATCTTGGAAAAAGATCTGACTGATGAAATTCATTCTTACGTCAACTTCAAAAAGAATTTGAGAATAACTCCTTGAAAATTAGAAGAGCCAGGTAAGATCCTGGGAAAGACCTGTGGGTTAGGGCCCACTGAAAGAAAACACCGTTGGAAGGATTGTTGAATGAGAAATGATGCACCGGAACGATTGAAATATTTGAATGAGGTGATAACCTCGAATTAATTCGAACACAGACGAATCTCTTGAGATGTCTTCATCACTCCGGAACGATTAAATGACGAGAGGGAGACGAGCAACGGGAAACATTTGAGCCGAGGAAAGAATATGATCAAACTGAAAAAAACTTGAATTGGATCCACCGGAAAAGGAAATGAGACGAACAATGATTAAAAAGGCGAGAATTCACCGGTTGAAATAATTGAGGGAAGACTGAAGAGGCTCCACACGAATGAAATTGATGCTCGAAAGAGACTCAGGCTCCGGGAATAAGAGGGTGGGAGGGCGGGAAAAACAAAGGCGACTTGGAAGGGAGAACCGACGAATAGCGTGAAGAGAAAACACCGGTTGAAATAATGCGAAGGCTTCGCACGAGTAGGATGGATACTCGATTACGGGCTCCGATTGCGAGAAGAAAAAAGGGTGGGTGGGTGGGAAAAAACAAGGGCAACTTTGGACAGGGAAAATGACATCGGTTGAAAAGAGATTAGGATTAATCTAGCAGAAGATGACGAGGATCGAAACCACTCGAAGAGAGGTGCACCGGATTGAAAAGAGGATGGACAACGAACGAAAAACTAACCGCGCGATCCTAAAGAAAAATTTGAAGGGGAATAGAAGTAGTTCAAAACACCAACGTCAAGATTTCTCACCAGAGCGACGAAGGGACTGAGGTGTAAAAAAAATTCCTACTCTCTGATATAACTAGACTCAGAAATAGTTTTCCTCTAGACTCAACAACGGCCAAACTACACGATCAATCAAGGGGGGTCCTAGGGTCGGTCGAGGCTCTGATACCAACTTGTCACGCCCAAGATGCGACCCTATCCTAAAGGAACTCGAAGGTCCCACCAAGGATAGAAGCGCATCTTGAATACGCTTTTGCAAGGTGGATATCATTACATCAACATTACATAATAGATGGGGATACATACAAGGCATACAAATGTCGCAAGAATACATCAATATACATGAGAACAACATCTGACTACGGATGAAACACAAACAGAAGCTCAAACGACATCCACCCAGCTAGCCCAGGCTGCCGACATGGAACCTATCCCCTGATCGAACAAGAAGCAGAAGAAGAACTCCAAAACAAGTAACATCGCTCTCGCGTCATGGTCATCGCAAAACCTGTACCTGCAACTGTTGTTGTAGTAATATGTTAGCCACGAGGACTCAGCAATCCCATTACCATGGGTATCAAGACTAGCAAAGCTTAATGGGTAAGGAAGGGGTAAAGTGGTGAGGTTGCAGCAGCGACTAAGCATATATGGTGGCTAACATACGCAGATAAGAGCGAGAAGAGAAGCAACGGAACGATCTTCAACTAATAATGATTAATAAGTGATCCTGAACTCCTACTTACGTCAAACATAACCCAAAAACCGTGTTCACTTCCCGGACTCCGCCGAAAAGAGACCATCACGGTTACACACGCGGTTGATGCGTTTTAATTAAATCAAGTGTCAAGTTCTCTACAACCGGACATTAACAAATTCCCATCTGCCACATAACCGCGGGCACGGCTCTCGAAAGTTTATACCCTGCAGGGGTGTCCCAACTTAGCCCATTATAAGCTCTCACGGTCAACGAAGGATATTCCTTCTCCCGGGAAGACCCGATCAGTCTCGGATTCCCGGTTTACAAGACATTTCAACAATGGTAAAACAAGACCAGCAAATCCGCCCGAATGTGCCGACAAATCCTGTTAGGAGCTGCACATATCTCGTTCTCAGGGCACACCGGATGAACACTACATACAACTAAAACCAGACCTCAAGTTTCCCCGAGGTGGCGCTGCAAGTGGCTCTAGTTTGGACCAACACTTCGAGGACCACTGGCCCGGGGGGGGGGGGTAAAATAAGATGACCCTCGGGAGCGCGACTCCCAAGGGAAAAGGCTAGGTGAGGCAAATGTAAAATCAAGGCTGGGCCTTGCTGGAGGAGTTTTATTCAAGGCGAACTGTCAAGGGGGTCCCATAAATCACCCAACCGCGTAAGGGACGCAAAATCAAGGAACATAACACCGGTATGACGGAAACTAGGGCGGCAAGAGTGGAACAAAACACCAGGCATAAGGCCGAGCCTTCCACCCTTTACCAAGTATATAGATGCATTAATAATATAAGAGATATTGTGATATCCCAAGAAAGTTCATGATATCCATGTTCCAACATGGAACAAACTTCATCTTCACCTGCAACTAACAACGCTATAAGAGGGGCTGAGCAAAAAGCGGTAACATAGCCAAACAATGGTTTGCTAGGAAGGGTGACAAAGGTTAGAGGTTCATGGCAATTTGGGAGGCTTGAAGAGCAAGTGATAGGTAACGCAGCATAGCGATAGAACGAAGCAACTAGCATAGCAATGATAGTAATGAGATCCAAGGTGACGGCCATCTAGCTTGAAATCCCGCTAGGAAGAAGAACGAGTCCATGAAGAAGATGAAGCCACGAAGACGAACCAAGTGTAGACGAACGAATCCTCACGATCGCAACGAAACGGGAACTATCGAGGAGAAGCACAACCGGAAAGAAGCAAACAACAAGGTAAACACACAACACATAACAAGGCATGATGCTCAACCAAGTATGATGCATGACAAGGCTACATGAAGCTACTCATGACAAGAGATGATGCATACAAGAACACATCAAAGCAAGTTTAAATGAGGCCGGAAACAACATATAACAATTCCGGTAAGTCCTCATATGCAAATTTTGAAATTGGTCCAGATCTGAATAAACCTTATGTTCAAGTTGTTAAACAGCAAGTTAAAATGCACCAAGATGATCTACACGAAGTCAAGTTACATATAAAGTTCATTAGATTCAGAGCTACGATCTACAAGATATGAGCAAAACAAGTTAAACATGGCATTGATGCAAAATGCATACAAACATCAAGCAAACACCTCAAAACAAGGATGCAACATGATAATATGAAACTACATGCAATACTAAGCAAGTTTCAAATAGAGCATGCTCAAAACTGACCAACGGTGCAACACATACACTCCAAACAAGATATAACAACAATCTATCCAAAACAGCAACTAGGCATCTTGCAAGTATCAAAACAACATGCTACAGCACCTCAACATGATAAAAAAGGCATGAAACTGATGTACATGTAAAGCATTACAAAACATGAACACTGAGCTATCTCCTGAAATCACTAGAACATGCTCAAAAAGACATGGCAAGATTGCAAATAATAACAGTTTCACAGACTTAGCAGAAATCACTGGACATGGCAGAAATAACATCAGGTTGCTAAGTTTAGAGCTATCAAACAACATGCTACAGGAACAGATCAAGGAAACCAAAGGCATGGCATGAATCTACTAATTGCATAGAACAAAACTCCCTTACTGATCACAAGCCAAAAAGGTACAGAAGATATGATGGCACCCATGTAAACATAGCAAGTTTCATAAACAGATTCAGACTTTGTGAAAATAACAGTGCATGACAGAAACAACGATAAGTGGGTGAGCTTGTACAAATCACTACAAAGCATTACATGGCATGGAAAGGTAACCAACAGTAAGAAGGCATTATAATGAAACTAAGAATGGTAAGGGAAAGTTCATAGGGTGCATGTATCACTAGCAAAACACATGTCAAAACTGAACTTAATGTTTACAGGCTGACAGAAACATTATTTACCAATTTGAGAGCAAGTTTACAACAATCTACAGCCGGCTATAAATGCAACCAAGGGCATGGATGGATAGACCATAACATGTATAACAAAACATCCTTAGTGAACATCGCCAGATTATGCATAGAACTCATGGTGACAGCAGGTTTACATGGCATCACAATGTTACAGCTACAGACTTGGCAGAAATTACTAAGTCACAGAAATCAGCAACATCATGGAGGCTACTTTGCATGCTTGAGCTAGTCACCACATAAATCACAAAAATACAAATAAGCACCTCTGTAAATATGGAATGATGTAGTTCAAAACACATGTAGAGCTCATGCTCATAGGATGCACACACAAAATGCAATGAAAAAGACAAATCACCAAGTTATAACAGTCTCAGCAGGTTAACATCATATAGCACTCTTGCAACGATGATTAGGGCATCAAGATGAACTCAAACAAGCATGGCAGAATGGAATGAAGTGAAGAGCATCTCATGATGAACATTTTGACATATCATACATGCACAACGGAGCAGTATGCAACAAGTTATGGCATGTCAAAGATGCACACATATCATGAGTTTTCAGGGACTCAGACGAAAATTCACCTCGTGGGAAAAAGTCAATGCGGGATCGGGCGGAGCGGGACGGCGGGGTGCGGGACGAGGCGGCCGTTTGGTTCGTCGTGCGGGTGGATCTGATCCCACCCACCGGATCCGAGACGAGGCGACTCCGGCAACGCCGGAGGTCGGGGACGGCGTGGACGGGGCGAGGCGATGCGGGGGCGGCGCCGGTGGAGAGGTGCGGCGGCGGAGGCGAACGGCGAGGAGGGCGAAGGAGCAAGGCGGCGGCGGGCGAGGTCGCCGCGGCGAGCGGGCGGCGAGGGTCGCCGGCGGCGGGGTCGGGCACGGAGGCGGCGCGCGGGGCGGACGGGCGGCCGCGCGGGCCTAGGAGGGCCGCGCTTGGGCCTGGCGGACCGCGGCGGCGGGGACGGCGCGGGAGGCCACGTGGCCGGATCTGGTTGGCCGTGGCACCGGCTGGACCTGAGGTGGTGCGCGAGGATTGGCCGGGCGACGTGGCTGGCAGCGGTGGACGCGTCTACTGACGGCGTGGACATGTCCGGCGGCGCGAGGAGAGCGGGGCTAGGGTTTGGACTGCGAATTTCGGGGAAGGGGACTTATTTATAGATAGAGGGAGCTAGGAGAGTCCAAATGGGGTGCGGTTTTCGCCCACACGATCGTGATCGAACGGCGGAGAGCATGGAGGGGTTTTGCTGGGTTAGTGGGCTGTGGTGGAGGGGTGCTGGGCTGCAAAGAGAGAGGGGTTTCTGTGACGCCCGGATAATCAAGCTATAGTAAACCTCTGCTAATGATGCCACATCACCAGAGTTACTCTTGCTAATCTCGCGTTAGTTCGAAACCGATTCAAATTCAAATTCAAAAGAAAAGCAAACAACAAAAGTTTTCAAACTTTAAAACTAAAATGTTCGGGTTGTGTCAAATAATGCGCAGGTAATTATGGTGGAGAACCACACTTTTATAAAATGTTCAAATATTCAAATGGTAATAAAACAGTAGCAAAACTATTATTTAAATACTTTAAATACTAAAAAACTTACAAAGTATTTTATTTTAGGTGCCAAGTTAATTGTGGTAGTGGACTAATTAGTAATACTAATTTAGGTGCTCATTTGGCATTTTATAAAACTAAAATAATAGGAGGAACAAAATATAACAGAAAATAAATAATTAAAAAAAACAAAAACAAAAACAAAAATAGAAAGAACTCCCGCTCGGCCCAACTGGGCCATGGCCTAGCCAGGCCGACCCAACTCCCTCCCCCGGCCCAACCGCGCCTACAACCCACCCCACTCCCCCGGTGACCTAGATCGGTCCACCCACTCCCCCCCACTCCCACGTCGCTCGCCCCCACTCCCCCTCTGCCTCCCCTCGTTCTGGATCGGGCGCAGGCGCCTCGTCGCCGCTCGCTAGGCCACCCCGCCGCGCTAACCACGCCAACGCCCCTCGCCGAGGCCACCTCACCGCCGGACCCTGCCGCCCGTCTTCGTCCTCCGCCTCGACCGCGCCTCCTCGCCGGACTCCTCCGTCCTTGCGCCGCTGTCCTCGCCCAAGACATGGCGGGATCTCGCGCCTCCCCGACGCCCCCACGACGCCGCCCCGTGCTGGGCTTCCTCCTCGGGCCGCCGCACGCCGCCACCGACTCCGGCCACCCCGAGCTTCCCCAAGCCCGCTGCCCTGTGCCCTACGTTCCCCGCTGTGAGCCTCGTCCGCCCCCCTCTTCTCTCCCCGTCATCGGATCCGGTCCGCGCTCGCACAAACCACGCACCCGCACGCGCGCGTCCGTGCTCACCGCGCCCGCACCGCGGCCGTCGTCGCCCTGTGCGCAGACGCGCGCCCGCGCCTCCCCGCTAACCCAGCGGCGCCCTCTTCTGGCTGCCCCGCTCTCGTGGCTCACCTACCGCCGTGCACGCGTCCGCCTCCGGCGCTCACCCCCCCCCCCCGCACCGTCGCCCCGCTCCCCCCCCACGATGGCCCTGCCGCTGCTCCACCGGAGCTCCCCGCCGTTCGCCGCCCCGCGCGCCTAGCTCGCCGGCACACCGACGCCCGCGCCCGCCAGCCGCCCCGTCGGGTGCGCCCCCGCGGGCCAGCGCCCGTTCGGGGCTATGCCCGTTAGCACCCATGCCTCTATGGCCTTTGGGCCAATGACACAAGGGCCCACGCCCCTGAACGTTTAAAAAAATAAAAATAATAAAAATAAAAATAATAATAATAATAAATAATAAACTAGTTAATAAATAAATAAATCAAAAATAAAATTAATAGTAAAACAAATAATAAAAATAAATTTAATTAATTAATTAATTAACTAAATTAATTAAGTTAATTAATCCTATTAAATTAATCTAATTAGATAATTAATTTAATTAAACAGTAATTATTTAGCTAAACCCTAATTAACCTAAGCAGAGAATGACAGGTGGGTCCTACTGGAGCCACATGTCAGTTTGACCCAGTCAACTCCTGTTGACTGCTGACGTCAACATGACATCATGCTGATGTCATAAATCTATTTTTGAATTAAGTTAAATAATTAATTAAATTGCAGAAATTAATAAAATCTTTAGAAAATCATATCTTTTCATCCGTAACTCGGATTAAAATATTTTCAACATGAAAGTTGCTTAGAACGACGAGACGAATCCGGATACGCAGTCCGTTCGTCCACCACACATCCCTAACCTATCGAACCTGCAACTTTTCACCTCCGGTTCATCTGTCCGAAAACGCGAAACACCGGGGATACTTTCCCGGATGTTTCCCCCTTCGCCGGTACCACCTACTGTCGCGTTAGGACACACCTAGCACCGCTCATTGTCATGTCACGCATCGTCATGCTTATGTTTGCATTGTATTTACTGTTTCTTCCCCCCTCTTCTCTCCGGTAGACTACGAGACCGACACTGCTGCTGCCCAGTTCGACTACGGAGTTGACGACCCCTCCTACTTGCCAGAGCAACCAGGCAAGCCCCCCCTTGATCACCAGATATCGCCTATTCTTCTCTATACTGCTTGCATTAGAGTAGTGTAGCATGTTACTGCTTTGCGTTAATCCTATCCTGATGCATAGCCTGTCTTTGTTACTACAATTGTTACCCTTACCTGCTATCCTACTGCTTAGTATAGGGTGCTAGTGTTCCATCAGTGGCCCTACACTCTTGTCCGTCTGCCATGCTATACTACTGGGCCGTGATCACTTCGAGAGGTGATCACGGGTATATACTATATACATTGTATACATGACACATGTGGTGACTAAAGTCGGGTCGGCTCGTTGAGTACCCGCAAGTGATTCTGATGAGGGGGCTGAAAGGACAGGTGGCTCCATCCCGGTAGAGGTGGGCCTGGGTTCCTGACGGCCCCCGACTGTTACTTTATGGTGGAGCGACAGGGCAGGTTGAGACCACCTAGGAGAGAGGTGGGCCTAGCCCTGGTCGGCGTTCGCGGATACATAACACGCTTAACGAGTTCTTGGTATTTGATCTGAGTCTGGCCATTTGGTATATACGCACTAACCATCTACGCGGGAGTAGTTATGGGTATCCCGACGTCGTGGTATCAGCCGAAGCTCTTTTGACGTCAGCGACTGAGTGGCGCGCGCCGCATTGGACCGTAAGCTCGCGCTTGTATTAAGGGGGCTAGGTCTGCTTCCGGCCGCGTACGCAACGTGCAGGTGTGCATAGGGCGATGGGCCCAGACCCCTGCGCGCATAGGTTTAGACCGGCGTGCTGACCTCTCTGTTGAGCCTAGGTGGGGCTGCGACGTGTTGATCTTACGAGGCCGGGCATGACCCAGAAAAGTGTGTCCGGCCAAATGGGATCGAGCGTGTTGGGTTATGTGGTGCACCCCTGCAGGGAAGTTTATCTATTCGAATAGCCGTGTCCCTCGGTAAAAGGACGACCCGGAGTTGTACCTTGACCTTATGACAACTAGAACTGGATACTGAATAAAATACACCCTTCCAAGTGCCAGATACAACCCGGTGATCGCTCTCTAACAGGGCGACGAGGAAGGGATCGCCGGGTAGGATTATGCTATGCGATGCTACATTGGAGGACTTCAATATACTCTCTTCTACATGCTGCAAGATGGAGATGACCAGAAGCGTAGTCTTCGACAGGACTAGCTATCCCCCTTTTATTCTGGCATTCTGCAGTTCAGTCCACTGATATGCCCCTTTACACATATACCCATGCATATGTAGTGTAGCTCCTTGCTTGCGAGTACTTTGGATGAGTACTCACGGTTGCCTCTCTCCCTCTTTCCCCCCTTTCCTTTCTATCTGGTTGTCGCAACCAGATGTTGGGGTCCAGGAGCCAGACGCCACCATCGACGACGACTCCTACGACACTGGAGGTGCCTACTACTACGTGCAGGCCGCTGACGACGACCAGGAGTAGTTAGGAGGATCCCAGGCAGGAGGCCTGTGCCTCGTTCGATCTGTATCCCAGTTTGTGCTAGCCTTCTTAAGGCAAACTTGTTTAACTTATGTCTGTTCTCAGATATTGTTGCTTCCGCTGACTCGTCTATGATCGAGCACTTGTATTCGAGCCCTCGAGGCCCCTGGCTTGTATTATGATGCTTGTATGACTTATTTATGTTTTAGAGTTGTGTTGTGATATCTTCCCGTGAGTCCCTGATCTTGGTCGTACACATTTGCGTGCATGATTAGTGTACGGTCAAATCGGGGGCGTCACAGTTTCGGGCTACGCGGTTAACCGTTGGGGCATCAAACGACCTCCAAATGGAACGAAATTTGACGGGTGGCCTACCGGTGCTATACCAAGGCCACTCGACAAATCTCGGCCCATTCCAAGAGCGTTTTTCTCCCGCTCACGAAACAAGGTCTGAGGGGCGACGAGCGCATGTGGGAGTGTTGGATCGCGAAACGGACAACGCGGAAAAAGATCGGATGCAAGTTTTGAAAAACATGCAGATGAAATGCAGACGATGACATGGCAAAGTGCAACACGCAAGCACACGACATGGAAACGACGGCGAATAACTGGAAGACACCTGGCGCATCGGATCCGGGGCGTTACACATGTGGCGAATGACTACCACTTAATAACTTTGCGGCTTGACACCGCACTGACCGACGACGTGGGTTGTGCTTGAGTGGATGGTGAGGTGGTTCTGCCTCCGTGTGCCCCGGCAGGCCCTGCCGGGGTGCTTCGGTTGCTTTCTTCTGGTGGTGGCCTCTCCCCTTGCCGGGCTCGCCTGCCCGGCCAGGGAGGCCCTTCTCTTGTCAATATGCTGCTTCTCTGGCTCGATCTTGGTCCCTCTGATCTGTATGCTGGTCCCTCGAATCTCTTGGTCCTTGTACTCTGACTTGGGTTGGTGTTGTGATCTTGTTCCCATTCCTGTGCACAGTCTGGGCAACAGACCCAGGGTTTGTTGCACCGACACTGGGTGAGCACAACCCACCAGGGCGCGCCTGGGCTCCCTGGCGTGCCCAGGTGGGTTGTGCCCACCTGGTGGCCCCCCTCTGGTACTTATTTGCTCCAAGATTCATCATATATTCCATAAAAATTCTCTGTGAAGTTTCAGCCTGTTTGGAGTTATGCAGAATAGGTAGCCTGACGTAGCTTTTCCAGGTCCAGATTCCCAGCTGCCGGAATTCTTCCTCTTTGTGTGTACCTTGCAAATTATGTGAGAAAAGGCATTGGAATTACTCCAAAAAGCATTATTATGTATAAAAACATCATAAATAACAGTAGGAAAACATGATGCAAAATGGACGTATGAACTCCCCAAGCTTAGACCTCACTTGTCCTCAAGCGAAAAACCGAAATCGAAAAACATGTCCACATGCTTAGAGAGAGAGAGGTGTCGATAAAAACAAAATAGGGACATAGAAGCATCATGTTCATTATTATAACAACAACGAACTTAATTATAAGACTCTTATCATATAACTTTTATCATAGACTTCTCATGAATAAGTGACAATTCATCACACTATTGAAGTATAAAGTAAAAACTCTATTAGAAGCCAACAAACTATGTTCTCAGTCAACTGTGCGACTGCAATTCATCATCTTTTTAGGAAGGGTCACGTATCGGAGTGTCATGCCCAATATGTGAATCTATCCTAAAGGAACTCAAAGGTCCCACCAAGGATAGAACCGCATATTGACACGCTTTTGCAAGGTGGATATCATTACATCGTACCATTACATAATAGTTGGGGATACATACAAATGGCATACAAATGCCTCATGAATACATCAAACATCATACATGAGAACAACATCCGACTACGGATGAATCAGGAACCTAATCCAAGATCGACGAAGAAGAAGAGGAAGAAGAAGAACTCCAAGACAAGCAAACATCGCTCTCACGTCATGAACATTGCATTACCTGTACCTGCAACTATTGTGTAGTAATCTATGAGCCACGAGGACTCAGCAATCCCATTACCATGGGTATCAAGACTAGCAAAGCTCAATGGGTATGGAAGGGGTAAAGTGGCGAGGTTGCAGCAGCGACTAAGCATGTATGGTGGCTAACTTACGAGTACAAGAGTAAGATGAGAAACTACGCAAACGGTCGCCAACTAGTAATGATCAATAAGTGATCCTGAACTACTTACGTTCAAACATAACCCAACCATGTTCTCCTCTCGAACTTCCTGAAAAGAGATAGTCACGGTTACGCACGCGGTTGGTGTATCGTAATAGAGTTTACTTCAAGTCCTCTACAACCGGATATTAACAAATTCCCATCTGCCACATAACCGCGGGCATGGCTTTCGAAAGATTAAACCCTGCAGGGGTGTCCCAACTTAGCCCATGACAAGCTCACGATTCACGGAGACAATCCTCCATTGCGAGACCCTCCGATCAGACTCGGAATCCCGGTGCACAAGACATTTCGACAATGGTAAAACAAGTCAAGCAACACCTCCCTACGTGCCAACACCCTGATAGTAGCCGCGCGTATCTCATCTCAGGCCACGACGGATGAGCTATGCGTAGAGGTGCCAAAATACCCCAAGTTGCCAAGGGGCGGCCCCGCACAGTGCTCTAGTTTGGGACCAACACCATCGGCACTGGCCCTTCCTTGTATGTAGAAAGAATCCTCGGTTTCATGACGCCCTATGCCAATTAATTAGTTAGTTCAAGTATTATTATGGAATATGTTAGAACCAATGTTGGGCCTTGCTGGAAGAGTTTTATTCAAAGCGAACTATCAAGAGGATCCCATAAACCCTCACCCTGTTAGGGACGCAAAATCAAGAAACATAACACCGATATGACGGAAACTAGGGCGGCAAGAGTGGAACAAAACACCAGGCATAAGGCTGAGCCTTCCACCCTTTACCAAGTATACGGATGCATTAATTAAATAAGAGATATTTCGATATCCCATGATATCCATGTCCCAACATGGAACTGAAGGAAATATGCCCTAGAGGCAATAATAAAGTATTATATATTTCCTTATATCATGATAAATGTTTATTATTCATGCTAGAATTGTATTAACCGGAAACATAATACATGTGTGAATACATAGACAAACAGAGTGTCACTAGTATGCCTCTGCTTAACTAGCTCGTTAATCAAAGATGGTTATGTTTCCTAGCCATAGACATGAGTTGTCATTTGATTAACGGGATCACCTCATTAGGAGAATGACGTGATTGACATGACCCATTACGTTAGCTTAGCACCCGATCGTTTAGTATGTTGCTATTGCTTTCTTCATGACTTATACATGTTCCTATGACTATGAGATTATGCAACTCCCGTTTACCGGAGGAACACTTTGTGTGCTACCAAACGTCACAACGTAACTGGGTGATTATAAAGGTACTCTACAGGTGTCTCCAAAGGTACTTGTTGGGTTGGCGTATTTCGAGACTAGGATTTGTCACTCCGATTGTCGGAGAGGTATCTCTGGGCCCACTCGGTAATGCACATCACTATAAGCCTTGCAAGCATTGTGACTAATGAGTTAGTTGCGGGATGATGTATTACGAAACGAGTAAAGAGACTTGCCGGTAACGAGATTGAACTAGGTATCGAGATACCGACGATCGAATCTCGGGCAAGTAACATACCGATGACAAAGGGAACAACGTATGTTGTTATGCGGTCTGACCGATAAAGATCTTCGTAGAATATGTGGGAGCCAATATGGGCATCCAGGCCCCGCTATTGGTTATTGACCAGAGAGGTGTCTCGGTCATGTCTACATAGTTCTCGAACCCAAAGGGTCCGCACGCTTAAAGTTACGATGACAGTTTTATTATGAGTTTATATGTATTGATGTACCGAAGGTTGTTCGGAGTCCCGGATGTGATCACGGACATGATGAGGAGTCTCGAAATGGTCGAGACGTAAAGATTGATATATTGGACGACTATATTCGGACACCGGAAATGTTCCGGAGAAGTTTCGGATTAAACCGGAGTGCCGGAGGGTTACCGGAACCCCCCGGGGGAAGTATTGGGCCTTGAGGGGAGAGAGAGGGCAGCAACCAGGAGGTGGTGCGCCCCCTCCCAGGAGGAGTCCTAGTTGGACTAGGAGAGGGGGGCGCAGCCCCCTTTCCCTCTCCCTCTCCCTCTCTTTCCTTCCCCCCTTCTTTTCCTAGTAGGACTAGGAAAGGGGAGTCCTACTCCTACTAGGAGGAGGACTCCCCCCCTCTCCTTGGCGCGCCCATAGGCAGCCGGCCTCCCCCTTGCTCCTTTATATATGGGGGCAGGGGGGCACCTCTAAACACACTTGATATACGATATTTTAGCCGTGTGCGGTGCCCCCCTCCACCAGATTACACCTCGATAATACCGTCGCGGAGCTTAGGCGAAGCCCTGCGTCGGTGGAACATCATCATCGTGACCACGCCGTCGTGCTGACGAAACTCTCCCTCAACACTCGGCTGGATCGGAGTTCGAGGGACGTCATCGAGCTGAACGTGTGTAGAACTTCGGAGGTGCCGTGCGTTCGGTACTTGATCGGTCGGATCGTGAAGACGTACGACTACATCAACCGCGTTGTGATAACGCTTCCGCTGTCGGTCTACGAGGGTACGTGGACAACACTCTCCCCTCCCGTTGCTATGCATCACCATGATCTTGCGTGTGCGTAGGAATTTTTTTTGAAATTACTACGTTCCCCAACAGTGGCATCAGAGCCTGGTTTTATGCGTTGATGCTATGCACGAGTAGAACACTAGTGAGTTGTGGGCGATATAAGTCATACTGCTTACCAGCATGTCATACTTTGGTTCAGCGGTATTGTGAGATGAAGCGGCCCGGACCGACATTACGCGTACGCTTACGCGAGACTGGTTTCACCGTTCGGAGCACTCGTTGCTTAAAGGTGACTGGCGGGTGTCTGTCTCTCTCACTTTAGTTGAACCGAGTGTGGCTACGCCCGGTCCTTGCGAAGGTTAAAACAGCACCAACTTGACAAACTATCGTTGTGGTTTTGATGCGTAGGTAAGAACGGTTCTTGCTAAGCCCGTAGCAGCCACGTAAAATATGCAACAACAAAGTAGAGGTCGTCTAACTTGTTTTTGCAGGGCATGTTGTGATGTGGTATGGTCAAGACATGATGTGATATAATGTGTTGTATGAGATGATCATGTTTTGTAACCGAGTTATCGGCAACTGGCAGGAGCCATATGGTTGTCGCTTTATTGTATGAGATGCAATTGCCATGTAATAGTTTTACTTTATCACTAAGCGGTAGCGATAGTCGTAAAAGCAATAAGTTGGCGAGACAACAACGATACTACGATGGAGATCAAGGTGTCGAGCCGGTGGCGATGGTGATCATGATGGTGCTTCGGAGATGGAGATCACAAGCACGGTGCTTCGGAGATGGAGATCACAAGCACAAGATGATGATGGCCATATCATATCACTTATATTGATTGCATGTGATGTTAATCCTTTATGCATCTTATCTTGCTTTGATTGACGGTAGCATTATAAGATGATCTCTCACAAAAATTTCAAGATAAAAGTGTTCTCCCTGAGTATGCACCGTTGCAAAAGTTCTTCGTGCTGAGACACCACGTGTTAATCAGGTGTGATAGGCTCTACGTTCAAATACAACGGGTGCAAAACAGTTGCACACGCGGAATACTCAGGTTAAACTTGACGAGCCTAGCATATGTACAGATATGGCTTCGGAACACAGAGACCGAAAGGTCGAGCGTGAATCATATAGTAGATATGATCAACATAGTGATGTTCACCATTGAAACTACTCCATCTCACGTGTTAATCGGACATGGTTTAGTTGCTTTGGATCACGTAATCACTTAGATGATTAGAGAGATGTCTATCTAAGTGGGAGTTCTTAAGTAATATGATTAATTGAACTTAAATTTATCATGAACTTAGTACCTGATAGTATCTTGCTTGTCTATGTTAATTGTAGATATATGGCCCGTGCTGTTGTTCCGTTGAATTTTAATGCGTTCCTTGAGAAAGCTAAGTTGAAAGATGATGGTAGCAATTACACGGACTGGGTCCGTAACTTGAGGATTATCCTCATTGCTGCACAGAAGAATTACGTCCTGGAAGCACCGCTAGGTGCCAGGCCTCCTGCAAGAGCTACGCCAGAAGTTATGAACGTCTGGCAAAGCAAAGCTGATGACTACTCAATAGTTCAGTGTGCCATGCTTTACGGCTTAGAACTGGGACTTCAACGACGTTTTGAACATCATGGAGCATATGAGATGTTCCAGGAGTTGAAGTTAATATTTCAAGCAAATGCCCGGATTGAGAGATATGAAGTCTCCAATAAGTCTATAGCTGCAAAATGGAAGAGAATAGTTCTGTCAGTGAGCATATACTCAGAATGTCTGGGTATAATAATCACTTAATTCAACTGGGAGTTCAACTTCCGGATGATTGCGTCATTGACAGAATTCTTCAATCACTGCCACCAAGCTACAAGAGCTTCGTGATGGACTATAACATGCAAGGGATGAATAAGACGATTCCCGAGCTCTTCGCAATGCTAAAGGCAGCGGAGGTAGAAATCAAAAAGGAGCATCAAGTGTTGATGGTCAGTAAAACCACTAGTTTCAAGAAAAAGGGCAAAGGGAAGAAGAAAGGGAACTTCAAGAAGAATAGCAAGCAAGTTGCTGTTCAGGAGAAGAAACCAAAGTCTGGACCTAAGCCTGAAATTGAGTGCTTCTACTGTAAGCAGACTGGCCACTGGAAGCGGAACTGCCCCAAGTATTTGGCGGATAAGAAGGATGGCAAGGTTAACAAAGGTATATGTGATATACATGTTATTGATGTGTACCTTACTAATACTCGCAGTAGCACCTGGGTATTTGATACTGGTTCTGTTGCTAATATTTGCAACTCGAAACAGGGGCTACGGATTAAGTGAAGTTTGGCTAAGGACGAGGTGACGATGCGCGTGGGAAATGGTTCCAAAGTCGATGTGATCGCCGTCGGCACGCTACCTCTACATCTACCTTCGGGATTAGTTTTAGACCTAAATAATTGTTATTTGGTGCCAGCGTTGAGCATGAACATTATATCTGGATCTTGTTTAATGCGAGACGGTTATTCATTTAAATCAGAGAATAATGGTTGTTCTATTTATATGAATAATATCTTTTATGGTCATGCACCCTTGAAGAGTGGTCTATTTTTAATGAATCTCGATAGTAGTGATACACATATTCATAATGTTGAAGCCAAAAGATGCAGAGTTAATAATGATAGTGCAACTTATTTGTGGCACTGCCGTTTGGGTCATATCGGTGTAAAGCGCATGAAGAAACTCCATACTGATGGAATTTTGGAATCACTTGATTTTGAATCACTTGGTACTTGCGAACCGTGCCTTATGGGCAAGATGACAAAAATACCGTTCTCCGGAACTATGGAGAGAGCAACAGATTTGTTGGAAATCATACATACAGATGTATGTGGCCCGATGAATATTGAAGCTCGTGGCGGATATCGTTATTTTCTCACCTTCACAGATGATTTGAGCAGATATGGGTATATCTTCTTAATGAAACATAAATCTGAAACATTTGAAAAGTTCAAAGAATTTCAGAGTGAATTTGAAAATCATCGTAACAAGAAAATAAAATTCCTACGATCTGATCGTGGAGGGGAATATTTGAGTTACGAGTTTGGTCTACATTTGAAACAATGCGGAATAGTTTCGCAACTCACGCCACCCGGAACACCACAGCGTAATGGTGTGTCTGAACGTCATAATCGTACTTTATTAGATATGGTGCGAACTATGATGTCTCTTACTGAATTACCGCTATCATTTTGGGGTTATGCTTTAGAGACAGTTGCATTCACTCTAAATAGGACACCATCGAAATCCGTTGAGACGACGCCTTTTGAACTATGGTTTGGCAAGAAACCAAAGTTGTCGTATCTTAAAGTTTGGGGTTGTGATGCTTATGTGAAGAAACTTCAACCTGATAAGCTCGAGCCTAAATCGGAGAAATGTGTCTTCATAGGATACCCAAAGGAGACCGTTGGGTACACCTTCTATCACAGATCCGAAGGCAAGATATTTGTTGCTAGAAATGGATCCTTTCTAGAGAAGGAGTTTCTCTCAAAAGATGTGAGTGGGAGGAAAGTAGAACTTGATGAGGTAACCGTACCTGCTCCCTTATTGGAAAGTAGATCATCGCAGAGATCAGTTTCCGCGACATCTGCACCAAGTAGTGAGGAAGTTAATGATAATGATCATGAAACTTCAGATCAAGTTATTACTGAACTTCGTAGGTCAACTAGATCAAGATCCGCACCAGAGTGGTACGGTAATCCTGTTCTGGAGGTCATGTTACTAGACCACGGCGAACCTACGAACTATGAAGAAGCGATGGTGAGCCCAGATTCCGCAAAATGGCTTGAAGCCATGAAATCCGAGATAGGATCCATGTATGAGAACAAAGTATGGACTTTGGTTGACTTGCCCGATGGTCGGCAAGCCATTGAAAATAAATGGATCTTCAAGAAGAAGACTGACGCTAATGGTAATGTTACTGTCTATAAAGCTCGACTTGTTGCGAAAGGTTTTCGACAAGTTGAAGGAATTGACTACGATGAGACCTTCTCACCCGTAGCGATGCTTAAGTCTGTCCGAATCATGTTAGCAATTACCGCATTTTATGATTATGAAATTTGGCAAATGGATGTCAAAACTGCGTTCCTGAATGGATTTCTAGAAGAAGAGTTGTATATGATGCAACCGGAAGGTTTTGTCAATCCAAAGGGAGCTAACAAAGTGTGCAAGCTCCAGCGATCCATTTATGGACTGGTGCAAGCCTCTCGGAGTTGGAATAAACACTTTGATAGTGTGATCAAAGCATTTGGTTTTATACAGACTTTTGGAGAAGCCTGTATTTACAAGAAAGTGAGTGGGAGCTCGATAGCATTTCTGATATTATATGTGGATGACATATTACTGATTGGAAATGATATAGAATTTCTGGATAGCATAAAGGGATACTTGAATAAGAGTTTTTCAATGAAAGACCTCGGTGAAGCTGCATATATATTAGGCATTAAGATCTATAGAGATAGATCAAAACGCTTAATTGGACTTTCACAAAGCACATACCTTGACAAAGTTTTGAAGAAGTTCAAAATGGATCAAGCAAAGAAAGGGTTCTTGCCTGTACTACAAGGTGTGAGATTGAGTAAGACTCAATGCCCGACCACTGCAGAAGATAGAGAAAAAATGAAAGATGTTCCCTATGCTTCAGCCATAGGCTCTATCATGTATGCAATGCTGTGTACCAGACCTGATGTGTCCCTAGCTATAAGTTTAGCAGGGAGGTACCAAAGTAATCCAGGAGTGGATCACTGGACAACGGTCAAGAACATCCTGAAATACCTGAAAAGGACTAAGGATATGTTTCTCGTATATGGAGGTGACAAAGAGCTCATCGTAAGGGGTTACGTTGATGCAAGCTTTGACACTGATCTGGACGATTCGAAATCGCAAACCGGATACGTATTTACATTGAACGGTGGAGCTGTTAGTTGGTGCAGTTCCAAGCAAAGTGTCGTGGCGGGATCTACGTGTGAAGCGGAATACATAGCTGCTTCGGAAGCAGCGAATGAAGGAGTCTGGAGAAGGAGTTCATATCCGATCTAGGTGTCATACCTAGTACATCGGGACCAATGAAAATCTTTTGTGATAATACTGGTGCAATTGCCTTAGCAAAGGAATCCAGATTTCACAAGAGAACCAAGCACATCAGAAGACGCTTCAATTCCATCCGGGATTTAGTCCAGGTGGGAGACATAGAAATTTGCAAGATACATACGGATCTGAATGTAGCAGATCCGTTAACTAAGCCTCTTCCACGAGCAAAACATGATCAGCACCAAGACTCCATGGGTGTAAGAATCATTACTATGTAATCTAGATTATTGACTCTAGTGCAAGTGGGAGACTGAAGGAAATATGCCCTAGAGGCAATAATAAAGTATTATATATTTCCTTATATCATGATAAATGTTTATTATTCATGCTAGAATTGTATTAACCGGAAACATAATACATGTGTGAATACATAGACAAACAGAGTGTCACTAGTATGCCTCTGCTTAACTAGCTCGTTAATCAAAGATGGTTATGTTTCCTAGCCATAGACATGAGTTGTCATTTGATTAACGGGATCGCCTCATTAGGAGAATGACGTGATTGACATGACCCATTACGTTAGCTTAGCACCCGATCGTTTAGTATGTTGCTATTGCTTTCTTCATGACTTATACATGTTCCTATGACTATGAGATTATGCAACTCCCGTTTACCGGAGGAACACTTTGTGTGCTACCAAACGTCACAACGTAACTGGGTGATTATAAAGGTACTCTACAGGTGTCTCCAAAGGTACTTGTTGGGTTGGCGTATTTCGAGACTAGGATTTGTCACTCCGATTGTCGGAGAGGTATCTCTGGGCCCACTCGGTAATGCACATCACTATAAGCCTTGCAAGCATTGTGACTAATGAGTTAGTTGCGGGATGATGTATTACGAAACGAGTAAAGAGACTTGCCGGTAACGAGATTGAACTAGGTATCGAGATACCGACGATCGAATCTCGGGCAAGTAACATACCGATGACAAAGGGAACAACGTATGTTGTTATGCGGTCTGACCGATAAAGATCTTCGTAGAATATGTGGGAGCCAATATGGGCATCCAGGCCCCGCTATTGGTTATTGACCAGAGAGGTGTCTCGGTCATGTCTACATAGTTCTCGAACCCAAAGGGTCCGCACGCTTAAAGTTACGATGACAGTTTTATTATGAGTTTATATGTATTGATGTACCGAAGGTTGTTCGGAGTCCCGGATGTGATCACAGACATGATGAGGAGTCTCGAAATGGTCGAGACATAAAGATTGATATATTGGACGACTATATTCGGTCATTGGAAATGTTCCGGAGAAGTTTCGGATTAAACCGGAGTGCCGGAGGGTTACCGGAACCCCCCGGGGGAAGTATTGGGCCTTAGTGGGCCTTGAGGGGAGAGAGAGGGCAGCAACCAGGAGGTGGTGCGCCCCCTCCCAGGAGGAGTCCTAGTTGGACTAGGAGAGGGGGGCGCAGCCCCCTTTCCCTCTCCCTCTCCCTCTCTTTCCTTCCCCCCTTCTTTTCCTAGTAGGACTAGGAAAGGGGAGTCCTACTCCTACTAGGAGGAGGACTCCCCCCCTCTCCTTGGCGCGCCCATAGGTAGCCGGCCTCCCCCTTGCTCCTTTATATACGGGGGCAGGGGGGCACCTCTAAACACACTTGATATACGATATTTTAGCCGTGTGCGGTGCCCCCCTCCACCAGATTACACCTCGATAATACCGTCGCGGAGCTTAGGCGAAGCCCTGCGTCGGTGGAACATCATCATCGTGACCACGCCGTCGTGCTGACGAAACTCTCCCTCAACACTCGGCTGGATCGGAGTTCGAGGGACGTCATCGAGCTGAACGTGTGTAGAACTTCGGAGGTGCCGTGCGTTCGGTACTTGATCGGTCGGATCGTGAAGACGTACGACTACATCAACAGCGTTGTGATAACGCTTCCGCTGTCGGTCTACGAGGGTACGTGGACAACACTCTCCCCTCCCGTTGCTATGCATCATCATGATCTTGCGTGTGCGTAGGAATGTTTTTTGAAATTACTACGTTCCCCAACAGTGGCATCAGAGCCTGGTTTTATGCGTTGATGCTATGCACGAGTAGAACACAAGTGAGTTGTGGGCGATATAAGTCATACTGCTTACCAGCATGTCATACTTTGGTTCAGCGGTATTGTGAGATGAAGCGGCCCGGACCGACATTACGCGTACGCTTACGCGAGACTGGTTTCACCGTTCGGAGCACTCGTTGCTTAAAGGTGACTGGCGGGTGTCTGTCTCTCTCACTTTAGTTGAACCGAGTGTGGCTACGCCCGGTCCTTGCGAAGGTTAAAACAGCACCAACTTGACAAACTATCGTTGTGCTTTTGATGCGTAGGTAAGGACGGTTCTTGCTAAGCCTGTAGCAGCCACGTAAAATATGCAACAACAAAGTAGAGGTCGTCTAACTTGTTTTTGCAGGGCATGTTGTGATGTGATATGGTCAAGACATGATGTGATATAATGTGTTGTATGAGATGATCATGTTTTGTAACCGAGTTATCGGCAACTGGCAGGAGCCATATGGTTGTCGCTTTATTGTATGAGATGCAATTGCCATGTAATAGTTTTACTTTATCACTAAGCGGTAGCGATAGTCGTAAAAGCAATAAGTTGGCGAGACGACAACGATACTACGATGGAGATCAAGGTGTCGAGCCGGTGACGATGGTGATCATGATGGTGCTTCGGAGATGGAGATCACAAGCACGGTGCTTCGGAGATGGAGATCACAAGCACAAGATGATGATGGCCATATCATATCACTTATATTGATTGCATGTGATGTTAATCCTTTATGCATCTTATCTTGCTTTGATTGACGGTAGCATTATAAGATGATCTCTCACAAAAATTTCAAGATAAAAGTGTTCTCCCTGAGTATGCACCGTTGCAAAAGTTCTTCGTGCTGAGACACCACGTGTTAATCGGGTGTGATAGGCTCTACGTTCAAATACAACGGGTGCAAAACAGTTGCACACGCGGAATACTCAGGTTAAACTTGACGAGCCTAGCATATGTACAGATATGGCCTCGGAACACAGAGACCGAAAGGTCGAGCGTGAATCATATAGGAGATATGATCAACATAGTGATGTTCACCATTGAAACTACTCCATCTCACGTGTTAATCGGACATGGTTTAGTTGCTTTGGATCACGTAATCACTTAGATGATTAGAGAGATGTCTATCTAAGTGGGAGTTTTTAAGTAATATGATTAATTGAACTTAAATTTATCATGAACTTAGTACCTGATAGTATCTTGCTTGTCTATGTTAATTGTAGATATATGGCTCGTGCTGTTGTTCCATTGAATTTTAATGCGTTCCTTGAGAAAGCTAAGTTGAAAGATGATGGTAGTAATTACACGGACTGGGTCCGTAACTTGAGGATTATCCTCATTGCTGCACAGAAGAATTACGTCCTGGAAGCACCGCTAGGTGCCAGGCCTCCTGCAAGAGCTACGCCAGAAGTTATGAACGTCTGGCAAAGCAAAGCTGATGACTACTCAATAGTTCAGTGTGCCATGCTTTACGGCTTAGAACCGGGACTTCAACGACGTTTTGAACGTCATGGAGCATATGAGATGTTCCAGGAGTTGAAGTTAACATTTCAAGCAAATGCCCGGATTGAGAGATATGAAGTCTCCAATAAGTTCTATAGCTGCAAGATGGAAGAGAATAGTTCTGTCAGTGAGCATATACTCAGAATGTCTGGGTACAATAATCACTTAATTCAACTGGGAGTTCAACTTCCGGATGATTGCGTCATTGACAGAATTCTTCAATCACTGCCACCAAGCTACAAGAGCTTCATGATGAACTATAACATGCAAGGGATGAATAAGACGATTCCCGAGCTCTTCGCAATGCTAAAGGCAGCGGAGGTAGAAATCAAAAAGGAGCATCAAGTGTTGATGGTCAGTAAAACCACTAGTTTCAAGAAAAAGGGCAAAGGGAAGAAGAAAGGGAACTTCAAGAAGAATAGCAAGCAAGTTGCTGTTCAGGAGAAGAAACCCAAGTCTGGACCTAAGCCTGAAACTGAGTGCTTCTACTGTAAGCAGACTGGCCACTGGAAGCGGAACTGCCCCAAGTATTTGGCGGATAAGAAGGATGGCAAGGTTAACAAAGGTATATGTGATATACATGTTATTGATGTGTACCTTACTAATACTCGTAGTAGCACCTGGGTATTTGATACTGGTTCTGTTGCTAATATTTGCAACTCGAAACAGGGGCTACGGATTAAGCGAAGTTTGGCTAAGGACGAGGTGACGATGCGCGTGGGAAATGGTTCCAAAGTCAATGTGATCGCCGTCGGCACGCTACCTCTACATCTACCTTCGGGATTAGTTTTAGACCTAAATAATTGTTATTTGGTGCCAGCGTTGAGCATGAACATTATATCTGGATCTTGTTTAATGCGAGACGGTTATTCATTTAAATCAGAGAATAATGGTTGTTCTATTTATATGAATAATATGTTTTATGGTCATGCACCCTTGAAGAGTGGTCTATTTTTAATGAATCTCGATAGTAGTGATACACATATTCATAATGTTGAAGCCAAAAGATGCAGAGTTAATAATGACAGTGCAACTTATTTGTGGCACTGCCGTTTGGGTCATATCGGTGTAAAGCGCATGAAGAAACTCCATACTGATGGAATTTTGGAATCACTTGATTTTGAATCACTTGGTACTTGCGAACCGTGCCTTATGGGCAAGATGACAAAAATACCGTTCTCCGGAACTATGGAGAGAGCAACAGATTTGTTGGAAATCATACATACAGATGTATGTGGCCCGATGAATATTGAAGCTCGTGGCGGATATCGTTATTTTCTCACCTTCACAGATGATTTGAGCAGATATGGGTATATCTTCTTAATGAAACATAAATCTGAAACATTTGAAAAGTTCAAAGAATTTCAGAGTGAAGTTGAAAATCATCGTAACAAGAAAATAAAATTCCTACGATCTGATCGTGGAGGGGAATATTTGAGTTACGAGTTTGGTCTACATTTGAAACAATGCGGAATAGTTTCGCAACTCACGCCACCCGGAACACCACAGCGTAATGGTGTGTCTGAACATCGTAATCGTACTTTATTAGATATGGTGCGAACTATGATGTCTCTTACTGAATTACCGCTATCATTTTGGGGTTATGCTTTAGAGACAGCTGCATTCACTCTAAATAGACTCGATCACTCTAAATAGACTCTTATTAGATATTCCTTCTCCCGGGAAGACCCGATCAGTCTCGGATTCCCGGTTTACAAGACATTTCAACAATGGTAAAACAAGACCAGCAAATCCGCCCGAATGTGCCGACAAATCCTGATAGGAGCTGCACATATCTCATTCTCAGGGCACACCAGATGAACACTACATACAACTAAAACCAGACCTCAAGTTTCCCCGAGGTGGCGCTGCAAGTGGCTCTAGTTTGGACCAACACTTCGAGGACCACTGGCCCGGGGGGTAAAATAAGATGACCCTCGGGAGCGCGACTCCCAAGGGAAAAGGCTAGGTGAGGCAAATGTAAAATCAAGGCTGGGCCTTGCTGGAGGAGTTTTATTCAAGGCGAACTGTCAAGGGGGTCCCATAAATCACCCAACCGCGTAAGGGACGCAAAATCAAGGAACATAACACCGGTATGACGGAAACTAGGGCGGCAAGAGTGGAACAAAACACCAGGCATAAGGCCGAGCCTTCCACCCTTTACCAAGTATATAGATGCATTAATAATATAAGAGATATTGTGATATCCCAACAAAGTTCATGATATCCATGTTCCAACATGGAACAAACTTCATCTTCACCTGCAACTAACAACGCTATAAGAGGGGCTGAGCAAAAAGCGGTAACATAGCCAAACAATGGTTTGCTAGGAAGGGTGACAAAGGTTAGAGGTTCATGGCAATTTGGGAGGCTTGAAGAGCAAGTGATAGGTAACGCAGCATAGCGATAGAACGAAGCAACTAGCATAGCAATGATAGTAATGAGATCCAAGGTGACGGCCATCTAGCTTGAAATCCCGCTAGGAAGAAGAACAAGTCCATGAAGAAGATGAAGCCACGAAGATGAACCAAGTGTAGACGAACGAATCCTCACAATCGCAACGAAACGGGAACTATCGAGGAGAAGCACAACCGGAAAGAAGCAAACAACAAGGTAAACACACAACACATAACAAGGCATGATGCTCAACCAAGTATGATGCATGACAAGGCTACATGAAGCTACTCATGGCAAGAGATGATGCATACAAGAACAACACATCAAAGCAAGTTTAAATGAGGCCGGAAACAACATATAACAATTCCGGTAAGTCCTCATATACAAATTTTGAAATTGGTCCAGATATGAATAAACCTTATGTTCAAGTTGTTAAACAGCAAGTTAAAATGCACCAAGATGATCTACACGAAGTCAAGTTACATATAAAGTTCATTAGATTCAGAGCTACGATCTACAAGATATGAGCAAAACAAGTTAAACATGGCATTGATGCAAAATGCATACAAACATCAAGCAAACACCTCAAAACAAGGATGCAACATGATAATATGAAACTACATGCAATACTAAGCAAGTTTCAAATAGAGCATGCTCAAAACTGAGCAACGGTGCAACACATACACTCCAAACAAGATATAACAACAATCTATCCAAAACAGCAACTAGGCATCTTGCAAGTATCAAAACAACATGCTACAGCACCTCAACATGATAAAAAAGGCATGAAACCGATGTACATGTAAAGCATTACAAAACATGAACACTGAGCTATCTCCTGAAATCAGTAGAACATGCTCAAAAAGACATGGCAAGATTGCAAATAATAACAGTTTCACAGACACAGCAGAAATCACTGGACATGGCAGAAATAACATCAGGTTGCTAAGTTTAGAGCTATCAAACAACATGCTACAGGAACAGATCAAGGAAACCAAAGGCATGGCATGAATCTACTAATTGCATAGAACAAAACTCCCTTACTGATCACAAGCCAAAAAGGTACAGAAGATATGATGGCACCCATGTAAACATAGCAAGTTTCATAAACAGATTCAGACTTTGTGAAAATAACAGTGCATGACAGAAACAACGATAAGTGGGTGAGCTTGTACAACTCACTACAGAGCATTACATGGCATGGAAAGGTAACCAACAGTAAGAAGGCATTATAATGAAACTAAGAATGGCAAGGGAAAGTTCATAGGGTGCATGTATCACTAGCAAAACACATGTCAAAACTGAACTTAATGTTTACAGGCTGACAGAAACATTATTTACCAATTTGAGAGCAAGTTTACAACAATCTACAGCCGGCTATAAATGCAACCAAGGGCATGGATGGATAGAACATAACATGTATAACAATACATCCTTAGTGAACATCGCCAGATTATGCATAGAACTGATGGTGACAACAGGTTTACATGGCATCACAATGTTACAGCTACAGACTTGGCAGAAATTACTAAGTCACAGAAATCAGCAACATCATGGAGGCTACTTTGCATGCTTGAGCTAGTCACCACATAAATCACAAAAATACAAATAAGCACCTCTGTAAATATGGCATGATGTAGTTCAAAACACATGTAGAGCTCATGCTCATAGGATGCACACACAAAATGCAATGAAAAAGACAAATCACCAAGTTATAACAGTCTCAGCAGGTTAACATCATATAGCACTCTTGCAACGATGATTAGGGCATCAAGATGAACTCAAACAAGCATGGCAGAATGGAATGAAGTGAAGAGCATCTCATGATGAACATTTTGACATATCATACATGCACAACGGAGCAGTATGCAACAAGTTATGGCATGTCAAAGATGCACACATATCATGAGTTTTCAGGGACTCAGACGAAAATTCACCTCGTGGGAAAAAGTCAACGCGGGATCGGGCGGAGCGGGACGGCGGGGTGCGGGACGAGGCGGCCGTTTGGTTCGTCGTGCGGGTGGATCTGATCCCACCCACCGGATCCGAGACGAGGCGACTCCGGCAACGGCGGAGGTCGGGGACGGCGTGGACGGGGCGAGGCGATGCGGGGGCGGCGCCGGTGGAGAGGTGCGGCGGCGGAGGCGAACGGCGAGGAGGGCGAAGGAGCAAGGCGGCGGCGGGCGAGGTCGCCGCGGCGAGCGGGCGGCGGGGGTCGCCGGCGGCGGGGTCGGGCACGGAGGCGGCGCGCGGGGCGGACGGGCGGCCGCGCGGGCCTAGGAGGGCCGCGCTTGGGCCTGGCGGGCCGCGGCGGCGGGGACGGCGCGGGAGGCCACGTGGCCGGATCTGGTTGGCCGGGGCACCGGCTGGACCTGAGGTGGTGCGCGAGGATTGGCCGGGCGACGTGGCTGGCGGCGGTGGACGCGTCCGCCGACGGCGTGGACATGTCCGGCGGCGCGAGGAGAGCGGGGCTAGGGTTTGGACTGCGAATTTCGGGGAAGGGGACTTATTTATAGATAGAGGGAGCTAGGAGAGTCCAAATGGGGTGCGGTTTTTGCCCACACGATCGTGATCGAACGGCGGAGAGCATGGAGGGGTTTTGCTGGGTTAGTGGGCTGTGGTGGAGGGGTGCTGGGCTGCAAAGAGAGAGGGGTTTATGTGACGCCCGGATAATCAAGCTACAGTAAACCTCTGCTAATGATGCCACATCACCAGAGTTACTCTTGCTAATCTCGCGTTAGTTCGAAACCGATTCAAATTCAAATTCAAAAGAAAAGCAAACAACAAAAGTTTTCAAACTTTAAAACTAAAATGTTCGGGTTGTGTCAAATAATGCGCAGGTAATTATGGTGGAGAACCACACTTTTATAAAATGTTCAAATATTCAAATGGTAATAAAACAGTAGCAAAACTATTATTTAAATACTTTAAATACTAAAAAACTTACAAAGTATTTTATTTTAGGTGCCAAGTTAATTGTGGCAGTGGACTAATTAGTAATACTAATTTAGGTGCTCATTTGGCATTTTATAAAACTAAAATAATAGGAGGAACAAAATATAACAGAAAAGAAATAATTAAAAAAAACAAAAACAAAAACAAAAATAGAAAGAACTCCCGCTCGGCCCAACTGGGCCATGGCCTAGCCAGGCCGACCCAACTCCCTCCCCCGGCCCAACCGCGCCTACAACCCACCCCACTCCCCCGGTGACCTAGATCGGTCCACCCACTCCCCCCCCCACTCCCACGTCGCTCGCCCCCCACTCCCCCTCTGCCTCCCCTCGTTCTGGATCGGGCGCAGGCGCCTCGTCGCCGCTCGCTAGGCCACCCGCCGCGCTGACCACGCCAGCGCCCCTCGCCGAGGCCACCTCACCGCCGGACCCCGCCGCCCGTCTTCGTCCTCCGCCTCGACCGCGCCTCCTCGCCGGACTCCTCCGTCCTTGCACCGCTGTCCTCGCCCAAGACATGGCGGGATCTCGCGCCTCCCCGACGCCCCCACGACGCCGCCCCGTGCTGGGCTTCCTCCTCGGGCCGCCGCACGCCGCCACCGACTCCGGCCACCCTGAGCTTCCCCGAGCCCGCTGCCCTGTGCCCTACGTTCCCCGCTGTGAGCCTCGTCCGCCCCCCTCTTCTCTCCCCGTCATCGGATCCGGTCCGCGCTCGCTCTCACCACGCGCCCGCACGCGCGCGTCCGTGCTCACCGCGCCCGCACCGCGGCCGTCGTCGCCCTGTGCGCCGACGCGCGCCCGCGCCTCCCCGCTAACCCAGCCGCGCCCTCTTCTGGCTGCCCCGCTCTCGTCGCTCACCTACCGCCGTGCACGCGTCCGCCTCCGGCGCTCACCCCCCCGCACCGTCGCCCCGCTCCCCCCCACGATGGCCTTACCGCTGCTCCACCGGAGCTCCCCGCCGTTCGCCGCCCCGCGCGCCCAGCTCGCCGGCACACCGACGCCCGCGCCCGCCAGCCGCCCCGTCGGGTGCGCCCCCGCGGGCCAGCGCCCGTTCGGGGCTATGCCCGTTAGCACCCATGCCTCTATGGCCTTTGGGCCAATGACACAAGGGCCCACGCCCCTGAACGTTTAAAAAAAAATAAAAAATAAATAAATAAAAAATAAATAAAAATAAAAATAATAAATAATAATAATAAATAATAAACTAGTTAATAAATAAATAAATCGAAAATAAAATTAATAGTAAAACAAATAATAAAAATAAATTTAATTAATTAATTAATTAACTAAATTAATTAAGTTAATTAATCCTATTTAAATTAATCTAATTAGATAATTAATTTAATTAAACAGTAATTATTTAGCTAAACCCTAATTAACCTAAGCAGAGAATGACAGGTGGGTCCTACTGGAGCCACATGTCAGTTTGACCCAGTCAACTCCTGTTGACTGCTGACGTCAACATGACATCATGCTGATGTCATAAATCTATTTTTGAATTAAGTTAAATAATTAATTAAATTCCAGAAATTAATAAAATCTTTAGAAAATCATATCTTTTAATCCGTAACTCGGATTAAAATATTTTCAACATGAAAGTTGCTCAGAACGACGAGACGAATCCGGATACGCAGTCCGTTCATCCACCACACATCCCTAACCTATCGAACCTGCAACTTTTCACCTCCGGTTCATCTGTCCGAAAACGCGAAACACCGGGGATACTTTCCCGGATGTTTCCCCCTTCGCCGGTACCACCTACTGTCGCATTAGGACACACCTAGCACCGCTCATTGTCATGTCACGCATCGTCATGCTTATGTTTGCATTGTATTTACTGTTTCTTCCCCCCTCTTCTCTCCAGTAGACTACGAGACCGACACTGCTGCTGCCCAGTTCGACTACGGAGTTGACGACCCCTCCTACTTGCCAGAGCAACCAGGCAAGCCCCCCCCTTGATCACCAGATATCGCCTATTCTTCTCTATACTGCTTGCATTAGAGTAGTGTAGCATGTTACTGCTTTGCGTTAATCCTATCCTGATGCATAGCCTGTCTTTGTTACTACAATTGTTACCCTTACCTGCTATCCTACTGCTTAGTATAGGGTGCTAGTGTTCCATCAGTGGCCCTACACTCTTGTCCGTCTGCCATGCTATACTACTGGGCCGTGATCACTTCGGGAGGTGATCACGGGTATATACTATATACATTGTATACATGACACATGTGGTGACTAAAGTCGGGTCGGCTCGTTGAGTACCCGCAAGTGATTCTGATGAGAGCGCTGAAAGGACAGGTGGCTCCATCCCGGTAGAGGTGGGCCTGGGTTCCTGACGGCCCCCGACTGTTACTTTATGGTGGAGCGACAAGGCAGGTTGAGACCACCTAGGAGAGAGGTGGGCCTAGCCCTGGTCGGCGTTCGCGGATACATAACACGCTTAACGAGTTCTTGGTATTTGATCTGAGTCTGGCCATTTGGTCTATACACACTAACCATCTACGCGGGAGTAGTTATGGGTATCCCGACGTCGTGGTATCAGCCGAAGCTCTTTTGACGTCAGCTACTGAGTGGCGCGCGCCGCATTATACCGTAAGCTCGCGCTTGTATTAAGGGGGCTAGGTCTGCTTCCGGCCGCGTACGCAACGTGCAGGTGTGCATAGGGCGATGGGCCTAGACCCCTGCGCGCATAGGTTTAGACCGGCGTGCTGACCTCTCTGTTGAGCCTAGGTGGGGCTGCGACGTGTTGATCTTACGAGGCCGGGCATGACCCAGAAAAGTGTGTCCGGCCAAATGGGATCGAGCGTGTTGGGTTATGTGGTGCACCCCTGCAGGGAAGTTTATCTATTCGAATAGCCGTGTCCCTCGGTAAAAGGACGACCCGGAGTTGTACCTTGACCTTATGACAACTAGAACTGGATACTGAATAAAATACACCCTTCCAAGTGCCAGATACAACCCGGTGATCGCTCTCTAACAGGGCGACGAGGAAGGGATCGCCGGGTAGGATTATGCTATGCGATGCTACATTGGAGGACTTCAATATACTCTCTTCTACATGCTGCAAGATGGAGATGACCAGAAGCGTAGTCTTCGATAGGACTAGCTATCCCCCTTTTATTCTGGCATTCTGCAGTTCAGTCCACTGATATGCCCCTTTACACATATACCCATGCATATGTAGTGTAGCTCCTTGCTTGCGAGTACTTTGGATGAGTACTCACGGTTGCCTCTCTCCCTCTTTCCCCCCTTTCCTTTCTATCTGGTTGTCGCAACCAGATGTTGGGGTCCAGGAGCCAGACGCCACCATCGACGACGACTCCTACGACACTGGAGGTGCCTACTACTACGTGCAGGCCGCTGACGACGACCAGGAGTAGTTAGGAGGATCCCAGGCAGGAGGCCTGTGCCTCGTTCGATCTGTATCCCAGTTTGTGCTAGCCTTCTTAAGGCAAACTTGTTTAACTTATGTCTGTTCTCAGATATTGTTGCTTCCGCTGACTCGTCTATGATCGAGCACTTGTATTCGAGCCCTCGAGGCCCCTGGCTTGTATTATGATGCTTGTATGACTTATTTATGTTTTAGAGTTGTGTTGTGATATCTTCCCGTGAGTCCCTGATCTTGGTCGTACACATTTGCGTGCATGATTAGTGTACGGTCAAATCGGGGGCGTCACAGTTTCGGGCTACGCGGTTAACCGTTGGGGCATCAAACGACCTCCAAATGGAACGAAATTTGACGGGTGGCCTACCGGTGCTATACCAAGGCCACTCGACAAATCTCGGCCCATTCCAAGAGCGTTTTTCTCCCGCTCACGAAACAAGGTCTGAAGGGCGACGAGCGCATGTGGGAGTGTTGGATCGCGAAACGGACAACGCGGAAAAAGATCGGATGCAAGTTTTGAAAAACATGCAGATGAAATGCAGACGATGACATGGCAAAGTGCAACACGCAAGCACACGACATGGAAACGACGGCGAATAACTGGAAGACACCTGGCGCATCGGATCTGGGGCGTTACACATGTGGCGAATGACTACCACTTAATAACTTTGCGGCTTGACACCGCACTGACCGACGACGTGGGTTGTGCTTGAGTGGATGGTGAGGTGGTTCTGCCTCCGTGTGCCCCGGCAGGCCCTGCCGGGGTGCTTCGGTTGCTTTCTTCTGGTGGTGGCCTCTCCCCTTCCCGGGCTCGCCTGCCCGGCCAGGGAGGCCCTTCTCTTGTCAATATGCTGCTTCTCTGGCTCGATCTTGGTCCCTCTGATATGTATGCTGGTCCCTCGAATCTCTTGGTCCTTGTACTCTGACTTGGGTTGGTGTTGTGATCTTGTTCCCATTCCTGTGCACTGTCTGGGCAACAGACCCAGGGTTTGTTGCACCGACACTGGGTGAGCACAACCCACCAGGGCGCGCCTGGGCTCCCTGGTGTGCCCAGGTGGGTTGTGCCCACCTGGTGGCCCCCTTCTGGTACTTATTTTCTCCAAGATTCATCATATATTCCATAAAAATTCTCTGTGAAGTTTCAGCCTGTTTGGAGTTGTGCAGAATAGGTAGCCTGACGTAGCTTTTCCAGGTCCATATTCCCAGCTGCCGGAATTCTTCCTCTTTGTGTGTACCTTGCAAATTATGAGAGAAAAGGCATTAGAATTACTCCAAAAAGCATTATTATGTATAAAAACATCATAAATAACAGTAGGAAAACATGATGCAAAATGGACGTATGAACTCCCCAAGCTTACCTCACTTGTCCTCAAGCGAAAAACCGAAATCGAAAAACATGTCCACATGCTTAGAGAGAGAGAGAGGTGTCGATAAAAACAAAATAGGGACATAGAAGCATCATGTTCATTATTATAACAACAACGAACTTAATTATAAGACTCTTATCATATAACTTTTATCATAGACTTCTCATGAATAAGTGACAATTCATCACACTATTGAAGTATAAAGTAAAAACTCTATTAGAAGCCAACAAACTATGTTCTCAGTCAACTGTGCGACTACAATTCATCATCTTTTTAGGAAGGGTCACGTATCGGAGTGTCATGCCCAATATGTGAATCTATCCTAAAGGAACTCAAAGGTCCCACCAAGGATAGAACCGCATATTGACACGCTTTTGCAAGGTGGATATCATTACATCGTACCATTACATAATAGTTGGGGATACATACAAATGGCATACAAATGCCTCATGAATACATCAAACATCATACATGAGAACAACATCCGACTACGGATGAATCAGGAACCTAATCCAAGATCGACGAAGAAGAAGAAGAAGAAGAAGAAGAACTCCAAGACAAGCAAACATCGCTCTCACGTCATGAACATTGCATTACCTGTACCTGCAACTATTGTGTAGTAATCTATGAGCCACGAGGACTCAGCAATCCCATTACCATGGGTATCAAGACTAGCAAAGCTCAATGGGTATGGAAGGGGTAAAGTGGCGAGGTTGCAGCAGCGACTAAGCATGTATGGTGGCTAACTTACGAGTACAAGAGTAAGATGAGAAACTACGCAAACGGTCGCCAACTAGTAATGATCAATAAGTGATCCTGAACTACTTACGTTCAAACATAACCAACCATGTTCTCCTCTCGAACTTCCTGAAAAGAGATAGTCACGGTTACGCAAGCGGTTGGTGTATCATAATAGAGTTTACTTCAAGTCCTCTACAACTGGATATTAACAAATTCCCATCTGCCACATAACCGCGGGCATGGCTTTCGAAAGATTAAACCCTGCAGGGGTGTCCCAACTTAGCCCATGACAAGCTCACGATTCACGGAGACAATCCTCCATTGCGAGACCCTCCGATCAGACTCGGAATACCGGTGCACAAGACATTTCGACAATGGTAAAACAAGTCAAGCAACACCTCCCTACGTGCCAACACCCTGATAGTAGCCGCGCGTATCTCATCTCAGGCCACGACGGATGAGCTATGCGTAGAGGTGCCAAAATACCCCAAGTTGCCAAGGGGCGGCCCCGCACAGTGCTCTAGTTTGGGACCAACACCATCGGCACTGGCCCTTCCCTGTATGTAGAAAGAATCCTCGGTTTCATGACGCCCTATGCCAATTAATTAGTTAGTTCAAGTATTATTATGGAATATGTTAAAACCAATGTTGGGCCTTGCTGGAAGAGTTTTATTCAAAGCGAACTATCAAGAGGATCCCATAAACCCTCACCCTGTTAGGGACGCAAAATCAAGAAACATAACACCGATATGACGGAAACTAGGGCGGCAAGAGTGGAACAAAACACCAGGCATAAGGCCGAGCCTTCCACCCTTTACCAAGTATATGGATGCATTAATTAAATAAGAGATATTTCGATATCCCATGATATCCATGTCCCAACATGGAACAACCTGCAACTAGCAACGCTATAAGAGGGGCTAAGCAAAGCGGTAACATAGCCAAACCACGGTTTGCTAGGAAGGGTGAAAAGGTTAGAGGCTATCATGGCAATTTGGGAGGCTTGATAAACAAGTGGTAGGTAGCACGACATAGCGATAGCATCGAGACAACTAGCATAGCAAAGATAGTAGTGAGATCCAAGGTGACGGTCATCTTGCCTGAAATCCCGCTAGGAAGAAGATCGGGTCCTTGAAGAAGACGAACCAACGTAGTCGAACGAATCCTCACAATCGCAACATTACCGGAACTATCAAGAAGAAGCAACACCGGAAAGAAGCAAACAACATGGTAAACACACAACACATAACATGACAAGATGCTCAGCCAAGTATGATGCTGTCGGGGAACGTAGCGGAAATTTAAAATTTTTTGCGTATCACCAAGGTCAATCTATGGAGTCATCTAGCAACGAGAGAGGGGAGTGCATCTACATACCCTTGTAGATCGCGCACGGAAGCGTTCAAGAGAATGGGGTTGATGGAGTCGTACTCGTTGTGATCCAAATCACCGATGATCCTAGCGCCGAACGGACGGCACCTCTGCGTTCAACACACGTACGGAGCGGGGACATCTCCTCCTTCTTGATCCAGCAAGGGGGAGGAGAAGTTGATGGAGATCCAGCAGCACGACGGCGTGGTGGTGGAAGTAGCGGGATCCCGGCAGGGCTTCGCCAAGCGCAAGCGGGGAGGAAGAGGTGTCAGGGGAGGGAGGGAGGCGCCAGGGCTTGGGGTGCTGCTCCCATGCGCCTCCCCACTATATACAGGGGTGGAGGGGGCTGGTTTCTTGCCCTCCAAGTCCATTGGGGCGTTGGCAAAGGTGAGGGAAAGAAATCCCATCATTTCCCTTCCCCACCGATTGTTATCCCCCTTTTGTAGGGATCTTGATCTTATCCCTTCGGGATATGATCTTATTCCTTCTAAGGTGGGATCTTGGTGCGCCTTGACCAGGGGTGTGGGGCCTTGTCCCCACTACCCACGTTCATGTGGGTCCCCCCATGCAGATGGGCCCCACTTCAGAACCTTCTAGAACCTTCCCGGTACAATACCGAAAAATCCCGAACATTTTCCGGTGGCCAAAATAGGATTTCCCATATATAAATCTTTACCTCCGGACCATTCCGGAACTCCTCGTGACGTCTGGGATCTCATCCGGGACTCCGAACAACTTTCGGTTAACTGCATACTAATATCTCTACAACCCTAGCGTCACCGAACCTTAAGTGTGTAGACCCTACGGGTTCGGGAGACATGCAGACATGACCGAGACGACTCTCCGGTCAATAACCAACAGCGGGATCTGGATACCCATGTTGGCAACCACATGTTCCATGATGATCTCATCGGATGAACCACGATGTCAAGGATTCAATCAATCCCGTATACAATTCCCTTTGTCAATCGGTACGTTACTTGCCCGAGATTCGATCGTCGGTATCCCAATACCTTGTTCAATCTCGTTACCGGCAAGTCACTTTACTCGTACCGTAATGCATGATCCCGTGACCAATTACTTGGTCGCATTGAGCTCATTATGATGATGCATTACCGAGTGGGCCCAGAGATACCTCTCCGTCATACGGAGTGACAAATCCCAGTCTTGATTCGTGCCAACCCAACAGACACTTTCGGAGATACCTATAGTGCACCTTTATAGCCACCCAGTAACGTTGTGACGTTTGGTACACCCAAAGCATTCCTACGGTATCCGGGAGTTGCACAATCTCATGGTCTAAGAAAATGATACTTGACATTAGAAAAGTTCTAGCAACGAACTACACGATCTTGTGCTATGCTTAGGATTGGGTCTTGTCCATCACATCATTCTCCTAATGATGTGATCCCGTTATCAATGACATCCAATGTCCATGGTCAGGAAACCATAACCATCTATTGATCAACGAGCTATTCAACTAGAGGCTTACTAGGGACATGTTGCGGTCTATGTATTCACACATGTATTACGGTTTCCAGTTAATACAATTATAGCATGAACAACAGACAATTATCATGAACACGGAAATACAATAATAACCATTTTATTATTGCCTCTAGGGCATATTTCCAACAGTCTCCCGCTTGCACTAGAGTCAATAATCTAGTTCACATCACCATGTGATTAACACTCAAAGTTCACATCGCCATGTGACTAATACCCAAGAGTTTACTAGAGTCAATAATCTAGTTCACATCACCATGTGATTAACACTCAATGAGTTCTAGGGTTTGATCATGTTATGCTTACGAGAGAGGTTTTAGTCAACGGGTCTGCAACATTCAGATCTGTGTGTGCTTTACAAATCTCTATGTCATCTTGTAGATGCAGCTACCACGCGCTACTTGGAGCTATTCCAAATAACTGCTCTACTATACGAATCCGGTTCACTACTCAGAGTCATCCGGATTAGTGTCAAAGTTTGCATCGACGTAACCCTTTACGACGAACCCCCTTTCCACCTCCATAATCGAGAAAATTCCTTAGTCCAGTAGATACTAAGGATAAGTTTGACCGCTGTCATGTGATCCCTTCCTGGATCACTATTGTACCCCTTGACTAACTCATGGCAAGGCACACTTCAGGTGCGGTACACAGCATAGCATATTGTAGAGCCTACGTCTAAAGCATGGGGGACAACCTTCGTCCTTTCTCTTTCTTCTGCCGTGGTCAGGTCTTGAGTCTTACTCAATACTCACACCTTGTAACACAGCCAAGAACTCCGTCTTTGCTGATCTATTTTGAACTCCTTCAAAATCTTGTCACGGTATGTATTCATTTGAAAGTACTATTAAGCGTTTTTTGATCTATCCTTATAGATCTTGATGCTCAATGTTCAAGTAGCTTAATCCAGGTTTTCCATTAAAAACACTTTTCAAATAACCCTGGATGCTTTCCAGAAATTCTACATCATTTCTGATCAACAATATGTTAACAACATATACTCATCAAAAATTCTATAGTGCTCCCACTCACTTCTTTGGAAATACAAGTTTCTCATGAACTTTGTATAAACCCAAAATCTTTGATCATCTCATCAAAGCGTTCATTCCAACTCCGAGATGCTTACTCCAATCCTTAGAAGGATTGCTGGAGCTTTGCATACTTGTTAGCATCTTTCAGGATTGACAAAACCTTCTGGTTGTATCACATACAACCTTTCCTCAAGAAAATCGTCGAGGAAACAATGTTTTGACATCCTATCTGCAAGATTTCATAAATAATGCAGTAACTGCTAATATAATTCTAACAGACTCTTAGCATCGCTACGAGTGAGAAAGTCTCATCGCAGTTAACTCCTTGAACTTGCCGGAAAACATCTTAACGACAAGTCGAGCTTTCTTAATGGTGACATTTACCATCATTGTCCGTCTTCCTTTTAAAATCCATCTACACCCAACAGCCTTACGACCATCTAGTAGTTCTTCAAAGTCTACACTTTGTTTTTATACATGGATCCTCTCTCGGATTTTATGGCCTCGAGCCATTCGTCGGAATCCGGGCCCACCATCGCTTCTCCATAGCTCGTAGGTTCATTATTGTCTAGCAACATGACTTCCAAGACAGGATTACGTACCACTCTGAAGTAGTACGCATCCTTGTCGTCCTATGAGGTTTGGTAGTGACTTGATCTGAAGTTTCATGATCACTATCATAAGCTTCCACTTCAATTGGTGTAGGTGCCACAGGAACAACTTCCTGTGCCCTGCTACACATTAGTTGAAGTGACGGTTCAATGACCTCATCAAGTCTCCACCATCCTCCCACTCAATTCTTTCGAGAGAAACTTTTCCTCGAGAAAGGACCCATTTCTAGAAACAATCACTTTTGCTTCCAGATCTGAAATAGGAGGTATACCCAACTGTTTTGGGTATTCTATGAAGATGCATTTATCCGCTTTGGGTTCGAGCTTATCAGCCTGAAACTTTTTCACATAAGCGTCGCAGCCCCAAACTTTTAAGAAATGACAGCTTAGGTTTCTCTAAACCATAGTTCATACGGTGTCGTCTCAACGGAATTGCGTGGTGCCCTATTTAAAGTGAATGCGGTTGTCTCTAATGCCTAACCCATAAACGATAGTTGTAATTCGATAAGAGACATCATGGTATGCACCATATCCAATAGGGTGCAGTTATGATGTTCGGACACACCATCACAATATGGTGTTCTAGGTGGTATTAGTCATGAAACAATTTCCACAATTTCTTAATTGTGTGCCAAACTCATAACTCAGATATTCATCTCTATGATCATATCACAGACATTTTATCCTCTTGTCACGACGATCTTCAACTTCACTCTGAAATTACTTGAACCTTTCAATAATTCAGACTTGTGTTTCATCAAGTAAATATTCTCAGCATCTACTCGAATCATCTGTGAAGTAAGAACATAACGATATCCACTGCGTGCCTCAGCACTCATTGGACTGCACACATCAAATTTATTACTTCCAACAAGTTGCTCTCTTGTTCCATCTTACTAAAAACGAGGCCTTTTAGTCATCTTGCCCATGTGGTATGATTTGCATGTCTCAAGTGATTCAAAATCAAGTGAGTCCAAATGATCCATCTGTATGGACTTTCTTCATGCATATATACTAATAGACATGGTTCGCATGTCTCAATCTTTTCAAAAACGAGTGAGTCCAAAGATCCATCAACATGGAGATTCTTCATGCGTTTTATACCAATATGACTCAAGTGGCAGTGCCACAAGTATGTGGTACTATCATTACTATCTTATATCTTTTGGCATGAACATGTGTATCACTACGATCGAGATTCAATAAACCATTCATTTTAGGTGCAAGACCATTGAAGGTATTATTCAAATAGACAGAGTAACCATTATTCTCCTTTAATGAATAACCATATTGCGATAAACATAATCCAGTCATGTCTATGCTCAACGCAAACACCAAATAATAATTATTCAGGTTTAACCCCAATCTCGATGGTAGAGGGAGCATGCGATGCTTGATCACATCAACCTTGGAAACACTTCCAACACATATCGTCATCTCACCTTTAGCTAGTCTCCGTTTATTCCGCAGCTTTTATTTCTAGTTACTAACACTTAGCAACCGAACCGGTATCTAATACCCTGGTGCTACTAGGAGTACTAGTAAAGTACACATTAATATAATGTATATCCAATATACTTCTGTCGACCTTGCCAGTCTTCTCATCTACGAAGTATCTAGGGTAGTTCTGCTTCAGTGACCGTTCCCCTCATTTCAGAAGCACTTAGTCTCGGGTTTGGGTTCAACCTTGGGTTTCTTCACTAGAGCAGCAACTGATTTGCCGTTTCATGAAGTATCCCTTCTTGCCCTTGCCCTTCTAGAAACTAGTGGTTTTACTAACCATCAACAATTGATGCTCCTTCTTGATTTCTACTTTCGCGGTGTCAAACATCGCGAGTTGCTCAAGGATCATCATGTCTATCCCTGATATGTTATAGTTCATCACGAAGCTCTAATAGCTTGGTGGCAGTGACTATGGAGAACCATCACTATCTCATCTGGAAGATTAACTCCCACTCGATTCAAGTGATTGTAGTACTCAGACAATCTGAGCACATGCTCAACGATTGAGATTTTCTCCCTTAGTTTGCAGGCTTAAGAAACTTGTCAGAGGTCTCATACCTCTTGACGTGGGCATTAGTCTGAAATCCCAATTTCAGTCTTTGGAACATCTCATATGTTCTGCGATGTTTCAAAACTGTCTTTGGTGCCACAATTTTAAACCGTTAGCATCACACACTGAACTATCATGTAGTCATCAAAACGTGGATGTCAGATGTTTCGTAACATCTACAGACGACGCTCGAGGTTCGGCACACCGAGCGGTGCATTAAGGACATAAGCCTTCTGTGCAGCAATGAGGACAATCCTCAGTTTACGGACCCAGCCCGCATAATTGCTACTATCAACTTCCAACTAAATTTTCTCTAGGAACATATCTTAGTAGAACTAAAGCGTAAGCTACGACATTATTTGCAAAGACCTTTTGACTATGTTCATGATAATTAAGTTCATCTGATTATTTAATGAACTCCCACTTAGATAGACATCCCTCTAGTCGTCTAAGTGATACATGATCCGAATCGACTAGGCCGTGTCCGATCATCACGTGAGACGGACTAGTCATCATCGGTGAACATCTCCATGTTGATCGTATCTACTATACGACTCATGTTCGACCTTTCGGTCTCTTGTGTTCCGAGGCCATGTCTGTACATGCTAGGCTCGTCAAGTCAACCTAAGTGTTTTGCTTGTGTTCTGAGGCCATGTCTGTACATGCTAGGCTCGTCAACACCCGTTGTATGCGAACGTTGGAATCTATCACACCCGATCATCACGTGGTGCTTCGAAACAACGAACCTTCGCAACGGTGCACAGTTAGGGGGTACACATCTCTTGAAATTTTAGTGAGGGATCATCTTATTTATGCTACCGTTGTTCTAAGCAAATAAGATGTAAACATGACAAACACCACATGCAAATCATAAAGTGACATGATATGGCCAATATCATCTTGCGCCTTTTGATCTCCATCTTCGAGGCGCGGCATGATCACCTTCGTCACCGGCATGACACCATGATCTCCATCATCGTGTCTTCATGAAGTTGTCTCGCCAACTATTACTTCTACTACTATGGCTAACAGTTAGCAATAAAGTAAAGTAATTACATGGCGTTTTTATTGACACGCAGGTCATACAATAAATTAAGACAACTCCTATGGCTCCTGCCGGTTGTCATACTCATCGACATGCAAGTCGTGATTCCTATTACAAGAACATGATCAATCTCATACATCACATATATCATTCATCACATCCTTTTGGCCATATCACATCACATAGCATACCCTGCAAAAACAAGTTAGACGTCCTCTAATTGTTGTTGCATGTTTTACGTGCCTGCTATGGGTTTCTAGCAAGAACGTTTCTTACCTACGAAAAAGCCACAACGGTGATATGCCAATTGCTATTTACCCTTCATAAGGACCCTTTTCATCGAATCCGATCCGACTAAAGTGGGAGAGACAGACACCCGCTAGCCACCTTATGCATCAAGTGCATGTCAGTCGGTGGAACCTGTCTCACGTAAGAGTACGTGTAAGGTCGGTCCGGGCCGCTTCATCCCACAATGCCGCCGAATCAAGATAAGACTAGTAACGGTAAGCAAATTGAACAAATCGTCGCCCACAACTACTTTGTGTTCCACTCGTGCATAGAATCTACGCATAAACCTGGCTCATGATGCCACTGTCGGGGAACGTAGAAGAAATTTAAATTTTCTGCGTATCACCAAGATCAATCTATGGAGTCATCTAGCAACGAGAGAGAGGAGAGAGCATCTACATACCCTTGTAGATCGTGCGCGGAAGCGTTCAAGAGAACGAGGTTGATGGACTCGTACTCGTCGTGATCCAAATCACCGATGATCCTAGCGCCGAACGGACGGCACCTCCGCGTTCAACACACGTACGGAGCGGGGACGTCTCCTTCTTCTTGATCCATCAAGGGGGAGGAGAAGTTGATGGAGATCCAGCAGCACGACGGCGTGGTGGTGGAAGTAGCGGGATCCCGGTAGGGCTTCGCCAAGCGCAAGCGGGGAGGAAGAGGTGTCAGGGGAGGGAGGGAGGCACCAGGGCTTGGGGTGCTGCTCCCATGCGCCTCCCCACTATATATAGGGGTGGAGGGGGCTGGTTTCTTTCCCTCCAAGTCCATTGGGGCGTTGGCTAAGGTGAGGGAAAGAAATCCCATCATTTCCCTTCCCCACCGATTGTTATCCCCCTTTTTTAGGGATCTTGATCTTATCCCTTCGGGATATGATCTTATTCCTTGTAAGGTGGGATCTTGGTGCGCCTTGACCAGGGGTGTGGGGCCTTGCCCCCACTACCCACGTTCATGTGGTTCCCCCCATTCAGGTGGGCCCCACTTCAGAACCTTCGAGAACCTTCCCGGTACAATACCGAAAAATCCCGAACATTTTCCGGTGGCCAAAATAGGACTTCCCATATATAAATCTTTACCTCCGGACCATTCCGGAACTCCTCGTGACGTCCGGGATCTCATCCGGGACTCTGAACAACTTTCAGTTAACCGCATACTAATATCTCTACAACCCTAGCGTCACCGAACCTTAAGTGTGTAGACCCTACGGGTTCGGGAGACATGCAGACATGACCGAGACGACTCTCCGGTCAATAACCAACAGCGGGATCTGGATACCCATGTTGGCTCCCACATGTTCCACGATGATCTCATCGGATGAACCACGATGTCGAGGATTCAATCAATCCCGTATACAATTCCCTTTGTCAATCGGTACGTTACTTGCCCGAGATTCGATCGTCGGTATCCCAATACCTTGTTCAATCTCGTTGCCGGCAAGTCACTTTACTCGTACCGTAATGCATGATCCCGTGAGCAAACACTTGGTCACATTGAGCTCATTATGATGATGCATTACCGAGTGGGCCCAGAGATACCTCTTCGTCATACGGAGTGACAAATCCCAGTCTCGATTCGTGCCAACCCAACAGATACTTTCGGAGATACCTGTAGTGCACCTTTATAGCCACCCAGTTACGTTGTGACGTTTGGTACACCCAAAGCATTCCTACGGTATCCGGGAGTTGCACAATCTCATGGTCTAAGAAAATGATACTTGACATTAGAAAAGTTCTAGCAAACGAACTACACGATCTTGTGCTATGCTTAGGATTGGGTCTTGTCCATCACATCATTCTCCTAATGATATGATCCCGTTATCAATGACATCCAATGTCCATGGTCAGGAAACCATAACCATCTATTGATCAACGAGCTAGTCAACTAGAGGCTTACTAGGGACATGTTGTGGTCTATGTATTCACACATGTATTACGGTTTCCAGTTAATACAATTATAGCATGAACAACAGACAATTATCATGAACAAGGAAATACAATAATAACCATTTTATTATTGCCTCTAGGGCATATTTCCAACAGATGCATGTCCGGTTTAATGAGTCATGGCATGACAAAGTGCAACAAACAATACTACAAATGAAGTGGAGCTCAATATGCAACGTGTTGCATATTAACGGAACTTCACAACAATTATTTAGTTCTCTCTAGTTTATGAACAAGACAAGATTAAATGTTTGTCAACAAGGCAAGAGGTGTAGCATAATAAAACTACATATCTAGGCAATTTATATGGGGCCGGATATAACAAACAATAAATCCAGAAAATACCCATGTGCATATTTTGGTTATGGTACTGTTCTGCCCTAAACCATATTTTAGAGTTATTAAACATGCAAAGTAATGCCACCATATTAAAAGATGCATTATTCCACCCCATTTACATATAAAGTTTATTTAATTCGGACCTACGGTTAATTAGTTATGAAATAAACCATTATAGCAAGTCACTTAGCAAATTAAATGCAAACAACATTTTAAACATTTTAACATGGATGGAAGTTGCATATTATGAAACTAGGTGAAATTCTAAGCATTTTATATATATATAGCATTTTAATCCGATGCACGGTTTGTTAATTATTATATGCATGAACATGAGGGTGCAATATGTAAATATGCAGTTTCTGGATAATTGGCCAAATTCGCAGCAGCAGGAAAAAACATACGCGGGCCTAAACTGCCAGGCTAGCCCAACAAGAGGGGAAAAAAGGAGGGGCGCGGGGCAGCTCACCATGGGCCAGGCCCACTGGTGCAGAGACTGGACCAGAGCGAACGAAGGGAGCTGGGCTGCTCCTGGACGCAGTGAGGGGCACGGGATCGGTCAACGCGGGGAGGACGGGTCTCCTCGTTCGTTACAGGGGAAGTAGGGCGATGCAGAGGAGCAGAGCACCGGCGGCGAGGTTCGCCGGGGGCCGCTGGGTCGCGAGGTTGGAGGAGCTCGAGCCTCGGGAGCGCTCCATGAGGTGGATCGAGCGCGGCTGTGCTGGGAGGCTGGATCGGGGCTGCTCGATCAGACGAACCGGGGGCATAGGAGCCATTGGATGCCGATCTGACGGCTCCAGATGGGTGATGGTTGATGGATCTGGGGAGGTGGCTGGCTGTGCGTGGGTTGGTGAGGAGGGGATCTGGGAGGATCCCGAGGGAGAGAGTGGCGGCGGCAGGTGAGGGATTGGATGGATGGGACTGCCTAGACCAGGGTATGGACCTATATATATAGCATGTGGGTTAGATTAGGGGCGATCTAGTCCCTCCGATCGAAATCAGACGGACCGAGAAAAATAGGTTAGGAGGGCCCAACAAAGAACCGAAGATATTTTAGGGATGTTTGGGGATGATCCAAATCCAACGGTAAGACTGTTTGTGTCGGGTTCGGGGAAGTTTCGGACACACGCGAGGGTTTGACAAAAGAGAGGGGAGTTTGGTGAGCTCAGAGAAGAGGGAGAAAGGAGCGGTCCGGGGATCCAAGAGAAAGTCAACAGAGACAAGGAAGAAGCGGCAACTACGAGCGGATGCATGTTTTATGAAAACGATGCCAGCGGACTACCGATGCAATGCAAATGATGACATGATGAATGCAACAAACAAATAAAATAACAAAGCTGACACGCAAAACATGGAAGGCATCTGGACCGTCGGTCTCGGGTCGTTACAACACTCCTCCACTTACAAGAGATCTCGTCCCGAGATCTAAGGATGGCACCGGAGAGAAGCGGAAGAGGAAGAGGTAAAACAAAGCTGCTTCTTGACAAACGAGTGAAACCAAAGAACCTCGAGAGGTTGCAAAGCTTGAAGAAATGACACGACGGAGATGAATGAAATTTAAGACACTCCGTTAGACAAGAGGAACAAGGAGGAAAACCAAGAGCTCAAAGGGCAAGACAGATTTTGCAACTACTCCGGTTAAAATGAGACGAGAAGGAAGAATTCGGGCAGCACTCCTATTGAACATGGACAGAATGGAACATGAACTTGACAAGATGGGATGATAACTCGAAGAGAGCAGCAACACAATGCCTCCGGAAAAAGAATAGAAGCTCGAGTGTTGAAAAGAAAAAGAACGGAGTAGAAAATGCCAACTTCTGCCACAAACGGAAACAACTGCTTGCTTTAGATCGACGAAGAGATGAAAAACTTCTTCCACCAAGATGATAAAGGGATAACTTGGATAATTGATCAGCACCACAAATAGCAACATTCCTTCGGAAAGGTTTTAGGTGAAATCTTTACCAAGATAACTCCAACGAAAAGATTGATGGATTTAAAATACCTCATTGTTGACAACATGTGCATCATGAAACACGAAGGAAAATTATCAAGAATGACATAACACCACCTCAAAGATAAGATAGAAAGAACTGCACTTCAGAATGCAAGATGGAAAATACTTGAGCTCCTCCAACAAGTATCTTGAAGAACACTTCGAGAACGAATTAAATCCTTGATGAACCATCATGTAGAGCCTTCGTGAAAAACTCCGGATAGGATAGGACGATGATTGAAATGAAAGAAAAGTTGAAAAGAATAAGATGAAGCCTTGCAATGATTTAGATGGATATTCGCGACGAGATAATTGAGAAAGCTTGGGACTCCGAGAAGAAAAAAATGAAGCATCTTGAAACTGAGAATTTATTCCTCCTAAACAAACTCCGAAGGAAGGGATTAAATCATCTTAAGGAAATGAGAATAAGAATTATGTCATGCTTACCCTTGATCAACTTAAATTGTTGACAAGCAATGGATTTGGAATCCTACTTATTCTTGTTGAAAAGGATTAAGGAGAGATATCGCGCAAACTTGGGAAAGTCTTGAACGAACCACCGGTACGATTGGAAAAAGATGAATAAATTGATATGATAAGAACGGAAGTGAAATTCTTAAAGGAACCACCGTAAGAATTTGAAATGAATGAAGAAAGAGAATGAATCACCGGTAAGAATTACAAATGAATGAAGATACTTGAGTGAATCAAAATGCGAGAGAACGAAGAGATCGCGAACTGATTAAAGAATGCTTGAAGGAAGCACCGGAGAATATGGAGACGAACAAAGAGACGTCAATTTAGAATAATTGGAGAACGAAGCTGAAAACTTGGAATGAAGAAATATTCTGAAATGGAGGCCTCCGGATAATCGAAATGGAAAAACAACTCCTGAAATACTCCGGATGGGTAAGAAAAAAATTCTGACAAACGGAATAATTTGAGAGGATAACATGAAGCAGAACCACAAATCTTCGAGAGAACGGACAAGATTTAAGAGAAATCTTCTTCGGTCTTCAAATGTTGAGAATGACAACGAGGAACACCACCAAAATTTTTGAGATACTCCAGGAGAATGAAAAGCGAATAGGTTGAGCCAATAATGAGAATAATTTGAAATCGATCTTAGAAAAGCATCTGACTGATGAAATTCCTTCTTATGTCAACATCAAAAAGAATTTGAGAATAACTACGGGAAAATTAGAAGAGTCGGGTAAGATCCTGGGAAAAGACCTGTGGGTTATGGGCCCACTCAAAAGAAAACACCGTTGAACGATTTTAAAAGAGAGTTTGCATCGGTTGAATTAAATAGCTCGAAAGAGATAACAACCTCGAAATAGCTTGAATGAATTAGCAATGCAAACGTGAATCTTCTGATATACCTTCAGCACTCCGAAACAAATGAATAGCGAGAGGTGAATGATAGAGAGGTGCACCAGCTTGGGAAATCATTGGACAAATGAAAGGAATATGCTCAACACCGAATCTTGAATTAACTCCACCGGGGAAGAAAATGAGAACGAAGAATGATGAACTTGTAAAGCATCTTCATGAGAACCACCAGGTAAGAAGATTGATTGAAAAGAATGAAGAGACTTCACATGAATAAAATGGATAGTTGATTTGATATCTCTGAGTCCTTAAAGAAAAAGGGTGGGAGGGCGGGAAAACAAAGGAACTTGGAAATGGATGAAACGAACAACGTTGGGAAAACTGAGAGGTGATCTTGCGAATGGGGAAAATGATAGGATTATCTTGATGAGAAGCGAACCAGTTGGAAAAGAATTGACATGACAATCTCGATAAACAAGAAGGATTAGTATCCACATAGAAATATGAGAACACCGTTTAGGAAAGGTATGGAATCCACATTTGACTTTGAAGCAACTCGAATACCGCCACAAAAAGAAAACAAGGATTTGGCTTGCAGAATAAGCCCGAACAAACATATGATAGACCCCATACCGTATCATGTGTCTGTTGGAAAGATATCCTACGAGATACTTGAATTCCCACCTAAAACCTCACGAAACTTTCTGGTTGCAATCTGGTGTTGGGGATACATGGAGGCACAATATATATCACACAACTAACAAGCCCTACGCTCCACTGTATCCATCCGACAACACATAACCAAGAAAACTCTGGAAATCGTGTACCTCGACCTTCGAAAAGCATCCGATATACGAGCTGTGGCAATACTCCCGAACTCCCTCCCCAGTACTGGGTTGTGTCGAGGTTATCTCACCACTAACTGCATATAAGAGATTTTCGATGTTGGCGAGCTCAGGTATACCAGAACTGCAACGATAAAACTGTGACGACAACACCTCGGAGCTCAACTCCCCGGGACACTGCCACAACCCCTAAATGTCAGGAGGCACCAAGAACAATGTTCTCGTCACAACAATATCGGAATGATCCCAAGATACCCGCGTGATCATAAAAAAAATTGAGTGAAAAAGAGGAGAGTGAAGTCAAAACATCTACGTCAGGAGTCCTCACTAGAGCGACGAAGGGGATAAGAAGTAAAAAGAATTTCTACTCTCCGATATAACTAAGACTCAAAATAGTTTTCTTCTAGACTCAACAACGGCTGCGGTTCGATCAATCAAGGGGGCTCCTAAGGTCGGTAAGGCTCTTATACCAACTTGTCACGCCCAATATGTGACTCTATCCTAAAGGAACTCGAAGGTCCCACCAAGGATAGAACCGCATATTGACACGCTTTTGCAAGGTGGATATCATTACATCGTACCATTACATAATAGTTGGGGATACATACAAAGGGCATACATATGCCTCATGAATACATCAAACATCATACATGAGAACAACATCTGACTACGGATGAATCACAAATAGAAACTCAAACGACATCCACCCTGCTAGCCCAGGCTGCCGACCAGGAACCTAACCCAAGATCGACGAAGAAGAAGAAGAACTCCAAGACAAGCAAACATTGCTCTCACGTCATGAACATTGCATTACCTGTACCTACAACTATTGTGTAGTAATCTGTGAGTCACGAGGACTCAGCAATCCCATTACCATGGGTATCAAGACTAGCAAAGCTCAATGGGTATGGAAGGGGTAAAGTGGTGAGGTTGCAACAGCGACTAAGCATGTATGGTGGCTAACTTACGAGTACAAGAGTAAGATGAGAAACTACGCAAACGGTCGCCAACTAGGAATGATCAATAAGTGATGCTGAACTACTTACGTTCAAACTTAACCCAACCGTGTTCTCCTCTCGAACTTCCCGAAAAGAGACAGTCACGGTTACGCACGCGGTTGTTGTATTTTCATAGAGTTTACTTCAAGTCCTCTACAACCGGATATTAACAAATTCCCATCTACCACATAACCGCGGGCATGGATTTCGAAAGATTAAACCCTGCAGGGGTGTCCCAACTTAGCCCATGACAAGCTCACGATCCGCGGAGACAATCCTCCATCACGGGACCCTCCGATCAGACTCGGAATCCCGGTGCACAAGACATTTCGACAATGGTAAAACAAGTCCAGCAAGACCTCCCGACGTGCCGACACCCTGATAGTAGCCGCTCGTATCTCGTCTCAGGCCACGACTGATGAGCTACGCGTACAGGTGCCAAAATACCCCAAGTTGCCAAGGGGCGGCCCCGCACAGTGCTCTAGTTTGGGACCAACACCATCGGCACTGGCCCTCCCCTGTATGTAGAAAGAATCCTCGGTTTCATGATGCCCTATGTCAATTAATTATTTAGTTCAAGTATTATTATGGCAAATGTTAAAACCAATGTTTGGCCTTGCTGGAAGAGTTTTATACAAAGCAAACTGTCAAGAGGGGCCCATAAACCCTCACCGTGTTAGGGACGCAAAATCAAGGAACATAACACCGGTATGACGGAAACTAGGGCGGCATAGTGGAACAAAACACCAGGCATAAGGCCGAGCCTCCCACCCTTTACCAAGTATATAGATGCATTAATTAAATAAGAGATATTGTGATATCCCATGATATCCATGATATCCATGTCCCAACATGGAACAACCTGCAACTAGCAACGCTATAAGAGGGGCTGAGAAAAGCGGTAACATAGCCAAACCACGGTCTGCTAAGAAGGGTGAAAAGGTTAGAGGCTATTATGGCAATTTGGGAGGCTTGATAAACAAGTGGTAGGTAGCGCGACATAGCGATAGCATCGAGACAACTAGCATAGCAAAGATAGTAGTGAGATCCAGGGTGACGGTCATCTTGCCTGAAATCCCGCTAGGAAGAAGATCGGGTCCTTGAAGAAGACGAACCAACGTAGTCGAACGAATCCTCACAATCGCAACGTTACTGGAACTATCAAGAGAAGCAACACCGGAAAGAAGCAAACAACATGGTAAACACACAACACATAACATGACAAGATGCTCAACCAAGTATGATGCATGTCTGGTTTAATGAGTCATGGCATGGCAAAGTGCAACAAACAATAGTACAAATTAAGTGGAGCTCAATATGCAACGAGTTGCATATTAATGGAACTTCACAACAATTATTTAGTTTTGTCTTGTTTACGAACAAGACAAGATTAAATGTTGGTTAACATGGCAAGAGGTGTAGCATAATAAAACTACCTATCTAGGCAATTTAAATGGGGCCGGATATAACAAACAACAAATCCAGAAAATCCCCATGTGCATATTTTGGTTATAGTATTGTTCTTCCCTAAACCATATTTTAGAGTTATTAAACATGCAAAGTAATGCCACCATATTAAAATATGCATTATTCCACCCCATTTACATATAAAGTTTATTTAATTCGGAGCTACGGTTAATTAGTTATGAAATAAACCATTATAGCAAGTCACTTAGCAAATTAAATGCAAACAACATTTTAAACATTTTAACATGGATGAAAGTTGCATATTATGAAACTAGATGAAATTCTAAGCATTTTACATATATAAAGCATTTTAATCCGATGCACGGTTTGTTAGTTATTATATGCATGAACATGAGGGTGAAATCTATAAATATGCAGTTTCTGGATAATTGGCCAAATTCGTAGCAGCAGGAAAAAACATGCGCGGGCCTAAACTGCCAGGCGAGCCCAACAAGAGGGGAAAAAAGGAGGGGCGCGGGGCAGCTCACCATGGGCCAAGCCCACTGGTGCAGAGACTGGACCGGAGCGGACGAAGGGAGCTGGGCTGCTCCTGGACGCAGAAGTGAGGGCGCAGGATCGGTCAACGCGAGGACGACGGGTCTCCTCGTTCGTTGCAAGGGAAGCAGGGCGATGCAGAGGAGCAGAGCGCCGGCAGCGAGGTTCGCCGGGGGCCGCGGGGTCGCGAGGTTGGAGCAGCTCGGGCCTCGGGAGCGCTCCGCGAGGTGGATCGAGCGCAGCTATGTTGGGAGGCTGGATCGGGGCTGCTCGATCGGACGAACTGGGGGCACAGGAGCCATTGGATGCCGATCTGACGGCTCCAGATGGGTGGATGGTTGATGGATCTGGGGAGGTGGTTGGCTGTGCGTGGGTTGGTGAGGAGGGGATCTGGGAGGATCCCAAGGGAGAGAGTGGTGGCGGCGGGTGAGGGATTGGATGGATGGGACTGCCTAGACTAGGGTTTGGACCTATATATATAGCATGTGGGTTAGATTAGGGGTGATCTAGTCCCTCCGATCGAAATCAGACGAACCGAGAAAAATAGGCTAGGAGGGCCCAACAAAGAACCGAAGATATTTTAGGGATGTTTGGGGATGATCCGAATCCAACGGTAAGACTGTTTGTGTCGGGTTTAGGGAAGTTTCGGACACACGCGAGGGTTTGACAGAAGAGAGGGGAGTTTGGTGAGCTCAGAGAAGAGGGAGAAAGGAGCGGTCCGGGGATCTGAGAGAAAGTCAATAGAGACAAGGAAGAAGCGGCAACTACGAGCGGATGCATGTTTTATGAAAACGATGGCAGCGGAGTACCGATGCTACACAAATGATGACATGATAAATGCAACAAACAAATAAATGACAGAGGTGACACGCAAAACATGGAAGGCATCTGGAGCGTCGGTCTCGGGTCGTTACACGGAGCCTCTAGGCAAGTCCACATACTCAACCATCATATAGTCTTCTATGATTGCTAACACTCACCGCATACACATGAGCAAAAAGTTGCAACCGGACACATAGAAAGATAGGGGCTTATAATGTCGCCTCTCAACGTATTCACCTCAAGGGTGATGTCAACAATAATAACTCATGCTACCCATATTCAACTGGACATATGTTCCTAGATCTTTCCTCACCACATGATGCTTGCCAAAGGAGAAAATAAAAAGGAATAGAGAGAAAACTTTGACTTTTTGCATAAAAGTAAATACATAAAAGTAAAAGATAGGCCCTTCGCAGAGGGAAGCAGAGGTTTCCATGTGCTTATTTGTTTGTATGCTCAACCCCTTTATGCAAAAGAAAGTCACGTTGTATTGCCCCTTGTGATAGCGACCTTTATTATGCAGTATGTCGCTTTTATTCTTCACCATCACAAGTTCGTACAACACTCAATTTTGTCTTACACTAAATGATCTGACACTTTTAGAAGCAATTTTTATTGCCTTTTTGCACCGATGACAACTTACTTGAGGGATCTTGCTCAATCCCTAGGTAGGTATGGTGGACACTTGAAAATAAGATTTGGGTTTAAGGGTTTTTGGATGCACAAGTAGTATCTCTACTTAGTGGGGAATTTTTGTCTAGCAAAGATAGGGGGCAAGCACAACATATTAAAGGATCTATGACAATATGACTTCTATGTGAATATGAACAAACATCAATCATTAAGTTGTCTTACTTATCCAACGTCAACAATTTTGGCATATAATATTTTGATGAGGGCTCACAATCACAAAAGATTTCTAGGATAGTATATTTATATGTGAATCTTCTCTTCCCTTATTAATTCTTTCATGAGTTGCATCATTGACCAATGCTACGTTTGTCAATCTCAAAGAAAATTTCCTACTTATACTTTTCCTTATGTGGTGTCATCACCTACCATAAGATTAGCATATGATCTTTTTCATTTATGTCATTTCTTCTTATTTATTTCCTTTCTTTTTATTGCAACATGAGAAAGCAAAAACTCAAACTAAACTTTATTATATATCTTGCACACGATTACAAGGATATATCACTAAGCAAACTCTCGAAAAGAAAGGATCGAACTAAATTTTTATTCATCTAAAGCAAAAGATCGAACTAAAATAGGTAAAGGCAAAAAATAGTGGGGATGATATGATACCGGGCGCCTCCCCCAAGCTTGGGGGAAGCCAAGGGGAGTGCCCATACCCGATACTTAGTTTTGTTTTGGTGATGAAGAAGATGGTGGTGGTGGTGGTGTAGTCGTAGTGTCCTTCTTCCTTAGCTTACGCTTGAGGATGGAATTTTCCTCCTTCAATTCACCGACCTCCCGTTCAAGCTCCAGTACCTTCTTGCATAGATCTTTCTTATTTTCCTGCAAAAGGCGAAAGGGTATGAACTGAATCTTAGCCCTTTTTGGTTTGTTTGGAAGGCTTGACTTCCCGAATTCCACATGCATGTCCCCAGGTTGACGCAACGGAGGTTCGTCCTCATCTGAGCTCGTCTCATCCTTCTCCCTAGGATAATAGTCTTCCTCTTCCTCCGTGGTCCAGCCATAGTGCTCCACATCCCCATAAGACTTGGGGTTTGCGATGAAATCAGCAGAATAGCTCTCACCCTCGGAGTCTTGGGACGACATATTTTCAGATCTGACAGGAAAGCAGCAAGAAAAGAAAACAGAAGATTTCTCCGTGATACGGTGGTCAATAGGTTCGGGGGTATATAAAGATTTTTATCTTGGGAAACAAGTAAACTGTAGAAAAATAGAGTCCGAAAGGTACCCCAGGTGGGCACAACCCACCTGGGCGCGCCTGGCAAGCCAGGCGCACCCTGGTGTGTTGTGCCCACCAGGGTACGCTTCCTGGAAGTCTCTTATTTTCCTAATTTTTAAATATTCCAAAACTGACAAAAAATATTTTTCCGGATTTTTCGGAGTCCGTTTACTTAACGTATCACGTACCTCCTTATTTTCATGATTCTGGAGTGTTCCGGAAGGACTCTTTTATGTGTTCTTCCGGTGTCAAAGTTTGGATAATATTACTTTCAACCTTAATTGGTGTACCTGAGATATAATGTTTTATTCATTGCCTGTTAACAACCTTCGGGTTAATACCTTCGGCATTATTTATTTTGATAGCTCAGGACCGATAAACCTCCTCGATAACATCGGGTTCTTCCCATTTTGAGAGGAGTTTTCCTGCAAAGAATCTGAAACGAGAGTTGTACAAAAGATCATATTCTCCAACTTTAAACTCACGCTTTTGGATTCTCTTATCATGCCATCTTTTGACTTTTTCTTTAAACAACTTGGCATTTTCATAAGCTTGGGTTCTCCATTCATCTAATGAGCTAATATCAAATAACCTCTTTTCACCGGCAAGTTTGAAATCATAGTTGAGTTCTTTGATTGCCCGATATGCTTTATGTTCTAACTCAAGAGGGAAATGACAAGCTTCTCCATAAACCATTTTATAAGGAGACATACCCATAGGATTTTTATATGCTGTTCTATAAGCCCAAAGTGCATCATCTAATTTCTTAGACCAATTCTTCTGGGACCTATTGACAGTCTTTTGCAAAATTAATTTTATTTCTCTATTGCTAAGTTCAACTTCACCACTAGACCGAGGATGATAAGGTGATGCAATTCTATGGTTAACATCATACTTGGCAAGCATTTTATGGAAGGCACCATGAATAAAGTGTGAACCACCATCAGACATTAAATATCTAGGGACTCCAAACCTTGGGAAAATAACTTCCTTAAGCATTTTAATAGAGGTGTTGTGATCAGCACTACTGGTTGGAATAGCTTCTACCCATTTAGTAACATAATCGACAACAACCAAAATATGGGTATACCCATTATAGGAAGGAAAAGGTCCCATGTAATCAAATCCCCAAACATCAAATGGTTCAACAACAAGTGAATAATTCATAGGCATTTCTTGACGCTTACCATATTACCTATTCGTTGACATTCATCACAAGATATGACGAACTTACGGGCACCCTTGAAGAGAGTAGGCCAATAAAATCTAGATTGCAATACCTTGTGAGCAGTTCTATCTCCAGCACGATGCCCTCCATATGCTTCGGAGTGACATTTCCGTAGGATTTGTCCCTGTTGATGCTCAGGTACACATCGTCTAGTAATACCATCTACTCCTTTATAAAGATGTGGGTCATCCCAAAAGTAGTGTCTTAAACCATAGAAGAATTTTTTTCTTTTGTTGATATGTAAAGCTAGGTGGTAAATATTTAGCAACAATGTAATTAGCATAGTTAGCATACCAAGGAGTGTTATGAGCAATATTTATTGCAGCTAACTGATCATCAGGAAAACAATCATCAATAGGTAGTGGGTCATCAAGCACATTTTCAAGCCTAGACAAGTTATCAGCTACGGGGTTCTTGCTACCTCTTGAGCTTGCGTTGGTTTTTCCCTTAAAGAGGAAAGGGTGATGCAGCAAAGTAGCGTAAGTATTTCCCTCAGTTTTGAGAACCAAGGTTTCAATCCAGTAGGAAACAACACAAACTATTCCAACCAAACAAACAAACACCAACTTGCAACCAACGCGACAAAGGGGTTGTCAATCCCTTCACGGTTATTCGCAAAGTGAGATCTGATAGAGATGGATAAACGGTAAAGTAATATTTTTGGTATTTTTGGTTTATGGAACGGAAAGTAAAAGATTGCAAAGTAAGGGAACGACGACAGAAATTGGCAAGTTGATGGGAAACTAATATGTTGTAAAGTAGACCCAGGGGCCATAGGTTTCACTAGAGGCTTCTCTTGAGAAAGGAATTATTACGGTGGGTGAACAAATTACTGCCGAGAAATTGATAGAAAAGCGCAAAGTTATGACGATATCTAAGGCAATGATCATGAATATAGGCATCACGTCCGTGTCAAGTAGACCGAAACAATTATGCATCTACTACTATTACTTCACACATCGACCGCTATCCAGCATGCATCTAGAGTATTAAGTTCATAAAGAACGGAGTAACGCCTTAAGCAAGATGACATGATGTAGAGGAATTAACTCAAGCAATATGATGGAAATCCCATCTTTTTATCCTCGATGGCAACAATACAATACATGTCGGTTCCCCTTCCGTCACTAGGATCGAGCACCGCAAGATTGAACCCAAAGCTAAGCACTTCTCCCATTGCAAGAAAAACCAATCTAGTTGGCCAAAGCAAATCGATAGTTCGAAGAGACTTGCAAAGATATCAAATCATGCATAAAACAATTCAGAGGAGATTCAGATAATATTCATAGATAAGCTAATCATAAATCCACAATTCATCGGATATCGGCAAACACACCGCAAAAGAGTATTACATCGAATAGATCTCCAAGAACATCAAGGAGAACTTTGTATTGAGAATCAAAGAGAGAGAAGAAGCCATCTAGCTACTAGCTATGGACTCGTAGGTCTGAGGTAAAATACTCATGCTTCATCGAAGAGGCAATGGTGTTGATGTAGAAGCCCTCCGTGATCGAACCCCCCCCCCCGGCAGGATGCCGGAAAAGGCCCCAAGATGGGATCTCACGGGAACAGAAGGTTGCGGCGGTGGAAAAGTGGTTCCGTGGCTCCCCTAGATGTTTTTGGGGTATAAGAGTACATATAGGAGGAAGATCTAGGTCAGGAGGTCTAAGAGGGACCCACAAGGTTGGGGGGCACGCCCTCCACCCTTGTGGCCGCCTCATGGCTCTTCTGACTTGCACTCCAAGTCTCCTGTGTGTCTTCAGGTCCAAGAAAAATCATCGCGAAAGTTTTATACTGTTTGGACTCCGTTTGGTATTCCTCTTCTGCGAAACTCTAAAACAAGGAAAAACAGAAACATGCACTAGGCTCTAGGTTAATAGGTTAGTCCCAAGAATCATATAAAATACCATATTAATGCATAAAAAACATCCAAAGCAGATAATATAATAGCATGGAACAATAAAAAAATATAGATGCGTTGGAGACGTATTGTAGCGACCCGACCTCAGACGGTCAAGTCTCTGTGCGTAAGTGTCATCCCTGGATCGGTATACTGACACACACAGTACTCGAGGATTTATAACAGAGGTAAGTCACATGTATAAAGTAACGTAAATACTATTACCTCAATCCATATAGCGGAAGTAACAACAAGGTTGTGGATTCCCATCAACACCAACGGCAAAGTTGAGTGTAGAAATCGTAACCCTAACGTATCACTTACTCGTCGTAAGATTCCTGCAACATGAGACGTTGCAGCCACAAGGGTCAGTACATTGAATGTACTGGCAAATTCACACCATAGAGCAATGATGAATAATAACTATAGTACATGCATATATGGCTGGTGGAGGCTCTATGGTTAACAATGTTTTTGCGAAAAGCCAAATTTTCCCTACATCAAAGGAATATATTTTATTTAACTACCAAGTTGGTTAAAACAAATTATTGAGAAGGTTCCTCCAACTCAATCCCAATTAAAAATTAACAAACCAACAAATTAGTTAAGTAAAGTGATGAGATCAATATGATAATCCAAGAACAAGATACTCAAGATGTCCATAACCGGGGACATGGTTAATCATGATTAGTTTGTACACTCTACAGAGGTTTGCGCACTTTTCCCCACAAGACTCGATCTCCTCCATTGGAATTCTCGCACTACATGGTGTTTGAGAAACGGATGACCGAGACACAGTCTTTCAGAAGCATTAACTCTAACCCTGGGTAGACAGTACCAACCTACATCCCCTACATCTGCTAGCCTACCACTGGAAGAGGTATTGCAACATACTCAACTATGCTAGAGCCCATAATAACTTGTGGCTGCAGACGGAAGTTTCCAGCATGAATAATCTTATGATCCCTTTGAGCCTGGGTGGCATTCCATAGAGTGATCACACGGGTCCTCCGGGTTCCTCTTGGGCAAGCACTGGGTTCTCCAACTACCCGGGCAGATCACTGGGTGCTCCAGGGTGCCCCTACCATTCCACCCAGATGTGTATTAAAGTAGCCACCTTAAGTTAACCATTAAATAATAACTCTCACATCTGTCATGAATCGCTCAACCAATCCACGTCTACGAGCTTAGCAGAGCAGTATGAGCATAACGTAGAAGTAACTCCCAAGGTTTGAATGCAGGACAATAGGTTCCTACCTCATCAACTACTTCCCAATACCCACATGTTATCAAGTCCTAACCATGCAGTGTTCGAGGGTTGAAACTAATGCATAAAAACTGGGTATGAAAGGGATATGGTCAAAGTGTGAACTTGCCTTGTACGGTTGATGAAGATGATTCGCACTCATAACTCCTGATAGTTCTACTCTTCACACTCCGGTCAATCTATCGTAAGCAAGCAATAGTAACCACACATAAGCAATCACTCAAAAGATCGGAAAGAACGAAGAAGACAATTAGGAAAACATCAAAACCAAGAAAATAACTCTTGCAACATAAAACAATTTCTAACAGTACCAAAATTAAGCGAATTTGGCCTTATCAGAAAGTTTAGGTCAAGAGCTTCGATTTGCAAAAAGAATCAACTAAATCGGAGTTATAAAACTTAAGTTATGATCAAACTAAATTCAAATACAAATATATTTTAATTCAAATTTTTAAACTTTCAAAAACATGTTTAAGTTGTTTTACTGGATAGAGGGGATCATAACGAAGAAGTGGGCGTTGGTTTCATTGGATTTGGATAAACGGGTAAAAAGATGTGGTCGTTTGAAACCTAGGGACTAGACTGTAAAAGAAATACAACAAATAGGTCCCTGGACAGAAAATAAAAAAATTAAAAGAAAAACCTAAAGAACGAACGTTCGTTACAGAATGCTAACGAACAAAAATCGCTCGCTGTGTAGACCTAACCAGTGAACGTTCGCAAATTAAAACTAACTAAAAAGAAAACCAAATTTAAAAGGAAAAACCGATGAAAACTGGATCGGGCGGCGGTTATACCGGTTCGCGGCAGTTTGGCGGTTTTGGCGAGAAAACCGGCAGCGGCGAGGACGAACTCCGGCGACAGCAGGCTGCGGCCGCGAAGCGGCTCCGGCGGGCGAGCGGTGCGGCGCAGAGGCGAGCGTGCGGCGAGGCGGCGGCAGCGACGCGGGGCGGCGCGGGCTAGGCGCGGGGCAACGGCTGCGGCGCGGGGAGGTGAGGAGGCGATGGCGGCGGCGGATCTCGTCGGGCGGCGGCGGTTGTGTGCAGCGGCTGCGGTGGCGAAAACGGATCCCGCGGTCCCGGGGGCGCTATATAAAGGCGCAGGGAGGCGGCTTCTTGGAGGAGGGGAAAGGCGGCGGCGGAGGTGGCCGGGTCGGCCACGGTGGCGTGCTGGCTCGGGACTTCGTCCCGAGCTCGGAGAAGGGCGGTGTGGCGCGCTGGGCTGGGCCTGGCTGGCTAGCTAGGCCGGCCCAGTCGGGGGAGGGTTTAAAAAAAACCACAGACAGACAAAAATTAAATAAAACAAAAGAAATAAAAATATTATATAGGCATATAATATATCAAAATTTTCAGAAAAAAGTTGTCTACAACCTATACATTACTCTAGCTTCAAATAAAATCCACAAAAATTCAAATAAAGCAAAGAGTACTACTGCTCTAATAAAATCCAATAAAAATCATTTTAAAAATACCAAAATAATTTCAAATTTATTTCTCTCCAATTTTCTAATGTAGGGAATCATTTTACCCTATTTTCCATATATTTTATTTTTGGAGAAAATAATTTGAATAAAACCGAAATAACTCCAAATTGAAAATAGTTTCAAAAGGAATTTAAATTTGATCCTTTTAAACTTCCAACTCATATTTCATATGTTTTTAAGAAGTCATTTTATCTTTTCTCATGAAAATCATTGAGTTACTTAAAGTTTCTGAATTTGAAATATTTCCAAATGGAATTCAAATCTTTTCAAAACCCTTTTCATTAAATGGAAGAAGTCTTGTCATCTTCTCTCCAGGGTTTTGTGATGAAAATAATTTGAATTCACGGAGATCATAAATGCAAAATGAAAGTTTGGGAAAGTCCTTTTAGTCCCTCTCATTTAACTTTCAAAAAGTTTCGAATTTCACTCACTTTCAGTCAATCAATCACACAACAATCAAACAATCAATCAAAACTATCTATTTAATATAACATTCCAAAATTTAGAATTTTGGGATGTTACAAACCTACCACCCTTAAAATGAATCTCGTCCTCGAGATTCGGAGAGGCTAGCAAGAAATAGGTTAGGTTTGGGGTCTTCTCAAAATCCATCGATCGTCTCCGGGGTCTCGGATGCTACCACCCTTAGAGGCATTGTTATGGCTCCATCAAAACTCAAATACTTCATCCTTATTCTTGACAGTGTCGGTCTTCTCAGATTCTCGGGAAAATTCCTTCTCTGGGCTCTTCCATTAGTGGCATAACCTTTTCCTCAATACTTCTATCCTTTCGTCCTGGTAAGGTTCTTCCATGACTGGGTCTTCTTAGCTGACGGGTCTGGCACCAATACTAAACAGCTATCGATATCTCATGGTGGTCATCCATTTATGGTTTCTCCTGCTGGAAATGGGTCTGGGCTTCATTCTCACCGTATGACCTACGATTGGCAACAGCTGCCTTGTACAAGGGGACTAATTGTCATACCATTCTAAGGTTCAAACAAGGTTTAATATCGCTGTCTCTCTACTATGGGTAAGTCACTCGGATTTACCATCCCATATAGCAAGACGAATAATAGGAGTAAGTCGGTATGGTGGTCAATCCATCCCGCACCCAAATCATTACCTTGTATATGGTTTAGCGAATCTCGCATTCTAACACTCGGTCATCCTCACAAGCATTGCAGAATTTCTCTTGTCGACGAACTAAGTTCGGATAAAAAATCCATGGATTCTGCAAGCCAAACAAAAATCTATCGTTCCTTCACAACTCTCAGGTTTTGCGTTACTCCTATAAAATCGTCTGTCGATAAAGTCGTAACTTCTTCCAGGGTTTTTCCTTCAGCAAGAGTGTGCTTGCTTCTTGGCAGGTCCTAGAGCCTGTGGGTTATGGCCCATCTCATCACTTGCAAACCTTGAACTCATCATCGAGGCAACTGATCATTATTCCAACATCCAGCTTCCTAGCATAATTCCATCCAATTGTACTGTCCTTCTTCCTTTTATTGGTACCAAACTAAGACGTGATTACTCCGACTCATCATGGAGTTACAATTGCTCCATAGCCAACATCATACCCCCTTTATATCCAATAGTACTTCATCCCTTCATATTCTTGGGGGTATCCAACATATGGAGACAAAACTCGTACTTATTTTGTCCGAAGTCCACTCTGTGGAATATCATTTTCTTTTCCAGGGGTCAAGTGTCCTCACAGGGTACTACCACCCTTAAAATGCACAAATTCGTCCATAGACCATATTTCCCATATCCTCGAAATGGTCAAAATCTTTCTTCATAGAGTAACAACTCATAAAATCCAAATCAGTACCAACGATGATAACTTTATTAATTCTCAAATTATTACCATCTCCTGCATTTCCATTACATAATTTAACTTCTCCTGAAAATAAGGGTGCCTACTACTCTATTTATTACATTCCTTACTCCAGTATCAAAATTCTGAAGTACTCTGCTCACGCTTCCTTGCGTTCTGGACATTCCCTAGCACCATGTCCTACTTCTTTGCAACGTAAACAAATGACTTTCGACAAATCTCAGGGCTTATTTGTGATTGTGACTACTCCTTGGTTTCTTGGCTCCTTTCCTGGGCACATATTGGCATAGTGACCCAAGGTTCTGCACTTGAAACAGGTGATGTAACTCAGGTCCTTCTCTACAGAGATTTGGTTCTTCCCGGTAAACTGTCTCTTCTTCCTCCTGGATTTCTTCGTTCCGATCAATACTTCCATTTCCCGTGGATCAAACTCCACTTCTTCCATCGGGAAGTCCTCCAGGTACTCTTGGCTTTTCTTTGTGCAATACCGTGATAAATGTCCTTCTTCCCCACATGAATAACAAGCATGGGAGTAAAATCTATTTAGGCCTTCTCCATCGGGGTCTTCAACAACTTCCTTCTTCACAGGTTCCTCAAAACTTTCCCTGTGGGCTTCTTTCATTGCTTCATTCTTCTGCTGGATGGTTCATTGTACCATAGGGTAAATGTGACACTGAGCAGGGTAGTGGGTAGTCCCTTCACACAGGAAACAAGTCACGTGCATAGTGGGTCATTCTTCAGTTGGGTGACTTTCTTCACAATGAGGGCATTCACCCTTGTGTTCTTTATGGGTGTGTCCTATTTCTCCACAGAGCTTGCATGCACAAGGTTTCTTCATATCACTTCCATAAGGCTTCAATTTCTGGGACACAAACCGGGGCTTTGGCAAAGTCGACTTAAGTTCTTTCCAAGCGGTTACTCCTTGCCATCCATTGATGGTTTGGTACATCCTCCACTAAGTAGCAGCACCTCTTTCAAAGCCCTGGAGAGTATGCTGGGTCATATCCTTTCCGGCTATAGGGTTATTCTCCATGTGATCCTCCATGTTCTGAATCCGTCGGTCCGTCTCCAATTGACTCTTCGGTCCAGAAAATATAAGCTCATCTCCATTCATCCTCTATTGGGTCCATGGGTTTTGGGGTGAGATGAGAGAGATAGAGAGGGATACACACAATGCAAACAAAAGTTTTGGAAAGACAGATTTTATGTGTGGCTGTCGGAAAAACATCAAACAAATGACAGCTCACAATCGTCGCATCTAACGTAAGTATATAACAGGGGTTTGGTCTTCTAAAGGTCAATAAATCTTCAACGTCGCCAGACTCTTCAGGTCTTGTTCATGTCTCCGATGGCTTCTTCCGATCATGGTTATCCTTCTCAAGTTCCTCTACCAGATCTCTGTTGACGCGAAGTCTCTAGTGACATCCTTTAATATTTCTGGAGTTGCGTTCCAAACTTCTGGGTTTCAACATCCTTGGCATGAGCCATGGTCCTATTGTCCTTCAGTTCCTGAAAAATCTCCGGTATCTCGAGGTTTTAGCTCCTTGAGCTTGGCTACTTTCAGCTTCTGGTTCCTGAGTTCTTCACGAATTGCCTCCTTGTCAAATATGACTTCCTAAAGGTCCCTCTAAAATTCTCCATGTAATACTCCAGATCCCGGCGATGCACCAACTAAGGTTAAAACTGCATCCTTTGCTGACAGATGCTCCATCAGCCTTCTACCATCCAATCCTTCCATGCATCTGCATGCTTAACTCCGCACGGTGACAATAGCATAAGCGGGCAATAACACCATGGTTAGCCGTGTCTATGCCCATGTTGCTGCCATGAGCTTTCATTCCATAATTGATATCTCCTGTCTTAGGGTTTTATTGACAAAACTTTGAGTTCTAATGCTCCATGTTCCGGTCTTTCTCCGATACACCTTGATCTCAGGTTTTGACGACTTCAATGGTCTGACAAACTCTGTAAGGGTAGCCTTCCTAGGTCATACCAATCTGGGAAATTCTACAGGGCCTTCAAATTCTCCTAGTCTTCGGAGTCTTCAGCCGTTGTAGTTTCCATTATTATAATACACGATAAAATCCTCTTCATTCCGAAGTGGTCTTAGTTGTCCGATATCTTGTACTTGTTGGAGTGGTCTCATCAGCCGAATCTTCGTGTGGTCAAAAGGGGAAAGGGGTATAGTCTAATTAAAAAGGGATATTTGAATAAGCTCAGAAAAGAAGAGAGGTAAAAGATCTTTTTGAAATGAAGTTGTAGAGAAAATCTTTCCTATGGGCTTGCTAGTTTATAGGGTCACGTCCTACAGTCAACATGTGCTCTGATACCATCTTGTAGCGACCCGACCTCAGACGGTCAATTCTCTGTGCATAAGTGTCATCCCTGGATCGGTATGCTGACACACACAATACTCGAGGATTTATAAAACAGGTAAGTCACATGTATAAAGTAACGTGAATACTATTACCTCAATCGATATAGCGGAAGTAACAACAAGGTTGTGGATTCCCATCAACACCAACAACAAAGTTGAGTGTACAAATCGTAACCCTAACGTATCACTTACTCGTCGTAAGATTCCTGCAACATGAGACGTTGCAGCCACAAGGGTTAGTACATTGAATGTACTGGCAAATTCACACCATAGAGCAATGATGAATAATAACTATCACTACATGCATATATGGCTGGTGGAGGCTCTATGGTTAACAATGTTTTTGCGAAAAGCCAATTTTTCCCTACATCAAAGGAATATATTTTATTTAACTACCAAGTTGGTTAAAACAAATTATTGAGAAGGTTCCTCCAACTCAATCCCAATTAAAAATTAACAACCCAACAAATTAGTTCAGTAAAGTGATGAGATCAATATGATAATCCAAGAACAAGATACTCAAGATGTCCATAACCGGGGACATGGTTAATCATGATTAGTTTGTACACTCTGCAGAGGTTTGCGCACTTTTCCCCACAAGACTCGATCTCCTCCGTTAGAATTCTCGCACTACATGGTGTTTGAGAAACGGATGACTGAGACACAGTCTTTAAGAAGCATTAACTCTAACCCTGGGTAGACAGTACCAACCTACATCCCCTACATCTGCTAGCCTACCACTGGAAGAGGTCATGCAACATACTCAACTATGCTAGAGCCCATAATAGCTTGTGGCTGCAGACGGAAGTTTCCAGCATGAATAATCTTATGATCCCTTTGAGCCTGGGTGGCATTCCATAGAGTGATCACACGGGTCCTCCGGGATCCCCTTGGGCAAGCACTAGGTTCTCCAACTGCCCGGGCAGACCACTAGGTGCTCCAGGGTGCCCCTACCATTCCACCCAGATGTGTATTAAAGTAGCCACCTTAAGTTAACCATTAAATAATAACTCTCACATCTGTCATGAATCGCTCAACCAATCCACGTCTACGAGCTTAGCAGAGCAGTATGAGCATAACGTAGAAGTAACTCCCAAGGTTTGAATGCAGGACAATAGGTTCCTACCTCATCAACTACTTCCCAATACCCACATGTTATCAAGTCCTAACCATGCAGTGTTCGAGGGTTGAAACTAATGCATAAAAACTGGGTATGAAAGGGATATGGTCAAAGTGTGAACTTGCCTTGTACGGTTGATGAAGATGATTCGCACTCATAACTCCTGATAGTTCTACTCGTCACACGCCGGTCAATCTATCGTAAGCAAGCAATAGTAACCACACATAAGCAATCACTCAAAAGATCGGAAAGAACGAATAAGACAATTCGGAAAACATCAAAACCAAGCAAATAACTCTTGCAACATAAAACAATTTATAACGGTACCAAAATTAAGTGAATTTGGCCTTATCAAAAATTTAGGTCGAGAGCTTCGATTTGCAAAAAGAATCAACTAAATCGGAGTTATAAAACTTAAGTTATGATCAAACTAAATTCAAATACAAATTTATTTGAATTCAAATTTTAAGCTTTCAAAAACATGTTTAAGTTGTTTTACTGGATAGAGGGGATCATAACGAAGAAGTGGGCATTGGTTTCGTTGGATTTGGATAAACGGGTAAAAAGATGTGGTCGTTTGAAACCCAGGGGCTAGAGTATAAAAGAAATACTACAAATAGGTCCCTGGACAGAAAATAAAAAAATTAAAAGAAAAACCTAAAGAACGAATGTTCGTTACAGAACGCTAACGAACGAAAATCGTTCGCTGTGTAGACCTAACTAGTGAACGTTCGCAAATTAAAACAAACTAAAAAGAAAACCAAATTTAAAAGGAAAAACCGGTGAAAACTAGATCTGGCAGCGGTTATACCGGTTCGCGGCGGTTTGGCGGTTTTCGCGAGAAAACCGACAGCGGCGAGGATGAACTCCGGCGACAGCGGGCTGCGGCGGTGAAGCAGCCCCGGCAGGCGAGTGGTGCAGCGCGCGGCGAGGCGGCGGCAGCTACGCGGGGCGGCGCGGGCTCGGCGCGGGGCGATGGCTGTGGCGCGGGGAGGTGAGGAGGCGGCGGCGGATCTCGTCGGGCGGCGGCGGTTGTGTGCAGCGGCGGCGGCGGCGAAAACAGGATCCCGCGGTTCCGGGGCGCGCTATATAAAGGCGGAGGGAGGCGACTTCTTGGAGGAGGGGGCAAGGCGGCGGCGGAGGTGGCCGGGTCGGCCACGACGGCGTGCTGGCTCGGGACTTCGTCCTGAGCTCGGAGAAGGGCAGTGCGGCGCGCTGGGCTGGGCCTGGCTGGCTAGCTGGGCCGGCCCAGTCGGGGGAGGTTTTTTTTAAATAAAAAAACACAGACACACAAAAATTAAATAAAACAAAAGAAATAAAATATTATATAGGCATATAATATATCAAAAATTTCAGAAAAAAGTTTTTTACAACATTTACATTATTCTAGCTTCAAATAAAATCCACAAAAATTCAAATAAAGCAAAGAGTGCTACTGCTCTAATAAAATCCAATAAAAATCATTTTAAAAATACCAAAATAATTTCAAATTTATTTCTCTCCAATTTTCTAATGCAGGGAATCATTTTACCGTATTTTCCATATATTTTATTTTTGGAGAAAATAATTTGAATGAAACCAAAATAACTCCAAATTGAAAATAGTTTCAAAAGGAATTTAAATTTGATCCTTTTAAACTTCCAACTCATATTTCATATGTTTTGAAGAAGTCATTGTATCTTTTCTCATGAAAATCATTGAGTTGCTTAAATTTTCTGAATTTGAAATATTTCCAAATGGAATTCAAATCTTTTCAAAACCCTTTTCATTAAATGGAAGAAGTCATGTCATCTTCTCTCCAGGGTTTTGTGATGAAAAGAATTAGAATTCACGGAGATCATAAATGCAAAATGAAAGTTTGGGAAAGTCCTTTTATTCCCTCTCATTTAACTTTCAAAAAGTTTCGAATTTCACTCACTTTCAGTCAATCAATCACATAACAATCGAACAATCAATCAAAACTATCTATTTAATATAACATTCCAAAATTTAGAATTTTGGGATGTTACACGTATCAGTTCTCAGCTCCTTTCCTATCAGTGATATGTAAATCAAATTCTTGTAGCAAGAGAACCCATCAAATAAGTCTAGGTTTAGCATCTTTCTTTTCCATAAGATATTTAATGATAGCATGATCAGTGTGAACAATTACTTTTGAATCAACAATGTAAGATCTAAATTTATCACAAGCAAACACCGCTGCTAAGAACTCTTTTTCAGTAGTCGCATAACTTCGTTGAGCACTGTCTAGAGTTTTACTAGCATAATGAATAACATTCAGTTTCTTATCAACTCTTTGTCCTAGAACAGCACCAATAGAAAAATCACTAGCATCACACATAATTTCAGAAGGCAACTTCCAATCAGGTGGTTGAACAATAGGTGCATAAATTAAGGCTTTCTTGAGTGTTTCGAAGGCTTCTAAACAATCATCATAAAAACAAAAGGAACGTCCTTTTGCAAAAGATTCGTAAGAGGCCTAGAAATTTTAGAGAAGTCTTTGATAAATCTCCTATAGAAACCAGTATGACCTAGGAAACTACGAATACCTTTGATATCTTTAGGACATGGCATTTTCTCAATTGCATCAACCTTAGCTTTGTCCACTTCAATACCTCTTTCAGAAATTTTATAACCCAAGACAATGCCTTCATTAACCATAAACTGGCACTTCTCCCAATTCAAGACAAGATTTGTTTGTTCACATCTCTGCAAAACTCGATCAAGATTGCTTAAACAATCATCAAAAGACTTCCCATAAATAGAGAAGTCATCCATGAAAACATCAACAACCTTTTCACAAAAGTCAGAGAATATAGCAGTCATACATCTTTGAAAGGTAGCAAGTGCATTGCATAAACCGAAAGGCATACGTCTATAAGCATAAGTTCCAAAGGGACAAGTAAAAGTGGTATTTTCTTGATCAGGTTGGGAAACAGGTATTTGCGAAAAACCAGAATATCCATCAAGGAAGCAAAAATGTGTGTGCTTAGATAATCTTTCTAGCATTTGATCAATAAAAGGCAGAGGGTAATGATCTTTTCTAGTTGCTTTGTTTAATTTCTAAAATCAATTACCATTCTATAACCTGTAACATTTTTTTGTGGAATAAGTTCATTCTTATCATTAGGAACAAAAGTAATACCTCCTTTCTTAGGGACACAATGAACATGACTTAGCCATCTACTATCAGCTATAGGATAGATTATACCTGCTTCCAGAAGTTTTAAGATATCCGTCCTTACCACTTCCTTTATTTTTGGATTTAATCGACGTTGGTGATCAACAACGGGTTTAGCATCAGGTTTCATATTAATCTTGTGTTGACATAGAGTGGGACTAATGCCCTTTAAATCATCAAGAGTATATCCAGTAGCAGCTTGGTGCTTCCTTAGAACTTTCAATAATCTTTCTTCTTCATGTTATGAAAGGTTAGCACTAATAATAACATGATATATCTTCTGTTCATCAAGATAAGCATATTTTAAAGTGTCCGGCAATTGTTTTAATTCAAACACCGGATCACCTTTAGGTGGAGGAGGGCCTCCTAGAGTTTCAATAGGTAAATTATGCTTAAGCAGAGGACATTGTTCAAAGAAAATCTTATCTATTTCATTTCTTTCATGCATATGTAAATCATTTTCATGGTTTAGCGAATATTGTTCTAAAGGATCAGTAGGTGGTACAGCAATAGAAGCAAGACAAATTATTTCATCCTCACTAGGAAATTCCTTTTCATGATTCTTTCTACTAAACTTGGAAAAATTAAACTCATGAGATTCATCACCAAAACTAACACATACAGTTTGTTTCTCACAATCTATCTTAGCATTAACGGTGTTCAAGAAAGGTCTACCAAAGATAATGGGACAAAAGTCATCTTGTGGGGAACCAAGAATAAGAAAATCAGTAGAGTATTTTATCTTCCCACACAAGAATTCAACATCTCTAACAATCCCAAGTGGTGTGATGGTGTCTCTATTAGCAAGTTTAATAGTGACATCTATTTCTTCTATTCAAGCGGGTGCTATGTCATCCATAATTTCTTGATAAAGGGTAAAGGGGATGGCACTTACACTAGCACCTATGTCACATAAACCAAGATAATAGTGATCTCCTATTTTAATTGAGGCAACAAGCATGCCAACAACTGGTCTATGTTTATCCTCTTTATCAGGTTTAGCAATTCTAGTAGCTTCATTACAGAAGTAAATAACATGCCCATCTATATTTTCTTCCAGATCCTTAACCATAGCAACACTAGACTCTACTTTGATTTGTTCATCGGGTTTAGGTGTTCTAATATAGCTTTTGCTAACCACAGTTGAAACTTTAGCGTGTTCCTTTATCCTAACAGGGAAAGGTGGTTTCTCAATATAAGAAGTAGGAATAACTGGATCAACATTATAAAGTATAGTTTCTTCTTTAGCTAGTACCGGTTCTTTAATTTCTTCTTTAATAGGTGGGTGATATTTAAACCACTTCTCTTTAGGGAGATCAACACGAGTAGCAAATGATTCACAAAAGGAGGCTACTATCTCAGAGTCAAGTCCATATTTAGTGCTAAACTTTTGAAAAGCATCGGTATTCATAAAAGATTTAACACAATCACACTTTAGCTTAATACCTGACTCTTTACGTTCGTCGAGTTCCCAATCTTCAGAGTTGTGTTTAATTCTTTCCAAAAGATCCCACCGGAATTCAATAGTCTTCTTCATAAAAGAACCAGCACAAGAAGTATCAAGCATGGATCGATCATTATGAGAAAGCCGAGAATAAAAAATATGGATAATAATTTCTCTTGAGAGCTCATGATTGGGGCATGAATATAACATTGACTTAAGCCTCCCCAAGCTAGAGCGATACTTTCTCCTTCACGAGGCCGAAAATTATATATGTAATTCCGATCACGATGAACTAGATGCATAGGATAAATTTTTTGGTGGAACTCCAATTTCAATCGATTCCAATTCCAAGATCCAATATCATCGCATAGCCTATACCATGCCAATGATTTTCCCTTCAAAGATAAAGGGAAAACCTTCTTCATAACTTCATCTCCTGGTAAACCTGCAAGCTTAAACAATCCACAAATTTGTTCCACATATATCAAGTGCATATCAGGATGTTCGGTTCCATGTCCTGCATAAGGATTAGCTAGCAGTTGTTCTATCATACCCGAAGGAATTTCATATTCAATATTTTCAGTAGGTGCAGTAGGTCAAGGGGTAGCTAATTGTGGTTCCAGTCAAGGTGAAGATACCCCGAACAAACCCCTCAAAGGATTGTTTTCCATAGTAACAAGTGAAAATAAATTTCAGCACACTAGATAAATGTTTCCTTACCAAATTCCACTTACTAAAGGCGCTTCACTCCCCGACAACGGCGCTAGAAAATAGCCTTGATGACCCACAAGTATGGGGGGTCAATTGTAGCTCTTTTCAATAAGTAAGAGTGTCGAACCCAACGAGGAGCAGAAGGAAATGAAGTGGTTTTCAGCAAGGTAATGTTTGCAAGTGCTGAAATTGTAAGTAACAGAGTAGTTTGATAGCAAGATAATTTGTAATGAGCAAGTAATGAAAGTAGTAACAAAAGTGCAGCAAGGTAGCCGAATTCTTTTGAGGCAAAGGACGTGCCAAAATGGTCTCTTATAATAAGCAAAGCGTTCTTGAGGGTACACGGGAATTTCATCCAGTCACTTTCACCATGTTGGTTCGATTTGTGTTCGCTACTTTGACAATTTGATATCTGGGTGGACTGGTGCTTAGGTGCTGTTCTTACTTGAACAAACCTAGCTCCTACATATGATTAACCAGACAGACAACCCTACATACGGTTCGACCGGTGGGTCCCAGCTATCAGGGAGATAAGGAGGCACTTCCTTGAGTAAGAAGATATAGCTGGTGGGTCCCAGCTGTCAGGGGGAGAATCATATTTTTTTCCCGTAATATGGAGGCACTTCCTTGCGTGCGAAGATGTAGCTGGTGGGTCCCAGCAGTTAGGGGAAACGTTTTTTTCGTGAAATACGGTGGCCCGTCCGGTGGGTCCATGCTGTCAGGTGGAGGAATCATTATTTTGGCGTAATAAGGAGGCACTTCATTGCTGCGGCCGTGGACCCAGCTGTCAGCCTCTCCACGTACAGTACTTTCGATGGAAGTCTGTTCCTTGACCACATTGAACATGTTGTGCCGAGAGTACCAAGGCGGTGGACGACGGCGAGGCCTAGGAAGGGGATGACGCAGAGCCAGGGAAGACGCGACAGTGGATGCCCACGCGGAGAGGAGTACGGGGGTTGACTGGTTCGGCTGCAGTGTGAGGCTGTCGTTGCTGCAGAATAATAGGGGTTGTGGGTGAGTAGAGGGATGGCCTGGCCAAAGGTTGGAGTAGGGTGGGGTAGTCAGGCCTGCGCGGCAGCAGAGCCGGCCACGGAGGCAGGAGCAAGTGGCATGACCGACGCTGGTTTGGGCGGCTGGAGAAGGAAGACCAAAGGTTGAAGAAGCACTACGGCCGTTGGATGGACATCGTACGGTCACTGGAGCTAGAATCGTTCATATTGACTAAGTTGACAAAGCCCTCCGTCTGCGTCAGTAGGCCAACAAGTCAGCCTCCCACTATGGTGGGTCCCAGCTAGCAAGGGGAGTATTCATTTTTGTGTGTAATAAGGAGGCACTTCCTTGAGTGCGAAGATATAGCTGGTGGGTCCAAGCTGTCAGCAGGGGGAATGTTTTTTTTTTCACAAAATATAGAGGCCCTTCCGGTGGGTCCCAGCTGTCAGGTGGAGGAATCATTATTTTGCGCGTAATAAGGAGGCATTTCCTTGCATGCGGCCATGGACCCAACTGTCAGCCTCTTCACGTACAATCCACTTCTGATGGATGTCATTTGTTGACCACATTGACCACGCCGCGCTAAGACCACCAGGGCAGTGGACGACGGCGAGGCCTAGGAAGGGAACGACACGGAGCCAGGGAAGACTCGGCAGTTGTTTCCCATGCGGAGGGGAGTACGAGGGTTTACTGGTTCGTCTGCTGTCGCCGGAGAATAACATCAGGTGTGGGTGAGTAGAGGGATGGCTAGGCCAGCGATGGGAGTACGGTGGGGCGGTCAGGCCTGCGCGGCAGCACAACCAGCCGCGGGAGGAGGGAGTAGGCAGTCCCGCCGGTGCTTGTTTGAGCGGCTGGAGCAGGAAGAGCAGAGATTGAAGAAGCACGACGGCCATTGGATGGACATCCAACAGTCCCTGCTCTCGTGTGTTGACTAAGTTGACACGGCGTTGCATGTGCATCAACCTTTTTTTAGGAAAGCGTACACGTCAACCTATAGTAGGCGCACAAGTCAGCCTCAAATGTGTGGAAAACAGTATACAACCCATCTGCCATTATTTCTAATAATTTACAACCCATTTGCTAATTCTTAAGGATTTTTTTGGAGCCCATCTTCTTTTTGTTAGCATTACAACCCATATTGTGGCCACGGTTAAAGATTATACGAAATTTTGCATATTTCGGTGCGGTCAACTATTTTTAATCTCGAAATTTTGAGTTACATTCAAATTAATTTGAAAAATAAATTTATATAATATAAAATCCAAATAATTGTCCACGCATAAAAATCAATGGAATTTAAAATCTTAAAATGAAAAAATGAAACTAATTCCTTGTTTGATCTGTTTTAAAAATGTACATCCCATTTCTCATTACTGATAGCCAATTTTCTGGGCAAGCTGAATGAAACTCTCCTCGTCTTGAAAGATTTGCAGTTGATACGTCTCCGTCGTATCTAATTTTCCTAACGCTTTTCCTCTTGTTTTCGACTCTAATTTGCATGATTTGAATGAAACTAACCCAGACTGACGCTGTTTTCAGCAGAACTACCATGGTGTTGTTTTTGTGTAGAAATAAAAAGTTCTTGGATTGGAGCGAAACTTTGGAAGGATTTTTTATTCAATAAATGAGAATTAATGGAGCCAAGAACCGCCGGAGGGGGGCACCTGGGTGGGCACAACCCACCAGGGCGCCCCCCTCCAGGCGCGCCCAGGTGGGTTGTCCCCACCTGGTGGCCCCGCAGACCCTGAAACCGATGCTATAAAATCACATATTTCCAGAAAAAATAGGGAGAAATAATTATCACATTTCACGAAACGGAGCCGCCGTCGCCTGCTGTTCTTCATCGGGAGGCCAGATCTGGAGTCCATTTGGGCCTCCGGAGAGGGGGATCTTCGATCTTCGTCATCAGCAACCCTTCTCCATCGCCAATTCCATGATGGTCCCCATCGGGAGTGAGTAATTCCTTCATAGGCTCGCTGGTCAGTGAGGAGTTGGATGAGATTCATCATGTAATCAAGTTAGTTTTGTTAGGGCTGAGATTGATGTTGCTATGACTTTGCCATGCTTAATGCTTGTCACTTTGGGCCCGGGTGCCATGATTTCGGATCTGAACTGTTGATGTTATCACCATTATATCTATGTTCTAGATCCGGTCTTGCAAGTTATAGTCACCTACTACGTGTTATGATCCGGCAACCCCAGAGTGACAATAGTCGGGACACTTCCCGGTGATCACCGTAGTTTGAGGAGTTCATGTATTCATCGTGTGTTAATGCTTTGTTCCAGCTCTCTATTAAAAGGAGGCCTTAATATCCCTCAGTTTCCAATAGGACCCCGTTGCCACGGGAGGGTAGTACAAAAGATGTCATGCAAGTTCTTTCCGTAAGCACGTATGACTATTTACGGAATACATGCCTACATTATATTTATGAACTGGAGCTAGTGCCGTATCGCCCTAGGTTGTAACTGTCACATGATGAATATCATCCAACGAATTCACCGATCCAATGCTTACGACTTTCTTACATATTGATCTTGCTAAGTTACTACTGCTGATGTTACTATTGTCACTGCTACAAAACTATTACCATCACTGTTACCGTTACTGTTGCTGCTATCACTACTATCAAAACTATCATATTACTGTGCTACTGATCACTTTGCTGCAGATAATCAATCTCCAGGTGTGATTGAATTGACAACTCAGTTGCTAATACTTGCAAATATTCTTTGGCTCCCCTTGTGTCGAATCTATAAATTTGGGTTTAATACTCTATCCTCGAAAACTGTTGCGATCCCCTATACTTGTGGGTTATTCAAGACCTTTTTCTGGCGCCGTTGCCGGGGAATATAGCTATATTTTTGAGTCACTTTGGATTATTATCAAATTGTCACTATGAAAAATCTAAAGGATGCTAGGACTAAGATTTTTCTCTCTAAGACGAGGGGAGGTAAGGAACTGCCATCTAGCTCCGCACTTGATTCACCTTCTGTTATAAGTAGACTTGCAACACCACCACATGCTATTAATCCTGATATGTCGCAAGTTATTGATGATGCTACCTCTGCTATGAATGATACTTATTATGATGCTAGTACCTTGCTTGATCATAATGTGCCACTAGGTGAATTTCTTGATGAACAACTTGCTAGAACTAAGGCTTTTGACAATGCTAAAACTGATGAAGAGCTTGAAACTAAAAATCTTGAAGCACCTATTAGAACTAGCCCTCCTAGATATGAATTGCCAAAGGTACCAGAAGGTTATGTTATGACTGAGGAGGCAACTAGGTATATTCTTGCTTGTAAGGATAGAGATGATCTAGAAAAATTATTATGCAAGTATAAAGAAAAGACTTTGAATGCTAAAATGAAATGTGATCCTAAGCTTGCTACTTCACCTATCTTTGTTGATGATAAGGATTATGAATTCTCTGTCGACCCAGAGTTGATTACTTTGGTTGAATCTGATCCTTTCCATGGTTATGAAACTGTAACCGTTGTGGCACATCTTACTAAGTTGAATGACATAGCCACCCTTTTTTGCTCATGATGAGAAAATTCGCTATTACTATATTCTCAAATTATTTCCGTTCTCATTAAAGGGTGATGCTAAAGCTTGGTACAATACTCTCGCTCCTGGTTATGTGCTTAGTTCCCAGGACATGATTTATTACTTCTTTGAAAAATATTTCCTTGCACATAAGAAACAAGCCGCCTTATAGAAAATATTTAACTGCAAATTGACGAAGAGAGTCTCCCACAAGCTTGGGGGAGGCTTCTCGAATTGCTTAATGCTTTGCCAGATCATCCTCTTAAGAAAAATGAAATACTCTATATCCTCTATAATGGACTAACCGATGCTTCCAAGGATTTCCTAGATAGTTGTGCTGGTTGTGTTTTCAGGGAACGACCTATTGGGCAAGCTGAAGAATTATTGAATAACATATTGAAAAATTAAGATGATTGGAATCTTCCTGAACCACCGCCTATACCCACTCCAAAGAAGAGGGGTATCTTATATCTCAGTCCTGAAGATATGCAAGAGGCAAAGAAATCTATGAGAGAAAAAGGTATTGAAGCTGAGGATGTCAAAAATTTACCTCCTGTTGAAGAAGTACATGGGCTTGATACACCACCACCTAAGGTGGTAGAGGTAAATTCTCTAATGAAATTCAATGATAATGATAATCCTCACAATATGCACCGTAGCCAATGCCTTTATGAGTTTGAAAATTACATTAGAAAGCAAGATCACTTCAATGCAAATGTTATGAAACAATTGAAATACAATTCTGATATGATTGCTCACTTGAGTGACATGTTATTTAGAATCTCAAATGATGTTAGAGGTGTAGGGAAGCATGCTACTATGGTTCAAACTCAGTTAGAACAAGTTGCTAAATCTCAAAGAGAGTTGTTAGATGAAATGAATAATAATATCAATGATCATGTTGTTAGAGTAATGACTAGAGGAGCTAGAATGACTCAAGAACCACTTTATCCCGAGGGACACCCAAAAAGAATTGAACAAGACTCTCAAAGGGTTAATACTGATGCACATAGTCCTTCTAAAAAGAAAAAGAAGAAGAAAAATGATAGGACTTTGCATGCCTCTAGTGAACCTGAAGTAGAAAAACCTCCTTATAATGATAATGAAGTTTCTATCTCTGATGCTGAAACTCAATCTGGTAGTGAACACTCACCTTCTGATAATGAAAAAGATAATTATGAGGTTCATGAAGATACTCAAACAAATAATAAAGAACCAGACAATGATGTTGAGATGGAACCAACAGTTGATCTTGATAACCCACAACCCAAGAATAAAAGATATGATAAAAGAGACTTTGTTGCTAGAAAACACGGTAAGGAAAGAGAACCATGGGTTCAAAAACCTATGCCCTTTCCACCTAAGTCAACTAAAAGGAAAGATGATGAAGAATTTGAACGCTTTGCTGAAATGCTTAGGCTAGTCTTTTTGCGTACTCGCTTGACTGATATCTTAAAAATGCCGCCTTATGCAAAGTACATGAAAGACATCATCACCAATAAGAGATAAATACCAGAAGCTGAAATCTCCACCATGCTTGCTAATTATACTTTTAAAGATGGAGTACCTAAAAAACATGGAGATCCGGGAATACCAACTATACCTTGCTCCATCAAAAGAAATTATGTGAAAACTGCTTTATGTGATTTGGGAGCTGTTGTTAGTGTTATGTCTTTCTCTTTATATAAAATACTTGATTTGAATAAACTCACACCTAGTGAAATATCTTTGCAAATGGCTGATAAAGCAACTGCCATACCTATTGGTATTTGTGAGGATGTGCCCGTTGTTGTTGCTAATGTTACTATTTTGACTGACTTTGTTATACTTGTGATGCCCGAGGACGACAACATGTCAATTATCCTTGGTAGACCCTTCTTGAATACTGCAGGGGATGTTATTGATTGCAATGAAAGCAAGGTCACTTTTCATATCAATGGTAAATGAGCATACAATGCACTTTCCGAAGAAACAATTCTAAGTGAATGGTATTAATGTTATTGAAAAATCTTCGACAATCAGTATTGGAAGGTTTCAACTACCTCTACCTACTGTTAAAAAGAAATATGAAATGCTTATTGTTGGGGACATTCATATCCCCGTTGAGGTAACTTAGTGGTTTACGAAAGGTCTTCGGTTTCATGCTAATCGAAAGTGGTTGTTAATAAGACTTGATCAACCTTATTAATGGATCATTTTTAGAGGTATGAAGTTGATGAATTTAGTGAGCACTACCTTCTGTCCCTACCTCTTTATTTTCAGTTTTTATTAGTTAAATAAAATAAAATGCCATGTTTCGTCTATTTTCTGAATTTCCCGTGCAATAAAAAATTGACCCAAAAATAAAAGTTCTCATAATGCTCTGAAAATTGAATACGATTTTTTCTGAATATTTAAGAATTTTTGGTGCAAATAACATGAGAGGGAGGTGCACCAGGTGGGCACAACCCACCTGGGCACGCCAGGACCCCTAGGCGCGCCCTGGTGGGTTGTGGTCCCCACGTGGGCCCCCTCACTTATCTCTTCATCCCACATCACCACCTACCTCCAGGAAAAATCACCATTGCTCTCTCTCTCTCTCTCTCTCGTGTTCTTGCTCTCAAACCCGCGGATTTTGATCTCTTTGCTCGAAGCTCCATTTCCGAAACTGTTTCGGGGGATTGGTTCTTGGTATGTAACTCCTCCATTTGTCCAATTAGTTTTTGCTTTAGTGGTTTATATTTTGAATAATCAGCTACTCTTGGTGCTGCTATGGATGAGCTTGCATGTTGAATTCTTAGAGTTCTAAGTAGTTTGAATGCTTGCTATGGCCTCTATGCATACCCATGAGTAGTTGCTATCAATCTTGTGAAGTTTTGTTGAAAAAAATTTGTGGACTAAAAATTTCAGAATTTTGTTCATAGGGAAAAGATGAGTATCTTTAGGAAGTTTGCTTCCAAGAAGAACTCCAAGGGAGTTATTGGGGAGTCATCTGACAGTGATCTCCATACCCGGAGAATGGCGGAGGTACGGCCGTGCGAATGGCCGCATAACCCATTCATGGAAGGGGCCAGAATCCTTCGGGAGTTTGTACAATATGCTGCTAATGCCGGCCTCACCGATTTCTTTGCATCTGAATGTGAGCAATATCATCTCCTCACAAATTCCTTTGTGCAAAGTTTTCATTTCCTTCCTAGGAACAATCCCCCTGAGGTGCAGTTTAATTTATATGCTGAAACCCGTTAGATACCACTCACTGAATTTTGTGACATATGCATGATCCCTTTTGACGGGGATTTAGTAGAGCCTAGGCCCACAGAGTTTGATGGTTTTTACCGCACTCTGACTGTGGGGGACGAGAGAGGCGTGTCAAGTGCCACCGCCACTAGCATACACTTTCCTACTTTGTCACAACCCTAGTCAGTGCATGCATTAGAGTGACTGCATCATGTTTACTTCTCACAGAAAGTTGAAATGGGGATGACAAAAAACCCCAGCACCCCCTCAATCCAACTAGGGTTTACTAAAATCTTTTCAATGAACCTGAAATGCCCTTCTAAAATGTTCATCATCTTTGCCTTGGTCTAGATCTGACAAAAATGGTGCACACTTTTCTAGGACATCATAAGGTCACTGGATTAAATCATATGTTATTTGCATTTGGACATTTAAATGCTATAATATATTTTAAATGTCCAAATAATCATAAAATAAAATGCTTACTATTGGATATACTCTAAACAGTAGCCATGAGTAGTGTTATGATTTTTGGGAATGTCTAGGTACTTTTAATAAAGCCCTGAAGCTACAGAAGAAATAGAAAACTGAAACAAATATAAAGGAAGGAGAAACTTACCTAACCAAACCTACCTGGCGGCCCAGCACTGTGCTGGCCCATGGCCAGTCAGCTGCTTCCTCTCGCCAGGCACGCAGAGAGGTGAGCGCCGGCGCGCCCGAGCTCGCCATGCCGTCACCTGCTTGCCGCTGGACGCGTGGGTGAGTTCCACCTCACCGCCCCGACCCCTGGACGTCTCACTTTCCCCCTGGTTCTCTCCCTCGCCCTCTCCCCGCCATGGCCGACGCAGCAGCGCCCGCGCCGCCGTAGTAGCCGCAGCCAACGTCGCCCCCTCGCCTTCCTGACATGTCCCCGTGCTTCGCCACCGTCCGCTTCGTCGAGCAGCCGAGCCCCAAGCGCTCGCATGCCCCGGAGATGCCTCCTCGACCTCATCTTCACCGCCCATCGCCGAAGATCCCTCTCGTCGCCCCGTCGCCATCCGACCTCCTCCGAGCTTGCAGTTCGCTCCCCTGCAACCGCCGTGAGCCCTGCTACGTCCTCCTCCTCTCCGTTTGCCTTCTCGTGCGCCGTAGCCACTGCACCAAGCTCGCCCGCACGCACCGCCGCCTCTACACATCGCCGTCGTGGCCACAGCCACGCTGGCTTGAAGCCAAGCGCGTCACCGCGTTTGCCGCAATCCTAGCAGCCCGTAGCACCGCTCCACGTACCTTGTCGTGCCTCCTAGCGACGAGTCCGAGCTCGTCCGAGCTCGGGCAGCCGCCAAACACGTCGCCGACATCGTTTCCAGCGACCCTGAGCTCAAACTCCAGCACAACTCGACGCGGCTCGCTCCCAGCTCCACGTAGATGCACTCCGCCGTCGATTTGGTCGCCGGAGTGCGAAACCGCGCCTCACCGTCGTCCCTGGCCTTGCCGGCGACGAGTCTCGGGTCAACTCCGGCGAGTTTGACCCGGGTTGACCCCAGTTTGGCTCCCCCTCCCGAGTCACTGACAGGTGGGGACGCCCTACTAACTAACCTAGATTAGTGTTAACTAAACCTAGTTAGTTTAGTTTAGTTACTAACACACGGGGCCCATTGGTCAGTTTGACCTGGACCGCCCCGTTGACCTGCTGACGTCACAGTGATGTAGTGCTGACGTAGTAAAGAATTTTCTGGATTTATTCTTATTTAGGGAATTTCAGAAATTAGTGGTAACTTCAAAAATTCATAGAAATTAATCTGTAACTCCAAATACAAAGATTTATATAAATTAGTGCTAACTTCTAGATTTATTCTTATTCAGGGGATTTATTCTTGCATGCATCATATTGTTGCATATTGCCATGTAATGATTGTGTTACCGGTGTGATCTTCGTGGTAGGTTCTTCCTCTGAGGATATTCACGAGTATCCAGCTGAAGGGCAGTACCCCTCTACCACTCTGTCAGGCAAGCAAAACCCCCTTGTTCATTCTGATACAATCCCACTCTCTCGCTCCTGCTCTCTTTTACTGCATTAGGACAACAACGGTTCAACTGTTACATGCTGCGGTAGTTGAACCCCTTTCCTCTGCATGACTTGTCATTGCCACAGTAAATAGATGAAACCCACTAGCATGAGTAGGAGTTGTTTGAGCCCTGATGTGCCTACTCATTCATGCTTGTTTGTCATGCATGCTACTGCTTAGAGTTGAGTCAGGTCTGATTCATCGGGGATGAATTGGAGTGGTGATGAACATGTCCTACTGTGTGTGAGCTAAGGGTGTGAACACGATTTGGTAAAGGTAGCGGTGAGAGGCCATGTAGGAGTACATGGTGGGTTGTCTCATTGAAGCCGTCCTCAGGAACTGAGTTCTGTGTTTGTGATCCATGAACAGCTACTACCACGCGTTGGGCCCGAAACCAATGGACCCTCTCGACTTATTAATCGCCTTGTTCTCTGTCTAGGAGTTGCAACTAGTTTCTGGTGTTTGTAGGATATGTGTTAGAGGCCTTGCGTAGCGCTGACCCTAGGGGTGGGCTATGATGCGGTAGATATACCGTGGCCTGGTGTACCGGGCACCCGTTTGGTGTCTCGGGAACCCTGCACACATCGTTTGGGGCTGTGAGCGAAACCCCGGCCGGATCTCCTCGCGGATGGAACCCGAATAGGCGATAAACCTGGACTAGAGGCTTGTGTGGTTAGTCAGGTCGTGGCCGACACCCTCGCTGGGCTTCCAATTGAAGGTTGCCGAGTACATGTCGTGTAAACGGCGGTAAGTGGTGAGAGCGTGTGTGAAGAAGTACACCCCTGCAGGGCTAACATCATCTATTCGAATAGCCGCGTCCGCGGTAAAGGACCTCTGGGTTGCCTATACAGTTCATAGACAAGTGAAAGTGGATACTCTAAAATGCGCAAGATAAGCGTGAGTGCTATGGATGGCGTTCTCGTAGGAAGACGGGAGCGGATCCATAGTGGTGTATTGATATGGTGAATATGTGGACTCGTCTGCGCCACCTCAAAGAGTTACTTGCAGTCGTAGTTTAGGATAGCTACCGAGTCAAAGCTGGCTTGCTGCAGTTAAACTCCACCACCCCTTTATTGATACTGATGCATATGTAGTTAGTTCTGATGTAAGTCTTGCTGGGTACATTTGTACTCACATTTTCTTAATTTATGTTTTGTAGAGAGACTTCAGTCTCGCTAGTAGTTCCGCGTGGACTTCGACGTTTAGCTTGTTACCTCAGCTACGATTTTGTTCCCTCGGCAGGGTCTTGTAGATAGTCAGGCTTCTTAGACTTTTTCATTTGTAGTTGTCTGTACTCAGACAAGATAAGCTTCCGCATGTGCTTGTTGCTTGTATGACTTGAATGCTGGGTCATCGGACCCATGTTTGTAATACCTGGCTCTTCGGAGCCTAATTAATAAATACTTTGGGTTATAGAGTTTTGTTGTGATGCCATGTTGTATTTACACATAACAGGCATTGTGTGTATGATTGAAATGCTTGGTATGTGTGGGATCCGACAACCTAGTTGTTTATCCTTGGTAGCCTCTCTTATGGGGAAATGTAGTCCAGTGCTTCCACTGAGCCATGGTAGTTTGCTACAGCCCGGTTTACCGGAGTCCTGCTAGCCCAGTTACTACTGCTCCGGAACATGTAGACTGGCTGGCATGTGATCCACTTCATTCCTGTGTCTGTCCCTTCGGGGAAATGTCACGCGGTGACTTCCGGAGTCCTGCTAGCCTGCTACAGGGTTCCTGGAGTCCTGTTAGCTAAGTTGCTACAGCCCGGATTCACACGCTGATGACCGACACGTTCGATGCTGGTTCATGTATGCCTGTCCCCGTAAGTTAGTGCCACTTTGGGTTCACGACTAGTCATGTCGGCCCGGGTTCTCTGTCATATGGATGCTAGCGACACTATCATATACGTGAGCCAAAAGGCGCAAACGCTCCCGGGCCAGGTAAGGTGGCACCCGTGGGAATACCGTGCGTGAGGCCGCAAAGTGATATGATGTGTTACATGCTAGATCGGTGTGACTTAGGATCGGGGTCCTGACAGCTTTGGTATCAGAGCCTGACTGCCTGTAGGATTACCAAGCCAAACTGGTCGAAGTTGAGTCTAGAAATGCTTCAGTTATATAAGGGAATTGATTGTGGAAGGGAACGTAAGGCTCTTTTTACTTCTTATATCCTATGCCCTTATGATCTGAGTCACCCTCTTCTTTTCTGCGGGGATTAAGAACTAGGCTTTCTCATCTTCTATCAGGAACACGTGTTACTAATATGTAGACTTATATGATTGTTGGTTTCAAGCCCGAGTTCAGTTCCTACTACTTCTGTGTGTTGACAGTTGATCTCAGAAGTTTGATGTTGTGATGTTAAGTGGTTATGCCACCATTTTGCAGGATGTCTCAAATCATTTTGAGCATTTATAGCCGTTATGCTGTCCGAGTCATCCCAGGTTTCTAAATAGTCTGATGCATTTGCAAATCCCTTCTTTCCGTTCCCGATGTCCCTTTGGGCCAGTTCAACCACACTAATCGGTGAGTTGAGGTACTCTATTGCCTCGACATATATGTTGGAGCTATTATTATGACCCTAGGTGTCTTAGGGAGTCACCTAGTAAAATAGCAACGCTTTATATTCCAAGTGTGATGATTCTGGCCATTATTCTCGAAAGCATCCCGTGATGCCATTTAGTTAGTAGGCATTCTATTTCTGGGTTCTTGAACCCAAGATTCACTCTACTTAATTCGTGTAGATAGTGTTGCTCGTTCCTTTAGGATATTAGTGACCTTGTGATAGTCTTCGAGGTTTGTGGTATATCATTCTTCCAAATACCATGAACCATCCTTGGCATAAGTTCCTCATTGAACCAAAAGATCACAACAAGAGTGCTCTCGATGAGTTCCCCATTCTATATTGTGACTCTGCCGATCCTACCTCTCTGCATGGGTTATCCGGAAGAAATATGTTGAATTTGTTCGGCATACTAATCCATGCATCCACAACTCAGAAAAACATATGTTCCTTTGAGTTGTCCCTCTTTAGTTGTCTTCTGACCTTCGTCTATCAATTGATAGTCAAGAGTATGCGTGCATTCGTTCATCGGTGCCTATCATTCTTGTGGTCCGTCAAGCCATTCTAGTTCAGAATGACTAGGAGAAACAAACTCCAGTACCTCATCCATTTCTAGGATTGGGTCAAAGCAGTTGTATTCCGCATATCAAATGCAATCAAGCTTTTAGTCTGTTCTACCCTGAAGTATTACCCACTTTATGTCAGGAATGTCATGAGAATTGCACCTTCTCTTATGAATTCTTGACGTAGTGATACTTCTTGCCATCATTATTCATTCCTCGGTGTCGTGTTGTCGCAACCGGAATGCCGACAAGTGAATCGTGATGTGTGAAATCAATACTCCTAGTAACTGTGTTGCTTGGTAGTTAATGGACAATAATCTTATCCTTAGCGTGTTTATTACTGAATCATCACCCTAAGGTTTATCGTGCTACCTAGTCCTTATTTCCGGTGCACTTTTCGATCAATGAGTTAGGATAGTGTCAATCCTTGCTTATTTGATCATATCGTCTTGGCCTGAAAAGCAAGATTGTTCTCGAGATTAGTGACATATCGGTGATTCGTGATTTTCCGTATATCTTCTCGGAAGTATAACCAGGTTGTCACCTGACCGCTATGTTGAGTTCGTAATCAAGTTAGTTTCTTATAACCACCCCTTCTCCAAGAATCTGTGTTGGATACCCCTAAGCTAGTTGGTTAAGCTAAACAACAACTTGGAGAGTTGGAAGATAAAAAGCTTTGCCGAATTTGGTTCTTTCTGAAGGGATATCTCTGTGTTTGTGTGTGTGTTGAAGAAAGATGATATCTTCACCAATTGGTCCTCGTGATCAGTTGTTGGATCTATTGTCTTGTCAAAACTTTGACTTGAGTATGGGCTATCGTCAAGTCAAATCAGAACCAACGATGTTCGTAATGTTGTCTGACTCGTGGTTGATCCCTCAAGCATACACCATTACATCTTTTGGTCTGACCAATGCTATCACCGTGTTCACATAATGGTGGGAGTCCAGTGATATGGAAATTCCGATGAGTTGCTATTGAGTCCATCAGCAGCATTTTGTCTTCTCCATTATTTTGTTGAACATTAAGCTAGTGTTGGAAACTTTTATAAGCATTATCTTCATGTCCCATTCGTGAAGCATATGTTGGATGAAAGAAGTGACTTCCTCTCATTCATGTGCATTCGATGCAAGTTGCCGCCGTGAATTTGAGAAAGTTAGTTTTGCTTCCCCTGGAATCGTGCTAAGTCAGTCATGCATGTGCAAAGTATTCTGTGGTTTGGTAGATTAATTACCTCCATTCCATATGTATTCCCTAGCACACCAAGCCACTGGCTGATTTGTTCAGGGAGAAGAAGTTTCTTCATAAGAGCTAATCATATGACTTATGCAAGGACTTCGATATCCTTGATGATGGTTCCCATCCAGGACTCGGTAGTGTTTCATTGTAAGACTACTATGTGGTCAAGCTTGTGTGGGACAGCGTGTTCACATGTGTTAGCAGAACCAACTCATGTTTTGGAGCTTACTATCGTAGTCCATTTCCCGAGAATCTCATAACGCCATCTTGTCGATTTGTGTTGCAAACTTTTATTTTCTTCTAGACTCGATGAGTCTGGAATATCCTGTTACCAACCAGATCTGAATCTCAGGCAGATATGACGGTTGGAACTTTTCCAAGATCTATGATGTAGGTCCCGACAAGGTTGATGTTCTGGCCAACACACCAAGCCGAAAGATCTATCATTGTAGTATCTTGATTGAGCTATTTAACCATCTTCTCCATGAGGATTTAGTGCAACTTATTCTAGAAGTTGATCCTCAGGGGTCCTTGTGCTCTCGGTTTCCTCGAATATGCTAGAACCATTCAACAGTGGAATCACTCTCGTCTGTTGAGTTTCTCCCCAGTTACTAGAATCATTCCCAGCATTTGTATTTTGCTCCCAGCTTGCACCGCCATTGTGCCATCCCCTATGGACTACCTTTCTCAGTAATTACTGATTAGGATCATCTTCAAAGTGGTCCTACCACAGATTCCATCCATTTCCGATGATGACCAAAATCATCCATTGCGTTGTCTTCAACAAGGTAGTCCACATCATTCATTCTAATCCGGGTATGCCATCCTTTCGTACTTCCCCAAACGATTGTTGGTGAACTGCCTTAGGCTGGTTTAGAGAATTTGGTTGATCTCCGAATCAAAAGTAATTCTTTTTGCCACTTAAGGAAATAACTCTACGAGTCACCTCCTCTAAGGTGTCTCGTTTGGGTATCATGGCAACTCAAATCCTCTCTACGTTGACAACCGTTCCCCACCTAGTTAAGTGTGAAATTGTTGTCTACTTAGTGAACCTTTGTCATCTGCTTCACTCCATTCCTTTGGATGTGTGCTTCATGTCTCAGCTCGAGAGATGTTGCTATGTCTCATTCCGTGAGTTGATCCTGAGTTGTTCGATATTCGAAAGATCGATTCTTCTAGACTTTTTCCTTTCTTCCCATTGTCATGTTGGATGGAGTTCTTAGAGTAGGACGTCGAGACAAAGAGGATGATTGAATGAATGTTCTTATGAAGTGCAACCTGGATCGTGAAGATTGTGTTAGCTTTGTGTCCCCTCTGCCTTCTTACCTCACGTCTTGAATCTCGGGACGAGATTCTTGTTTAGTGGGGGTGAGTTGTCACAACCCTAGTCAGTGCATGCATTAGAGTGACTGCATCATGTTTACTTTTCACAGAAAGTTGAAATGGGGATGACAGAAACCCCCAGCACCCCATCAATCCAACTAGGGTTTACTAAAATCTTTTCAATGAACCTGAAATGCCCTTCTAAAATGTTCATCATCTTTGCCTTGGTCTAGAACCTCTGACAAAAATGGTGCACAATTTTCTAGGACATCATAAGGTCACTGGATTAAATCATATGTTATTTGCATTTGGACATTTAAATGCTATAAAATATTTTAAATGTCCAAATAATCATAAACTAAAATGCTTACTGTTGGATATTCTCTAAACAGTAGCCATGAGTAGTGTTATGATTTTTGGGAATGTCTAGGTATTTTTAATAAAGCCCTTAAGCTACAGAAGAAATAGAAAACTGAAACAAATATAAAGGAAGGAGAAACTTACCTGACAAAACCTACCTGGCAGCCTAGCACTGTGCTGGCCCATGGCCAGTCAGCTGCTTCCTCTCGCCAGGCAGGCAGAGGGTGAGCACCGGCGCGCCCGAGCTCGCCACGCCATCACCTGCTTGTCGCCGAGCCGCTGGACACGTGGGTGAGTTCCACCTCGCCGCCCCGACCCCTAGCCGTCTCACTTTCCACCTGGTTCTCTCCCTCGCCCTCTCCCCACCATGGCCGACGCAGCAGCGCCCGCGCTGCCGTAGTAGCCGCAGCCACCGTCGCCCCCTCGCCTCCCTAACGTGTCCCCGAGCTTCACCACCGTCCACTTTGTCGAGAAGCCGAGCCCCGAGCGCTCGCACGCCCCGAAGATGCCTCCTCGACCTCGTCTTCACTGCCCATCGCCGGAGATCCCTCTCGCCGCCCCGTCGCCATCCGACCTCCTCCGAGCTCGCCGTTCACTCCCCTGCAACCGCCGTGAGCCCTGCTACGTCCTCCTCCTCTCCGTTTGCCTTCTCGTGCGCCGTATCCACTGCACCAAGCTCGCCCGCACGCGTCGCCGCCTCTACACATCGCCGTCGTGGCCACAGCCACGCTGGCTTGAAGCCAAGCGCGTCACCGCGTTCGCCGCAGCCCTAGCAGCCCGTAGCACTGCTCCACGCACCTTGCCGTGCCTCCTAGCGACGAGTCCGAGCTTGTCCGAGCTCTGCCAGCCGCTAAACACGTCGTCGGCGTCGTTTCCGACGACCCTGAGCTCAATCTCCAGCACCACTCGACGCGGCTCGCTCCCAGCTCCACGTAGATGCACTCCGCCGTCGATTTGGTCGCCGGAGGGCGAAACCGCGCCTCTTCGCCATCCCTGGCCTTGCCGGCGACGAGTCCCGGGTCAACTCCATCGAGTTTGACCCGGGTTGACCCCAGTTTGACTCCCCCTCCCGAGTCACTGACAGGTGGGGATGCCCTGCTAACTAACCTAGATTAGTGTTAACTAAACCTAGTTAGTTTAGTTTAGTTACTGACACGCGGGGTCCACTGGTCAGTTTGACCTGTACCGCCCTGTTGACCTGCTGACGTCACAGTGACGTAGTGCTGACGCAGTAAAGAATTTTCTGGATTTATTCTTATTCAGGGAATTTCAGAAATTAGTGCTAACTTCAAAAATTCATAGAAATTAATCTATAACTCCAAATACAAAGATTTATATATGAAGATCAGAAAAATCCAATCTATCCATCTATATTGGTTTCATGCATGTTAGGGAACCCTAACCTTGCTGTTTGGATGAAACAAGATAATGCACTTATATGAGTTCATATTTTGGGTTTGCATTGAATCTTTGATTCAAATGAACTCAAACCACCCTGTTCAAAGCTGCATTAGCCAAAACACACTCATTTTGCGATGTCATTGCATGCATCATATTGTTGCATATTGCCATGTAATGATTGTGTTACCGGTGTGATCTTCGTGGTAGGTTCTGCCTCTGAGGATATTCACGAGTATCCAGCTGAAGGGCAGTACCCCTCTACCACTCTGTCAGGCAAGCAAAACCCCCTTGTTCATTTTGATACAATCCCACTCTCTCGCTCCTACTCTCTTTTACTGCATTAGGACAACAACGATTCAACTGTTACATGCTGCGGTAGTTGAACCCCTTTCCTCTGCATGACCTGTCATTGCCACAGTAAATAGATGAAACCCACTAGCATGAGTAGGAGTTGTTTGAGCCCTGATGTGCCTACTCATTCATGCTTGTTTGCCATGCATGCTACTACTTAGAGTTGAGTCAGGTCGCTTCATCGGGGATGAATTGGAGTGGTGATGAACATGTCCTACTGTGTGTGAGCTAAGTGTGTGAACACGATTTGGTAAAGGTAGCGGTGAGAGGCCATGTAGGAGTACATGGTGGGTTGTCTCATTGAAGCCGTCCTCAGGAACTGAGTTCTGTGTTTGTGATCCATGAACAACTACTACCACGCGTTGGGCCTGAAACCAATGGACCCTCTCGGCTTATTAATCGCCTTGATCTCTGTCTAGGAGTTGCAACTAGTTTCTGGTGTTTGTAGGACATGTGTTGGAGGCCGTGCGTAGCGCTGACCCTAGGGGTGGGCTATGATGCGGTTGATACACCGTGGCCTGGTGTACCGGGCGCCCGTTTGGTGTCTCGGGAACCCTACACACATCGTTTGGGGCTGTGAGCGAAACCCCGGCCGGATCTCCTCGCGGATGGAACCCGAATAGGCGATAAACCTGGACTAGAGACTTGTGTGGTTAGTCAGGTCGTGGCCGACACCCTCGCTGGGCTTCCGATTGAAGGTTGCCGAGTACATGTCGTGTAAACGGCGGTAGGTGGTGAGAGCGTGTGTGAAGAAGTACACCGCTGCAGGGTTAACATCATCTATTCGAATAGCCACGTCCACGGTAAAGGACCTCTGGATTGCCTATACAGTTCATAGACAAGTGAAAGTGGATACTCTAAAATGCGCAAGATAAGCGTGAGTGCTATGGATGGCGTTCTCGTAGGGAGACGGGAGCAGATCCACAGTGGTGTATTGATATGGTGAATATGTGGACTCGTGTGCGCCACCTCAAAGAGTTACTTGCAGTCGTAATTTAGGATAGCCACCGAGTCAAAGCTGGCTTGCTGCAGTAAAACTCCACCACCCCTTTGTTGATACTGATGCATATGTAGTTAGTTCTGATGTAAGTCTTGCTGGGTACATTTGTACTCACGTTTGCTTAATTTATGTTTTGTAGAGAGACTTCAGTCTTGCTAGTAGTTTCGCGTGGACTTCGACGTTTAGCTTGTTACCTCAGCTACGATCTTGTGCCCTCGGCAGTGTCTTGTAGATAGTCAGGCTTCTTAGCATTTTTCATTTGTAGTTGTTTGTACTCAAACAAGATAAGCTTCCGCATGTGCTTGTTGCTTGTATGACTTGAATGCTGGGTTATCAGACCCATGTTTGTAATACCTGGCTCTTCGGAGCCTAATGAATAAATACTTTGCGTTATAGAGTTTTGTTGTGATGCCATGTTGTATTTACACATATCGGGCATATTGTGTGTATGATTGAAATGCTTGGTATGTGTGGGATCCGACAACCTAGTTGTTTATCCTTGGTAGCCTCTCTTATGGGGAAATGTAGTCTAGTGCTTCCACTGAGCCATGGTAGTCTGCTACAACCTGGTTTACCGGAGTCCTGCTAGCCCAGTTACTACTGCTTTAGAACACTTAGACTGGCCGGCATGTGATCCACTTCATTCATGTGTCTGTCCCTTCGGGGAAATGTCACGCGGTGACTTCCGGAGTCCTTCTAGCCTGCTATAGCCCGGGTTCCCGGAGTCCTGTTAGCCCAGTTGCTACAGCCCGGATTCACACGCTGATGACCGACATGTTCGATGCTGGTTCATGTATGCCTGTCCCCGTAGGTTAGCGCCACTTTGGGTTCACGACTAGTCATGTCGGCCTAGGTTCTCTGTCATATGGATGCTAGCGACACTATCATATACGTTAGCCAAAAGGCGCAAACGGTCCCGGGCCAGGTAAGGTGGCCCCCGTGGGAATACCGTGCGTGAGGCCGCAAAGTGATATGATGTGTTACATGCTAGATCGGTGTGACTTAGGATCGGGGTCCTGACATACTTTGCATTATTTTGCTTTATTCATTGTGAAGTGATTGCTTGCTAGAGAGAAGGTAGGTGCACTCGGTGCTCCAGACTTTGCTCTTTTACGTCGTGCACTTTACGGCGACAACACTTATAGCTTGGGAGCTATTGTGGCACGTCGCCTCCACATTTACAGATCCAAGGGAAAAATACATGGTGGTATTTACGCTACTCGCTTGGCGACTCACTTTAACATTCAGATACGCCAGGATGATTATCCTTTGCCCAAGGTCTACCTAGATCGCGCGGCTATGGCCGACCACCACTTTATCGATAGTGAGAACACCACTATGGATGTTCCATATAAGTTGGTCTTTAGTGTGGACACTCGTGATATTATTCCATTGCCTGCACCTGCTCTGTTTGATCCTATTGCCAGGGGCGGATACAGGATTATGCCTGAGGACATTGTCGCCTACCGGAACAACCTAGCTGCGGCACAGGAGGAGCCTCAGGAGTGGGACCCTCAGGTGCCCACTCCCCAGCACTTCAACATAGGACCCCATGGCTTCTTCGAGTGGTGATTACCAAGTTAGGCCAAAAGCCTAAGCTTGGGGGAGTACGTATTTCCACCGACATTACATTCATATTCACACATATCATTTCAGTTGCTGGTGTCCACACTTTTACATTGTATTATCCATGCTAGATTTATTTTCTCGCTTTCTTCTTGTGTCTTTGAAAAACTTTGAGACAATCCAAAAATATATTTCCTGCTTCTTTTTAGTTTTTCTACCTAGTTTAAATTGTTGTAGTACTAAGAAAACCAAAAAGATTTCCTTGTTCTTCTTTTACTTGTTGGGAGCTTTCCCGTGTAAATTTTTTTCTCATTTTTTCCCTTTTATTTTCTTGTTTAAGAAAAAACAAAAACTCCAAAAATATTTCAGTGTGTTTCTCTGAATTTCTTTTCCATTTTATTGAGTCATACCGAGGAGGAGACCACGATGAAAATGTTGAGTGGCTCTCATATGTATTATATTGTTGATCTAACAAAGAGCCCATATTACCTTGTCTTCTCCTCTTGAATAAAATGTTTGGAGATTCCAGCTTAGTCCACAACACTCTTGCACTATTATTATTTTCTTATCGTTCGGTCGTGCAAGTGAAAGGCAATAATGACGATATTTGATGAACTGGTCGTGGCAGAGAGAAACATGTATGAACTCGACTTGTTCTGTTTTTGTAAATATGTTTAACCTAGTATCCATGATTCAGGCTATTATGATCAAACGTTTTTGCAATGACAATTAGTGATTATAGTTTCTCATGCCATGCATAAGTAGCTAGGAGTGGATAATGATTTGTCTTGGATGCCAACATTGCATTAAAATGATTGTGATGTAGTATGATGATATGGTATCCTCCTCTGAATGTTAGAGTGGCTTGACTTGGCACATGTTCATGCATGTAGTTGAATCAAAACCAACATAGCCTCTATGATATTTATGTTCATGGTGTTCATATCCTACTCATGCTAGTATCCAATGTTACTTATGCATAATGCATGTTCATGACCGTTTTCGCTCTCTAGCTGGCCGCTTCTCAACCTATTTGCTAGCCTTCACCTGTACTAAGTGGGAATTCTACTTGTGCATCAAAAACCTTAAACCCAAGTCATTCCAGATGAGTCCACCATATCTACCTATATGTTGTATTACCCTGCCGTCCTAAGTAAATTTGTATGTGCCACCTCTAAAAACTTCAAATAAATATCCTTTTTTGTGTGCCTGGATTGTTCATAGAGCGACTGGAGGTAGTCAGTACCTTCCATGCTAAGCGGGTTATTCTCATGATGAGTGTTTATTCACTCGTCCTTGCACGAGAGGGGTGGTAATAGGGATTCCCAGTCCCGAACTCAAATTGCAAATAATTAAACAAAACCCCCAGGACTGTTGTTGGTATGGACGGTACCCGTTGTTTCGGACAAGCCGTGGAGTGTGATTGTTGGTGGAGGGGGAGTAAACCTTTACTTTTATCGCTTGGGAACCACCGCTAATGTGTTTAGCATGGAAGATACCAATAACTAATGGTCGCGAAGTAAATAAGAAGGGTGCATTTCTCAAAATTTCATTTACCTCTGTTTTAAAAACCCGAGCTCTGGCACCGCTGCAAATCACTGATTCCCTCTGTGAAGGGACTATCTATTTACTTTTATGTTGTGTCATCACCTTCTCAAATAAGCGCCAGAACCTGAGAGCTCTATTGTCATCCTCATGCACTGTGTGTAGCTAATGTTGGGTGCATCATGACTGGATCTTTTCTAACATGAATTACAATGTTTAGTCGCTGCTTGAACTTTGGGGGTGCTCTGCATTTATGTTTTGCGGTCTCAGAAAGGGCTAGCGAGATACCACTATTGTCATATTATATCATCGTTGTTTTTATAACATGTTGTTTGAGATATCTTATTATTGCTCGCTAGCTGATTATGTCATTGACATGAGTTAATATAATTTTTAAGAGTTATTGTCGGCATGGTTAGTTATAATCTTGGCTGAAAACCTGGGTGCTACTTAAGCTTATTTATGCAAACAAGAGCAAAAGAGTTCGTAAAAGTTTTTCTTTTTCACTTTCAGTTTATCAACAGAATTGCTTGAGGACAAGAAAAAGTTTAAGCTTGGGGGAGTTGATGCGTCTCCGTCGTATCTACATTTCCTAATGCTTTTCCTCTTGTTTTGGACTCTAATTTGCATGATTTGAATGAAACTAACCTGGACTGATGCTGTTTTCAGCAGAACTATCATGGTGTTGTTTTTGTGCAGAAATAAAAGTTCTCGGATTGGAACAAAACTTTGCAAGGATTTTTTATTCAATAAAAGAGAATTACTGGAGCCAAGAACCACCAGAGGGGGCACCTTGGTGGGCATAACCCACCAGGGCGCGCCCCCCTCTAGGCGCGCCCAGGTGGGTTGTCCCCACCTGGTGTCCCCGCAGACCCTGAAACCTACGCTATAAAATCACATATTTCAAGAAAAAAATTAGGGAGAAAGAATTATCGCGTTTCACGAGACGGAGCCGCCGCCGCCTGCTGTTCTTCATCGGGAGGCCAGATCTGGAGTCCATTTGGGCCTCCGGAGAGGGGGCTCTTCGATCTTCGTCATCACCAACCCTTCTCCATCGCTAATTCCATGATGCTCCCCACCGAGAGTGAGTAATTCCTTCGTAGGCTCGCTGGTCGGTGAGGAGTTAGTTTTGTTAGGTCTTGATCCCTAGTATCCATTATGTTCTGAGATTGATGTTGTTATGACTTTGCCATGCTTAATGCTTTTCACTTTGGGCCCGGATGCCATGATTTCAGATCTGAACCATTTATGTTATCACCATTATAACTATGTTCAATATCCGACCTTGCAAGTTATAGTCACCTACTACGTGTTATGATCCGGCAACCCCGTAGTGACAATAGTCGGGACACTTCCCGGTGATGACCGTAGTTTGAGGAGTTCATGTATTCACCGTGTGGTAATGCTTTGTTCCGGTTCTCTATTAAAAGGAGGCCTTAATATCCCTTAATTTCCAATAGGACCCCGCTGCCACTGGAGGCTAGGACAAAAGATGTCATGCAAGTTCTTTCCATAAGCATGTATGACTATTTACAGAATACATGCCTACATTATATTTATGAATTGGAGCTAGTGCCGTATCGCCCTAGGTTGTAACTGTCACATGATGAATATCATCCAACGAATTCACGGATCCAACCCAATGCCTATGATTATCCTACATATTGATCTTGCTAAGTTACTACTGCTGATGTTACTATTGTCACTGCTACAAAACTATTACCATCACTGTTACCGTTACTGTTGCTGCTATCATTACTATCAAAACTATCATAGTATTGTGCTACTGATCACTTTGCTGCAGATAATTAATCTCCGGGTGTGATTGAATTGACAACTCAGTTGCTAATACTTGCAAATATTCTTTGGCTCCCCTTATGTCGAATCTATAAATTTGGGTTCAATATTCTACCCTCGAAAATTGTTGCAATCCCCTATACTTGTGGGTTATCAGCAGGGCAGCAGGGCTGACAAAGCAAGTCGGCCTTGTTTGGGTATTTCCTTTAAAAAACTAGAACTGGCTTGGGCTAGCCATTTTTAGCAAGAATAAAACACAACTGGGCTCATGATGTGGTAAACATAAATAAAACCCTGGCTAGATGGGCCACATCCCCCGCACAGCCCCATTGTTACCCTGACCCGTCTCTAAAACTAGTATAAATAACAATTGCTTGTTCCTCAAAAAAAGTAAATAACAACTGCGCGACCTGCTGGGTCCCTGGTGTCAGCCACTCGTTGTGTAATTATCTCGTTTATTGACTACGTTGACAATGGTGTGAGCCCCAGATGTCGAACCATTAGGAGGAACCATTTTTGGGCTTGTAATAACGAGCTTGCTTGTGTACTGCCATGACACTAGTGGGTCCCTACTGTCATCCTCTCCACGTACAATCATCTCCTTGTTCCTCTCGGTTGTTCACGACGTTGACATCGCAAGAGGGCGGCGCACTGTGCATGGTGAGCGAACCAAGTCGGAGGACAAATGGCGAGGCCTCGGACGGAACGAATAGGAGCCGTGGAAGATGTGCCGGTCCAGTCGCAGGCGGAGGGGAGTACGAGGGTTGACTGGTTCGGGTGCGGGTGCGTGTTGGGGAGAATAACATGATGTGTGGCGGAATAGAGGGAGGTACTGGCCAATGTTGGAGGGTACGGTAGGGCGGCGGAGGCGCAGCCAGCCCTGGGAGGCGGGTGAAAGTGCAATCATGCCCTTAATCTTATTTTGATGCTGATGACAACATGCATATAGGGGAGTAATTATGTTTATCAAGTATATCTCAGGATTATGTCTCAAGGGCCATGTGTGTGGATCATGACTACGGACAAATATATATCACTCAAGAGCGGAGATACAAGACAATAGCTTTGGCTCTTTTTTGGTTTGTTCTTGAGTATAGGGATCTCGCACTATTAAGAGGGGATCGTTGTATTTCGCGAAAGACTTGCTCAAAACCCACAAAGTATCCTCTCTCAACATCTCTGTTTCATCCCTAGCTCTTCCACTAACTTGTTCACAAAGTCCTTTGTGATCATAAGCTAGGTTGCTCTATTTTCACCAGACGACCGAAATTTTATGGATGTATGACCCTTCACAGCCGACCGGGCATCTGGCTCTCTCCGGATGTCCGGTGCTCCTTCACAGTAAGAAAATAGCGGAAATCCGGTCTTCTCCGGACGACCAGTCACCGGACGTCCATTCCCCTCCGGAAATCCGGTTCAGCCTCAGCAGAACACTTATTAACGGATTTACGGTCCTCTCCGGACGACCGGTCACTGGGTGACCAGCTCATTCCGGACGTCCAGTGGTTGTTTGTCTCATGGTACTTTGTGGCCTGGTAGGATTCCGAGCGACCGGACGACCGGCGGCCCGGCCAGACATCCGGTCCAATCTATGCCACCGGACATCCGGTACTCATCGGACGTCCGATAACTCTAGTACACTTAGTGGCTCAACGGTCAGTTTTTACACTACTACTATATATAGCCTCCTCCCTCCACGGGATAAGGTTGACCATTCACTTTGAGCTCTCCAAGAACACATTTCACTCCCTCTCTTGATACCCTACACCAAATACTAGATCCCCAAGGGATTTGGGAACATTTGAGAGAAGTTCTCCAGTCAAGTGATAGATCCACTCCTTCCCCTTCTTCTCACCGAAGGAATTCGTGATTTGAGCAAGTTCTTGAGCATTTCCCATCGTTCTTGTTACTCTTGGAGGTTGGAGACTCCTAGGCGGTAGGAGTCATATGGAGAGGAATCGATCATTGTGATTACCCCTAGAAAGTTTGTGAGGGTTTGGAGATCACCCCAAGATCTACCACTAGTGGTTGAGAAACGCCTTCGTGTTGATGTCTCAAAGGGAGAATAGGGTGAGCCTTCGTGGCGTTGGTGTGCCTTCGTGGTAACATCCACCTCTCTAACGGTGATGTAGCTTCCCTCCAAGGAAGTGAACATCGGCATACATCCTCGTCTCTCGGAGTTGCGGTTATTCCTAACCCTAACTCCCTACTTGTGGTTACTTGTCTCTTGTCCTTACTTATATCATAATGTGCTTGCTTACTCACATAGTTGTGTTACTTGTTTACCTTGCTTAGCTCTTAGCATCATACTTGCAATTGTTAGGCTCACTTTCATATTCCGCATTATTGCCTAAAATTGCTAAGTAATAATTAAAATTTGTAATTGTACCTATTCACCCCCCTCCCAGGTCCATATCGATCCTTTTAATTGGTATCAGAGCCTCGTGCTCTATTCTTGTGGCTTAACCACCCTAGAGCGAGATGAACCCCGATGGGACTCCTCTTGTTGCAGATCCGAAGAGTACGGGCGCGGCTTCCATGGAAGTCAAGTCCTTCACCTCTGAGGATCTGGAACAAGCGCTTGCTAAGCAAAAGGAGGAGCATGATGCTTCTCTTGAGGCCTTGGTCGAAATGAGACTAGCCACACTAACCACGATGCTTGCACCACTTTTTGGTGGTGCGGCCTCGAGGCCAGCTGTGCCTACTCCTTCACTTGGTCAACAACCTCCTAGTAATGAACACTCCAGTGCTCCTTGGATTTATGCAAGACCTCAAGTAGAGAAACCAAAGTATAACCCCCAAGGCAAATCTCCTTTACTTGATGACCCTACTGATTTTGCTTTGTGGAGAGTTGCTATGCAGGATCATCTTCGATATGGAAATGATGAGATGTTGGAAATCTTGGTGTATGGCTACCAAGCTGTTGTCCCGAAGAATCTTACTCCAAGAGATGTATATGACAAGAATCTCAACGACACAGCAACCATGTGCATAAGGAGAGGTATGACTGACAAGCAAAGGAGACCATACATACATATCACAAGTGCCAATGAATTATGGGATAGCATTGTGAGGACCAAGACCAGTACCTCCACTCTCCGGCTTGCTCAATATGAAATTGCCAAGGGTCAACTGTAAAACTTTTGTATGGAGAAAGGTGAATCTCCCAAGCAACTCCTTGAGCGTCTCATGACTCTCACCGCTGACATCGAGTCTTGTGAGTGTGACAAGGCACAAGATGGATTCAACTTGACTAAGCGATTTCTCATGGACAAGTTGCTTCATGCTCTTGCTCCATACCATCATCAAATGGTGTGGGACATTAGACAACACCATGGATTCAAGGAAATGACTCCAGATGACATCATATCCACTTTCCAACTATTTAAAGAGTCAAAGGCAAATGCTACAAAGCATCTTGCCATGCATGGTACCTCAACATCAAAAATCAATCTTGCATTGAAGGCCAAGCATGTATATGAAGAAGAGCAAAGTGAAGAAGATGAAGATGATGAGGATGAAGACGGTGATGAGATTGACTCCGATGAGAGCCCTTCATATGAAGACATTGCCCTCTTTGTCAAGAAGTTTAGCGCGGGGAAATTTAAGGGAAGATTCCAGAAGAAGAAAGTGAGAAAATGTTACGACTATGAAGAAGCCAACCACTTCTCCAACGATTGCCCCTATGAGAAGAGAGAAGATAAACCAAGGTTTCCCAAGAAGAAGTTGCCAAACCCTTTGAACTCAAAGCTCAAGAAGAGAGATGGGAAAGCAATGGTTGCTCAAGAAGAATCCGATCCGGATGATGTTAGTGGTGTTGCCGAAGTTGCTCAAGATTCTCAAAACACTTTGAGGCTAGTCAATAAGAGTGGTGATGTTGTCACCTACAACTATATGAAAGACTACAAGGGCAATGCTCACAAGTGCCTAATGGAAAAGGCCGTGGTAGAAGATGGAGAGGACCAAAACACTCCTGACAAGCTCAAGGTAACTCCATGATCAAATCCTCCTCTCTTGACACCTCCTACTCCTAGTGATGAGTACCTTGATGCGAAGGATAATTATGATGATAATGATATAGATAATCCCATGTTTGCTAAATTAAATAAGGTCATGTGCTCCCTCAAAGGAAAGAAGCTCACTATGTTTCGTATGCTTATGGAGATGGTGGGTAAGCACACCGTCACCATTAAGGAACTCGAAACCCTCATAACCGAGGAAAAGGAAAAATATGAAATCCTTCAGCGGAAAGTCCAATATGAGGAAGCACGAAATGATGAACTATGCTTGAAAATTGGTGCAAACATTGATGTTCATGATAAAGATCTTGCCTCCTTGAAAAAGGCTAAGGACTCTTGCGAAGAGTTGATGAATGATAAAAGTAAGCTTGCAAGGTCCCATGCTTCTCACTCTAAGGATTGTGAGCTCCTATCCATGTCCCTCAAGACTAAGGAAGAAGAGCTCACCCTTCTTACAAACAGTTTTGAGACGCTCAAGCTTACTTATCTTGAAACTCTAGCCAAGGCTTACTCTTCTCCTATTATCTATGTTGATGCTTGTACTACTAACTCTACTAGTGATCTAGCATCTATTCTTGAGGAGAATCGCTTTCTCAAGGCTCAAATCGAGAAAGGTCTCATGACATGTGCTCAAGGACAAAAGAACCTTAATGAGGTATTGAGCCAACACAATGGGGTGTTTGCCAAAGAGGGGCTCGGGTTTGACCCAAGCACAAGCAAGAAGAAGTTGTCTTCTCAAAAATGCACCACCCCTCTAAAAGAAACATTTGTATGAGAAGGGCACAAGGAGAAAGGTAAGGTTGTTAGTGGGAAGGACACAAGGGGCATGCCCACTCTCAACAAGCCAAAGGAGTTCATGCCTCCATCCTATGTACTTCGTAAGATTAAGGATGGAGAAGTTTATGCAAAATTTGTTGGTCCTCGAAATGCATTCCGATTCTATGCTATTTGGGTCCCTAAGGCCCTTATGACTAACTTGAGAGGTCCAATTGCAAAATGGGTGCCTCTAGCCAAGTCATAATTGTGTGTAGGTTGCTTTCTCTGGAGGAGTAAAATGGGTGATTGATAGTGGATGTACCAATTATATGACCGGAGATAGCAAATTGCTCTACGATTTCATGGAATCTATTCAACCATTTATGAGCATTATGTTTGGTGGAGGATCAAAAGGACAGGTACTCGGGTTGGGAAAGGTGGCTATCACAAATGACATGTCTCTTGCAAATGTCATGCTTGTTCAATCCTTCAAATATCATTTGCTTTCTGTTCGCCAATTGGATTCTGTTGGTTATGATACACTCTTTGGACTAATGGATGTGAAAGTCTTTAAGAGAGATACTCTCGAAGTGGACTTTGTTGGAGAGTTGGATGGCAACCTTTACACGGTTGATTTCTCGAAAGAGAGCACATTCCATGCAACTTGTCTAATGGCCAAGGTCGACAAGGGGTGGCAATGGCATCGCCGGCTAGCCCATGTTGGCATGAGAAATCTTCAAGATCTCTTTAAGGGTAATCACATCCTTGGACTAACCAATGTCTCTTTTGAGAAAGATCATGTGTGTACTGCATGCATAGCGGGAATCAACATCAATAAAAGCACCCACCCAACAATATCGTGTCTACTTCAAGGCCTTTGGAGCTCCTTCATGTGGATCTTTTTGGGCCTCCTTCATGGGATAGTCTTGGTGGGAAAAAGTATGGACATGTCATTGTTGATGATTACTCAAGATATACATGGGTGTTTTTCCTCAAGTCCAAGGACGAGATGAAGATCACCTTCATCGATTTTGCCAAGCAAGAACAACGCAAGTTTGACAAAGAAATCTTGGCAACAAGAAGTGATAATGGCTGTGAGTTCAAGAAGTACACCTTGGAATAATTTCTTAGTGATGAAGGGATTGAGCATCAATATTCAGCTCCATACACTCCTCAGCAAAATGGTGTAGCCGAAAGGAAGAACCATACACTTGTGGAGATGGCAAGGTCCATGTTGGATGAATACAAGTCAGCACAATGTTTTTGGGCCGAGGCAGTTAACACTGCATGCCATGCATCAAACCAGCTCTTCCTCCGCACAATATTGGAAAAGACTCCATATGAGCTCCTAACTGGGAACAAGCCAAATGTCAAGTATTTTTGTGTATTTGGGTGCAAATGTTTCATCCTCAACAAAAGAGAACGGTTAGGAAAATTTCAATCCAAAACCATTGAGGGCATATTTGTTGGCTATGGATCAAACTCTCACGCCTATAGAGTCTACAACAAATCCAATGGATGTGTTGTAGAAACTTGTGACATGGTGTTTGATGAATTTAATGGCTCCCATGGGGAGCAAGTTGATCTAAGTGATGAAGGTGAAGAGGATTCTTCTCAAGATATTTTGACCATGGGTGTTGGTGCACTTCTTCCAATGGAACAAGAAACTCATGATGATGAAGAAGAAGATGGAAGCTTCACACATCATCAAACTACTTCAACACCCATACCACCACAAGCTCCTATTGCTCAACCAATGCCCTTAGTCCAAGTTCAAGAAGATGATCAAGTTCCTCTTCATGATAATCTTCAAGAACAAGATCAACATCAAGGGCAAGAACAAGAAAGTTCAATCATTGATGATGAACCTCAACAAATGGAATATGAAGAGGAGGATCTTCCACCACACATTAATGATCCATATGTTGAGGACGTGGATGATGGACATGAAGTTGAACCTCGTGAAACCTTAACCTCCATCATGCCTTGAGTGGCCGGTCCTGTTGATGTTGACAAAATTCTCACCGGCATATCGGAAGGTAGAGTCACTCGTAAATATTTGACAAACATCTGTGCTCACTTCTCGTTTGTGTCTAGTGTTGAGCCTCTCAAGGTACAAGATGCATTGATGGACAATGATTGGCTCGTTGCTATGCAAGAAGAGTTGAATAGTTTTGAACACAACCAAGTGTGGTCATTAGTCAAGAGGCCAACTACGGAGCACAATGTCATTGGAGCAAAATGGATTTTCAAGAACAAGCAAGATGAGAATGGTGTAATCATCCGTAACAAGGCAAGGTTAGTGGCACAAGGGTACTCACAAGTTGAAGGTTTGGACTTTGGTGAGACCTTTGCCCCCGTTGCCCGTCTTGAATCTATTCGCATCTTACTTGCTTATGCTGCTTTCAATGGGTTTACATTACATCAAATGGATGTGAAGAGTTCTTTCCTTAACGGTCCTCTACAAGAAGAAGTATATGTATCACAACCACCTGGGTTCATTGATCCCGATCACAAAGACTATGTGTATAAACTTCACAAGGCTTTGTATGGCCTCAAACAAGCACCTCGTGCTTGGTATGATCATCTTAAGAAGTTTTTACTCGATGATGGTTTTGTGAGAGGGGTGATCGATCCCACTCTTTTTACTAAGAGGGACAAGGGTGATTTGACCTTATGCCAAATCTAGGTAGATGATATCATTTTTGGTTCTCCTAACATTCATTTGTGCAAGAAGTTTGCGGCCTCCATGACCAAGAATTTTGAAATGTCACTCAATGCGGATTTGAAGTTCTTTCTTGGATTCCAAATTCAACAATTTCAAGAAGGAATTTTCTTGTCTCAAGCAAAATACCTCAAGGATATCCTAGAGAAGTTTGGCATGTTTGATGCTAGTCCATGTAAGACACCCATGCCAACCAAAATTGTACTCACTGAAGACTAAAATGGTATCCCTTTTGACCCATCTATTTACCGCTCTATGATTAGTTCATTGCTTTATCTTTGTGCATCTAGACCAGACATCATGTTTAGTGTATGCATGTGTGCTAGATTCAAGCTTCCCCTAGGTAAAGTCATCATAAGGCGGTTAAGCATATTACCCCAAAGTTGGGTCTATGGTACCCCAAGGATGCTAAGTTTGATCTTATTGGGTACACGGATGCAGATTGGGCTAGAGACAAAGTGGATCGTAAGTCCACCTCCGGTGCGTGTCAATTTCTTGGACACTCCTTGGTAAGTTGGTCCTCGAAGAAAAAAAATTGTGTTGCTCTTTCCACCGCCGAAGCTGAATACATTGCAACCGCCAGTTGTGCAACTCAATTACTATGGATGAGGCAAACTTTGAAGGATTACGGTATCACCTATAGACATGTGCCTCTTCTATGTGATAATGAAAGTGCCATCAATATTGCTCAGAATCCCAAAGATCATACTCGCACGAAGCACATTGATATTAGGTATAATTTCTTGCGAGATCATGTGGAGAAGGGTGACATTGATATTGCTCATGTGGGTACAGATATGCAACTTGCAGACATTTTCACCAAGCCATTGGATGAAGCAAGGTTCTATCAACTTAGGCGTGAACTTGGTATCTTGAAGCTTCACCACATTATGTGAAATCTAGTACCCACGCATGCATTTTTATCATGTCTTGTCTTGATGGAGACACTCAACTCATGAGTACTCTCACCCTATGTAATGCATAAATAGAACAAACACTCTCAAAGCTACCATGTTATTCTAACTATGGTGCTTTAAATGATGGAGAAGTGATTATGCACCCAAAGTTCAAATCCTCTAAGTGCCATGTCACATATACTCACACATGGTGGCATCGGCCACCGCTCTTATCGGTTAGAACATTATCTGAGCGGTGTGTTTTATTTGGCGTAAGATATTCACTGCTTAACATTGTGTCCCTTCATCTTACTTCATACTGAAATCATCATCTCACTACCATTGTCATTGGCACCAAAAAATATCACCTTGTCCTTCTAAAAAATTCCTAAGAGCTTCCGGTCGTTCGGTAAATTCCGGACGTCTGTAAAACTGGTTCTGTTGTCCTCATACTGGACGTCTGGTATGACCGGACTTCCGTTAATTTCAACTCTGTCTCCGTGCATCGGATGCCCAGTTTTTCCGGCCGTCCGGTACCTGGCTCATCTGGCGTTTCCTCCCAGGCACCGGACTTCCGGAATTTACCGGACGTCCGGTCATTTTCTGGCCCGTATATATATAAGGCGGGTACGTTTGGGGTAGTTTTGACCTAAATTGATCCCCTTTTCTCTTGTTCACCACCGGCGCACACCTTCCTCGCTGCGGTCGCGCGCCGGCTGTGCCCCTCGTCATCTTCGCGCAGCCTGGGTCGCCCCAGTCACCGTTGCACCTTCCGCGCCGCCCCGTGCATCTCTGTCTCATTCTCCCTCCGAGGTAGCACATGTCTTCTTCTCCTCCTCTCATCAATCGAATTCTCCTTCGATCTATGGAGATGGATTGTTGATTTGGGTCTCCTTCCTCCTCTAGGTCGGGATGCCAAGGACCAAGCACTCTGAACGCAAGCAGGCCCTAGTTGGGTCCTCTCGCCCGTCTCGTCGTGGTGGTTCCGATGATTCACAAGAGCAAAATCGTCCTCGGAAGCATGCCTCCTAGCCTCGCAGCTCTGCTAGCGACTCCTTAACGGAGGACTCCGACTATGGGGATGAGCTAGAAGATATGGACCAGGCCGAGTATGTTGCTATTCGCACCACTGCACCTAAGCTGGGAACTCGTCGGCCCACCTTCAAGCCTCCTCCTCCGGTGCAACCTCAAGGTGATGCCCATCGCATCTCTCTTTAACCTCCACTACCACTCGGCCACAACATTAAAAGGTTCAACGAGGTTCCCATTGCTTCCTATCTTAAGCTTCGTCGTGATGTTGACCAATTTTCGGTTGCTAGTGACTCTCAGGACGATCGTTTTCGCACTAATGTCCAGGCAGACATTTTTACCACTGTCATCATTCCTAAGGGTCTGTCTCTGCATTTGTGCGTTGACTTAGAGCACATTTGTGCTCATCCGGTGAAATATCCGGGGGCTATTGAGCTTATCGAGTCATCAAATCTTGCTGCTCTGTTTGCATTTCAGCATGATTTTAACCAAGTTGTCATTCATCAATTCTATGCCACATGCTTCTTTGGTCCAAATAACACTGTCACTTGGATGACCTCCGACACCGTTCTTACGGCTTCTTATTCTCAATTTGTTGCTGCCCTTGGTTTTCCTGACACTGGCTTCAAAATTCACAGGGATGGCCCCAACCATAGGCCCAAGGGCATTGAGGTTTGTGCAGATGTTCTCAAACCCATAGATGAAATGACTAATGAGGAGAAACAGAAGGGTCTGAACCAAGTCTCTATTTGGTGCTCTCCTTTCTACATTATCTTTTAGTGTGTCATTGTCCCAAGATGGGTGACAAGGGGTCTTGCAATAGCTACTGCATCGATCTCATGCATCACCTCTATGCATCTCCCAAAGGGAAGATCAATGTCCCTCATTTTCTGTGAAGTGAGATCCGTCTCGCTTGTCTTCAGCACAAGCGGGCCTTTCCTCATGCTCCCTTTCTTTAGGCATTCATTGAGAGTGTGGCGCCGTTTCCCATTGTCCGCACTCACTTGCATGAGCGGTGGGTCATTCCCGCTCACATGGCGGATAATTGGGTTCCCGAGGGCTCGTCCTCTTTTGCTAATGCTCGCCGAACTGCTGCTAGCATTCCTCCTCCTACTCGTTCTGCTCCTTCCGAATCTGCATCTTTTGGGTGCATTGCTCGCTTTCTCGAAAGGCTCACTCTGCCATGATGAAGGTTTTCACCTTTCAAAGCTCCCAAAATCACGATGTTGTCACTCGCATGGCCACTTCCAAGAATGCTCTGAAGGGTCGTCTGAGAGACTCTGGAGTTTTTTGATGTGAGTGATGATGAACGTCTTCCTGAGGAACCACCTTCTGACTTTGGCTTTCCCTCGGGTCCTGAGTGGGCTGATTTCCTTGATGAGCCTGGTGGCAGTGGTGCTCATGATGATGATAATGATGTTATGACCCCTTTTTGGGTACTTGATGCCAAGGGGGAGTAGGCACTTATCTATTATGTAATGATGTGATATTAGCTTGTATCGAACAATGTTATGTTTATTGTCGTTTCATGTACTATGCTATGAGTGATGAACCTTTATGGGTTGAGTAATGCACCTATATATATTGAGCCTATGATGGCATTATGGTCTCTTGTTTACTTTATGGTCTTGTTTACTTTATGAGATCTGGTTGTGCTGGTATCATATTGAGGGGGAGCTCTCCTCATGCTTATTTTTATTTATGCACATGTTTAGGGGGAGCTCCGCAACAAATCCTTTCGATATTCAAAGTTTTTATTTTATTTTGGGAAGTGCATGTATGTTGTCATCAACTACCAAAAAGGGGGAGATTGAAAGTGCAATCATGCCCTTAATCTTATTTTGATGTTGATGACAACATGCATACAGGGGACTAATCATGTTTATCAAGTATATCTCAGGATTATGTCTCAAGGGCCGTGTGTGTGGATCATGACTATGGACAAATATATATCACTCAAGAGCATAGATACAAGAAAATAGCTTTGGCTCTTTTTCGGTTTGTTCTTGAGTATAGGGATCCCACACTATTAAGAGGGGACCGTTGGATTTCATGAAAGACTTGCTCAAAACCCTCAAAGTATCCTCTCACAACATCTCTATTTCATCCCTAGCTCTTCCACTAACTTGTGCAAAAAGTCCTTTGTGATCACAAGCTAGGTTGCTCTGTTTTCATCGGACGACCGAAATTCTACGGACGTCCGACCCTTCACAGCCGACTGGGCATCTGGCTCTCTCCGGATGTCCGGTGCTCCTTCACAGTAATAAAATAGAGAAATCCGGTCTTCTCCGGACGACCGGCCACCGGACGTCCATTCCCCTCCGGAAATCGGTTCAGCCTCAGTAGTACACTTATTAATGGATTTACGGTCCTCTCCGGATGACCGGTCACCGGGTGACCAGCTCATTCCGGACGTCCGGTGGATGTGTTTCTCATGGTACTTTGTGGCCTGGTAGGATTCCAGCGACCGGACGACCAGTGGCCCGGCCGGATGTCCGGTCCAATCTATGCCACCAGACATCTGGTACTCACCAGACGTCCGATAACTCCAGTACACTTAGTGGCTCAACGATCAGTTTTTACACTACTACTATATATAGCCTCCTTCCTCCACGGGATAAGGTTGACCATTCACTTTGAGCTCTCCAAGAACACATTTCACTCCCTCTCTTGATCCCCTACACCAAATCCTAGATCCCCAAGGGATTTGGGAACATTTGAGAGAAGTTCTCCAATCAAGTGATAGATCCACTCCTTCCCCTTCTTCTCACCAAAGGAATTCGTGATTTGAGCAAGTTCTTGAGCATTTCCCATCGTTCTTGTTACTCTTGGAGGTTGGAGACTCCTAGGCGGTAGGAGTCATTCGGAGAGGAATCGATCATTGTGATTACCCCTGGAAAGTTTGTGAGGGTTTGAAGATCACCCCAAGGTCTACCACTAGTGGTTGAGAAATGCCTTCGTGGTGTTGTCTCAAAGGGAGAATAGGGTGAGCCTTTGTGGCGTTGGTGTGCCTTTGTGGTAACATCCACCTTTCTAACGGTGATGTAGCTTCCCTCCAAGGAAGTGAACATCGCCATACATCCTCGTCTCTCGGAGTTGCGGTTATTCCTAACCCTAACTCCCTACTGGTGGTTACTTGTCTCTTGTCCTTACTTATATCATATTGTGCTTGCTTACTCACATAGTTGTGTTACTTGTTTACCTTGCTTAGCTCTTAGCATCATACTTGCAATTGTTAGGCTCACTTTCATATTCCGCATTATTGCCTAAAATTGCTAAGTAATAATTAAAATTTGTAATTTTACCTATTCACCCCCTCTAGGTCCATCTTTATCCTTTCAGCGGGAGCAGGCAGAACCGACGGGGTGGTTTGGTTTGGGCGGCTGGAGGAAGAAGACAAGAGATAGAAGATACACGACAGATGTTGGATGTCAATCCAATGGCTGGTAGGCAGAATCGTTTGTTGACTAGCTAGTAAGTCGACACCACCTTGGATATGCCTTTTCCTTGTGGGTCCCAAATGTCAGAATCCAAATCTGTCACGATCATGGATCCTTTCTTATGAAAATTTACAGCCCATTTGGTGTGCTAGTTCAAAATAAGTTTGTGGGTGCTGGTGGGTGCTAATCACTTGGGTAATGTAATGCAAGTGAGCTCAAGTAGCCGGCGAGAGTGATGTTATTTCCTTTGGTTGGGATTTGTTACAATATTTCACTCTTAATTAAATGAATGGCAAGCCATTTGCCTTGTTTCAAAGAAAATATGACATTCACAGCTGAGTTGAAAGGGCAACAACATCTAATTCCATCTTACAAACTGTACAAAAGCACGAGGGTTAATTGTTCATCAGGTTTAGACAAAACCCATATTGAAAAGGGCAACAACATCTAACTCCAGCACTGTTTTCGGCAGTCACAGTCAAATGGACCGGTCAGGTCCAGAGAAGGAACATCCTGGGTCGTAAAATTTACTGGATTATGACCACAAGATGTTGTAAATAGAAGCCCGACACGTTCAGAAGCTCTTTTGTCCACCTGAAACTCCTTTTTTTTGCTCTTCGACATACCCATCCGTCGAAACCATGCTGCTGATAAACTTAAGCCTGATGGACAATAGTAACCTCGCATTTAGTAGGAAGAATGTGACAACTCTAGTGTTTGCATGGTTGGCTACATATCGTTCTAGGGTTATTGTCTTCAATCGAATGTCATGAGAAGTGAGAAAATCCTGGTGCTTACGAATCCACCGATTGGCTATAACTTTCTTACCCCGCCCTGTTGCCTAATTAGGCATGAAGATTGAAAACAGTTAAGGTCTAAAAAAAATAGTGTCGAAAGAGCAACAGTTGAACGGTTAACTCTAGTACACTATTGATACGTCTCCAACATATCTTTAATTTTTGATTGTTCCATGCTATTATATTATCTGTTTTGGATGTTTAATGGGCTTTAATATACCTTTTTATATTATTTTTGGGACTAACCTATTTATCGAAAGCCTAGTGCAAATTGCTGTTTTTTGCCTATTTCAGCGTTTCGCATAAAAGGAATATCAAACGGAATCCAAACGGAATGAAACCTTCGCGAGGATCGTTTTTGAAACAAACGCAATCCAGGAGACTTGGAGTGGACGTAAAGGAAGCAGCGAGGAAGCCACGAGGCAGGAGGGCGCACCCCCCACCCTCATGGGCCCCTCGCAGCTCCACCGACCTACTTCTTTCGCCTATATATACTCTTATACCCTGAAACCTTCGGGGAGAGCCACGAAACACCTTTTCCACCACCGCAAACTTCAGTACCTGTGAGATCCCATCTTGGGGCCTTTTCCGACGATCTGCCGGAGGGGGATTCGATCACGAAGGGCTTCTACATCAACACCATAGCCTCTTCAATGATGTGTGAGTAGTTTACCACAGACCTTCGGGTCCATAGTTATTAGCTAGATGGCTTCTTCTCTCTCTTTGGATCTCAATACAAAGTTCTCCTCGATTCTCTTGGAGATCTATTCGATGTAACTCTTTTTGCATTGTGTTTGCCGAGATCCGATGAATTGTGGGTTTATGAACTTGATTATCTATGAGTATTATTTGATTCTTCTCTGAATTCTTATATGCATGATTTGATATCTTTGCAAGTCTCTTCGAATTATCGGTTTAGTTTGGCCTACTAGATTGATCTTTCTTGCAACAGGAGAAGTGCTTAGCTTTGGGTTCAATCTTGCGGTGCTCGATCCTAGTGACAGAAAGGGAAATGACACGTATTGTATTGTTGCCATCGAGGATAAAAAGATGGGGTTTATATCATATTGCTTGAGTTTATCCCTCTACATCATGTCATCTTGCCTAATGCGTTACTCCGTTCTTATGAACTTAATACTCTAGATGCATGCTGGATAGCGGTCGATGTGTGGAGTAATAGTAGTAGATGCAGAATCGTTTCGGTCTACTTGAGACGGGCGTGATTCCTATATTCATGATCATTGCCTTAGATATCATCATAACTATGCGCTTTTCTATCAATTGCTCGGCAGTAATTTGTTCACCCACCGTAATACATGCTATCTTGAGAGAAGCCACTAGTGAAATCTATGGCCCCCGGGTCTACTTTACATCATATAAGTTTCCAATCTACAATTCTAGTTTACTATTTATTTTGCAATCTTTATTTTCCAATCTATAGCACAAAAATACCAAAAATATTTATCTTACTATCTTTATCAGATCTCACTTTTGCAAGTGGTCGTGAAGGGATTGACAACCCCTTTATCGCGTTGGTTGCAAGGTTCTTATTTGTTTGTGCAGGTACTAGGCGACTTGCGTGTAGTCTCCTACTAGATTGATACCTTGGTTCTCAAAAATTGAGGGAAATACTTATGCTACTTTGCTGCATCACCCTTTCCTCTTCAAGGGAAAACCAACGCATGCTCAAGAGGTAGCAAGAAGGATTTCTGGCGCCGTTGCCGGGGAGATCTACGCACAAGTCAAGACATACCAAGTACCCATCAGAAACTCTTATCCCTCGCATTACATTATTTGCCATTTGCCTCTCGTTTTACTCTCCCCCACTTCACCTTTGCCGTTTTATTCGCCCTTTTTCGTTCGTCTCTTTTTGCTTGCTTCTTCTGTGCTTGCGTGTTGGATTGATTGTTTGTCACGATGGCTCAAGATAATACTAAATTGTGTGAATTTTCCAATTCCAACAATAATGATTTTATTAGCACTTCGATTGCTCCTATTACCGATGCTGAATCTTGTGAAATTAATGCTGCTTTGTTGAATCTTGTCACGAAAGATCAATTTTCTGGCCTTCCTAGTGAAGATGCCGATACCCATCTAAACAACTTCGTTGATTTGTGTGATATGCAAAAGAAGAAAGATGTGGATAATGATATTGTTAAATTGAAGCTATTTCCGTTTTCGCTTAGAGATCGTGCTAAAACTTGGTTCTCTTCTTTGCCTAAAAATAGTATTGATTCATGGAATAAGTGCAAAGATGCTTTTATCTCTAAGTATTTTCCTCCCGCTAGGATCATCTCTCCTAGAAACGATATCATGAATTTTAAGCAACTTGATCATGAGCATGTTGCACAAGCTTGGGAGAGGATGAAATTAATGATATGTAATTGCCCTACACATGGTTTGAATTTATGGATGATTATACAAAAAAATTATGCTGGATTGAATTTTGCTTCTAGAAATCTTTTAGATTCGGCCGCGGGAGGCACTTTTATGGAAATAACTTTAGGAGAAGCTACTAAACTCCTAGATAATATTATGGTTAATTATTCTCAATGGCACACCGAAAGACCTACTAGTAAAAAGGTTCATGCGATAGAAGAGATTAATGTTTTGAGTGGAAAGATGGATGAACTTATGAAATTGTTTGCTAATAAGAGTGTTTCTTATGATCCTAATGATATGCCTTTGTCTACTTTGATTGAGAATAATAATGAATCTATGGATGTGAATTTTGTTGGTAGGAACAATTTTGGTAACAACGCGTATAGAGGAAACTTTAATTCTAGGCAGTTCCCTAGAATTCCTCTAATAATTATGGTAATTCCTACAACAACTCTTATGGAAATTTTAATAAGATGCCCTCTGATTTTGATAGTAGTGTTAAAGAATTTATGATTTCGCAAAAGAATTTCAATGCTTTGCTTGAAGAAAAATTTCCTAAGATTGATGAGTTGGCTAGGAACGTGGATAGAATTTCTCTTGATGTTGATTCTTTGAAACTTAGATCTATTCCACCTAAGCATGATATCAATGAGTCTCTCAAAGCCATGAGAATTTCCATTGATGAGTGCAAAGAAAGAACCGCTAGGATGCGTGCTAAAAAGGATTTCTTTGTAAAAGCATGTTCTTCTAGTTTTCATGATAATAATGATGAAGATCTAAAAGTGATTGATGTGTCCCCTATTAAATCTTTGTTTTCCAATATGAATATTGATAAAGATGGGACTAGAGATGAGTCAACTTTAGTTAAAAGGCGTCCCAATGATTCGGAGTTTTTAGATCTTGATGCAAAAATTGGTAAAAGTGGGATTGAAGAGGTCAAAAGTTTACATAGAAATGAACCCACTATTTTGGATTTCAAGGAATTTAATTATGATAATTGTTCTTTAATAGATTGTATTTCCTTGTTGCAATCCGTATTAAATTCTCCTCATGCTTATAGTCAAAATAAAGCTTTCACCAAACATATCGTTGATGCTTTAATGCAATCCTATGAAGAAAAGATTGAATTGGAAGTTTCTATCCCTAGAAAGATCTATGATGAGTGGGAACCTACTATTAAAATTAAGATCAAAAATCATTAATGTTATGCTTTATGTGATTTGGGTGCTAGTGTTTCCACGATTCCAAAAACTTTGTGTGATGTGCTAGGTTTCCGTGAATTTGATGATTGTTCTTTAAATTTGCATCTTGCAGATTCCACCATTAAGAAACCTATGGGAAGGATTAATGATGTTCTTATTGTTGCAAATAGGAATTATGTGCACATAGATTTCATTGTTCTTGATATAGATTGCAATCCTACATGTCCTATTATTCTTGGTAGACCTTTCCTTAGAACGATTGGTGCAATTATTGATATGAAAGAAGGAAATATTAGATTCCAATTTACATTAAGGAAAGGCATGGAAAACTTTCCTAGTAAGAAAATTAAATTACCTTATGAATCTATTATGAGATCCACTTATGGATTGCCAACCAATGATGGCAATACCTAGATCTATTCTTGTTTTTATGCCTAGCTAGGGGCGCTAAGAGATAGCGCTTGTTGGGAGGCAACCCAATTTTATTATTGTTTCTTGCTTTTTGTTTCTATTTAGTAATAAATAATTCATCTAGCCTCTGTTTAGATGTGTTTTAATGTTTTAATTAGTGTTTGTGCCAAGTAGAACCTTTGGGAAGACTTGGGTGAAGTCTTTGTGATCTTGCTGTAAAAAACAGAAACTTTAGCGCTCATGAGATTAGCTGCCATTTTTTAATGGGGAGTGATTTTAGGTTGATTCTTTTTTATGATGATTAATAGATAAATTCCTCACGTCCAACAATTTATTTCAGAATTTTTGGAGTTATAGAAGTATACGTTTAATACAGATTGCTACAAACTGTTCTGTTTTTGTCAGATTCTGTTTTTCGTGTGTTGTTTGCTTATTTTGATGAATCTATGGCTAGTATTGGGGGGGTATGAACCATAGAGAAGTTGGAATACAGTAGGTTTAACACCAATATAAATAAATAATGAGTTCATTACAGTACCTTAATGTGGTGGTTTGTTTTCTTATACTAACGGAGCTCATGAGATTTCCTGTTGAGTTTTGTGTTGTGAAGTTTTCAAGTTTCTGGGTAAAGATTTGATGGATTATGGAATAAGGAGTGGAAAGAGCCTAAGCTTGGGGATGCCCAAGGATCCCAAGGTAAAATTTAAGGACAACCAAAAGCCTAAGCTTGGGGATGCCCCGGAATGCATCCCCTCTTTCGTCTTCGTCTATCGGTAACTTTACTTGAGACTATATTTTTATTCACCACATGATATGTGTTTTGCTTGGAGCGTCTTGTATGATTTGAGTCTTTGATTTTTAGTTTACCACAGTCATCCTTGCTGTACACACCTTTTGGGAGAGACACACATGAATCGGAATTTATTAGAATACTCTATGTGCTTCACTTATATCTTTTGAGCTAGATAATTTTGCCTTAGTGCTTCACTTATATTTTTTAGAGCACGGTGGTGTTTTATTTTATAGAAATTATTGATCTCTCATGATTCACTTATATTATTTTGAGAGTCTTTTAGAACAGCATGGTAATTTGCTTTGGCTATAAAATTAGTCCTAATATGATAGGCATTCAAGATGGGTATGATAAAAACTTTCATATAGAGTGCATTGAATACTATGATACTTGATAGATGTTTTGAGATATAAAGGTGGTAATGTTAGAGTCATGCTAGTTGGGTAATTGTGAAATTGAGAAATACTTGTGTTAAAGTTGGCAAGTCCCGTAGCATGCACGTATGGTAAACGTTGTGTGAAAAATTTGAAGCATGGGGTGTTCTTTGAGTGCTTTCGTTATGAGTGGCGGTCGGGGACGAGCGATGGTCTTTTCCTACCAATCTATCCCTCTAGGGGCATGCATAGTAGTACTTTTCTTCGAGGGCTAATAAACTTTTGCAATAAGTATATGAGTTCTTTATGACTAATGTGAGTCCATGGATCATACGCACTCTCACCTTTCCGCAATTTGCTAGCCTCTACGGTACCGTGCATTGCCCTTTCTCACCTCGAGAGTTGGTGCAAACTTCGTCGGTGCATCCAAACCCCGTGATACGATACGCTCTATCACACATAAGCCTCCTTATATCTTCCTCAAAACAGCCACCATACCTACCTATTATGGCATTTCCATAGCCATTCCGAGATATATTGCCATGCAACTTTCCACCGTTCCGTTTATTATGACACGCTCCATCATTGTCATATTGCTTTGCATGATCATGTAGTTGACATCGTGTTTGTGGCAAAGCCACTTTCATAATTCTTTCATAGATGTCGCTCTTGATTCATCGCATATCCCCGTACACCGCCGGAGGCATTCACATAATCATATTTTTGTTTTAGTATCGAGTTGTAACATTGAGTTATGAGTAAATAAAAGTGTGATGATCATCATTATTAGAGCATTGTCCCATGTGAGGAAAGGAGGCCAAAGAAGCCCAAATAAAAAAATAGGCCAAAGAAGCCCAAATAAAAAAAGAGGCCAAAGAAGCCCAAACAAATAAAATTAGAGAAAAAGAGAGAAGGGACAATGTTACTATCCTTTTTCCACACTTGTGCTTCAAAATAGCACCATGATCTTCATGATACAGAGTTTCTTATTTTGTCACTTTCATATACTAGTGGGAATTTTTCATTATAGAACTTGGCTTGTATATTCCAATGATGGGCTTCCTCAAAATGCCCTAGGTCTTCGTGAGCAAGCAAGTTCGATGCACACCCACTTAGTTTCTTTTGATGAGCTTTCATACACTTATAGCTCTAGTGCATCTGTTGCATGGCAATCCCTACTCCTAGCATTGACATCAATTGATGGGCATCTCCATAGATCATTGATTAGCCGCATCAATGTGAGACTTTCTCCTTATTTGTTTTCTCACATAACCCACATCATCATATGCTATTCCACCTATAGTGCTATATCCATGGCTTGCGCTCATGTATTGCGTAAGGGTTGAAAAGGCTGAAGCGTGTTAAAAAGTATGAACCAATTGCTCGGCTTGTCATCGGGGTTATGCATGATGGGAGCATTTTGTGTGACGCAAATGAAGCATGGCCAAACTATATGATTTCGTAGGGATAAGCTTTCTTTGGCTATGTTATTTTGATAAGACATAATTGCTTGGTTAGCATGCTTGAAGTGTTACTATTTTTATGTCAATATTAAACTTTTATCTTGAATCTTTTGGATCTGATCATTCATGCCACAATAAAGAGAATTACATTGAAAATTATGTTAGGGAGCATTCCACATCAAAAATTCTGTTTTTATCATTTACCTACTCGAGGACGAGCAGGAATTAAGCTTGGGGATGCTTGATACGTCTCCAATGTATCTATAATTTTTTATTATTTCATGCTATTATATTATCTGTTTTGGATGTTTAATGGGATTTAATATACCTTTTTATATTATTTTTGGGACTAACCTATTAATCGAAAGCCCAGTGCAAATTGCTGTTTTTTTGCCTATTTCAGTGTTTCGCAGAAAAGGAATATCAAACGGAATGAAACCTTCGCGAGGATCGTTTTTGGAACAAACGCAATCCAGGAGACTTGGAGTGGACGTCAAGGAAGCGGCGAGGAAGCCACGAGGCAGGAGGGCGCGCCCCAGGGGAGTGGGTGCGCCCCCCACCCTCGTGGGCCCCTCGCAGCTCCACTGACCTACTTCTTTCGCCTATATATACTCTTATACCCTGAAACCTTCGGGGAGAGCCACGAAACACCTTTTCCACCGCCGCAACCTTCTATACCCGTGAGATCCCATCTTGGGGCCTTTTCCGGCGATCTGCCGGAGGGGGATTCGATCACGGAGGGCTTCTACATCAACACCATAGCCTCTCCGATGATGTGTGAGTAGCTTACCATAGACCTTCGGGTCCATATTTATTAGCTAGATGGCTTTTTCTCTCTCTTTGGATCTCAATACAAAGTTCTCCTCGATTCTCTTGGAGATCTATTTGATGTAACTCTTTTTGCGGTGTGTTTGCCGAGATCCGATGAATTGTGGGTTTATGAACTTGATTATCTATGAATATTATTTGATTCTTCTCTGAATTCTTATATGCATGATTTGATATCTTTGCAAGTCTCTTCGAATTATCGGTTTAGTTTGGCCTACTAGATTGATCTTTCTTGCAATAGGAGAAGTGCTTATCTTTGGGTTCAATCTTGCGGTGCTTGATCCCAGTGACAGAAAGGGAAACGACACGTATTGTATTGTTGCCATCGAGGATAAAAAGATGGGGTTTATATCATATTGCTTGAGTTTATCCCTCTACATCATGTCATCTTGCCTAATGCGTTACTCCGTTCTTATGAACTTAATACTCTAGATGCATGCTGGATAGCGGTTGATGTGTGGAGTAATAGTAGTAGATGCAGAATCGTTTCGGTCTACTTGATACGGACGTGATGCCTATATTCATGACCATTGCCTTAGATATCATCATAACTATGCGCTTTTCTATCAATTGCTCGGTAGTAATTTGTTACCCCACCGTAATACATGCTATCTTGAGAGAAGCTACTAGTGAAATCCATGGCCCCCGGGTCTACTTTACATCATATAAGTTTCCAATCTACAATTCTAGTTTACAATTTATTTTGCAATCTTTATTTTCCAATCTATACCACAAAAATACCAAAAATATTTATCTTATTATCTTTATCAGATCTCACTTTTGCAAGTGGCCGTGAAGGGATTGACAACCCCTTTATCGCGTTGGTTGCAAGGTTCTTATTTGTTTGTGGAGGTACTAGGCGACTTGCGTGTAGTCTCCTACTGGATTGATACCTTGGTTCCCAAAAACTGAGGGAAATAGTTCTGCTACTTTGTTGCATCACCCTTTCCTCTTCAAGGGAAAACCAACGCATGCTCAAGAGGTAGCAACTATATGCGGGCTTCCAATGTGCGTGAAATTATCACCTTTATATACAACTTCTCCGGACATGGAAACATTGCAGCATGCCAATAATCTTTTCCAGATCAAAACTATTCATTTGGATATAGAAGATCTTGATAGAATCCAGCACCATTGATAGGCTATCCATGGAGAAACTCTACATTGAGCATAGAACATAATATTAGTACAAAATGTGTACTCCAAGATGATATATAACTTATGCGCAGAAATTTAAAATGCAGCTTATGGTTAGAAGTGTAGATGATAATATACAGTACCAGAAGAACTGTGGAGCCAAACACCATCTTGAAATGAGCACGGAGATCATGTATTACACCCAAGGTCTCCAGTTTAGGCGCAGAGAGGACGGTTATTTGCGACGGTGAATAACTAGAATCAAGGATCAACCTTTGAAGTGAAGGGGCATCTTGGATGATGAGCTACCTTCCGTCAAAAGAAATTCCAATTCTTACAAGGTTAGGTGACTTTATTTGGAGACAACCGATTCTAACTGTGAAAACAAGCACCAAGCACTCCGGGCAGGGCAACTGGAGTGGATGATGATGTGCAATGAGGCGTCCAATATATGAACCTGCACAAGTGAAAGTTTTTTGTGAAATGGGAGTCGAAGGTTTAGTACCAGATTGTCTGGTAGGTAGCACAGTGCAAAGGTGGCGGTGTGGAGAGAGGAGGAAAACCACGAGATGGACATCGGTGATGAGGGCACAAGTACATGGCGTTCGGTATCTGGTAGGTGATTTCCTGGGGAATAGTAGCACTCAAGCATTTTATAAGGAGACATACCCATAGGATTTTTATACGTTGTTCTATAAGCCCAAAGTGCATCATCTAATTTCTTAGACCAATTCTTCCGGGACCTATCGACAGTCTTTTGTAAAATTAATTTTATTTCTGTATTGCTAAGTTCAACTTGACCACTAGACTGAGGATGATAGGGTGATGCAATTCTATGGTTATCATCATACTTGGCAAGCATTTTACGGAAAGCACCTTGAATAAAGTGTGAACCATCATCAGTCATTAAATATCTAGGGACTCCAAACCTTGGGAAAATAACTTCTTTAAGCATTTTAATAGAGGTGTTGTGGTCAACACTACTAGTTGGAATAGCTTAATCAACAACAACCAAAATATGTGTATACACATTAGAGGAAGGAAAAGGTCCCATGTAATCAAATCCCGAAACATCAAATGGTTCAACAGCAAGTGAATAATTCATAGGCATTTCTTGACGCTTACCGATATTACCTATTCTTTGTCATTCATCACAAGATAAGACGAACTTATGAGCATCCTTGAAGAGAGTAGGCCAATAAAACCCAAATTGCAATACCTTTTGAGCAGTTCCGCCTCCCGCATGATGTCCTCCATAAGCTTCGGAGTGACATTTCCGTAGGATTTGTCCCTGTTCATGCTCAGGTACACAATGTCTAATAATACCATCTACTCCTTCTTTATAAAGATGTGGGTCATCCCAAAAGTAATGTCTTAAATCATAGAAGACTTTTTCTTTTGTTGGTATGTGAAACTAGGTGGTAAATATTTAGCAACAATATAATTAGCATAGTCAACATACCAAGGAGTGTTATAAGAAACATTTATTGCAGCTAACTGCTCATCAGGAAAACTATCATGTAGTGGGTCATCAAGAATATTTTCAAGCCTAGACAAGTTATCAGCCAAGGGGTTCTCCGCTCCTTTTCTATCAGTGATATGCAAATTAAATTCTGGTAGCAAGAGAATCCATCGAATAAGCCTAGGTTTGGCATCTTTCTTTTCCATAAGATACTGTATTGCAGCATGATCAGTGTGAACCATTAGTTTTGAATCTACAATATAGGATCTCAATTTATCACAAGCAAACACCACTGCTAGAAATTCTCTTTCAGTAGTAGCATAATTTCTTTGTGCACTGTCTAGAGTTTTACTTGCGTAGTGAATAACATAAAGTTTCTTATCAACTCTTTGTCCTAGAACATCACCAATAGCATAATCACTAGCATCACACATCATTTGAAAAAGCAAGTTCCAATCAGGTGGTTGAACAATAAGTGCAGAAATTAAGGCTTTCTTGAGTGTTTCGAAGGCTTCTAAACAATCATCATAAAAAACATAAGTATTATCCTTTTGCAAAAGATTCGTAAGAGGCCCAGAAATTTTAGAAAAGTATTTGATAAATCTCCTATAGGAATCAGCATGACCAAGGAAACTACGAATACCTTTGATATCTTTAGGACATGGCATTTTCTCAATTGCATCAACCATAGCTTTGTCCACCTCAATACCTCTTTCAAAAATTTTATGGCCCAAAATAATACCTTCATTAACCATAAAGTGGCACTTCTCCCAATTCAAGACAAGATTTGTTTGCTCACATCTCTGTAAAACTCGATCAAGATTGCTTAAACAACCGTCAAAAGACTTCCCATAAACAGAAAAGTCATCCATGAAAACCTCAATAATCTTTTCACAAAAGTCAGAGAATATAGTAGTCATACATCTTTAAAGGGTAGCAGGTGCATTGCATAAACCAAAAGGCATACGTCTATAAGCATAAGTTCCAAAAGGACAAGTAAAAGTGGTCTTTTCTTGATCAGGTTGAGACACAGGTATTTGTGAAAAACCAGAATATATATCAAGGAAGCAAAAATGTGTGTGCATAGATAATCTTTCTAGCATTTGATCAATAAAAGGCAGAGGGCAATGATCTTTTCTAGTTCCTTTATTTAATTTTCTAAAATCAATTACCATTCTATAGCCTGTAACAATTCTTTGTGGGATAAGTCCATTCTTATCATTAGGAACAACAGTAATACCTCCTTTCTTAGGGACACAATGGACAGGACTTACCCATCTACTATCAGCTATAGGATAGATTATACCTGCTTCCAGAAGTTTTAATATTTTTGTTCTTACCACTTCTTTCATCTTCGGATTTAACCGACGGTGTTGATCAACAACCGGTTTAGCATCAGGTTCCATATTAATCTTGTGCTGACATAGGGAGGGACTAATGCCCTTAAGATCATCAAGAGTATATCCAATAGCAGCTCGGTACTTCCTTAGAACTTTCAATAATCTTTCTTCTTCATGTTCTGAAAGGTTAGCACTAATAATAACAGGATATATCTTCTTCTCATCGAGATAAGCATATTTCAAAGTGTCAGGTAACTGTTTTAATTCAAACACATGATCACCTTTAGGTGGAGGAGGACCTCCTAGAGTTTCAATAGGCAAATTGTGTTTAAGAAGAGGTTGTTGTTCGAACAAGATTATATCTATTTCATTTCTTTTGTGCAGAAGCAAATCATTCTCATGGTCTAGCAGATAATGTTCTGAAGGATCAGTAGGAGGTATAGCAATAGAAGCAAGACCAGTTATTCCGTCCTTACTAGGCAATTCTTTTTTATGATGCTTTCTACTAAACTTGGAAAAATTAAACTCATGAGACTCATCACAAAATCTAAAACCGACAGTTTGTTTCTCACAATCTATTTTAGCATTAACGGTGTTCAAGAAAGGTCTACCAAAGATAATGGAACAAAAGTCATCTTGTGGGGAACCAAGAACAAGAAAATCAGTATGGTATTTTATTTTCCCACACAAAACTTCAACATCTCTAACAATCCCAAGAGGTGTGATGGTGTCTCTATTAGCTAGTTTAATAGTAACATCTATGTCTTCTATCTTAGTGGGCGCTATGTCATTCATAATTTCTTGATATAAAGTAAAAGGAATAGCACTCAAGCTAGCACCTATGTCACATAAACCTTGATAACAGTGATCTCCTATCTTAACTGAGACAGCAGGTAGGCCAACAACAGGTCTATGTTTATCTTTTTCATCGGGTTTGGCAATTCTAGCAGCTTCATCATAGAAGTAAATAACATGCCCATCTATATTTTCTTCCAGGAGATCCTTAATCATAGCAATACTACGTACTACTTTGATTTGTTCAGCTGGTTTAGGTGTTCTAATATAAATTCTATTGACCACAGTTGAAGCTTTAGCATGTTCCTTCATCCTAATAGGGAAAGGTGGTTTTTCAATATAAGCAGTAGGAACGACTGGATCAACATTATAAATAATAGTTTTATCTTTAGCTATTACCGGTTCTTTAATTTCTTATTTAATAGGTGGGTGATATTTAAACCACTTCTCCTTTGGGAGATCAACATGAGTAGCAAAAGATTCACAAAAGGAGGCTACTATCTCAGAGTCAAGTCCATATTTAGTGCTAAACTTTTGAAAAGCATCGATATTCATAAAAGATTTAACACAATCAAACTTAAGCTTAATACCTGACTCTTTACGTTCGTCGAGTTCCCAATCTTCAGAGTTGCGTTTAATTCTTTCCAAAAGATCCCACTGGAATTCAATAGTCTTCTTCATAAAGGAACTAGCACAAGAAGTATCGAGCATGGATTGATCATTATGAGAAAGCCGAGGATAAAAATTCTGAATAATAGTTTCTCTTGAGAGCTCATGGTTTTGGCATGAATATAACATTGACTTAACCCTCCCCCAAGCTACAGAGATACTTTCTCCTTCACGAGGCCAAAAATTATATATATAATTCTGATCACGATGAACTAGATGCATAGGATAATTTTTTTGGTGAAACTCCAATTTCAATCGATTCTAGTTCCAAGATCCAATATCATCGCATAGCCTATACCATGCCAATGCTTTTCCCTTCAAAGATAAAGGGAAAACCTTCTTCTTAATTTCATCTCCGGGTAAACCTGCAAGCTTAAACAATCCATAAATTTCATCCACATATATCAAGTGCATATCAGGATGTTAAAGAATCCACAAATTTCATCCACATATATCAAGTGCATATCAGGATGTTCGGTTCCATATACTGCATAAGGATTAGCTAGCAGTTTTTCTATCGTACCGAAGGAATTTCATATTCAATATTTTCAGTAGGTGCAGTGGGTTGAGGGGCAACTAATTGTGGTTCCGGTCGAGGTGAAGATACCCCAAACAAACCCCTCAAAGGATTGTTCTCCATAGTAACAAGTGACAATAAATTTCAGCCCGTAGTAATAATTTTTCCTTACCAAGAGCGCTTCACTCCCCGGAAACAGCGCCAGAAAAAGCCTTGATGACCCACAAGTATATGGGATCAATCATAGTACTTTCAATAAGTAAGAGTGTCGAACCCAATGAGGACCTGAAGGAAATGACAAGTGGTTTTCAGCAAGGTATTCTCTGCAAGCACTAAAATTATAAGTAGCGAGTAGTTTGATAGCAAAATAATTTGTAACGAGCAAGTAACGGTAATAGTAACAAAAGTGCAGCAAGGTAGCCCAATCCTTTTGAGGCAAAGGACAGGTCAAAACGGTCCCTTATGATAAGCAAAGCGTTCTTGGGGGACCGATGCTTAGGTGCTATTCTTACTTGAACAAACCTCCTACTTATGATTAACCCCCTCGCAAGCATCCGCAACTACGAGAAAAGTACTAAGAATAAATTCTAACCATAGCATTAAACATATGGATCCAATCGGTCCCTTATGGAATAACAAATAAAGTAGGGTTTAAGCTTATGTTACTCTCTCAACCCATCATCTAATAACTACTCCACAATGCATTCCCTTAGGCCTAAATATGGTGAAGTGTCATGTAGTCGATGTTCACATGACACCACTAAGGGAATCACAACATACATACCATCAAAATATCAAACACATATAAAGTTCACATGATTACTTGCAACAAGATGTCACCCATGACCTCAAGAACAAAAGTAACTACTCACAAATGATAATCCTGCTCAAGATCAGAGGGGTATTAAATAGCATAATGGATCTGAACATATAATCTTCCACCAAATAAACCATATAGTAATCAACTACAAGATGTAATCAACACTACTAGTCACCCACAAGCACCAATCTATAGTTCCGGTACAAAGATTGAACACAAGAGATGAACTAGGGTTTGAGAGGAGATGGTGTTGTTGAAGATGTTGATGGAGATTTCCCTCCCCAAGATGGGAGAGTTGTTGGTGATGATGATGACAATGATTTCCCCCTCCGGGAGGGAAGTTCCCTCGGCGGAATCGCTCCGCCTGAGGGAAAAGGTGCTCCTGCCCAAGTTCCGCCTCGATACGGCGGCGCTCCATCCCGAAAATCATCTCCTCATTTTTTCTACGTCAAAATGACTTATATACCAGAAGAGGGGCACCAGAGGTGGGCCGAGGAGGGCAAAACCCACCAGGGGCGCCTGGGCTCCCTGGCACGCCCAGGTGGGTTGTGCCCACCTGGTGGGCCCCCTCTAGTACTTATTTTCTCCATTATTTCTTCTATATTCCATAAAAAAATCTCCGTAGAGTTTCAGCTCATTTGGAGTTGTGCAGAATAGGTAGCCTGACGTAGCTTTTTTAGGTCCAGAATTCCAGCTACTGGTATTCTCCTTCTTTGTGTGAACCTTGCATATTATGAGAGAAAATGCATTAGAATTACTCCAAAAAGTATTATTATGCATAAAAACATTATAAACAACAGCAGGTAAACATGATGCAAAATGGACGTATCATTTATCATACGAGCAGTGTGTGTTTGGTGAAATAGAGTACTCGTTTGAGAACTATGCGCTGACGTATACATAGGGTACATAAGACTGGTTAAGTGCTTGTAAACACTGTTGATTCTACCCCACTTGTAAGCAGTTGTGAAAAACACGGCACATTGGCTCAACTCGCTTCAACACTAGAAAAGTCGGCTATCGACCAGCTAACAATCAATAATCTGTTGTCTGACATATAAGCAACTACGTATCTTGTTAGAGTGGTTCATGCAGTTAATTGAGGCCGCAATGTAAATTCCAAATGTTCACATGCTAGTCCAGCGTTCATGTGGAACATTCACATTAAACTCAGCTTCATAAAATACTTCAAAAGCATAAGTTAATCAATTTTATACATCTCAATGATTCATAGAACATAACAAACATATACTAGTTCACAACAAAAGACAAAGTTGTGAGAAGGTTTACAAATCAGGATAAATCAAGCAAGGCTTCTCCGAGCAAAGGGCCTCCCTAGGCAGGCTTTAATTTCCTGGAGTTCACTCTGGTTTTTCTTGTTGCCTGATACGTTTCCAACGTATCTATAATTTTTGATTGTTCCATGCTATTATATTATCTGTTTTGGATGTTTTATATGCTATTTTAGATGATTTTTGGTACTAACCTATTAACCTAGAGCCTAGTGCCAGTTTATGTTTTTCCTTGTTTTTGAGTTTCGCAGAAAAGGAATATCAAATGGAGTCCAATTGACCTGAAAGTTTACGGAGAATATTTTTGGAAAATATAAAAAATACTGGAACGAAAAGATATCGGAGACGAGTCCCGAGGCCACCACAAGGGTGGAGGGTGTCCCCCCAGGGCACGCCCCCCGTCCTTGTCATCGCCTCGTGGCCCCCTTGACTTGTCCCCGATGCCAACACTTCCTATAAATCACAAAACCTCCAGAACAGAACCTAGACTGGGAGTTAAGCCGCCACAAGCCTCTGTAGCCACCAAAAACCAATTGGGAGCCCGTTCCGGCACCCTTCCAAAGGGGGAAATCATCACCGGTGGCCATCTGCATCATCCCGGCGCTCTCCATGACAAGGAGGGAGTAGTTCGCCCTCGGGGCTGAGGGTATGTACCAGTAGCTATGTGTTTAATCTTTCTCTCTCGTCTTCTTGACTTGGCACGATCTTGATGTACCACGAGCTTTGCTATTATAGTTGGATCTTATGATGTTTCTCCCCCTCGACCTTCTTGTAATGGATTGAGTTTTCCCTTTGAAGTTATCTTATCGGATTGAGTCTTTAAGGATTTGAGAACACTTGATGTATGTCTTGCATGTGCTTATCTGTGGTGACAACGGGATATTCATGTGATCTACTTGATGTATGTTTTGGTGATCAACTTGCGGGTTCTGTGACCTTGTGAACTTACGCATAGGGGTTGGCACACGTATTTGTCTTGACTCTCCGGTAGAAACTTTGGGGGCACTCTTTGAAGTTCTTTGTGTTGGTTTGAATAGATGAATCTGCGATTGTGTGATGCAGATCGTATAATCAAACCCGCGGATACTTGGGGTGACATTGGAGTATCTAGGTGACATTAGGGTTTTGGTTGATATGAATCTTAAGGTGTTATTTTAGTACGAACTCTAGGGATGTTTGTGTCGGCGTCTTGGGAACGGGGGTACCCAGACTTGCCTGCCTGCGGCCTAGGGCGTGGCTCAGCCAGCGGCCTGGTACGACCCATCGTCATCAGCAACCACTCAAGACCCTCGCTAGGGGCTAAGCCTCACGAGGCGGACGACACCAAGACCTCCTCAGGGGTAGCCTCGCTAGGCTGGCTGCCGAGGAGCGGAGATATCTATGCAAGGGGCACCTCGCGAGGTTCGCGTGACGTGAGCCATGACGACCAAAGCCAGGCGGGCGCCAGCGGGCGCAGAGTGCCAATTTCCTCTTTGGTGCTAAAGAGGCAGGCGCAGGCGAGGAGTCCCGAGGCATTAGGCAAAGGTTTCTTATCGGTGCAACAAGACCAAGACCAGCAGGACGGAGTTCATCACGGAGCCCACAGCAGCGTCACCACTAGAGCCTTTTGGCAGGCGAAGACCACCTTTTGTCAGGATAACTTGTACTAGTTGTGTCCCTTCAAAATTGGCCGTTGTGGGATCCTTTCCCGCCTAACATCTGGGAAGAGGACCAGGGCCTCTATAAATAGGACTAGCCACCACCCTAGCAAGGGGAGAGATGATTCGGACCATCCTCGCACACACAAGCTCTCCGAGCTCAAGAACACCTCTCCTCAGGAGGCTGTTCATCCCTTGTACTTGTTCATCCTCAGCCTACAAGGCAATCCACCACACCACACTGGAGTAGGGTATTACACCACAACGGTGGCCCGAACCAGTATAAAATCTCGTGTCTCTTGTTCCTTGGGTTCTGCGAGCTAGGCCTTAAGATCGTTGCGAGAGCGAATTAGGGAGAGAGAGATCTTCGTGCGCACCCCAGAGTTCGAACCTCAAGGGTTTGCCGAAACCCATAATCCAACATTTGGCGCGCCAGGTAGGGGTGCGCTGAAGCCTTTCTTCCGATCCACGCTCCAGTCCTCCACCGCAACCACGGACGCTCGCCGAGCCCGTGCTGAGCGCCGGGCCTCCCTTGCCGCCCGCGTCGCTCAGACGGCGCCCGTTGGCGGACCTCCCTGCCGTTCTCCATCACCCGCTGCCAACGCCACCACCGGCCCGACAAGGAACAAGCAGCAAGCTTCATCGCTGCACCCCTCCGTGCAGCGGGACGGACGCACCGCCACCCCGCTGGCTCGTCGTGCCATGCTCGTCGCGCGCCCACGGACGCGCAGGCCGCGCTGCTCATGGCGCGTGAGCTCCTGTGTTACCGTCCGGTCGACGACCTCTACGTGGACTGGCTGGACCGCATCGCCAAGCTCGTCAGCGCCACTGGGGGCTCTCCTGCATCAGCCCTATCGCTACCTTGACCACCTCCAGCCGCGGGTGACGTAGCTCACGGAGCGCCTCCTCCACCTCCGCATCAAGACGGTGCCCTCGCACCAAGACGCGCGGTCCCGCGGTGTGACCTGCCACGCCGGGTGCCCGCACACGAAGAAGGAAGCTGCCAAGAAGTCCCGAGGCCGCAAGAAAATGCTCCTGCGTTCCCAGCACCACTGCATCATTACCGTGTGCCGCCTACAGTGGCGGTGCGAGGATATCAGGATCAGGCTCCGCCTCCGCGACGGGCTCCAGTGACCACGGCAGGCTGTCGTGCCTTCACTCTTGAGCTGGGCAGCGTCGTCTGGCCCGGCAAGTTCAAGTCGGACCTGCCTCCGTGCTACGATGGCACCCCCGACCCCGCGGAGTTCTTGCAGCTCTACGAGCTGAGCATCGAGGCAGCCAACGGCGATGAAAAGGTTATGGCGAACTGGTTTCCATGGCCCTCAAAGATGGTGCGCGCTCGTGGCTTCTGAACTTGCCCGCGGGATCAATCTCCTTCTAGGGCGAGATGTGCGAGCGTTTCGTTGCCAACTTCCAGGGCACTCACGACCACCCGCCGGCCGCGGGTGACCTGCGGCGCATCAAGCAGCAGCCAGGGGAAACCTTGCAGAAGTACATCCAGCGCTTCAACTGTGGGGGAACATAGTAATTTCAAAAATTTCTTACGCACACGCAAGATCATGGTGATGCATAGCAATGAGAGCGGAGAGTGTTATCCACGTACCCTCGTAGACCGACAGTGGAAGCGTTATCACAACGCGGTTGATGTAGTCGTACGTCTTCACGATCCGACCGATCAAGTACCGAACGCACGGCACCTCCGAAGTTCTACACACGTTCAGCTCGATGACGTCCCTCGAACTCCGGTCCAGCCGAGTGTTGAGGGAGAGTTTCGTCAGCACAACGGCGTGGTGACGATGATGATGTTCCACCGACGCAGGGCTTCGCCTAAGCTCCGCGACGGTATTATCGAGGTGTAATCTAGTGGAGGGGGGCACCGCGCACGGCTAAAATATCGTATATCAAGTGCGTTCTTAGGTGCCCCCTGCCCCCGTATATAAAGGAGCAAGGGGAGGCCGGCTGCCCTAGGCGCGCCAAGGAGAGAGGGGGAGTCCTCCTCCTAGTAGGAGTAGGACTCCCCTTTCCTAGTCCTACTAGGAAAAAGGGGGGGAAGGAAAGAGAGGGAGAGGGAGAGGGAAAGGGGGCTGCGCCCCCCTCTCCTAGTCCAACTAGGATTCCCCTTGGGAGGGGGCGCGCCACCTCATGGCTGCTGCCCTCTCTCTCCCCTCAAGGCCCACCAAAGCCCAATACTTCCCCTTGGGAGGTTCTGGTAACCCTCCGGCACTCCGGTTTAATCCGAAACTTCTCCGGAACACTTCCGGTGTCTGAATATAGTCGTCCAATATATCAATCTTTACGTCTCGACCATTTCGAGACTCCTCATCATGTCCGTGAACACATCCGGGACTCCGAACAACCTTCGGTACATCAAATCACATAAACTCATAATATAACTGTCATCGTAACTTTAAGCGTGCGGACCCTTTGGGTTCGAGAACTATGTAGACATGACCGAGACACCTCTCCGGTCAATAACCAATAGCGGGACCTGGATGCCCATATTGGCTCCCACATATTCTACGAAGATCTTTATCGGTCAGACCGCATAACAACATACGTTGTTCCCTTTGTCATCGGTATGTTACTTGCCCGAGATTCGATCGTCGGTATCTTGATACCTAGTTCAATCTCGTTACCGGCAAGTCTCTTTACTCGTTCCGTAATACATCATCTCGCAACTAACTCATTAGTCACAATGCTTGCAAGGCTTATAGTGATGTGCATTACCGAGTGGGCCCAGAGATACCTCTTCGACAATCGGAGTGACAAATCCTAATCTCGAAATATGCCAACCCAACAAGTACCTTTGGAGACACCTTTAGAGCACCTTTATAATCACCCAGTTACGTTGTGACGTTTGGTAGCACACAAAGTGTTCCTCTGGTAAACGGGAGTTGCATAATCTCATAGTCATAGGAACATTTATAAGTCATGAAGAAAGCAATAGCAACATACTAAACGATCGGGTGCTAAGCTAACAGAATGGGTCAAGTCAATCACGTCATTCTCCTAATGAGGTGATCTCGTTAATCAAAGGACAACTCATGTCTATGGCTAGGAAACATAACCATCTTTGATTAACGAGCTAGTCAAGTAGAGGCATACTAGTGACACTCTATTTGTCTATGTATTCACACATGTATTATGTTTCCTGTTAATACAATTCTAGCATGAATAATAAACATTTATCATGATATAAGGAAATATATAATACTTTATTATTGCCTCTAGGGCATATTTCCTTCAGTCTCCCACTTGCACTAGAGTCAATAATCTAGTTCACATCGCCATGTGATTTAACATCAATAATTCACATCACCATGTGATTAACACCCATAGTTCACATCTCTATGTGACCAACACTCAAAGGGTTTACTAGAGTCAATAATCTAGTTCACATCGCTATGTGATTAACACCCAAAGAGTACTAAGGTGTGATCATGTTTTGATTGTGAGATAATTTTAGTCAACGGGTCTGTCACATTCAGATCCGTAAGTATTTGCAAATTTCTATGTTTACAATGCTCTGCACGGAGCTACTCTTAGCTAATTGCTCCCACTTTCAATATGTATCTAGACCGAGACTTAGAGTCATCTAGATTAGTGTCAAAACTTGCATCGACGTAACCCTTTACGATGAACCTTTTTGTCACTTCCATAATCGAGAAACATATCCTTATTCCACTAAGGATAATTTTGACCGCTGTCCAGTGATCTACTCCTAGATCACTATTGTAGTCCCTTGCCAAAAGCAGTGTAGGGTATACAATAGATCTGGTACACAGCATGGCATACTTTATAGAACCTATGGCCAAGGCATAGGGAATGACTTTCATTCTCTTTCTATCTTCTGCCGTGGTCGGGCTTTGAGTCTTTACTCAATTTCACACCTTGTAACACAGGCAAGAACTCTTTCCTTGACTGTTCTATTTTGAACTACTTCAAAATCTTGTTAAGGTATGTACTCATTGAAAAACTTATCAAGCGTCTTCATCTATCTCTAGAGATCTTGATGCTCAATATGTAAGCAGCTTCACCGAGGTCTATCTTTGAAAAAACTCCTTTCAAACACTCCTTTATGCTTTGCAGAATAATTCTACATTATTTCTGATTAACAATATGTCATTCACATATACTTATCAGAAATGCTGTAGTGCTCCCACTCACTTTCTTGTAAATACAGGCTTCACCGCAAGTCTGTATAAAACTATATCCTTTGATCAACTTATCAAAGCGTATATTCCAACTCTGAGATACTTGCACCAGTCCATAGATGGATCGCTGGAGCTTGCATATTTTGGTAGCACTTTTAGGATTGACAAAACCTTCTGGTTGCATCATATACAACTCTTCTTTAATAAATCCATTAAGGAATGCAGTTTTGTTTATCCATTTGCCATATTTCATAAAATGCGGCAATTGCTAACCTGATTCGGACAGACTTAAGCATAGATACGAGTGAGAAACTCTCATCGTAGTCAACACTTTGAACTTGTCAAAAACCTTTTTGCGACAATTCTAGCTTTGTAGATAGTAACACTACTATCAGCGTCCGTCTTCCTCTTGAAGATCCATTTATTCTCAATTGCCTGCCAATCATCGGGCAAGTCAACCAAAGTCCACACTTTGTTCTCATACATGGATCTCATCTCAGATTTCATGGCCTCAAGCCATTTTGCGGAATCTGGGCTCACCATCGCTTCTTCATAGTTCGTAGGTTCGTCATGGTCTAGTAACATAACCTCCAGAACAGGATTACCGTACCACTCTGGTGCGGATCTTACTCTGGTTTACCTACGAGGTTTGGTAGTAACTTGATCTGAAGTTACATGATCATCATCATTAACTTCCTCACTAATTGGTGTAGAAGTCACAGGAATAGATTTCTGTGATGAACTACTTTCCAATAAGGGAGCAGGTACAGTTACCTCATCAAGTTTTACTTTCCTCCCACTCACTTCTTTCGAGAGAAACACTTTCTCTAGAAAGGATCCATTCTTAGCAACGAATGTCTTGCCTTCGGATCTGTGATAGAAGGTGTACCCAACAGTCTCCTTTGGGTATCCTATGAAGACACATTTCTCCGATTTGGGTTTGAGCTTATCAGGATGAAACTTTTTCACATAAGCATCGCAACCCCAAACTTTAAGAAACGACAACTTTGGTTTCTTGCCAAACCACAGTTCATAAGGCGTCGTCTCAACGGATTTTGATGGTGCCCTATTTAACGTGAATGTAGCTGTCTCTAATGCATAACCCCAAAATGATAGTGGTAAATTGGTAAGAGACATCATAGATTGCACTATATCCAATAAAGTACGGTTATGACGTTCGGACACACCATTATGCTGTGGTGTTCCAGGTGGCGTGAGTAGTGAAACTATTTCACATTGTTTTACCTGAAGGCCAAACTCGTAACTAAAATACTCTTCTCCACGATCAAATTGTAGAAACTTTATTTTCTTGTTACGATGATTTTTGCTTCACTCTGAAATTATATGAACTTTTCAAATGTTTCAGACTTCTGTTTCATTAAGTAGATATACCCATATTTGCTCAAATCATCTGTGAAGGTCAGAAAATAATGATACCTGCTACGAGCCTCAATATTCATCGGACCACATACATCTGTATGTATGATTCCCAACAAATCTGTTGCTCTCTCCATAGTTCCGGAGAACGGCGTTTTAGTCATCTTGCCCATGAGGCATGGTTCACAAGTATCAAGTGATTCATAATCAAGTGATTCCAAAATCCCATCAGTATGGAGTTTCTTCATGCGCTTTACACCAATATGACCTAAACGGCAGTGCCACAAATAAGTTGCACTATCATTATTAACTTTGCATCTTTTGGCTTCAATATTATGATTATGTGTATCACTACGATCGAGATCCAACAAACCATTTTCGTTGGTGTGTATGACCATAAAAGGTTTTTATTCATGTAAACAGAACAACAATTGTTCTCTAACTTAAATGAATAACCGTATTGCAATAAACATGATCAAATCATATTCATGCTCAACGCAAACACCAAATAACACTTATTTATTTTCAACACTAATCCCGAAAGTATAGGGAGTGTGCGATGATGATCATATCAATCTTGGAACTACTTCCAACACACATCGTCACCTCGCCTTTTACTAGTCTCTGTTTATTCTGCAACTCCCTGATTTGAGTTACTACTCTTTAGCAACTGAACCAGTATCAAATACTGAGGGGTTGCTATAAACACTAGTAAGTACACATCAATAACATGTATATCCAATATACCTTTGTTCACTTTGCCATCTTTCTTATCCACCAAATACTTGGGGTAGTTCCGCTTCCAGTGACCAGTCCCTTTGCAGTAGAAGCACTTAGTCTCAGGCTTAGGTACAGACTTGGGCTTCTTCACTTGAGTAGCAACTTGCTTGCCGTTCTTTTGAAGTTCCCCTTCTATCCCTTTGCCCTTTTCTTGAAACTAGTGGTCTTATTAACCATCAACACTTGATGCTCTTTCTTGATTTCTACCTTCGTTGATTTCAGCATCGCGAAGAGCTCGGGAATTACTTTCGTCATCCCTTGCATACTATAGTTCATCACGAAGTTCTACTAACTTGGTGATGGTGACTAGAGAATTCTGTCAATCACTATTTTATCTGGAAGATTAACTCCCACTTGATTCAAGCGATTGTAGTACCCAGACAATCTAAGCACATGCTCACTAGTTGAGCGATTCTCCTCCATCTTTTAGCTATAGAACTTGTTGGAGACTTCATATCTCTCAACTCGGGTATTTGCTTGAAATATTAACTTCAACTCCTGGAACATCTTATATGGTCCATGAAGTTCAAAATGTCTTTGAAGTCCTGATTCTAAGCCGTTAAGCATGGTGCACTAAACTATCAAGTAGTCATCATATTGAGCTAGCCAAACGTTCATAACGTCGGCATCTGCTCCTGCAATAGGTCTGTCACCTAGCGGTGCATCAAGGACATAATTTTTTTTGTGCAGCAATGAGGATAATCCTCAGATCACGGATCCAATCCGCATCTTTGCTACTAACATCTTTCAACATAATTTTTCTCTAGGAACATATCAAAAAATAAACACAGGGAAGCAACAACGCGAGCTATTGATCTACAACATAATTTGCAAAATACTATCAGGACTAAGTTCATGATAAATTTAAGTTCAATTAATTATATTACTTAAGAACTCCCACTTAGATAGACATCTCTCTAATCATCTAAGTGATTACGTGATCCAAAGCAACTAAACCATGTCCGATCATCACGTGAGATGGAGTAGTTTCAATGGTGAACATCACTATGTTGATCATATCTACTATATGATTCACGCTCGACCTTTCGGTCTCTGTGTTCCGAGGCCATATCTGTACATATGCTAGGCTCGTCAAGTTTAACCTGAGTATTCCGCGTGTGCAACTGTTTTGCACCCGTTGTATTTGAACGTAGAGCTTATCACACCCGATCATCACGTGGTGTCGCAGCACGAAGAACTTTTGCAACGGTGCATACTCAGGGAGAACACTTTTATCTTGAAATTTTAGTGAGAGATCATCTTATAATGCTACCGTCAATCAAAGCAAGATAAGATGCATAAAGGATTAACATCACATGCAATCAATATAAGTGATATGATATGGCCATCATCATCTTGTGCTTGTGATATCCATCCCCGAAGCACCGTGCTCGTGATCACCATCTCCGAAGCACCGTCATGATCACCATCGTCACCGGCGCGACACCTTGATCTCCATCGTAGTATCGTTGTCGTCTCGCCAAATAATTGCTTTTACGACTATCGCTACCGCTTAGTGATAAAGTAAAACTATTACATGGTGATAGCATCTCATACAATAAAGCGACAACCATATGGCTCCTGCCAGTTGCCGATAACTCGGTTACAAAACATGATCATCTGATACAACAAATTATATTACATCATGTCTTGACCATATCACATCACAACATGCCCTGCAAAAACAAGTTAGACGTCCTCTACTTTGTTGTTGCAAGTTTTACGTGGCTGCTACGGGCTTAGCAAGAACCGTTCTTACCTACGCATCAAAACCACAACGATAGTTTGTCAAGTTGGTGTTGTTTTAACCTTCGCAAGGACCGGGCGTAGCCACACTTGGTTCAACTAAAGCGAGAGAGACAGACACCCGCCAGTCACCTTTAAGCAACGAGTGCTCCGAACGGTGAAACCAGTCTCGCGTAAGCTTACGCGTAATGTCGGTCCGGGCCGCTTCATCTCACAATACCGCTGAACCAAAGTATGACATGCTGGTAAGCAGTATGACTTATATCGCCCACAACTCACTTGTGTTCTACTCGTGCATAGCATCAACGCATAAAACCAGGCTCGGATGCCACTCTTGGGGAACGTAGTAATTTCAAAAATTTCCTACGCACATGCAAGATCATGGTGATGCATAGCAACGAGAGGGGAGAGTGTTATCCTCGTACCCTCGTAGACCGACAGCGGAAGCGTTATCACAACACGGTTGATGTAGTCGTACGTCTTCACGATCCGACCGATCAAGTACCGAACGCACGGCACCTCCGAAGTTCTACACACGTTCAGCTCGATGACGTCCCTCGAACTCCGATCCAGCCGAGTGTTGAAGGAGAGTTTCGTCAGCACGACGGCGTGGTGACGATGATGATGTTCCACCGACGCAGGGCTTCACCTAAGCTCCGCGATGGTATTATCGAGGTGTAATCTGGTGGAGGGGGGCACCGCACACGGCTAAAATATCTTATATCAAGTGTGTTCTTAGGTGCCCCCTGCCCCCGTATATAAAGGAGCAAGGGGGAGGCCGGCTGCCCTAGGCGCGCCAAGGAGAGAGGGGGAGTCCTCCTCCTAGTAGGAGTAGGACTCCCCTTTCCTAGTCCTACTAGGAAAAAGGGGGGGAAGGAAAGAGAGGGAGAGGGAGAGGGAAAGGGGGCTGCGCCCCCCTCTCCTAGTCCAACTAGGATTCCCCTTGGGAGGGGGAGCGCCACCTCATGGCTGCTGCCCTCTCTCTCCCCTCAAGGCCCACCAAAGCCCAATACTTCCCCTTGGGAGGTTCCGGTAACCCTCCGGCACTCCGGTTTAATCCGAAACTTCTCCGGAACACTTCCGGTGTCCGAATATAGTCGTCCAATATATCAGTCTTTACGTCTCGACCATTTCGAGACTCCTCGTCATGTCCGTGATCACATCCGGGACTCCGAACAACCTTCGGTACATCAAATCATATAAACTCATAATATAACTGTCATCGTAACTTTAAGCGTGCGGACCCTTTGGGTTCGAGAACTATGTAGACATGACCGAGACACCTCTCCGGTCAATAACCAATAGCGGGACCTGGATGCCCATATTGGCTCCCACATATTCTACGAAGATCTTTATCGGTCAGACCGCATAACAACATACGTTGTTCCCTTTGTCATCGGTATGTTACTTGCCCGAGATTCGATCGTCAGTATCTTGATACCTAGTTCAATCTCGTTACCGGCAAGTCTCTTTACTCGTTCCGTAATACATCATCTCGCAACTAACTCATTAGTCACAATGCTTGCAAGGCCTATAGTGATGTGCATTACTGAGTGGGCCCAGAGATACCTCTCCGACAATCGGAGTGACAAATCCTAATCTCGAAATATGCCAACCCAACAAGTACCTTTGGAGACACCTTTAGAGCACCTTTATAATCACCCAGTTACGTTGTGACGTTTGGTAGCACACAAAGTGTTCCTCCGGTAAACGGGAGTTGCATAATCTCATAGTCATAGGAACATGTATAAGTCATGAAGAAAGCAATAGCAACATACTAAACGATCGGGTGCTAAGCTAACGGAATGGGTCAAGTCAATCACGTCATTCTCCTAATGAGGTGATCTCGTTAATCAAATGACAACTCATGTCTATGGCTAGGAAACATAACCATCTTTGATTAACGAGCTAGTCAAGTAGAGGCATACTAGTGACACTCTGTTTGTCTATGTATTCACACATGTATTATGTTTCCTGTTAATACAATTCTAGCATGAATAATAAACATTTATCATGATATAAGGAAATATATAATACTTTATTATTGCCTCTAGGGCATATTTCCTTCATCAACAACGTTCGCCTCAAGATCCCCAAGGTGACAGACGAGGCCATCATCTCCACGTTCTCCGATGGCGTCCGCGACATCAAGATGAAGGAGGAGCTCTCCATCCACGAGGAACTATGCACGGCCCTGGAGATGTTCAACATGGCGACCAAGTGCGCAAGAGCTGAGGAAGGGTGCCTCTCCCTCCTCGAGCTTCCAGCCACTGACACGGAAGACAAGAAGGCCAAGGCCAAAGATGTGAAGCGCAAGGGAGTAGCCGTGCTCGCGGCCGAGCCAGAGACGAAGCGCGGCCGAGACCACCCCGAGTCATCCAAGAGCAGCCGTCCGTTCTGCGCCTTCCACAATGTACACAGCCACAACACCAATGACTGTCAAGAGCTCAGGGCCATCCATGATGGGCGCTTCGGGCGAGGCCCTCAGCGCGGAGACCGCGGCTATGGCCGAGGAGGAGGACGAAGTGGGGACGCTGGGACGACCGCGGCCCCCACCAGGAGTGGCGCGACCGACCTCGTGAGGATCGCTGGTAGGACCAGCCTCACGAGGGCACCTGGAGGGAGCAGCCTCGTGAGGACCGCCCTCAAGGCAACTCCGGCCTCTCTCCGCTGCCGCCGCCACGGAGGAGGAATGACGACCATCATCAGGACGAGGGGGCTGGGGGCTTCCAAGAGCCTCGTGCCATCGCCTGCATCTTGGGTGGTGCTCAATGATGTCTACTACACAACCTTCTTCTTGTAGACGTTGTTGGGCCTCCAAGTGCATAGGTTTGTAGGACAGTAGCAAATTTCCCTCAAGTGGATGACCTAAGGTTTATCAATCCGTGGGAGGCGTAGGATGAAGATGGTCTCTCTCAAGCAACCCTGCAACCAAATAACAAAGAGTCTCTTGTGTCCCCAACACACCCAATACAATGGTAAATTATATTGGTGCACTAGTTCGGCGAAGAGATGGTGATACAAGTGCAGTATGGATGGTAGATATAGGTTTTTGTAATCTGAAAATATAAAAACAGCAAGGTAACTAATGATAAAAGTGAGCACAAACGGTATTGCAATGCGTTGAAACAAGGCCTAGGGTTCATACTTTCACTAGTGCCAGTTCTCTCAACAATAATAACATAATTGGATCATATAACTATCCCTCAACATGTAATAAAGAGTCACTCCAAAGTCACTAATAGCAGAGAACAAACGAAGAGATTATGGTAGGGTACGAAACCACCTCAAAGTTATTCTTTCCAATCAATCTGTTGGGCTATTCCTATAAGTGTCACAAACAGCCCTAGAGTTTGTACTAGAATAACACCTTAAGAGACAAATCAACCAAAACCCTAATGTCACCTAGATACTCCAATGTCACCTCAAGTATCCGTGGGTATGATTATACGATATGCATCACACAATCTCAAATTAATCTATTCAACCAACACATAGAACCTCAAAGAGTGCCCCAAAGTTTCTACCGGAGAATCAAGACGAGAACGTGTGCCAACCCCTATGCATAGGTTCTTGGGCGGAACTCGCAAGTTGATCACCAAAACATACATCAAGTGAATCACGTGATATCCCATTGTCACCACAGATACGCACGGCAAGACATACACCAAGTGTTCTCAAATCATTAAAGACTCAATCCGATAAGATAACTTCAAAGGGAAAACTCAATCCATTACAAGAGAGTAGAGGGGGAGAAGAAACATAAGATCCAACTATAATAGCAAAGCTCACGATACATCAAGATCGTATCACCTCAAGAACACGAGAGAGAGATCAAACACATAGCTACTGGTACATACTCTCAGCCCCGAGGGTGAACTACTCCCTCCTCGTCATGGAGAGCGCCGGGATGATGAAGATGGCCACCGGTGAGGGATCCCCCCTCCGGCAGGGTGCCGGACCAGGGTCCCGATTGGTTTTTCGTGGCTACAGAGGCTTGCGGCGGCGGAACTCCCGATCTATTCTGTTCCCCGATTGTTTTAGGGTATATGGATATATATATATATATATATATAGGCGCAAGAAATACGTCAGGGGAGCCACGAGGGGCCCACGAGGGTGGAGGGCGCACCCAGGGGGTAGGCGCGCCCCCCTGCCTCGTGCCTCCCTTGTTTCTTTCCTGACGTGCACTCCAAGTCTATCGGGTAGCTTTCCTTCCAAAAATAACTTCTCCAGAATGTTTCATTCCGTTTCGACTCCGTTGTATATTCCTTTTCTTCGAAACACTGAAACAAGGGAAAAAACAGGAATTGGCACTGGGCTCTGGGTCAATAGCTTAGTCCCAAAAATAATATAAAAGTGTTTAATAAAGCCCATAAACATCCAAAACAGATAATATAATAGCATGGAACAATCAAAAATTATAGATACGTTGGAGACGTATCAGCATCCCAAGCTTAATTCCTGCTCGTCCTCGAGTAGGTAAATGATAAAAATAGAATTTTTGATGTCGAATGCTACCTAACATATTTATCAATATAATCTTCTTTATTGTGGCAAGAATATTCAGATCCATAAGATTCAAGATAAAAGTTCAATATCGACATAAAAATAATAATACTTCAAGCATACTAACTAAGCAATTATGTCCTCTCAAAATAACATGGCCAAAGAAAGTTCATCCCTACAAAATCATATAGTTTAGTCATGCTCCATTTTCATCACACAAGAATGCACTCATCATGCACAACCCCGATGACAAGCCAAGCAATTGTTTCATACTTTAGTAATCTCAAACCCTTTCAACCTTCATGCAATACATGAGCGCGAGCCATGGACATAGCACTATGGGTGTAATAGAATATGATGATGGGGGTTATGTGGAGAAGACAAAAAAAGGATAAAGTCTCACATCAACGAGGCTAATCAATGAGCTATGGAGATGCCCATCGATTGATGTTAATGCAAGGAGTAGGGATTGCCATGCAACGGATGAACTAGAGCTATAAATATATGAAAGCTCAACAAAAGAAACTAAGTGGGTGTGCATCCAACTTGCTTGCTCACGAAGACCTAGGGCACTTGAGGAGGCCCATTGTTGGAATATACAAGCCAAGTTCTATAATGAAAAATTCCCACTAGTATATGAAAGTGATAAAACAAGAGACTCTCTATCATGAAGATTATGGTGCTACTTTGAAGCATAAGTGTGGTAAAGGACAATAACAATGTCCCTTCTCTCTTTTTCTCTCATTTTTTGGGCCTTCTCTTTTTTTATGGCCTTTCTCTTTTTATTTTTTTATTTTTATTCCTCACTTGGGACAATGCTCTAGAAAATGATGATCATCACACTTCTATTTATTTACAACTCAATGATTACAACTCGATACTAGAACAAAGTATGACTCTATATGAATGCCTCCGGCGGTGTACCGGGATATGCAATGAACCAAGAGTGACATGTATGAAAGAATTATGAATGGTGGCTTTGCCACAAATACTATGTCAACTACATGATCATGCTAAGAAATATGACAATGATGAACGTGTCATGATAAACGGAATGGTGGAAAGTTGCATGGCAATATATCTAGGAATGGCTATGGAAATGCCATAATAGGTAGGTATGGTGGCTGTTTTGAGGAAGATATGAGATTTATGTGGACAGAGCGTATCATATCACGGGGTTTGGATGCACCGGCGATGTTTGCACCAACTCTCACTGTGAGAAAGGGCAATGCACGGTACCGAAGAGGCTAGCAATGATGGAAGGGTGAGAGTGCGTATAATCCATGGACTCAACATTATCATAAAGAACTCACATACTTATTGCAAAAATCTACAAGTCATCAAAAACCAAGCATTACGCGCATGCTCCTAGGGGATAGATTGGTAGGAAAAGACCATCGCTCGTCCCCGACCGCCACTCAAAAAGAAGACAATCAAATAACACCTCATGTTTCAAATTTGTTACACAACGTTTACCATACGTGCATGCTACGGGACTTGCAAACTTCAACACAAGTATTTCTCAAATTCACAACTACTCAACTAGCACAACTTTAATATCACTATCTCCATATCTCAAAACAATCATCAAGTATCAAACTTCTCTTAGTATTCAATGCACTTATATGAAAGTTGTTATTATACCCATCTTGGATGCCCATCATATTAGGACTAGTTTCATAACCCAAGCAAATTACCATGATGTTTAGGACTCTCAAAATAATATAAGTGAAACATGAGAGTTCATCTATTTCTTCAAAATAAAACTACCACCATGCTCTAAAAGATATAAGTGAAGCACTAGAGCAAACAACAAACTACTCCGAAAGATATAAGTGAAGATCAATCAGTAGTCGAATAATTATGCAACTATGTGAAGACTCTCTCTCATTTAAGAATTTTCAGATCTTGGTATTTTATTCAAACAGCAAACAAGCCTAAAGAAAATAAAATGACGCTCCAAGCAAAACACATATTATGTGGTGAATAAAAATATAGCTCCAAGTAAAGTTACCGATGAACGAAGACGAAAGAGGGGATGCCATCCGGGGCATCCCCAAGCTTAGGCTCTTGGTTGTCCTTGAATATTACCTTGGGGTGCCTTGGGCATCCCCAAGCTTAGGCTCTTGCCACTCCTTATTCCATAGTCCATCGAATCTTTACCCAAAACATGAAAACTTCACAACACAAAACTCAACAGAAAACTCATAAGCTCCGTTAGCGAAAGAAAACAAAACACCACTTCAAGGTACTGTAATGAACTCATTCTTTATTTATATTGGTGTTAAACCTACTGTATTCCAACTTCTCTATGGTTGATACTATTTTACTAGCCACAGAGTCATCAAAATAAGCAAACAACACACGAAAAACAGAATCTGTTAAAAACAGAACAGTCTGTAGTAATCTGTAACTAACGCAAACTTCTGGAACTCAAAAAATTCTACCAAAATAGGACGACCTAGATAATTTGATTATAGATCTGCTGCAATTGGAATCAGTATTTTTATCACGTTCTGGTGATTTTAAACAATTGTTTTCGTGAACAGAAAGTTTCTGGAATTTTCAGCAAGATCAAATAACTATTATCCAAGAAGATCCTATAGGTCTTACTTGGCACAAACACTAATTAAAACATAAAAGCACATCTAACCAGAGGCTAGATGATTTATTTATTACTAAACAGGAGCAAAAAGCAAGAACAAAAATTAAATTGGCTTGCCTCCCAACAAGCGCTTACGTTTAACGCCCCTAGCTAGGCATGATGATTTCAATGATGCTCACATAAGAGATAAGAATTGAAACATAAAGAGAGCATCATGAAGAATATGACTAGCACATTTAAGTCTAACCCACTTCCTATGCATAGGGATTTTGTGAGCAAACAACTTATGGGAACAATAATCAACTAGCATAGGAGCGCAAAACAAGCATAACTTTAAAACTTTAAGCACATAGAGAGGAAACTTGATATTATTGCAATTCCTACAAGCATATGTTCCTCCCTCATAATAATTTTCAGTAGCATCATGAATAAATTCAACAATATAACCATCACATAAAGCATTCTTTTCATGATCTACTTGCATAGAAATTTTATTACTCTCCACATAAGCAAATTTATTCTCATCAATAGTAGTGGCAGCAAACAAAACAAAATAACTATCATGTGAGGCATAATCCAATTGAAAACTAAAATCATGATGAAAAGTTTCATGGTTATCTTTATTCTTTATAGCATACGTGTCATCACAATAATCATCATAAATAGGAGGCATGCTTTCATCATAATAAATTTTCTCATCAGAACTTGGGGGACTAAACATATCATCTTCATCAAACATAACATCCCCAAGCTTGTGGCTTTGCATATCATTAGCATCACGGGTATTCAAGGAATTCATACTAACAACATTGCAATCATGCTCATTCACATATTTTATGCCAAGCATTCTATGTAACTTTTCTTCTAGTACTTGAGCACAATTTTCCTTCCCATCATTTTCACGGAAGACATTAAAAAGATGAAGCATATGAGGCAACCTTAATTCCATTTTTTGTAGTTTTCTCTTATAGACTAAACTAGTGATAAAACAAGAAACTAAAAGATTCGATTGCAAGATCTAAAGATATACCTTCAAGCACTCACCTCCCCGGCAACGGCGCTAGAAAAGAGCTTAGTTGACGGGGTGTGAGTGCCGCTTACCTAGCCTCCCCGGCAACGGCGCCAGAAACTGCTTGATGTCTACTACGCAACCTTCTTCTTGTAGACGTTGTTGGGCCTCCAAGTGCAGAGGTTTGTAGGACAGTAGCAAATTTCCCTCAAGTGGATGACCTAAGGTTTATCAATCCGTGGGGGGCGTAGGATGAAGATGGTCTCTCTCAAGCAACCCTGCAACCAAATAACAAGGAGTCTCTTGTGTCCCCAACACACCCAATACAATGGTAAATTGTATAGGTGCACTAGTTCGGCGAAGAGATGGTGATACAAGTGCAATATGGATGGTAGATATAGGTTTTTGTAATCTGAAAATATAAAAACAGCAAGGTAACTAATGATAAAAGTGAGCACAAACGGTATTGCAATGCGTTGAAACAAGGCCTAGGGTTCATACTTTCACTAGTGCAAGTTCTCTCAACAATGAAAACATAATTGGATCATATAACTATCCCTCAACATGTAATAAAGAGTCACTCCAAAGTCACTAATAGCAGAGAACAAACGAAGAGATTATGGTAGGGTACGAAACCACCTCAAAGTTATTCTTTCCAATCAATCTGTTGGGCTATTCCTATAAGTGTCACAAACAGCCCTAGGGTTCGTACTAGAATAACACCTTAAGAGACAAATCAACCAAAACCCTAATGTTACCTAGATACTCCAATGTCACCTCAAGTATCCGTGGGTATGATTATACGATATGCATCACACAATCTCAAATTCATCTATTCAACCAACACATAGAACCTCAAAGAGTGCCCCAAAGTTTCTACCGGAGAATCAAGAAGAGAACATGTGCCAACCCCTATGCATAGGTTCATGGGAGGAACCCGCAAGTTGATCACCAAAACATACATCAAGTGAATCACGTGATATCCCATTGTCACCACAGATACGCACGGCAAGACATACATCAAGTGTTCTCAAATCATTAAAGACTCAATCCGATAAGATAACTTCAAAGGGAAAACTCAATCCATTACAAGAGAGTAGAGGGGGAGAAGAAACATAACATCCAACTATAATAGCAAAGCTCGCGATACATCAAGATCGTATCACCTCAAGAACACGAGAGAGAGAGAGAGGTCAAACACATAGCTACTGGTACATACCCTCAGCCCCGAGGGTGAACTACTCCCTCCTCGTCATGGAGAGCGCCGGGATGATGAAGATGGCCACCGGTGAGGGATCCCCCTCCGGCAGGGTGCCGGAACAGGGTCCCGATTGGTTTTTCGTGGCTATAGTGGCTTGCGGCGGCGGAACTCCCGATCTATTCTGTTCCCCGATCGTTTTAGGGTATATGGATATATAGGCGGAAGAAATATGTCAGGGGAGCCACAAGGGGCCCACGAGGGTGGAGGGCGCGCCCAGGGGGGTGGGCGCGCCCCCCTGCCTCGTGCCTCCCTTGTTTCTTTCCTGACGTGCACTCCAAGTCTATCGGGTAGCTTTCCTTCCAAAAATAACTTCTCCAGAAGGTTTCATTCCATTTCGACTCCGTTTGATATTCCTTTTCTTCGAAACACTGAAACAAGGGAAAAAACAGGAACTGGCACTGGGCTCTCGGTCAATAGGTTAGTCCCAAAAATAATATAAAAGTGTTTAATAAAGCCCATAAACATCCAAAACAGATAATATAATAGCATGGAACAATCAAAAATTATAGATACGTTGGAGATGTATCACTCAAGCCCCAGCCTCTCAGCGTATCTTCAAGCAGTTTGCTCGTGAGGTGAACGCCGCCTTCCCAGGCTCGAAGCCACGCCCCCGCTCAGGTGGTCGAAGTGCGCCATCACCTTCAGCTTGTTAGACCAGCTCAAGTGCGCGGCAACTGCGAACGCCCTCCCGATGCTCTGCTCGCCCGTCATCAGCAACGTTCAAGTCACCAAGACCCCCATCGACGGTGACGCAGGGCTCAACATCATGTCCGTCGAGACGTTCGATACCCTCCAAGTGCCATACCATCAGCTACAGCCTACCAAGCCCTTCTCAGGAGTGACCGACGGCTCCACCATCCTGATAGGGCAGGTCCACCTCCCTATTACCTTCGGCCAGCACAACAACTACCGCACCGAGCTCATCGACTTCAACGTCGCCCACATCCGCCTGCCGTACATCGCCATCCTTGGGTATCCAGCCTTGGCCAAGTCTATGGCAGTGACCGACCACGGCTACAACGTCCTCAAGATGCCAGGGAGCGGCGGCATCATCATGGTCCCCTGTGAAGAAAGAGATGTGGTGTGCTCCCTCGAGCACGCTTACCAAGCTGCAGCGGCCGAAGACCCCGACAACGAAGGCACCCTGTACCCTCCTGAGGCCATCCCCAAGAAGAAGAAGCAGCTACTCCACCCAGGGCCTCAAGAGAGCAGCGTTTCCAGCGGCACCACCTCAGGATTTGCGCCTGCAGCCGGGGCACCTCCCTCCCTAGCATAGGGAGGCGCGCCCGGCGCCCTCCTCAGGCTGGGCTCGGGGGCTCTCTTCTGGAGGGCCTCAGACCTAGCCAACGTCACGAGGGAGGCGCTCGGGCACCATGTGGAGGCGTGCTTCACCGCATGTTTCCTTCAAGAGGGCACAAGGCGTGGAGCACCCAGTCCTCAGGAGTTCATCACCAAGGCGACCCAGGAGCTTCAAGAGGTAAGGACCATACACGGTGACCGCCGCCCACCACCCGACGCAGCCCCCCGTCCTGGCGAGGACGGTGGGCTGCGCGTCTGCGTCGACATTCCAGGGCTCAACAGGGCCGCATCTCAGGGACGTTTCTAGCCCTCACGCGTTGGACGGTGCGAGGGTCCACCTCACAGCTATGTTCGCATGCCATTTGGCCTACCGAACGCGGTTGTCACCTTCCAGCACCACTTGCGAAGCATTCTGGCGGCTTAGGAGGCCAGGCATCACGCTGTCCTGGTGGAGATCGCGACAGTTCTTTAGGAGCCACTGGGCCTACGGAGCCTCCTGAGGCTTAGGACCCTGGCGGCTCGTGAGGAGCAACTTCTTCGGCACGCATCTTCGGCTACTCCAACATCACTCCAGCTACGATATCAGGTGACTCTTTCCAGTTCATTCAGTTGGGGGCGCCCTTCGGGCAGCATTATCCCCAAGTCGCATGGGCCTGTCCCTGCGACGTGTATCCTTTTGCATCTTTAGCTTACTCTGTTGGGAGCGCCTCTCGGGTTGCATCATCCCCAAGCCGCTCGGGTCCGTCCCAGTGGCATGTATCATTCTTACATCTATTTGAGCTAACCTGCCTCATTGCTTGAGTCATTTCATGATTATCACCTGCCTGTCTGGTACTTCGATACCATGAACGTTGCACGCCCTTGCAAGCCCGCCCATGACCACCTCATGATTAAGGACTGGCACGGCGTCTGTGCACGGGTCCATCCCTACAGCGTCGCCAAATCCAAGAGGCTAAGCTCTGGCTCGCGGGCCTGCTCCCATGTACGTCACCTCCCATGGCCCTCAGTGCCTTGTTCTTGCATGAGCTAATCGCGGACGGACAGGCCAGGGCGTGCGACCCGGTGCCTCGCCACCACAGGAGCCGCACGCTGGTCGTCTTTCTTCAGGATTCTTCCATGAGAAGACTAGGCACGGCGTCTGTGCTCTGGTCCATCCCGGTAGCGTCGATAAATCCAACAACTGAGCTCTATCTGGCGGGTCGGCCCCGTTCATGTCACCTCCTGGGGTCGTTGGTGTCTGGCCTTCTCATGTGATCACCTCAGGAGATTCGTCCGGCGCAGGTTGCCTAACCATCTCGCAGGGCCACCGCAGCCATCAAGAATCAAGACCAGGTGCAACCCGCCTTGAGGTAGGGCGTGAGTCCCGCGCTGGCTCACGAGTGCCCAGACAACCTCGTCTAGCCCTGTCGTGCAAGCCTCGGGGGCTCCAGTCAGAGGGAGCCCTCACCCACGCACCAGTGGAAGCACCATGCTCCGTGCTGGCAGTCGAGGAGCGGCTATGCCCGTGCAAGTGCGGAAGCGCTACGCTCCGCGCTGGTGATAAACAACTGAGGGCAGCCCCATGGCCATACCAACCTCAGGGAGCCTCCGGGCTCAGTGTCCAGCCTCGTCGCAACACCTCCCCTGGGAGAGTCGCGTGAGGGGGCTGGGCACGGGGGCTGCGCTCGGGTCACGCCCGAGCGTACGCCACCCTGCCAGGTCACTCGGACCTGGTCGTCGCGTGTCCCTCCCGAGTGGAGCCTCGGCGAAGGAAAAGGTATGAGGGCCGTTTGAACGTCAAGGGGGACTCCTGAGCATCACGACTCAGGAGGCTAACTGGCCACATAGCCCCTCACTCCTTGGTCCTTCCTGGTGATCCGGACGGCCCCAATGGCGGCTGAGGTATGCATGGGGTCGGGCCCTGCCGACGTAGAACACTAAGGCCAACTTTCGCATCTCCTCCCCGTAAGCCGTTTGCGCGTCAAGGGGGACTCCTGAGAATCGCGACTCAGGAGCCTAACTGGCCACGTAGCCCCTCACCCCTTGGTCTCGTCCTAGTGATCCGGACAGCCCAACGGCAGCTGAGGTATGCGCGGGTCAGGCCCCACCGACGTAGAACATCAAGCAAATGGAAAGGAAATCGCGGAATATTAACCAAATATTACAAAACATATTGTTCCCCAAATACCAAACAAAGTTTTAATGCCTCCACAAGGCACGTTGCATACTGCAAGAAAGTTCGCACGAAAGTAAAAATAGGAGGGAGCGTCACCAGCAAGCCTCCTCTTCAGCCCCGAGCAGTGTCGCCAGGGAGTGCCTCCCCGTCGGCAGCATCACCCCTGCCCGTGTCATCAACAGCGATCGCGGGAGCGGCAACACTGTCAGCCGGAGGTGCAGGATCGACGGCGTGGAACTTCTTCAACAGGGCCTCCACCTGGCCGCAGCCGCGCAACGCTCTTCCTCCACGGGCTCGAGCAGCTCGCGAAGGTCGGCGTCGGGGTCGCGAAGATGGAGGTGGCTGAAGACGCGCGTCAGAGCTGAGGAAGAAAGCGCGCGGGCTTCCCCCTCCACCATGGGGCCGATCCCGTCGATGACACCCTCGAGCGCCGCGACAAGATGAGGGAGCAGCTGGGCGGGGCCCTCGTCATCAGTCGCCAGCGGCTTCTCCAAGCCCTTCTCGTAGAGCTCCTGCACTGCCTTGCGGGACCTCTGCTCAAGAGACTTGAAGGCCGCGCGATCCTCAGCCAGAACCTTTGCCTTGGCTTCCAGCTGAGTCTTCTCCGCCTCCACCTTCTTCTCCAGCTTCTCCAGACGGCTGCGTTCTACGCCTTGCGCCCTCGCTGACTGCTCCAGCTCGGCGTCACGACCGGTGACCGCGTCTTCTCAGGCCTTCATCTTCTCCTCCTCTGCCTTGCGATCGCGAGCCTCGGCCGCGCGCTCATTACACATGGTCTCCAGCTCGGCCTCCATCAGTCGGCAGCGTTCCCTGGCGGCTTCGGCATCCTTGTCTGCCGCGTCACGAGCAGCAGCGGCCAGGCCGGTGGCCCGCTCCCCTTCGTTGGAAGCTACCACGGCCTGTCTCCACGTGGCTCTAACGGACGCGTCGGAACACAGCCACCCTGAAATCAGCTCCAGGCGCCCTGACGCCGGGCAGCGGTCAGGGCCTTGGAGGTCGTCCGGAGCTGGGTTAGCATGGAGAGCCTCCCCCCGGACATCAGGCGCAGCGGAAGGATCATGGGCCAGTGGCATGATGGGAGGAGGAGGAGGCAGCGTCATCGCCGTGACCTGCGCGCTAGCGGCGGCAGAAAAAGAAACTGGGGGCTCCTGAAACTTTGAAAAATCGACAGGCGAGCTAGGGGTAAGCGCCTCCGGAGCCGACTTGGTGGTGGAGGTCGCCTTCTCCTAAGGCCGTTCCACCAGGCCTCGCGAGGAAGACCGAGCTGCAGAAGCATGGGTGCCGTCGCCACCCTTCCGCGCCGGAGGAGGTGTGGCCGCGGCAGGCTGCTAGGTCATAGAAGGCGTAGGCGCTCCCTCTTTCTTCTTCTTCGCCGCCGATGTTGGCCTGGCGGAAAAAGGAAGGGCGTCAGGGGCAGCAGCAAGAGAAAGGACGAAATTAAGGGCAAAGCACTTACTCGTCCATGGCGGCGTAGTCCCTCGGCCTCTTCTGGAGCGTGAAGCCCGAAGGCTTCGCAGCCTGGGGCGTGGGCGCACGGATCTCAGGAGCAGACGAGATGGCAGCAGTTGGGCCTGTAGCGACACCAGCCGACGTCAGGGCAGGAGCATCGCCTCGGGAGATCAGCGCCGACCTGCTCTTCGTCGGGACCCCAGTCGGCGGCTTCTTCGAGGGGGTAACCCGGGACCTCGTGGTGACCCCAACGGGGGGCAGGACCTCCCTCACCGAATGGTCGTCAGCATCGTCGTCGTTGGGCAAGGTGCGAAGGATATCGGCCTTGCGCGGAGGGGAAGTCTCCCCTGCCCCTCCCGGGTCACCTCCGAGTCCCACTCCTCCTCCTCGTCGGAGTCACCGGAGGACACCATCACCGGAGCCGTCGCCACCGGGACCTCGGAAGGCATTGGCGACACGAGCCCACGCCCATCGAAGATAGGCATGGCGGCGGCTACCTTCACCCATCCGGGCGGCGATACAAGGGAAAATGGGTGTCTGACGGATACCCCTGATCATCCCCGACCAAGAGGCGAAGAGCCGCGCCCAGCTCCTCGACCGTCAAGGCACCTGGGCGCAGGCGGAGGTCGTCCTCCTCGTCCCCAAGCTTCCAAAAGGGGCGCGAGCGCGCCAGGAGTGGAGCTACACGTTGTGCCAGGAATTCCTTGACGATCATGGCCCCCGTCAGCTTCGCCGCCTTCGGGTCGTCAGGCTTCAGGTCAACAGTCATCTTCTCTAACACCTGCTGCACCCGGGGGTCGGTGAGCCTCACGTGGAGCCACCCGTCATGAGGCGAGGGAATCTCCGTCGGCAGCGCCAGCCGAGGGTGGGAGCACTTGGCGTCCATAAGGACCCATTTGCTCCGGAAGCCCTCGGCCTTCTTCCTGGCCTTCGAGATCGCATTGGACCCGTTGGCCGTGATGAAGTTGGCACACCCCGAGCAATGGTCGTCCTTGTTCCAGAGGTAGAAGAAGTGGCAAAGCAGCGCCACGGACGGCATCACCCCCACGAATGCCTCGCAATAGAAGGAGAAGATCAACAGGAGGAGGATAGAGTTGGGATGGAGATGAAGGGCATGCAGCTTTTTGTGGCTAAGGACGGCATGGAAGAAATCGGAGACGGGGGGCACCAGCCCTGCGACGACACTACTCATAAAGAAGGGGTAGAAGGTGCTGCCTGAGGCCTCCGGCTTGGCGGAGCCTGCCCGGAGCGCGGTCTTCCCTTTCTCGTTGCTGCTCTCCGCCGTCATCAGGAGTGTGGCGGCAAGGTTCTTCTCCAAAACACTAGGCGCGCTCAAAGCTGGCTCATAGCAGGAGAGCAGGGGAGCAGCCTTTGACTTGCTGGACGCCATCGGCTGCTCGAAGGGGGATGGATGCGGATCTGAAGTCTTTGGGAGCAAAGAGCAGGGAAGGGGATCTGGAGCAAGGAGTAGGAAAGGGGATCTGGAGCAAGACGAAGGGAGGCAATGAAGGCTCCGCGGCGCGCGCTAGCCTTTTGTCAGTCGGACAGTTGCCGAGGCAGCGTGGGGAAGCGGAGACGCCCACGTCCTGTCAATCACCACGCCTCAATCAAGGCCGCAGGCGGTTGGGTCCCGCGGTGCTCCGCACTTGCCCTTTGGCTTCGCCTGGAAACCAAGTCCAAGCGCGCCTTGGGCCCCGGGGCTACTGTCGGCGTCCTGGGAACGGGGGTACCCAGACTTGCTTGCCTGCGGCCCAGGGCGTGGCTCAGCCAGCGGCCTTGTACGACCCATCGTCATCAGCAACCACTCAAGACCCTCGCGAGGGGCTAAGACTCACGAGGCAGACAACACCAAGACCTCCTCAGGGGCGGCCTCGCTAGGCTAGCTCCCGAGGAGCGGAGATATCTATGCAAGGGGCACCTCGCGCGGTTCGCGTGACGTGAGCCATGACGACCGAAGCCAGGCGGGCGCCAGCGGGCGCAGAGTGCCAGTTTCCTCTTTAGTGCTAAAGAGGCACGTGCAGGCGAGGAGTCCCGAGGCATCAGGCAAAGGTTTCCATATCGGTGCAACGAGACCAAGACCAGCAGGACGGTAGGACGGAGGTCATCACGGAGCCCACAGCAGCGTCACCACAAGAGCCTTTGGCAGGCGAAGACCACCTTTTGTCAGGATAACTTGTACTAGTATCTCCCTTCAAAGTTGGCCGTTGTGGGATCCCTTCCCGCCTAACATTTGGGAAGAGGACCAGGGCCTCTATAAATAGGACTAGCCACCACCCTAGCAAGGGGAGAGATGATTCAGACCATCCTCGCACACACAAGCTCTCCGAGCTCAAGAACACCTCTCCTCAGGAGGCTATTCATCCCTTGTACTTGTTCATCCTCAGCCTACAAGGCAATCCGCCACACCACACTGGAGTAGGGTATTACACGACAACGGTGGCCTGGACCAGTATAAACTCTCGTGTCTCTTGTTCCTTGGGTTCGGCGAGCTAGGCCTTGAGATCGTTGCGAGAGCGAACTAGGGAGAGAGAGATCTTCGTGTGCACCCCAGAGTTTGAACCTCAAGGGTTTGCTGGAACCCGTAATCCGACAGTTTTTGACACTTATAGGAATAGCCCAATAGATCGATCAGAAAAATAAATTTGAGGTGGTTTCATACCCTAAAATAATATTTTCATTTATTCTCCGCTATTAGTGACTTTGGAGTGACTCTTTGTTGCACGTTGAGGGATTGTCATATGATCTAATTATGTTATCACTGTTGAGAGAACTTGCACTAGTGAAAGTATGAACCCTAGGCCTTGTTTCCAAGCATTGCAATGTCGTTTGTGCTCACTTCTGTTACTAGTTGCCTTGCTGTTTTTATATTTTCAGATTACAAAAACCTATATCTACCATCCATATTACACTTGTATCACCATCTCTTCACGAAACTAGTGCACCTATACAATATACCATTGTATTTGGGTGTATTGGGGACACAAGAGACTCTTTGTTATTTGGTTGCAGGGTTGTTTGAAAGAGACCATCTTCATCCTACACCTGCCACGGATTGATAAACCTTAGGTCATCCACTTGAGGGAAATTTCCTATTGTCCTACAAAACTCTGCGCTTGGAGGCCCAACACGAGTCTACAAGGAGAAGATTGCGTAGTAGACATCATTGCCACCATACAGGGTTAGGTTCTCTCATCCCAGAATAACCAATTATAATTGTGTTCTCGGTTGCAATGTTGAACTGAACCATGTAGTGTACTAACCATCTGAACTTCTTGTGTAGTTCCACTAAATTTAAGCACCATTATTTGCAGAAATAAGCAGACCACAATGACTCTTGTCCGCGCACCTGTCCCAAAAACCTCCGTGCAGCCGTTCCAGCTAGTCCTCGGTCCATTGATGCACTAGGAGAAAGTGCATTCCCTACTAGGATGCAGTTGTTTTCGCTCGTACCTGCACTGCAATCAGGAAGTAAAACGTATGAATCATCTTCTTTTAGATTGCGTTGGTCATTCTACCTAGTTACTACCAATGTAGGAATACCTGGAAGACGGGTGGTTAGACGACGACAGCTAGGAATAGCCATCTCATTTTATGCGGTTCTACTAAAACTAAGGTGTGTACTTTTGATTGCACAGATAGAAACGACATGGAGACAGACATCCCTGTTTGCGCAAATATGAAATATGGTTATTTATACAGTGACGGTTATTTGCAGTGGCATATGATTAATAGCAGCATCTATTGTGTTATAATTGGCACAACATTGACAGTATGAAAGTGCCCTTAAGTAAGTAGCATCACATCACATCAACACTGCCACTAGATTAACATGCAGAACAATAGCATTAGTATTACTGTCATGAGAGTAGCACATGGTCAGTAAATGTGCAATCAAATTTGTGCCGTTCCACTGGAATAAAGGAATGTTAGCGGTGTGAGATTTAAGTGTAACTGCAAAAATACAAATCATGGGAAATAAAGCAAGACGGAAGCACTTCACAAAATGGTGGTGGCATTGCTTCAATTTATCGACGGCACCAGACCATTACTTAATAGTGACATTAGGTGGCATTGCTTCAATTTATCGACGGCACCAGACCATTACTTAATAGTGACATTAGGTGGCATTGCTTAATGCTTCATGTGATTTTACATTAACGGTAGCGATATGGGCGTAGGGACAGCAGGGGCATAAATTGGTGAGGCAGATGTGGTTGCTGAGAGCGGCAAACACTCAGGCAACATGTCTGCCTTTGTCCCATTTTTTATCTCCTCGGCGGCATTTTCCTATGTGAGCACAGGAAATCTAGACCTGCTCGTTCTCATTTGCATTGTCCCCCAACACCCCTCACTTTCTTTCCTTTTTTTGACCAAGAGACAGGTCCACTTCCCCCCACCCTTCGCCATCCACCACGCTTTCTTCGCCTTTTCAGCCAAGAGACCGGTTGGGTAGCCAATATCTACTACTTTCCCCTGTTTCCTCTTAGAACCAAGTCCTAGATTCATGCTACAGCTTTCCCACTTTCTTCCCTTTTTGAACCAACTCTTAGATTCGACTGTATGAACTAGCTTTACCTCTAATAATAGTAAAAGTCTAGGTGGCTTTGGAACAGCCGACGGAAGTAGAAAACGATCTACACGCAGTCACGCAGGGAGCTGGGGCAGTAGATCAAGGCAGGTTTCGAAGGAATATATACCTGAGGGTCATCGGCATGTTGCAAAGACGGCGTCGGGAGGCCACATCTTGGCCACAATATCGTAGGGAGGAAGAAGGGGTCGGAGGCCCTCCCGAGCCACCGCTGTCTCAGAGAGAACGACACGGCCGCCGATAAGGACACGCGGGCAGCTGTTGGTCTCCTCCCTCGCCGCCAACGATCGCGTGAACGATGCACCTATACCCCTGCCCCCGTTGAGGTGGTCCGGACGGATTTGTGACCAGCCATGAGCAGAGAGAGAGTGTGGCCACCTATGTCTTGCTTAGATCTAGAGAGCATGAGAGAGTGAAAGAGAGGAACCCTAGTAAAGCAAGCACTGAGGCTCCTGCTTATATATATAGTGAAGTGATTTTGTTGTACCAGCCGTAATTAAATTGAAGATGTGCGAACCACTATTTTTATTTAAAGTTCAAGTAAAAAATAAAACTCGATCAATAACGTGCCACAGTGTCCAGGACGCACAATACTGTATCATTCACGTGCGGTCCCCGGCCCTCCATCAAGTTGAAAACTAGACTAGTCAAAATGTCAATTGGGATGCCTCTTTGTAAACAAATGCGCTCCTAGCTTAAAAAAATGTGTTCCTACGTGTACCCGTGAGTGGGTGTGAGAGAACTAGTGCATGCGTGCACCGCTTCTCTTCGTGAGAGTACAATATACTACGCCCAAAGAATGTTCACCACAAGAGTAATAGTATAAGTGCGTGACGTGCGAGTTAAAATAAAAGGTGTGCGACATCTTTTATTTTTTAGAAGTTCTCAGGGTAGGGTGTGAATAGCACATATGTGTGTGACGTCTGCCTACAGATAGATGGTGGGTGCGAGAGGACTCGGGAGAGTCATGACTCGTGAGGGTGCGTGTGTGCGTGAGAGAGAGGGGGCACGTATCAATGCAATGCATGTGTTCGTAAATCATATCTGACAAACGTTCGCCAAAAGCCGTTTCCTGATGAATGCCGTAAGAACCGTTAGATCGGCATCCGACAGTGTCAGTTTTGCCATGTCATTTAAAAGAATAGCCACTCCTCCGACACACAAATCTTCCACGGGAGTGTTAGCAACTGTCGTATGCTCCTCCCTCCGTTCCAAAATGTAGTGCATATAGCTTTATTGAAAATTCAAACCTCGCAAACTTTTACCGAGTTTTCGTATACCAAAATGCACATATAGAATACCCAGTATATATTATTTCATTCATCTTCGAGAGGTAACTATAAAGATGGGGGAGGAGTGTACAAAGAAAGACCGTCGTATGGCCTGTAGCAATTTGAACCATCCTCTGGTGTGGAGGAATATCATAGGAACTCTATATGATATGATTTTTTCCTTTAGAGCCAATTGGTTCATAGGAATAGATACATATACTCCACATTTCAAAGGAAAATAAACATGATATCATTTTTATAGCTTTAGAGCCACTTGGTTCATATGAATGGATTCCTATACTCCCACAATTTCAAAGGAAAATAAACATTAGCGTATATTCAATAGAAAAGTTCCTATGATGTGAACCAAATGACATCTCTTTTCTAATCCCTCCTCATAGGAATTGAGATACATGTCATCTCTAGATTCAATAGAAAAGTTCCTATGATGTGAACCAAATGACATCTCTTTTCCAATCCCTACTCATAGGAATTGAAAGACATGCCATCTCTTTCCCTACAACTTCCATGTATACATCTTCTCTATTCCTAAATAGCTAGTACAACACACTAGTAGCTTTTTTCCTGGACATGCAACTATAGCACAAGAACACGTCATGCATGCAAGTCATAAATCACATTGTTTTTGTACTATATGCATGCAAGCACCACATCATCAATTCGTGCATGTTACTCATAAGTTATTTCTTGCATTAGATTTTGTATTGACAATGTATATGTTGCTCACGTGCACACATATGTGGTTCACATTCACATTTTTGTTAGAAATGTCATTCTTTTAACTGCAATTCATTTTTTCTCTTTGTATTACATTTTCATTTTAAGCATACATTCACTTCTCATTAGTTATAGATGTTTTTGGAGGAACTTTTATTGCATTATTTTGAGTAGAAAATTTCAGGCGGCCGGGGGTATACCAAAATGCGGGGCCCATGCGTCATTGCATTTCGGTCGAACCTACATCCACAATTTTTTGTGTACTACCTATATCTCCACTAGTCCCCGAACCCAAAATGCTGCCTCGTTCCCATAAAACCAAGCGGCCCACCCGTGTTAAGGTGTCGACTCGAACTCAATCCCTCGCCCATTTACTACGTCGTGGCCCCGCACGCCGTAGTACTCCTACAAACCCTACCAGCCACACGCATCATCGGTTTTCTTCAAGAGGGCGAGGGAGAAGCGGATTTGTAGTGGAGGCTCCTACCCTAGGGTGCCCTAGGTAGCTGTCGCACGCATCATTGGTTTTCTCTTTTCTTTATGCTCTTGCGCCCTAGAGTGAAATGATGGTTGCTTCGTACGTCCAGCTTAATGCGGGAAAGGTGGGGCTTTGTGATTTAACCCCTCATCGCTCATTTACTACTACTGCGGCGCTATGACCGGGGTGCCTCCAAGTCCAACCGCTGCTCCAAACTGTAATTTGGTGCATCTCACATGGAACAAGACGGTGGATGAGCCACATGTCAGCCAAAGGGGTCCTGTTAAGTGTGTCGCCATTTCGTGTGCGGACTGACCCTGCTTGAGTTGCTATGCCAACACGACATGAGCAACCTACCACTTAGTTTTGCTCCTTGGTGAATCCCGACTATATTGATCTAAAAAGATACTACTCCCTCCGTCTCAGTTTATAGGGCGTGCACGTAGTTCTAGGTCATCCATTTGACTAACTAAATATGAGTTACCATGTCACAAAAAGTATATCATTGGATTCTTAAGCGAATGTAGTTTCTAAACATATATTATTCATCACATATATAGCTATTTAAATTCTCAACCTAGAACGATGTGCATGCCATGTAAACCGAGATGGAGGAAGTAGTAAAAATGAGGTGATTTTACCGAGCGGTGGGCAGGGGAGCATGGCCTATCATGCGGTCCCACGTGTCATGATGTACCAAGGCGATGCGCGTCCCTCTTGAGGCAGAACAATGGCAGAAGCAATACGTGGTTTTCTTGAAGGAGATGATGGAGAAGTGGATTCAGCGAAGTGTGAAATAATGGTTGCTTTGTCCATCTAGGAAGGTGCGGCATTGTGATTTGACATCTCATTGCTCATTACTACTACTAGGGCGTTAAGACTGGGGTGCATCCCCCTGCTATTCTGCACTATTATTTGGTGCATGACACGTCAACCCAGTTGCTATATGTCCCACATGTCGGTGATAGGAAGTACAGAATTCATGAAAGCGGCGTCTCCACTATTTTTGTACGACGGAGGAGTACAAGACACGGCTTGGTTTTTGCTGCTTCGCGCGATCCATCGATACAAACCCGGACTAAAAAAGGCGAGGGCGGGTATTTTCCCGCGCGGCAGGTAGGGGAGTTTGGCATAGTCTGTTCGAGGCAACAAGGCAGGAAGGGAAACAAGAAAATAAAGGTTGAGCGACTTAGTTTTGGGAAAATCTGATTTTACGGAGTACGTACCCACTATGGAGGTAGTACTACTTACTACTCCCTCCTTTCCGGTTTATAGGGCTCATCTAAAAAAATGTTTTTTCCGTTTTATAAGTCTCAATTCTACTAGTAGTACCATCACATGTTTGGATTTCGAGGTGCATTAAATCACCCGACGCAAGCAGTATCAAGAGAAAACTCACCAATGCATGTAGAAGTTCATGAAAATTTAGTGGTCATGCATGCATTCATTGTAACTAATGCATCGGCAAACATAACTTCTTGAGAAAAATGAGCGTACTAATTACTTGTGCAAACTACAAAATTAATTCCACAACTCACCGTCTACCTTGGTTGGAGAGATTTTGAAAATGAGCCATAAACCGGAAAGGAGGCAGTAGTAACATAGCCTAGGGTAGCTTGTTGCACCACGGACTCCAAGGAAATTGTTGTAGTACTACTCCTATGTACCACTGTACTACTCCTACTACTAAAAGACATATATTTCAAACAATATGATAATCTCTCTAACCAAGTTAGGGACGAGGAGTAACGGAGGGAGTAGTAAAATTTTCTCCTCGTCCTGCGAGCCACCGCGCGCGTGGGCGAGGGAGCGGGCGTAGGCGTAGTAAGCAAGCTTCTCCTCGTCCTACGACTCTGCGAGCCACCGCGCCCGTGGGCGGGGGATACAGCATACTAAGCAAGCTTCTCCTCGTTTTGTGAGTTGATGGGACACATCAAAAGTAATACGTACAGAGCATCTCTAGTGTATAGAGCCTTGCCTCTAAGGTAGGCCCCACATGGTTTGCCTCTTATCAAATGAAAAAACCACATTGTATAGAGACTCTAACCAGCCTCTAAGGTGGGCCCTAGCAGAAATTTAAAAAGTATTGATTAGCAACACATTTGTCCAATCAGTACTATTTCTCTTGTACTCCTACTTTCTTATGCTTCCTATGGCTGACAATTGGGACCAGATGGATTGTTACATTGTTAGAGGCAGCCTCTAAGGTTAGACGTGATGCTAGCCAATTTTTTGTTAGAGGCAGTTCATGCAATGTATAGAGGCCTGCCTCTAAGAGCAGAGAGGGCTTAGAGGAAACAAAAATCATACATTGTGGATGCCCTAAGTGCCTACTTTCCAGTCTATATGACTCAATTTAAAATCCACAATGCATCCATAATAGATGATGAGTGGTAGAATAAGTTTGTTACTTCCATAGTTCGCAAAAGTACCGAGCATGTGAGATGGTGAACGGAGGGAGTATGATACCATTAGTACTACAGTTCTTTTGGAAGGTTTGTAGTAGTCCTTCCCATTCACATGTTCACATTTCAAGCTTCAATAAAAACATTGCACGCAAGGATTGAGAGAAATCTCAGCAATGCATGTACTCCATCAATCCATATAGGGTATAAAATGTGTTTTGGAGGCTAACTTTGACCACATGTTAGAGCAATAATATGACATCCAACTTACACAAATCTTACCATCAAATCCGTACGTGGTCATTATACTGCTAACACATGCATGCGTCGTTCCTCTACTATACGGAATCCTGGATATCTTGCCTTGGTTCCGACTCTAAACCGTAGTACGTAGATACAGTAGTAAACACTCACTATCTAGTAGGAGTAGTACTAGTAGTACTCTACACTACTACTACTATGAGGCCATCCAACTGTGTCCCGACAGAAGACCGCGGACACCGATTATTCGTTCATATTTAAATTTGTTTCACATAGCAAAATATCCATGAAAACAACACATGGCAAAATTTCACGGTGAACGAGGGATTTGAATGTGCTGGGAGGGGTGGGACTGGGAGGGGATGTTTGGATCTTGCCCGGGGTAGCCAAAATATTGGCGACCCTTTTGTCCACCCGTGCCTTTGCCACCGATGAACGAGGAAGAGATCGGGTGCTCATGCATCCTCCAGCGCGCGTGTTGGAGACGAGCTCGCACGAGCTGTGCTTTTTTTGTCCCACCACACCACGCCGCCCGAGCTGGCCGCAGACCGACCGACAACCCGCAAATTACGCCATCCAAACATAGCCACACACATTCTGATAGCAACTCAACCAACCGGATGAAATTAATGCAAACACGGCAATATTTCATATAAACAATGACGAAATTCATATAAAATACCGGATTTTCATACAAACATGACAGATTTCATTATATTCCAATCAACTAAGCGGTGCTAGTCCTGAACAACACATGTATAATAATACCTAGCCTAAATGGTCGCCCGCCGACCATTTCTCTTCCTCATGTCCGGCAACACGATCACCGGACTGCCGGGAGCCCCGGAGGTATATGCTTCAGCGCAAAGGACGGCTCACTTCCCCACCGCTCAACTGACATCGTTGGTTGATGCCCAAGATGGAGTCTGAAGGGGGCTTCTCTGCTTCCGTGGAGCCCATGCGGGGTCGACGAAGGTCCTCACAACAAAAGGATCCGGCAATACACCTTCTGTGTACGCCGGCATCGCCTCCGCGGTGGCCTTCATGGGACCCAAGCGGTGGCGGCCTCCCATGTTCTACTTCTCCTCGATGATGGCAGCGGATGCGGAGGCGCTGGCCACCGACTCGTCGCTCTTCGCGCACCCGGCTTCTGTCTCTGCTTGAATGGCATGGCCACAGGCATGGGAGTCTCGACCATAGAAACGAGAGACGCGGTCGCAGACACGGGAGGCGCAGTACGAGGCGGCGGCTTGGACGGCAGCGACGACGACCATGCTCCCCGCTGTGCCGGCATGGAGCAGCTTGCCGCTCCTCGTTAAGCTGGCTTGGAGTGGCGAGTTGCTGAACCGCACGCTGGCTTAGGGCGGTAACTGGCTTCGTCAGGCGAGGGGAGGGAGGTGGATCATCGAGCTGCATAGCTCGTATCCGGCGGGCTCGGCGGGCCACCCAGACGACTTGGATGCCGGATAACTACTCTTCGTAAGCCATTGTAAGAGTGGACAAAATGGTGAAGGAGGAGATAGGGGAGCAGCGGAGGTGTGCGATTCTTGGCCGATTCTGGCTTTGTTTAAATAGGAGATTAAATAGACGGCGGACGAGAGGAGCTCGGTCGGTGTTGCGTATAATGCCGGCCCGGTCATGAACGAACGTGTGTCCAGAGTGGGTTTCTCGGCTTCCACACGGGTTCCATGGAGGCGTTTGAATGCGGCAAGGAGGCGTGTTCAGTCGGGCGTGCAGCGAGGGGCGCCCTCAACTCTGACGTACGACACCGCGCCGTTCTTCCACTAACGTGTGGGCTCGTTGGGTACCTGGCCTGCATGTTAGTGACCCAACGCAGGCAGCGCACGATAGAGGAGCTTTTGGTGGGCCAAGGTGGTCAGAAGTGGGCATTTCATAAACCGATGATTGTTCATTGAGTGTGACGTCATCTATTTCATGTAGATAAGCCTACTATATAATGTAAGAGAATTTTAAAATTTTCATATATACGTTGATAGCCTGTTCCATACATTGTGATTCATAAAGACCGCTGCAAACATCAATGTTCTGCTCATCACAGATAAGATTGATTAATACCCGTAACAATCCATGTCCTTAACAAAGGGTGTAGGCACGTATAGGTTCAGCGTGTGTCTTGCGTCGTGTGTTGTGTGCATGCAGGCGTGCGTTCATGTGTATGTTTCAGTGTTGCATGCATGTGTGCATGCATGCGTGTGTTCGTGAGTGCATGTGTACGTGTGAGTGTTGCGTGCGTGTGTTCATGTGAGTGTTGCATGCGTGCATGTGTACGTGCGGGTGAGGCTACACGTCAGTCGACTAACTTTTTCATCTCTCGTCAGTCGATTTTCCGACTGTTGGATACGAAATCAAGGGCCCGCAGTTCATCTTCAACCTCCCGCACCGCCTCGTCGCCCCGCCCGCCCCGAAACCACTCCCCACCGCCGGTCCGCCTCTGCCTCGTCCATCCCTCTAGCCCCCCTGCGCCGAGTTTTTTCTCCGGCGATCCCCACGCCACCGCCCCCTTCCCACCGCGCCCCCACCGCCGGCGCCCACCGCCTCACCCTGAACCCTAAGATAGATAGTAGGGTACCTCTCCGGCGAGCCCCCCTCCGCACTGCGGCTGGTTCTTCCTTAACTCTGGCGAGCCCCCCCATCCCCTGAAAATCGACTGACCCAAAAGTCGATTCAATCGTCTGAAGTGTAGCTAAATCGGTACGTGTGAGTATTGCATGCATCCATGCGGGCATTGCGGGCGTGTTTGGGCGCATGTGTGATGAGTTTGTATTCACCACAGTGGCTCATGCGTGCATGCAATTAAAACGGCCAGCTCAGCATATCATCACAAGGCGATGCTTGTCCGCTGTGGTTAGGGGGCGCGGGCTACCAACCAGAGGTCTCACAACTTCGAATCCCCACCGACCACTAATTTACTACCATTTCTGTCTATCATATACGCGCTGACGGGTGAGCCCTATGGTAATGTGCGCTGCTGAATGTGGACCGTTTGACTGGTCAACTGATCGTGTCATCAACAAATTACAGAGTTGTATGGTGAGCCAGTGACCGTATGATCACCACAAAATATATTTTATTAACACAATACAGACTCAAACTACCATTTCTTTCTTTCATATACGCGCTGACAGGTGGGCACCACGGTTACGCGCACTGATGGTGCAACACTAGTTGCGCCACGTGGAATGCTTGACTGGTCAAGTGATCGTGTCATCAACAAAATACAGAGTTGTACGGGTGAGCCAGTGACCGTATAATCACGACATGTATTTTTTTTAACACGGTATAGACGCAAGCGCTCATATATACACGCAAACACTCACCGCTGTAAGCGCACACACACAGACCCTACCCCTATGAGCACCTCCGAGAGAGTTAGCCAGCATATGATCTTGAGATTTTATGAAGTCACCATAGGTGCCTCATAGTCGAGAGGAACGTCTCCTCCCACTGAACGCACATCACCGGAAAATACTGAAATTAATCCAGGATAAATGCGAGCACCAGGACTTTAACCCTGGTGGACTGGGGAAACCATTGTACTCCTAACCATCCAACCATAGGTTGGTTAGCACCACAAAATGTATATGGTGACCGTGATGAGCTTATTCTGAAGTCGAGTGACCATATGGTGCTTTCGCTTCAAATACGATGACCATAAGTGTCGCCAACAAAATATGGAGCACGCATCAAATACAATGTCTGTTAGTGTCATCAACAAAATACGGAGACGTATCGTGAGCTAGATACCGTATGATCACCACAAGAATGTATACGGTGACCGTAATGAGCATATTCTGAAGTCCAGTGACCGTATAGTGCTTTCGCTTGAAATACAGTAACCGTCACGCGTGAATGTGTCAGGGGCATGCATACTTTTAGAGGGTCGAGAGATAGTTTGTGTGCATACGTGAAAGTGGTGTAGAAAGAGGGGGTGTCCGGTGGAGACAAGGAGAGATATGCCCTCCGTTTCTCTTTCCCATGACTAATATTTTAGGAGAAAATATAAACATTCACAATGCAGAGCAAATATTTTTGGATGCACCATGCAATTAACTTTCATGTATAACATTGTACTATTGTATATGCTTATTTTCTTAGTGGCCGATTGCGTGTGGGGTGTGGTGGGCACATCATTTCTAGTTGTGGTGGGTCAACGTGAGGACGCATGGGTCGGTTCCATCCTGCGCCACATAGGTTGGACCGAGACGCATTATACGAAGACCCATGTGGAGGACTCGGCGTACAAGACGAAGCTACCAGAGTCGTGGAGGACTCTATCCCCATTGATGATAAGCCAACCATATATGATTTGTAACCCTAGGCCCGGAGTATGTTATAGAAGCCCAGGGGCTAGTTCGTCGATAGTATACACACACGCACAATGCCTGGTATTCACGTGTACTTTTTACACATCCCTATCACAAATATACAGTACCAGGAGTAGGCTTTTTCCTCAACTACAAGGGCCCCGACATGGGTAAAACATTGCCTTGTATTACCATCCAACCTATCAGTCAGGGATATCCTACCGAATGATTTGATGGAATCATATCTGCCAACTACTAAGAGAGAGGTTTGTGTGGGGGAGCCAATGTGTGCGAGAGAGGCCTAAAGATAATGTGCGTGCGGGAGACACGTAGGCACATATATGTGCCTATAGAGGGCTAGTAGAGACCGTGCGTGTGTATATATGCATGTGAGAGAAATAGTGTTTTCCAACTGAGATTGGTGAAAAGAGTGGTACATAGTAGTAAGAAAGAGAGTGGGAGATATATAGAGAGTGTGTGCGTGAGACACCCCAACACCCCGGGAGAGATTGTGAGCATGTGTGAGATAGAAATGCCGATGTATATGAAGTGTGTGCACTTATGCATTAGAAAGAGAGATATATAGCGCGCGTGTGAGAACGGGCCAGGCATAGTGCATCTACGTGTAAAAGGGGGTTCCATGCATTAAATTAAAACATAAATGACATAATTATTTTTGGATGAGATCATGAATTTTGTAATTTGCATATGAACGAACATCGGTCTATCAGACACCCATACTCTATTGAATTATAGCATGTGCATGTGTTTATTTCATATTATCGATCCATAGAGTGAGAGTGGTTTGAAATCCAGACAATGCATTGCTTTTGCAATTCATATATAAACATTAATTAGTTCACTCCATGTTGTTAGTGTGAAGCACTTTATACATTTGTCACTTACATGGATACATTCCAAATTGCAAGCTACGAAATAGAATACATGTTGAATTCAACATAAAGGGGGTTTCGAAGATTTGAATTCATAGGAAGTGCATTCATCTATTTGAATCTGAGATAATGGCATTTGTAAATCAGATCTAAAAGGGGGCATCAATCTTTGTTGTGCGTTTGAACATGCTATATATTCATACGCATGTCTAACTATTTTTTTGCAACCAAGGAGATTATATCTGGAACCATGCATGAACTGAGGTAAGTTGCATTTTTTTAATATATACTCGTGTACAATGTATATTATAATGTACCCCCTCCATTCCAAAATAATCGTAGTTTTAGGTTTTTAAGAGTCAAGATTTGTGAAGTTCGACAAATCCTGAAAGTTCAATTCAAGAGAACAGAAAACGTTAATGCTTGGTGGTACAAAAACCGCGCGAGACTAATGTTTGGTGGTAGGAAATTATTGTCCTGACTCTGGCCCGTGTAGCCTATCGGCCCGATGTCCAAAGGTCTAAACCGTGGTACGTTTGTAACTTCACCAAGATGCCAGTCTCAACCGCCTCCGAGAAGCATTAATACGCCGTGGGCGCCTAAACACCCATGCACTCGGCCGAAATCTATCCCGCCCACCATTTGGGACACCTGAGATTACTATCCTACCCCCAACCCGCAATGTCCGAAATTTTAGATGGGGGCAAAGTTTGTAACTTTCCCCAAATTTCAAACAAGCGCGTCCCAAACCGAAACATTGTTCCCCCTTAGTTCCCCCTCCCTCCGTTTCCCCATTCATACTCCGTGGGCGCCAAAACGCCCTCTCCACCAGCCGCAAAACCCCAGCCTCCTCCGTCCTCCACCCCATCGCGCCCAATCCACTGCCGCCCTCCTCCGTCACGTCGGAGCCAGTACCCCGACGTCATCGTCCAACGCAACCGCAACCGCAATGCCCTCAAGGACTTAGCAGCTGAAGTCGAGGCAGAGCTGCCTCCACGACGCTGACGCTGACATGCACCATACCAGAACCACTTCGACCATGCTGTCCTGCGCCTCACCGCTGCCGGCCCACTGTCGCAATAGTCCACCGTACTGGAGCTATTCCCGCTATGCCGTCGTTTGCCGCCTCGGATCTATTTCCCCATCGCCGACAGACGGCCACCGCACCACACTCAACAACTTGGCCATGGGTTCGTCCAAGGCTCCACCGTCCTCCACAACTTCTTGTTTCCAGCGAACCACAAGAAGATCGTTGGAAAAACAGAAGGAGGACACAGCACTGCCAGCAGAAAGAGGTACTCCTCTTCCCTTATTCGTGCAAATCTTACATTTCTGCTCACACCGTATTCACCCCACGAAAGAAACTAGTTGAGCGCTTCTTACTGCATCTTCTTCATGATACTAAATGCACAAGGTTTCCTCCCATTTACTATTTCACCTTGGCTAGAGTTCAGTAGCCCGCCTGGATTTCAATTCAGGGTCAGTTGATTCGCAATTAAAAGAAGCAGCACCCACTTAGGCGCACGGAGCACCTAGTCCGCCTGTTCGCCAGGGAAGCGGCGCATCTGTGTCTATCATAGGGGTGTGGGGCGCAGGAGCTCCTTGCGCCTGATCTGGAGGTCGGCGGGGCTTGAAGGGATGGCTGGGGGGCGGTGCCAAGCACGGCGGAGCGGTGAGGTCGAGGGGAGGGCGGAGGCAGGGGACTGGGCCAGTGGTCACTGGCGTTTCGAGGAAGATCGTCAACACTGACTGGCTAGAGGTAGATGAAGGCGATCTGCCCATCCTTTGTACATCAGACGGTGCAGAAAAAATGGACTGGCCTATTTGTTTTCAGTCAACTGTTATATTCATAGGACCACACCTTGTGGTGTGCTGGAGGAGCATCTACATTTTCCAGCCATCCCTGTGCTCATATTTCAAAATCCTAGAATCTAGTAATTTCGTGTGCCATGCATGTTGTAGAGCTATCATATGTCTCCCGTCATTTAATTCTCACCGACCTGCTATCTGCTACTTTTACACTGTACTACTTGTGCACACACTTCACCCATACTCACACTATTGTTTTTTTATGCATGGGTATTTCAGACTCTGACGCAATGTTGATGAATACACAAAAGAAAAGACAGAAGTCGCTCCAGTGTAATTCGAAAATAAGCACTAAGCGTTTCAACGCTCTAAAGGGTGTAGTGTCAGTAGATGGAGATAGTAAACGTAGCTCTGCAGTTGATGATCTCAATTGCCACACACAACCATCCCAGGTGCTTGCTTTAACTTCGCGCTATCAAATGTGGTTGCATGTTGCATATGGTGTCTAGCTTGTATTGCTTCCAATTTGGTTAAATTGCATCTGCTTACTTTACATATTATACCTTTGATAATGACATGCCTTCCTGTTTTTGATACATACTACATATGTCTATTAACCATGTTCGTACATCAAACTAATGCTCTTTTGTATCCCTCATCAATCACATATGATGAGACCGTCACTCTAGTGTGTTACTGTGAGACGCGCTACTCGTTTAAAGAGTGCAGTGTCATCCTCCCCACATGATTCTAAAGAAACATCAAGAATAAATGAAGATAGTCAACGTAGCTCTCTAGTTGATGACCGCAATTCCCCTGCACCACCATCGCAGGTGCTTGCTCTTACTTGGCAATGTGATATGTGGTTGCATGTTTCATATGGTGTCTACCTTGTAATGCTTCTAATTAGGGTAAATAGCATCTGCTTAGTTAACACATTATACCTGTGAATATGACATGCCTTCCTATTTTTGGTACAAACTACGTCTTTCTATTAACCATGTTCTTACATCAAACTACTTTTCTTGTGTATCCCTCATCAATCACTTCTGACGAGACAGCTTCAAGTTGACAGTGTAATATTGGTTGCATCTTCCATATCATTTCAAACATGTATTACCTCTAATTTGTTGAAGTGCCACTTATAATGAGACACGTCTAACTTGGTAGAGTGATTTTGGTTGGATCTTTCATATGGTGTCTAGATTGCATTTCTTCCAATTTGTTGAAATGCCTTCTGCTTAGTGTTTTTCGTACATATTCCATCGTCCTACAATGTGGTTGCCATACATAAAAGTTGTGTTCATCAGTATCATGCATCAACGAATTTGGAAGTGCGAATTTCATTCCTTTTTCTTGTGTGTTTACTTGACTAGGCAAAATCTAAAAGGACGAAGGCACGGAATAATGGTGGTCCTCTGGAGCAACCGAAAAAGATGATCTCTGCAGATTCTCCTGCTACTCTACTGCAGTGCAAGTTCCAAATCTCATCTCCCCTACTCCACAACCCTAGGTGCTTGCTCTAACATGGCAGTGTGATATATGGTTGCATGTTGCATATGGTGCCTAGCTTGTATTGCTCCTAATTTGTTAAAATTGCATCTCCTTAGCTTACACATTATACATGTGAATATGACACGCCTTCCTATTTTTGGTACATACTACATCTGCCTATCACACCATGTTCTTACATCGAACTACTGTTCTTGTGTATCCTGCATCTATAGCTTATGATGAGATAGTCACGCCCGTGGGTTAGTATGAGACGCGCTACTCTTATAAAGAGTGCAGTTTCATCCTCCCCACATGATTCTCAAGAAACAGCAAGCCTAAATGAAGATATTGAACGTAGCTCTGTACTTGAAGACCGCATTTCCCCTACACCACCATCGCAGGTGCTTGCTCTAAATTCGCGGTGTGATATGTGGTTGCATGTTGCATACGGTGTCTAGCTTGTAATGCTTCTAATTAGGGTAAATTGCATCTTCTTAGTTTACACATTATACCTGCGAATATGACATGCCTTCCTATTTTTGGTACATACTACATCTATTTGTTAACCATGTTCTAACATGAAACTACCACTCTTCTATATCATGCATCAATCACTTACGATGAGACACCTTTATTCGTTGCATATTGCATATTTTTTCTAGCCTGTTGCCATGTATTGCTTCTAATTTGGTCAAATACATTTATGAGGCCACCCTTTTAATTTGGCAGAGTGATATTGGTTTCATCTTTCATATGGTTTCTAGCTTGCATTGCTTCTAACTAGTTCAAACACCTTGTGCTTAGTTTACACTTCATACATCATACATGTCAATTGGTACGTCTCCAACGTATCTATAATTTATGAAATATTCATGCTGTTATTTTATCGTTCTTGGATGTTCTACAATCATTTTATAGCAACTTTATATCATTTTTTGGGACTAACCTATTGACCCAGTGCCCAGTGCCAGTTGAAGTTTTTTGCCTGTTTTTTACATCGCAGAAAATCAATATCAAATGGAGTCCAAACACCGCGAAACTTTTTGTGGATTTTTGATGGCCCAGAAGACTCCCGATGGGCCAGAGCAGCACCTGGGGGGTGCCCCAAGGGGCGCACAACCCACCAGGGCGCGCCAGGCCCCCTGGAGCGCCCAGGTGGGTTGTGCCCACCTCGGTGGCCTCCCGCACCCCCTCTTTGCACTATGCATTCCCAAATATTCCGAAACCCTTCGGGGTTAACCTAGATCAGAAGTTCCGCCGCCGCAGGCCTCTGTAGCCATTGAAAACCAATCTAGACCATTTCCGGCACCCTGCCGAAGGGGGGAATCATCTCCGGTGGCCATCTTCATCATCCCGGCGGCCACCAGGATGAGGAGGGAGTAGTCCACCCTCGGGGCTGAGGGTTTTTACCAGTAGCTATGTGTTTAATCTCTCTCTCGCATGATCTATATCATGGGCTTTGTTAATATAGATGGATCATATGATGTTTCTCCCCTCTATACTCTTGTTGTGATGAATTGAATCTTTACACTTTGAAGTTTTGTCTTGTCGGATTGAATATTCAGATATGAGAACACATGATGTATCTCTTGCGGTATGAATACTTGAGGTGACAAACTTGATATATGTTATGGCACTCAACTTGCGGATTCCCGAGGTGACGTTGGGGTAATCTATGCATAGGGGTTGATGCATGTTTTTATTATCTTTTCTCTGATAGAAACTTTGGGGTCTCTTTGTAGTTCTTTGTGTGGATTGAGTATTATGATATGAATTTGCTTTGCTGTTATTTTAGTACGAACTCTAGGATGGATCGAACGGAAAAAATAGCTTTGTGTTATTTTAGTACGAACTCTTGAATAGATCGAGCAGAAATAATAGCTTTGAGGTGGTTTCATACCCTACAATCAATATCTATCTTTTGTTCTCCACTAATAGGAACTCGGGAGTGATTCTTTATTGCACTTTGAGGGATAATCATATGATCCAACTATGTTAGCATTGTTAAGAGATTGCACTAGGGAAAATATGGACCCTAGGCTTTGTTTTCAAGCATTGCAATACTGTTTTTGTGCCCGTTTACTATTTTCTACCTTGCTGTTTTTATTTATTCAGATTATAAAAAAATATTTCTACCATCCATATTACACTTTTATCACCATCTCTTCGCCGAACTAGTTCACCTATACAATTTTCCATTGTATTGGGTGTGTTGGGGACACAAGAGATTTCTTGTACTTGGTTGCAGGGTCGTTTGAGAGAGACCACCTTCATCCTACACCTCTCACGGATTGATAAACCTTAGGTCATCCACTTGAGGAAAAATTGTTGCTGTCCTACAAAACTCTGCGCTTGGAGGCCCAACACGTGTCTACAAGAATAAAGTTGCGTAGTAGACATCAAGCTCTTTTCTGGCGCCTTTGCCGGGGAGGTGAGTGCTTGAAGGTATATCTTTAGATCTTGCAATTAAATCTTTTTGTTTCTTGTTTTATCACTAGTTTGGTTTATAAATAAAACTACATAAAAATGGAATTTAGGTTGCATCATATTATTGATCATCTTTATAATATTTTTCTTGAAAATGATGGTTCGGAAAATTGTGCTCAATTGTTAGAAGAAGAAGTCAATAAAATGCTTGGCACAAAATATTTGAATGATGAGCATGATTGCAATGTTGTTAGTATGAATTCTTTGAATATCCAAAATGCTAATGATGATTGCACAAGTCATGACAAAAATGTTTCTTATAAGCATGTCACTTTTTGCGGAGTTAATTGGGAGTGCCTTTGCACACCAAAAAGGGAAGATAGATTTTGTAAGAAGCATAAATATTTAGAAACAAAAATGCAAGAGAGGCTAGATGATTGTGCTGAAAGATGTAATTTTTTCGCCATCCTTGTGAACTTCGCAATGAATGTGGTCATGTAAATCTCCAATGCAAATTCTTTCATGATCAAATCGTGTCCAAAAATTGTGATAACTTGATTACCCTTGAGCATCATAAAGAGCTTAGTCTTGTTTTGGGGTATGAAGAAATGAAACGTATAACTAAGGGTATTCCAAAATTTAATCTCAAGAGATTTCTTGATTTCGATCTAGAAGAAATTTATATGTTTTGTGCAGTAAATTGCATTGAGAATCCTTATATTGCCTACCTAAAGACAAGAAAACAAATGGAATATGAAGAGAGTACTAATGAAAGGGAAAATGTTTCCCAATACCCTCCTAGTGTTTATTATGATGACTCAGGTAACAAGGAGGAGCTTCCTATCCAACCAATCTCATCAATAAGAAGCTTGAAAAGATTAATTAAACCCACACATGATGTGGTGAAGACGAAGAAAAGAATAAATAATAGAGGTAAAAAGGTATCTCTCCCAAATAATGTTGCTCCTATTATTGTTGTGCCTCATGAAAATGTATCAAAAATAATTGTGGAAGATCTTGATGATGATTTTGTTATGCCTATTGCTTGTTGTGATGATTATGATTGGGAAGATAATGATACTTCTTATAATCTTGGAAATCTTTTTGGCACCAACTTGGGAAATTATGATGGTAGCAATTGTTATACCGTTGGTGCTATTCATACTATTAATGATGAGAGTGATTATGCTTATGATATGCCAAGCCACAAGCTTGGGGATGCTTTGCTCAATGAATATGATCCTTTGATTCCTTCTACTTTCGATAAGAAAATTTATTATGATGATAGCATGCCTCCTATTTATGATGATTACATTGATGAAAGTGGATTTGGACTATGATAATAAAGTTGCTATCTATGATGATTATTATGATGACATGTATTCCATAAAGAGTGATAAATCTTCTATGCTTGTGCATCATGAAAAGAGTGTTGTATGTGATATTTATATTGTTGAATCCATTCATGATGTTTCTGAAAATTGTTATGAGGAAGTAACTTATGCTCTTACATATCTCAATAATATCAAGTTTCTTCTCTATGTGTTGATTGTTTTGAAGTTGCACTTGTTTTGCCTTCCTATGCTAGTTGATTCTTGTTCCCATAAGTTGTTTTCTCACAAAATTGCTATGCATAGGAAGTGGGTTAGACCTAAATGTTCTAGTCATATGCTTCATGATGCTCTCTTTATGTTTCAATTCTTATCTTTTATGCGAGCATCATTGAACTCGTCATGCCTAGCTAAAAGGCATTAAAGAAAAGCGCTTGTTGGGAGACAACCCAACACTTTTACTTACTATTTTTGTGTGTTCACATTATTATGCTACTGTATTGATTCACATTATTATGCTACTATATTGATCATGTTTTATTGCTTTTCTTTCAATAAAGTGCCAAGTAAAGCCTTTGGGATCATGTTGGGTGATAGTTGATTTGATCCTGCTGAAAAACAGAACCTTTTGCGCTCACGAAATTAAGTCTCATTTTTAACAGAAGAGTGCTTTTGAGTTGATTATTTTTGCAGAAGTTAAATATACAAATTGCTCACGTTCTCCTAACTGTTTCATAATTTTTGGAGTAGCAGAAGTATGGTTTGAGTACAGATTACTACAGACTGTTCTGTTTTTGACAGATTCTGTTTTCAATGCATTGTTTGCTTGCTTTCTAGTTTCTATGGCTTATATTGCTCAATATAAATTGTGGAAATGATAAGCTAAAGTAGGCATTGTGCGGAAAAAATTATGAATCTTATCTTTGATAGTACCAAAGTGAAATGGTTTGCTCTTTATCATACTAACCTATTTCACGAAGTTCCGTTAAGTTTTGTGTGATTGAAGTTTTCAAGTTTTGGGTGAGATATCGATATGAGGAGAATAAGGAGTGAAAAGACCCTAAGATTGGGGATGCCCAAGGCACCCCAAGTTAATATCCAAGGAATATCCAAGACACTAAGCTTGGGGATGCCCCGGAAGGCATCCCCTCTTTCGTCTCCAACATTATCGGTAACCTTACTTGGAGCTATATTTTTATTCGTCACATGATATGAGTTTTACTTGGAGTGTCAGTTTATTTTGTTAGTATTTTCTTGCTGTTATTTAGGATAATGTTTTGCATCTTTTATTTCAATAAAAGAGGCATTGATAGCCTTTGCCATGCTTATTTTGCAAGTCTACATGTTGCTGTTTGAAAACAGAAAGTTTACCGCTGTTGCAAAAATTCCCTAGAAAAGTTAGAATGTGATAAAGTGTTGAAACTTTTTGCAAAATAAGCTCTGATAAATTTTATATAGTGCGGTATAATTTCATAATGTTTGGAGTTGAATAAGTATTGATACTCTTGCATTCTTTACAGACTGTATTTGGCAGATTGCTGTTATGTTTGCATTGTTTGCATATGCTTGCTTGTCTAATGATTCTATTTGAGGATAGGAGTATTAAATATGCAGAGGTATTTAGTATGCAATGTTGAATAATAATTTTAGTGATTTGCTACAGTAGAGAATGATAAAGCTTTCCCATTGGTTTATACTAACTTATCTCATGAGTTCTTTTTGAGTTTTGTGTGGATGAAGCTTTTGAGATTTAGGAAAATCGTGATATGAGAGGAATTAAGGAGACACAAAAGCTCAAGCTTGGGGATGCCCAAGGCAACCCAAGATAATATTCAAGAAGTCTCAAGCATCTAAGCTTGGGGATGCCCCGGTAGGCATCCGGCCTTTTTCTTCAACAATCATCGGTTAGTATCGGTTGAGCCTAAGTTTTTGCTTCTTCACATGAGTTGTGCTATTCTTAGAATGTCATTTTATTTTCATTTTACTTGCTGTTTTAATAAAATACTTAGATCTGAAAGTTTTTAAATAAAATAGAGTCCTCCAATAGTTGCCAGGGAGGCCAGGTAAGCGGCATGCACATCCCATCAACGAAGCTCTTTTCTGTGGAATTGCTCTAGTGCTTCACTTATATCTTTTTGAGCACGGTGTGCTTTAGTATTTTTGAAGAAATTCTCTCTTCCTTCACATAAATTAATTTGAGAGAAAGAAATATTATGCTCATGATCTTCACTTATATCTTTTTGGAGTAGCGTGTCATTTACTCTTGTGCTTCACTTATATCCTATGAGTAAATTGTTGAATGAATTGAATATCATGAAGTTGAAATCATATCATGCCTAGTGGTAGCTTCACATGGGGTTTAGAAAGTGAAACCTTTTGAGGCTTGACAATGAAAATTTTGGTCATACAAGCAATTCACGAATAATTAGTATAAGGAAGAGAACTTTCACATGCAAATACACTATCATGGAAATCTTTTGTGATTGTGAGCCCCCATCAAAATATTATATGCCAAAATTGTTGACGTTGGACAGGGAAGACAACGTAATGATTTATGTTTGTTCATATTCACATAGAAGTTATATTGTCATAGATCCTTCAACATGTGGTGCTTGCCCCCCATCTTTGCTAGCCAAAAATTCCGCACCAAGTAGAGATACTACTTGTGCATCCAAAAACCCTTAAACCCAAATCTTATTTGCAAGAGTCCACCATACCTACCTAAGGATTGAATAAGATCCTTCAAGTAAGTTGTCATCGGTGCAATAAGGCAATAAAAATTTCTGCTAAAAGTGTTAGATCATTTAGTGTAAGTGATGAGGACATCAATACCATTGTTACACCCACAGCCCCTGCTGCTATACATACTGGACGAATTACTAGAGCTCGCGCACGCCAATTAAATTATCAGGTACTTTCATTTCTTGGTAATGATTCTAATGTTCATGAGAATATGATGCTTCCTAAATTGGATACATTTGTCTTGCTTACAAATGAAGGGCCTAGCTTGGACAAGAGGGATGAACATTGGAGCAAGATTAAGCATGGAGATGATGGCATGCGCAAGGGGAACAAGAACGGAGTTACAAGTGATGATTTAAGGACTTTGAAGCCACCATAATGAGTGCATGAAGCCTTGGACGAAATATACAAGATGCCACTTCATAAATTTCGTCCACAGGCTATTATAAGTGTTGTGTCACCTTTTTTTGGGGCCAGGCCCATGTAATTTCGAAATAGTCAAGTATAGGCTGTTTTTAGAGTCCATATGTGTGGGGAAACAAGAGTTAGGGTTGGTTTCAGACCCCTCCTCCAAGGGCCACGAAATCCCCCCCCCCTCTTCCTCCATATATACAGCCCTTAGGGCATCGTTTAGACTTTGGGTTTTGTTTAGATTAAAAGTTCGCCATAGCTGCAACTTCATGTACTTCGTTTGTGTTCAACGACCAGACCAAGATGTCACAGAACCCCACCTTGATCAATAAAGCTTTCCTCTTATATTCGCAATATCCTGATTGCAAATCTTAGTTTCTTGCTTGTTCTTCGTTTGCTTGCAGGAAATAGACCCTCGTGGTCAGGTTGATCGTGCTCCGGTGTGGTCAATAACTTCTCAGGGTTGGTTTAGTGACTGCTAAGGCGCGACGTCCTCGCAAGTTCGTAGTCGGATCGTCAAAGTCTACTCCATCAAAAATGATAGCCACCATCTCATCGAAAGACAGGACACCTTTGCCTCTATCAAGTGGTATCAGATTTCTAGGTTGCTCGGTGAGATTTTATAGTTTTTGTAGTTTAGATTGAGTCTGTTCTTCATACCTATAGTCCACGAAAAAACCAAAAATAAAATTAGGGTTAGTTCATCCTATCTGAACCAGTCTAAGCCTTTGCATAGTCTTTTCAGCATTTTGCTTTGTTGAATTTGCGGTTGCATAGTCATGTCAAGTTGCTGGTCTTAACATCTAGCCTTTTAGAGTTTCGAGTTCTTGTCATAAGTTGTCACGCCGCCACTCCACCATCATCATCGCCCCTGCCGTCTACCACCACAGCTTATACGCCACCGCTCTGAATCCGTATCCATATATCCTACCACCATATATCCACCACCAATCCGAGTTCCTTTCATATTAGGTTTGTTTTCGAGATCCATCTAATTTCCGATTCGTGTTTCCTTGCCTGAGTAGGTTTCGGTAAAAAAATGGGCGACCCCCGTGCAGTTTTCAGGCCAAAATTTTGGCAACCAAAAATATTATTTCCCTATCCTATTTTTAGGTTTTTCCGAGTCTTTTGAGCCACGTGCCATCATAGTGATTTTTTGTCGCACTTTTTTTTCGTCGCTGCCCTGATTTTTGAAAAAAAAAATAGTCAAAAACATTTCGTGCCCATCCTGTCATTTTGACCTGGAAGAGTTTTGAGACACTCGCCATTATAGGGATTTTCGCAAAAAAAAAGAGGAGCGCAAAAAAAAGAGCGCCAAAAAAACAGAGCGAAAAAAATCCAGAGTGTGCTTTTCCCTTGTTTACATGCAGCGCCATGATTCTGTTAGTGTTCTAGGCTCGCGTCTCTAGCACGGTCTAGCCTAGGACCAGCACAGTACCATCGTTGAGCGTTTATTCAACTTTGCATCTCTGAATTGATTATTGCTGACACTTTTTGCTACCATATTATAAGCCTTCCCAGCTCCACATACATCTACGTCGTGCGTTTGACTCTCCCTGGCAATCGCTCTATCCAAGCTTTTGAGAGTTTTTACTCCAACGGTTGTCGATCACCACCTGCTGCTTGGTAAGAACTGGTAAGATTTTGAGATTCGCTTGACGGATTTGTGACACACCAGCACCACTTCCTAGTAGTCTATAGGATCATATTCTTGTGTGTTTCTATTGCTGCCAACCATGGCAGGATCACAAGCCGATGAGACTGACTGGGAGAACATGACGAACAAAGAGTTACATGATAAGTTTCAGCAAATGATGAGTGGACAGGTGGAAGATGTGCTAAACAGATTTGAAGAGGCCATCGAGAAGATAGATGGCATTGAGAAGGCATTCGAAACAAAGCTCGATAACAAGTTTAATGAATTACTCGCGCGTCTTCCACAACCATCGCCCGCTGCACCTGTCACACCTCTACAACAACAAAAACAACAATATCGCCTTCCAAATAAAGTGGGATGAGCACAACGCGTTCCCCTTGAGCCTGGTCAAACTTCTGGTGCCGCTGTACCTACTGTTGATGCTTCTGTAGCTCCTGCTGCTACTGCAGAGGTGGAGGACCATTACGAGGATGAGGTTGATCAAAATCAGAACTACGTTCAACCACCAGCACCACCACCACCAGGTTGTCCTCATGCATATCATTGCAACGGTAGGGCTGCACCACCTGAAGAACAAGATCATGACCATCTTCCTAAACTAAAATTGAATATTCCACCATTTGAGGGTAGATATGTTCCTGATATATATCTTACTTGGGAGTTAGAAACTGAACAACGATTTACATGTTTACAATATCGTGAGGAGAGATGTGTTCCTGCTGCTGTTTGTGCTTTCACTAGCTTTGCATGTGTTTGGTGGTCTGAACATTGTAGATTATATCCTACTCCAGCTACTTGGGCTGCTTTGAAAACTGCTATGCGTACTCGTTGGGTTCCACCATATTATCAACGTGAATTACACTTCAAAAATTGCAGCGTTTAAGACAAGGAAAAAATTATGTAGAAGAATATTATCAGGAATTACAAACTGGCATGATTAGATGTGGCATTGTTGAGGAGAATGAAGCTATGCTTGCATGTTTTATGGGTGGATTAAATAGAGAGATTCAGACCATTCTAGAGTATAAGTAGTATAATAATATCACTCGTTTATTCCATCTTGCTTGTAAAGCTGAACGTGAAGTGCAGGATCAACAGGCATTGGTGCAAACTAACTTTTCTGCAGGTCGACCTTCATCATGGACACCACGTGCATCCTCTACTTCCACTGCATCAGCACCTCCATCAGGTGCCACCTCCACCCGTGATACAAGAAAGCAGGCACAACCACCACTATCTACAAAGAGCACACCTGTCGGGCCTACACAGAGCTCTTCTTCTTCCATGGCATCAACAGGGCACACAAGTGATATTATTTGTCGTCGTTGTAAGGGAAGAGGTCATTATGCGAGAGAATACAAATCTCAGCGTGTGATGATTGCTACTGAGGATGGTGGCTATGAGTCTGCTAGTGACTATGATAAGGAGACTTTGGCTCTTATTACACGTGAAGAACACGGTGGAGATGATTTTGATCATGAGACGCAATACATGGCTCCTGAAGACGCTGACAGGTATGAATATTTAGTTGCTCAACGTGTTTTGAGTGTGCATGTCACACAAGCTGCGCAAAATTAGAGGCATAATTTGTTCCATACAAAGGGAGTTGTGAAGGAACATTCTGTTCGCGTCATCATAGATGGAGGGAGATGCAACAACTTGGCTAGCATGGAGATGGTGGAGAATCTCACCACAAGACCACATCCACATCCTTACTACATTCAATGGTTCAACAACAGCGGCAAGGTTAAGGTAACACATACTGTTCGTGTGCATTTTAGTATCTCTACATATGCTAATTATGTTGATTGTGATGTGGTACCTATGCAAGCATGTTCCTTATTACTTGGTATACCATGGCAATTTGATAAAAATTCTGTACACCATGGTAGAAACAATCAGTATACTCTTGTTCACAAGGATAAAATATTACTTTTCTTCCTATGACTCCTGATTCCATTTTGAAAGATGATATTAATAGAGCTAATAAAGCAAAACAGGAGAAAAATAAGAGTGAAAATCAGATTGTGGCAAAAGAATTTGAGCAACAAATGAAGCCTAATAATAAATCATCTAGTGTTGTTTCTGAAATTAAATTGGAAAGTGCATGTTTACTTTCCACCAAATCTGATATTGATGAGCTAGATCTTAGCAAATTTGTTTGCTATGCTTTTGTGTGTAAAGAGGCATTATTTCATTCGAGGACATGCCTTCCTCTTTGCCCCCTGCTGTCACTAACATTTTGAAGGAGTTCGCTGACGTCTTCCCACAAGACGTGCCACCGGGATTACCACCTATTCGAGGGATTGAGCCTCAAATTGACTTAATTCCCGGTGCATCGCTACCCAATCGGACACCATACCGTACCAATCTAGAGGAGACGAAGAAGATTATGCGTCAAGTACAGGAGCTACTCGACAAAGGTTATATACGCGAATCTCTTAGTCCTTGTGCTATTCCTATTATACTAGTGCCTAAAAAGGATGGTACGTCGCATATGTGTGTTGATTGTAGAGGCATTAATAATATTACTATTCGTTATCGTCATCCTATTCCTAGGCTAGATGATATGCTTGATGAATTGAGTGGCTCTAGAATATTCTCCAAAGTTGATTTGCGTAATGGATACCATCAAATTCGTATGAAATTGGGAGATGAATGGAAAACGGCATTTAAAACTAAGTTTGGTTTATATGAGTGGTTAGTCAGGCCTTTTGGGTTAACTAATGCACCTAGTACTTTCATGAGACTAATGAACGAAGTTTTACGTGCTTTCATTGGACGATTTGTGGTAGTCTATTTTGATGATATACGTGAACATTTGGAACATTTGGAACATTTACGTGCTATTTTTATTGCTCTACGTGATGCACGTTTGTTTGGTAACCTTGGGAAGTGCACCTTTTGCACCGATCGAGTATCTTTTATTTGCTATGTTGTTACTCCACAGGGAATTGAAGTTGATAAAGCCAAGATTGAAGCTATTGAGAGTCGGCCGCAGCCCAAAACGGTCACACAAGTGAGGAGTTTCTTCTCGCTGGTTTCTATAGGCATTTTGTGAGAGATTTCAGCACCATTGTTGCACCTCTCAATGAGCTTACAAAGAAGGATGTGCCTTTTCTTTGGGGTATCGCACAGGAAGAAGCCTTCACGATATTGAAAGATAAGTTGACACATGCTCCTTTACTCCAACTTCCTGATTTTAATAAGACTTTTGAGCTTGAATGTGATGCTAGTGGAATTGGATTAGGAGGTGTGTCATTACAAGATGGCAAACCTGTTGCATACTTTTCTGAAAAATTGAGTGGGCCGAGTCTGAACTATTCTACTTATGATAAATAATTATATGCTCTTGTTCGGACCTTAGAAACATGGCAACATTATTTATGGCCCAAAGAATTTTTTATACATTCTGATCATGAATCTTTGAAATATATTAAAAGTCAAGCAAAACTGAGCTGTAGACATGGTAAATGGGTTGAATTCATTGAGACTTTCCCTTATGTCATTAAACACAAGATGGGTAAAGAAAATGTTATTGCCGATGCATTGTCTCATCGTTATACTATGCTTTCGCAACTTGACTTTAAATTTTTTGGTTTGGAAACCATCAAAGATCAATATGTGCATGATGCTGAATTTAAAGATGTATTGCAGAATTGTAAGGAAGGGAGAACATGGAACAAGTTCGCCGTTAACGATGGAGTTGTGTTTCGTGCTAACTAGCAATGCATTCCAGCTAGCTCCATTCGTCTTTTGTTGCTGCAGGAGGGGCATGGAGGAGGATTAATGGGACACTTTGGCGTGAAGAAGACGGAGGATATACTTGCTACACATTTCTTTTGGCCAAAGATGAGATGGGATGTTGAGTGTTTTGTCCCTCGCTACACTACATGTCAAAAAGTTAAGTCACGACTCAATCCTCATGGTTTATATATGCCTTTGCCTATACCTAGTGTTCCTTGGGAGGATATATCTATGGACTTTGTTTTAGGGTTACCTCGAACAAAGAAGGGGAGGGATAGCATATTTGTTGTCGTGGATAGGTTCTAAAAAATGGCACACTTTATACCATGTCATAAAAGCGATGATGTTGTTAATGTTGCTGATTTGTTCTTTCGTGAAATTATTCGCTTGCATGGTGTGCCAAATACTATTGTTTCAGATCGTGATACTAAATTTCTTAGCCACTTTTGGAGATGTTTATGGGCTAAGTTGGGGACTAAACCGCTTTTTAGTACTACTTGTCACCCCCAAACTGATGGACAAACTGAAGTAGTAGATAGAACATTGTCTACTATGCTTAGGGCTGTTTTGAAGAATAATAAGAAAATGTGGGAAGAATGCTTGCCTCACATTGAATTTTCTTATAATCGTTCATTGCATTCTACTACTAAGATGTGCCCTTTTGAAATTGTGTATGGTTTCCTACCTCGTGCACATATTGATTTGTTGCCTCTTCCATCTTCGGAGAAGGTTAATTTTGATGCTAAACAACGTGCTGAATTGATTTTTAAAATGCATGAGTTAACTAAGGAAAACATTGAGCGTATGAATGCTAAATATAAACTTGCTGGAGATAAGGGTAGAAAACATGTTGTGTTTGCACCTGGAGATCTTGTCTGGTTACATTTGCGTCAGGATAGATTTTCTAATTTGCGCAAATCAAAGCTAATGCCACATGCCGATGGTCCTTTTAAGGTGTTAGAGAAAATAAATGATAATGCATATAAACTTGAGCTGCCTGCAGATTTTGGGGTTAGTCCCACTTATAACATTGCAGATTTGAAGCCTTATTTGGGTGAGGAAGAAGAGCTTCTGTCGAGGACGACTTCATTTCAAGAAGGGGAGGATGATGAGGACATCAATACCATTGTTACACCCACAACCCTTGCTGCTATACATACTGGACCAATTACTAGAGCTCGCACACGCCAATTAAATTATCAGGTACTTTCCTTTCTTGGTAATGATTCTAATGTTCATGAGAATATGATGCTGCCTAAATTGGATACATTTGTCTTGCTCACAAATGATGGGCCTAGCTTGTACAAGAGGGATGAACATTGGAGCAAGATTAAGCATGGAGATGATGGCATGCGCAAGGGGAACAAGAACGGAGTTACAAGTGATGATTTCAGGACATTGAAGCCACCATAATGAGTGCATGAAGCCTTGGACGAAATATACAAGATGCCACTTCATAAATTTCGTCCAGAGGCTATTATAGGTGCTGTATCACCTTATTTTTGGGCCAGGACCATGTAATTTCGAAATAGTCAGGTATAGGCTGTTTTTAGAGTCCGTATGTGTGGGGAAACAAGAGTTAGGGTTGGTTTCGGACTACTCCTCCAAGGGCCATGAAATTCCCCCCTCTTCCTCCATATATATAGCCCTTAGGGCATCGTTTAGACTTTGGGTTTTGTTTAGATTAAAAGTTCACCATAGCTACAACTTGGTACTTCGTTTGTGTTCAACGACCAGACCAAGACGTCACAGAACCTGTTATGACCGGTTTAGCTTATAACCGGAGGAGGCCCACCGGGCAGTAGTTAGGGGCTTGGGCCACAAGTTATCTTAGGCTATTTGTTTCGAGGTTATCAATACTAGTTGTAAAACACCTTTTGAGATTAAGCAATAAAGATATTTTCTATCCCTATTACCCGGCTCCCAGAGGAGCCGGAACCCTAGCCGCCTCCAGCCCTAACCGCCGCCGCCCTCTTCCTTCCTTGCGACGGCGCCAACGCACCGGAGCTCGCGCCCTCGCCCCCGACCTCCGCTGTTCTGCCCTTATAACCTAAGGAGTAGAGCCGGTAGGAACCCTCGTCCTACCAATTTGGTAATCAGATACCAAGTTCAGATCATGTCGCTGCCACCACCACCGTCGGCGCTTTCCAATGGCTCCACCGCTCCAATGACGACGGCGTCGCCCCTCAGCGCGCCGATGACGACGGCGCCGCCCCTCACCGCATCGATGACGTCCGCCGCCAGGACAACCGCGCTGGTGGTCCACGTCTCCACCCCGGCCCCGCCCGCGCCGCCATCTCCGGTCCCCTCCGCGCCACCGCCGTCCGCCGTCTTCACACCGGAGCTGGTCATTTCCACCCTGCGGGATCTTGTGACCGCCGTCCAGAGCCTCCACTTGCAGCAGCAGCAGTACGCGGCCGGGCCTTACCTGCCCCTGCCGACGGTGCCCGTTGCCGCCTACGGCCGCACGCCGTGGCCGCCCCAGGGCGTTTCTCCGTACAGCGACCCCCTGATGCTGCCGTTCCAGGCGGCTACACCGGGCGGCCCTCCGGCTGCCGCGGCGCCCCTCTGGCCCTTGGCGCAGACGCCACCAGCGGGCCCCTGGCCGCTATAGCAGATGCCGCAGGCGGCGGCCACCGGACCGCTGCAGCCGTTCTCCGCGCCCTCACTGTCCTTGATCAGCTCGGGGACAACCACGCCGGCTTGCACCGGGCTGCCGCTGCTGCCGTTCCAGGCGGGACACCCCGGCGGGACCACGCCGGCCGCGACCCCTCTGTGGTACTTGCAGCCACCGTACCCCGCGGCCACCGACGCCCCCGCCCACCATCCGCCGCCGACGCTGCAACCATCGGCGGCGCCCCTGCTCAGCTCGGGGGCACCCTCGCCAACCGGCCTCCCGATTCATAAGGTCCGGTTCCCGCCCTCCCTGTCGCCACTTCCAGCGTGGGCGGCTGGGTCTTCGCCATCGCCGGTCTACACCATGGCCCCTGAACAGCCGACTCCGTTGCCATAGTTCAGGGGGGCATCCGGTTCCGCCGGTCCCTACCCGGAGTACTCCGACCAGGCGCCACCCGACTCGCTGCTCCGCACCTCCGAGCCAGCTCGACACGGTGCTCCCTCCCAGGCACCGCCGCGGTTCGCCAAGATCGACTTCGCCACTTATGACGGCACGGAGGACCCCCTCAACTGGCTCGACCAGTGCGACCAGTTCTTTCGCGGGCAGCGCACCCTCGCTTCGGAACGGACTTGGCTTGCCTCTTACCACCTCCGCGGCGTGGCACAGATGTGGTACTACGCTCTCAAGCAGGACGAGGGTGCCATGCCCCGCTGCGAGCGCTTCCGCGAGCTTTGCCTCCTCCGCTTTGGGCCCCCGGTTCGCGGGAGCCGCCTGTCGGAGCTCGGCCGCCTTCCCTTCACCTCGACGGTGCAGGACTTCGCCGACCGCTTCCAGGCCTTGGCGTGACATGCGTCGGGTGTGACGGCGCAGCAGCGCGCCGACCTCTTTATTGGTTGCCTTCCGGATCACATTCGCGTTGACGTGGAGCTTCACGGCCCTCAGGATCTCCAGACGGCCATGTATTACGCCCGGGCCTTCGAGGCTCGCGCCCAAGCCATGCTGCCGGCCACCCCAGCCCGTGGAGGCCGGCAGACCAGCCGCCCGCCACCTGCACCAGGCCGGCCGCCTCCGGCCACACCAGCGCCCACTACCTCGGCCACGGCGCGCCCTTTCCGTCGTCTCTCTCCGGCGGAGTAGATGGAACGGCGGCGCCAGGGCCTCTGCTTTAACTGTGATGAGACCTATACGCCGACCCATGTGTGCCCGCGCCTCTTCTACTTGGAGACGGTCGAATTCACCGAGAAGGACGCTCTGGCCGACGGGGCCGCCCTACCACCTCCGGCGGAGGCTGAGGGCGCACCCGCGACTGACTCGGCGACGGCCCTCGTGGTCTCTCTCCACGCGCTCGCCGGGATCCGTGACGAGCGAACCATGCTCTTGCCGGTGACGATCCATGGTGAGCACTTGGTGGCCTTGGTGGATACAGGCTCCAGCCATAACTTCCTGCCCGAGGCTACCATGCGTCGTTTAGCGCTTCAGCCGACGGGCGGGGAGCAACTTCGGGTCACGGTGGCCAACGGTGATCGCCTCCGGTGTCATGGCATCGCACGGGACGTACCCATCACCATCGGTGGGGAACACTTCGCCATCACCTGTGCGGGCATCGACTTGGGCTGCCTCGACTTCATCCTCAGCGTCGACTTCCTGCGGACTCTTGGTCCCATCCTTTGGGACTTCGACGCGCTGACGATGACTTTCTGGCGACTGGGCCGCCGCATTCGGTGGGACGGCGTTGGGGGCGCCGCGCCCGCACCACCACAGCTTCAACTGGCCATGGCCACCTCCGAGGCTGAGCATCCGCTCTTGGAGAACCTTCTGCAGCAGCACGGCGACCTCTTCACCGAGCCGCAGGGTCTTCTGCCCGCCTGGGCATATGATCACCGTATACATCTGTTGCCGGGCTCCGCGCCGGTGGCGGTGCGTCCATACCGCTACCCGCAGCTGTAGAAGGACGAGTTGGAGCGGCAGTGTGCGCTGATGCTCACGGCGGGCATCATCCGGATCTCCACCTCGCCGTTTACCGCACCAGTGCTTCTTGTCCGCAAGTCGGACAGCACATGGCGTTTCTGCATCGACTACCGTGCCCTTAATGCTGTTACACTTAAGGACAAGTTCCCTATTCCGGTGGTTGATGAGCTCCTGGATGAGCTACATGGGGCACGCTTCTTCACCAAGCTTGATCTCCGGTCGGGGTACCACCAGGTGCGCATGCACCTCGACGACATCGCCAAGACGGCATTTTGGACTCACCATGGCCACTTCGAGTTCTTGGTGATGCCCTTTGGCCTCACCAACGCCCCGTCGACCTTCCAGGCTCTGATGAACGACGTCCTCGGCCCTACTTACGTCGGTTTGTGCTCGTTTTCTTTGATGATATTCTGATCTACAGCGTCTCTTGGGCAGAGCACCTCCAGCACGTCGCCATCGTCATCAACGATCTTCGGGCGCACCATCTTCATCTTAAGCGCTCGAAGTGCCCATTCGGGACGCCTTCTGTCGCCTACCTCGGCCACGTCATCTCGGCCGACTGGGTGGCTATGGACGCCGACAAGGTGGCGGCCGTCGCAGCGTGGCCGACGCCGCACTCTCCGCGGGCTCTTCACGGGTTTCTCGGCCTCGCCGGATACTGTGCGATATACGGCATGCGGTTCACTCGGATGAACTGTTTGCGTTGAGACAAGAGAATAGAAATGGCTGGACGTAACTGCATCGCGTGGCAACGCGCGCGGCGCAACCGCATGCATATGGGGCCCCCGACATGATCGTGTGCACGCCCAACCGCTGGCAGAGCACGCACGGAGGGGCACGAGCAGAGCGCTCCGCGGTCGCCTCAACGACGAGCAACCATATATATGCATATAGCAGTTGAACACGTAAGGAAAAGCTGTCCACAAGCCGAGCGCGCCGATGGACGCAAGCAGAGCGCGCCGCGGCACCTAACGGCGAGCACATATTGCTGGGGGACGCGAGCAGGGGCCGGCATAGTGATACGTGGCAAATAAGACAAACTATGGGCAAACTCTTGCTGGTATATAACCGTGTGCGATTGATGAATTCATCGCTGACGGGTTACCTAGTGCGGTCCGTGTGTGTTGTGATATGCTCTGTCTACAGAACAACTATGCTCTGTGTACAGAAGAACAACATATATATACTTGTAACATGACTTGATTGCAATACCAAATGAAACATACAATTACGTTATATAACAAATACCATAAATATTGCAAGGTTCAAATTCAAAGATTACAACGCCCAAATTCAAACATTGCAAACATCGTCATTTCTGCAAAGGGATCAGCCGCTGACAAGTCATGTATGGGTTTGACACAATGACATCCAATTGCTCTGCCATATGCTCTTCCAATACGAAGTTTAGCTTTTTTGGAGCATCTTCCATTCTGCAGTACCTGCCGGCTCTGATCAACATACCATTCATCTTTCCTAATTAAATGGGTGTTCAACCTCAGTACCCTCAGCACCTTTGCTCTGGCAAGAAAGAACCTGGCGAGTGTAATCTCCGGCAAGGTCCCTCGGTAGGAGTTCAAAGTAATATTTGAGCGATACAGATCCAGGCATTCAATGTGATTGTCGTTATAAACATTATCCACCTCCGGGCCTATTATTATCTGCAAAAGAAAAGAACGTGTTAGTGCCTACATGAAGTTTTGAACACTACTACACACCCATTTGGTTTGCAGCATTTGTAAAATGCACCAACGTGCCATCTTCGGTCTGACATGATTAACACGGGCATTTGATTACAATCTAGAAACATGTAGCCTTCTTCACAAGAGGTTGGATTGGATGAAAAATTCCCTAAGAAAACTAGTACAGATGAATCCAAAGGAGAAATGCTTATGGATTGTAACCATATGAATCAAGCAACCAATATGGGGTGGGGTGTATGTCCTGAAATCCTCCAAAATTCCTTAAAAAATGGTAGTACATTGTCATTGTAAACTTGGGAAAAGGTGCAAAAAATTGAACTCCCTTATGGTTAACATTTAACAGGAAAGGAACATCACCTCTATATACAGCTTCTTCAGGCACTGAAAGCATCTCAAGCAACTGACAACTTGGTCCAGGTTGGGGCCGACAGATTCTAGTGCCAAGACCTTCACTGTGCCCAGAATCTGGGTGAAGCTTTGCTGGATGACAGACGAACATACATCTTCAAAACTAGAAATAATGTTGATACCAAGAAGGAGAGGTATAGGGCGACTGTTGTACCGGAAAGTAGTAGTATTTGACAGACGAGTAGCCCACCACTATCAATTTTGGCAGAGAAATGACATTGATTCTTGTTGGACCTTGTTGATCAACTACAAGTAATCTCTCAAGAGAAGGTGTGTCCTCAATGACAATATTATGGTCCACCTTTTGTGATCTCTCGTTGCAGCACCAGCAACGCACATAAATAGTTCGGAGAGTCCTGGAGGTGATGTGCAAGGTACTTGACCAATTCATTGCCTGAAGACGAAGGAAGTCGAGTGCAGTACAGTCGCGGAGCAGGCACTCCATGTCATCCTTTGGGATGCAGACGGAGACGACCTCGAGGTGCTTCAATCACGGTAGAAAAAGAGAAGGCGCGTCATTGAGGGGGCAAATGGCAGTTCACGAACTTGGCGAGGCGTAGCGTGGGCGCGAAGCGGGGCGCGGACGTTGGCAGCAAGCACATATGTCCATCATTAAAACTGAGCTTCTCGAGCTGATCTATGGCAGGGGATTGGAACCACTCGTCAATCTTGGCTCGGTCCTTGCCATTTGAATGGAACTTGCCAGTGATAAGGCCTCTGGTTGGGCCATGGTGACTGCCGAGGATATGGGAGAATGCATCCAAGCTTTTGCGATAGCCATGGCAGAGCTCGTGGGTGCCGAGGAGGTCGAGAGGGGTGAAGAGCCATAGGGGGCACCACCGCCGGGAAAGGGCAGCTGTCCTCGCCCCATATTTGATTGGGAGGAGGGATATGATGACTCTCAACATAGCATCGGGGAGGTTGTTGATGAAGTCTAGGCCTACTGGAGTCACTTGCGGTTCTTTCTCGACCCGCCTCCGCTTGTTGGCAGCCTCGTTCTCCGCCTCGTCGGCGGCGACAGAAACCTTTGTCTCCGTATTCACGTCGTGCTCCAGTGCTTCAGCAGCCCCGGTGTCGCCACTCCCTCCGATGGGGCGCTTCGGCGGTATCCTCATACACTGACGGCTTTGAGGACTGAGAGCGGCGTCGAGGATGCGGGCGGAGAGAGAGGATTGTGTGTGTGGCGAGGATGGGGGGTGCGGTCGCTCGGCCGTGCCATTAATACAGACCAGTGGGAGCGAGGCGGGCGGCAGTCCAAGGCTATCTCGCTTCCCGGTGAGAACGACTGCTTAATCTATGAATGAAATCTATGCTTAATTACGAATTTTAGTTGCAAAAAATTAGATAGTGCTAGTGATTTTTAGCTGCATATTTTGACAAGTCGCAGTGTCTCTTGGCTTAGCGCCGAAGTCTGGCTTTAATTTGCATACCGTATTCAATCTGAACCGTTTGCGTTGAAGAGATGCACAAATCCTACGTTGAACAGCTTGCACGCTTCCCGATGAGCCTGCGCACCGGACTGCGCTCGCACGCCTCCCGTTCGGTCAAGCAGCTGTCCGTATGGCACCTCCTATAGCCATTAAAATCAAGACACGTGGCGTCACGTGAATGGTTAACAAAACGCACACGGTTTGAATTATACAAATGTTTGAGATATTAAAGTGGCAGCTATTTTTTCAAAATGCCTTTGTTGGCTGTTATTCGAGTGCGCCTTCTCTCAAAATGGACACGAAAAATACCACAGCATGTCGGGTGCCATCCATGATAGCATGCCAAGTTTCATGAATTTCTGACGAGTTTTGGATTTACTAGAATTTAAAAACCAGGTATCTCAATGTTTTGCCGGCAATCAACAGTGCCCTGGTGTTTGAAATTCATTCCCATTTCTTGCATGGGACCTAAGCATGCACCCAAGGACACATATTTGATTTTTCAACCAATTTATATGCACTGGAGCATGTGCATGTATTTTAAATTTGAATTATGCACATAAAATGCCTAGAAAACCCAGTTAATGTCCTCCCTCCGTTCCATAATGTAGTGCCTACAGATTTTCTCAAAAGTCAAACATTACAAAGTTTGACCATATTTATAGAGAAAAATAGGTACATCTAGGATACCAAATGCACATCGTTGGATACATCATGAGTTATATTTTCGGAATGTACATGTTTGCTATTGTAGACGTATATAGTTTTCTCTAGAAACTTGGTCAAAGTTGGCAAAGTTTGACTTTCAAAAAAATCTATAGGCACTACATTGTGGAATGGAGGGAGTATAAAAATGTCCAAACAAACCCCGAAAAATTCCAAAACTTAACACAACACTCCTATTGTTCTATGTTGACACTAGAAATTTTTTGAAAGCAATAAGAGGCAACGGATATCGTTTCGTCCCCAAAGGTGGCACGTTCCCTACCGAAACCATCAGGCTTGTTGTGAGAACCTCTGGTTTGTGAGAAGCTTATACCCAAACCTGCCCTAAATGGGACCGAAAAATTACCACGGCATGTTGATGCCGCTCCATGATACCATGCCAAGTTTCATGAATTTCAGACGAGTTTTGGATTTACTAGAATTTAAAAACCAGGTATCTCAACGTTTTGCTGGCAATCAACAGTGCCCTGGTGTTCGAAATTCATTCCCATTTCTTGCATGGGACCTAAGCATGCACCCAAGGACACAGATTTGATTTTTCAACCAATTTATATGCACTGGAGCATGTGCATGTATTTCAAATTTGAATTATGCATATAAAATGCCTAGAAAACCCAGTTAATGTATAAAAATGTCCAAACGAACCCCGAAAAAATTCCAAAACTTAAAACAACACTCCTATTGTTCTATGTTGACACTAGAAATTTTTTGAAAGCAATAAGAGGCAACGGATATCATTTCGTCCCCAAAGGTGGCACATTCCGTACCGAAACCATCAGGCTTGTTGTGAGCAGCTCTGGTTTGTGAGAAGCTTATACCCAAACCTGCCCCAAATGGGACAAAAATTTTACCACGGCATGTTGATGCCACTCGATGATAGCATGCACTACAAAAAAAGACACATTCGTGAAATTTTCGGCCGAACGAAAAAAATCTATCATGCTTATGACACTTCTATGACGGTAATTGTGACAAAACCCGGTATCATCATAGATGTGGTGGGGTCCTACTTCTATGACAAAAAAATCATGACAGAAAATGGGCTTTTCGTCCTGGGCGGGCAGGAGACGTAGCTGCATGACATTCTTTGGGCCGTCCATGACAGAAAAAATCGTGGTAGAAGCGAGGGCGAGGAAAATATCGGGGGAGTTCCCGGTTATGGTGGGTGGTCGGGGGCCGAGCGATGTGCGTTTCTCTCATACGTACGTGCACATGTCTGAGGCGTTGGGCTCTAACTAAACCCGAGCGAGGCGTTGGGCTCTAACTGAACCGGGCGATTGCACTAGCTACGTTACTGAACCCGAGCGATCGATCTGTTGGCATTCTGGGAACGGGGGTCCCTAGACATGCCTGCCTGCGGCCCACAGCGTGACTAAGCCAATGGGCCGTACGGCCCATCTTCATCAACAAGGCATCCAAGACCCTCGCGAGGTGGATGACGCAGGACCTCCTCTGGAGTAGCCGAGCCAGGCAGGCTCACGAGGAGCGAAGATATCAAGGCAGGAGTCTCTTGTGATGTGAGCCATGACGGACGACACCAGGCGGGCGCCAGCGCGCGCAGCGTCCTTATTTCCTCTTTGGTGCTAAGGAAGCCAGCGCAGGCGAAGAGTACGAGGCATCAGGCAAAGGTTGCTATATTGGTGCAACGAAACCAAGACCAGGAGGACGACAAGACGGAGGTCATCGTGGAGCCCAAGGCAGCGTCCCCGCCAGAGCTTTTCGCAGGCGAAGACCACTTTTGTCAGGATAGCTTGTACTAGCTGTCCCCCTTCAAATCTGCCCACCGTTGTTGGCTCGCTTCCCACTTGATATTTGGGAAGAGGACCAGGGCCTATATAAGTAGAGCTAGCCACCATAGTAGGGATATATCATCTTAGCTTGATCCAACCAGATCGAGAGCCTACTCACAAGAACACCTCAACCTCAGGAGGCCGTTCTTCCCTTGTACTGTTCATCATCAGCCCAAGAGGCAATCCACCACCACCACACTGGAGTAGGGTATTACACCACAACGGTGGCCCGAACTAGTATAAACCTCGTGTCTTTCTGTGTTGCGAGTTCGTCGAGTTCGTCCGCGAGATCTTAGTGAGCTAGGGCATAGATCGGTAGGAGGGAAATACTTCGCGCGCACCCCAGTGTTCGAACCTTAAGGGTTTGCCGGAACCCCACATCCGACATTTGGCGCGCCAGGTAGGGGGTGCGCCGTAGCTTCCCTTCCGTCAGTTCGTCGCTCCGTCGTCTCCATGGCGGACGCTCGCTGTGCTCGAGCTGAGCGCCGGGCTGCCCTCACCGCCCGCGTTGCTCAGACGGCTCCCGTTGGCAAGCCACCTCGTCGTTCTCCGTCTCCCGCCGCCAACGCTGCCACCAACCCGGCGGGGAACGAGCAGCAGGCATCCTCGTTGCATCCTTCGGTGCGGCAGGACGGCCGCACCGCTACTCCATCACTGACCCCTGCCGGTTCTTCGTCTCACGCGCACCGCGCTCCCATGGAGGCACGGGCCGTGCTCTTCGCGGCGAACGAGCTCCTGGGCTACCGCCCCATCGACGACCTCTACGAGGAGTGGCTTGACCGCGTCGCCGAGCTCGTCCGCGCCGCAGGGGGCTCTCGGGCTCTGTCTCACTATCTGCCTCCCCCTTAACCAGCCGCGGGCGACGGAGCTCATGGCGTGCCTCCACCACCTCAGCCCCAAGACGGTGCCTTGGCTCCAAGGCGCGCGGCTCCGCGGCGTGATCCGCCACGCCCGGCGCCTACGCGCAAAGAGAGAAGCTGCCAAGAAAACCCGCGGCCACGAGAAGCTGCACCTGTGCTCCCTGCACCACCCCGTCAAGACCGCGCACCGCCAGCAGTGGCGCGGCACGGACCTCGTCAAGACCAAGCTCCACCTCCGAAGCGGGCCCCGGCAACCACGACCGGCTGCCGCGCCTTCACCCCTGAGCTGTGTAGCGTCGCCTGGCCAGGCAAGTTCAAGCCGGATCTGCCTCCTCGCTACGACGGCACCGCCGACCCCGCGGAGTTCCTGCAGCTCTATGAGCTGAGCATCGAAGTGGCCAACGGCGATGAAAAAGTCATGGCAAACTGGTTTCCCATGGCTCTCAAGGATGGAGCTCGCTCCTGGCTCCTAAACCTACAGCACGGCTCGATCTCCTCCTGGGACGAGATGCGCGACCGCTTCGTCGCCAACTTCCAGGGCACTCGCGACCGCCCGCCGGCCGCGGGTGATCTACGCCGCATCAAGCAACAACTAGGAGAGACCCTCTAGAAGTACATCCAGCGCTTCAACAACACCCGCCTCAAGATCCCCAAGGTCACGGACGAGGCCATCATCTCCACGTTTTCCGGCAGCGTCCGCGATGTCAAGATGAAGGAAGAGCTCGCCATCCATGAGGAGCTCTGCACCTCTCAGGAGTTGTTCAACCTGGCGACCAAGTGCGCAAGAGCTGAGGAGGGGCGCCTCTCTCTCCTTGAGCTGCCAGCCGTGGGCGCGGAGGAGAAGAAGGCCAAGGCCAAGGACGTGAAGCACAAGGAGGCAGTTGTGCTCGCAGCGGAGCCCGACACCAAGCGGGGCAGAGATCAGCCCGAGTCATCCAAGAACGGCCGACCGTTCTGCGCCTTCCACAACCTGAACACCCACAACACCAGCGACTGTCAAGAGCTCAGAGCCATACGGGAAGGACGCTACGGTCGACGCCCCGAGTGCAACGACCGGGGCTATGGCCGCGGAGGAGGATGTGGAGGCGGACGCTGGGACGACCGTGGCCCGCGCCAGTAGTGGCGCGACCGGCCTCATGAGGACCGCTGGCAGGACCAACCTCGCGAGGGTGCCTGGAGGGACCCACCTCGTGAGGATCGCCCCCAGGGCAAATCCAGTCTTCCCCCGCTGCCGCCACCAAGAAGGAACGACGACCACCACTAGGACGAGGGGGCTGGGGGCTTCCAGGAGCCGCGTGCAATCGCCTGCATCTTGGGCCACGCCCAGGCCCCAGCCTCTCAGCGCATCTTCAAACAGTTCGCTCGCGAGGTGAACGAGGTGCTCCCCAAGCTCGAAGCCACGCGCCCGCTCAAGTGGTCCCAATGTGCCATCACTTTCAACTCGGCAGATCAGCTCAAGTGCGCAGCCACCGCTGGCGCCCTCCCTATGTTGTGTTCCACAGTCATCAGCAATGTGCAGGTTACCAAGACCCTCATTGACGGCGGCGCAGGGCTCAACGTCCTATTCGTCAACACGTTCGACAACCTCCAAGTGCCATATGAACAGCTCCAGCCCACCAAGCCTTTCTCAGGAGTGATCGACGGTTCCACCACACCAATAGGGTAGGTCCGCCTGCATGTCACCTTCGGGGAGCGCAAGAACTACCGCACCGAGCTCATCGACTTCGATGTCGCACACATCCGCCTGCCGTACAATGCCATCCTCGGGTATCCAGCCCTGGCCAAGTTCATGGCAGTCACTCATCACGGCTACAACATTCTCAAGATGCCAGGAAGCGGAGGAATCATCACGGTCCCGTGTGAAGAGAGGGATGCGGTGTGCTCCCTCGAGCGCGCCTTTCAAGCCGCAGCAATCGACGACCCCGACAGCAGAAATGAAGGCCTTCCGGAGGCCATCCCCAAGAAGAAGCAGTCGCGCCGTGCAGGACCTCAGGAGGATGGCGTCGCGGCAGGAGCCTCGTCAGGATCAGCGGCCGCTCCAAGGGCGCCTCCCTCCATCGCATAGGAAGGCGCGCCCAGCGCCCTCTTCAGGCAGGGCTCGGGGGCTCTCTTCTAGAGGGCCTCAGACCTTTCCAACCTCACGAGGGAGGCGCTTGGGCACCACTTGGAGGCGTGCTTCGCGGCACGTGACCCTCAGGAGAGCACAGGGCAAGGAGTGCCCACCACCCAGGAGTTCATCACCAAGACCACTCAGGAACTGCAAGATGCAAGGGCCATGCGCGGCGACAGTCGCTCACGAGGCGCAGCTCCGCATCCTGGCGAGGATGCTAGGCTGCGTGTTTGCATCGACGTTCCCGGGCTCAACAGGGCCGCATCTTAGGAGCCCTTCTGGCCATCGCGTGTGGGCTGCTGCGAGGGCCCACCACACAGCTACGTTCACATGCCCTTCGGCTTGCCGAGTGTGGCGTCAGCCTATCAACGCGACATGCGGCGTGTCCTGGCGGCTCAGGAGGCCAGGTACCATGCCGTCCTGGAGGAGATGGAGACGGTCTTCAGGGAACCTCCCGAGCACCCAGAGCCTTCCGAGGCTCAGGGTGCCGGTGGCTCGTGAGGAGTCGTTTCTTCAACGCACGCCTTCAGCTGCACCAACTCTACTTCGTCTACATAACCAGGTGACATCTTCCAAGCTCGTTTAAGCTGGGAGCGCCCCTCGGGCTGCATTATTCCCATGCCACATGGGTCCGTCCCTGTGGCATGTATCCCTTTTGCTTATGTCTTTAGCTTACCTTGCTGGGGGCGCCCCTCGGGCTGCATCATCCCCAAGCCGCTCGGGCCAGACCCAGTGGCATGTATCTTCCTGCATTTATCCAAGTTGATCTGCTCTCCATGCTTAACCTGCCAACGGCTATCACCCGCTCGATTTCCACCCGCCACGGGTCTGTTCATCCTATGGAATTCGCTTGCACGTTAAAAGGGGGGCTCCTGAGCATCGCGACTCAGGAGCTCTTACAGGCTCTCCAGCCCTCACCCCCTGGCCTTGACCACGGCATCGCGACCGGGCGTACCAGCGGCGGCTGAGCTCGCTCGAGGGCCGGGACCTGAGGACGTAGAGTGCTTGCATCTAACCGCCTTGCAGGGACATACAGTCACCAAGACTCAAGACCAGGTGCGATCCGCCTTGAGGTAGGGCCTCGTGAGTCCCGCGCTAGCTCACGAGTGCCCAGATACACCTCGCAGCCCTGCCGTGCAACCCACGTGTCAGGGCGGGGCTGTACACGCCCCGGGGGCTCCTCCCGGAGGGGGGCCCCATCCCATGCCCAAGTGGAAGCACCATGCTCCGCACTGGCTGTCGACACTGCCGAGGAGCGGCTATGCCCGTGCACAAGCGGAAGCACCATGCTCCGCGCTGGTGATAAACAACTGAGGGCAGCCCCACGGTCGCACCAACCTCAGGGAGCCCAGAGCTCAGCGCCCAGCCTCACCACGACGCCTTCCCTCGGGAGAGTCGCACGAGGGGGCTGGGCACGGGGGCTGCACTCGGGTCACGCCCAAGCGCACGCCACCCAACCAGGTTCCCCGGACCTGGGCATCGCGCGCCCCTCCCGAGGCCTCGGCGAGGGCAGGTATGGAAATTGTTTGCATGTCAAGGGGGACTCCTGAGCATCGCGACTCAGGAGCCTAACTGGTCACGTAGCCCCTCACTCCTTGGTCCGTCCTGGTCTCCGGTCGGCCCAATGGCGGTTGAGGTATGCGCGGGGCTGGGCTCTGCCGACGTAGAACATTAATCTATCCTCACGAACTCTCCCTATATGCTGTTTGCGCGTCAAGGGGGACTCCTGAGCATCGCGACTCAGGAGCCTAACTGTTCACGTAGCCCCTCACTCCTTGGACCATCCTGGTCTCCGGTCGGTCCAATGGCGGTTGAGGTATGCGCGGGGCCGGGCTCTACCGACGCAGAACAAAGCAAATAGGAAGGAAAACGCAAAATCTCGAAGCAAATACTACAAGCATATTGTTCTCACAATACCAAATGAAAAGTCTAAACGCCTCCACGAGGCCTGATATATGTTGCAGGAACGACACAGGAGAAAAAGCTGCAGGTCACCCCTGGATGTCGCCATCGCCTGCGGAAGGCGCTTCCCTGTGGGCAACGATGTTCTCACCTTCACCACCAGCCGCAGGATCCGCGGCGTCGCCAGACAGAGGATCGGAGACAAAGCCGTGGAACCTCCCCAGCAAGGCCTCCACTTGACCTTGTACAGCTGCAGCGGCGGCTTCGCAGTGATCTTCAGCCAAAGGCTCCAGCAGCTCGTCAAGGCGAGCGTTGGGGTCGCGGAGGTGCAGATGGCTGAAGACGCGAGTCAGTGCGGCTGAAGACAGGACGCGAGCTTCTGCCTCCTCCATGGGACCGAGGCCATCAACGACCTCCTCAAGCGCCTTCACCACGAGAGGAAGCAGCTGGGCGGGGCCGTCCTCGTCGGTGCCCAGCGACTTCTCCAGGCCGTGCTTGTAGAGCGTCTTCAGCGCCTTGCAAGATCTCTTCTCAAGATCGGCGAAGGCCACGCGGTCTTCGGCCAGGACTCGCGCCTTGGCATCAAGATCGGCCTCCCTCGTCCCCATCTTCCGCTCCAACTCTTCCAACCGGTTGCACTTGGCAGCCTACTTCTTCCCCAGCTCCGCCAGTTCAGCGTCACGGTTCTTGAAGGCTTCCTCCCGGGCCTTCATCTCCTCCTCCTTCGCTTGGCAGCAGTGTATCTCTTCGGCGTGCTTGTCGCGCAGGCTCTGCAACTCGCCCTCCAGCACTTGGCAGCGGTCACGGGCGGCCTTGGCGTCTTTCAGAGCCGCCTCACGCTCGGCTACAGCGCTGGCGGCTCCTTGCTTCTCCTTCTCCGAAGCCGCAGCAGCCTGGCCCAGCGCCGCGCGAACCGCCAGGTCGGAGTGAAGCCAGCCAGAGGCCAACTCCAGACGCCCGGCCACCAGGCGCGGGTCCGCGCTCAGGAGATCCGCCTGCAGCTGGGTCATCTCCGAAAGGGCACGCTCCAAGACGGCAGCAGGAGCAGAAGAACCAGGAAGTGGAGGTGCAGCAGTAGGAGGAAGCGACAGCGCCACCAGGGCTTGGGAGACCGCGGGCCCCGGAGCAGCTGGGACCTTGTCAGCCGCGCCAAGCGCCAGCACCTCCGGAGCCAGCGAGGCCATGGGGGATGATTCCATGCGGCGACGTTCCTCTTGGCCCCGCGAGGACGACCGGGCTGGGGAGATGCGGGCGCTGCTGCCTCCTTTCTCTGCGGAGGGGGGCACGGCCGCCGTATCTTCCTTCCTCTTCTTCGCCGAAGATGTCGGCCTGATCAACCAAGGGCGAGCGTCAGGAAATAGCAAGTACCAGCAGGGATAAAGCGAAGCTCGAGGCACCTACCGGTCCACCGCGAAGTACTCCACCTTTCGCTTGGGAAGCTTGAAGCCTGATAGCATCGGGACCTGAGGGGCAGGCGTTCGGGCTCCGGCGGCGCCAGGCGGTGCGGAAGCAGAACCGGATCCAGCCCCAGGAGGTGTTAGGGTGGAGGCGGCACCACGGGCCACCAGCGACGACCTACCCTTTGTCAGGATGAGGGGTTGCTCCCTCTCCCCTTGGTAGGCGTCGGCCTCGGCATCATTAGGAAGGGCGCGGAGAATCTCGGCCTTGCTTCGAGGGGAAGTCTCCCCCACCTCTTCCAGGGTCTTCTCTGAGTCCACCTCCTCTTCCCCCTCTCCATGGGACTCGCCAAAAGACACCTCCACCGGTTTCTGCATCGAAGGAGCTCCCGGAAGCGCCGGCGGCACCAGCCCGTGCGCATCAAAAGTTGGCCTGGAGGCGACGAATTCCTCCCGGTCCCTGCGTTGGAACAGGGGAACGAAGGCGCTAGGTGGGTACTCCTGGTTGTCCCCGACTATGAGGCGCAGGATGGCGTCCAACTCATCGCCAGGCAGGTCCCCTGGCCTCAGGCGGGTCTTGTTCTCCTCTTCTTCAAGCTCCCAGAGGGGGCGCGCGCGCGCCTGGAGTGGGGCAACCCGCAGCATCAGGAACTCCCTCCGGAGCATCGCCCCCATTATCTTGGCCGCCCTCGCGTTGCCCGGCTTCAGGTCGGTCATCATCTACCCCAACACTCCCTCCGGCTTGGGCCACCCCTTGCCCTGCCGGAGCGCCTCCGTCGGCAACGCCAGGCGCGGATCGGCACGTTGGGCATCCATCATGACCCGTTTGGATCGGATGTTGTCAGCCCTCTTCCCGGTGCTCGAGATCGAGTTGGCCCTGCCGCATGCGACGAAATTAGCGCATCCGGAGGTGTGCTCGCCGCTGACGTGGAGGAAGAAGAAATGGCGCAGGAGCGCCACGGATGGCATAACGCCCAGGTACGCCTCACAGTAGTAGGCGAAGATGGACAGGAGGAGGACAGAGTTGGGATGGAGATGCAACGCCTGCAGACCGTAGTGGTCGAGGACTTCATAAAAGAAATCAGAGAAAGGAGGGAACAACCCAACGGCGACGCTGCTCGAGAAGAAGGGGAAGAAGGTGCTCCACTCATGCTCCGGCTCATCGGAGGTGAGCCGAAGCTCCGTATTCCCCCACTCATTGCTCTCCCCCGCCGTCAGCAGGCACACGGAGGCGAGGCTCTTCTCCGTGACGGTGGGAGCTTCAAGAGCGGGCTCGTACCAAGTCGGTGCCGAGGAATTATTGACCTTGGGCGGCACCATGGGTGGCAGATGCAGAGCAAGGATGGAGCGGATCTGGAGGTAGCGGTGGCGAGGAGCAAGAAAGGGGATCTGGAGCGAGGCAAGGAAGAAGCAATGAATGCAAGTGCTGCCTGCGCCAGCCTTTTGTCAGGTCAAGCAGTTGCCGAGGCAGCGTGGGGAAGCGGAGACGCCCAAGTCCAATCAACCGCCACGCGTCAACTGAGGCCGCCGGCTTTTGGGGCCCACGGTGCTCCGAACTTGACCCTTGGCTTCGCCGCGAAGCCAAGCCCGAGCGCACCTTGGGCCCGGGGGGCTACTGCCAGCGTTCTAGGAACGGGGGTCCCCAAACTTTCCTGCCTGCGGCCCATAGCGTGACTAAGCCAGCGGGCCGTACGACCCATCTTCATCAACAAGGCATCCAAGACCCTCGCGAGGGTCCAAGCCTCGCGAGGCGGACGATGCAGGACCTCCTCTGGAGTAGCCGAGCCAGGCAGGCTCACGAGGAGCAAAGATATCAAGGCGGGGCAAACCTCACGAGGCTCTCGTGACGTGAGCCATGACGGATGACACCAGGCGGGCGCCAGCGCGCACAGCGTCCTTATTTCCTCTTTGGTGCTAAGGAAGCCAGCGCAGGCGAAGAGTACGAGGCATCAGGCAAAGGTTGCTATATTGGTGCAACAAGACCAAGACCAGGAGGACGGCAAGACAGAGGTCATCATGGAGCCCAAGGCAGCGTCACCGCCAGAGCTTTTCGCACGCGAAGACCACTTTTGTCAGGATAGCTTGTACTAGCTGTCCCCCTTCAAATTTGCCTCCCGTTGTTGGCTCCCTTCCCGCTCGATATTTGGGAAGAGGACTAGGGCCTATATAAGTAGAGCTAGCCACCATAGTAGGGATATATCATCTTAGCTTGATCCAACCCGATCGAGAGCCTACTCACAAGAACACCTCAACCTCAGGAGGCCGTTCTTCCCTTGTACTATTCATCATCAGCCCTAGAGGCAATCCACCACCACCACACTGGAGTAGGGTATTACACCACAATGGTGCCCCGAACCAGTATAAACCTCGTGTCTTTCTGTGTTGCGAGTTCGTCGAGTTCGTCCGCGAGATCTTAGTGAGCTAGGGCGTAGATCGGTAGGAGGGAAAGACTTCGCGCGCACCCCAGCGTTTGAACCTTAAGGGTTTGCCGGAACCCCACATCCGACACGATCCCTTGCTGTTAACTGAACCCAAATGATTCCTTCGCTACTGCTGCTAACTGAAGCTGATCGATGTTGCCTCTGGATGAACAGTGAGCGTTGTTGGGGGGTCTGGATGAACTGTCCCAGTGGGGGTGGATGAACAGGACCCTGTGGTGTTGCCGCTGGATGAACAGGACCGTGAACGAGCCGGTGGGGGGTGGATGACTAGGACCCCGTGGAGGGCTGGATGAACAGGACCCCGTGGAGGGCTGGTTGAATAGTAGCCGATGGAGGGCAAGATGAACAGTAGCCCGTGGAGGGGTGGTTGAACGGGACCCCATGGAGAGGGCTGGTTGAACAGTAGCCGGTGGGGGAGCGCGCGGTGGAGGCTGGATGAACAGGAGCCCGTGGATGAACAGTCGCAGGTGGAGGCTGGAGGAGGTCAACGGTGGATGAACAGTAGCCCGTGGAGGCTGGAGGAGGTCGATGGTGGAGATGAACAGTATCCCGTGGTGTCCTGTTTTGTGGTACGCCACACCCCTCCCGATGAACAGGACCCTCGTTTCGACCGTAGCTCCAACACAAGTCCGTTTCCACCGTTTTGCGATACGCCACACCCCTCCCGATCAACATGACCCCGTTTCAACCGTAGGAGGTCCGTTTCCTCCGTTTTGTGGTATGCCAGACCCCTCCCGATGAATAGGATCCCGTTTCGACCATGGCCGGTCGAACACAAGGCCGTTTCCTTCGTTGTGCGGTATGCCAGGCCTCGTTTCCATCGGTTGTTCCGTCCAAGCCGGTTGGCTCCCGATGAATACGACATATTCCGTTGCCTCCCGATGAACACAACGTTGTTTCTCCGTTCCAACCCAGCCGGTTCGCTGCCCGATGAACAGGACGCCATTGCTCCCCTCCGTTGCCTCTCCATGTACACAAGCCCTGGCCGTCCGCGAGTACGCGCTCGAGACCCCGCCCGTATGTACGTACGTGGCCGTATTTTTTGCCTTGTGGTTGTACGTACATGTACAGGACTTAGACGGGACTGCGTGAACTGCTATGTCGGGTGCTCTACAACGACACACGTGTCGCTACTTACTCAGCCATGGTTCATACTTGCACAGAGACTGATCGACCAGTATGTACGTACACGTTCGCGACCAGAATGACAATGCTACGTACGCTTCGACCAGGTGGGTCCCAACTGTCAGGCACTTCCTTGAGTGTGAAGATGTAGCTGGTGGGTCCCAGCAGTCAGGGGGAACGTTTTTTTTGCAAAATACGCTGGCTCGTCTGGTGGGTCGCTGCTGTCAGGTGGAGGAATCGTTATTTTCCGCGTAATGAGGAGGCACTTCCTTCCTGCGGCCATGGACCCAGCTATCAGCCTCTCCATGTACAGTACTCTTCCGATGGAAGTCGGTCGTTGACCACATTGACCACGCCGCATCGAGAGCACCCTGGCGGTGGACGACGGTGAGGCCTAGGAAGGGGACGACGCGGAGCCGGGGAAGAAGCGGCAATGGAAGCCCATGCGGACAGGAGTACGAGGGTTCACTGGTTCGGCTGCGATGTGAGCATGCCGTCACCGCAGGGCCTGGCCAGCGGTGGGAGTAGTAGGGGCGGTGAGGCCTCAACGGTAGCACAGCCGGCCACTGGAGGCAGGAGCAGGCGGTCTCACCGGTGCTGGTTTGGGCGACTGGTGCAAGAAGAGCAGCGATTGAAGAAACAGTAGGACCGTTCGATTCAAATCCAACGGTCACTACTGCTATAATCATTTGTTGACTAAGTTGACAAAGCCCTGCGTACGCGTCAACTTAGTAGGCCCACAGGTCACCCTCCGAACCAGTGCGCCCCAGATGTCAGTGGGAGGAATCATTTTTTTTGCATAATAAGGAGGCAGTTGATTGCGTGCGGCCAGGCCAGCGGAGGGAGTAGGGTGGGCCGGTGAAGCCTGCGCGGCATGACAACGGGCCACAAGAGGAGGCAGTAGGCAGTCCCGCCGGCGCTGGTTTAGGCGGCTGGAGTAGGAAGATCAGAGATTGAAGAAGCACGTCGGTCGTTGGATGGACATCCAACAATCACTGCTGCTAGAATCGTGTGTTGACTGACAAAGCCTTGCGTAAACAAGTCAGCCTCGAAATTTGTGGCGTGTACAGCCCATTTGCTATTATTTTATGATTTTTACTCATTTTCTAATTCATATGGAATTTATTGCAGCCCATTTTCCATTTTTAGAATTGTTCCCCATTTTTTGGTCAGTACAAGGGTTAAAAAATTGAACTAAAAATGTGCGAAATTTTGAAAATTCACAATTTTTTGCTGGGGAACAAAATATTCTTAATCCAAAAATTATTAGCCGTACTAAAACAAATTTAAAAATAAATTAGTACTATGTCATGTTAAAATCCAATGAAATATAAAATATCAGTGAAGAACAAAAACAAAAAAAGAAACTAATTTTCCCATTTACTTTTAACAAATACTGACCAAACTCTTTGGCGAGGCCCGAATGCATCCCTCCTCGTCTTGAAAGATTTGCAGCCCAGTAAGTCGGAGAAAACAAATAGGCCTAGCTTGGGTATTCTTCAAAAAGAAATAGTGGCCTACCTATTTTCCCAAAGAAAAAACTGCTAGGCTGGTCATGTTGTTAGACGGGCCACACAGACCGCACAACCCAGTTTAAAGCCTGCTCCTCCGAACAAATCCTCAAAAAAAATTTGCAATTCTATCATTAATTGACTATATGTTGAAAATGATGTGGGTCCCAGATATTAGCAGGGTGCATTAGAGTAAAAAAACGAGGGGTGCATCTGAGTAGTAAAAGAGGCGCTTTGCTTGTGTTCGGGAGTGGACCTGGTGGGTCCGTACTGTCATACTCACATCTACAGTCCTCTCCCGATTCACTATGTTGACAGGGCCGGACAGCGGCGCTGCGGCAAGCGCACCAAGGCGGAGGATAAAGTGTTGTCGCCAATGTGCTGGGCTGGGTTGGACATTCTTATTGAAAAATAAAAATGGGTCGGAACTATTTACGACGTTGACTACGATTTGCATGGGTCCGCTGGTTGCAGGAAGAAAATGGTGGGAGAAAGAAGACTGTCGCTATCTTTGCCTAAGAATTATATCGACTGAATGTAACGACAGTGTCATAGGAAATAATATCCTCCTGTTAAATCATGAATTTGAAGAACTGGTGCATGAGCATTTAGCTTTATTTATTTATTTACTTATTTATGTTTGGGGGGCCATGAGCATGTACGTGGGCCGGATTCATGTGAGAGCCTCCCTTCCAGTTAATTATGGGCTCCTCTATTGGGCCTTCATCAGTGGGCTGCATGTTATCAACAAGTGGAAAATGTGTTCCGTATGAAAAATAGTATGCGCTACGTACGGTACGGGGCACTAAAGGATTGGACAATGCAACGACTTCCAAAACATTGTGTTTGTCGTTCTAACAACACATTTATTCAATCAACAGATGAAATATACTACTGATTGTACATTGAAAATAGTAGCAGCAGCAACCAGGGCTGGGGGTGCAACAGAAGCAGTAAGCATGCCAGAAGAGTAAAGACGCAGCTCTCTCTTCCGAACCAAACATCAACCATCATTACAGAAGGGCTACCAAAAAAGAACAAGTGTATGCATCAAACTAAATAAAGATCCTACTACACCAAGTGTACGCATCTAACTAACTTGCTCAGTTAGACGTTACTATTTATTAAGCTGTGGAGATTGGCTAACGGCTTGAACCAGATGGGTGCCTGGCGGGGGAAAACTCTAGCCAGCAGGTCAAAATCTGATACTTGCGACCCTCTCTCCTACTTTGGGCTGCAGAGCATGGTGGCACATATCAGGGTATGGTGCATGCAGAGGCGCATGGTACGCTGTGTACACACAGTTTTGCCTGATGAACGAAACCATGCTGCCATCATGATCCTTGCCGTCGGTTATCTCCTGGTTAATCGGATAATTCAGTCCAGGAAAGAGAGAGCGTGTACCAAGGCTACTTACCAGCCTCAGTCAAAAATTCCTGAAGGCCTAGAGAAGCTAGGATCCTGCTCAAAGACCTTGCAGTGATTGTGATTGTATTCCACGAAACAACACGTCCGGTACATGCGAACAATCATAAATCGTTCGCCATCATTTGATCGAGAAAGGAACCACCTGCAACTGCCATGCCGCTTTTCTTTGAAAGGTTCTGGGATTAGGAAGGGTAGGGACACCAGGCGGCCTACAACATCATATCAAGTTGGAGTCAAATAAAAAAGGGCTCTTAATGTAGTCAATCTTAAGAACAACATGTTATGAGCATGAATATTTTTTCAGTAAATGTTGACAGTAATATAAGGAAGCCATCATGATATCATAGGAAAGTAACATACTACTGTAACAGCCGTTTGTAGCGATGACTGGAGTAGGCCAGCAATACATGCAGCCATAGAAGGAGTCGACAGCGTAAACGAAGCCCTTGTGTTCAATGGCATCAGAGAACCATGGAGGATGTATGATCCTGCGATGGACGTGCAGATTTATCCACTTACCGCAGTGACCTGTCAGATAGGCGAGACCACAGTTGAAGAACGCAATTAGCCTGAAGTCTTTATAATCCGCAAATCTTGTGGGCACTTGGCAGATTACAACCTTGGGCAAATCAAACTTGGTATCAAGTTGGCTACTGTAAGATTCCGAGTATTTTGGGCCGTGGTGCCAAAGCAGTGCAGTGTTAATCGAAGGAAGGGGGATCAATCGCTGGGTGTAGACCTCCACGAGCATCCAGCTGCCGCCACCGTCGACGAGCACCATCCAAGACGTGTTCATGCCGACCCAGTACATACCGCTAATGTGGTTGAGGGTGACGGGGATCAGATCACAGTCAAGAGGGTTGATGCTCGCCACCCTACGATCGTTATGCTGCGTGACATGTCGTTTCTGAAGATTAGGCGGTATCGGCAAGCAAGGAGTTGGCTTAAAAAGCTCCGGCCTGAGGGCTTTGAGTAAATGGTACAACCCCGACGAGCACGCGGCGAATGGCATGGTACTGAGATTGTCCACACGCGAAACAATGAGCTTGATTACCTCTGTGGGGAGCAAATTCCAGCCACTCTTTCAGCAGACGCTGCTCGGTTCTGCCATTGTTAGTGCTTGGGTTTCGGAAGATGGGGGAGGCGCCTTAGCAGGGATGGAAGATTGGACGATTATGTGCGGACAAGGATGCAGAAGCGAATATGTGCTGCGGGAAGTGGACAGGTGATGATGACTACAGCACGCCGCTTGACTTACGAGACACATACCAGCAACGTAGGGTCATATCAATGCCAGACAACTTGCTTGAGTGATCACAGTACTGGTACTCCCTATAGTACCTACTACTATGCCCTAACTTGCTTGACTAGAGTAGTAGTGGAGTAGGACTCTGCTCTACTACTAGCACGGGAGGATTAGTATATTCTAATCTAAAATAGTTACAAACTTCAATGCCCGAGCGTGGAACGACTATGAACCGCCATCGATGCTAACTCCAATCCCCAGCAAACGTTCACTGGCAGACATGGCAGTTGCAAATGCCCGCGACGCAGTTATAGTACGTGTGTAAGGGTGGCAGTTTTGTCAAATACTATGGCTTAAAAATAGGCCACCGTCGGGTGGAAATCTGACGGTTACGTGGGATTCGCCATGATTGAGCTCGTGGCGAACAATCGCCGGATATCATTACTAAAAAAGGGTTAAAACACCCGGGGCTATAACTTGCACCCGCTGACAACTAACAATGATACTAACATAGTTGTAAAATGGTCAAAGACCGTGTCTACGTGGTGTTTGGAATTATATACGAAAAACTAGCAAGATGCACGTGCATTGCACGGAACATCAAGATGCATTTTTTTTTTACAAAACACCTGTTGTGATTGACCCATGCAGGAGTAATCCCATGTGTAAAAACTAATGATATCTCGAGAATTTTATCGGAAACATGGTATCTCGACCATTTCATGGAAAAAATGATATCTTGATAAAGATGATAGATGAGGAGGAGTGGGGCGTGGTGGTGACTGGTGGTCGGACTGGGCGGAGGCATGGGGATGGATGGCGCCGGCAGTGGCCACCATGCTAGATTGTTCCGGAGACTTCCTTTTTTAATTGCTAGGCAATGAGGTTCTGGGAGATAAGGATGAACGAGGCAAGGGCTTATCTGTAAATGTGGAGAGAGGTGCGGGCATCTTTTGTAAAATTGTCATAGTTTGCTTTCTATCCGTCAGATATAGATCGGACGGTCTATACTATAAGATGGCAGGCACACCATCATCACCAACTCGGTTTTTTCTCTACTCCTACTCCTATATTACTTATACTTATATATACTCATATAAAAGACTCAGTTGGTGATGATGGTGTGTCTGCCATCCGCCATTTCTGACCATTGGATCTACATCTAACGGTTGTGATGTAAGTTGTGGCCTTTTGCAACAATTCCCACTTCTCTACTCCAGTTTACACAAAACCCCTTAGTATCTTGAAACCAACCACATTCCTCCCTTACCTCATCAAAACAGCCCAAAGAATGTATTTGGAGTGAAACATAAGATATTTTTAGTGATATGTATATCAAAACTAAATTGTTTTCTTTAAAATTTGTGAATATGTATTATTCTACTTTGGATCTGTTGCAACGGACGGGCTCATTGCTATAAAGGTTTATCTCTTACATCGTCCGCAACGAACACCTGGTGTACTGGTCCGGGCCGGATACTTGCAACGTGATGGCCTGAGTTCGAATTCTATCCTAAATTGTAGCTTTTTATATTTTTTTAATCTATACTTCTTTCGCTACTGTACTGGGACTGGAACCCACAAAGTACTTAGAATACAAGATTAAGGATGGATTCGTTTCTTTCTAACTTTCTGTACGAATCTGTAGCCAGCCTGCAAGTAATGTACACTGTACTGATAGTGGAACCCATAGAGTACTTAGAATACAAGATTAAGGATGCAATTAACTTTTTATAGAGGGAGAATCATACGCGCAATTAACTCAAATGGATTGGACGTGACTCTATTATTCTCCAACGGCAACCGCAAATTTCCTCCCGCGGGCCAGAGAGGTTTCTCGGTTTGCATGCGGGTTTAACGGAGGGGTTTGATGGAGGCGAGGAGGCGTGTTTAGCCGGGCGTGCAGCGGGCGGCGCGGTACTATTCGATTTGACAGCTACTAGTATATTATAAAAAAGAAAGAAGAGTAGTAGAGATAGAGATAAGAGTAGAGATAGAGACTAGGGAGGAGCACTGCTTCATGTGCTACTCCTGCGCTCCATTCGGCGGCCGCAACGTCCCCTACAGCCACTTCCTCCTGCGCTCCATTCGGCGGGCGCTGTTGAAATTTGGGGAGCGCACTCTCACGACTGCTGGCAGTGACGACTTCATCGACGATGACTTCTTCCCCGACCTCGGCAACCTCTTCCTCAACGACATGGGCGACAACCTCAACACCAACGGTGCTGCTCCCGTTGCACCATATGTGTTTCTGTCCTTCCTCTTTGAAATCATGGTAGAATTCATGTTTCTAGTCTGTGTCCTAGATTCGATCTGTTCATCTACTATGCTAGTCCACATGATTAGTTTAATCTCTTTTATAGTCGTCATGATTTATTTTGTGCTTATTCAGACTAAATCTCGTAGTAACTTGCTCATATATTCAACTGGTGCACCGTCCCCTATAGCCACTCCCGTTTCATCGACGGCCTGGTCGATGCCTCCAAGGAGCCCTTTGTCTACTGCTATGAGTGCTCGATGCCATTTTGGGGCTCGCCAGCGGACCTCGTGCATCACCTCATGCAGGCGTCCGTCTATCACTACTGGCCCGCGGCGAAGAACATCAAGTACGAGACGCGCTACCCGTTCACCGTGCCGGAGTCGCTGGAGGATCACTGCCACCTGCTAGTCTCGGAGGAGGACGGCAGCGTCTTCCTCTTGACCGCCGCCTCGTCTCTGTAGTGTGCGTCAGGGGCGACGCCGCTGACGCTGACACCGACACGAGGCCGATGGACGGGTGCATGCTCACTGTTACTACCCCTCCGAGTTACGTGGGCGGCGACACTCGCTACATCAAGCTGACTAGGACTGTTCCGAGCTAGGACCTTCCCGCTGATGTGGACATGGAAGACGCATGGTATGATTTGGCCCCCAACGTGGTGCACGGGGACTCCAAGGAGGTTCGCCTAGACATATGCATTACCAAGTTAAATGTTGATCATTAGTCTTCACTCAATGTAATCCGCTGTCTAAGCATGTGGAGACTTCCATGCATGATCTTGCTCTATTGGAGTATCGCGCATGAATAAAAGTGTATCCATTTATGGTTTAGTCTAGAATCTTCCATGTATGAAATTTTTACTACAGTACTGGTGAAAGACTTATGATGAACCATTCCTTACATCTCCTCCGCCCTCTTCCAAGTCATCATGATTTAATCCCTCTGTCTAGGTGTATAAGGGCATGGTTAATACTTAATAGTATAACCAACTGTTGACTATAAGAAAGTGCCATGTCATCTGTAGCCAACATGTATAACAATCGATACTCAAAAACTAATTCTTAAAGATCATTTCTTGCAAACCACAATAAGTGTTATTTCTTCACAAGTTTTGGATGCAGGTTGAACAGTTGAACGCTTTTGTTTGCAAAAGATACTTTTTTTATCTATTTCACAAGATGTTTGTGAGCTCTAGAGATGAAATAATATCCGAAGAAACCTACTGATACCCGTTACACATGAGATCACCCCCACATCCTTTGTCAAAATAAACAACTCCCCGATCAATGCATTTCACTATTCCGTGCAACGCACGGGCACCTTACTATAGATTAGTACGACCAAAAATTGAACTAACATTATATATAGTACGATAAATGCTGATGCATGTCACCTAAAATTATATCATTGAAAACTATGTTCAAATACGAACAACGATATAGTTTTTGTTGACATGCACTAACACTTTGTCAGTTAAATCTTCAGTCAAATTCAATGGGGGACTAATAAACCACGACCGATGTAGTACTAGTGTAGAGGGCGGGGCTGCATGCGAGTCATACCCCGCTCGTGGCGCGGCAGTAAAGCCGTCATATCACAAACCCAACCACTCCCAGTAATAAGTGGCCTGGTAAAATAAACGGACAAGCAACCATCACATCCCTCCGTCTTTTTTGCATTTCATCTCTCGGCATTTACTTTCTCCGGTTCATCTCGCACACTCGATCCCTAGCTACTTCTCCTAGTATCCCTAGCTACTACTCCTAGGGCCGGTTCTTTTGGCGGCTTAAAAAATAAGCCGTCTCTTCCCAGCTTTTCCCATAAGACTAGTCACAGTGGAGAGTAACATTAAGGCGCCTCACTCATTTATTTGGGCTTCTAAACTACTACTAGTACCTCTGTCCTGGTTTATTCGTCACCATTGTAATTTGTGCTAAATTTTGACCAAAGATTTAACTGATAAAATGTTAGTGCATGTGACATATGCACGTACTTACAAAATGCATACGGATACACAAGGTTTCCAAACTTTTCCTTTTACATACTTAATTAAGGACGCTAATAATTCCCGAACGTTCGGGATTTATCATTTGCGTCCTAAAACTAATGAGATCGCCTTACAAAACTAAATTATATTCCTAATAAAAGCCACGGCGCTCGCAGGAGCGCTTGCGGCGCGCCACGAGTGCCCTGGTGCGCGGCCGTTTCCCAGCGCGCCGACACAACGCCTCTTCTTCAGCCTCGCAACTCGCGAAAGGCTGACTGGCGGCTTGCCGGCGGGCGAGCGCGAACACACCAGTGTGGTGATCCGGCGCCAACAGGTACTCCTCCTTGCTAGAAGTGTGCACCCCGTCCATGTACCGCCAAGCGTAGATGAGGCGCTTGGGCCCGACTGCACTCAGGGGTTTGGCACGGGCGTCCTCCGCCACCCTCACGGCCCTCGCACGAGCCTTCTGCCAAAGAGCCAATTGCTTGACTCTCTCGGACGCGACATAGGCCTGTGAGGCAGCTTGCCCCGCGGCGCGCTTCTCTTCCTCGGCCTTCTTCTCCGACTCTATTTTGGCGCGCTCTGCCGGAGGCAAAGCCTCCCACAAGGCGACATCCATTTCTTTCCAAAGCTCCTCAAGGCTGGGGTGCTCGGCGGGCGGCGCGGCGTTCTCCTCGTAGCGGGGAGCCGGCGCGTCCTCCGACGCGCGTGCTGGCAAGATTGGAAACACCGACGTGTCCACCTCGACGCGTCGCGGCGAGGAGCGGAACGCCGACGCGTCCTCCTCGACTAGTGGTGGCGAGGAACGGGATGGCGACGCGTCCTCCTCGACTAGTGGCGGTGAGGAATGGAATGGCGACGCGTGACCGTCCATGCGGTGCAGCGAGGGGCGCCTGGGCCTTGGGAGGAGGGATGCCATGGTGGTCGACGTGAGATGGAGGGGGAGGAGATAGCGATGAACGTGAGCATTCTTCCGAATATCGTGGGAGACGCAGTATTTATAGCGAGCAATGGCACACCTACGTAATATATGGACTGAGCTTCACTGACTTAACTGCAGGTCCAGTTGCGTCACTGACATGTGGGCCAGATGCCTGTTGGGCCCACATGTCAGTGACCCAATGCACCTACAATTAAGTAACTGAAGCAGCTACGTGGGCATATTTGTTGGAGTAAATTACGGGTGAGGGAAGGAGTGGAAATATTGTTGGTCACAACGGATTGGATGAGCGCGGCGCAGGAGAGTCATGCATGCAGATTTTTTCCACACGGGGTGGAGTGGTGGGACTGCTGGAGGGAGAAGGAGAGTCAAGCAGGCGTTCAGATTTCAGGGTGCACTAAATTATTGCATGCGATGATTAAGGCTGGCCATAGTGGTGGTAATGTGGTACTCCCTCCTTTCCGGTTTATAGGGCTTAATTTGAAAATCTCTTCATGCAAGGTAGATGATGAATGGTGGAATTAATTCCGTAGTTGCAAAAGTACTTAATTAGTACTCTCGTTTTCTCGACAATTTGTGTAAACCGATGCATTAATTACACCACATGCATGCATGACCACTCCAATAAAAATCTCAGTTGGTGGTGATGGTATGTCTGCCTCTGGACAACGTGAGCCGTTCGATCTACTTGGAACCAACGGTTGAGATGTGTGTGCATAGAGACATGACCTTGCCACCGAAGGTACTATATAGCAGATATTTACCCACCTCTGCCACTATATAAAATACAGAACTACTCATTCCAGCCTCATTTCCTTTCTGGTTCATCTCCTTGCATTCTTGCCGGCGGCGGCGAAGGTTCCTGAAGATGGAGTCCAGACTCTAGAAACCACTACAAAAACTATTCCACCGCCTCTATCTTGGTAAGAGTAGGTGAAATTTTTGAATCGAGCCCTTTAAACTAGAAGGGAGGTAGTGGTACTCTAATAGCTAACCTTGTTGTGATGACTAGATATGACATGGCACGCACCTGGACAGAGGAACTAGTCTGCATTGTGCATTTAAGTTTTGTCTGAAGTCAATGTACCTCTACTTTGACCAAACTTATAGAAAAATGTACATCAACATTCACAATGTCAAATCAATATTTTTATACTCAATATAAAACATAGTTTTTATACTCATTATAATCAGTATTGGGGATATTGATATTTTTAGTATAAATTTGGTCAAAAATTTGCAAACAGTTGACGGTAGTAAAAAGGACCAGAGGGAGTATCATGCATGCAGAGTAGGCAAAAAAAATTTGCTCATTTATAGCCGGTCGAAGTCTCAAAGGCGCGACTGCGCGAGGGAGGCGAAGGTCGTGGGAGGCGCAACGGTTGAGGGAATTAGGTGAAGTTACATCCACGCGTCGGCATGGCGTGCGAACAGGCAGAAGCTATACCGTCAGGCGTACGATATGGGTCTAGTAGGCATGACATCTAGTGGGTCCCGCATAGTACTCGAGAACTCTTTGGGGCCTTGTAGCCGTTTATCCACCGGGCAAGCCAACAACCCCACGTCGTTCGCACGCCCTACTCGTCCCCGTCTTCTACCTTACAATAGTTCGCTCCCAGTCGTCCCGTCCTTTCACATTACACCAGTTCAACTTCTCCTAACCCTCCTCCAAAATCCATGGACTCCCAAATCTCCATGGTCGCCGCAGAGTACCAGGTTAGAGCCATCACCGGTGATGAGTTCATCGTCATCTACACCCGTGGATCCGCGATGGTGAAAGCATGCCTTGCTCGCTTCCTGAGCATGTTCAACAGTTCAAAGGATGAGTGGGTCGCTGGGCTAGATGTTGAGTACACCACAGTCCTGGAAAGCGAGAAGATTCTAAAGGAGGCAGAGAAGAAGAAGCCCGCCGTGATCCAGGTTTGCGTACATAACGTGAGCTTGGTCTACCACATATGCCATGCCGACGTTGAGTGCCAGGATTTTAAGAACTTCTTCAAGGACGAAAGAGTGAAATTCGTTACTGTAGACTTTAGGAACGACAGGGATGTCCTAGGTCGGATAGGCCTCGTTGTAGGCCAGCCCTTCGATCTCCAAAAGGCAAGCCTGGTGTCCTCCTCTCAGCCTTCAATGCTGACCCTGGCAGCAGCCATGATTGATCCTTCGTACGCTAAACTGAAGAAACCTCACCACGAGTTTCATCATGCATGGGAGTTGAAGACAATAGATGAAGATCACATCCTGTACGCAGCAATGGATGCCTACCTTTATTTAAATATCTACAATGGTTGGATGAAGAAGCAGAGCCGAGTGTCCGGTTCAAGCAAAGAAGCGGCAGCGAAGAGGAAGAGGAAGAGGGACGAGGACGAAGTCGAGGACGTGGACTCGGACCCCGAGTAAGGTGGCAGTGTCGTCGTTCATGTTGGTTCTACTACAGTGTCAAGCAGACTAGTTGCCTAGTTTTATTTCAGGGGTGTGTTGTGCTGAGCCCCCAGCAGAACTATGTTTATGTACTTTCTCGTTATTTGAACTTTATGTTCTTTCTCGTTATTTGAACTCTTTAGTACGTACAGTAGTACTAGTACTATGTCTTACTACTGTTCTTCTTGCAGTTGGTACTACTGCTCATATCTTCGTGTTCCTACCGTACTTAATACGTTCGTACTAGTAGTATAATTTCGGTCAATCGATTTGTGAAAGAAGTTCGACGGGGCGAAGGAAGAAGACGGCAGAGAAGCTACCCCGGTATCTATATTAGGGTGGCAGGGTGCGCATGATCTATCTTATGAGTGTTGGGTGTGGAATGCAGTTCGCCAGAAAAAAAGGATCGTGCCCGGGGTTAAACGGATGGTAGGGGTGGGGGAGCATGGCGATGGCAGGCGGTTCAGGGGAGGGTGGGGCGGCGGCGGCAGGCGGTTAGGCGTGTGGCGAGCTGAGAAGATGAACAGTGCATCGATTTCGGAGGTTGAAGAAGCCCTTCTAGCCATCCATGTTGCATCCAACGGCTCACAAGAGTCGACTGACCCAAATAACTCCTTCAGATTGCAGGATCCATGTGGCATTCAAGGACTCGAAGGTAGATTCCGCGTCCGCACCCGGTTTGCGGGCTCGGCGCGGGTGCGACCGGCTTCCGCCGCGACAGCTACCATGCGCACCTCCTCTGCGCGGGCGGAGACGACAATGACACGCTAGTTCCTTCTCGCCGGCGTGCTGGAGTACGCGCTCGTCCTCCTCTTCGTACGTTGCGTGCATAGACGCGGCTCCACCAGCTGCTCGCGTGCTTGGCAGTGCGGCGGCATCGTGAGGAGGGACTGCAGACGACGTGAGCGGGCAAGCCTTCAGCTTCATGGTACAGGGATGGCGGCGACACGGCGGTGATGGGCGAGAAATGGTTGGCCGGAGCAGGCGGGCACCGGCATGCGCAATGGCGGCGGCGGCATATTGACGAGTGCGCGTATGGGAGCTTAGTTTAGTTTTATATAGGGTGGGTCAAACTTAAAAGAAAACCATACTAGTACAAGTAAACATTAGACTGAGGCAGTGCTTATATTAGTTACCACAGCAACGATACGGAATCATGTGCAAGCGCGTGAACCGCGGCCGCGCGGATGATCGAACGGTGCGTCGCCGTGTCGCGCTCGAAGGACACCCACTGAACCTTTTTGTGTGTGTGAAAACAATCCCCGAATATTACTCAACTTTTTTCCTGGAAAAGTTCTTGACGCTATAATATTTCCATATATATGAATTTAGCTCCAGTTTGTGTTTATTTGGATTTGGACGTTTTGGTGCGCCTTAGTTTTTCTAATACTGATTTTGTGTGTGTGACTGAGAGAGAACGTGTGTATGTGTCCATATGTGTGTTGTGGCGGAAGGGCAATGTGGAGACAGTGTGCGTGTGATAGAGACATAGAGAGGTGTGAATGTGCAAATGATCATGCATGAGTGAGACATAGACATATTCCGATACGTTGTGTATACATGAGAGAACGGTCTTCTATTTGTACTTGTGTGTGTGTGTGAGAGAGAGAGAGGAGCATCCATAACACAACAACCATTTCTCTCGATTCATCCGTCTCTCGCACGATTGCATGTAACACATGCATCAACGCACACATTTTGACACCCTCACCCGGCCCCTGCCCACCTCAAGGCCCGCAGATCGCTCTCTATCTCGCAAGCACAATCTCTTCTTGAAAACCCTATTTAGCATGTAGCTTTCCGTCACATACACACATTTCTCTCCATAGGTTTGATTCCTCCCAATACCTCACACACACACACACACACACACACACACACACACCGCACACACACTCCCCTCCCCCGAGCACACAATTCATCCCCATCCAAGGCTATATGGTGACCACTCTCGCTTGTGCTTCTCTGCACCCCAGCATGCACAACACCTCAACCTTCAAAGAGGGCATCGAGGAGATCGAAGACGGTGACCACACTACACTAGAGAATGCAGGGCCATTCGGAAGCAGGATGATGTGAGACGGCTAACTGACTCCTCGACCCCCCCCCCCACCTCTCCCGCACAAAATTACCAATCCCTCTCTCTCCCGCACAAAATTATCAATCCCTCAACCCACGAGATCCTTCCCCTCTTGTCCATGTTTTTCCAGCTATCTCATCAAACATGTTGTCTCTTCTCCTTCCACGTCTACAGAATCTGGATGCACACACATCTCACATATTCTATATTACATGTCTCCATCTATCTCACAGACCTAACTTCTTCCTCTCTCTATCTCTCTCTCTCTTGTTAGGTTTGTCTCCTACTCTCTTGTCCACATACAAACAATCTTTACCGCCCTATCTGCTCCATCTTTGCAAGCTCTCTCTACATGTGTCATTCACACATTGGGATGTGTTCAAAATGTTGCTTTTATAATGGATGATGTAGATTTATGGTTGGTTTTGTTGCATCCTACAAAGTAATAACTATGAAATGCATTTAGATTCTCATTTGATTGGGATTATGTGAGTTTGAGCATATTGTGAAGTACTATAGACCTCGTATACATCTTGAAATTCAACAATGATTGTAACTATTGAATTGTATAGACCATTACATTCGAAGTCAGTAGCCTAATATATTTATTTCACAATTACAACAAATGATTAATTCACTACAAACTAAGAAAACAAATGTGTACTCCCTCTGTTTTTATTTAAGTCCGCGTATTAGCATTGCTCAAAGTCAAGTTTTGTGAACTCTCAGAAAGTTTATAACAAAAAATATTAACATATACAATAACAGATAAATACCATTAGATTCATTATTGAATGTACTTTCACATCATACATATTTGTTATGCTAAATGTTTATATTTTTCTATAAACTTGGTCAAACTTTAGGAAGTTTGACTTTGGTCAAACCTAATATGCAGAGTTAATAAAATCGGAGGGAGTACTAGTAGTTACTAGTACTACTCGCTAGTTGCTTAGCCCAATCACCCAACACGCCACACGGGGAGTTCAGTGTCACAAAATTTTGAGGTCGGCGGGAAAATCTCCCACGACCCTGATTCGAGCAGTGCGAATTTACCATCATAACCTTCGGAACAGGTCTATGGATTACGCTTGGTAGGGCCTGTTTTTGTAACTTCAAGTTCACCCTACCCAGCCAACCCCACCCCGGCACCCAGAGTAGTACACCTGAATACTCCCCATTTTCTATGCCCACACCAAAATAGACTTCTCCACGGCACCGCAACCTTCGTGCTCCTGCCCTTCTCCATCGGCGCACTCGTCCACTGTAGCGCATCTGCCTCATCGACGACCTCGTACATCGCACTGGAGCCGGTCCACCGTCGTCGTTGTATACGAAGCCTCTTCCCCGGCACCGTCTTCCACAGTCTCGGATTAGCTTCCCGGAAGCCGACGCCAAGCGCAGAAGCACCACCGTCGTGGACAATGAACTGACTCCCGTTGCCGACCATGATGCACAGAGGCCGCCGCAACCATCGTTCTCCTCCTCGATTGGTAATGTGTGTATTGAATCACTTAGCAGTACATGTGCAGTTCCAATTTTGTTCATACCTACCCTTCAAATTTCCTGGTTGATATTGTTCCGTAAAAGTAATTGGTTATAGCCTCCATTGTCCAACAGAATATCAGCTTGTAATTGTGCGTCGCTCCTGTATCACGCTGTGCTTGGGTAGGTTCTTCATCTGCAACCAGTAGTGTGGCAAATGATGGTAAGTTTTTTAGAACTAGCAAGATGCCCATGCATCGCACGGAACATCAAGAGGCATTTGTATGAGTAGTTTATCTTGTAGGAGAAAAGGATGAACGAGGGAAGGCCTTATTTGCAAATCTGGAGAGGGGTGTGGGTATCTTTCTACAAAATTGCCATACTTTCCTTCCTATCCATCGGATATAAATCGGACGGCCTATATTGCAGGATGGCAGGCACACAATCATCACCAACTCTGTTTTTTAAGTAGAAAAAAGAGTAGAGAGTAGAGAAGTAGAGATAAATATTAAATATAAAATAAATATAACAGTAGAGAAGAGAGTAGAGATAAATATTAAATATAAAATAAATATAATAGTAGAAAAGAGAGTAGAGATAGTAGGGACGTCGGGAAAGGATCGCGCGCGCGCGGGAAAAAGCGGTCGGGTGCGCTATAGTTTTGGCGCACGGCGTCCGGCGTGCTTTATAAAATCCAACGCCCTCCCACCGCTCTGTGCCTTGCCACCGCTCTCTCCCCACTCTGTGCCTCGCCACCGCTCTCTCCCCGCTCTGCGCCTCGCCACCACTCTCTCCTCGCTCTTTCTTGCCTCGCTGCCATCGCGCCACCATGCAGCCGCGTCGCGGGGAAACTTGGGGATACCACGGCGTCCGCGCGCGCCCCTCCGGCAGCTTCTCCATCGAGAACCTGTTCCGCGGGATGCGCCTCGGCCTCGGCAATTTCGACACCGCCAACGAGGCCGCCCGCGCGTACGACGCGGCGGCGTGGAGCCTCCGGTGGCCTCATAGAATATTGAACTTCCCCAACGTGTCGACGTGGGAGCGGGCACAGGAGCTCTTGCCTCTGCCGCGGCTTATCACCGACGAGGATCGTCGCGACAACCAGAGGCGGGAGCACCGTCTCGGCATCGCCGAGATGGATGAGGAAGCCATGGAGCTGTGGCGCCAACGCTTCCCGCAGGACATCATCAACAAGCGCGAGTTCTACGCGCAAAGGAGGGCGGAGAGGGAGAAGAGGAGGGCGGAGCGAGCCACCTATCGCGAGGACAAGTGTACGCGAAAAGCGGACGCTCAATTCAACATGATGCTAGGACCAGCGTCACCCTGGGAATCCAACAACAATCGGTATCTTCACGCCTACATTGAGACGTCGGAGGAGGACATCACCGAGGAGGAGTCGGACGACGAGGAGTAGTTGAACTATCTATTTGTTTATGTATCTATGCTGAGAACTATCTATGTCTCTACTCTCTATCTCTACTTCTCGATCTCAGCACTGTAAATGCTTTTTTAAAGCGCCGCGCGTTGCGCTTCTGTTGGAGATGCTCTACCATGGCAGACGAGTGCTTTAATGTTGCCCATAAGATGCGTGAGTATTACTAGTATATTTTTCTTGGCATGTTGAGATTTTAAAACCACGAGTGCAAACATGCAGAGGAGCAGTGAAGACCAAACACGGGATATTGGTGACATCTTCAAGGAGCGTGGCAAGTTAAAGAGGAGCTGCACCGAACCTGTAAAACGAGCTTTGGTAAGTAACACCCTTTCAATTACTTTCGTTTAGCCTCATGTTCTTCGATGTGTATATGTTGTATTTTCTGTTTCTCTTAGCCTCGTGTTCTTCATGTGTAATATGAAGAGTCTTAATCACCCTAGTGCTTTCGTTTTTAGCTTGATGTAGGAAGTGGGTGTTCTCACCTTGTAGTCTGTTTTTATATTTTTTTCCTTTTGAATTCACTTCTCCGAGTCCTGTTTATCTGGCTTCTACTAAATGGATCTGGGTTGCTCTGTGTATTGATCTAAAAAAGAAGTAACTTCATGTCAGGATGCAGTTCCTGCGAGGAGGGAAGTATGGTCAACCTCGAGATCATGTTTCCAAAATGCGGCTGGATTACACACAAGGTGCCAGTTCCCTAATGATGTTGGATTAGACACAAGGTGCAAATTCCCAGATGATTCTGGATTACACACAAGCCAAGTGGAGTCGTCAACTATTCGTGTCCTCGTGGCTCTAGTAAAGGCTGAAAGAAAGAGTGCAGCTGCACTTGAGAATGTAGCTGAGTTCCTGAAGAAGCGAAAAGAGCAATTAGATGCTCTCTTCACCCAAGCCAAAGAAGAGAAGGAAGAAGCCAGAAAGAAGCTAGCAGAGGCAGAGCAGGCTAGGCATCTCCTGCAATCTAAAATTGTTGTCAATACAAAATTTCCTTCATAATAGCTAGGTTCAAATGTTTATCCAGTCAGCATGTCTGTTGTGATGTCCGTGCATCTACTGATGTGGCACAAAATAAATTTTTTAGGGTCATGTAATAACAGCAATTACTTTCCAAACAATAACACACGAAGCATTGGACATGGTATAGTTCACGCGCAAGCCCAACATTCCAAGTTCAACTTCCACATCAAACTCATATTCACAGATATCTGCACATTCATAGATAATGTCCACAACCATGATTCACTTCAAAGGCAAAAAAATGTGAGGAGAGTTATAAATAAAAAACCTCTAGTTCCTGCTCGCGGAAGACCATGCGTAATTAATTATATTTTGATCATTTTTTGTGTTCTAAAATGCCGGCCGGCTCGCGGAAGGACGTGTTGCCGGCACACGTGCGGATTCAATGGATGTAGGCGGGGCAGTTTGATGCCGATTGCATGCAGCGAGGAGGCGTGTTCAGCCGGGCCTGCAGCGAGTGGGGCCCCCTTGGCCGGCGCGCCGGTTCAATGCCTGCGCTATGAGAGGTCACGTCCGTGTCAGAGCAATCACTCCCTCCAGCCCTTTTTGTTTGGGTATAACAAAATCTCATTTTCCATTCACATTTTACAAGTAAAATTCATGGACAAACTTTGACCCAAAATACGATGGGGACTAGTAAACCAGGACGGAGGTAGTATTTTTTATCAAAGAAGGGTTTCCCCCTTCCGATTTTCATTACTGAAAACCAACATCTAAACCATAGTATTTGCCGTAGAACTACTAGGTTCAACATCTCGCAACATAAACCCATACAACCATACGCCAAGGAGGTAGTAGTTATGAATTCCATTTTTGCTCCATACCAATCGTTCTAAAAACTACTTAAGTACTTATAACGCGCCCTTGAAAATCGAAACTCTTACCCTGCTAAAAAATGATATTTTAAACATGGCTACTCGATCTGTGGCAACTGGCGAGCCACCGCCTCCAGGTCGTTCACCTGTGGTCCCGACCATCAACTCCTATGAATCAAATTATCACGCGAGCTGACTATTCCTACAAAGGTGCGCTCCACCACGTACCCAGTACCCGCGCATGCAGCAATCGTGCACCTAGGGTTTTAGGGTTTATTTGTTAACGGTGCCTTTACGTAACTCTCATGTGTGCGAGACAGCGAGAGACTGACTGCGTGTGTGCGCCTCTTCTCTTCGTATACGTACTCCATCGTTTATCTGGTGTCCAAAAAATTATACAATAGTAATAAATACTAGCAATGTGCCAATGCGTTGCCACACGATCAAAGTAGATTAATACATATTCACCAATTTGATAGAAAAAAGAGTCTAGTTTTGAAATACGTGTATCACTAAAAATATCTTATGTTTCACTCAGAATATATTCCTTTGGCAGTTTTGATGAGATAAGGGAGGATTGTTGTTGGTTTCAAGATTCGAGAAGTGGTATATCTCTAATTTATATTCTTACTAGCAAGATGCCCATGCGTTGCACGGAACATCAATATCTTGTGGGAGAAAAGGATGAATGAGGGAAGGCCTTATCTGCAAATGTGGAGAGGAATGCGGGCAAATTGCCATAGTGTCCTTTCTATCTGTTAGATATAGATCGGACGGCCTATATTGCAGGATGGCAGGCACACCATCATCACCGACTATGCTTTTTATAAGAGTAGAGATAAAAACAGAGTTGGTGACGATGGTGTTCCTGCCATCCTGCAATATAGGCCGTCCGATTTATATCTGACGGATAGGAAGGAAACTATGGTAATTTTGCAAAAAGATACCCACACCCCTCTCCACATTTGCAAATAAGGCCTTCCATCGTTCATCCTTTTCTCCCACAAGATAAACTACTCATACAAATGCATCTTGATGTTCCGTGCAATGCATGGGCATCTTGCTAGTTGTTGCAAAAAGCCCATGTGTGTGTGTTGTGTGTGAGAGAGAGAGAGGGAGAGAGGAGGAGGACGGAGTGCATGTGTGACAAAGACACAAAGAGTGTGTGTGCGAGAGGTATCAGCTTAAAATGAGGCGATTGTGTGTGTGCACGATCGAGAGGGCGTGTCTCAAGAAGGGACAAACAATCTACATAGATACAAGGAGCGCGAGAGAGACATGTACGCGATAGTGGAAGCACGAGTGTGCGGGTGTATAAACCTATCTGGAGGCTAGTCGATCAATGATGTGAGAGAAATACGAGTCGGGGGTGCGAAAGCGAGAGTTTTGTGTGTGAGAGAGAGATACAATAGTCGGAAAGGGGAGTGGAAGCAGGAGTTGTGTGTGTGTGAGAGAGAGAGCGGGGGGGGGAGTTTGTCTGATTGGTAAACAAATGAATAATGTCAGTTTTATAACTGGGATGAAGACGGAAAGGAGACCGCAACAAATGTTGTGTTTGCAGGAGAGAGTAATTTTAGTGGTATGAGTCATATCTAGAGACATGTAGGGTGTGTGAGAGAACCCCATAGAGAGAAAGACAAAGTGAAAGACGAGTGAGACTGTGTGTGTGGCGGTGAAAAAGAAAGCTTAGGTACCTAGTGGTACCAGAGAACGGTAGAGACGTGAGAGATAATGAAAACCGTGTAATGTATAAAGATAGGGAGAGTGTGACACTTCTCAAGGGAGACGTCGAGAGACCATGTTTGCGAAGATAGGAGAAACATGAAGTGAGCGTGCGGGTGAGCTGGAGAAAAGAGAATGATAGCTACATGAAGGAGCAGGCGAGAGAGATGGGCGTGAAAGGAGTCAACATAAAAGGGATTGAAATATTTGAATTCGAGATGATGATACATGTAATTCATACTCGAACCAAAATTGATCTATCAAACATGCATACTCATATGAATTCACGCGCATCTATGTTATTTAATATGTAGATATTACTGATCCATACATTTTAGTAGAACATAATTTGGTTTAAATTTTTTTGAATTCAACCTTATGATTTTGAGATCATTGTATTTGTAAATCATATTATATACATATAAAGGAGCAGAATTCTTTGTTGTGCTTTTGAAAGTATATATAAAAATGATGTATATAAAATTTTATTCCAATCGCAAATGGATCCTACCCAAACAAAAATAGAATACAAACTGGATTCGAATTGAGTTGGCACGGTAAACGTGCACTCTTGCTCTGCAAAAATTTGAACGAAGTGGTCGCAGTAACAGCCCAAAACCAAAATCTACGAGATGGAAATTACTGCCTATCCCTGACATGCAACGCCTATCGGCTCGATTTCTATAGGTTTCGATAGGGGTAGGTTTGTAATTTCACTCAAACGTGACATAACCGCCTCTCACCCGGATTCATACATGGTGGGCTCCAAAACACAGTGTCTCCTCGGCCGAAATCGACTCCCACCCCGATTCATACATGGTGGGTGCCAAAAACAAACTCTCGTCGGCAAATATTTGGTGTATGCGAGATTGCCGTCCTATCCCCAACCGACTAATATTGCTGTGATGTAGGAAATTTTAAACGGGTGCTAAGTTTGTAAATTTCCTGGCATTTGAGACAAGCGCGCCCTGAAGACATGGTTCCCCCCTTCCTCTCTCCCTCCATTTCCCCATTCGTACTATGTGGGTGCCAAAACACCCTCTCCACCCCAGCCTCCTCCGTCCACCACCCCATCCACCACCGTCCTCCTCCACAATGTCGGAGCGGATACCCCGACGCCGGCGTCCATTACAAGAGATCGACCTCTCTCATCCACGGATTCGGACCGGGATCCTTCCATCCCGTCCTCTTGCTTCATCCCCGCCGTCGTCCACCTTGTCGGTGCCGCTCCTACGACCGTCTCATCCACCACGCCCCGCCGCCACCGTCTACCCTCCTAGATCTGCTTCCACGCCGCCGACAGCCATCGCTACCGCAACAACGTCAAATTCTCAGTAGATGCATACACGGCGCCGCACCAGAGGCAGTACTCTTTCGTATCTGCTCAACTTATTTATCGCAGCAAGAAAATAGATCGCCACTCCTTTACTCTGATTTCTTGTCCATCACTTACTTGCTAGTTGACAGCAAACATTGGTTGCGAAGTTGCCTTTGTCCAGTTTGCACCTTCAGATCTGCCATGGCACGCTCAACACTATACTCGCAATGCTTATGGTTTTCCCCTTTTATATTCCACACTAGTTAAATGAAAGTGGACTAAATTTCAAAATTGGGTCAGTTGATTTTTGAGAGTTCGCCGGTGCGAAGGAAGGGGCTCGGGTGGGGACGGTTGTTGTGGGGGGCGGTGGTGGGGCCTCGTCGAACGAAGAAAACTCGACGCGGGTGGGGCGGGGGTGGGGGTGGGGGTGGGGGTGGCGGAGGAACACAGGCGGTGGGGGCGGTTCAGGGGAGGGCGGGGGGGGGGGGGGGTCGGGGACGGGGCCGGTGGTTCGGCCGGCGGCTTGTGCGATGTTCTATATGGGAAGAATCAGAGACGAGGAAGAAGAAGGGTTAGGGGACGTAGGATCTTCATCCAACCGCCTGAAATGGTTGACTGACCCAAATGACAAAAGTCACGCGACTTGCATGCAGACATGCCTTTATATTCAGTACCATCATCGTACCTGCTTAGCACTGCTCCTGAATCCATCAAGCTAAACAACGTGCCACTCATAATTCCAAACTTGTTGCTCAAATACGAATCTGATATGATGTTGATATTAGTAAAACGGATAACGTTTAATTGGTCAACTAATATTCCTACTTTACTTTCGAAAAGCACGTGCACCACATATAGAGAGACAGCAGGGAGTTGCATTCTTAATGCGCTCTGGTTCATCATGTGTGGGCACTGCGCAACGAACATTTTATTATCCAAAATCTGCTTGCTCTTCTTTAGCATGTTCCTCTTCCGTTCTTCTTTAATAAGTACTCTCTTTGTTCCTAAATACAAGTCTTTGTATAGATTCCACCATGGACTACATATGGAGCAAAATGAGTGAATCTACACTCTAAAATGTATCTGTATACATTTGTATGTGATCCATAGTGGAAATCTCTACAAAGACTTATATTTTGGAACGGAGGGAGTATGATAGTAGTACAGTATGTTCCTTGTAGTGAAGATGAGCATGGACATTTGCAGTGTAGAGGTCTATACGGTCGGTTGTGATGGACACTTTGAACTCTTCGGGCCTCTTTGATTCGTAGGATTTTGTAAACATAGGAATAGGATTTGTAGTGGCCTGCCCACTTGAATCCTATAATATTAGCAAGAAAATGCGGGGAGTTGTGTCGCCTTTGAGAGTTACACTAATATTAACAGTACCGCACCTTCAGTTGAAGAGAGCTGGTATCCGGAGCCTTTCTAGCCGTACCAGCAATACTAGCACATATATTCCAGCAAGTTCCACTTTGCTGATTTTACTCCTGATGCTTACGGTTTTCCCGTTATATCTACACTATGATCTGTGTAGCTGCTATGTGTCACACTAGTAGCAGTCCACTCTTGAAGCTAAACAACACACCAATCATAAGTCCAAAGCTTACTTCTTCAAATACGAATTGTGATATGATACTGATATTAGTTAACAGACACACATTTAATTGGTCAGGTAATGCTCCCACTTGATTTTCCAAATGCATGTGGCCACATATAGAGAGACGGCATGGAATTGCATTTCTTTGGGCGCTGTGATTCATCATGAGTGGGCAACCAACATTGTATGCGATGAAGCAAAACCTCAAGAATATGCTTCCTCTTCTGTTCTTTAACATGTTCCTCTTTTGTTATTCTGTATTTAGTATGTACAGTATGTTCCTTGTCCGGAAGGGGGGCAGGGACATCTGCAGTCAACAGCTAATAGAGCTGGCTTGTACGTGATCGATAGGCTTTCAATTAGTAGCGGCAATACAACACCGTATTTTCTAGCCAGTTCCACTTTCCCAATTTATATATCGTGGTTATGGTGTACCCCTTTTATGTACACTACGATCTGCCTAGTTGTTGTGTGCTCTTGTTATCATGGTTTGGCAATAAACTCTCTATACAGTATATTTTGAACCTATCATCTGCCAACTATCCTTACTTCTGGAACCTATTTTTTGTGTACTTGTGCTAAATTATACTAATGCACGAACCGTATTACAGCACACATGAGCTTTCTCATCAGAATCGAGTGATAGCACACAAGGGTTTACAGGGGCGCCCCTATATTAGAATATCCTCTCCATTACAAAGATAATATCACTACTATTTATGTTTTCATGGTTCTCAGATATTATACGTAATTACAGTGAATATCAGAATCCGCGCATCAGAAGAATATTGTGGAACACTGCAATGACTTACAAAGTTGGTACCAAGGCATTGAGTGCCATTCTGGATGCAATGAGACTCATACGCTCCCCACATGTAGATTCTTGTTCAGAATATGATCCTAATGACTATTCTAACCTCGAGGAGTCAAAGGCAGATGGCATGTCCTGTTCACCCATCAAGGTGTCTGTTCTAATTTGGCAAGGTTTTATTCATTGCGCGTATCTTGCGTATGTTGTCTTGCATTTCTTCTACTTTGTTGCACCGCCATCTGCTTAGTTTACTCATCATATATGTCAAGATGCCATGCCCATCCATTATCAATACATATTCCATCTATCATCATACCATGTTTTTTCACTCAAATGTTGTTCTTATGCATCAGACATCAAAAAGGAAGAGGGTGATTGCCGAACCTGAAGGAGCACCAGCAAAGTCCTTGAAAAACGTGGTGGTGCCGGAGAAATCAGACAGCACCCCACTTATATTGGTTGTACAACCAGTGACACAAAATGTAGGACCGACTCCAGCAGACTGTACCCATACTTCCCTGGCCACGCCACTAGCCCCACCACACAGGACCTGCACTCCAGCAAAAGGTATGCCGATTTCAGTTGTCATAGCACCAGCCGTACCACAGAAAAATCCCACTCCAGCAAAAAGTACAGCAAGTCCACCGGCCGAAGACCTATCCCAACTGCAGAGACGGCCTATTCTGCAGATTGGAACCCCATTCCAGTTATTCCCATTTTTAAAGACAATGCTTACAATGTTGTTAGGGACTACGTGCATATATTTCCATCATGGAAAGATTATAGTGAAGACAAACACCATTTTCACATCTTCCTGTCCCACTTACGTGTAAGTGCTATTATTCATGCTGATTATTTTCCTGTTTTCTGCTGATTGAACACATCAATGATTTACATTACATTGTTGTAAGTAGGCGAGGGTCAATCTAGATAGTCATGACGAGCAAAGCTTGCTTGCGCTTTTCAAGGAAGCATTGCAGCAGTATCAGTGTTACCTGAGGAAATCACACATTGATAGCAAGTCTATAAACGAATTTCCGGTGAAGTCTCCTGTGCTAAATTTAGAAGACATTGAATGGAAAAACCTTGCTATGCACTGGTCTCATTCCCAGGATAAGGTACTGTCTATGATATCACATGACAATTTGAACTTCTACTTTTTCACATGTGCCTTACGGATCTTTTTTGCAGGAAATCAGCTCGAAGAAGAATTCCGGTTTGAAAAGAACGATAGGATATCACAAATATGTTGCCCGCTGCTTTGCTCTTGTTAGTACCTGTTGTCCCGTATCACTGTACTTGCATTCATACCTGGTTCATTATGTGACAGCAGTATGCATGATAGCTTGCTTATCAATTGTTCGCTCCAAATTATCTAATCTGTATGAATGGTTACATTAGTGTAGAATATATCCAATGGCAATGAATTTTTTTAGCTCTGCATTGTTCTTGTAAGTACCTGCTGCCCTTTATCAGTGTACTTATATTGACAGGTAGGTGTTCATGTACCATCACTCTGCAGCTTATTTTCCTTTGCCCTCCATTTTTTACGCATCAGATCTATATTTATTCTTACCATAAGGTTGGATAACACCGATGGTCCTGAAGAAGTTTAGCTCTGCATTGTTCTTGGCTGTACCTTTTGCATGTATCGTTGTACTTACATTTATAGCTACTTGGTTATGTAGCATCACTCTTCATCTTATCTTAAATATTCTCCATTTTTTCTTATATTATCACATCTATATTTACTCTTAACAAAATGTAGAATAAAGGCAATGCTTATGAAGAAGATTATGTGGTAAACTTCTTGAATTGCCCCCCCCCCCCATCAGCATGGACAAGGGCTTTATAGAGCCTGTCTTCACCAATAATGTAAGTTTGTCCTTCTCAAGCCTTCAAACTTTGTTGTGTATATTTCGTTAGGCATGACTGCAACAACTGTTTATTTTTGGTGTTTGCATCGAATTGCATGTTTAAAGTTCATTATGTAGTTCATAAACAAAAGTTTGTCCTTCTCAATTTAAGTTTTCAGTTGTACAACCAAGCTCCTTCTTCATACCATGTAAATTAAACTATGCAAAGCAAGTGATCTTCTTTTGCACTGCATGTATGCTTCTGTTCTTGATCCGTAATCCAGTGGTGTGGTGAACCTACCCACTACAGCACAATGTCATATTCTGCAATGTCTTAACTATGAACAATGTCATATCATTCTACTATTATTTAAACCATCTCTTTATTTGCCAATCTGAAATGGGATAAATTGACAGCACACTAACCATTGATACTTATGAGTTCTTGATCTGTAATCCAGTGGTGTCGTGAAGCTGCCAACTCCTTCACAATGTCATTTCCTGCCATGTCTTAACCTGAACAATACCATATTGTGTTAATGCTATTTTAAACCGTGTCACTTTATTCATCAGTAAGAAATGTGATGAATTGTCAGCACTGATACTTATATGTGCAAAACCTGTCATCTGTCTGCTTGTTTATCTTTCAGAGTGAGGATATAAGTGTCAAACAAGCGCAGTCTCAACAGCTTGCTCAGCTGCTTGCACTGCAGCTCCCGAGCAGGGCTAACCTTTCTTGAACTCTATTGAAGTGTTGTCGGTTTTGTATATTATTTTATCGGCGTGTTTATTTGCACTGGTGGCGATCTTTGATGCCTAGTATATGTAATCTGCTGTCTGCTTGTGCTTTATTATCATAGTGGCGAACTTTGATGCCCAGTGGATGTAATATGTTGTAATTTCTTTATTGTATAGTCTAGGTTTTTTCTTATTCACGATGCTGCAGTTATTTTTCTGTATATATATCCTGTCTTCGCAGTAAACCGGCCAAACCGTAAAATTATGGTACATAATCGAGCCGTCATGCAAATCACTACATAATCGGTCCGTTAACAGGCCTAAATGTAAACTGGCCCACTAGTAGATTTGGGCCTCTAATAGGTCGAGTAAACCGCCGGCGCTATTTTCACAAGAAAACTCAATGGGCTTTTAGGAGGCTGAAAAGTAGGTTGGGCCTGAAACGTGCCGAACAGCTCACGTGCCGGCAGTAGGCCGAAATAGACGCCGGCCCATGATTGTGCCAATCACATCACGGGCCGTTAACAGGCCAAAATTGTCTCGGTCCTTGTTTGTCCCAATCAGATTATCAGTTGTGAGCTGGCCGGATGCAAACCGGGCCGTAGTTAGGCCCAACTATATGACGGGCTTTTAACAGGCCAAAATAAATATATGGCCGAAATATTAAACAGGCCTTTAACAGGCCGAAACTAATATCAGGCCGAATTACTAAATGGGCCTTTAGCAAGTGGGCCCAAAAGCATAGCGTCCAGTTGACGGGCCGAATCTGATATGGGCCATCATTTAGCCCAAAGCCTCTTAAAGGGCCGGATCTGATCTGCCGTAATTTGGCCCAGAACGTGGTAGGCTTTTAACGGGCCAGATCTCATATGGGCCTTTATTGGGCCCAGAACATGGCAGGCTGTTAATGGACCGGATCAAATATGGGTCGGCATTTGGCCCAAAACATGGCAGCCTGTTAACGGGCCGGCCCATTAGTGTCCTTAAAATCTTGTGGGCCTTTAGCTGGGCGGGCCCATTATGGTCGGCAAAATCTCGTGGGCCTTTAGCTAGGCCGGCCCATTATGGTCGGCGAAATCTCGTGGGCCTTTAACTGGGCCGGCCCATTATGGTACGCAAAATCCTGTGGGCCTTTAGTTGGGCTGGCCCATTTAATCTTTATGGGCCACTTTTGGGCCGGTCCACGTGTCAACATATCATAGGCGCATCTCGCACATTGGATGAGTGACACCTGAGCTAACGCTGAGCTGACACGTGGTTCCGTCGGCCAATGAGAATTTGACACGTGGAAAATCGTCATTGGTCGTGGCTGTTAGCGGGTTATCGGATCCAAAACTGGACCCGATAGCTTAACGGCGACCCGTTATGGTGGATGCCATGTGTCGGTCACCCTTGACGAAAGCACTTCCATGACGCGGCATTTATCGTCATGGAAGTGAATACTTCCGTGATGATAATTTTGGTAATGTCATGGAACACTTCTACGACAGCACAGGTATGACTATCTTGATTCTGTCATAAAATCGTCATGGATGTACATGCATGACAGAAAACGTGACCTACTGTGACAAACACGTATCATCACGGAAGTGTCTTTTTTTTGTAGTGATGCCAAGTTTCATGAATTTCAGACGAGTTTTGGATTTACTAGAATTTGAAAACCAGGTATCTCAACATTTTGCCGGCAATCAACAGTGCCCTGGTGTTTGAAATTCACTCCCATTTCTTGCATGGGACCTAAGCATGCACCCGAGGACACAGATTTGATTTTTCAACCAATTTAAATGCACTGGAGCATGTGCATGTATTTCAAATTTGAATTATGCACATAAAATGCCTAGAAAACCCAGTTAATGTATAAAAATGTCCAAACGAACCCTGAAAAATTCCAAAACTTAACACAATACTCCTGTTGTTCTATGTTGACACTAGAAAAGTTTTGAAAGCAATAAGAGGCAACAGATATCGTTTCAACGCCAAAGGTGGCACGTTCCCTACCGAAACCATCAGGCTTGTTGTGAGAACCTCTGGTTTGTGAGAAGCTTATACCCAAACCTGCCCTAAATGGGACCGAAAAATTACCACGGCATGTTGATGCCGCTCCATGATACCATGCCAAGTTTCATGAATTTCAGACGAGTTTTGGATTTACTAGAATTTAAAAACCAGGTATCTCAACGTTTTGTCGCAATCAACAGTGCCCAGGTGTTTGAAATTCATTCCCATTTCTTGCATGGGATCTAAGCATGCACCCAAGGACACAAATTTGTTTTTTCAACCAATTTATATGCACCGGAGCATATGCATGTATTTCAAATTTGAATTATGCACATAAAATGCCTAAAAAACCAAGTTAATGTATAAAAATGTCCAAACGAACCCCGAAAAATTTCAAAACTTAACACAACACTCATGTTGTTCTATGTTGATACTAGGAAATTTTTGAAAGCAATAAGAGGCAACGGATATCGTTTCGTCCCCAAAGGTGGCACGTTCCCTACCGAAACCATGAGGCTTGTTGTGAGAAGCTCTGGTTTGTGAGAAGCTTATACCCAAACCTGCCCCAAATGGGACCAAAAAATTACTGCAGCATGTTGATGCCGCTCCATGATACCATGCCAAGTTCATGAATTTCAGACGAGTTTTGGATTTACTAGAATTTAAAAACCAGGTATCTCAACGTTTTGCCGGCAATCAACAGTGCCCTGGTGTTTGAAATTCATTCCCATTTGTTTTTTCAACCAATTTATATGCACTGGAGCATGTGCATGTATTTCAAATTTAAATTATGCATATAAAATGCCTAGAAAACCCAGTTAATGTATAAAAATGTCCAAACGAACCCCAAAAAATTCCAAAACTTAACACGATGCTCCTATTGTTCTAGGTTGACACTAGAAATTTTTCGAAAGCAATAAGAGGCAACGGATATCGTTTCGTCCCCAAAGGTGTCGTGGTGTTCGAAATTCATCCCCATTTCTTGCATGGGACATAAGCATAAACCCATGGACACATATATGATTTTACAACCCATGTTGGTGCACCGCAGCATGCGCATGTAGTTTAATTTTGAATTGTGCACCTGAAATGGCTAGAAAACCAATTTAATGTATAAAATGTCCAAACGAACCCTGAATAATTCCAATTCTTTTACGACACACATATAGTTGCATGTTCACTGCAGATAAAAGTTCTAGCAATTCAAACATCGTCCATTGCCACTATGACCCCATTATGTAATTCAAATCAAGATGAAAAATCAAGTAGATCCCACACAGTTTATTATCACCAACCGTGTGAGATGCAGTTAAAATAGCCTGGAGCATTGTCGGTGTATAGTACGCCTATGGCTTACGCGAGAAGGTGCTTCAGCTATTGTCAACAGCCGGCATGTCAAGCACACTAGCTCGCTCCCCAAATACTCCCGCCTCTGCATCCCTCGCAATCTCAAAAATATTACTGCCTCGTAATCTCGAAAATATCTACCGCCTGGAAGGTTTTAATGTTTGATAGAACATGATTAGTATGTGTAGACCGTGTGTGATGTCTGCTACTCCTGCCCTGCTTCAGTCCCTTGATTCAAATTTTCAGTAGCCCCGACATTTTACTCCCGCCTCTGCATCCCTCGCAATCTCAAAAATATCTGGTCGCCCTTGATTCAAATTTTCAGTAGCTCCGCCTTGTTACTCCCGTCTAGTAAAAATTTTAGTTGCCGCGGTATTTCCTCAAACACCACCTTGCCCCCCCCTCCACACACACCACACACTCCCCAAAATTTCCACTCACACAGACACACACCACCCTCGAAACCATTGGTAGGTCGCTGCCATCGCCGCCGCCTCCATCCTCAACCTCTGCTTGTGTGCCGGGGAGCTCGAGGAGCCAATGGCCAAAAAGAGGTTTATCGCGGCCTTTTCGCCCGACGCCGGCGAGGTGGCCACCGAGGTGTCCTCGTAGTCCTCTGCGGGCTCGATCCGCCGTCGCCGGTCCCCCGATCCGCCCGCCGCTGCGCCCCTACGCCGGTTCGAGGACTTCCCCGTCCTTCCTCGCACCCGGCAGCCGACGAGGTCCTACCTAGGGGTCCGGCAGCGGCGGTGGGGGACGTGGGTCGCCGAGATTACAGATCGGGAGACCCACACCCGCCGGTGGCTCGGTAGCTTCCACACGGTCGAACTCGTGGCCATGGAGTACGACCGCTGGCAGGTCCGCTACCACGGCACGGCGGCTAGGCTCAATTTCCCCTTTGGCACACGTTCGGTCGAGCTCGTTCCGCCGGAGCCAGGGGTGGTGAGCTCGGCTTTGGCGTGGGAGGACCGCGAGGCATGGGAGCGCCTCGAGGCTGAGGCCGCCGACGAGGCCTACATGCAAGAGCTCCACCGGCAGCACCTGGAGCTCGTGGAGGCGGAGCAGGCGATATTTGCCGGCGGAGGGCGGCGAGGTTATCGTGCTCTTCTCCAATGACGAGGTCGAAGGCGGCGAGGACGGTGGCACGAAGGGCGGCGAGGTTATTGCGCTTTCCTCCGATGACGAGGTCAAAGGCGGCGAGGACGGCGGCGCGGAGGGCGTCGAGGTGGGCCTCGAGGATGAGGAGATCGACGTAGATGAGTGGAGGAGTGCCTTCCCCAATGACCCCGATGACGGAACCGGCCCGGACCCGGCTCGCGGCACACCGTACATGGCGAGGAAGGATTGGTTTGACCTCTACTTAGACCGAAAGTAGTTTAGCTTAGTTTAAATTTATGTTTTATGTTCGATTATGCAAAACTATCTATTTTTATGTTTGAATGCATGCTACTTTCGGTTGAACCGGCGTAGGGGATCAAATTGAAGTTTACAACATTAAGTTTAGGGGATCGACTAGAAAAGGCCAAAAATTGTTGGAGTATATATATCCACTAAGGGTTTTAGTCCTTTAACTTTTAAAGGATCGGCTAGAGATGGCCTTATGACTTGTTTATTTCAGTTCTCCACAATGTGATGCTCTATATGTGCAACTATTTTCCGTGCAGTTCAATTTCATCAATAAAGTTTCGACAATACCACTATGAATTACAATATTTGGTTGTTGTTAAGGATATTGCAGATAACATGCCTTTTCATTTTTTAACAATAACTAGTGTACTTTAGACCTACACAATACCAGTTTGAATGACTATTTGCTTGTTTTGCTGAGTAGGAAGTGCTGACGCATTGGTATGCTGATCACGCGACTGCGGACCGACGAACTGTTGAGCAGTCGGTTCTGGACCTACAGACTGCTTAACAGACGGTTCTGAAGCATCAAATTGCTTAGCAGTCTGTTCCACCAGGTTGATCTGCTGAGCATGTGCTGCAGCTGGGTCTGCCCCCGCTGCTTCAACGGCCGGCATCTGAACTGGTGGTGCGTCTTCAGTAGTTGTAGGCCTTTCCACTGGCTGCTCTGGGGCGGAGGATGACATGGCATGTACGGCACAAAGTCGGGCCGGCTGATCACAGGTTGATGCATTAGCCATCGGATTACGAGTATTAGGTTCTTTGGGGGAAGCACGCGAGAGCTGCTGTGGCAAGGAGAGCGTCACCGGTTGAGGGGCGACATTGGTTGCTCTTGGCGGGGCTTCAGGGATCTCATCGATGAACTCTATTTTCTTTCGTGGCCACTGGATGTGATGTAACAGTGTTTTTCCCAAGGTCGTTTGCTCATCAAAGTCTCTTGGGAGATTCTTCAGGGCAAATTCATTGAATCTAGGCCTTACTTCAGTCACGTAGCACTTCACATAGCCTGGCTTCAATGGCACATTGTCCAACAAGAGGCCCTCTTCCAAGAAGGGTGGGCAAACCCAGGCTGTTGCACATTTTAATGTACCTTCATAATGTGTAAGCACACCCTTCAGTCTGTCTTTCATTCCAGATAAATCAGATATAGCATCATCATGAGCAGCCGTAGTCTCAGTGTTGCTGGGGTCAGCTGATGCACAACTACTCTTGTGCGGTGTTGTTGCACAATAAGCAGCATCATCCATGCCCGCCTCCCCTCCCATCCGCTGGCTATCTGTCAGTGTTAGAGTCTTTTGCATCATCATTGACTCCTCAATATCCTTTTGAACAGCCGGATACATGTCCTTCCTCAACCTTTCATACAATTATTCTTCTTCATTTCACTCCTCGCCTTTTCCATCATGAGCCTCTCTTCTTCGCTGAGTGTGAAAGCCCTCTTATGCGGGACATTAACACCTATACCCCTTGCATGACCAGGGGGCTCTCTTATTTCTAGAGCATCGGACAGAATGTCACATGGCCCTGAGTTCCTGAAGAACCTTCCAGGGATCTTGGAAGCCTCTAACATCACTTCATACAATTCTTCGTCACGTGAGTTTTCAAAGTAATAAGTTTCGTCATCAAGCCTTTTTGCACGTGCCCGCCAGTAGTTTCTGGCGCGTTCGCCCCTGATTTCACTAAAGGTTGGTTGCCCACCCGCCGCTACTGCTTCTTTATCCTCCTGGTCCCATATTGGTTTCATGTCGTAGTATCCTGCCACACTCATACGGTGGGGGTGTATGTTCTTCTTCTGAAGGTCTGATTGCTTGGCACTCTTCTGAGCAAACTCTTTAGCTGCCTTGGCCCTTTTGAATTCTGCCTAGTCTGCCTTTGTAATTTGGGGGTATGCGGGGATTGGGTCCTTGCCTTCACTCAAGTACTTCTTGTACAGCACGTGCTTCCAATTTCTCCAAGCATCCCTAGCCTTCTTCAGTGCGGCGTGTTCCACCTGCATTCTCCACTGCTCTGGAACGTTGAAGTGATCCATGATCTCCCAGACTATCATTCACCGTGTCTCTGTGTCAGCCTTCCGAAACCCCGGCAGATTAATGTTGAGCCTTGCCCTGCCAACAAATCCACACACACTCTTGAACCTCGTTCGTGCTTTATTTGGTTTAGTTGGAGCCCAAGACTTTAGATCGATCTCTGTTACTTCATATACACCTTTAGGCTGGTGTGTGGGCTTCCTAGGAGCGTTCCTCCGTGTCCTGACCGGAAGGGTAATTGCTGCAGCTCTATCCCGTTCAAGATTACTTGATCCCTCACAATCTGCTGAAGACCTAGGGTTGTCGGAATTATATGAAGATACATCGCCTGAAGCATGAGTGTTGTCGCTGCTACTCGGCATCTACAGAGAACACATGCGTAACTCAGGAAAGGAGGATAAGCATAAAGCTAACAACTTGGTATGAAGCTGTCTAAACATGTCATGCAATAATTTAGAAAATGTACGGCTGATTTGTTAAGTTTGTGTGACTCGGGCGCCCATGATCTGTAAATCGGCAGTAACTTATTGGAACAAATACAGCTTATATGTACTAGTTAGGAAGGTAGATAATGAACATATATACGCTCTCTGTTATTTTATAGCCAATTTCGGAACATATGGAACGAAATAGGAAGAGGGATTGCAAGGAAATATGCCTCACTGTGATGGAGAGCAGTAACTAACAGGCTTCTTAATGCAAACCCAGCCGGACCACAGGAGAGGCGAGGGTTACAGGATCGATATGCTCGAGGGTGGCTGGCGAGCAAACGAAGATGACGAGGCGCGGGCAGCCACGTGTTGGGAATGGCAGTGGAGGTAGGCTTGACGCTGAAGAGCGGACACACGGCCGGGGTGGGCACGCCGGCGCCGAAGAGGGTTCTGCTGTGGATCTGGGGGAGGGGGCTAGCGATGGAGATTGGGTGGACTAGTTGAGTGAACACGGGCGGGCGGTGGGGGGTGTTGGCGGCCTAGGTGAAAAATATCCCCGGTCGCCGCGCAGAAAGGCCTGTGCAAATGGTAGCCTCTAAGCGCTCGTGTGCACAAAGAGAAAAATTTCGTTTGAAATGAAGACGTGAGTTCATCGTTTCGCCTCTAAATTTTTTCCACGTTAAGCAATCACCATTATACCACGGGTTTGATTTGCTGGCGCATTTCAGGTCTCGTGTGCTATATTCAAGACATTTTTTGGCATTTACCGTGCATTTTGGCATATAAATCAAATCCTAGCCGGACTGTATTTCCTGTCGAAAGGGATGAGGATTGCTGTTCGATCTGGGAGCATCCAACAGTGCAGACGTACGATCCGTGGTGTCGTGGAATTGTTACGGCAGATGTCTTAGTGGAAGGACTTAGTCGTGGAGCCATCGCAACTAGGTTAGCTTAAAGGGGTTAATCGGGACAAAGGACACAGAAGGTTTATACTGGTTCGGCCCCTCGCGGTGGAGGTAACAAGGCCTACTCTAGTTTGGGATTGTATTGCTTGGGTTTCGATTACCAGGGAGCGAATACGCTTGACCTATCTTTCGATTTCTTGTTTCTTGTTTAAACCGCTGTCGGGTCGTCCCTTTATATACACAGGTTGACGCCCGGCGGCTCACGGAGTCCCGGCCGGCTCATACACAACGTGTCCGGCTCGGTGACTAACTACGCTTGCCTTACAAAACAAGTCATACACATATGGCGGTTCATCCTCTTGGGACTTAAGCCGCCTCTGGGTCTTGGGCCGTCCACGGGCTTGTATGATCCGCCATCTTGTTAATGAGTCGCCAATGGTATGACCCGGCCCCTCCTGGGCGGTTCATACCCAGTAGTTATATCCCCAACATTAGGCCCCAGGTTGATTTGAACTTGTTCACATCAATCTTCAATACCTGACTTGCCAAAATCTTGCTCCACTTGTTTGATAAACCGTGCAGTAACCCGCCATGATGTCAGCTCACAGAATTTTCTTAAACGGCCATGATGTCACTTCACACTAATTTCACCCGTGTCCCAGAATATCTTAATTGATCCTTATCTTAATAATCATCCCGAAAATCGACGCATCCAAACGGCCACATGATGGTTTTCAGCCTCCTCGATTCCTGTGCATGCCTTGTATACGCCCCCTTATAAATAGGGACAGTGGTCTTTATCATTTTCCCCTCGCTTCCTCGTCTTCGTCCCCCTTCTTCGCACAGCCGCACCTACGCTCGAGCTCCGCCGCCGCGACCTCCAATCACCGCACCAGCTCAGGCCGCTGCATCGACCTGATTTGACCAGAGAACTCCGGCGCACCACCGCTGCTCCTCATCTCCTGTAAGCGCATCTATCTTTTCACCTCAGATCTGCGTTTAGGGTTTGGACAGTTCATCGGCGTTCTTGTCATTCTTCGTTGTTTCCCTCAACTCGAGTAGATTTTCCTCTAGATAGGTCATTAACCTTGTGCCACTACAAAAAAAATACACTTCCGTGATGACACGTGTTTGTTACAGTAGGTCGCGTTTTCTGTCATGCATGTACATCCATGACAAATTTATGACAGAATCAAGATAGTCATACCTGTGTTGTCGTAGAAGTGTTCCATGCCATTGCCAAAATTATCATCACGGAAGTGTCCACTTCCATGACGATAAATCGCGCGTCACAGAAGTGCTTTCGTCAAGGGTGACCGACACGTGGCATCCACCGTAACGGAACGCCGTTAAGCTATCGGGTCGGGTTTTGGATCCGATAACCCGTTAACAGCCCCGACCAATGGGGATTTTCCACGTGTAAAATCATCATTGGCTAGAGGAAACACGTGTCGGCTCATCGTTGGGACAGATGTCATCCACTCATTGGACGGAAGGCGCCTATGATACGTCGACACGTGGCACGGCCCAACAGAGGCCCATTCCTGTGAAAAGGCCGGCCCGTTTGACTTGGTCAAAAGGTGGCGGGCCGGCCCATGGAAAGCCTGTTAACGGCCTGTTCGCATATAGCCCATTTACAACCCGCTAACCCAAGGCCTGTTACGCCCTATCCGAATTTGGCCCAGTAGCGTCATCTGGGCCATCCAATATTATTCCAACCCGTTTTCACTTCTAGCGCATGTATGGCCCATGACGTCTTTCGGCCCATATGAGGCCCTATGTAACTCTTGGCCTATTAACGGCCCGTGGCGAAACTGGCCCGTAATGAACAGTGTATCACTTTACACCCATTAACGGCCCGTGGTGAAACTGGCCCGTAATGAACAGTGTATCACTTTATACCCATTAACGGCCCGTTATTCCGTTGGGCCGTTTCCAGCCCATGTTATCTTTCGGCCTTCTCAGAGCCCATTTATTCTTAGGCTCATTTCCAGCATTCGTTTACTTATGGCCCGTTACTGTCATTTTCTGCTTGTGGGCCAAATTCAGCCCGTGGTTACAGTCGGCCCGTTTGTGGTCCGTTAATACGTTGGGCCGTTTTCATAGCGTCATCAAATACGGCCTATTAATGATGGCCCGTTATGGTCGGCCCATGAATGGACGATTCCAACTCTAGCCCGTTTACGGCCATAATGCGGTCTGTTTGGCCCATGTTTGGCCAATCAATCATACGGCCCGTATAAGTCCCATTGATGATACGGCCCGCAGAAGGCCCATTGTTTCTACGGCCCGTAGAAGGCCCGTTGTTTCTACGGCCCGTAGAAGGCCCACTATTTCTACGGCCAGTAGGAGGCCCAGTGTCACTACAGTAAATATTAGCCCATGGTTAGTGTGGCCTAGTTTTAAAAAATAGGTTATTGCAGCCACTAGCTAACCGCGGAAAAAGAACTGCAATGACTACAAGCAAACAAATAAACAAGACAACAAGGAAATAAATAAGCAAGCAACTAATGCTAGGCTATCACGGCTATTACACATATTACATCCACTGGGCATCAAAGTTCGCCACCAGTGCAAATATAGGGAACAAAGCAGCATATCATATACACTGGTTGTCAAAGTTGGCGACCAGCGCAAATAAACGCCGCAGCAAAACAAATCCAGAACTAAAACCACATCAGAAGATCTCAAGAAACAATATCCTGGGTACCCATAATGCTGGCAAGATGCTTAGCAAGCTTATTAACTTTCTCTTGTTTGGCGCTTAAATCCTCCAGCGCTTGCTGTTGCACCAGAAAATATGCATCTGAATTCTGCAGGGACTTCCTTAGTCCTTCAGCTTCCTGTCACAGCACATCTGATCGATGTCTTTCAACTTGAAGTTGAGACTCAAGAAGACGAACTGATTCAGGCAGCGAGTTCGAAGAGCTTGTGCCAGCAGTAGTGGCCAGTAACTCGAACACTACATCAAGACAGTACTTTTGGGTTCCTTCACTGTCGTCAAGATAGTTTTTATCCGCTTTCTTGGAGACCAACAGGGATGTCTCACTATCTTGAACCTTATCTGCATTACTTCCTTTACCATTGGATAACGCGGTACTATTCTCCAATATTTTGTCCGCATTCTAAAAGAGAAACAAGCAGACACATCACATGTTTACCATGTTGTATATGAAACTCATTTTGGTAAATGAGTTCAGTAGTAAAGTGGACAGGATAACAACATGAAACAAACATATATCTATGTACCATGGTCACTTTATGGTCTATATCATTCTAGTTTTTGTTGCCAAATCAAGATAGAGACACAGTTCAAATAATATTTGTTCAAGACAAAGCAGAATAGACAGAATATAAGTGTGGGTAACTATAGAGCAATAACAACACTTGTAATGTGCATGACATGAGAACATAACTGTTTATTCAATTGAAACTGAAATCAACATAGAGCAGGTTACAACAGCAAACCAGTTAAAGAAACAGGTTTAAAACATACCTGTTGCGCCATTGGAGTTTCAATTCCATCCTTCAAAATTGAAAATAGTTGGTATGAGTAAATACAGTAATGCAAGAGCAAAGGAGTATGAACCATAGCTACAGAACCTGACCTGAGAACAAATCTTCTTCTCCTTTAAGCGTTGAGTTGGGATTCGGAGTGGTGGTCCTCGTGCTTTGGGCACTGCAGTTCCCTTACTAACTGCTCGTGTTTGGGTGCTCTGTGGTGGAGACAGTGCTGTGTCAACTGGAACTAGGTTACTATCTGCCGGGGTTGGGGTTAGAAGGGGTGTAGTTGGTTCTCTGTCCAACTGGGTAGGGGTACAATCTGCGAGAGTCTGGGTTATGTGTGGTGGATCTGGTCCTTGGGCAAGTACAACCGTGGTTCTATCTGCATCAACTAGTAGCACTATCTTTTATGAAGACCGTGTTGTTACTCCCTTAGATACTGCCATCACGCTCTCCAATTCAAATGGCTGATAAACAAGAAAAGTAATTGAAAGTATAGACATTGTATGATAGACAGGTGCAATGGATAGTGGGGAATAAAAGAGGGCATGAAATAATTCATATTTATGTTGTCTAACCAAACAGGATAGCATGACACAATTTCACATATATGATGGCTAACTAAACAGGATAGCATGACACAATTTCACATTATGATGGCTAACTAAAAAAGATGGAAAGACATAGTTCAAAATATGAGACTATGTAAACAGGATGACATGACATAACTATATAATGTGTTTATTAAATAGGTTGGCATGCCATAATTCACATACATTCACGGATAGAATGCCATAATTCAAAATATGATGACTGTAAACACTAAACAGGATGAGATGATATAACTATATGATGTCTTTATTAAATGGGTTGCCATGTCATAATTCAGATAGATGATGTGTACGTACTATGTAAACATGATGGCATGATATAATTCAAATATATGATTTATACAGTAAGTAAGTAAGCAGATGGCAATCCATATATGATGTAAAAACTAAGCAATGCAAGACAACATGCATGACATGGGTAATATAACCCTGCCAAGTTTGAGCATAGACCTCAGGGGGGAAATAGGACTGGTCATCAGTCTCTGAATCCTCCTCTGAGGAGCTCTCTGTAACCAGCAAGATGTCTGCTTCAGCAGGTAGCATTGTCTGCTCTGAATACCTTGTTTTCACTCCAGATACTTCCATCACCGCTTCAAATGGCTGATGCATAGGAAGAGTAGTTGAATATACAAACGTTGTCGACAAATGGAACATGTAATACAAAAAAATGATAGCATGATATAATTCACATACATGATGATTGGCTAAACAGCATGGCATTGCATAATTCACATATATAATGCCTTTGCAACAAGATAGCATTGTATAATTCACATATATAATGTCTTGCAACAAGATGGCAATGCATAATTCACATATATGGTGATTAGACACTGAACAGGTGGCATTCACACAAAGCATGTCTAAACTAATCAAATGACATAGCAATGCGAGACACCATACGCACGATATGAGCAACATAACCCTGCCAAGTTAGAGCATACACCTCGGGGGGGAATAGGACTGGTCATCTGTCTCTGAATCCTCCTCTGAGGAGCTATCCGTAACCAGCGAGATATGTGCTTTGTCAGATAGCATAGTCTGCTCTGAAGACCTTGTTTTCACTCCAGAATTTGCCATCACCGTGTCAAATGGCTGATGCACACGAAGAGCAGTTGAATGTACTAACATTGTTGACAAATGTAATATGTAACAAAAAAAGGATGGCCTGCTATAATTTACATATAAGATGACTGGCTAAGTAGGATGGCATTGCAAAATTCACATATATGATGCCTGGCTAAACAAGATGGCGTCGCATAATTCACATAATAGATGAATAAACTAAATAGATGGCATTCGCACAAAGGATGTCTAAACTAAGCAGATGACATATTTGATGTATAAAGTAAGCAATGCAAGACACCATATGCATGATATAACCAACATCAGCATGCCAAGTTAGAGCGAAGACCTCAGGGGGTAAATAGGAGTTGTCTTCTCCTTCTGAATCCCCCTCAGAATAGATATCTTCCTCTCGATTACAATCCGAAATGCGTGGAGGGGGGCTGCCTTTGCGCCTACCATGGAGCGACGTCTGCATGAAGTTTTATTGCCACGCAAGGCTCATCTCTTTTGCTCTACATGTTCAGTTCCATTGTTTACAATAACTGTCATGCATAGGAATAAAACATAGTGAGATTATGTAAGGAGTGCATGCAGAAATCCAGAGTGATGGTAGCAACCTGTGGATAGACCCAAAACCAATAATAGCAGGCAGATAATGGCTTCAGTAAAAAAAATACAGATAATGGCTTCTTTACTGTTTGTTTCCCACCCAACATGAAACTCATAGTAGACACGGGAGATTAACCAGATAGTAGATATATACTATTGATAGCGGCCCCGATATGTACCCCACAACCATTTAAAAACTCAAGTTTGACCATTAGTTTGGAGCTGACTCAGAGTCTAATCAGTGAACAAGACGATAAAGTAGCATGTAGTATTAAGCGATGCATAACGTAAGCAGACACGAAAGAGTGCGACCTCTCTTGCGGACCGTGTAGTCCTCGAGGTCATCTGCTCGGTTGATGATGGTAATGCAGTTTTCATGGCTGCCAGCGGCGGGGAAGAAGATCTGAGGCGGCGAAAGACAGACTGGAGGCCGGATCCTTGCTGTGCTGGACCCTTCTGTCGTTGGAGCAGCTGAGCTGGGGTGGACGACGGCACAGCAGGAGCGGGACAAACCACGCAAGGTTTTCTTTGACAACTATCTGTAAGAGAAGTAATTCTGTAAGGGCTCGTTTGAATTGGAGGATTCCAACAATGCAGGGATAGGAAATAGACAGGAATAGGATAGGAATGCATGTGCAAAACAGAGAATTTAAAAACACAGGATTTCTGCCAATCTGGGTGTTTGATTCACAACAATTGGAAGATCACAGGATGCAAAGAAGCATGGTGAGATTAAGTCAAACCACAAGAAAATGTACGGTTATAATGCTATTATGCTACTATCTCTTAGTCTTGTGCTTCATGAATAGGAATTTGAAAAGGAGGACAAGTGAAAATTAAAATTCCTACGTTTTTTCTTTCAAGGAGACACTAAAGGAACAAATCCATGTGCTCAGTGGACAATATATATAACATGTAGAGTAAAAAAGAGATGCAACAAGTGTACAACCTCTTTGGCGAAGCCATGTTGATCTCAGTGTGATTGGGTTGGCCGGTGAGGATGCTCCGGCTGACTTTGCTGTCGGAGGAGGGGAAGAAGATCTTAGGCGTCTGGAGATGGAGCCCGAGGTACTACTCCGCTGTGATGGAGGGTTTCGTCGTTGGAGCAGCTCCGGTGAGTTGTACGACGCCGAGGCTGAAGCAGGACAAGAGAGACAACGAACAACGTTAACCTGAGTGGAATTCTAATAGCATCTCCAATACCTGACATAAAATACATAACCACAAAGTGCTAGATGTAAAATACATTAGCCGCTAATCTCTGAACTTAACTGTCGAAACTGAACTTAACTGTTGAAACTGAACTTAACTGTCGAAACTGAACTTAACTATCGAAACTGAATTTTGCTGTCGAAACTGAATTTTGCTGTCGAAACTGAATGCACTAGCAAGGTGAGGTTACACGTCAGTCGACTGCCTTTTTCATCTCTGGTCAGTCGATTTGGCAGCCGTTGGATACGAAATCAAGGGCCTGCGGTTCATCTTCAACCTCCACCCCCCTGAGCCGCCAGCCACCACCGGCCAAACAGCAGCCCCCCACCGCCCGCGGCCGGCGGTGCGCCGCCCCGCCCGCCCCGAAAACACCCCCCACCGCCGGTCCGCCGCCGCCCCGGCCATCCCTCTAGGCCCCCCCGTGCCGAGCTTTTTCTCCGGCGATCCCCACGCCACCGCCCCGCCAACGCCCCGCCACCTAAGGCGACCACCGCCCCATCCTGAACCCTAAGATAGATAGTGGGGTACCTCTCTGGTGAGCCCCCCTCCCCGCTGCGGCTGGTTCTTCCTTCACCCCGGCGAGCCCCCCCCCCCACCCCCTGAAAATCGACTGACCCAGAAGTCGATTCAGTCGACTGAAGTGTAGCTAAATCAGAGCAGCATCGCAAGCAAGAGCAAGAGCGAGAGCAGCAGCACGAGCAGCAGCGCGAGCAAGAGCAATAGCAACAGCAGACTAGGCAGGGGACCGAGAGCAAGAGCAGAGCAGCAGCGCGAGCGAGAGCTAAAGCAGCAGCAGCTCCTACTGATGTGGACGTCGCCGCCGAGGGAGCGACGCCGTGGAGGAAGTGGCCGGCGACGCCGCCGTGGATGGAGCCGCGCCGTGTCGGCTCGGGACCGAGCGCCGGCAGCACCGTGAGATCGAATCAAGAAGAAAATGCAGCGATTAGTGTACAACCTCTTTGGTGGCGCCGATTAGGCCGCAGCTTCATCCGAGGAAACAGTGATGATGATGCTCTTCCGGTGGTGCAGGTGAAGACGGCGGTGTGGGAATGGAGGTGGCGCGAAAGACGAGGGGGGCGTTGGGATAGCTCCTTGGAGGTGGAGGACGGGGTGGCTGAACCGGCGGGACGATGAGATCGATGACGGATCCTCATCCGGTACGGTGGATGAGGGACGTCGAGGTGTTGCTATGGACGACGTCGTCGGGGAAGAGGCTCCGGCTGGGTGGCAGACGGAGCAGGGTGTGGGCTTTCGTCGCGGGTTTTCGCAGCCTCGGTGTACGAATGGGTGGGCGGATGGGATGGCAATGGGGAACCATGGCTTAGAGACGCGCTTGTCCGAAATGTGGGGTAAGTTACGAAAGTACCCCCACCGATTTGAGGCGGTTCTTTTGGTTCAGGGGTAGCATGGGCATTTCGCGTGTCGGGATTTCACGGGAGGTGGGAGTTTTCGCGCGCGTTGTAATTTCGGAATAGCAAGGCACGGGTTGAGATGGAGGGAGTTGTAGGAGCACAACGAGACAAAGATATATCTTAAATATTTCGGGCTAACAAGGCGCAGGTTGAAATTTCCGGACAAGCCTAACGTGTACTGTACCAAATCAACGCGCACTACAAATGTCATTCAAAACTTTGAATTCATGTTATGTTCAATTAAAATATTTCGCTACGTGTATAATGCATGCAACCTACTACTCAAATGAACGTTTTAGTGCATTCCAAACGTATATACTACCGCTTCAATATGAACTAAATTTGAATTCGTTTCTGTATTTGAATAAGATCTACAGTAATGATCGTTGTGAAGTCAAAGCATTTGAATTTGTTTCTCTGTTTTAATAAGATCTACTATCATCATTATTGTCAAGTTAAACCATCGTTTGTGTATTATCTTCACAGCACACCACATGATTAGTCTCGAGTTACATATGAACTATGTGTACTATATGAACTCGAACTAGATTTTTTGAATCCACTTTATTTTGATTTCAAATCACATTACATTTCTAGCTCTAGCTAGATCTTCATAATCTAAACCATGTCTCATATGCATAATGTGTTTATCACACTATGTATGGTGCCCCGCCCCCTACGCCTACAAGTATTTAGATGTGAGTTGCAAACACCACACATTACCCCAAATTCAAATAAAATGTGAGAATGTTCGATATATAGTATTGTTTAGATTGTTCGATATTTAGTTGTAAGCTGCAAACGCCACACATTATCACAAATTCAAATAAAATGTGAGATTGTTTGATGTATAGTATGGTTTAGATTGTTCGGCATTTAGCTGTGAGTTGCAAACGCCATGCATTATCACATTATGGTATAACATGTGCACAGCACGTGTATCACCGCTATATTCATGCATGCAATGTTTAAAACACTATGATCTCCTATTCAAATATAAATCCGCTTTCATATCAAATTATGATCTTTGTTAGTCTCTTACACCCACACAATCCTCTAACCTTTGTAGCTACCACTAACTTTCTCTCGTGCATGCACACGCCCTCCTCGCCCTCCCCCTCCCTCGGCATTCTATCCACCGGGCACATTCATTTTTTTCTTTAGGTCGTTCTCCCAGAGTCTCCACAACTCCTTTCCGACACACACCAATCGATAAACCTCTCCAGCGATGCCTGCCTACAACATACACACACACCTTCAATCTCCTCCTTTATGTGTCCTTGCCTCGTGTCTCTCATACGGTCAGACACACGTGTAAACTCCCGCCCCTCTTTTCATCGATCTCAGAACCGCACACTCCTCCCCCTATCTAGCTAGTAGTTGGGCCTCTCGCACCACCTCCTAGCTCCATTCTCTCTGTCTATCCGTCTCGCTGGGCCTTATTTGCCTCTAACAAATGGACGTACACCGACCGATCTCTCGCTATACATATACCTAGCTAGGTCCTTATAACTCGTTTTTACCCACACGTCAATCGATCTACCTCATTAGTTGTGTCTCTCCCTTCCTCCGACAAACAACAATTGATATACCGATCTAGTTAGGTTTGCTTACCAAACACATGGTTCCCCTTCATCATCCATGGATGCATCCCGACAGATCTATCACGCACAGGCACACACAGAAACACATCCCCACTCTTATTGATAACATTGCAGTTCCACCCTCAGTTTGTCTAGTAGGCCTCTCCCACCATCTTCGAGAAGCAACTCCATCACCCATCCAGCACTCTACCCCTCTCCCTCCCTCTCCCTCCCTCCCTCTCTCTCTCCTCTCTCTCTCTGTCCCATCATATTTCCCGTCCTTCAGTTATGTATGGATGTCGACCGATCTCCCTCAAGACATAGCTGGGTCTCTCCTTCTCAACACATATACGAGTCGTTCTACCTCTATAGTTAGGCCTCTGCCTACCCCTCCCCCCACCCCCTCCCCCCCACACACACCGATACATCGAGTGCTCTAGTCATGTCTCCCTGCCACACACAAACTTGACATGTGCCCTCTAACGTTCCAGTAGGCCAGTCGCCCTATATCTTTGACTTGCACACACACACAATTTCGATGGCTCTCTTCATCGATCTCGCACCCACCCACTTGATCCTCTCTTCGACTCTATCGATAGCTATGACCCCTCCCTCTCTTCTCGTGGATTGCCCGACCCTCTATGTATGATATGGATAGGCCTCCATTTCACACACATTGCATGCAAAATTTTGTTTGAGATGTCATCGACACATATTCCCACAAATAATTCACGAAATCAACCCCCACCCCACCCCCACCCCAAAACAAAAAACACTCACGAACGTGGTTTGTATCTCTCACACACACCCACGTAGGTGGGGGACGTGCACGAAGAGAAGAGGTGCATGCACGGCGCACGTACTCCCGTCTCTTTCCCAACCAAACCCGCGCGGTACACGGTGGAGCTCATTTCTGTACGAAAAAGGCAGCCCACGTGGTAATTTGGCACGTGTACTGGTTGTCCACTTGGTGGAGGGAGGATCGTCTACCACGGGTGAACAAACAAATTGCGACTTGACGTGTTATGTTAAAAAAAGAAGCAAACTATGTGGGGCCTACCTTAGAGGCAAGGCTCTATACACTGGAGTACTTTTGATGTGTCCCGTCAACTCGCAGAACGAGGAGAAGCTTGCTTAGTACGTCATCTCCCCCACCCGCGGGCGCGGTGGCTCACAGGATGAGGTGAAGCTTGCTCCGCCTTACGCCCGCTCCCTCGCCCATGCGCGCGGTGGCTCGCAGGACGAGGAGAAAAAATTACTACTCCCTCTGTTTACTCCTCGTCCCTACTACCTTGGTTATAGAGATTATATCATATTGTTTGGAATATATATATGTCCTTTAGTAGATTTCAATATGAACTACTAGTACATACTCCAAACACTGATGTATATCGACGTATTTTAGAGTGTAGTTTCACTCATTTTGCTCCGTATGTAGCACTCTCCCTCGCCCCTCGACCCTCGCCCACGTGGTGGACGTGCAGCAATTCATTCGGTCTCATATAGCCAGAACGATATATACTGCACTACCATTATTGCTCGACTTCCCGAAGAGGCGAAGAGCCAATCGCAAGGTTAATATTTTGGAGATGCCAAGCGCAAGGTTATAGGAGAACGAGTAGTAGGTGCCGCGTCATTTATAAATAAAGTTTTTTTTCTTCAGTGGCACGTACGCAATATGATAGGTTCATATGGAGAGAAAAGGAAACCGCTCCACTATATACATAGTCAGGACGGGCCAGCCTACACGGTTGCTTGCTGGGGTTGCTCTCTTCACACTCTCTCGCACAAAACGACTGTGGCCACATCTCTAACATCCCGGCGGATCACGTCCGCTTGGGGAAGGGGTGGATGCTTAGTGTAGATGCGGTGGCCGTCGCCGACGGCGAAAACCCACTGTCAGCACGTCCCGATCAGGGGTCCCCGCCGTTCTCTCTCACAAAGCTGGTGAGGTTGCCTTCGTCCCTTGCTCACTGCCGCGACGTGGGCAGTTGCCGCCTCCCGCCGCCCTCCTCAAGGTTGTGCTACGTCCCTCAGGTACAACTCCCTTTACAGCCGGCTTGCACCACTGCTCCAGCTGCCCACATCACTCCCTGTGGATATTTCTCTACTTCTTTGCCCCACACATACCTCTACTGGCTTGTATGTACTGTATTTGTGATGAGTTTATGTCTCATCAACTAGTCCCAGTAATCTTATTCTAATCACGCTTCTTCAATTTCTTTGCCACAGGGATGCTCATCTCGATTTTGGTGAAACTGCACAAAATGATCCAATGGTCAAAAGGTTGCAAACTTCATTTATTAGGAAGCTCGAACGTTGCCAGCAAATTGAAGCCTGGTCAGGGTTCACGGTTCAAGGGCTAGGGACTGCATGGATCGTTTTTTTTCTTTAGCTGCCTCTGTTCCAAAATAAGTGTCAACTTTAGTAGTAGTACAACTTTGTACTAAAGTTTGCACAAAGTTGAGACACTTATTTTGGAACGGAGGGAGTACATATTTGCTATGATCTGTCAATCATTGAGATGCAATAGCATGCATGTTAGTCTCCTTTGTATTTGATGAAATGTTGCAACGGGCAACCTTGGACGCAAGATACATGTAACAGAAGCTGGAAGCTTCATAGCATTGTACAAATTTATCTCGCTGATAAATTACAGTACGTACTATACTAGTACTTCCTCCGTTCCTAAATATAAGTCTTTGTAGAGATTTCACCATGAACCACATGCGGATGTATATAGATGCATTTTAAGTGTAGATTCATTCATTTTGTTCCGTATGTAGTGGAATCTCTACAAAGACTTATCTACTAGTAATAGCTAGCCCCCACTACTAGGAATTCTCTATCCTCTCCTTGAGCCACATCATCAAAATTGATGTAGCCGTTAGATGAAGTAAATCAGTCCATAATAGACGTCCGATCTAGACGTTGAGAGGCTCTGCACTAAGCCACATGCAAGCATGCAGAAATACCGTGGCACATGCATGTGAGTGGGTTTTAAATAACATCAACATGTCTGCATGCAAGCATGCACCGGTAGCATGCATGTAAGTGAGCTTTTAAGTCCCATTAACATGTCAAAAAGAAAAATATAATCCCATTATGCAGTAGGAGTTGGCTGATATTTTTTCCTTACGTGGGATGATCTAAATGATGATGGGAGTTTATTTAGTTTGGCTACCACATTTGTCATGCGGTTATACAGTTTTTTTAGTTCTATGAAATCGATAATTTTGCACAGAGAGATATACCGTTGTTCCGCGGCAACGCGCGGGGACTCATCTAGTAATATTTAGGAAGGGAGGGAGTACTATGTAAAGAGTTAGGTGTCGCTCGGTGATAGTGTGAGGTGGGCCATGTAATCACTGAGCCTGCGTGTTTTCACTGCTCTTGCACGCCTTCGCTGTAAGAATGGAGAAAATTGTAATCTAGTAGTAGTACCTCCTTTCGCCGAAAGCGTGGGACATCCAGCAGTCCTACCACCTCAGTAATAAAGACCAATGAGCCGTCAAATCACATAGACCCAGCAGTAAGTTGGATGGACGAAGCAACCATCACTCTTGCGCCAGTGAGAGGTCGCGTCCGCTCTGCCCGGGCATGAATGCGGCACCGATTTTTTGGAGCGGCGCTGACCATTTCGGGCGGGAAGCGCGCGCGGGCGATGGAGGGGCTTTGGGTGGGCCAGGCTGGTCAGGAGCGGGCGTGGCAGCTGTCCGCATGTCCCTACTGGACACGCCCGGAAACGAGAGGATGCACCGACTCTCGCGGCTAAAATCGTACACTACACAACATCTCTCTGTAGGAGTAGGTCGATCTGTCGCTCTCTCTAACACACACATGCTGTTAAACACACACACACACACACACACACACGCACCTTGGTCCCGTTGCACCTTCTAACGTGACTTATTACACCTAGACGGAGGGAGTAGTAAGTATACGAGATACGGTGGCACACTGACTTAAGTCGAATACAAGTGCCCAAAATTTGTGTGCATGTTATAATAAGGATTCACTTAAAATAGTACGTGAGCGAACAGAGGGATCAATTGGACAGTGTTCCCGAGCAGTAGCGAGATGTGTGAGGTAAGATACACCGCTGGCGCTTTTAATTTTTCTTATTAATTTGTTTGTTTCACCCTCTGACTGGTGGGACCCAACGTACTACGTGGAGAGAGGTAAGGTGACTAAGGCTGCATTATTTCTGCACCACTATGGATAGTCTTACCACCAAAGCCACATGACACGATTATGATTGAAATCCCAATGACTCCCACGCACACACAAAAAACACGGCATGCTTGTCACACGAATGCAGGAATGTATAAAAGGTTATTTCCCTCTCGTTGAACATAACGGGAGGGTTGTGTAGCTGGTTAGCCTGTTCGCTCATCAAACTTGAGGTCTCGGGTTCGATAACTACACTTGAGCATAATTTGTGCCAGGAGGATTCTTTGACTGGTCAGAATGTTTTCTAGGGTTTGCACACTTCACACTCTCTCTCCAGTATATATATATACACGCTGGAGCCTCAGCGCTTGTAGTTGCTCTCTTCACACTCTCTCGCCCTCTCCCGCTGGAGCCTCAGCGCTTGTAGTTGCTCTCTTCACACTCTCTCGCCCTCTCCAGATCTAAACAAGACTTCGTTGGACTCTCTCTCCCCTCACTGCTGCTCAAAGAGCCGGCAGGATCCGTCCGCCGGGAAGGGAAGGAGGCTTAACGCTGTCGCCGTCGGCGAGGGACTACCGGCGCAGCTGTTCACTTTCCACCCAGCGGCGGCGCGGGAGGGCCTCCGACCCCTTCTTCTTCGCCGTCGTCCCGTCGCCCACCGAACCACGCCCCAAGTACCTTAAGGTATAATTTACTTACTCCACATGCATTGCTCTAGCTGCATGTATACCATGAATCTAGGACGTGGTTCAAAGAGGAAAGGAGTGGGGAAAGTAGTGGGAAAAGTTGTATATAGCATGAATCTAGGATGTGGTTAAAAGAGGAAATGAAGGGGGAAAGTTGTATAGCATGAATCTAGGACGTGGTTCAAAGAGGAAAAGAATGGGGGAAAGTAGTGGGGAAAGTTGTATCGCATAAATCTAGGACGTGGTTCAAAGAGGAAAGGAAGGGGCGAAAGTACTAGTTCAAAAAGGAAAGGAAGGGACAAGGCTGTAGAGTTTGAGCAGGACTAGATTTGCTGCGCTCACATAGGGAAAGGTGTCTAAAGATAACAAAACTGGGACCAACACAAATATGCTCGTTGGTTGTTTGTTCTTTGTAGCAACAGACTGTGCATGACCACAGTACATCGGTAGATGCACATGGTGCTGGTGCGTCCACTGTCCCGTGCAACTCATTAGCTGTTGTTAATCTAAGGCCCTGTTTGGTTAAAAACTCCCTAGTCCCTACCTGCTTGGTTCCAGGGACTAAACATGGACTAGAGGTTATTAAATGACATGCTAAAAGACCATGTTACCCCTAGTAATGAACTAATAGAAACAAGGTGCGATGCGTGGCAGGGGCAACTGTTGGAAAAAGTCCCAAAAAGAATCCCTCGGGGTCTTCTTTCTTTAGTCCCAAATGCCCACTTTTAGTCCCTAAAAGTCCCTCCTGTTTGGTTTAGATGGGACTGACACGGAGTTTTTTTAGTCCCTACACCAAAATGTCTTGTAAACAAACACCCTCTAATAATGCCGCTGGAAAATTGATGCAATGCCACAGTTAAAAGCAAATGACATGTTTAACGAATTTTATTGTTAATATAATCTCTATATTAATATTAATCAATGCCACCGTTTGAGAAATGCTACTGTCTTGCTTTCTTTCCCATTTAGATAAGGTAGATGCTTCTTTTTGTTGGCTTCTGTGTCATCCACCGTTATTGACCACTAATTGTTTCCTTTGCACCTCTGTGTAAACAGGGTTATCTACTTCACCTCGTTGCCATTGTGACCTTTTGTTGCACTGCACAAAACACTTTTGTTTTAAGAGTGTTTTATGCAGTTCTACCAAAATGTCACACCGACAACGTTGCTTGATTGCTTGATCTTAGTGGAACTGCACAAGAGGAGATCTTACTTCCTATCCGTTAAGGCGAATTTGGTTCAGATCTTCTTCTTGTGAGTTTTTTGAATTCCGCATCATGAGAGGTCAGTACTAGCCTTCTTTCACATGATTCTGGAGTGTGTTTTCATATGTTGTGCTACTTGTACGATAATGTTGCTTGATTTTAGTGAACTGCACAAATGGAGACAAGACTTCCAATCTGTATGTGCACCGTAATATCCCATTGAGGTAAGATAAGGATATTTCACAAGGAGCAGTTGAAGGATGGTTACATTACTCCCCACAAGACCAAACTAACTTCAGCTCAGAAGGACTGACAAATCTCCTTTTTTTGCGGTGATGCGCGAGTACAATGTTGTTCTAGCATTCTTTCTGGTGAGTTCCATTTTTCTAAAAGTGTGCTCTACATGGACCATGTATGTGCCTGTTGAAACTGTCAATTCATAGTACAGTTTGCTTTATACTAATCACTTTTTTGTATTTGTGAAAACAGGGGTGCTCAGCTTGATTTCAATGGTAACTGCACAAAATGTTCATGAATACATCGGATCATTCATTTCCACCACAAGAAAGGAGGTGCCGATAAGTTCAAGGCGTTGTAACATATAAGGGCGAAATCATACAAGCTACGCGCGAATTTGGTTGATTTTGGTGGAACTGCACAAAAAGAACAGCTGGTTTATTTAGCACGAGGTGCCATGTCAATGTCCGAACTGATGGCAAACCCTGCCCATTCCACAATCGTAGGCATTTCATATTTTGGAATGGGACAACCTTGTCAAATTTTGCTCATTGATTTTAGCAAGACATGCGTTTGATATTTTCGAATGGGACGCCCTTTGCTGTCAGCAGCGTCGATCAATTTTTTCTTTATTCTTTAGTTGTGAAGTAAATATTGCCTCTGACATGTGAGTAGCTGAGATGCATAATCATCGATTGTTTTGAATGTTCTCTATGAATTGCCAGGCCTGTGTTTTTGATTGCAATGTACAGAAATGCTAAAAAGCTGCTCAAACTCTTTGTACTCCTTCTGTTCCTTTTTACTTCGCACATTGTGAAAGTGCATACTTTTTTGTATAAGATTGGTCAAAGTAGAGATACTTTGACTGCAGACAAAACTTGTATGCAGACTAGAAAGGATCGGAGGGAGTACATGTGAAACTACTGCAAACGAGGTGATCACCCTGGGAATAATGCTAGTACGTATTGTTTTGCATGTTCATCCAATGCCAGTGATACAGGAATTCGAACTAATCGAAATAAATTCATTCATACACGGTCGGATTTCATATAAACATGCCGGATTTCATACATTCTTCAACTAAAAAGGGGTGCGCTGGAGGTATAATTAATTAACCGAAGCTACCCACCCGTGTCCCGCTGAGCCGAACAGAAGCTTCAGTTACTTAACTGCAGGTGTAGTTGCATAACTGACATGTGGCATGTTGGACCCACGTGTCAGTCAGCCAACTGCACCAGCAGTTAAGTAGAAGCAGCGTTCTTCTCCAGCGCAGCTCTCCGACTCCACGTCGCCGCCAAGAAGCTAACCGGCCGTCAATGGTCAACCCGCCTAGCTTGGCTTCAACCGGAGGGTAGCAGTGGTGGCCTTACTTGGACCCGAGCGGTGGCGACCTACCATGTTCTACTCTTCCTCGTTTTCTGTGTGGCGCGGCCTTGTTGGCAGCGGGGCAGGGCCTCGGCGGAGCCGGCGATGTCCTCTGTCTCGTTGCCGGCGGGCGGCGCCTCAGCGGAGCGGTGGAAATCCTCCCCCACGTTGCCGGCAGGGTGGGGCCTCGGCTGAGCCAGCGATGTCCTCTGCCTCGTTGTTGGTGGGGCGGAGCCGGCGGGGTCCTCTGCCTCGTTGTTGGCGTCGCGGGGCCTCGGCGGAGCAGGGCCTCATCAACGCCAGCAGAGCGGGGACTCGTCGGAGCCGGCATTGTCCTCTGCCTCGTCCTCGGTCTCGCCAAACAGCGCCTCGCCCGCTTCATCGCCCTCTTTGCTAGCCTCTTTGTAGGCGGCCGCAGCCTCCGCCACCCGCATGCGGTACCGCCAGCGCTCGAGGCGGCCCTTGCGGGCGGAGCGGTACGAGTCGAGCAGCGCCTCCTGCTCCGCCCGCTCCGCGGCGATCTGCTCCTCCGCCTGCAGGTGCTCCTGGAGGAGATGGTGGTTGTAGGCGGCGTCGGCCTGCGCCTCCCGGAACTGCTCCTCACGCATCTGCCTCACCCTGTCCATATATTGGGCACGGGCCTCGCCGATGGTCATGGTGCAACGCACCGGCGAGGATGGCGCGGAGGAGGGGGTTGGCGCCGGATCGTCGACTACCATGTTCTCCATTGGGACGTCGTCGTCCTCCGGCTGCCTGCCGGCCAGCCGGTCGGCAGCAATGGCTGCCATCTCCTTGTGGTCCGTCGTCCGCCCGTCCCGAAGAGCGCTGGAGCGCGAGGAAGCCATGGTGGGCAGTAGTGGTGTGGACAGGAGAAAGGGAACGGATGCGGATGACCGCGGCTATGGCCGGCGCAGCAGTTTATATAGCAATGGTGGGCGGGCGGAGGGACGGACGTGTGGCGCCGGAGTAGCCGCCTCAGCAACCGCGTATCATTAATGTGGGCGGCAGATGGACGGACGGACGGCACTTGTGTCGTTTGAAGGCGGAGCAATCACCTGCACCGGGAAGCGGGGCGGGCGGCGGTGACTGTTTCGGGCGAAAAGCGCGCGCGGGCGAGGAGATGACTTTACTTGGAGAGGATGACAATGGGGACCCACCAGGTCCATAGCCTCACGTACGCAAGTGCCTCCTTATTATATATATATATATATAATTTATTTTGATTCCTCCTGGTTTCCTGACATCACGGTCCCACACCATTGTCATCCTATGTAGTATTCAATAAACGAGATAATTGCACAAGAAGCGGCCGACAGCTGGGACCAAGCAGCTCGAGCAGTATTTGTGTTTTTGAGGTGTGAGCACTGCAGAGTTTTTCGATGTTTAGCCCAAATATTAATTTTTCTCCTCTGAACAACAACGAAAACATCGCCGCAGGTATTAACTGGGCCGGCTGTGGCCCGTCTAGCCCAGGCCAGATATCCAGCCCAGATATTAATTTTTTTCAAGCTGAAAATGGCTAGCCTAGCTATACTTTTTTTAGGAATACCCAGGCAACGTCAAGTTGTTATTCTCCGCCCCGCTGGGCTGCAAATCTTTCCTAGGAGGGATGCATTTGGCTTAACAAGAAAATGGGCTTTAAGAAATAATATATGGGATGTAATTATAAAAACTGGGTAGTAACTATAAAAAAATGCACCAAACACGTGATTACTTTATAAAATATTATTTTTGGATATTGAAAATTTTAATTTCATTAATTGTTGCGAGCGCAATGTTTCGTTGGATTTTTACGTAATATAAATTTATATTGAAATTGTATTTAATCTGACTGGAAATTTCGGGATAAAAATATTTCGGATCCCATCAAAATGTGGGAAATTTTATTGAATTCTGTTTTGAACGGTTGGTTGAAATGGGCTGTACTTTTAACAAACCGTAAATGGGCTGTAGTAAATTCCATTAGAATTCAAAAATGGGCTACACATTCTTACAAATCTCAAATGGGCTATAAGTTCTCTGCCACACACTTCTGGCCTTACTAAGTTGACGCGTCCCCTAAAAAACAGAGTTGACGCGTATGCAAGGCTTTGTCAACTTATAGTCAACACACGGTTCTAGCAGCAGTGGCCGTTGGATGTCCATCCAACGGATGCCGTGCTTCTTCTTCAATCTCGGATATTCTAGCTTCACCCGCCCAAAAAAAATTCCTCCCCCTGACATCTGGGGTGCACCGTTTGGAAGCTGACCTGTGGGCCTACTAAGCTGATCTGCATGCATTCAAAAAAAAGTTGACGTACCAAGGGCTTTGTCAACTTAGTCAATATAAACGATTCTAGCTGCAGTGACCGTACGATATCCATCCAACAGCCGTCGTGCTTCTTCAACCTCTGGTCTTCTTGCTCCAGCCGCCCAAAGCAGCGCCGGTCGTGCCGCCTGCTCCAGCCTCCCGTGGCCGGCTGTGCTGCCGCGGAGGCCTCACCGCCCCCTACTACTCCCACCGCTGGCCAGGCCATCCCTCCACTCACCCACACCCCCTATTATTCTACGGCGACGGCAGCCTCACACCGCAGCCGAACCAGTGAACGCTTGTACTCCTCTCCGCATGGGCATCCACTGCCGCGTCTTGCCCGGCTCTGCGTCGTCCCCTTCCTAGGCCTCGCCGTCGTCCACCGCCGTGGTGCTCTCGGTGCGGCGTGGTCAATGTGGTCAATGACCGACTTCCATCGGAAGAGTACTGTACGTGGAGAGGCTGACAACTCGGTCCACGGCAGCCGCAAGGAAGTGCCTCCTTATTACGCGGAAAATAATTATTCCTCCACCTGACAGCAGGGACCCACCGGACGGGCCACCAGTATTTTGCGAAAAAAATCATTTCCCCCTGACTGATGGGACCCACCGGACAGGCCACCGTATTTCACGAAAAAAACGTTCCCCCCGCTGTCAGCTCGGACCCACCGGAAGTGCCTCCTTATTACGCACAAAAAAATGAATACTCCCCCGGCTAGCTGGGACCCACCTTGGTGGGAGGCTAACTTGTGGGCCTACTAAGTTGACGGGGACGAAGGGCTTTGTCAACTTAGTCAATATGAACGATTCTAGCTCCAGTGACCGTACGATGTCATTCCAACAGTCGTAGTGCTTCTTCAACCTCTGGTCTTCTTGCTCCAGCCGCCCAAAGCAGCGCCGGTCGTGCCGCATGCTCCTGCCTCCCGTGGCCGGCTGTGCTGCCGCAGAGGCCTCACCGCCCCCTACTATTCCCACCGCTGGCCAGGCCCTGCGGCGATGGCAGCCTCACACCGCAGCCGAACCAGTGAACCCTCATACTCCTCTCTGCGCGGGCTTCCACTGTCGCGTCTTCCCCGGCTCCGCGTCGTCCCCTTCCTAGGCCTCACCGTCGTCCACCGCCGTGGTGCTCTCCGCACGGCGTGGTCAACGTGGTCAAGGAACGACTTCCATCGGAAGAGTACTGTACGTGGAGAGGCTGACAGCTGGGTCCACGGCCACAACCCAGTTTTTTTGTGATTTGCCAAGTAAGCCGCTTTGTCAGGCCTGTTGGGCTGCAAATCTTTCAAGACGAGGAGAGCTTTCATTCGGCTGGCCGAGAAAATGGCCCATCAGTAATGAGAAATGGGTTGTCCATTTTTAAAACACATCAAACCGGCAATTGGTTTCAAATATCTTTTTTTCATTTCAAGATTTTAAATTACATTAATTTTTATGCGTGGAGAATTTGTTGGATTTTATATTGATATACATTTATTTTTAAAATCAGTTTGAATGTGAGTCGAAATTTCGGGATTAAAAACAGTTCGGACCGCACCGAAATATGCAAAATTTCGTATAATTTTTTAACCGTGGCCACAATATGGGCTGTAATGCTAACAAAAAGAATATGGGCTCCAAAAAAACCTTAAAAATTAGCAAATGGGCTGTAAATTATTAGAAATAATGGCAGATGGGTTGTATGTTGTTTTCCACAGATTTGAGGCTTTCCTAAAAAAAAGGTTGACGCACAAGCACTGACTGTTGGATGTCCATCCAACGGCCGTCGTGCTTCTTCAATCTCTGCTCTTCCTGCTCCAGCCGCTCAAACAAGCGCCGGCGGGACTGCCTGCTCCCTCCTCCCCGCGGCTGGCTGTGCTGCCGCGCAGGCCTCACCGCCCCACCGTACTCCCATCGCTGGCCTAGCCATCCCTCTACTCACCCACACTTGCTGTTATTCTCCGACGACGGCAGACGAACCAGTAAACCCTCGTACAGTCGTACTCCCCTCCGCATGGGAAACAACTGTCGAGTCTTCCCTGCCTCCGTGTCGTCCCCTTCCTAGGCCTCGCCGTCGTCCACCGCCGTGGTGCTCTCAGCACGGCGTGGTCAATGTGGTCAACGACCGACGTCCATCGGAAGAGTACTGTGCATGGAGACGCTGACAGCTGGGTCCACGGCAGCAGCAAAGAAGTGCCTCCTTATTACGCGCAAAATAATTATTCCTCCACCTGACAGCGGGGACCCACCGGACGGGCCACCGTATTTCGCGAAAAAAACGTTTCCCCCCTGACTGCTGGGACCCACCAGCTACACCTTCGCATGCAAGGAAGTGTATCCGGGCAAAAAAACAAAACGATTCGCCCCCCTGACTGCTGGGACCCACCAGCTACATCTTTGCACGCAAGGAAGTGCCTGACAGTCGGGACCCACCTGGTCGAAGCGTACGTAGTGTTGTCATTCTGGTCGCGAACGTGTACGTACATATATACTGGTGGATGTAGAGGCGCGCACGTAGCATGTACACGTACGTACAGCGGCCAGGGTGCAAGAAAGAAAATACGGCCACGTATGTGTACATACGGGTGGGGTCTCGAACGCCTACTCGCGCATACGTATGGCGAGGGCTCGTTGACATGGCTGGGTCGGAACGGAGAAACAGCGTCGTCGTCGTGTTCATGGGGAGGCAACGGAATGCGTCGTGTCCATTGGGAGGCAACGGAACGCGTGGGAGCCAACCGGCTGGGTCGGAACGGAATGCGTGGTCGTGTTCATCGGGAGGGCTTGGACGGAACAGGCGATGGAAATGAGGCCTGGCGTACCGCACAACGAAGGAAACGGACCTCCTACGTTCGGAACAGGGTCCTGTTGATCGGGAGGGGTGTGGCGTACCGCAAAACGGAGGAAACGAACCTCCTACGGTCGAAACGGGGGTCCTGTTGATCGGGAGGGGTGTGGCGTACCGCAAAACGGACGAAACGGACCTCCTACGGTCGAAACGGGGGTCCTGTTCATCGGGATGGGTGTGGCGTACCGCAAAACGGGACTCCACGGGATACTGTTCATCTCCACCGTCGACCTCCTCCAGCCTCCACGGGCTCCTGTTCATCCAGCCTCCACCGCGCGCTACTCCACCGGCTACTGTTCAACCACCCCTCCACCGTCTACTGTTCATCCAGCCCTCCACACCACGGGGTCCTGTTCAACCACCCCTCCACGGGCACCCCTCCACCGTCTACTGTTCATCCAGCCCATCACACCACGGGTCCTGTTCAACCACCCCTCCACGGGCACCCCTCCACCGTCTACTGTTCATCCAGCCCTCCACCACACCACGGGGTCCTGTTCATCCAGGGGCAACACCACCGCTCACTGTTCATCCAAACCCCCCCGCAACGCTCACTGTTCATCCCAGAGGCAGCATCGATCGGCTTCAGTTAGCAGCAGTAGCGAAGGAATCGCTCGATCGGGTTCAGTTAACAGCCATCGATCGATTGCTCGGGTTCAGTAACGCGTAGCCTGCAGTGCAATCGCTCGGGTTCAGTTAGAGCCCAACGCCTCGCTCGGGTTCAGTTAGAGCCAACGCCTCGCACACACGCGCGTACGTGTACGAGAGAAACGCGCATCGCTCGGCCCCCGACCTCCCACCGTAACTGGGAACTCCCCAAAATTTTCCTCGCCCTCGCTTCTACCACGGTTTTTTCCGTCATGGACGTCCCAAAGAATGTCATGCAGCTGCGTCTCCGGCCCGCCCAGGACGAAAAGCCCATTTTCTGTCATGATTTTTTGTCATAGAAGTAGGAGCCCACCACATCTATGATGATACCGGGTTTTGTCACAATTATCGTCATAGAAGTGTCATATGTATGACAGAAAAAAAATTTGTTCGGCCCAAAATGTCATGGATGTGTCTTTTTTTTGTAGTGTGCAGAAGTAGTTTTTAGCATTCCTTTTTATCAGTAGATTAGCATCTCTCCATAGAAGATCTCATCGGCACATCCACACTTTTCCACTGCCACCACCTTAGGCCAGAATTTTACTGCTTTTCTGAACTATGGTAGATCCAAAATTATTGCTCCATCTTGCAAAATTTGTTTGTTCAGTCCTTAGCAATATTTGAAGCACCATAACTGCCATGGAGGCTTATACTGTAATTCACGATCCATCAAAAGTTTACTAGGCTTCGTATAAACCGCCACCATATGCTTCATAATCTTCATGACCCGGCAATATTCCTCCAGTTTAACCATGATTGCTTATGATTTATTTAAAACTCTGTCCGGCTTAACAGTAGAATCCTTAAACCGGTAGGTACCATTAGTCCCCTTTTAAGCCGCCAATATGAAAACCTTCGCCCTTCAAATGTTCATCTTCCGGCTTGATGTGATAGCCTTTTACTTTTGAATCAACAGCCCTAGCATGATCTTAAGCCGGTAATGTCTTCGTCTTGTAAGCCTTTTTCTCAAGATGGTCAAGACTGTCACCGCCTGCAACTGGGTTGTTTCTCGGATTACCGAGGAAGACTTGAACGTATACATTTAGACTTGCGTCTTAGCCAAAAAAGAAGTCATCCATTGGAGGGTTCCGGGTAATGAAACTCGCCCTGAGCCCAAAAATGGTGAAGTAGTGGTTTTTATGGATCATATGGTCCGGAGCTTCAGTCCTCCCGGCTCAAAATTCTTCCGAGATGTACTTCACTTCTTTAAGCTTCATCCACAAGATATCGGACCAAACTCTGTCTCAAACATCTGCAACTTCCAAGTTTTCTGTGAGGTGTACCTTCAACAGGAGCCCACTGTAGAATTATTCAGGGAGTTCTACTACTTGAACCAGCAGAATGAATTTATAGATGGACCTAGCCTGGAGCTAGGCGGCATATCTATATAGCGCCGGAAAGAAGCCACCTTCCCAGCTGCTAATCCTCCCAGTCACCCCAAAGACTAGAACCAGACTTGGTTTTATTGCCAAGATACTTCGCCAAGGAGAAAATCCCCTGCCGGGTTACCGCGCCAGCCGGCTTAGTAACAAACATCATTTTCCGGACCGTATCAGCACAGTAGAATGAAAGAAATATGTGCCGGTTTTTGTAAAGATCCGGGCTCTGATGGCCAACGGCTTGACCAGAATTGATCAAGTTCGCTACTGGGTTGCCTGGAGAGTCTTGCCTCTAAGCATCCGGCCCGGTTTAATGTGTGAGTATACCGGCAAGCTAACGGATCCTCAGCGCCACTATCAAACCGAAATGACTTAGGAAGACATCAATAATATGACAAAGACCCTGCTGAATGAGAGCTTGGAAGATTGCAGTAAAGTTGGATTGGCCCCTTTCTGCGTTCTAAATAAATCGCCAGCTGTAAGCTTTGAGTCCAGCTCATACTTGACTCATATTTTCATTTGTGTTGCCTGCTCATACTCATTTAATGTTTAGAGGCCGGTTCACCCTTCTGGACCAAGAAGCTGCCAGATAAGCCAGAAGAAGACCCGGACAAAGAATAAGGCCACCAAAAGGCCTGCTAAGAACAAGTCCAACACTGCCGAATTATTCAATTTGGATGACAAAGATGATGATGACGAGTCAGAGGTAGAACTTGATTCCCTTGGCTCTTTTTTGTACATCTTACTGACAATGACTATTACCAGGATGAAGCGGAGGCCAGCCGTGCAGATGGTGCAGAGATAGTTACTCTTTCCTCCGGCTCAAAACCTCTGCCAACACAGAAAACCCGACAAGGAAGCCGGAAAGTAAGATTTTCTTACCCTTTAGCTCACTTGGATCCCAAATTTCTTTTGAAGAAACAGCAACATGAAGCTCGCCGCACAACTCAGCACAGCGGCGGTGAAATTTTATCTTCCGGCTTACCGAACACCCCAACGCCTCACAAACATCGACCGGAGGTTTCAAAAATTTCTGACTTAGATTATCCCAAGGCGGGTCTTTTTTGTCAACCTCTTAATCCGTCTGATTCAAATTATCAGGGAACATCTCATTCCTCCTCCGGCGACTCAACGGGAACTCAAATCCCAACTTTCAAGACTGTGCCTGGGTAAGGGTATATTCAGTCATTCAAACTTCATGCTTGATCAATATGCTGACATATTTGTGTTTTTTGATTTTCAGTGGTATGGCCAAGCCTAGCAAGAAGGCAAAACTGAACAAGCCGGCTGAAGACTCCAACCCTTATGAGCTGGAAAAACAATTACCAGAAGCCTCTCATCCAACTGCAGAGGCCACTATCGATGACCTGCCACCAGAAGAAAATGAAGTCACCATAGATCATATGGATGTCGAACCGGCCATTGCTAAGCTGCCAAGCCCAGTTAAACCCGCTGAAGAGAAGACTGGCGACGTCGTTGTCACCGGATTTGGTTATACATCACCGGGTAACCCCACTGTCTTATCCAAACACAGCGCCAAGGAAGAAATTTCTGCTGATGATAAAGGCAAGTGGAAGGTAGAATTAGAGAGCTACACCCAGTTTGGTGCTCAAGAAATCCATTCCAGTTATTTGAACCGTTTATATACCAGCCGTGACTTTGAGGCCGGCTTGGTCAATATGATGAAGGAGCGCTATGAGGTAATCCAATCAAATCCTCCTCATAAATATATATCTTATCAGCCGCCAAGTCTATAGGATATGATAGAATTGAATGTGCTGTAGACTTTCAAATAGTTTTTAACATATAAACAACATCACTAGTAGCCCCCAAGGGCCGGCTTAAATATAAGTTAAGCTGGGACTTCAGTAAATAGTAATCAACTTTGCATCTGTAGCCCCCAAGGGCCGGCTTAATCATTCTAAATAAACCGGGACTTATAACCCTGGTTGAAACCAATATCCCAACATGTAGTCTTTATAGACCGGATCATATCATTTTGTCCAGGTCAACATATAAATTTGTCTTAAAAAAGAGCAATAGGCATTAGCCCCCAAGTGCCAAGGAAAATACTTGTATTGTTCTTGGGACTTCAAAAATAATCATGATCATAATACCTTCCATGTTTCTTCATGTCACAGGCTGAACTGAGCGAGAAGGATTCGCAGCTTAATGATCTGAAGGCCAACATTAAAACTCAACAATCTGAGACATCCAAGGCCAAATCAGAACTGAAGAGTGCTTTGAAAACGTTGAGCAACTTAAGCAAAGCTTCAATGCTGATAAAACCAGCTGGGAGACCGAGAAAGCGGCTCTATTGAAAAGAGCAGAGGATGCTGAAACCATGCTTAAACCGGTGACTGACGAGTTGTCCGGTTTGAGGCAGCAGATCAATAATATGTCATCAGCCATCTTCGGTAAGTAGTAAACATGACTCCTTTTATCCCATATTGTAAACATTCGCCGGTTTACCAATAACTTTGTTAATGCAGGCTCTCGGAGCGTCAAGTTGGGCTCGGACATGCGCATCAGGCTTAGAGTTATCTACACTCTTGTAGAACAGTTATACATTGGCGCTCAACGGACCATTGCTGCTGCTATTCACAAGAAACAGCCGCCCACCCTTGTCAAGGACACATTGGAGAAGTAGTCAGTGCTGCATCAAAGGATTGAAGAGTTGAAGCAAACATCTGCCCGAGCCGGTGCCTTGATTTCTTTAAGCCGGGCAAAGGCATGGCAATCAGATCTTGATCCGGAACACTTAGCCAATGGTTACCCAAGTGTAAAAGAGGATGGGTCACCCTTCAGTGCTGATGACTTTGCAGATATAGTAAGAGCCATGCGTCCATTAGCAACCCGGTTGGCCGAAGAACCAATCTATCTCAATACCACGCGGCTTATGATGCCGATAACAAAAAGATGAAGACTCTGGTTCATCCAGAGGTGGATCTGATTCCACCGACGCGTAAGCATACCTTCGCTCCTGACATTGATCCATCCAATCTTATTGATGATGAGGCTGTGTTTAGAGCTTTGACCGGTATCAACTGGTCTACGCCTGACTTCCAACCAATGGATAATCAAGGAGCTGAAGAGGAAGAAGAAGAAGCACAAGACGATCCGGAGGCTTCAACCCGCCAAGACTCATAAGAACTGATCCACTGGCCGGTTCATAACTGGCTGTAACGCCCACGATGCGGCTATATCTCCCACGTGTCGGGGCACGACTTAGAGGCATAACCGCATGGTAGGTTTTGTCGCAAGAAGGGTCATCTTCACACAATCCCATGTAATGAACAAGAATGGGATAAAGAGAGTTGGCTTACAATCGCCACTTCACACAATACATAAATTAATTCATACATCATCCAAAATCCACACATAGACCGACTACGGTCAAATCCAAATGAAAGGAAGATAACCCTAAATGCTAGATCCCCGATCGTCCCAACTGGGCTCCACTACTGATCATCAGGAAACGAAACATAGTAACGCCCACGTTCCTCGTCAAACTCCCACTTGAGCTCGGTTGCGTCATCTGCACTGGTATTGTCGGCACCTGCAACTGTTTTGGTAGAATCTGTGAGTCACGAGGACTCAGCAATCTCACACCCGCGAGATCAAGACTATTTAAGCTAGTAGGTAGGAAAAGGGTAAATATGGTGGAGCTGCAGCAAGCACTAAGCATATATGGTGGCTAACATACGCAAATAAGAGCGAGAAGAGGAGCAACGCAACGGTCGCGAAGCTAGAAATGATCAAGAAGTGATCCTGAAACTGCTTACGCTCATACATAACCCAAACCGTGTTCACTTCCCGGACTCCGCCGAAAAGAGACCATCACGGTCACACACGCGGTTGATGTATTTTAATTAAGTCAAGTGACAAGTTCTCTACAGCCGGACATTAACAAATTCCCATCTGCCACATAACCGTGGGCACGGCTTTCTGAAGATAATACGGTCAACGAAGGATATTCCATCTCCCGGGAAGACCCGATCAGTCTCGGAATCCCGGTTTACAAGACATTTCGACAATGGTAAAACAAGACCAGCAAGACCACCCACTGTGCCGACAAATCCCGATAGGAGCTGCACATATCTCATTCTCAGGGCACACCGGATAAGCTAAGCGTACAGGTACCAACGTAACCCAAGTTGCCAAGGGACGGTCCCACACGGTGCTCTAGTTTGGACCAACACTCGGAGGAGCACTGGCCCGGGGGTTAAAATAAAGATGACCCTCGGGCTCGCGAAAACCCAAGGGGAAAAGGCTTAGGTAGGCAAATGTAAAACCAAGGTTGGGCCTTGCTGGAGGAGTTTTATTCAATGCGAACTGTCAAGGGGGTCCCATAAATCACCCAACCGCGTAAGGAACGCAAAATCAAGGAACATAACACCGGTATGACGGAAACTAGGGCGGCAAGAGTGGAACAAAACACCAGGCATAAGGCCGAGCCTTCCACCCTTTACCAAATATATAGATGCATTAATTAAATAAGAGATAGTGTGATAAGTCAAAATATCCATGTTCCAACATGGAACCAACTTCAACTTCACCTGCAACTAGCAACGCTATAAGAAGGGCTGAGCAAAAGCGGTAACTTAGCCAAACAACGGTTTGCTAGGAAAGGATGGTTAGAGGCTTGACATGGCAACATGGGAGGCATGATATAGCAAGTGGTAGGTAGCACAAGCATAGCGATAGAGCGAACAACTAGCAAAGCAAAGATAGAAGTGATTTCGAGGGTATGGTCATCTTGCATGCAAGGTTCTCAGAGTTGTCGAAAGCTTGATCCTCGTAAGCGTTCTCAACAGGTTCCTCATAAGCGTACTCGTCTCCCGACTCTACCCAAATCAAGAACACAAGCAAAGTACCAACAATCAATCAGGGGAAATGCACAAGCAACATGATGCAATACATGTCATGATAAGCGAGATGGGATATGCAATGCATATAGGTGCTCCGAAAGGAAAATGATGAACAAGGCATCAACTTGGCAAACCAAGTATGCCGCTAGAAAGATGAGATGATTTCGGTTGAAACCGATATAAAGATCACCGGAAACGGATGCACGGTTTGCAAAAGACAAGCAAAACAAGAATGACACAATTCTGCGATTAACAGCATGATAGCACTTAGAATACATCAAGTAACTATTCTACAGCACCTCAACATAGCAACAAAGCATATGGTAGTGATCTAAAAGAGATGCTTGACAAAAGATGAACACTGAGCTACGGCTAGATCACAATATAACAGGTTCAAACAAGCATGGCAAAAGTGCAAAAGATATCAGCTTCACAGACTTGGTGAAAATACTGGACATGGCATAAACAGCAGCAGGTAGCAATGTTTAGAGCAAGCAATCAACATGCTACAGGAACTTATCATAGCAAAACAAGGCATGGAATAAATCTACTAAATGCATAGAACAAAAATCCCTTACTGGCCATAAGCCAAAAAGGCACAGAAGGTATGATGGCACCCATATAAACCTAGCAAGTTCCGTTAACAGTTTCAGACTTGGCAGAAAAACAGAGCATGGCATAAACAGAATTATGAAGGCATCTTTGTGAGCTCGATTCACTCATCACAAAGCAATGCATGACAAAACAAGCATACCTACAGCAAGAAAACATGTTCATGAAGCTATCCATGGCAAGAGAAAATTCATAGAATGTATGGATCAACTACAACAACCTTGGCAAAATTGATTAACATGTAAACAGTCTGCCAGGAACATTTTATAGCAAAAGTAGAGAAAGATTGAGACATTCTAGGGCACTCCATAATTGCAAACAGAGGCATGGATGGATAGAGCATAACCATATGTTCAAAACATCCTTAATGAAGTATCTCAAAATAAGGATGGATCTCACTGTAGCATCAAGTTTACATGGCATAAAAATAACAGCAGGTAAAGGACTTGGCAAAATCCCAATCCCTGAAAACAGAAACATCACGAAGCCTAGTTTGCATGCTTGTGCTAGTCACCACATAGATCACAAAAAATACATGGCATACACCCCTGTAAATATAGCATGGCATAGATCAAAACACACGTAGAGCTCATGCTCATAAGATGCACACATCAAATGCAACAAAAATAACAAAACACCTAGTTCTGATAAGTAACAGCAGTAAACATCATATAGCACCCTTGAATCAGAGATTTGAGCACCCAGATGAACTCAAGCTAGCATGGCACAATGGAACAAAATGAAGAGCATCTCGTGATAAACATTTCGATATATCATGCGCAGAAAACGGAGCAGTATGCAAGGAGATATGATGTGATGAACATGGCATGTAAATAACAGGGCGCTCCCGGACTTGGTGGAAATTTCACCTCGCGGATCCGAGGGTTGACCCGGCACGCAAAACGAGGCGGCGGCGGATCTGACCGAAGTTCGCCGGAGACGAGACGACGGTGGCTGGAGTTGAACGAGGAAGGCACCGTCGGGATGGGACCGGCTGGATCTGGCCGGGCCTTGCCGGATCCGGCGCCGGCGGATGCGGAGGCGGAGCCGGGCGGTGACCGGGGCGGCGGCCGGCGGAGTCCGGCGTGGCGGAGGAACGGGACGCCGGGCGGAGGCGCGGACCGAGCCGGCGGCGTTGGGCGGACGCGCGGGATTCCGCGGGAGGCGCGCTCGGCGGCGGGGACTGGGCCGCGGGGGCCGGCGATGGGCTTCGGCGGGCTGGCGCGGCGCGGGCGATGGTGGCGCGCCACATGGCGGACGCCGGTTGGAGCGGAGGCGGCGGCGCGGGCTTTGTCCGGCGCGGACGGACACGTCCGGCGCGGAGAGGGGAATTTCTAGGGTTTGGACTGCGGGATTCCGGGGGGGAGCACATATTTATAGATAGAGGGAGCTAGGAGACTCCAATTGAGGAGCGGTTTTTGCCCACACGATCGTGATCCGACGACGGAGAGCATGGAGGGGGTTTAGATGGGTTATTGGGCTGTTTTGGAGGGGTGTTGGGCTGCAACACACAAGAGGCCTTTGCGGTTATCCGGTTAACCGTTGGAGCATCAAACGACCTCCAAATGGAACGAAACTTGACAGGCGGTCTACCGGTGGTATACCAAGGCCACTTGGCAAGACTCGGTCCATTCCGAGAACGTTTAACACCCGCTCACGAAAAGAGACAAGAGGGGTGCGCCGGTGCATGTGGGAGTGTCGGATTGCAAAACGGACAACGGGAAAAATGCTCGGACGCATGAGACGAACACGTATGCAAATGAGATGCACATGATGACATGATATGAAATGCATGACTTGAACAAAATGCAAAACGAGAGACAAAACCCGACCACGAAGGGAATATCATAACACATAGCCAAAAATGCCAAGAGTTGGAGTTACAAATATGGAAAGTCACATCTGGGGTGTTACACTGGCATCACCAGGCATTGCTTGAAAAACACTTATTCATTTGGGCCCACAGAGCCATGTAATAGGCTAGTTAAACTCTGATCTACCATGCCATCGTGCACGTTTTGTTTGCATAACACTGTTGATCCGTTAGTTGAAGATCTGCCACTTATGCTCATGATACCATCAATTATGCAGGTCAGATTTATCTTTTTTCCTGCACACAAAATGATCACAAGTGCCCTGGCGATTTACCCCAGGGCGGGTCACAATACCCCATATAAAAACCACTGGTGACTATAATAGTCCATAACCAAGGCCGGTTTAATCACAACCTCATATAATCATAACAAAATATAATACCTGTGATATTTGCTCACACTGCCGGCTTATCATTACTGTGCAGTAAGGGTTACAGCCCAAGGATTGAGAGCACAACACCCTGTTTAATTGATTCATATTGCCGGCTCATAATGCCATATGCAGTAAGGGATAATAAGCCCAAAACTTAGATCCAGTACTCCAAGCACAAAAAATTCATCATACGCTGGCGACTTAAAGTCCAAAGCCAGGCCGGGTTAATAAACTCCGAATAGATTCATATGTGAACCATAAGGCAACATATCCCTCATCGGTTTTCAACCATGTATTAACATGTCCCAAGAGATGAATCTAAAAAAATGTTCAAATCAAATATAAATCAAAAAACAAGGCTTTCATAGGCTGCCAAGCCTCAAAGTCAAGTGCTTTTCAAGGGTCGCACAGCCGCTGAGTTAAACCTTCATTCAAACCTTGTAAGCCGGGCCTCACATGACCAGTCGCCGTTTTAACTTTGACAAGTTTAGGGTCTCTATAAGATTGACTGTCAAGAGTACGGCGAGTCATTCCAGGATTACCTGGGCGGAGTGGAAGACTTACAAAGGCAGGATAACCCGGATTTTTTGGTGAATACACCAGGCGTCCAAGCCTATTACAAGGGTCATCAAAGCTCTGTTCATTAACAAGAGCCCCCAAGAATATTTCATTCTAGGCGTACAAGCCAGATCAGCAGGGTAGTCATAGCTATGCTCAATGAGCAGGAAACCCCCAAGTATTTGGTAACAATGGCGTGCAAGCCGGATCAAGAGGGTAGTGAGAGCTATGCTCAATGAGAAGGAAGCCCCCAAGTGATCATATGAAGTGACAATAAAGACTCATTATTCTCAGAAATGAAACGACAGAGGCCCTGAATTACCAGGGACTCGTTATTCATCATAATTTATACATTGTCAAAATATGTACATCACAAGAACCAGTGGCTCAGGTGTAATAAGGCCGAACATGAGCAATATTCCATGGCCGGCTGTCTCCTCCTCTGACGTGTGTGAGTCCTTGTGGTCTCGAACATCGAGAAGGTAGTATGACCCATTATTCAGATTTTTGCTGACCACAAAGGGTCCTTCTGAAGGTGGGGATAGCTTGTGCATATCAGTCTGATCCTGGATAAGCCGGAGCACCAAATCGCCTTCTTGAAAGGTCCTGGTTTTAACCCGGCGGCTATGATAACGGTGTAGATCTTGCTGGTAAATCGCCGAACGAGCCGCCGCAAGGTCATGCTCCTCATCCAACAGGTCAATAGCATCGTGACGTGCTTTTTCATTATCAGCTTCAACAAAAGCCGCCACACGAGGCGAATCGTGACAGATGTCACTAGGGAGAACCGCCTCTGCTCCGTAAACCATGAAGAAAGGCCTGTAACCCGTAGATCTGTTGGGGGTGGTGTTGATGCTCCATAACACTGAGGGTAATTCCTCCACCCAACAACCCGGCATCCTCTGCAAAGGGACCATAAGTCGAGGCTTGATGCCTCTCAAAATTTCTTGATTGGCTCTCTCAGCTTGACCATTGGACTGGGGGTGAGCTACTGATGATACATCAAGTCGAATATGCTCTCATTGACATAACTCTTTCATAGCACCCTTGGACAGATTAGTGCCATTATCAGTTATAATGCTGTGGGGAAAACCAAAACGGGAAATCACCTTTTTGATGAATTGAACCGTTGTTGCCGCGTCACATTTACTAACCGGCTCTGCTTCAACCCAATTTGTAAATTTGTTAACCGCCACCAAAAGGTGGGTCTTTTTATCCTTGGACCTTTTGAAAGGCCCAACCATATCAAGCCCCCAGACTGCAAACGGCCAAGCAATTGGAATCATCCTCAATTCTTGAGCCGACACGTGAGCTCATCTCGAAAATTTCTGACAACCATCACATTTACTGACCAAATCTTCTGCATCAGCATGAGCCGTCAGCCAATAAAATCCATGACGAAAAGCCTTGGCCACGAGAGACTTAGAGCCGGCATGATGACCGCAATCCCCTTCATGAATCTCTCGTAGAATCTCACGACCTTCATCAGGAGAAACACAATGTTGAAACACCCCTGTGACACTGCAACGATGCAACTCTCCATTGAGAATATGCATTGACTTAGACCGCCGGGTTATCTGCCTGGCCAAAGTTTCATCTTCAGGTAACTCGCCCCGGGTCATATAAGCCAAATATGGAACTGTCCAATCAGGAATAGCATGAAGGGCCGCCACCAGCTGTGCCTCCGGGTCCGGAATAGCAAGATCTTCCTCTTTAGGCAATTTGACTGAAGGATTATGCAGAATATCAAGGAAAACATTGGGTGGCACCGGCTTACGCTGGGACCCCAACAGACTCAAAGCATCAGTCGCCTCGTTTTTCCTCCGATCAACATGCTCTACCTGATAGCCCTTGAAGTGACCAGCAATAGCATCAACCTCTCGACGATAAGCCGCCATGAGCGGGTCCTTAGAATCCCAACTGCCTGAAACTTGCTGAGCCACCAAATCTGAGTCACCAAAGCACCTCACCCGCCTTAGATTCATCTCTTTAGCCATCCAAAGACCATGGAGTAAGGCTTCATACTCAGCTGCATTGTTAGTACAAGGGAACATCAACCTTAAAACATAACAAAATTTATCACCTCGTGGGGAAGTCAAAATACCTCAAGCCCCCGAGCCTTCCAACTGTCTAGATCCATCAAAGTGAATAGTCCAATATGTGTTATCCGGCTTCTCCTCAGGCATCTGCAGCTCTGTCGAATCATTGATAAAATCCACAAGTGCTTGAGACTTGATGGCCGTGCGAGGCATATACTTCAAACCATGGGGTCCAAGCTCAATAGCCCACTTGGCTACCCGACCTTTGGCCTCTCTATTTTGAATAATATCCCCTAAGGGAGCAGAACTAGCCATAGTGATGGGATGACCAAGGAAGTATTGCTTGAGCTTTTGACTGGCCATGAACACCCCATATACCAACTTCTTCCAATGCAGATACCTCTGCTTGGACTCAATGAGCACCTCACTAATGTAATAAACTGGTTGCTGAACCAGATACTCCTTGCCTGACTCCTTCCTTTCCACCACAATTGCTACGCTAACCGCTCGGCTATTGGCAGCCACATATAACAACAAGGGCTCTTAATCGATGGGAGCAGCAAGAACCGGCGGCTCAGCCAACTGTTTCTTCAAGGCCTCAAACGCCTGATCAGCAACATCACTCCAGACAAATTGATCTGTTTTCTTCATCATCTAGTATAGAGGGATAGCTTTTTCTCCCAACCGGCTTATGAACCGGCTCAGGGCCACAATACGACCCGCCAGACATTGAACATCATTGATACACGCTGGTTTAGCCAAAGAAGTAATAGCCTTGATCTTCTCTGGGTTAGCTTCAATGCCTCTTTCAGAAACCAGAAAGCCCAAGAGTTTTCCTACTGGGACACCAAAGACACACTTGGCCGGGTTAAGCATCATCTTGTAAACCCGGAGATTGTCAAAGGTCTCTGTCAAATCATCTATCAGGGTTTCCTTCTTCCTGGATTTTACCATAATGTCATCCACATAAGCATGAACATTGCGCCCAATCTGATTATGAAGGCAATTTTGCACACACCACTGGTAAGTCGCCTGGGCACTCTTGAGCCCAAAAGGCATAGACACATAACAGAAGGCTCCAAAGGGAGTGATGAAAGTTGTCTTCTCCTGGTCCTTAACTGCCATCTTGATCTGATGATAACCAGAGTAAGCATCCAAAAAGCTCAAACGCTCACAACTCGCCGTAGCATCAATGATCTGATCAATACAGGGAGAGCAAAAGGATCGGCCGGACAAGCCTTATTTAGGTCTGTGTAATCCACACACATACGCCAAGTACCGTTTTTCTTAAGTACCAGCACTGGGTTAGCCAACCACTCAGGATGAAAAACTTCAACAATAAACCCAGCCGCCAAGAGCTGGGCCACTTCTTCACCAATGGCCTTGCGCCTCTCCTCATTGAAACGGTGAAGGAATTTCTTGACCCGTTTAAACTTTGGATCAATATTGAGAGTGTGCTCAACGAGTTCCCTCAGTACACCGGGCATGTCTGAAGGTTTCCATGCAAAGATGTCCAGGTTCTCATGGATGAACCCGATGAGCGCGATTTCCTATTTCTGATCCAGATTAGCACTGATATTGAACTGCTTGGATGAATCGCCAGGCACAAAGTCAACTAGCTTGGTGTCATCAGCTGACTTAAATTTCAACAGGGGATCATGCTCTGTGGTCAGCTTCTTCAAAGATGTCATATCCGCCGGGTCAACATTATCCTTGTAAAATTTCAACTCTTCTGTTGCACGGACCGACTCAGCGTAAGTGGCATCGCCTTCTTCACACTCCAAGGATATCTTCTGGCTTCCATGCACTGTGATGGTACCCTTGTGACCCGGCATCTTAAGCTGCAAATAAACATAACAAGGCCTCGCCATGAACTTAGCATAAGCGGGCCGCCCAAACAGAGCATGATAAGGGCTCTTGATTTTAACCACCACAAAAGTCAATGTCTCAGATCTGGAATCATGATCATCACCAAAAGCCACTTCCAAAGATATTTTGCCCACTGGATACGCCGACTTACCAGGCACCACCCCATGAAAAATAGTGTTTGACGGCTTAAGATCTTTGTTAGTCAAACTCATGCGACGGAAAGTTTCATAATAAAGAATATTGCTGCTGCTTCCCCCATCCATAAGTACTTTAGTAAATCTGTACCCTCCAACCTGAGGTGCCACCACCAAAGCCAAGTGGCCTGGATTATCAACCCGGGGCGGGTGATCCTCACGGCTCCAGAGAATAGGATGTTCAGACCATCGCAAGTAACGGGGAATCGCTGGCTCAACTACGTTCACTGCCCTTTACGGAGCTTCTGATCCCGCTTGCATAAACTCGTGGTGAAGACGTGGTATTGTTCACCATTCAACTGCTTCGGGTTACTCTGATAACCAGACTGCTGCTGCCGATTCCCTTGACCAAACTGTTGATTAAAACCACCTTGATTGCCTTGGCCCTGGAAACCGGAATTTGAACCACCACCACCAAAACCAGGACCGTGTGAGCCGGATCCTGAGCCGCCATTCGGTCCATGATTGTTCTGGAAAAAAATGGAATTTCTATACTCCTTCATAATGAAGCAATCCTTCCAGAGGTGAGTGGCTGGCTGATTCATCATCGCGTCAAGGTTGAATTTTGGCCCTCCAAACCGAGGAGGCGGCTTTCCCTTGCGGCACTGATTATTATTCTGCGTATTGGTATTGGCCACAAAATCCAAGTTGCCATCAGCCTTTCGCTTACCATTGCCACCTTGACCCGCCGGGTTATGCTGCTGCCCTTTTGTACTGCTGCTCTTCTTTCCCTTACTCGGCTTCTCATCGTCAGACTTGGGGTCCTTGGTACTATCAGAGTCGGCATACTTGACGAGAGCCGCCATTAGCTCCCCCATGTCGTTGCAGTGGCGCTTAAGCCGCCCCAGCTTCTGCTACAAAGGGAGAAAATGGCATTTTTTCTCCAACATCAGGACTGCTGAGCCGGCGTTGATACTGTCTGATGAGTGTATAATGGCTGAGATCTGGCGCACCCAATGGGTTGTAGACTCACCCTCACCTTGGACACAAGAATCCAAATCCAGGATTGACATAGGCTGCTTGCATGTGTCTTTAAGATTTTGGATAAAATGGGCCTTCAACTCTGCCCATGACCTAATGGAATTAGCGGGCAGCCCTTTCAACCAAGTACGAGCCGGCCCATCCAACATCATGGTGAAATACTTAGCACACGCAGCATCGCTGACATCCAACATCTCCATTGCCATCTCATAGGTTTCAATCCAAGCCTCCGGGGGTTGATCCGCTGTGTAGTTGGCACCTTCCGAGGGCCCTTGAAATCCTTGGGTAGACGCTCATTGCAAAGAGCCGGTACTAAACATGGCACGCCCAATGTTCGAGAGGTCACTCCTGCTTCTACTGACGCTGATGGATAAACCGGCGATTGTTGTTGAGCCTCCGGCTCCACCTCCCGACGCGCTCTGCCCTGATCCACCAAGGTCTGAGCATCACCACCACCGTGCGCTGGGTCATTCCCACGAGACTGGTTACGGCGCTGCTCACTGCTCGAAATGGCCGGCGAGTCAATATGCCGGCTATAACTCCGACTTGATCAAGGGGTGGAATGAATCCGCTCGCGGCTATAAGAATAAGCCGCCTGTTGAGCCACAGCTGTCTGAAGAAGCTCTCTGGCCCTCCGTGTCTCTATCGCCACTGGGGACTCGCCTTCAACTGGTAGAGCCGCCAATCGCGTCGCCGCAGCAATCATGTTATCAAGAGGGTTAGAATAATGACCCGGCGGCGTCAGAACGTGCTGAGGCGGAGTATTATTCAAACGAGGCGGATCCATCACATGTGGTTGAACCATCGCTCTAGCCATGGGCGCCTCACCCACCCGGTTCACCACCAGCGGGTCACTGGTCCCTGCTCCTGGCGTGTTGAAGAGGTTCCTTGCGTCATAAACCGGGGGTAAACGACTCTTTTGCCTCCTCCTCATGATTTCGTTTGAGGCATTCTGATCCAAGATGAGCCGGAAAGAGTCTGCCTGGATTCGTTGTGCCCGAGCATCCAAAGCAGCTCGCTCTGTGGCCATCCTAGCATTCTCAGCCGCCAGATCTTCCTTCGCTTAAGCTATCTCATCTCTTAGCTTTTGCCACCTCCACCTTGTGTTGTTCCTGGTTGTCCAGGGTTACCTCCACCCCCATCAGAGTCGCCAAAGCCTCCAATAACTCTGTCAAAGCTTGAGCCAGCGGGCGTGCAGCGCCACTAGCACCGGCCGTAGCTGCAGCAGTCGAGCTAGAGGTCATAGTCGCGGTGGTCATTGAACCGAGCGCCGGTTGTGTACCGGCCATGAAGATCGCAACCCTGTTCGGCGGCTCATAGGGGTCCGGAATACTGTCTCCATTGGAACAGCCCCCAAGCGGCTGTCTTGGACCTGATACATTGAATCGGTCTCGCATGTGGACGATTCACCATCAGAGTAGATGGTCGTCTCACCTCCAGACACAGATCCTTCCTCAACTTCCGCCCCATGAATGAAACCAACAAAGGGATGCTTCACGGCGGGCTGAACTCGGGCGGGTTGTGCACGCTGAGCCGTCTCGATGATGTCGGTGCAGGTGTTCGGCTCAGGGCCCGGTTCGCTGATCTTGCCGATGAAGACATGGATTCCGCTGAAGGGGACCCGGTACCCGTACTCAATTGAGCTGGCCTCGGGGCCCCAGCCTGCATCGTCGATGTAGAGCCGGCGACCTCTTGGTCATCCGGCCCACAACGTATCCCGTGATCCCTTCAAAGCTGCCCTTTAAGAACTCGAAACTACCGTGCGCTGGCCCCACGGTGGATGCCAACTGTCGTGGAATTTTCACGGCAGATGTCCAAGCGAAGGACTTAGTCGTGGAGCCATCACAGCTAGGTTAGCTTAAAGGGGTTAATCGGGACAAAGGACACAGAAGGTTTATACTAGTTCGGCCCCTCGCGGTGGAGGTAACAAGGCCTACTCCAGTTTGGGATTGTATTGCTTGGGTTTCAATTACCAGGGAGCGAATACGCTTGACCTAGCTTTCGATTTCTTGTTTCTTGTCTTAAACCGCCACCGGGTCGTCCCTTTATATACAAAGGTTGACGCCCGGTGGCTCACGGAGTCCCGGCCGGCTCATACACAACGTGTCCGGCTCAGTGACTAACTACGCTTGCCTTACAAAACAAGTCATACACATATGGCGGTTAATCCTCTTGGGCCTTAAGCCGCCTCTGGGTCTTGGGCCGTCCACGGGCTTGTACGATCCGCCATCTTCTTAATGAGTTGCCAATGGTATGACCCGGCCCCTCCTGGGCGGTTCATACCCAGTAGTTATATCCCCAACACGTGGGGTTTGGGTTCTGGCCAATCAGAACGCACGACTCAAATCGCATGCGCAGCAAGGGGGCATCGGCCATGGTTTGGTAGGCACACGTCTTTCGTCAGTGAATCGTGTGCTATTTGAAAACATTTACATGAATCGGAACTGCATGTGTTGTCGAAAGGGATGACGATTGTCGTTCGATCAAGGAGCATCCAACGGTGCAGACGTACGATCCGTGGGGTCTGGGTTCTAGCCAATCAGAACGCACGACTCAGATCGTGCGTGTGGCAGGGGGCGAGGGGCATCGGCCACGGTTTAGTGGATACACGTCTTTCGTGAGTGAACCGTGTGCTATTCGAAAACATTTACATTAACTAACAGCATATTTTTGTTTGAATGAAAACATGAGTTTATCGTTTCGCCTCCAATTTTTTTCCACGGTAAGAAATCATGATTGTACCCTATGGTTTGATTTTCTGGTACATTTTACCAGGCGGCAGGCCTGGCTAGCAATCTCAAACTTTGAATATGCAAAAAAAGAGATCTCGTTGGTGTGTCTATATATATATATATAACTACACATGGGTGTTAGCAAGATCATTTGTGTGTCGCTTTGCGAGTTTTCATTCATTGTCCGAGAAACGGGGAAAAACTTCAAACAGTTCGGTCGCAGGGTGCGGCCAGAGGCGTAAGCCTTGTTGGTATTTTAATTTTAGGAAATGCATATAGAGTCCGGAAAATAACGAAAATCGTAGTGTCACTATGGCGTGCTCTCACGATCGCATGGAAAAAATTTGGTAAAGTTTGGCACAAGTTATGGTGCTCGCACCTTCCATACCGGAGCATCTCACAAGAAGGATCATAGTTTCCAAAAGGATACGCGGCACTTCCGACTCCAAATCATCAGTTACTACATCGTTCCGCCTCGGAAAAAAATCTTGATAAACAATCGCGGATATACCCTTGGTTTGATTTTTTTTGGCCCATTTCAGATCTCGTCTGCTATGTTTAAGTCATTCTTTGCACTTACCTTGCATTTTAGTGCATTATAAAGTCAAAAACCCTACTACAACTACATGTGGGTGTTTTAGTTAGGCTATACTTAGGCTACTTATAGTGGAGAGTGTCATATACTAGTATCATGCATATATATATATGATACTAGTGTATGATACTACCTTTAATTATAGTGCATAGTATAATAGAGTAGTATCATAGATGATCATATTTATTGCCATGCATGACACAAATTAGCATCGCATTTAACATGATACGGTATCTACCTATATGTTACTCTAACCCTCTCTATCTTATTTAATCCTTTGCCACATCAGATACTTGCTATTTCCGAGTGCATGATATCGGCTATGATACCACCACTGTGACCAACCTTATAGTGGGGAGTATCATATAACTATAGTATCATGCATATGATACTAGTGTATGATACTACGTACGTACCTTCATAGTGTATAGTATCACAGAGTAGTATCATAGATGAACGCATTCATGGCCATGCATGACACAAAGTAGTATAGCATATTTATTATGTTACGGTATCTACCTATGTTACTTCTTTGCCACATCATCATATTTGCTATTCTCGAGTGCATGATACCGGCTATGATACCCCCACTATGGCCACCCTAAGGTTGGTCGTAATGGGAGTATCATAAGCGGTAGCATGCATGCCAACTAGACTTTTTGGATGATGTAGTGGCACACAGTTAAATGAGGAAAGAGAGGGTGTGGTATCATATCATGATACCGTATCATATTAACTGGTGTACTACTTTGTGTCATGCATGGAAATTAATAAGGCAACCTAAGATACTAACTTATGATACTATGCGCGTATTGCGGAGGTAGTATCATATACTATAGTATCATATGCATGATACTAGTATATGATAAGGCTGGTTGTAAGGCCCCTCCCAATGCTCCACCATGTACAGGTGCTAAGGCTGCCATGTAGGCAAAAAACCTGATGTTGCAAGGTAATTAAGAGGAGAGAGATGAGTGTGGTGACCCCGGGAAGAAACAATGCCAAGCGCGAGAACCTAGGCAAAACACTTAAATGGAAGAATCCCACCAATGCATGAAGAACTTTAGTTGCAAAATCATTAAATGAAGGATACTTAGCACAAACAAGTTAAGCACATATGCATTGGGGTCTTTAGTTGCTAAAGTATTTAATATGCTTAGCACCTCATGTAAGCACCAATGCATTGGAAGCAGCATAATGGGGAGTATCATATACTAGTATCATGCATGTGATGCTCGTATATGATACTACCTCTGTCATGCGCGCATAGTATCATAAGTTAGTATCATGTAGTATTTTATTTATTGTCATGCATGACACATGGTAGCGTAGCATTTATTATGATACTGTATCATGATATGATACTTAACCCTCTCTTTCTTCATTTAATTCTATGACAGCTCATCAAAATTGCCTAGTTGGCATGCATGATACTAGCTATGGTACTCCCATTACGATCAGCCTAGCAAAGAAGGTGTACAAATCATTTGTGTGTCGCTTTGCGAGTTTTCATCTATTTGTTCGAGAAGCGGGGAGAAGTTTCAAACATTTTCGGCCGCGAGGTGCGGCCACTGGCGCAGGCCTAGTTGGTATTTTAATCACAGGAAATTTAGGTGGAGTCCAGACATCATCAAAATCGATGTGTGCCCGTGGCGTGCTCTCACGCCCCATGGAAAAAATTGGTAAAGTTTGGCAGAAGTTTTGATGATCGCTCCATCCAAACCGGAGCATCTGACACGAAGGATCATGGTTTCCAAAAGGAGACGTGTCAATTCAAACTCCAGTGGCCGGTGACTTCATCGTTTCGCCTCATAAAAATTTCCATGGTACACAATCACCATTATACCACATGTTTGATTTTCCGACGCATTTCAGGTACCGTTAGCTATATTTAAGACATTTTTTGAGTTTAACGTCCATTTTGTGCATTAAAATAAAATTACAACAAGAACTGCATGTACTGTCGAAAGGGATGAGGATCGCCATTCGATCTGGGAGCATCAAACGCTGCAGACGTATGATCCATGGGGTTTGGGTTCTGGCCAATCAGAAAGCACGACTCAGATCGCGGGCGGGGTTTGGTCGGCACATGGATTTCATCAATGAACCGTGTGCTATTCGCAAACCAAATTGCATATTTTTGTTCACACATACAGAAGCAAGATCAATTGAGTGTGCTACGTCTATGATATAATAATAATAATAATAATAATAATAATAATAATAATAATAACAAAAAACAGTTCATATGGATTGCCTGAGCTGACAGCATATCAAGGTCAACATATTAACGGTTCTTACATCAACATTCACACAAGCATGTATCTTTTGTACTTCAAGTTCCAATGGGCAAACAATTGTATTCGCTTCATTCGTGCTTCTGGGGAGCACATTATCTTCTGGAAGAATTTCTTTGAAAAACCTAAGATCTCTGTGAAGCCCTTGTTTGATAGACCGTTTGCTGCTTTAAATCTGAGAAGCGCAAGGGTGGCACTCAACCTAGAATATTTCTTTTTGCAACCTAGATACAATTCTTTCTTGGAGTCTGCACCAATGGTTGGCAGATCCTTGTACCCAATCATATCCTTTTTTGGGCCCTCGAAATCTGCAATCACAGCAGCAAAATCTGGCATATCAAGATCGTCGTCATCTACGTCGATGTCTTGGTTTTCCAGTCAGTGTTTCGGCTTTCCGATGTTCCATTGGTAGCTTGACGCCTCTGCCCTGATGTTAGATTCAACATCCATGTGACACTGATCGGGGTTTAGCATCTCGCAGCCCTGGGTATCTCCATCCATGACCTCCTCTTCACCGTGTCTGGTCCAACGTGTATATCCATCCATGAATCCCCGAGAGACTAAGTGCCACTGGACATCTCCAACTTCATGTGACTTTGTATTGGCACAATCAGTACATGGACACAGGATGTAATCCGCATCACCAATTCCCCTCTTTGTATTTTTAGCCAAATTCATGAACTCTGTCACACCACTGATAAATTCGGCAGTTTTCCGATTCTTCCTCCATCGAGATCGTTCCATCTGCACCACACGAATGGTAATTAAAAACAAAACAACAACATTAATGCACGAATTAACTGTTGCCCAAAGATGCGTGCATAAATCACAAGGTTTTATTTTCATAATTACTGAGGGCGCTCCATATTGTTATCCAGACGTGCAATGACAAAAATTAATGGCCAGTCAATTTACACGCAGAGTACTAGTACAACACTACCCTTGGGAATTGAATACCTTAATAAGCCACCCACGAAAAGAATACCTTAACTAATTAGCCGTGCGGCGACCTCCACCCATCAGACAGAGAAGCGCGATGCGGCGGCACGCCAAGACAGCAGGGTCGAGGAGCAAAGCTTAGTGCGGCTGCCGCCTGAAGTTCGACCTCCACTATCCCGCCATCGACCGCGATGGATGTGCTTGAATCACGTGCCGCCGACCTTGATGGTTGAGCTCCTCCTATCTCCCGCCGCAGACCGAGGATAGGCCTCCTATGACGCCGCCACCACCCATCGACCGAGGATTGACCTCTTCTCCGGTAGCCGCTGCCTAGGCCGCCGCCGCCATCTCTATATGCAGAGCGGATGTTTATACGGTATCACTATAACTCAATTATATGTACAGGGTAGTACATCGCATACGATTATGTAACGGCAACCGTGTCTCACCTACGTTGTCTTCTCACACGATTTGGTGCGGAAATGGTGTGTGGCATTGTAATACCTAACACAAACGACATGTATAAACAGTGTGTCGTATACAACATATAGTGCCATAAGTAGTTCCCGACCGTTAGCTTATCCCCACAGTTTGCCCATTTCCCCCAAATCACTAAATAGCCTCCAAATTTCCTCGCGTGGTGCTGACAGTGGGGGAATGGGGATGAGTAGTGCTGATGGTTTTGGTGCGGCTGCTCCTACTCGTATCGCCGCCACGACGGCGGTCGCCGTCGAGCACTTGCCTAAGGTCATCAGAAGGCAGGTGTACTATGGATCCGAATCGTCGTGTCAGGTTCCAGATCTTTTTTAGCATGTTGAAAGTAGCTCCTTGCTGAATCTGTCCTGAATGAAACCCCCCCCCCCAGGAAAGCGATCTGCCGCCAGATCAGCATGACTCCAGACTCCCGCAACACGAGTTCGACTCCGATTTTTGCACCACCGAGAAGTACAAAAAGCTGAGTTGCGTGCATGGGCACACTCCCGCTCGATGTGTATGCACGGAGGGATTCGACATTGGCAAGCGGTTTCTCAGTTGCCCCTTAGAGGTTAGTGCTAAGTTCATCATTTTACTTGAGTTAATGCCACCGCTCGTCCTGAATACTATTTAACATTGGCAGGGATATGAGGCTTGTGCCTTTGTTAACTGGCTGGATGAAGAATGGCATGGCAGGGCTCGGAGTGTTATCACCAAGCTCGCAGAAGATAACGTAAAGCTGAAGAAGAAACTGGCTGATCTGGAATGTACAATCAATACGATGAGGCAAGAAAGAATCAATCACAGGCAACAGATGAAAGTAAGAGACAAGAAGGAACTAGCATGTGTAGTTGTGGTTGTCGCATTAGCCATGTTCTATGCGCTGTTTGCAATGATGATTATGGGTTTTGTTTGACAGTATTGCTAAAGCACATCTAGATGTGCTCTAAGTATTGCACATCTAGGTCCTATGCCATTGATGTTATGCGAAGTTCGTGCAGATATTTTCCTTTGTCTTTTTTTCTTTTCCTCTGTAGCTTGATTATTACGGGATTTATCAATAAGAAGAGCTCAATGTATTGCTTGCCAACTGTCCTACTCCATTCGTACCGGCACCGGTGCATAATACCAAAACTCATTCCTTGTTTTTGTCCTGAAAAAAGAAACCAGCCAAATAGCCAATAGGAGTCATGCGCAACCCCGGGAATTTGGAGCGACTGGATACAAATAATTGCGGTTGATTATATCAGCGGTTAGATAATACGTCAATCCTCGCTTCAATTGGTATTTCCTTTTCTCTGCATACCCCGCTTAAGTGTCCACCATCTTCATCGTCCCCGGCAGGCCGCGCTACACACTGGCACACACTCTGCAGCCATGTCGAGCGACAGCGAGGACGACAGTTCGGCCAGCAGTCTGGCGCCCGATGATAGGTCAACATCGGAATCATCCCGCTCGTCTTCCATGAGTCCGGCGTCGAGCCCAGACCTCGATTATATCCAGATCGTGGAAGGGATGCCGCCTTCGGAGTCGTCAGACGACAACCAGACGGACGAGGAGCCGTTGGAGGATGAAGAAGAGGACAACGATGATGAGGAGGAGGAATGGTCGAACAAGGAGGACGACGACGACGACAGCAACGACGATGACGACGACGGTGGCGACGAAAAGCCAACAGTCAGCGGCAAGAAGCGTCCTCGCCAAGACGATGTCGCAGGCCATCCAACAACAAGAAGAACTAAATTAAGCAGACTGTATATATCTCTGTTTCCGTTCGCTCATATTAATTTGTTATCTCTGTTTATCCCGTCAATCTCATCGCTGACGTTTAGTAATACATATTCGATAGAGATCTTCTACATTATCGCCCATAGGTTCATTTGTTGAACTGTGTGCCCTGACGAGCACACAATTCACGAAAAAAGACCGTATGGGTTGTCTATAATGATCGCACACAATTCTGATTACCGACCTATTTGCCGGGTATCACACACATCTTGTTAGGCCGAATCATTTGTGTTCACCTCGATCATCGCAAACGGTTCATCAGAGCAAACTGTATGCCGTATATTGCACACACCTTGATTTGGCTGCCTGTTTCTTTTGTTCTATCTCATCGCAAACGGTTCGTATGGATCAACCGTATGCCCAGCATCGCACACGCAACTAAAATATAAACCGTATTTGATGTATCATTCATCGCAAACGTTTTGCCTCTTTTTTGATGGTTTTTTACATCACCGTTTGTGATTAATGCATTGCACACAGTTTCATCAAAGGGTCTCTGATCGTAGTGTCGTGTTAGCAGCATCCTGCAGTAGTGGTTATGTGATGAAGTCGGAGCATGATTTAATTTTGATTGTCTTCCTTATGAGTGGCAGTCGGGGACGAGCGATGGTCTTTCCAACCAATATATCCCCCTAGGAGAATGCGTGTAGTACTTTGTTTCGATAGCTAATGAATTTTTGCAATAAGTATGTGAGTTCTTTATGACTAATGTTGAGTCCATGTATTATACGAACTCTCACCCTTCCATCATTGCTAGCCTCTTCGGTACCGTGCATTGCCCTTTCTAACCTCGAGAGCCGGTGCAAACTTCGCCGGTGCATCCAAACCCTGTGATATGATACGCTCTATCACACATAAGCCTCCTTATATCTTCCTCAAAACAGACACCATACCTACCTATCATGGCATTTCCATAGCCATTCCGAGATATATTGCCATGCAACTTCCATCATCATCATATACATGACTTGAGCATGCATTGTCATATTGCTTTGCACGATCGTAAGATAGCTAGCATGATATTGATATCTTTGCTATGCTAGATCATTACACATCTTGGTACACTGCCAGATGCATTCATATAGAGTCATATTGTTCTAGATATCGAGTTGTAATATTGAGTTGTATGTAAATAAAAGTGTGGTGATCATCATTATTAGAGCATTGTCCTAGTGAGGAATGGATGATGGAGACTATGATTCCCCCACAAGTCGGGATGAGACTCCGGAAAATAAAAAAATAAAAAGAGGCCAAAAAAGAGAGCCCCAAACAAATGAGAAAACAAAAAATGAGAGAAAAAGAGGGAAGGGGCAATGCTACAATCCTTTTACCACACTTGTGCTTCAGAGTAGCACCATGTTCTTCATATGGAGAGTCTCTTGAGTTATCACTTTCATATACTAGTAGGACTTTTCATTATATAACTTGGCTTGTATATTCCGATGATGGGCTTCCTCAAATGCCCGGGGTCTTCATGAGCAAGCAAGTTGGATGCACACCCACTTAGTTTTCAGTTTGAGCTTTCATACACTTATAGGTCTTAGTACATCTGTTGCATGGCAATCCCTACTCCTCGCGTTGACATCAATTGTTGGGCATCTCCATAACCCATTGATTAGCCGTGTCAATGTGAGAGTTTCTCCTTTTTTGTCTTCTCCACACAACCTCAACCATCATATTCTATTCCACCCATAGTGCTATATCCATGGCTCATGCTCATGTATTGCGTGAAAGTTGAAAAGGCTTGAGAACATTAAAAGTATGAAACAATTTATTGGCTTGTCATCGGCGTTGTGCATGATGAAATACTTTGTGTGATGAAGATGGAGCATAGCCAGACTATATGATTTTGTAGGGATAACTTTCTTTGACCATGTTATTTTGAGAAGACATGATTGCTTTATTAGTATGCTTGGAGTATTTTTGTCTTAATGTCAAATGATAGACTATTGCTTTGAATCACTCGTGTCTTAATATTCATACCATGATTAAAATATATGATCAAGATTATGCTAGGTAGCATTCCACATCAATAATTGTCTTTTTTATCATTTACCTACTCGAGGACGAGCAGGAATTAAGCTTGGGGATGCTGATACGTCTCCGTCGTATCTCTAATTTTTGATTATTTCATGCCAATATTCTACAACTTTCATATACTTTTGGCAACTTTTATACTATTTTTGGGACTAACATATTGATCCAGTGCCCAGTGCCAATTCTTGTTTGTTGCATGTTTTTTGTTTCGCAGAAAACCCATATAAAATGAAGTCCAAACGGGAAAAAACTTACGGAATTCTTTTTGGATTATATGTGAATTTTGGGAAATGAAATCAACGCAAGGCGGTGCCCGAGGGGCCCACAAGCCACAGGGGCGCGCCCTGAGGGGTAGGGTGCACCCCGGGGTCTTGTGGCCACCCCGAAGGTCGGTTGGAGGTGTCCTTCGGACGCAAGGAAGCTAATATCCGGATAAAAATCGTGTTAAAATTTATACCCAATCGGAGTTATGGATCTCCAGAAATTTAAGAAACAGTGAAAGGTCGGAATCTGGGAACGCAGAAACAAAAGGAAACAGAGAGAGAGAGAGAGAGAGAGAGAGAGAGAGAGAGAGAGATCCAATCTCGGAGGGGCTCCTGCCTCTCCGCCTCCATGGAGGCCAAGAACCAGAGGGGGAAACCCTCCTCCCATCTAGGGGGGAGGTCAAGGAATAAGAAGAAGGAGGGGAGCTCTCTCCGCCTCTCTCCCGATGGCGTCGGAACGCCGTCGGGGCAATCATCGTGTGACGGCGATCTACACCAACACCTCCATCATCTTTGCCAATATCTTCATCACCTTCCCTCATCTATATTCAGCGGTCCACACTCCCGCAACCCGATGTACCCTCTACTTGGACATGGTGCCCTATGCTTCATATTATTATCCAATGATGTGTTTCCATCCTATGATGTCTGAGTAGATTTTTGTTGTCCTATCGGTGATCGGTGAATTACTATGATTGGTTTAATTTGCTTGTGTTTATGTTGATGTTCTTTGGTGCCCATCATATGAGCGCGCGTGTGGATCACACCATAGGGTTAGTTGTATGCTGATAGGACTATGTATTGGAGGGCAAGGGTGATAGCAGCTTCAGCCTAGCATAGAAATTGATGCATACGGGATTGAATGGGGACAAATATATCTTAATGCTATGGTTGGGTTTTACCTTAATGAACGTTAGTAGTTGCGGATGCTTGCTAATAGTTCCAATCATAAGTGCATAGAATTCCAAGTAAGGGATGACATGCTAGCAGTGGCCTCTCCAACATAAAACTTGCTATCGGTCTAGTAACGTAGTCAATTACTTAGGGACAATTCCGCAACTCCTACCACCACTTTTCCACACTTGCTATACTAACTTAATTGTTTATTTATCTAAACAGCCCCTAGTTTTTATTTTCGTGCTCTTTATTATCTTGCAAACCTATCCTACAACACCTACAAAGTACTTCTAGTTTCATACTTGTTCTAGGTAAAGCGAATGTTAAGCGTGTGTAGAGTTGTGTTGGTGGTCGATAGAACTTGAGGGAATATTTGTTCTACCTTTATCTCCTCGTTGGGTTTGACACTCTTACTTATCAGAAGAGGATACAACTAATCCCCTATACTTGTGGGTTATCACACCTCTACCTTCTTGTGATGAATTGAGTTGTACCTTTGAGGTTTCACTATTATCGGATTGAATACTATTATGGATTTGAGAACACTTGATGTATGTCTTGCGTGGGATACCTGTGGTGACAATGGGGTGTTCTATTGATTCACTTGATGTATGTTTTGATACTCAACTTGCAGATTCCCGAGGTGACATTATGTCCTTCTGATCTGAGTCACCCTCATCTTTTCTATGGGGTTAAGAAACTAGGCCTTCTCATCTATCTATCAGGATGATGAGTTACTATGATAGAGACTTATAGGATTGATGGATCCAAGTCTCAGTTCAGTTTCTAGTACTTTTGTGTGTAAATAGTTGGTCTCAGAACCTTGATATTGTGATGTTGAGTGGTTTTGCCAGCATTTTGCAGGATGTCACTGGTGCGCGTCGGTGATATACAAACGGTTTTTAACCCCTTTCCGCGACGGCATTTGGAACCGTCGCCAAGTGAGTGTGGGCGATAGGGGGGTCCTTCCCACACGACCCAGAAACCGTCGGGGATAGGGCCCCTACAGTACTCCTACTCGTTTCTGCTCGCATTGCCATCGCAGTCGGTATCTGTGGTGCTACGTTTATGATGCGCGGCCCATCACAAACGGTTCACTATTATAGAACGTGTATGATGCGCGGCCCATCACAAATGGTTCACTGTTAAGAAGATTAGCAAATCGTCGTACGAGTGTCGGACAGGATTACAAAACGTCGGGCCATCGTAACATCGTCGCACACGACAACGATCGCACACGCTATTCTGTGGTGCAAAATTTACAATGCATACTGTTGGGTAACACAGTAATTTCAAAAAAATTCCTACGCACACGCAAGATCCATCTAGGTGATGCATAGCAACGAGAGGGGAGAGTGTTGTCCACGTACCCTCGTAGACCGTAAGCGGAAGCGTTATGACAACGTCGTTGATGTAGTCGTACGTCTTCATGATCCGACCTCCTAGCACCGAAGATACGGCACCTCCGCGATCTGCACACATTCAGCTCGGTGATGTCCCACGAACTCTAGATCCAACTGAGGTCGGGGGAGAGTTGCGTCAGCATGATGGCATGGTGACGGTGATGATGAAGCTACCGGCGCAGGGCTTCGCCTAAGCACTGCAACGATATGACCGAGGTGGAAATCTGTGGAGGGGGGCACCGCACACGGCTAAACAATCAACTTGTGCCTATGGGATGCCCCCTCCCCCGTATATAAAGGAGTGGAGGAGGGGAGGGCCGGCCTCTCATGGTGCGCCCAAGGGAGGAGTCTTACTCCCGGTGGGAGTAGGATTCCCCCTTCCCTAGTTGGAGTAGGAGAGAAAGGAAGGAGGAGAGAGGGAGAAGGAAAGGGGGCCGGCCCCCCACCCAATTAGGATTGGGCTTGGGGGGGCACGGCCTCCACCTGGCCGCCTCCTCCTCTCTCCCACTAAGTCCCAATAAGGCCCATAGACTCCCCGGGGGGTTCGGGTAACCCCCCGGTACTCTGGTAAATGTCCGAACTCACCCGGAACCATTCCGATGTCCAAGCATAGCCTTCCAATATATCGATCTTTATGTCTCGACCATTTCGAGACTCCTTGTCATGTCCGTGATCACATCCGGGACTCCGAACAACCTTCGGTACATCAAAACACATAAACTCATATTACCAATCGTCATCGAACGTTAAGCGTGCGGACCCTACGGGTTCAAGAACTATGTAGACATGACCGAGACTCATCTCCGGTCAATAACAAATAGCGGAACCTGGATGCTCATATTGGTTCCTACATATTCTATGCAGATCTTTATCGGTCAAAACGCATAACAACATACGTTGTTCCCTTTGTATCGGTATGTTACTTGCCCGAGATTTGATCATCGGTATCTCAATACCTAGTTCAATCTCGTGACCGACAAGTCTCTTTACTCGTTCCGTAATGCATCATCCTGTAACTAACTCATTGGTGACATTGCTTGCAAGGCTTATAGTGATGTGCATTACCGAGAGGGCCCAGAGATACCTCTCCGACAATCAGAGTGACAAATCCTAATCTCGATCTATGCCAACTCAACAAACACCATCGGCGACACCTGTAGAGCATCTTTACAATCACCCAGTTAAGTTGTGACGTTTGATAGCACACTAAGTGTTCCTCCGGTATTCGGGACTTCCATAATCTCATAGTCATAGGAACATGTATAAGTTATGAAGAAAGCAATAGCAATAAACTAAACGATCATAGTGCTAAGCTAACGGATGGGTCAAGTCAATTACATCATTCTCTAATGATGTGATCTCGTTAATCAAATGACAACTCATGTCCATGGCTAGGAAACTTAACCATCTTTGATTAACGAGCTAGTCAAGTAGAAGCATACTAGTGACACTCAGTTTGTCTATGTATTCACACATGTACTAAGTTTCCGCTTAATACAATTCTAGCATGAATAATAAACATTTATCATGATATAAGGAAATATAAGTAACAACTTTATTATTGCCTCTAGGGCATATTTCCTTCAGTCTCCGACTTGCACTAGAGTCAATAATCTAGATTACATAGTAATGATTCTAACACCCATGGAGTCTTGGTGTTGATCATGTTTTGCTCGTGAGAGAGCCTTAGTTGACGGGTCTGCAACATTGAGATCCGTATGTATCTTGCAAATCTCTATGTCTCCCACCTTGACTTGATCGCGGATGGAATTGAAGCGTCTCTTGATGTGCTTGGTTCTCTTGTGAAATCTGGATTCCTTTGCCAAGGCAATTGCACCAGTATTGTCACAAAAGATTTTCATTGGACCCGATGCACTAGGTATGACACCTAGATCAGATATGAACTCCTTCATTCAGACTCCTTCATTTGCTGCTTCCGAAGCAGCTATGTACTCCGCTTCACACGTAGATCCCGCCATGACGCTCTACTTGGAACTGCACCAACTGACAACTCCACCATTCAATAAAAATACGTATCCGGTTTGTGACTTAGAGTCATCCGGATCAGTTTCAAAGCTTGCATCGACGTAACCGTTCACGACGAGCTCTTTGTCACCTCCATAAACAAGAAACATATCCTTAGTCATTTTCAGGTATTTCAGGATGTTCTTGACCGCTGTCAAGTGATCCACTCCTGGATTACTTTGGTACCTCCCTGCTAAACTAATAGCAAGGCACACATCAGGTCTGGTACACAGCATTGCATACATGATAGAACGTATGGCTGAAGCATAGGGAATGACTTTCATTTTCTCTCTATCTTCTATAGTGGTCGGGCATTGAGTCTGACTCAACTTCACACCTTGTAACACAGGCAAGAACCCTTTCTTTGCTTGATCCATTTTGAACTTCTTCAAAACTTTATCAAGGTATGTGCTTTGTGAAAGTCCAATTAAGCGTCTTGATCTATCTCTATAGATCTTGATGCCCAATATATAAGCAGCTTCACCGAGGTCTTTCATTCAAAAATTCTTATTCAAGTACCCTTTTATGATATTCAGAAATTCAGTATCATTTCCGATCAACAATATGTCATCCACATATAATATCAGAAATGCTACAGAGCTCCCACTCACTTTATTGTAAATACAGGCTTCCCCAAAAGTCTGTATAAAACCATATGCTTTGATCACACTATCAAAGCGTATATTCCAACTACGAGATGCTTGCACCAGTCCATAAATGGATCGCTGGAGCTTACACACTTTGTTAGCACCTTTTGGATCGACAAAACCTTCTGGTTGCATCATATACAACTCTTCTTTAAGATATCCATTAAGGGATGCACTTTTGACATCCATTTGCCAAATTTCATAATCATAAAATGCGGCAATTTCTAACATGATTCGGACGGACATAAGCATCGCTATGGGTGAGAAGGTCTCATCGTAGTCAACTCCTTGAACTAGTCAAAAATCTTTTGCAACAAGTCGAGCGTTGTAGACAGTAACATTACCATCAGCGTCAGTCTTCTTCTTGAAGATCCATTTATTCTCTATGGCTTGCTGATCAACGGGCAAGTCAACCAAAGTCCACACTTTGTTCTCATACATGGATCCCATCTCAGATTTCATGGCCTCAAGCCATTTTGCGGAATCTGGGCTCATCATCGCTTCCTCATAGTTTGTAGGTTCGTCATTGTCAAGTAACATGACCTCCAGAACAGGATTACCGTACTACTCTGGTGCGGATCTTACTCTGATTGACCTACGAGGTTCGGTAGTAACTTGATCAGAAGTTTCATGATCATCATCATTAGCTTCCTCACTTACTGGTGTAGGAATAACTGGAACTGATTTCTGTGATGAACTACTTGCCAATAAGGGAGCAGGTACCGTTACCTCATCAAGTTCTACTTTCCTCCCACTCACTTCTTTCGAGAGAAACTCCTTCTCTAGAAAGGATCCATTCTTAGCACGAATATCTTGCCTTCGGATCTGTGATAGAAGGTGTACCCAAGTGTCTCCTTTGGGTATCCTATGAAGACACATTTCTACGATTTGGGTTTGAGATTATCAGGTGGAAGCTTTTTCACATAAGCATCGCAGCCCCAAACTTTGAGAAATGACAACTTGGGTTTCTTGCCAAACCACAGTTCATAAGGTGTCATCTCAACGGATTTTGACGGTGCCCTATTTAACATGAATGCAGCCGTCTCTAAAGCGGTAATTCAGTAAGAGACATCATAGATCGCACCATATCTAATAAAGTGCGATTACGACGTTCGGACACACCATTACGCTGTGGTGTTCCGGGTGGCGTGAGTTGCGAAACTATTTCGCATTGTTTCAAATGAAGACCAAACTCATAACTCAAATATTCTCCTCCATGATGAGATCATAGAAACTTTATTTTCTTGTTACGATAATTTTCCACTTGACTCTGAAATTCTTTGAACTTTTCAAATGTTTCAGACTTATGTTTCATCGATATACCCATATCTGCTCAAATCATCTGTGGAGGTAAGAAAATAACGATACCCGCCGTGAGCATCAACACTCATCGGACTGCATACATCAGTATGTATTATTTCCAACAAGTCTGTTGCTCGCTCCGTTGTTCCGGAGAACGGAGTCTTAGTCATCTTGCCCATGAGGCATGGCTCGCAAGCATCAAGTGATTCATAATCAAGTGATTCGAAAAGCCCATCAGCATGGAGTTTCTTCATGCGCTTTACACCAATATGACCTAAATGGCAGTGCCACAAATAAGTTGCACTATCATTATTAAACTTATATCTTTTGGCTTCAATACTTTGAACATGTGTATAACTACTATCAAGATTTAGTAAAAATCGACCACTCATCAAGGGTGCATGATCATAAAAGATATTACTCATATAAATAGAACAACCATTATTCTCTGATTTAAATGAATAACCATCTCGCATCAAACAAGATCCAAATATAATGTTCATGCTCAACGCTGGCACCAAATAACAATTATTTAGGTCTAAAACTAATCCCAAAGGTAGATGTAGAGGTAGCGTGCCGACGGCGATCACATCGACTTTGGAACCATTTCCCACGCGCATCGTCACCTCGTCCTTAGCCAATCTTCGCTTAATCCGTAGCCCCTATTTCGAGTTGCAAATATTAGCAACAGAACCAGTATCAAGTACCCAGGCGCTACTGCGAGCATTAGTAAGGTACACATCAATAACATGTATATCAAATATACCTTTCACTTTGCCATCCTTCTTCTCCGCCAAATACTTGGGCAGTTCCGCTTCCAGTGACCAGTCCCTTTGCAATAGAAGCACTCGGTCTTAGGCTTAGGTCCAGACTTGGGCTTCTTCACTTGAGCAGTAACTTGCTTGTTGTTCTTCTTGAAGTTCCCCTTCTTCCCTTTACCCTTTTTCTTGAAACTGGTGGTATTGTTAACCATCAACACTTGATGCTCTTTCTTGATTTCTACCTCTGCAGATTTTAGCATCGCGAAGAGCTCGGGAATTGTCTTATCCATCCCTTGCATATTATAGTTCATCACGAAGCTCTTGTAGCTTGGTGGCAGTGATTGAAGAACTCTATCAATGACACTATCATCAGGAAGATTAACTCCCAGTTGAGTCAAGTGGTTGTGGTACCCAAACATTCTGAGTATATGTTCACTGACGGATCTATTCTCCTCCATCTTGCAGCTGTAGAACTTATTGGAAACTTCATATCTCTCAATCCGGGCATTTTCTTGAAATATTAACTTCAACTCCTGGAACATCTCATATGTTCCATAACGTTCAAAACGTCGTTGAAGTCCCGGTTCTAAGCCGTAAAGCATGGCACACTGAACTATCGAGTAGTCATCAGCTTTGCTCTACCAGACATAACATCTGGCGTTGCTCCTGCAGCGGGTTTGTCACCTAGCGGTGCTTCCAGGACATAATTCTTCTGTGCAGCAATGAGGATAATCCTCAAGTTACGGACCCAGTCCGTGTAATTTCTACCATCGTCTTTCAACTTAGCTTTCTCTAGGAATGAATTAAAATTCAACGGAACAACAGCACGGGTCGTCTATCTACAACAACATAGACATGCAAAATACTATCAGGTACTAATTTCATGATAAACTAAAGTTCAATTAATCATATTACTTAAGAACTCCCACTTAGATAGACATCCCTCTAATCATCTAAGTGATCATGTGATCCATATCAACTAAACCATGTCCGATCATCACGTGAGATGGAGTAGTTTTCAATGGTGAACATCACTATGTTGATCATATCTACTATATGATTCATGCTCGACCTTTCGGTCTCAGTGTTCCGAGGCCATATCCGCATATGCTAGGCTCGTCAAGTTTAACCCGAGTATTCTGCACGTGCAAAACTGGCTTGCACCCGTTGTATGTGAACGTAGAGCTTATCACACCCGATCATCACGTGGTGTCTCGGCACGATGAACTCTCGCAACGGTGCATACTCAGGGAGAACACTTGCACCTTGAAATTTAGTGAGAGATCATCTTATAATGCTACCGCCAAACTAAGCAAAATAAGATGCATAAAGGATAAACATCACATGCAATCAATATAAGTGATATGATATGGCCATCATCATCTTGTGCCTTTGATCTCCATCTCCAAAGCACCGTCATGATCACCATCGTCACCAGCGCGACACCTTGATCTCCATCGTAGCATCATTGTCGTCTCACCAACTATTGCTTCTACGACTATTGCTACCACTTAGTGATAAAGTAAAAACAATTACAGGGCGATTGCATTGCATACAATAAAGCGACAACCATATGGCTCCTGCCAGTTGTCGATAACTCTGTTACAAAACATGATCATCTCATACAATAAAATTTAGCATCATGTCTTGACCATATCACATCACAACATGCCCTGCAAAAACAAGTTAGATGTCCTCTACTTTGTTGTTGCAAGTTTTACGTGGCTGCTGCAGGCTGAGCAAGAACCGTTCTTACCTACGCATCAAAACCACAACGATTTTTTGTCAAGTGTGCTGTTTTAACCTTCAACAAGGACCGGGTGTAGCCACACTCGATTCAACTAAAGTTGGAGAAACTGACACCCGCCGGCCACCTGTGTGCGAAGCACGTCGGTAAAACCAGTATCGCGTAAGCGTACGCGTAATGTCGGTCCAGGCCGCTTCATCCAACAATACCACCGAATCAAAGTATGACATGCTGGTAAGTAGTATGACTATTATCGCCCACAACTCTTTGTGTTCTACTCGTGCATATAACATCTACGCATAGACCTGGCTCAGATGCCACTGTTGGGTAATGCAGTAGTTTCAAAAAAAATTCCTACGCACACCACTACAAAAAAAGACACATCCGTGACATTTTGGGCCAAACGAAAAAAACTTCTGTCATACATATGACACTTCTATGACGATAATTGTGACAAAACCCGGTATCATCATAGATGTGGTGGGCTCCTACTTCTATGACAAAAAATCATGACAGAAAATGGGCTTTTCGTCCTGGGCGGGCCGGAGACGCAGCTACATGACATTCTTTGGGCCGTCCATGACGGAAAAAACCGTGGTAGAAGCGAGGGGGAGGAAAATTTCGGGGAGTTCCCGGTTACGGTGGGAGGTCGGGGGCTGAGCGATGCGCGTTTCTCTCGTACACGTACGCGCGTGTGTGCGAGGCATTGGCTCTAACTGAACCCGAGCGAGGCGTTGGGCTCTAACTGAACCCGAGCGATTGCACTGCAGGCTACACGTTACTGAACCCGAGCGATCGAACGATGGCTGTTAACTGAACCCGATCGAGCGATTCCTTTGCTACTATTGCTAACTGAAGCCGATCGATTGGATGAACAGTGAGCGTTGCGGGGGGTTTGGATGAATGGTGAGCGGTGGCGTTGCCTCTGGATGAATAGGACCCCGTGGTGTGGAGGGCCAGATGAACAGTAGACGGTGGAGGGGCGCCCGTGGAGGGGTGGTTGAACAAGACCCCGTGGTGTGGAGGGCTGGATGAACAGTAGACGGTGGAGGGGTGCCCGTGGAGGGGTGGTTGAACATTAGCCGGTGGAGTAGCGCGCGGTGGAGGCTGGATGAACAGGATCCCGTGGAGGCTGGAGGAGGTCGACGGTAGCCCGTGGAGGCTGGAGGAGGTCGACGGTGGAGATGAACAATATCCCGTGGAGTCCCGTTTTGCGGTACGCCACACCCCTCCCGATCAACAGGACCCCCGTTTTGACCGTAGCGCTCCAACACAAGTCCGTTTCCTCCGTTTTGTGGTACGGCACACCCCTCCCGATCAACAGGACCCCCATTTCGACCGTAGGAGGTCCGTTTCCTCCGTTTTGCGGTACGCCAGACCCCTCCAGATGAACAGGATCCCGTTTCGAACGTGGCCGGTCGAACACAAGGCCGGTTCCTCCGTTTTGCGGTACGCCAGGCCTCGTTTCCATCGCCTGTTCCGTCCAAGCCCTGCCGATGAACACGACCACGCATTCCGTTTCGACCCAGCCGGTTGGCTCCCACGCGTTCCGTTGCCTCCCGATGAACACAGCATTCCGTTGCCTCCCCATGAACACGACGCATTCCGTTGCCTCCCCATGAACACGACGATGACGCTGTTTCTCTGTTCTGACCCAGCCATGTACACGAGCCCTGGTCGTACGTATGCGCGAGTAGGCGTTCGAGACCCTGCCCGTATGTACGTACGTGGCCGTATTTTCTTTCTTGCACCCTGGCCGCTGTACGTGCGTGTACATGCTACGTGCGCGCCTCTACTAAAACACGTACGCGCCTCTACTACGACACGTGCACCCCTCTACATCGACCAGTATATATGTATGTACACGTTCGCGACCAGAATGACAATGCTACGTACGCTTCGACCAGGTGGGTCCCGACTGTCAGGCACTTCCTTGCCTACGAAGATGTAGCTGGTGGGTCCCAGCAGTCAGGGGGCGAATCGTTTTGTTTTTTTGCCCGGACGCACTTCCTTCCGTGCGAAGGTGTAGCTGCTGGGTCCCAGCAGTCAGGGGGGAATCGTTTTGTTTTTTCTTTGCCCGGACGCACTTCCTTGCGTGCGAAGATGTAGCTGGTGGGTCCCAGCAGTCAGGGGGGCGAATCATTTTTTTTCGGACGCACTTCCTTGCGTGCAAAGATGTAGCTGGTGGGTCCCAGCAGTCAGGGGGCAAATCATTTTTTTTGGACGCACTTCCTTGCGTGCGAAGATGTAGCTGGTGGGTCCCAGCAGTCAGGGGGAAACGTCTTTTTCGCGAAATACGGTGGCCCGTCTGGTGGGTCCCCGCTGTTAGGTGGAGAAATAATTATTTTGCGCGTAATAAGGAGGCACTTCCTTGCTGAGGCCGTGGACCCAGCTGTCAGCCTATCCACGTACAGTCCACGTCCGATGGAAGCCATTCCTTGACCACGTTGACCGCGCCGAGAGCACCAGGGCGGTGGACGACTGCGAGGCCTAGGAAGGGGACGACGCGGAGCCGGGGAAGACGCGGCAGTGGATGCCCACGCGTAGAGGAGTATGAGGGTTCACTCGTTCGGCCGCGGTGTGAGGCTGTCGTCGCCGCAGAATAACAGGGGGTGTGGGTGCGTAGAGGGATGGCCTGGCCAGCGGTGGGAGTAGTACGGGGCGGTGAGGCCTCTGCAGCATCACAGCCGGCCACGGGCGGCAGGAGCAGGCGGCACGACCAGCACTGCTTTGGGCGGCTGGAGCAAGAAGACCAGAGGTTGAAGAAGCACTACGGCCGTTGGATGGACATCGTACGGTCACTGGAGCTAGAATCGTTCATATATTGACTAAAGTTGACAAAGGCCTCTGTCCCAGTCAACTTAGTAGGCCCACAAGTCAGCCTCCCACCAAGGTGGGTCCCAGCTAGTAGGGGTATTCATTTTTTGTGCATAATAAGGAGGCATTTCCGGTGGGTCCGAGCTGACAGCGGGGGGAACGTTTTTTTCGCGAAATACGGTGGCCCGTCCTATGGGTCCCAGCAATCAGGGGGAAACGTTTTTTTCGCGAAATACTGGTGGCCCGTCCGGTGGGTCCCTGCTGTCAGGTGGAGGAATAATTATTTTCCGCGTAATAAGGAGGCACTTCCTTGCGGCTGCCGTGGACCCAGCTGTCAGCCTCTCCACGTACAGTACTCTTCCGATGGAAGTCGGTCATTGACCACATTGACCACGCCGCGCCGAGAGCACCACAGCGGTGGACGACGGTGAGGCCTAGGAAGGGGACGACGCGGAGCCGGGGAAGACGCGGCAGTGGAAGCCCGCGCGGAGAGGAGTACGAGGGTTCACCGGTTCGGCTGCGGTGTGAGGCTGCCGTCGCCGCAGAATAACAGGGGGTGTGGGTGAGTAGAGGGATGCCCTGGCCAGCGGTGGGAGTAGTAGGGGCGCTGAGGCCTGCGCGGCAGCACAGCCGGCCACGGGAGGCGGGAGTAGGCGGTCCCGCCGGCGCTGCTTTGGCGGCTAGAGCAAGAAGATCAGAGATTGAAGAAACACGACGGTCGTTGGATTGACATCCAACGGTTACGTCTGCTAGAATCGTTTGTTGACGTATATAATAACTAAAAATCTTGCATACGCATCAACTAAATGGGCCCACAAGTCAGACCAGTCCCTCTTTTTTTCATAATTTATATATAGCTCATGGCAACTTCTTATGCAATTTATTGCAGTCGTTTTTTTTGGTTGGCCAGGGCCAATTTCGCATATTTCTGTGGGTTCCAAACTATTTTTAATACCGAAATGTCGAGCCAGATTTAAAGTACTTTGAAGATATATTTAAATTAGGTTAATGCCCAGTGAAATAGGAGTCTGAAAATGTGAAAAAATTCAGAAATTATAAAGTAATTGCCAATTTGTCATCTGTTTTTATATTTACAACCCATTTCATATTACTTTCAAGATTTGCAGGCGTCTTGAAAGAGTTGCAGCCCATCAGGGCGTAGAAAAATAAGTAGGCCTGGATTGGGTATTCTTCAAAAAAAATAAACTGGGCTCATTTTCACAAAGAAAAAATAGTTGGGCTGGTCACATGGTGAACATAAAATATAAGCCTGGGCTAGACGGGCCACAACCCAGTTCAAACCCTGCTCCGTCTCAACAATACCAAACAAAAAAATACTGCTCGAGTAGCTACGTCCCAGGTGTCAGCCGATCTTGTGCTGTTCTCTTGTCTATTGACTATATACGCTCACAATGTCGTGGGTCCCAGATGTCAGGAAAACACTAGGAGGAAGCATTTTATTTTTCCATACGCTGACGTGGTGGGCCCCTACTGTCATCCTCTCCACGTACTTCTGCCGGTTCCTGTTGTTTGTTGACCATGTTGACAACGCGAGAGGGCAGCGCCGCGGCGAGTGCACCAAAGTGCATGGAGGACGTCGGCGTTAACGATTTAGGAGACGGTGGGGCGGCGATGCGTGCGCTGAGGCGCAGCCAGCCGTGGGAGGCGGAATCAGGTGGCCCCGCCGGCGCTGGTTTGGTTTTGGCGGCTGGAGGAAGACAGGACTGAAGAAACATGACAGACTGTAAAAGCAGCAGGAGTACTTAACAACCTTGACTGAAACCAGCAGGGGCACTTAACAACCAAAGCTGAAAGCAGTATGAGTACTTATACAGGTTCAACCGTACAAAGCATGCCTCGAACAGTGCTACTTTGCCTACAGTTAACCAAGGGTGAGGCTGCCAAGCCCCAGGACAAGGCCCAGGCGCCACCCCGCGCATCCACAACCTTCTGAAAGCGGCTTCATCTCGCAACATGGTCAATAAACAGGATATTCGCTTTAGAGCCATGGAAAAGCATGAACATAATCTTCTGTCCTATTCTCCAAGATGGACAGGCCTTCATTATTTGAGACCACCCATGAATAAGTATCTTTTCACCTCCAAGGGGAATTGAGTAGGTCGACATAAACATCATGTTGTGACCAAGCGCAAGTCTGACCCGACCATGGTCAGGCATTTGTATAGGAACAATAGAACTCGGCAGTTCCTATTTCAAGAAGATCACAGCTGTAAAACTGTGTATAAGCAATAGTTTATGAACAACATATATAACAGAAAACAGCTCGTACCATAAGTTTCTCGACATAGTTGGACCTGTTCAACGAGTGCAGCAGTGGCACACATATCCCACGTGGCCTTCCACCATTGAAACGCCCCACAAAGACCTCAAGACGATCAATAAAGTGTAGGAACTTGTGGATGTCGATCCAGTCAACTTCAGTGCCATTAGTAACAGCCGAGTTATTACAGAGTAACAAACGAGCAGACTGCTTAACTCTGAAAAAACCTACACGTGCCACCAATTATAAGAAAATATTAGTTAGAAGTAGCATCTTCGTGAGAGATTCGTTGCTACTTCTAAAGTTAAATTGTGATTAGTTAGACAGAATAGGTGGATTAAGAAGTAATCGAGGCAACAAACAAGAACCAGATACAAAACTAACATGGATGAACAATTGGAACGACGTCGGGGTGGAAGATCGCAGTGAAGATGAGACCAGGTTCTGCTATTTCCATCAACATTCGTGCGCCGACTTTCAGTCTGTAACACTTGAGAAAGTTTATCCAAGTTCGGCCATAAAAAAAGCAGCGATCTTCTTGGTTCATGAACCCAACTTGGAACTTATATCCATGGCTTGTCTTCACTGTGACCATTAAACTTGGGTATTCAGTTATGGCAAGGCCGAGCATCTTGAGTACATGTGTTCTGGCAGAGCAAATAATACACTGCAGGAAAAATAATATGAGAACACAGCATGTTCAAAAAAAACCACCCTCCCGGATAGAAAAGAGGATTCTAGGAACATACTGTGCATGTTTCAAAATGCTGTGTTAGGATGAGAAGGAACAAGTGTGGCGTCTCGCCGAGGGCGCAGAAACCTGTAGGGTACTCGCACTTTGGGCACTGCAAATGAAACACACTAGATTCAGTAGGAAGAAAAATGCATCAACGGCGGCGGCTGCCATCCTAGGATTATCTGCGACCAAGGGACTTGGATTTATCGGGGATGGATGAAGAATTCGTACCTGGTTCTCCATGAGAAAACCCTATGCAATCGCCGAGAGGGGGTTTTCTCTGAACAAGCAGACGAGGGAGAAGGGGATTCAGGCCCAGTGAAATATTGTCGCTTCGTCCGTCCAGCTTACTGCTAAAGCTGGAAAGGGGGGTTGTGATTTGATGGCTCATTGGGCATTACTGCGGCGCTACGACCGGGGTGTGTCTACCGTGAAGTTGTGCACTCTAATTTGTGCGTATGGCACGTGGACCCCGTTGCCGGTTGCCCCACATATCAGCGAAAGGAAGTAGAAAGACAGGAGTAACTAGTTACACATAAATATATTTTTTGACAGAGAGATACTCCCTCTGTAAAGAAATATACAAATCTTTTATATCATAGGCTCACCTTGCCGATAAATATACTCCCTCTGCAACGCACGGGCATTATGGGGGTTCAGCTTTTTTTATGGGGGTTCAGCTGAGAATATAATACTCAGATAGGCTCATGGTTCTGGACTTTGGGCCGCAGGCTGACCCTGCATGTTTGGGGGCCCATGTGTTCTACCTCAGCGCTTTTCATATTGCAAGCGATCGGTACGGCACTGGTTTTAGATGCTGTCGCAAGGCGAATACACAAAATTGAATAAAGCACGGCAGCTGTTGGAATGAAATTGAACGACAGTTCCTAACCAGCAATCAGAGTTGCAATTCTATCAACGATATACCATGTGATAAATAATACCGTCGCACTACTTATACACACAGGACACTTGTTTCACCATGCCAGATTATTACATCAAAATCTCTCGGAGGATAGATCAGTTCGGCAGTTGCGTGCTGCTACTGAAGAATTTCAAAGTTGATTTGGACCAGCTCTCCTTGCCGAGAAAGTTTGATTTTGACATCATCCCCTACCGCATGATATGATTTAGATTTGAACCTTGACCATCCTTTAGCATCAATCATCATGCGACCATCCTTTGTACTTATGGTATATTGAGCAGGTTCATTCACACCAAGGCTGCGCATGGTAAGAGAAACTAGGCCGCGGTCGCCCAGATTGTTGAACGACTCCCTCGTTGCTCTAGGAATTTTTTGTTTGCAAACAAGAAGACATACCCAAATAGTTAGATCAACATAGTGAATCATGCGAAACAATATGGAAAGAAAAAAGAACGAAGCACTTGGGCGGCCAATGCTTACCAAGAAGGTGGACATGTCGGTTTTTGTAAGGACTTTGGTATATGAAGTGCGAACTGCAGCCCAGTCTGTTGCCGGTGCAACTGCACGGGCCGGAGCAGATGCAAGTGCAAGTGTTGGTGCAGGTGCCGAAGCCGCTGCTGCTGCCGGAGATGGTGCTCCTTGTAGAGCTCGTGCCGGTATCGGAGCAGGTGCCGGTGTCGATGCCCGATCCTCCGGTAGATCGGACTGATCCGCTGACGCGGTCGGTGCTCAATCCTCAGCTGGATCAGACTGAGCTGCTGCCGCTGTCAGTGCTAGAGCAACTGCCGGTGCTCGATATGTGCGAGACAGCGGCGATCGTGTCTGGTCTGCTATGATCAGCTTTCTAACTTGACTAGGATCCGTGACCGTGATCCAGTTTTTTTCTTCATTTCTTTTAAACACGAGAAGGACTAATTGTGGTGTTTTTGTTAAACCAAACTGCAGTTCATCATAGGGATTCAGCTTGTACTCAGACAACAGACTGATCCAATTTTTTCCAGTAATATAAGTGATGGACAGTGCCTTCGTTACTGACACGACATAAGAAGTGAAACCTGAAAAATAGCCATCGTAGAGCAAACCAAACGGTTTATTCTGTGATGAATGTCACATGTCAAAACCTGCATCGTAAAATTGCAGGAAAAGAAAGAAAACATGACATTAAATCTATAAGATTTAGACAATAAATCAATAAGATTTACTTGATGTGACATGAGTGAATCCTTACCAGGAAATCACTATGTTGAAGTACTAAACAGAAGATTGATCGTCCAACTACGCGTGGCATGCAGGGGCCCCGCCTACTCCCACAAGCAGGACAGTCCAAAGGTCATGACAAATCGTATGGACCGAACATCCATGGGACTGGAAATCCTGGTGGGTGGGATAAACCCTGCAATGCATACAGATATTGGAGTGTAACCATAATTGATAAACCGTCCTCACAAAAAATATGATCTGGATACTTCAAAATATACAGACTGAATTGAGTGGACAGACATTAGCATAGACCGTTCACACACCAAAAGCGGCAGTACTAATAAACAATACAGGGTTCACAAACACAAATCAAGTACTGAACAATAGTACTTACTACAGACAAGCAAAGTTGCACTAACTAAACTCTGCAGACTATTTCTTGCCACCGACCTACGGGATGAACCCCGCATAACTGACTAGGCCATGGACTTCGTGTGAGATGTCTACATGCACCATCACCATCTTGTCAACCTTGGAGAACCTAACAGAGTGGTCTTTCCACTCATAAACATGATGATGAAGACAGGCCGCATCAGATTTGTTGGGAAGCTTTACAAGAACCACACCCTTCGTAATCGAAGGCACAGCCAGGAAATTGTTGTGGTCAAGTATAGCCTCGAGAACACGCCTGACAACAATGCTACAGGAAAACACTAGTTCAGGACACGTGGCGACAAGGACACAGCAGCTGGATAGTTCAGCAGTAGAACTCATCATCAGGTCTTCCAGTTCACACGGCATGACTTTGAGAACTTCATCTCCACCGCGGACCTGGTTCTAATTCAAACAGAAACCATATTTTATTACTACCTCCGTTCAGAAATATAAGATGATTTTCGATATTATACTCCATATATGACTACATATACGCACAGAAATGAGTGAACAAAGACACTAGAACATGTCTTCAAAGGCATGAGAGCAGAGGGATTACATGCAATACCCATAACACAAGTTATTGAGGCAAATATACCCTCTTAAAAGGTAGCATTGATGTTCATAAAGTACTCCCTCCGTCCCAAAATTCTTGTCTTAGATTTGTCTAGATACGGATGTATCAAGTCACATTTTAGTATTAGATACATCCGTATCTAGACAAATCTAAGACAAGAAATTTGGGACAGAGGGAGTAGTTGAAAGTAATCTATAAGAAATCAGTGTCAACCTCTCGCATGTTTTGGTCAAAAGAGGAATTTAGAACCGTCATTTGGCACACTAAAATCACATGCAAGATCACCGAGAAAGTTGTACTACCAGTACTAGTACTGCGTGTTAGATGAAAAAACACGATCAAGATCGAGAAAAAGATCGTCAACAAGAGACATTACCTGGACTTGCTTAATGAGGGATCCCGAAGAGGGGGGCTTGGACAGGGCGATGGCTTTGAGCTTGTCTGCGGTAGTCTCGACGGGGTGCTTGCGCTTCTTCGTACCATGAGCCTCGACGGTTTTGGCCAGAGCCATAGACATCACGTCGGCCGGTGCTCCGGCGTCCATCCAAGAGAGGAAGCTGGGAGAGAAGAGTGAAAGGAGGAACGAGATGAGGGAGAAGCAAAGCGAGTGGGGGTTTTCTTCAAGAGAGGAAGCTGAGAGAGAAGAGTGAAATGGTGGTTGCTTCGTCCGTCCAACTTACTGCTGGAAAGGAGGGGGTTTTGTGATTTGACGGCTCATTGGGCATTACTGCGGCGGTTCGATCGGGGTAGTCTACCGTCACTCTACTACGGAGTAATTTAGTGCATGGCTGGTGGACCCAGGTGCTGGCTGTCCCACACGTCGGCGAAAGTGAGTAATTTAGTGCATGGCTGGAGGAGGATCCGCACGGTAGAGCGTGTCCACTGTTTTTCTGAAGAAAAAAATGATTACAGCAAGCGTTTCCACTCTTACGACGGAGGAGTGCGAAACGCGGCAGCCACTTGAACATACACAGTGCTCCTACTACTAGGCATGTGCAGTGGTTCATACGTCAGTACTACACAATCTTGTTGCTAGTGTAGTAAGATATGACGATAACAAATGATGTTGTGTGCATGTCAACTACTCCTATATGTAACATAGTACCGCTTTTTCTACTGTCCGGTCGAGAATGAACGGTGAGATCAATGTTAACAGAACTAGGTCCACAGCGCACGGAGAGTACGGTGCTACAGTACTCCACGAAACATGAACCATATGAAGTATGAATAGTGTTAGGCAGGGTGTATGAAGGGTGAACGGGATGGGAGCAAAAGTTCCCTTCTCGACCCACTTTTGGGTGTTTGGCAGAGTGCATGAAGGTTGCATGAGTCCACACTAGTAGGTTGACAAAAATACACGAAGAGGAAACAACTATATTGAGATGAGAATGCAACCAAACACACCCACACGCTTTGTGCTACAGTGACTGATCTGCATCGTCTGAGTTTGATCCAACAGTCATGTTATGCCGAGACATGGACATGCCCATGCAGAGGGCGCCTAAACACCACCGAAGTCCCTCTGCTTCTCGAGGCGCACAACGTTGGTGATGCAGGGTGCAACCGCTCGCAGAGCCCGCTCCCGGTCGACGGGAGCCAGCTCGTCAAAGATGGCGTCCAATGGCACGAATGGATTCCGGTGACGGAGCCCTGAAAGGATTCGCCCGGCAACGGCGACGGCAGCCCGCAACCCCTCCTTGTCCAGCTCAGCCCCCACCATCGCGCGGAGATGGCTCAGCTCCTCGGAGATATAGGTGAAGAAGGAGACCAGGTCAGGAAGTCGCAGCTCGTTGAAGTCGACCGGGTTTAGCCCGACGGCCGGCATCGTCGCGCTAGCACGACGGTAGGCATCGCGCAGCCGCAACACGTGCGTGGCAACTTGGTTCACCAAGTGGCTGAGGCGATCCTAGACCTCATCACGATCGGCCCGCTCGTGCTCCAGCCGGCTCCCCTGACGGCCTATCGTATCTCCCGCTTTCTGCAGCAACGCCGCCGATGCCTTGAGCATCTTTGTGGTGGACGCCTGCCACTTTTGAAGCTCCGTGAACTCCCGCACATAACGGAGGAGCATGGCACTCCTCTCCTCCTTGAGCTCACGGAGCTCCACGTCCTTGGCCCTGAGCTCCGCATCCTTGGCATGGAGCTCCTGTTTCAAGCGCCTCACCTCGGACTCCGTGATCTGCTGCGCCGCCATGGCACCAGGTAGAAGCAATGGGGAGAGGAAGCAAAGGGGGCGAAACGGCTAAAAGGCAATGCAATCTACGGGAAGGCGGAGGGAGCGGGGAATCTTTTGGTTTCCACCACGGTAAAACACCAGTCGACGACTTCTCACATCAGGGAGCAGTGGGTTTTTACAGGTGGAGTCATCGTGACTAATTGCTGCCGCGCCTGCTCCCGTCAATCAAAAAATTAAAAATCCTGCCGCGCCTGCTCCCGTCAATCAAAAAATTAAAAATCATGCCGCACCCAAACACCAGAGCAACGCTGCGGTGGATATTTAAATTTACCTGCCGGCAAGTAGATAAAAAAAGGGGTGAAAAAACAAATGTGGCGGCGGCCTAGCTAGTCGGTCGAACTAGCCCAACTAGCTAGCCACCGTGCTTCACTGATGTACTCGGCGGGAAAGGTGGTCTTTCGTGATTTGACGACTCAGTTACTTGCTTTGGCGCTACGACCGAGGAGGACCCAGAAAACGCGCGGTAGGGTGTCCCACGTCAGGAAGAATATATGCGTGCACCACCCGGGAGGACCCCGAAACCACGCGATAGGGTGTGCCACGTCTCGGCACGGAGGAAAAATGTGCATGTAAAAATATACTGTATCAGACATAGTACCTATGGTTCGACCTCGGGACCCAGCCAGTCGGTCGAAAACACCCCACTAGCCACACAGCTTCATCATGCAAATGTGGCACGGAGGATAGATGTGGTTAGCTCTGTCTCGACCAGCCACAACGTCTCTTGTTCTAGGCGATTCTTCTTTTTTCCAAGATTGTTTTTAGTTGTAATAACACCACGGCAAGCTAGTGCCGCTCTTCGTGTGTTCCCGTGCAAAGGTTAGACGATGGAGAGAAGAGAGATTGAGATCGCAGACCTGGGACCCACCAGTAAGTGAGACAACGGTCATGCATGTGTTGACGAGGCACTCCCTCTACTCTACTCAACGCAAGTACTGTATAAAATCAAGTTATGGACAAAGCCAACAACCGTTTGTTTTTTCAGGCTATCGACTTACGCTTTGTAGTCCAGGTTGCCAGTTCGAATCTCGTCTTTCAGATTTGTTAGTTTTAGGTCCAAATTTGATTAATGACAAGTGGGACCCTCGTGTGTTGTTCCGATATTTCAGTGTAGGATGGTTTTTTTTGAACAAACACTTTGCGCGGTTAGACAAGTAACGGCACGAGTTACACGTATTTTGCAAGTTTACGAACAAAAATGACAGCAGCATAGAATATCACATCCACCCCGCTGCTTAGATACTATGGTGATACGAGTTTTTACACCATTGGAAGTGAGATCCAATGGCTTGGGAGTAGTCTTTGTAATTATGCGCAATTTCCAAACTCTCCAAAGGTTTTTTTGCAAATAAAACATTCAGGCCTCGTGTGTGCCGCTGCATCTTTGATCCAACGGCTCCCCGGTGCTCATATTAGGTGCTCTCCGTAGCTTAATTACCCGCTATGGTGATATGAGCATCTAGGTCGTATGATCAGTGATCAGATGGCACATGCGTAGTACTTGTACTTTCTGCGCATTTACCAAACTCTATCAACTGTATATTGCAAAAACATTCAAACCTCCTACTGTGGGCCGTTAGATCTCAGTGAACTCGTATCACCATAGAATCTATGGTGCGGGAGCACCTCATACTCTCCCGTGCGACAAAACATAAGGTGCTATCGCAGCTTGGATGCTACGGTGATACGAGCTTGGAGGTCGTTTGATCTGAGATCCAATGGCATCTGAGCAGTCTTTGTGCTTGTAAGCAGTGGCCGAACTCTTTTGGGGCTTTTCTGCAAAAAACCATTCGAACCATCGAGGAGGTGTTGGGTCACAAATCCAACGCCTCTGAAGAGCTTGTATCACCAAAGCATGTAAGGTGTGGTAGCACATGATATTCTTACATACAGGAGAATATGATGTCCTCCTTCATCTTAGATGCTACGGTGATACGAGCTTCGAGGTCGTTGGATATGGGATCAAAGGGCATCTAAGTAGTTTTTGTACAAATTGTGTGCAATTCTCAAACTCATCAAGGTTTCCTGCAAAAATATTAAGACACATCATGTGAGCTGCTATATCTCAGATCTACAAGCTCCAAGCAACTCGTATCGGCATATAGCATCTAAGGTATGGGGGCACATGATATTCTCCCGGGGAGGAGGGGTGGGGGGTGCACAACCAATTGGTGGTTGGGAGGGTGGGGACAAATATAATCTAAACAACCCTAAACAGAGCTCCACAATTTTATCTAAGGTCGAGGGGTTGACCCCCGACAATCATAGCTCCGCCTAAACACAACATTTGCATGTACTGTAGTACTAGACTTAATATTCATGTTTCAGTTTCATGTTCATTTTAAATATTGAACTGAGGACCATGGATGTCTTACATTTTACTCCCTTCGTTCCTAAATATTAGTCTTTTTAGAGGCTTCAAATGGACTGGCACATACGGATGTATATAGACATATTTTAGAGTCTAGATTCACTCATTTTGCTCCGTATGTAGTCACTTGTTGAACTCTCTAAAAGACTAATATTTAGGAATAGAAGGAGTATTTTTGAATTCGTGTCATACATGCATGGTTTGGAAAAATAGATGCACAATACTTATTGGATTGTTGTTGTGTTCGTGCGTGTGTGTCCATGTGTGTGTGTGTGTGTGTGTGTGTGTGTGTGGTCATATGCTTGATACATACAAAGTTTTCTCACCTCCATATTGTTCATCTTTTAAATTTGAATTTGCATTGGAAAACTTACTAGGGATACCATGAAATGTGAAATCCACGTTGAGATCACTATATCACAAACTCACTCTAATTCAACAACTCATCATAAATCAATTACCATGTTGAGATTAGTATTTGCAAGGAAAATACGGGTATTGTAATACACATAGATTCATTCGGCAATTTAAAAGGTTCCTTTCGTATTCTCGAATGGTAGGACCCAACGGCGTACCAGCCAGACCTTGGCTCGTGTTGATTCTAAAAAACGAGCTCGTGTCCTTCGGTGGCGTGCGTGGTACGCACATTAGGCAACCCCAACCACTCGAGCCTCAGCGTTTCAAGTCGAAATATCTGGCAGCCAGAATTCCAGCCCTAGGAAATTCCCCTCATGTCCCCGGTCTATAATGACTACCGATGAACAACGGAGGGATGCTTTAGTAACTAGACAACGTTACCTACCGTGCCGAGCACGGTTCAATTCCCTCGGTCGCCACTCGTCAAGGTCACCCGTTAACTGCATTGCCTAGTACTACTACTACTACACCAGGATGAGCACAGAATTGAGCCCGTTTGTTCGTGCCTAGTACTTGAGTTAATATATCAGGCAATGCACTGGTACGGAGGGATTATCCTTTTACTCTGCATATATAACTTGTCTGAAGTCTAACTAAGCAAAATGTTTGACCAAATCCTTTCTTAAGAAATACAACAGGACAGATGTACGACTTGAAAATTTATTGCATGATGCAGGTTATGATATTGTTTCGAATCCTGGACCTTAAATTTCATAAAATCCAAAAGTGGGCATAAATTCTTGAAACTAAGCATGGTCACGTGATATGGCACAAATATTACTTCGTAAGTTTTTTCTTCAATTTGAGACAAGCTGCTTATGACAAGTTGCACAAATGAAGAGCCAAGGTATTTTGGAACAAAGACCTGTCACGTTAAGGCGAACGCTTTCACTATTGAAACCGTGGGCGTTTACGTGCCGCCACGAGTCCCCACTTCTCATCGGCAGGTGCCGTCCGAGCAAGCGTGTGAGTCGACGGGAGGCGTGCGAGCAGACCGATGTGCAGGCTCACCGGGAGGCGAGCCCTTTGACCAGGCTCCGCCGCCCACCGTCGTCCCAACTGCTCCCACTTTTAATGTCGCGGGCGCCGCAGTTTAAAATCAACCCCGCACTACCCCGTATCGCTACAATCCTCTCTCTTCCTCTCCGATTCTCCTATCGTCTACCTCCAACTAGCCTGACCTAAACGTACGCCATGCCGCATCACGATGGTCTGCCCTTAGTGTTCCAGTTTCCTGAGGAAGACACCCAGCCGGAGTCTCAAGAACATAAGGCGCTTTGGGACGAGCTTGAACTGGCCTTGCAGGAAGATGCCGCGTCTGTCCCCGCACCCGTTCCGGCTCCCGTCGCCCCGACTGCGCCAGCGCCCATCCCCATGGCATTGATGGGCTGGGAGCCGCACATTGTCACCGAGCTTGATTCCACGGGGTTCCACGAGGTCCCCGCCGACTTTCACGCGCCCGTGCACCTACCAGCGCATGCGCCTGCGCGTGCACTGACGCGCACGCCCGTGCCGGTGCCCGTGCACCGGCCAGTGCATGCGCCTGCGCGTGCACTGACATGCGCGCCCGTGCCGGTGCCCGTGCACACGAATGTCTCCGCCGCGCCGTTGACAGCGCCTGTCCCCGCGCGGGTGCCAGTGCCCCCCTCAGCGGCATGGATGGCCGCCGTCGACCGCTTCCTTGCACCAACGCCAGTCGCCTCCTCCTGCCAGTTGACTCGCTCCGAAGTCCAAAACATTTTGGCCTTCCTTGAAGCTAGGCCAACGTCCAGGAGTACGCCAACAACGGCGCAAGACGCCGCCGTCGCCGTAGGTCAGTGGCCCGACAACACACAGAGCACGGCAGAGGAGCTGTTTCCCACCGCGAGACGCCCCCGCCGCCGCCACGTAATCCAAATTTGCCTTGAAAAACGTTCGGATTGCCATGCTTAAAATCCAAACGTTTGGTAGAAAGAGTTGACATGGCTAAACTAGTGGTAGAAAGAGATTCTGCTTCTGCACTTAGAGATGAAGTTGACATGATGAGGAAGAAAACAGCACAATCACAAGCAGTACTCAAGACAACCATTAATTATTTGGTGGATTTCAAAACGAAGCAAGCTGAGACTGACCAGATTGTTAAGGTCCTGAAGGAAAAAGGGAAATTAAATTCCTACTTGGTAAATCATAGGTGAAATGTTCTTTCCATAGTTGAATAACCGTTGTGTTGTCTGTTCATGTAATCAATCAAACCATTTGTTTTAGAGATCATGTAATAATTGTTTTTTTTGGTTTGTAATTTTATTTGAGCACAAGTCTGTATTAATTGATAAGACTCGGAGACATTTCATTTGGATTGTTGTGCCAGACCTACAAATATGCCAATCGGGCTGAATGTGCATTCAGCAATAGTAGTAGTATAGATGGACCATAAGTGGCACGCATCGGAAAGGGCCAAGATGCTGGCTAAAAAAAGGATGCTGTTGTAGCCAAAAAAATATAGCGGCCTGGCTTATGTATGTTAGTTGATATTATTGATCCATATACTCTATAAGTGTTTATATGTCTGTTAGTTCTGTACATTCTTGGTTGATTGACTCGGTATTTGAATCTTGATACATCGCTTGTGTACATATCTAAATGGGAGTACACATTATGCTGCGTGTGACATTTGAGTTGGACATGAAGTGTTCCAAATATTCGAATTCACCTTAAACTAGATTCTAGTTTCTGAATTTGAGTATCGGCATTTGTAAACCATATTCATATATGACAGTGGAATACATCTTTGTCGTCCTTTTGAAGATATATGAAAACACATAGAATGATTTATAAAGATTCATATAGGAATACAAAATGGATTCGAATTTAGTTGCCAGGGTAAACGTGGATGCTTATTGTCCCAAAATTCGAAAGAAGCAGCAAAATGTCCACTCCCACGTCGGCTGCCCGAAGCCAAGTGTTTGGGAGATGGAAATTACTGTCTACCCATTACACGGACAATCCATCGGCCCGATTTCCACTGCTCTAAATAGGGGTAGGTTAGTAACTTCAATTAGACGTGACATGACCGCCTCTGAGCCCATTCCGACACGGTGGGCGTCAAACATGGGCGGCAAAACTCATTTGATTCAAGCTCGTCCGAAAGACCTCTGTTTCTCCCTCCATTCCCCATTCATACACGGTGGGCGGCGAAACAAACTCGACTCGGCCGAAATCGATGTAGGCAAATATTTTCAATAGGGGCAGGTTTGTAACTTCACTCAGACGTGACACAACCGCCCTACCTGTCAGCCCTGTTCATACACCGTGGGTGCCAACCATGGGCGCCAACCACCCTCTCCTCGCCCGAAATCGCTCTGGGCAAATATTGGCGAGATGCGAGATTACCGTCCTATCCCCAACCGACGAGACGTCCAAATTTTAAACGGGGGCTAAGTTCGTAACTTTCCCATATTTCAGACAGGCGCGTCCCAAAAACATGGTTCCCCGTACCTCTCCCTCCATTTTCCCATTCATACACCGTCCGCGCTAGAACACCCCATCCCCACACCAGCCTCCGTCCGCCACCCCATCCATCGCCGCCGTCCTCCACCACATCCATCGCCACCGTCCTCCACCATGCCGGAGTGCCTACCAAGACCGCGTCGTCCACTACTAGAGATGGACGTTTCTCATCCATGGCGACGGACCAATAGCCTTGCATCGCATCCTCTCGCTTCATCGGCGCCGTCGTCCTCTTTGCCGGGGCCGCTCACACGACCTTCTCTTCCACCGCAACGGGACTTATCCCCCGATGCACCCGTCTACCGTTGCAGATCTGCTTCAACGCCACCGACAGCCATCGCACCCCCGGTGCCTACACGGCGCCGCAAGAGAGGTGGTACTTCATATCTCCTCAACTTTTTGATCTCAACCAGAAAATAGATCTTAACTTGGTTACTCTACTTTCTTTTCAGCTCTTAGAAATTAGTTCTTAGTTCGAAGCAAGCAATGGATGCTAAATATCATTTCTCCGGTTTGCAGCTTCAAATCTGCCATGGCACAGCCATAATACGGTTTAATTGATCATGCTTAGGGTTTAATTGATCATGTTGGTTCCGTGGTGGTTTCTTTAATAGAAATCGGAGGGGAAACCTTCTTTTGCTAAAAAAATATGCTTAGAGTTTCCCCCTTTTATGATCACTATACGATCAGAATACGTGCTTCGTGTCATAATAACACTGCTCCACCCATCAAACTAAACAAGCTTAGTTGTTCAAATATGAATCTGATATTATTAAAACAGAGTTGTTTAATTGGTCAGCTAAATGTTCCTAAATTAGTTTCGAAAATGCATGTTCGCCGCTCGGGTGTGTATCTCTACAGGGTGCCCACGGTGGGCCGGCCCACCCTGGGATTTTGGGTCGTCCCAGGCCCCGATTCCCCTCTGTTCTACTGCGCGCTTCCGATCTCTACTCGCCCCCAGCCGCCTGCCTCGCCGGCGACTTGCCGTCCCCGGACGGCATGACTCTAGGAGGAGACGTCGGACTAACAGGAGGCCAGGAGCCGCTCACCCAACAACGTCACCGCTGCCCGGGCGCACCGCCGTGCCTACCTTCCCAGTCCGTTCAGGGCTCAAGCGTGCAGCACCCACCAAGCCAACCCGATTTATCCTGAGATATGTCCTCAACACTCAGCATCCACTGCTCATCACCCATTTTCTAATTGATTCATTACTCATTAGGCAGGACTGTCATTAGGGTTTGTTGTGTGCTCAGTGCTACCTACACTTAATGGTTCAGATGTATTTTGGTAATCTTTAGTACCTCTAAAGTTCACAGGGTTTTCAAAATTCCGGCCCTCAGAACAGAAACTAGTCATTTTGGATTGTTGGTCGTAGTGACATTGACCCAGATTACTACTGCAAGCCAGGTTTGTTGACAATTTTACTTGTCTTTCTTACTCATTCGATATAATATCCAATTATTCACGTCGATTAGTTGCAAACAATAAGTGCTAGACAAACTTCTTCATTCAGATTTTGGACGGTCTCTTACTGCAGTTACAATTCTGCATACTTGTCCTAGTAAGCTCACAAGTAAATGATTGATTCACTACATCTATGCTTGCCTTGTCATATTTGTTGTCAATATTCTTTTAGGGTGGACCACCCTGTTTCTAAATACTGGAACCATAGACATGAGTGAATAGTATTTCTCTATGTGATCTCTTCCATCATGTGTGGGTAACGAACACTGCATTGTATAGAAAGAAAGTGTCATTTCCATCTTTTACATAGGTTTCGATCTTTTACATGGAATACAATCTGCCTACTTGCTTTGTGTCGCACTACCAACACTCCACCCTTCAAGCTAAACATTACGCCACTCATAATTGCTTAGTTTATTTGTTCAAATACGAATTTCATATGATTCTAATGTTCCTACTTCAGTTTTGAAATGTGTGCCTGCCTGTTATAGAGACATAAGGGGTTTGTATTTCTGTGTGTGGTCTGGTCAGCACGGTTGGGGAGGTGAACTTTGCATATGCAGAGGTTTATAGGGAGACACTCTCCGAGTTGAATCTGCAATGCATTCCATAGATAATCTGACTACTTTTTATGTTTTCATGAATCTCAGATTCTGAACAGCATCATAATGATTATGAGCTTGCGCGCATGAAAAGAATAAAGCAGAACAATGCCATGGCTGTCAAACCTGGCATTAAGGGACTGAAATCAAGTCTGGATGCAATGCAATGCAAACGCTCTCCACCTACAGATTCATGCTCAGAATATGATCCTAATAGTGATTCTGAGCTAAGGGAGACCTAAGTCAATGTAGCTCCCTAGTGGAGGAGTCAGAGGAAGATGCCCTATCTTATTCACCCATCAAGGTACTTGCTCTAACTTTCCAAGGTTACATTGCTCGCACATATCTTGCAACTGATGCTTTCCATTGCTTCTACTTTGTTGAACTGCCATTAGCTTAGTTTACACATCATGTATGTGAATACGCCCTGCCTATCCATTTTCAGTACATATTCCATCTGTCAACATACCATATTTATCCATTCAAATGTTGTTCTTGTGTATCAAACGTTCAAAAGGAAGAGGGCGATTGCTGATCGTGGAGGAGCACAAGCAAAGTATTTGGAAAAGGTAGTGGCACCTGATAAATCAAATAGCCCATTAGGTGTAGTTGCAATATCACCTGACCCACAAAATACCCCAACTCTAGCAGACTCTAGCCCTACTACACTGGTCATTTCTGATGCCCCAACTCAGCAGACCCCAACTGCAGCAAACAGTATGATTATGCCAGTTGACATAGCACCAGCTGTACGACGCAAAACCCCCATTCCAGCAAAGAGTACACCAAATCCAGTTGCCAAATCCCTTTTCGAACCAGAGAGAGCCCCAATTGCAGCAAATAGGACCCCTATTCCATTTCTTCCCAGTTTAGAAGACGAAGCTTATGTTGTTGTCAAGAACTTTGTGCGCATCTTTCCTTCATGGAAATATTATACCGCAGACACAGAACAATTTCCAGTCTTCCTCCGCAACTTACGCGTAAGTAATGTACTAATGTTATTCATGGTCATTACTGCATATGTTTCTGCTGACAGAAGACACAAGATCTCATTCTTTTAAATAGGCGAGGAGCAAACTGGATTGTGATGACGAGCAAGGGTTGGTTGCGCTTTTCAAGCACTCGTTGATGAAGTATCGTTCCTACCTGAGGCAAGCGCACTTCGATGGCAAGCCTCTGAACGAAATTTCTGTAAAGTCTCCGGTGCTACATTTATCCGACGGTGACTGGAATAATCTTGTTACACATTGGTCTCGGCTGCAGCGTAAGGTACTGTCTATGATATCACATCACAATTTGAACTACATTTCTGCATTTGCCTTAATGTCTCACTTGTATGAAAACTGTTAGCAGAAGAACATTCGTTCTCAAGGGACCACAGAATCTCTCAACTATACTGCACACTGCATTGCTCTTGTGAGTACCTCTTGCCCTGTATGACCATACTTACTTTCATAGCTGTTTGATTATGTAGCATCACTGCACATGTTAGCCTCGTAATCATCCATTTGGTGGACATTATAAGATCCGTATGGACTCTTACATAAATTTAGAATCAACCCAATGCTTTTGAAGAGGTTTAGCTCTGCAGTCCTCTTGTAAGGACTGAACGTGGTCTATCACTGTACTTACATTAACAGCTACTCCCTCCGTCCCATAATATAAGAACGTTTTGTTCAGTACACCAGTGTTCAAAACACTCTTGTATTATGGGAAGAGGGATTGGTTCATTTTGTAGCATTCTGCATCTTATCTCCCTCGCCCACCATTTACTAAAAAAGATCAGATCTATATTTAATCTTACCAACAAGTAGAATACACAGACAATGCCAGTGCAGAAGTGTAGCCCATTGCTCTTGTCAGTACATTTTGTCCTGTAACGCTTGTACTTCCAGGGATTGGTAGTTGATTATGTAGCATCAATCTGCATCTTATCTTCATTATCCTCTATCCCTTCCAGTATTATCATATCTATAATTACTCTCTACAAAATGTAGAGTACAAGCAATGCTTATGAAGAAGATTCTGTGCTGAAATTCTTGAGTTATCCTTCCCTTGACATGGAGAAGGGCATTATAAAGCCGGTGTTAACTGTTAATGTAAGTCAGTCCTTCTAAAGCCTTTATCCTCAACTGCTGTTTAATTTGCTCATACTCCCTATCGTTTACTGCTGTTTAGTTTGCTGTTTCTACCAAAATGCATGTTCGTAAGAACCATAAGTTCTAAGTTTTACTTGTAAAACCAAATTCCTTATTCATACCATGCACATTACTTAATACTCCCAATATGTATGCTTGTTTTTGTGGATCTATAATCCAGTGTGTGGTGAAGCAGCCCACGTTTGCACCTTGTCATCTCCTGTTTTATCTTACTGATGTGGCTGATGATATGAACAACATGCCATGCACATTATCCAAAATAGATACAATGATTTTCTTTGCCCTTCATCTATGCTTGTTATGTTGACATGGTAATCAAGTAGTGTGGTGAAGCTCCCCGCATTATGAACAATGCCAAATTATGCTATTGATATTTTGAACTTACTCTTTATTTTCTAATTTGAAATTGGATAGAATTGACAGAACAGTTATCATCTTTGTTTATACACGTGCAAAACCTGTCATCTCTCTGCTTTGTTTCAGGGTGATATGCCTGATGGCATGCACAAGTCTGCTGAAGGCTGTGAGACAAACCCAACATATATTGCAGCAAAGAAGGCAAAACATCTTGAAGATAGCGAGACAACCCCAAAGTCTTGTCTTGATGCAGTGTTGAAGTTACTTGAGACTAACAGTCAGAGAAGCTCACAGAATTCGTTGTCTGAATCAGTTCGACTTCTTCAGTCCCAAGTTCTAGCAGGAAGGCATTCTGCAACTCAACTTCGACTTGAAGTCCTATCTCTAAGAAAGATTGCGGAGAACACCAATGAGAACCTCATCGCTAAACAGCTACACCTGGAAGCTATGACCGACATGCTAGGCCGGTCTCACAGCCTTGCTCAGCAGCTTGCGCAGCAGTTCCCCCGCAAGGCTAACCTTTCTTGAACTGTCTTGGAAGTGGTCTCGGTTCAGTATTATTTTGTTACGCTGCAATGGTGCCCAGTTTTTGTAATCTGCTTCTTCGTTGCGCTTTATGATCACTAGTGGCGAACTTCGATGCCTAGTGGATGTAATATACCTTAAATCCTTTATTGTATAGTGTAGGTTTATTCTTAGTTACTATGCCGTAATTTCTTTATTGTATAGAGTAGGTTTGTTCTTAATTCCTACTAGTTACAGCCATCATTCGCTACCTGAAAAAAAAATCAGATGTAGTCGACCGGACCGAAACATTTGACTCTAACGGGCCAGGTTTTTAGCGGGCCACAATTGGGCTGGCCTGCGTCTTTCTTGGGCCCGAATGATTGGGGCCTTCACACATTACGCCAGGCCCGAACTTACACCGGCCTATATTTTAGTTGGGCCTTTTGTCGACCCAGCGCTTAGTTTGGCCCAAGTAGCGTTGGGCCATTAAGAGGCTAAATATTGTACTGGCCTGTTACGGCCGAGATGAAACCACGGGCCTTTAGCAGGCCAAAATGCATGTTGGGCCTCAATTTTCACTAGTCATCGACGGGCCTTCAGCAGGCCGAAATGTAGACCCGGCCGTTTTGGGCTCAGTTAGCTCACGGGCCGTTACCAGGCCAAAACATATCTCGGGCCTTAGTTGGCCCACTGATATCATGGGCCTTTAAGAGGCCGAAAGCTTAGCACAGGCGTCAACGGGCCGAATTACGCGACAGGCCTTTAACAGGCCCAAAGTCACGTTGGGCTTAACTGTTGCCACCTTTAGCACGGGCCGTTAGTGGGCCCGATGTCCCGTCGGACCATATATGGCCCATGGGCAGCACGGGCCATTCCCAGGCCGAAAGTCACACCGGGCAGAAATGGGCCCATGTCTACATCAGGCCTCCAACAGGCCAAAAGTCACTGGGCTGTAGTTGGGCCCAAATATTCGGCGAACAATTAACGGGCCAGATCTGGCTTCGGGCCGCAAATGGGCCCAAATATTGGGCGAACAATTAACGGGCCAGATCTGGCTTCGGGTCGTAAATGGGCCCAAATATTGGGCGAACAATTAACGGGCCAGATCTGGCTCCGGGCCGTAAATGGGCCTTTATTAAGCAGGCCGTTATTGGGCTGGCCCACTAGTACCTGATTAAGTTCTACGGGCCTTTGACTGGGCCGGCCTTTTTAACCTATATGGGCCTCTATTGGGCCCAGCCACGTGTCGACGTATCATAGGCATGTCTCCTCCAATGGACGGGCGACATCTGGCCCACTAACGAGCTGACAGGTGTTCCCTTGGGCCAATCAGAATTTTACACGTGGAAATTTCCCATTGGTCAGGGCTGTTAACGGGTTATCGGATCCAAAATCCGACCCGATAGCTTAACGGCGTTCCGTTATGGTGGATGCCACGTGTCGGTCACCCTTGACGAAAGCACTTCTGTGACGCGTGATTTATCGTCATGGAAGTGGACACTTTCGTGATGATAATTTTGGTAATGTCATGGAACACTTCTACGACAGCACAGGTATGACTATCTTGATTCTGTCATAAAATCGTCATGGATGTACATGCATGACAAAAAACGCGACCTACTGTGACAAACACGTATCATCACGGAAGTGTATTTTTTTGTAGTGCACACAAGATCCATCTAGGTGATGCATAGCAACGAGAGGGGAGAGTGTTGTCCACGTACCCTCGTAACCATAAGGGGAAGCGTTATGACAACGCGGTTGATGTAGTCGTAAGTCTTCACAATCCGACCGATCCTAGCACCGAAGATACGGCACCTCCGCGATCTGCACACGTTCAGCTCGGTGACGTCCCACGAACTCTAGATCCGACTAAGGTCGGGGGAGAGTTGCGTCAGCACGACAGCGTGGTGACGGTGATGATGAAGCTACCGGCGCAGGGCTTTACCTAAGCACTTCAATGATATGACCAAGGTGGAAATCTGTGGAGGGGGGCACCGCACACGACTAAACAATCAACTTGTGTCTATGGGGTGCCCCCCTCCCCCGTATATAAAGGAGTGAAGGAGGGGGAGGGCCAGCCCTCTCATGGCGCGCTCAAGGGGGGAGTCCTACTCCCGGTGGGAGTAGGATTCCCCCTTCCCTAGTTGGAGTAGGAAAGGAAGGAAGGAGGAGAGAGGGAGAAGGAAAGGGGCCGCCCCCCACCCAATTCGGATTGGGCTTGGGGGGCGCGACCTCCACCTGGCCGCCTCCTTCTCTCTCCCACTAAGGCCCAATAAGGCCCATAGACTCCCCGGGGGTTCCGGTAACCCCCCGGTACTCTGATAAATGCCCGAACTCACCCAGAACCATTCCAATGTCCAAACATAGCCTTCCAATATATCGATCTTTATGTCTCGACCATTTCGAGACTCCTCGTCATGTCCGTGATCACATCCGGGACTCCGAACAACATTCGGTACATCAAAACACATAAACTCATAATACCAATCGTCATCGAACGTTAAGCGCGCGGACCCTACGGGTTCAAGAACTATGTAGACATGATCGAGACTCATCTCCGATCAATAACCAATAGCGGAACTTGGATGCTCATATTGGTTCCTACATATTCTACGAAGACCTTTATCGGTCAAACCGCATAACAACATACGTTGTTCCCTTTGTCATTGGTATGTTACTTGCCCGAGATTCAATCGTCGGTATCTCAATACCTAGTTCAATCTCGTTACCAGCAAGTCTCTTTACTCGTTCCATAATGCATCATCCCATAACTAACTCATTAGTCACATTGCTTGCAAGGCTTATAGTGATGTGCATTATCGAGAGGGCCCAGAGATACCTCTCCGACAATCGGTGTGACAAATCCTAATCTCGATCTATGCCAACTCAACAAACACCATCGGAGACACCTGTAGAGCATCTTTATAATCACCCAGTTACGTTGTGACGTTTGATAGCACACTAAGTGTTCCTCCGGTATTCGGGAGTTGCATAATCTCATAGTCATAGGAACATGTATAAGTTATGAAGAAAGCAATAGCAATAAACTAAACGATCATAGTGCTAAGCTAACGGATGGGTCAAGTCAATCACATCATTCTCTAATGATGTGATCCCGTTAATCAAATGACAATTCATGTCCATGGCTAGGAAACTTAACCATCATTGATTAACGAGCTAGTCAAGTAGAGGCATACTAGTGACACTCAGTTTGTCTATGTATTCACACATGTACTAATTTTCCGCTTAATACAATTCTAGCATGAATAATAAACATTTATCATGATATAAGGAAAAATAAATAACAACTTTATTATTGCCTCTAGGGCATATTTCCTTCACATACTTCATCAGAAACAGTTCATGGTTGCGAATCGTGTACGATAAGGCAACTAACACAAACGTTTAGTTTGCCCGCACCGTTTGTGATATTGTCTGACATCGCACACGCTTTGCAAACGGCGACTGTGTGCATGCTTGCACATGTTTCCTCTCTGTGAACCATCTCGGATTATAGTGCATATCGCAAACGTTTGTGTTTTACCAACCGTGTGTGCCGTAACAACCTGGAGAGTGTAATTTCACCGTAATTTAATTACTGCTTTTTCAAATTGTACCGGATTTGGATTTGAATTTGAATTTGAATTTGAATGTATGCTACACCTTTATTCATATCCATCAGGTTCAAATAACCAATGCATTATTCGATTCATAGGTACATATGTTCAAGAATTACATAAGAACCAAATAAAGAATGATGAACCACAGTTGTATACTTGTACTATTAAAGACGGTAAAGAAAGAGGCGAAATATATTCTGGTTGCCGAACAAGGTGAAGCAGAATGCCCATATTGTGCCCTCCTCCATGCAGAAGGCACGCACAACTCTAGTCCAACCCCTTGTGATGGCCGACCGCCCATCCTTCACGGTCTTCATGAAAACATCTAGATAATCATCGTGTTCTAGTAAAAATACTTTAACCTTTGCATGCCCACCAATCATGTAGTTTGAGAGGTAATCTTGAGTAAACTGCTTTGGCAACCAGTGCAAAGGAAAAAGATTCAAACATTGTCATCTAACACAACTCATTATGGGCAGTAAAAAGAAGGCTGCAGAGTTCTTAGTTACCATCCTGCAGTTCGATGTTGTCTTGCATAAAGTGTAAACAAATAGTTTAATTGCCATCTTTGGACCCATTTCACTAACAATCTTTATCAGCTTCCTCACTTGATGCTGGTTCATTGATATCTCATTGCCCCATATGCAGAAAGGGTCGAAGCGCAGATCTTTACCAATGACATATGTACCTAAAAGCACCAAGTTAATATTAGAAGCTAAACAGCAATTGCACAATGATGTAGTACAACACTCTTTTATAATTTGTCTATATACATCTGTATGTGGTAGTCCATTTGAAATCTCTAAAGAGACAAATATTTAGGAATAGAGGAAGTATCTTATAACATCCAATATACTCACATATTAGATGAATTAACATCTTATATTATGGGCCGAAAGGAGTTTAGTGCATCCTTACAAATTATCGGTTGATTAACTGTTGCTGTATCCATGGGTTACAGTTAGTTTGAGCTAGTTCGGGCTCAAATAGCCCTAAAGTATATCTAAACATGAGGTCGAGTTTGAGCTAGTTGCATCTATAACCCACCCAAAAAACTACCCAACCCAAGAGGTGCTAATTGGAGCTAGTTCTCCTAGTGCATTTATTGTCAATCTAACCCTGCCATCCAAACAACTCTTTGGATGGAGTTAGTTCAGGGTTAGTCATGAGCTAGAAACTAACTCTAACCTCTATCTAAGTTGAGTATCCAAACAGGGCTGTGATGTTGTTGTTGTTGCTGCTGCTCTTCTATGTATACCTAGACATCATTAGAACATTAATGTAACACTCTTCCTTGTTGCTATGTAGCCTAGGATTGCATATTTAGACATTAAGTACAGTGCATGTTGCTATGTAGCCTCAGATATATTACATATGGCCCTAGTTAACCTAACGATAAATGGGTTGCAGATATATTCAGTTAAAAGTCCGATTCACCGATTAGTCCCTTATCATTCGCCGGCCTATATGGTACCAGCTACCGATATCCTGAACAGTGAGCAGATATAAGCCATGATGAAACTAACCTCGATGGAAAACAATAGTCGTTCCCAAAATTGTCTTGTGTAGGTACATCAAGAAGCATGTTAAGCACAACAGGCTAAACATCAACCAAAATTATCCATGGCAGACAAAATAATCTCCAAAAGATAGCTTCAGTGTGCAGGTTTAAGCACGCTAGTAAAGCAAAACAAGTGGAAAGGTGTGCTAACTACAACATGCCTAACATTTAACAACAAGCAAACATAGTCATTCAAACTGGTATTGTGCCGGTCTAAGTACACTGGTTATTGTTAAATAAAAATGGAAAGGCGTGTTAACTACAAGATGCAACAACCAAATGTAGTCATTCATAGTGGTATTGTTGAAACTGGTACTGATGAAATTGAACTGCACAGTTCATACTTGCACATATAGAACATCACGTTGTGAATAACTGGAATAAACAAGGCATACTACGAACAACCAAAGATAGCATTTGAAACTGGACATATGCTAACTACAAACAACCGAACAATCAAAAAACTTTAAAAGAGGTATATGCTAGCTACAACAGGCTTAACAGCAAGCAAATATATGCATTCCTATCGGTATGTTTAAAACTGGATTGATGAAATGTACTGCACAGTAAATAATTGCACATATAGAGCATCCCATTGTGAACAACTGAAATAAACAAGACATACTGCAAACAACCAGATATAGCAATTAAAAGTGGACATATTCTCACTAAACTACAAAAGGGACTCGACAAAACAAATCATGGGTTTCCCCCTGTGAAGACGCATAGCAAAACAAATCATGGGTTTCCTCACTTGTCACAGATGGGCTCGTTCCCGTGGGAAGAGCACGGACCCTGGATGCGCTCCATGTTGTCGCAGATGGGCTCCTTCCCCTTTGAAGAGCACGACTATAGGGTGCCCTCCCTGATGTCGCAGACGGGCACTTTCCCCTTGGAAGAGCAGATGGGCTCATTCCCCTTGGAAGAGTCGGAGAGGGTGCCCTCCTCGTGGTCACCGTCGATGAGGTCTGACTTGGAAGTTGTAGATCCCAAGCCAGCGTCGCAGAACATGTCCTTCAGAAATGACAAAAGGGGCTCGATGGAGATGTAGAATGGCAAATTGTTGACAGCGAGCCAGAGGAGATCAGCGGCGGGGCCATGGATGAGATCGACGGCGGTTGAACCCGAGGGGTTGGGGGTGGGCCACTTAACCTATGACATAGGCCGCCTCAGGTCGTCGATGTCGATGACCTCGATGTCATAGCCGGTGGCTGAGACATGCCCGCATACTCTAGCCCGCTGCTTGAGTGCTTGCCGCCAGTAATGGTCGCCAGCTTCCTCAGCGACGTCGGGCGAAGATACCGCTATACACCTCTTTTGGGCCAGTCGCTCCTCGAGCTCCACAGGAAGCGTAGCCGAGCTTAGGCTGCGACGCTCTGGAGTGGGGGATGGGGATGGGGATGGGGATCTGTGGGAAAGGGGGCGTTTGGCAAGCATCATCTAAGAAACTCGGGGCGGCCTGGGTATGGAGATCGGTGGGTATGCTGCACGGGCAAACCGACAGATGTTGACAATGGAGGCCTTGCGGCGGTGGTGGCGGGGACCTTGCTAGGGTTTCGAGCGAGGGAGGGTGTGTGTGTGCGCGCGCGCACACGCCCAAGGAGGTTTTGGTGTGTGTGTGTGTGTGTGTGTGTGTGTGTGTGTTGTGTGTGTGTGTGTGGAGGGGGCGCGGGGTGTTTGAGGGAATGACGCGGGTACTGAAAATTTTACTACGCGGGAGTGAAATGTCGGGCTATTGAAAATTTTGACACGGGCCGGAGATAACAACTGTGTGTTATGAAACAGAAAAACCCTCGAGGCGGGCAGATATTTTCTAGGGATGCAGGCGGGATTGGGAACAAGAAACATCGCACACGGTCCGGAGATAACAATCGTGTGTTATGAAACAGAAAAACCCTCGAGGTGGGTAGATATTTTCTAGGGATGCAAGCGGGATTGGGAACAAGAAACATCGCACACGGTCCGGAGATAACAACCGTGTGTTATGAAACAGAAAAAGCCTCGAGGCGGGCAGATATTTTTGAGAGGGGGAGCCTCGTGGAGCCCAATGTACTGTGTGGATGTGTGCGTGACAGGGGCACCAGCGTGGCACACAGTTAGTTTGAGTGAACCGTGTCTATTGCGTCATCCGACTTGTCTAATGTTCATAAATTTGGCGAAAAATGACACGGGAGAGGGTCAAAACACGAACACACTTGCATGTGGACCAAATTTATGTATCAAAAGGGTGGTTTGATTTTCAAATACCAAATGCAACTTCGATGTGGCACCTCTCTCGCAAAGCGCACGGTATTGCTTGCCCCCACCCCCCCTCGTGTCGGCACGAAGGGAGTCCTAAGCTATGAATGCATGCCCCCTCCCCCCCAACCGAGGTTCACCTAGCAAAGTGCAAAGTAGCTAGCAGCCCCCCTCCTCCCTCATGTCGGCACGAAGGGAATCCTAAGCTATGAATGCATGCCCCCCCAACCGAGGTTCATTCACCTAGCAAAGTGTGAAGTAGCTAGCAGCCCCCCCTCCCTCGTGTCGGCACGAAGGGAATCCTAAGCTATGAATGCATGCCCCCCCCAACCGAGGTTCACCCTAGCAAAGTGCAAAGTAGCTAACGGCCCCCTCCCTCGTGTCGGCACGAAGGGAATCCTAAGCTATGAATGCATGCCCCCCCAACCGAGGTTCATTCACCTAGCAAAGTGTGAAATAGCTAGCAGCCCCCCCCCCTCCCTCGTGTCGGCACGAAGGGAATCCTAAGCTATGAATGCATGCCCCCCCCCCAACCGAGGTTCACCCTAGCAAAGTGCAAAGTAGCTAACAGCCCCCTCCCTCGTGTCGGCATGAAGGGAATCCTAAGCTATGAATGCATGCCCCCCCCAACCGAGGTACACCCTAGCAAAGTGCGAAGTAGCTAGTAGCCCCCCTCCCTCGTGTCGGCACGAAGGGAATCCTAAGCTATGAATGCATGCCCCCCCCCCAACCGAGGTTCACCTAGCAAAGTGCGAGGTAGCTAGCACCCCCCCTCCCTCGTGTCGGCACGAAGGGAATCCTAAGCTATGAATGCATGCTCCCCAACCAAGGTTCACCTACCAAAGTGCGACGTAGCTAGCAGCCCCCCCTCGTGTCGGCACGAAGGGAATCCTAAGCTATGAATGCATGCCCCCCCCAACCGAGGTTCACCCTAGCAAAGTGCAAAGTAGCTAACAGCCCCCTCCCTCATGTCGGCACGAAGGGAATCCTAAGCTATGAATGCATGCCCCCCCCCCCAACCGAGGTTCATTCACCTAGCAAAGTGTGAAGTAGCTAGCAGCCCCCCCTCCCTCGTGTCGGCACGAAGGGAATCCTAAGCTATGAATGCATGCCCCCCCCCAACCGAGGTTCACCCTAGCAAAGTGCAAAGTAGCTAACAGCCCCCTCCCTCGTGTCGGCACGAAGGGAATCCTAAGTATGAATGCATGCCCCCCCCAACCGAGGTACACCCTAGCAAAGTGCGAAGTAGCTAGTAGCCCCCCTCCCTCGTGTCGGCACGAAGGGAATCCTAAGCTATGAATGCATGCCCCCCCCAACCGAGGTTCACCTAGCAAAGTGCGAGGTAGCTAGCACCCCCCCCCTCCCTCGTGTCGGCACGAAGGGAATCCTAAGCTATGAATGCATGCTCCCCAACCAAGGTTCACCTACCAAAGTGCGACGTAGCTAGCAGCCCCCCCTCGTGTCGGCACGAAGGGAATCCTAAGCTATGAATGCATGCCCCCTCCCCCCCCCCCAACCGAGGTTCACCTAGCAAAGTGCGAAGTAGCTAGCAGCCCCCCCCCTCATGTCTCCACGAAGGGAATCCTAAGCTATGAATGCATGCCCCCCCCCCCCAACCGAGGTTCACCTAGCAAAGTGCGAAGTAGCAACCCCCCCCCCCACACACACACACACACTTTCAGTCGGCGGGCCAGAGAGGCATATCTCACCAAGATGGATCGTAAAACGGACCAAGAATAATCCACCTTGGTCGTACAACCTCTCTCTTGTTGTTGGTTAAAGTGATGGCCGTCCATGCGACCCCAGAGATGGGCTAGCTCGCCAATAATCACGCAAGTAGCTAGTCCCCGAAGACAACCACTGCATGCGTGTGGCCCAAACATATGTATGGAGAGGTGTGTTTTTGAGTAACAATGGAACAACTTTGATGTGGCACCGTGATTTCGAACTACAAATCCCCACACTGAGTGAGGGTTAGGTTGACGATGCATATGTATGTTACACCACACTTCAAGCCAATGACGGATATTCATGCATGCGTGCATAGTATATGCGCTCAAACTTAAGGTCTGGATCTCACCATGACCTATACTACGATAACACGAACCAAATGAAGAATTTGCCATGGTAACCTATCTTGTTGTTGGTCAAGGTGATCATGGATGTCCACACGGGCCCATGAATATATAGGGTTGTCGCCGATAACCACGCGAGGGAGTGTACCGTTCGAAGGCAACCGCTACATGCATATGTATGGAGGTGATGCGTGCATGCATGTTTGAATACACAACATTGATGTGGCGCGTGCGTCAAAAATCATACACTAGCTCCCCATACAGAGCGAGATCGGTTCATGATGTGTCGTTGTACTAGCCACTTCGACTCGATGGGAGGGATTCATGCATACACATGCATGTGTGTGTGCTCAAACTGTATCATGCATGTCATCCCAGAGCAAAAATAATAATCCCCTCCTAAGTCAACTTAACCTCTCTTGTTGTCAGGCAAAAAAGTAGTGATGGACGAAGCAGGCCCACAGATGGAAAGCATCGATATCGCTGATAACTGCTTAAGTGGGTGCGAGAGGGCAACCACCACCGCTTTGCATGTGGGCCAAACATATATATGTTGAATACCCAAAATGCACAACTTTGATGTGCCACATGCCTCAGAAATCGTAAACCATGCACCCACACAGAGCGAGGTTCATCAAGCGTACTACATATGATGGTCCCCTTCCCCCTCTTCACCGCATACTATATGCTCCTGCCGTAATATATGTACAACCCAAAAGAATCCTCATCGATGGTGAAATTAATTAACCTCTCCTGATGTAGGTCAAAGTGATGCATGCATGCATCAACGATGGCCTCGTGGGCCCATAGATCGAAGCGTCACACGTGAGTGTCGTAGCTAGGATATGCATGTGGCCCAAAAAGGTGTTGTGTGATGTTTGAATAGCCAATTTCACAATTTTGACGTGGCACGTGCCTCGGGGACCAAAAAGTCCCGACACTAAGTGAGGTGTACTTGTTCACGGACGCGTACGTATAGTATATATGCTAGTCCCCTCCCACCTCTTCGACGCGTACTATATACCACCATAACACAAACAAAAAAGATTCTACCTTGCTGGTCAAATTAACCTCACTGCCTGGTGTTCGTCAAAGTGATGGACGACGACCTCGTGGGCCCACAGAAAGCGTCACACGCGAGTATCGAGTGTCGTGTAGGACAACCATCGACTTCATGTGGCCAAAATATGTATGTATGAAAGGGTTGTGTAATGTTTTAAATAACGATTTCACGACTCTAATGTGGCACTGGCCTGCCTAACAAAATGGCCAACCCACACGGTGGCTCACAACTCGTAGTGTACTGCGAGCCACCCGCCACCCCCAGACGCACACACCCACACACACACACCGCGAATCCACCGCAACTACGATGCATGTTAAATTAGTTATCCCGCGGTGAACATATATGTTACCAAAGGAGGGAAGTTTTAATTTCAAAAAAATCATAGAGATCATTAAGACGTTTTAGTACATTACTTGATTGATTTTCTACGGGTATAATGTGCAAAAATCAAATTTGAGCTACATGCACACATGATAGTGCACCTAAATGGATTGCAAAAACACATTGTCTCACTGGGTGCATGTTTACTCCCCTTGCAACAAATTTTGAACATTGAGAATCTTGATTTTTAAATTCTAGTACATCCAAAACTTATTTGAAGTTCATGAAACTTATCGTGTTGTCATATGGACACCAATACAAAGTGGCATTGTACTTTTTTTGTCAAATTTGAGACCAGTTTTGATGTAATCTTTATCTAATTACAGACGGGAGATTATTAATAATTGGGAACCAATATCCCAAACGGATTATTTATTCGAACCGTGAGCGTTAGACCAACAATGGATACGTGTCATGCTTCGGTTAGGCAATAAAGCGGCAGCATTAATCATCCAAATAGAAAAACAATATACGTGCCGCCGCGCGACCGATGTGTCGTGCGGGCAGGCGTGAGTTGACGGGACGCATGCGAGCAGTCCGCTGTGCAGGCATACGGGGAGGCGTGCGTGCAGGTGTGTAAATTGACGGAGGCATGCTCGCTGCGCACTGTCATCGGGAGGCGTGTGAGTAGTTGTGTGAAACTTTGGTAGGCATGCCAACAGTCCGGTGCGCAGGCTCACCGGGAGGCGAGCCATCGGTTTGACCGTCGCCCGCCCCTCTCCCACAACTCCCACTAGTACATATTAATGGTGCGCCTGAGCGGCCGCACCCCCCCATCCTCGCTACACACACAATCCTCTCTCTCCGCTTGCATCCTCGACGCCGCTCTCAGTCCTCAAAGCCGTCAGTGTATGAGGATGCCGCCGAAGCGCCCCATAGGAGGGAGTGGCGACGCCGGGGCTGCTAAAGCATCGGAGCACGGCGTGGAGATGGAGATAGAGGTTGCCCTCACCGTCGACGAGTTATCGCTGCACCCTGACATCGTGGACGGCGTTGAGCTTCCACAGCCGGAGGCGAAGTTCCATACCAACTCCGACGACCACTCCGGCGACGACTCCGACGACCACTCCTGCGACGACTCCGACGACGACGGACAGCTGGTTAGTCATCTATACTCATTTATGTGTCAAATAGATCATAGGATTTCTCTGGTTACTCCTGCCTCCCCCTTTTTGGAATAGAAATCCTATGGTTATGTTCTCCCAATCCATGAAATCTGGGTAAGTTTCGTTAGATCTGTGTAGTGTATTGATTGTTTGAATGGTACAGGTGATAAGTGATTAGTTGTTTCATCCGTGCAAATGATTTCTGCTAGTAATCTGACTAGGGTTAGTGTTCGTGCTAATAATTCCTAGCCAGGACTTGACAATTGATTTTGAATGACCTACATATGTTTGTGCCATTATTTTCTTCAAGATTGGTCTGTACATAGACGACTGTGCTTAAAAATCAAACCATAATCTCTGGATATGTATAAATAAATAGCCATAAATTCCTAATCCTACTTCACGGCATGTAATCATTGATTTGATGCCAAATTTGTTTTACTATTTGTATAGGTGTTGTCTGACGATGTGGACAGCGAGGATGAAGATGCCAGAGGAGGTACAAGAGGCAAATCCTGAGGGAGCTTTATGCGGGAATGCATAACAGGCGTATTAGGACCTGGAACGGCGGCTATGGATGCCCATTTTGCAACTAGAAGCTTCATGACGCGTATATAAGTGTTCTGGCGCATGCATGAGGACGGGCCGTTGGCTCCTTCAAGCAGAAGTATTCTCGCAGGGTGGCGCACGGCGCGTACGCCGAGTACCTAGAGAAGCTTCAGGATCGTGTCGGCATGTGAGATGAGATGTGGGATGGATCGAACTATGTACGCTTGAGTATGCTTAATGACGGTTGAACTATGTACTTACGGTTGAACTATGCTTATATACGTGTACGCTTATTATCTATGTCTGAGTATGTTAAATATTTGGTCAAAATTTGGTAAAAATTACAAAGGGGGACCAATAAACCAGGACAGAGGTAGTACGTCAATCACACACGGTTCCCAAAATTGGAACCGTGTGCAATGACTTTCATTTTGTCTGTTGCATCAATCACACACGGTTCGCTGTAGCAAATCATCGCCCCCAAAATTCTTCGTGGGACAGAAAACCCGCACCACCCAATTCAAAAAAGAAAAAAGAAAACCCTCACCATCCCCACGTCACAAAAACCCTCACCCCGCCCGCCACCCCCTCTGGTACGTTCCCCATTCACACCTGCACAAGATCCTCCGCGTCTATGCCATGGCACCGCCTATCGCGGCGGTAAACACTTAGCTCGATGCCTGCCGCCGCCGACAGGATGCCGGAAAAGCCCGCCGCATTTCGCCACTTCTGCTTGTCGCCGCCTATTGCCATCAACTTTCTTGACGCTGCTTACGGTCGGCCCAGCTCCACTCGGTTAGGGAATCTGCCGTACTGAGGGTTCTTTCTCATGGACGACAAGGTAACTAATTTAATGAGATATTATCTCATCTCTTATTCCAGTTCACCTGCCTCCTTTAATCACCCGGCGGAAATCATCGTGAATTCATTTTTATTCGAGCTAATTTGAGGGTTTTCTTTCATTCATAGAATGTACAGTGCACCGACACTTCAGGACTTTGCGACCTCCGCCAGAGATTCCATCTCACCGTACCAGATAACTTGAGGACGCACGCGGTATGTTCAATCTCACCCAAAATCGGTTGGCATGGCCTACTTTCCTGAACATATTCTAAATATTTCTACATTTGGATAAAAGGTGCCACATGCAGCATATACGTCAAAGGGGATTTTCCCCCTCTTCTTTCTATATTAGGCAAATTAATGATGTAGTGTTCTTTTGATTACTCTCATATTTCCATGACATCATGTTTACCCTATCTGTTTAACTATAGATTTTTGTCCTGATTTCAACTGTTGTACAGTTCTTTCAATTTGGGCCCATATTTGCATGTTACCATATTTCTTTAACAATCCTACCATTTTCTGCAGAACATCCCTTGCTATGCAACAGATTATGTAGTGCACAATTTTTCCCTTTACATAGATCAAGGCTCCACGGATGTCATACTACACACAAACCATGGATTTACAATCGTTGCTACTGTAAGACTTGATGAACGTGGTGACTCCTATTTTGGCACTGGCTTTTGGAAAGAAATTTCTAAGTTTTATGTACTGAAAGCTGGCACTAAAATTGCACTGCACATAAAAGGGCCTGGTCATGAGATGTATGCTAACTTCCCCGACAAAATCATCCGCTCAGACTTTGTTCGAAGTAAGTTTTCTTTTCAGCTATCTGCATGTTGACTTACCCAGCAATGTCAAATGAATTGTGTAGTATTTAAGCAACCAATTGTTATTCCCTTTTCTTACTATATTCCTACCTAATATTTCTAGTTACCAATACACTTTTCTATTGCCTTGTTTTAACTAAATATTCTCTGTCCTCCCATTTCTATCAGAAAGCGCCGCTGACAAGGAGACTCCGGAGGTGGAGAACGGGGCTGCCAACAAGCGGATTGTGACACCCAAGTTTTTATTTGGATTTTTCAAAAGATTTTATTTGACTTGAGAGAGGTGATTTAAATTTTCCTTCAAAAGAACTCTCCCTTTCAAAATATTTTCTTTATGGCAAGAGTTTTACTTGGATTCACCCAAGAATTGTTTTTAGTCTTGGAGGTCCTTGCTTTTTATTTGGACTCAAACCAAATTGCTTTTCACTTGAGAAAAATGACTTTGAAAATCTCTTTGAAAATGCACTATGGCTTTTGGAAAACTCCCTTACCACTTTCAAAAATTCCCCTTGCCATGGCCTTAGTACAAATCCACTCCCCTAAACCTTCCCTCATCTTTGGATCATGTTTTGCATCTAATCCAGCAAGTTGAACCTCTCCATATAACTCTTTTTCCATTTAATCTTATCAAATCAATTTCTGTCTTATATTCTAGCCCTTGGAGATTTACAAAGGAGCTACCTTTTCTGTCTTGATTTTTGCCCCCAAACCTTTTTCCCTTCCTAGTCCTTTGAACCCTCAACCAAGATCCATGAAGATCCACTGGTCTTCAGTTCAAATTTTTCAAACTACACTTGCTGCAAGTTTGGACCAGATCTGTCAAATTTGGTGAAATTCATTCAAACCTTTCTCCAAAAATTCTGAGAAAAATCAGGCAGCCCCTGGGTACATTGAGTGGTCACCTCACCAAGCCCCAGTTCCAGGAAAAAATTTCTCAATGCCAAATCATTCTGTCGAACACCTGCAGTGCATTGTCAAAATCAGGTTCAGTAAAGTTTAGAGAACATTTCAGTGCTACTGTCGTTTTCTTCAGAACTTGTTGTCGATCTCGACAGTGCCCCGATGTCGCCTTACTCCCCGTCCCCTCCCCCTTGTCCCTGCACCGCACGAGCGCCTGGAGCCTTGCGGACGTCGGCGACGAGCAAGAAGAGGTGCGCCGCCCCGTGACCGACGCCAGCGGCGGCTTTGCGGCCGCCAGAGAGAGGCGCGGCGCAGACGGTGCCACCCAGCGCTGCCCAAGCCACCGGAGCTCGCCGCGTGGCCTTCCACTGCCCAGAACACGCTGCCACTCCCGTCGTGAACCGCAGGGCGCGGAGCGCGCTCTCTGCCGCCGTCGTGCCCGTGCGGCCACCCCACCGTGGACCGGCGCCATTACGCCAAGACCAATCGAGATTTGCGAGGGAACGGCACCAGTAAACCTCACTGATGCTGCCAGGCCACTCAAACCCCCTGCTCAACCACTGCCTCGCCGTAATCACTCGCCGGAGCAACCCCGTTCACGGCCACCCCCTCGATCCGCCTACAAATAGAGGCCCCAAGCTTCAACTCGAACTCACACCACCTCTGCACTCCCCCAAGACCCTGCCTAGCCACTGATAGAGCCCCGAGGAGGTCTCCTTCCTCAACTCCGGCCGCCGCGACCCGCCACGGGATCCAGCTTGATTCGCTCCCGTGCGTGCACCTCTGCCTCCCATTTCTTGCCAGTAGCCCTCTAGTGCACCCCTCCTTCTGACCCGCGCTTCAATTCGAAGTTTGCAGCTCACCACCGGAGTTCCCCACCATCACCCGAACCGCCGTCCGCCGGAGAAAGTGTCGCCGTCGACGTGGTGCTCTCCGACGGTCGAGTCCACCACCCACCGACGTGGAAGGACACGCTGAAGCTCTTGGTACCCTCCGATCCCCCTAACTCGCCGTGGTTCGACGCCGGCGTCCACCGCAGTCTTCGGGCGCCGGCGAGCTTTTTAAACCTGACATGTGGACCCCCATGTCAGCCTCTGTTCTATTCTCCCTCGAACCATTTTCTGTTGGCGCCTTCGGGCAAAATACGTTTTCCCTTTTGAGCTGGCGCATTTCTTTCCGAAGCATTTTCTGTTTTCTCGGTTTAAACCCTGGAACTTTTCTGTTTCATTACAGATGAGTCCCTGGACAGAAACCTTTATAACTTTTTAATAAAAAGTGATTTTTGAGTGATTCTTTTTCTGACAGTCTTAAAATTTTGTCTAGTTTTTTATGGGATTTATTTGGAAAAATGTTGGAGAAGTTTTTATGCACGCGTTGGTTTTCACGTTAGTGCCCGTTTTCGTTATGCCCTAGGTTCCGGAAGAGGTGACGGAACCGCGAACTTCGCCGAGCTAGACTCCGACTTCTCCGAACCAGGCAAGCATGTTTGGACCTTTGATATGATAGGTGTTTGCATGTTTGCATATAAGTTTGTGCATGGCATATGAGTGTCGGTGAATACCTCGTTGCTTGTGAGGCAACTACCCGCATGTTCCGTAGTTGCGATGATCTCTGGTGAGAGATGGCCTAATCATGTGGTGACATGAAGGGCAGCAAGGTGGTACTGTTGTAGCATACCAGCCTTGCGTCATCCGACAAATTCCGACATTAACGTGGACGGAGTCACGTTGTCGTTCTTTTCCCTTCCGTGCTACCACATGTTTCTTTGCCAAGATGCGGTTTAGTAAGTTGGTAACCTCTTTCCGTGTACACACCAAACAGAGGGGCCGGGATGATGGTTCCATGGCCCTGGATTAAAGCCAGTCATCCGGTCAGGGGGCATGGGTGTTTCCGGTTGGGACCGAGAGGGGGGGCACCCCCTTAGAGCGCGCGTATAGAAATTTGATCCCATGCTACGCGAGGTTGTAGCCTCCCCGTCTCAAGGTTTTTCTTGAACGTTGCCGAGGGTGATCCCTGGCTTCGGAATGTTGAATGGGTGTGTACTGGTTAGACGTGTTTCTTCCAAAACACCGTGAACCGAACTAGTCCCCGTGACTACTGAAATCCGTTGGCTGTGGTTAAGTACAAACTCTGCAGAGTCAATTCCTTCCAAGTCATCGTATCCATGATCAAGTAGGGTGATCAGTATATCCATATCTATCCTCGTGGAAATTTACCCCCCCCCCTGAACAAGCTCAAGTGGTAACCCAGTTTAATTGTTATTCCTGCGGATGGACTAACCTCATTTGGTTTCGTACTTGTAATAATTTATGTTCTCGAGCTACTGAATTATTGAGCTACAATATAAGCCCTTTATGTGATGTCGCTCAGACGTCCGACTGTGGCATGTTTGTCTTTTATTTCTGTTACAAGCCCTTTATGTGGTGTCGCCCCGACGCCCGACTGCGGCATTATTATTCTTGCAGTTTCCTCTCGAGGAGTCATTTAGACCCTCGTTTGGCACCAGTATTATTATCCTTGCAGTTTCCTCTCGAGGAGTCATTCAGACCCTCGTTTGGCACCAGTATTATTATCCTTGAAGTTTCCTCTCGAGGAGTCATTCAGACCCTCGTTTGGCACCCAGTATTTAATATCTCTATGACTGAACGCACTGGTTAATTTGTTCATATGCTTCATGTTTACATTTGTTATATCTTATGTCCGAGCTGTCTTGCGAGTACTTTCATAGTACTCACCTGGCTTGTTGATTTGGCCAGATGTTGACGAAGGCGATCTCTTGGATGAAGAGTTTGATAGCGCGTCCGACGCCTAGAGGAGTCCCAGTCAGTCCTGTGCGATCCCGGATATTGGTCACTTGTATTATATACGCTTCCGCCACCCGCAATAAGTCTCCTCGAGCCTCACCCCGACGCTCGAAGAGCTGTAGTCTTCAGGAGTCATATCATCCGCTTCGCGGTGATATTTCCACCACCGTTATTATCGTGAGTTAGTAGTTATGCCACCCTATCCGCCGTCTTGTTTTATCGGCGTGCATGTAATAAATTGTTGAGCAGTCCCCGCTCAACCTTGTATTATATTCAGTACTCCTGGTATTTTTCTTCTGTGACCAAGATATTGTCTACCAGTGAGAAGGAATTCTTCTTTACTGGTCTGTAAAAGAGATCGGTCTCTCAATAATTATTTTATTGAAAAACCGGTCGTGACAAGCTTGGTATCAGAGCCAGGCTGACTGTAGGAAGCCACTAGGTGCGATCGCTAATCGGTTATTAGCGTCTTTTGTGCTTTTTCAGCATTTTGCAATGGTAGCTACTTTCTGTTGGTCATCATAAATTTATGACATGACTACTCAGAATTTTTGCCTACTTTTATAGATGGCTGGCAGCAGCTGTGAGAACCGAGTGTTCACGAACGTGCCCGAGGGGTTTGTCAAGCTCCTCGTCTCCATCACCAAGCTCGCGATCGGGCCAGCGACCCGCCCGGAGTTCACGCTTTACCAGCACAAGCTCAGCGACGACGTGTCTATGCACCAAGCTGTGGTGCAATTCAAGGGAGGACGCTCTGCAGCTCGCCACTTCCGTTTTGTGGGAAGGGACATGCCTACGGAGAGGCATGCCATGCAGATGGCTGCCCGTGAAGCGATAGCTCGCCTTCGGGACATCCTTCCTACGATGAAGACTCGTCGCTACCGCTACCTCCCATGCCATGTGCCATACACCAGTCACTATGCATTTGCCTGCCATCGGGGAGAGCAAGATGGAGCTATCGAGATGGTTGTGGAGTATCTCAAGGCTCTGGAGGAGTCTTTCGACAACCTCGTGGACGATCTTATGGCTGCCCGCATGGACTTAGTCCGGGGCGCTCCTGCCTGCAGGAAGGAGCTTCTTCACACAGCACCGCCTCTGACATTCGTCTCGTCCTCAGCATCTTATGCACCGGCCGTTTTGGCCACTGCTCTCCGTCTGCCTACCACTGAGGAGTTCGACCGAGTCATCGCTCCTACTCCAGTCAGAGCTGCACCGCCTGCCACTCCCACACTACCGCCTGTCGCCCCCGCACCATCACCGCAGCGCAGTGTTACGCGGCAGGAGCCAGCTAGAGAGGAGGTGGAGGTTGATTCTCCTGGACCGCTGAGTCTTGCCCTCGGCAAGGGGAAGGAAATCTTCACCATCTCCGACTGAGAGCGTCGAGTAGCCGCGCGTTATGTCTGCTTGTATGATGTGTTTTCTCTGTACGCTAGTTTGTATTGGTGTGTTTGCTGCTTTCCGGAGGAGTACGCTAGTCTAAATAACATGTCAGGAATGTGTACGCGCATCCTGAGTGCTGTATCGTGTGTTTGCTTTTCGCGTGTAAGATGTATGCTAAGCGGTTCTTCTCCGTGCAAAATCGTTTATGTTTTCTTAAAAACCATGAGGTCTTTTAAATTGTTGCCTTTGTAAGATTTTCCTTGTGTTACACCGTTCTTCTCATGAGTTTTTGCTAAATAATACCCCCAGACTGGAAAAATGTCTCGTCCGTGGACTCGCTCCATGCCCAATCAGCCAGAAGAGGTTTATGGGACACAGACCAGCAACAATTTCACTCAGGGTCATTCCAGTCAACAGGACAGCGAAGCAGCCCTGTCTCAAGTATGCCGTCTCTTCGAACAAAGCCAGCAACAGCACCAAGAGATGATGAATCATGTCATCAATATGGGAAACCACGGTGAACCCTATCAACCACATTCCAAGTTATCTGAGTTACAGAAGACTCGCCCTTCAACTTTTGCTCACACCGATAGGCCACTGGAAGCCGATGATTGGCTCCGTGACATTGAAAGGAAGCTGATCATTGCTCAGTGTTCAGATCATGAGAAGGTACTTTATGCACCACACTACCTTACTGGAGCAGCTGCAGCATGGTGGGAAAACTTCCTACACATGCATCCCAGTGAGCACAACATCACCTGGGAAGAGTTCAAGGAAGGCTTTCGTGGGGCACACATCCCCAGGAGCATCATAAAAATCAAGAAGAGAGAATTTGACGATCTCAAGCAAAGAGGCATGTCAGTGACAGAATACAACGGTCAGTTTACCCAGCTATCTCGTTATGCCTACGACAAGCACATGACAGAAAACAAGAAGATGGAAAAATTCCTGGACGGTCTGGCACCAGCACTAAGATGCCAACTGATTGTACACACCTTTCCGGATTTTAAGACTCTGGTGGACAAGGCCATTACCTTGGAGAATGAGCATCGTAGTCTGGAAGATATCCGTAAGCGAAAGAGGGACAAGACGACTCTTGCCCGCAGCAACCGAAGCAAGACTGAGGTCCCAAAGGACAGAAGCAAGGAGATCCACGACTACTGATCCAAGGCCCATCAGACAGTTTCATGCCAGAGACAAGGAGTACACGTACCGTCCAGGGGTCACCTGCTATGCTTGTGGTGAAGAAGGGCACTATGCTAAACAGTGCCCAAAACCAAGGAACTCGGCCCCCAAGCCGAACAATGGTGGAAACAATCCAGCCCCCAAGCGCAACAATTTCAATCCCAACAACAACCACAGGAAGGGTCACCTGAACCATGTGACCAGGGAAGAAGCGCAGAATGCCCCAGACATCGTGCTCGGTATGTTCCCTGTCAACACAGTACCTGCCACGATTTTGTTTGATTCTGGAGCTTCCCATTCGTTCGTTTCGAAGAGTTTTGTTTTGCAACATGGTTTTCCGATACTCCCCTTGGAAAAATCTATGATCATCAAGTCCCCCGGAAATAAGCAAATCGCTCAGAGCTACTGCCAAGGAGTAATCATTGAGTTCGAAGGACTACAGTTCCAAGCAAATCTCATCGTGTTAGAAAATAAAGGACTGGATGTCATTTTAGGGATGGACTGGTTAACCACCAACAAAGGATTCATTGACTGTTTCAATCGGACCGTGATTCTCACTCACCATCACGGCAAGACAATAAAGGTTACAGCTCAAGAAAGGCCACGGTCACGGCAACCAAAACTGAACAAAATGGACATTTCAGAACTGAGAAAAGTTCCAGTGGTATGCGAGTTTCTTGACGTATTTCCTGAAGAACTGCCAGGCATGCCACCAGACCGAGAGATAGAATTCAGCATCGAACTAGCACCTGGCACCGCTCCCATCTATAAGAAACCTTATAGAATGGCACCCTCAGAATTGGTGGAGTTGAAGAAGCAGATAAAGGAGTTATTGGACAAAGGATTTATTCGAGCCAGCTCCTCACCTTGGGGTTCGCCACTGTTGTTCGCCAAGAAAAAGGATGGGACACTGAGACTGTGTATAGACTATCGAGCCCTCAATATGGTCACCATCAAAAACAAATATCCGATGCCACGGATAAATGATTTGGTTGACCAGCTCGCACAAGCCAAGGTGTTCTCAAAGATTGATTTGAGGTCGGGATATCATCAACTGAAAGTACGGATAGAAGATATCCCCAAAACAGCATTCACTTCCAGAGACGGATTATATGAATTCACAGTGATGCCTTTTGGTCTAACAAACGCCCCCGCATATTTCGTCCACCTCATGAACAAAGTGTTCATGAAATTCATGGACAAATTTGTTGTGGTGTTCATCGACGATATTCTGGTATACTCAAGGACACCGGAAGAGCATGCTGAGCATCTCAGAATTGTTTTGGGAGAATTGAGGAAACATCAGTTGTATGCCAAATTTAGCAAGTGTGAATTTTGGCTAAGACAAGTTGGTTTCCTAGGCCATATATTGAACCAAGAAGGCGTGGCCGTAGACCCAGAGAAAGTCAAAGCCATACTTGACTGGAAGCCGCCCGCCAACGTTACAGATGTGCGGAGTTTCCTGGGAATGGCCGGATATTACAGAAGATTTATTGAAGGATTCTCCACTGTGGCAAAACCTATAACCCAGTTGCTCAAGAAGGACAAGAAATTTGTATGGACGGAAGCATGCGAGAAAAGCTTCCAAGAACTCAAGAAGAAGCTGACAACCGCACCGGTCTTAACTGTACCAGACATACACCAGAGTTTTGAAGTGTATTGTGACGCGTCCCGAAAAGGTCTCGGATGTGTGCTAATGCAGGATGGCAAAGTTGTCGCGTATGCCTCCAGGCAGCTGCGAAAACATGAGGAAAATTACCCAACACATGACTTGGAGCTAGCAGCCGTCATTCATGCACTCAAGGAGTGGAGGCACTTTCTGTTGGGAAATCGCTGTGAAATATATACGGACCATAAGAGCCTCAAATATATTTTCACACAGCCAGAGCTAAATTTACGCCAACGACGCTGGTTGGAATTGGTCAAGGACTATGATGTCGGCATTCACTACCATCCAGGGAAAGCAAATGTAGTGGCCGATGCCCTTAGTCGAAACCCCAGCCCGGACAACGGCAGTCTGCAAAACTTGAGGCCTGATTTTCAGCAAGAGTTCGCTAGGCTCAACATGATGTTAGTCTCTGAGGGCACCGTATCAAATCTGGAGATACAACCCACCCTAGTGGAACAAATTAAGAAGGCTCAACAGGGACATCCCAGCATCGAAGGTATAAAGAAGAAAATGAACCTTGGTAAGGCTTCAGAGTTCGTCACCGACAGTGAAGGAATATTATGGTACGGAGACAGACTTTGCGTACCTAACATTGAGGAACTCAAGCAACAAATCTTAACGGAAAGCCACACCGCTCCATACTCGATCCATCCTGGAGGTACCAAAATGTACAAGGACATTCAGGAAAGATTTTGGTGGCACGGTATGAAGAGGGATATAGCCGCTTTTATTGCTTGTTGCGATTCATGTCAACGCATCAAGGCCGAGCATCAAAAGCCAGCAGGGCTACTCCAACCAAAAAGGATACCGGATTGGAAATGGGATGAAATAGGAATGGATTTCATCGTCAGACTACCCCGATCACAACGCGGAAATGACGCCATATGGGTCATCACAGACCGACTAACCAAGGTTGCTCATTTCATTCCCGTGAAGACTACCTACTCCACACAAAGACTAGCCAAACTTTATCTCTCCTGTGTAGTTTGCTTGCATGGAGTCCCAAAGACTATAATATCCGACCGAGGCACACAATTTGTCTCCAAATTTTGGGATCACCAGCAACAAGCGTTGGGCACGCAACAAGCTTTCAGTACAGCGTACCACCCTCAGACTGATGGACAAACGGAACATGTGAACCAAATCCTAGAGGATATGCTGAGAGCCTGTGTGCTCACCTATGGATCCAGTTGGGAAGAGAGTTTGCCGTATGCCGAATTTGCTTACAACAACAGTTACCAAGCCAGCTTGCAAATGGCACCCTTTGAGGCATTGTACGGACGGAGGTGTCGTACCCTACTGAATTGGTCAGAAACAGGTGACAGCCGTATCTTCGGCCCAGACATGCTTAAAGAGGCCGAGGAGAAAGTTAAACAGATTAGGGACAGACTCAAGACAGCACAGAGCCGACAAAAGAGCTACTATGATCAGAAGCATCGTGAGGTCAGCTTTGAACCCGGTGATTCCGTATACCTCCGAGTATCTCCTATGAGGGGTCTGCAACGGTTCAAAATTAAGGGGAAGCTAGCCCCAAGATTTATTGGACCATTTTGTATAAAGGCACGAAGAGGCACGGTAGCCTACCAACTAGACCTACCCAAGGAACTGTCAGACGTCCATGACGTATTCCACGTCTCACAATTGAGAAAATGTGTGAGTAACCCGGAGAAGCATGTATCTCATGAGAGCATTGATGTACAACCAGATCTCACCTACAGAGAGCGGCCGGTAAATATATTGGAGGAGTCTGAACGGAGGACCCGACAGAAAACGACAAAAATTTTCAGAGTTCAGTGGAGGAACCACACCGAGGATGAAGCTACATGGGAAAGGGAAGATTTTCTCCAGGCAGAGTATCCATATCTATTTGAGGATCAGCAGAAATCTCGAGGACGAGATTTTTCCTAAGGGGGTAGGTGTTGTGACACCCAAGTTTTTATTTGGATTTTTCAAAAGATTTTATTTGACTTGAGAGAGGTGATTTAAATTTTTCTTCAAAAGAACTCTCCCTTTCAAAATATTTTCTTTATGGCAAGAGTTTTACTTGGATTCACCCAAGAATTGTTTTTAGTCTTGGAGGTCCTTGCTTTTTATTTGGACTCAAACCAAATTGCTTTTCACTTGAGAAAAATGACTTTGAAAATCTCTTTGAAAATGCACTATGGCTTTTGGAAAACTCCCTTACCACTTTCAAAAATTCCCCTTGCCATGGCCTTAGTACAAATCCACTCCCCTAAACCTTCCCTCATCTTTGGATCATGTTTTGCATATAATCCAGCAAGTTGAACCTCTCCATATAACTCTTTTTCCATTTAATCTTATCAAATCAATTTCTGTCTTATATTCTAGCCCTTGGAGATTTACAAAGGAGCTACCTTTTCTGTCTTGATTTTCGCCCCCAAACCTTTTTCCCTTCCTAGTCCTTTGAACCCTCAACCAAGATCCATGAAGATCCACTGGTCTTCAGTTCAAATTTTTCAAACTACACTTGCTGCAAGTTTGGACCAGATTTGTCAAATTTGGTGAAATTCATTCAAACCTTTCTCCAAAAATTCTGAGAAAAATCAGTCAGCCCCTGGGTACATTGAGTGGTCACCTCACCAAGCCCCAGCTCCAGGAAAAAATTTCTCATTGCCACATCATTCTGTTGAACACCTGCAGTGCATTGTCAAAATCAGGTTCAGTAAAGTTCAGAGAACATTTCAGTGCTACTGTCGTTTTCTTCAGAACTTGTTGTCGATCTCGACAGTGCCCCGATGTCGCCTTGCTCCCCGTTCCCTCCCCCTTGTCGGACGTCGGCGACGAGCAGGAAGAGGTGCGCCGCCCCGTGACCGATGCCAGCGGCGGCTTTGCGGCCGCCAGAGAGAGGCGCGGCGCAGACGGCGCCACTCAGCACCGCCGAAGCCACCGGAGCTCGCCGCATGGCCTTCCACTCCCCAGAACGCGCTGCCACTCCCGTCGTGAACCGCAGGGCGCGGAGCGCGCTCTCTGCCGCCGTCGTGCCCGTGCGGCCACCCCACCGTGGACCGGTGCCATTACGCCAAGACCAACCGAGATTTGCGAGGGAACGGCACCAGTAAACCTCACTGATGCTGCCAGGCCACTCAAACCCCCTGCTCAACCACTGCCTCGCCGTAATCGCTCGCCGGAGCAACCCCGTTCACGGCCACCTCCTCGATCCGCCTATAAATAGAGGCCCCGAGCTTCAACTCCAACTCACACCACCTCTACACTCCCCCAAGACCCTGCCTAGCCACTGATAGAGCCCCGAGGAGGTCTCCTTCCTCAACTCCGGCCGCCGCGACCCGCCACGGGATCCAGCTCGATTCGCTCCCGTGCGTGCACCTCTGCCTCCCATTTCTTGCCAGTAGCCCTCTAGTGCACCCCTCCTTCTGACCCGCGCTTCAATTCGAAGTTTGCAGCTCACCACCGGAGTTCCCTACCATCACCCGAACCGCCGTCCGCCAGAGAAAGTGTCGCCGTCGACGTGGTGCTCTCCGACGGTCGAGTCCACCACCCACAAACGCGGAAGGACACGCTGAAGCTCTTGGTACCCTCCGATCCCCCTAACTCGCCGTGGTTCGACGCCGGCGTCCACCGCAGTCTTCGGGCGCCGGCGAGCTTTTTAAACCTGACATGTGGACCCCCATGTCAGCCTCTGTTCTATTCTCCCTCGAACCGTTTTCTGTTGGCGCCTTCGGGCAAAATACGTTTTCCCTTTTGAGCTGGCGCATTTCTTTCCGAAGCGTTTTCTGTTTTCTCAGTTTAAACCCTGGAACTTTTCTGTTTCATTACAGATGAGTCCCTGGACAGAAACCTTTATAACTTTTTAATAAAAAAGTGATTTTTGAGTGATTCTTTTTCTGACAGTCTTAAAATTTTGTCTAGTTTTTTATGGGATTTATTTGGAAAAAATTTGGAGAAGTTTTTATGCACGCGTTGGTTTTCACGTTAGTGCCCGTTTTCGTTATGCCGTAGGTTCCGGAAGAGGTGACGGAGCCGCGAACTTCGCCGAGCTAGACTCCGACTTCTCCAAACCAGGCAAGCATGTTTGGACCTTTGATATGATAGGTGTTTGCATGTTTGCGTATAAGTTTGTGCATGGCATATGAGTGTCGGTGAATACCTCGTTGCTTGTGAGGTAACGACCCGCATGTTCCGTAGTTGCGATGATCTCTGGTGAGAGATGGCCTAATCATGTGGTGACATGAAGGGCAGCAAGGTGGTACTGTTGTAGCATACCAGCCTTGCGTCATCCGACAAATTCCGACATTAACGTGGACGGAGTCACGTTGTCGTTCTTTTCCCTTCCGTGCTACCACATGTTTCTTTGCCAAGATGCGGTTTAGTAAGTTGGTAACCTCTTTCCGTGTACACACCAAACAGAGGGGCCGGGATGATGGTTCCATGGCCCTGGATTAAAGCCAGTCATCCGGTCAGTGGGTGTTTCCGGTTGGGACCGAGAGGGGGGGCACCCCCTTAGAGCGCGCGTATAGAAATTTGATCCCATGCTACGCGAGGTTGTAGCCTCCCCGTCTCAAGGTTTTTATTGAACGTTGCCGAGGGTGATCCCTGGCTTCGGAATGTTGAATGGGTGTGTACTGGTTAGACGTGTTTCTTCCAAAACACCGTGAACCGAACTAGTCCCCGTGACTACTGAAATCCGTTGGCTGTGGTTAAGTACAAACTCTGCAGAGTCAATTCCTTCCAAGTCACCGTATCCATGATCAAGTAGGGTGATCAGTATATCCATATCTATCCTCGTGGAAAGTTACCCCCCCCCCCCCGGTGAACAAGCTCAAGTGGTAACCCAGTTTAATTGTTATTCCTGCGGATGGACTAACCTCATTTGGTTTCGTACTTGTAATAATTTATGTTCTCGAGCTACTGAATTATTGAGCTACAATATAAGCCCTTTATGTGATGTCGCTCAGACGTCCGACTGTGGCATGTTTGTCTTTTATTTCTGTTACAAGCCCTTTATGTGGTGTCGCCCCGACGCCCGACTGCGGCATTATTATTCTTGCAGTTTCCTCTCGAGGAGTCATTTAGACCCTCGTTTGGCACCAGTATTATTATCCTTGCAGTTTCCTCTCGAGGAGTCATTCAGACCCTCGTTTGGCACCAGTATTATTATCCTTGCAGTTTCCTCTCGAGGAGTCATTCAGACCCTCGTTTGGCACCCAGTATTTAATATCTCTATGACTGAACGCACTGGTTAATTTGTTCATATGCTTCATGTTTACATTTGTTATATCTTATGTCCGAGCTGTCTTGCGAGTACTTTCATAGTACTCACCTGGCTTGTTGATTTGGCCAGATGTTGACGAAGGCGATCTCTTGGATGAAGAGTTTGATAGCGCGTCCGACGCCTAGAGGAGTCCTAGTCAGTCCTGTGCGATCCCGGATATTGGTCACTTGTATTATATACGCTTCCGCCACCCGCAATAAGTCTCCTCGAGCCTCACCCCGACGCTCGAAGAGCTGTAGTCTTCAGGAGTCATATCATCCGCTTCGCGGTGATATTTCCACCACCGTTATTATCGTGAGTTAGTAGTTATGCCACCCTATCCGCCGTCTTGTTTTATCGGCGTGCATGTAATAAATTGTTGAGCAGTCCCCGCTCAACCTTGTATTATATTCAGTACTCCTGGTATTTTTCTTCTGTGACCAAGATATTGTCTACCAGTGAGAAGGAATTCTTCTTTACTGGTCCGTAAAAGAGATCGGTCTCTCAATAATTATTTTATTGAAAAACCGGTCGTGACACGGATGCGGGGAGAGCTAGAACCGCGAGCGACTCCAGCAGGCCTAGACTTCATCAGCAGCCTCCCCGATGATATGTTGAGAGTCATCATCTCCCTCCTCCCAATCAAATATGGGGCGCGGACAACCGTCCTTTCCCGGCGGTGGCGCCCCCTATGGAACTCCAGCCCTCTCGACCTCATCGACACCCACGAGCTCTGCCATGGCTATCGCAAAAGCTTGGATGCGTTCTCCAAGATCCTCGGCAGTCACCTTGGCCCAACCAAAGGCCTTAGAATGGGCAAGTTCCGTTCCAACAGCAAGGACCGAGCCAAGCTTGACGACTGGTTCCGATCCCCCGCCCTACATCAGCTCGAGGAGCTCATTTTTTATGATGGGCATATGCGGTCGCTGCCAATGTCCGCACTCCGCCTCGCGCCCACGCTGCGCGTCGCCAAGTTCAGGAACTGCCATTCCCCCTCCCCCTTAATGACGCATTCGCTCTTATTCTACCACAACTGAAGCACCTCGAGCTCATCGTCGTCTGCCTCTCAAATGGTGACATGGAGCGCCTACTCCGTGGATGTACTGCACTCGAGTACCTTCGTCTTCAGGCGATCAATGGGTTGAGTACCTTCCACATCACCTCCATGACTCTCCGGACTATTTATGTGTGTTGCTGGTGCGGCAGGAAGACATCACAAGATGTGTACCACGGTATGGTCATTGAGGACACACCTGCACTTGAGAGACTACTTGTAGTTGATCAAGAAGGTCCAACAAGAGTCAATGTCATTTCTGCGCCGAAATTGAGAGTGGTGGGCTACTCGTCTCACAAATACTCCGAACTTGTTATTGGATCCACACCCGTTCAGGTACAATAGCCGCCTTCTACCTCTCCTTCTACAAATTAACAGTATTTCTAATTTTGAAGATGTTTGTTCGTCTGTCATTCAGAAAATGATTCCGACAAGCTTGACCCTGAAACTGCGCACAGTGAAGGTCTTGGCACTAGAATCTATCGGCCCCAACCTGGAGCAAGTTGTCAGTTTCCTGAGATGCTTTCCGTGCCTGGAGAAGCTATATATTGAGGTGATGTTCCTTTCCTGTTAAATGTTAACCATAAGGGAGATCAATTTGTGACACCTTTTTCCAAGTTTACAACGACAATGTACTACGATTTCTGAAGGTTCTTTTGGAGGATTTCAGTACATACATGTCCCCCCCCTATTGGTTGCTTGATCCATATGGTTACAATCAATAAGCATTTCTCCTTTGGATTCATCTGTACTAGTTTTCTTAGGGAACTTTTCATCCACTCCAACCTCTTGTGAAGAAGGCTACATTTTTCTAGAATGTAATGAAATGCCCATGTTAATCATGTCAGATCGAAGATGGCATGTTAGTGCATTTTACAAATCTTGCAAACCAAATAGGCATGTAGTAATGTTCAAAACTGCATGTGGTGGATAAGATTAGGCCCAGTGGTGGATAATGTGATACAATATAACAATCATGTCGAATGCCTAGATCTGCATCTCTCAGAAATTACTTTGAACTCCTACCAAGGGACCTTACTAGAGATTATATTCGCCAGGTTCTTTGTTCTCAGAGCAAGGGTGCTGAAGGAAATGAGGTTCTACTCTGAATGGTTTGTTGATCAGCGCCTGCGGCAGAATGGAGTAAGCTCCAAAAATGGTGAATTTCATTTTGGAACTTTAGATGACAGAGTAATCGGAAGTCATCATGTCAACCCCATACATGACTTCTCAGTGGCTGGCCCCTTTGCAAAAATTGTGAGGATTCAAAACCAGACTTAGAAGCGGTGACATTAGTTTGAACCTCTCTGATATCCATGTTCAGCGGATCAGCGCGAGCGTTTGCAGCTGATGAGTTGAATTTCATTTCTAATATCAGTTTGAACCTTGTAATCTTCGAATTTGAGCCATATAACTCTGGAATTTGAACCTTGTAACATTTGGAGCTTTTGTGGTACAATCGTTGAAATGACATCGTATGAGACTCGTATATTGCTAGCACTATTTTGACCTTAATATGCAATGGTCTTAGATTTTATTAACCATTCTCGAATCAGTTTACCTTGTCGATCTCACAACACACGATCTGTATAGCTAACTCGACTGCGATCTTCGACATTATTGCACACAGTTGGTTTCTTCCACCGTGTGGACTATAGAGCGCAGAATTAATTATCGCACTTGAGTGTCCATCATCACCCTTCTGTGTAACTTTGACCTCATCACCCACGGGTAAACTTATGATCGAAGTCATTCCACAAACTTCGTTTTTACAAAGTTTTTTGCCAATAAACGCCCACGATTTGTCCCTCTTCTAGCCGATGCGTGGCCAAACTAGCCGGGTGGGAAGCTTGCGTGGTAAACAGCGTGGTAGCACAGGAATAGGCTCACCGACGATACATTTGGCGCCTCTTCGAGCCCACGTGTGCGGTGCAGTGTTGTCAAGCATGCACTGGAATCCTCCGCTATGAACGTCGTGACAAGACGTGACAATTATAGGCCGGCCGGCCCCCATTTATTACAGCGGCCATTTAACCCTTGTGTCTCTTCAACCTTTCGATCACGCCCCACCATTGCAAGAAGCAGACCCACCACGAGAAATTCTTAGAGGGTATCCTGCGCGGCTCCAATGGCGCTCCGAGCGGCTGCCGACGATGAGCAGTAGTTCACCATGCGTGCCGTGGTGGACACCCACAGAAGGTTCATGGACCTCTCGGTGGTGTACACCAATGACCCGGTCTGGGTGGAGCACTCCATCCACATCATGGAGCTGTTGCTTGCCACGGAGAAGTACAAGGTGGTCGGGTTCGACCTCGAGTACACCCGCGCTCGTGCCGGGTCTTCCCAAGGTCGCCGTCGCCCAGATGTGCGTGTGCCACCACGTCCTCGTCTACCACTACTGCCTGGCCACAAGGCCTTGCGAGAGTTTCACCAAGTTTGTCAACAGCCCCCACTACATGTTCGCTACGGTGGACATCACCAACGATGTAAAGGCGCTCGAGAATTTGGGCATCGCCTGCCAGAATCTTGTCGACATCCAGGGCCAATACAAGATCTGGGGCAGCAAGGAGCATGAGAAGGACTCATTGTTTCACCTCGCTGAGGCCATCATCGACCCCTACTACAGATACATGAAGGATTCGTGCAACAAGGACAAGCATGCCTGGCACTCGGCTTGGATGGAGAAACTCGACAAAGCTCATGTCGTGTACGCGGCCAAGGAGGCGTACACGAGCTACGGCAAGTACAGGCGGACCGTTGACATGAGGAAGTGCCTCCTTCCCCAAAACGGCCAGGGATCCAGCCGGAAGCAGAGCAATGTCAAGCGTCGTTGCAACAATAAGTAGATGATTAGATCCTCGTTTCTCCTACTTTAGTATGCATGTAATTGCTTACTTTGGTGTGTGGAAATGTTATGTGTGTAGTCACTTGTGTAATTGTATGATTAATTTGGTTATGCAATGCTGTCTTTTTAAGTATATATGTTGATGCTCTGTAGATAGAGCGTAGATGTTGTGCGGACAATGAAAACCACATCGCACACGGACTAAACAATGGAACCCATGGGTGATGTTTTCATCAATCACTCACAATTGTATACCAGCAATTGTTTGCTCACAACACACACGGCTTGTTAGCAGTAATCGTCTGTGTTGTTATTGTCTGTGTTGTTATCGTCTTCACACACGTTTCCGATTATAGGCCTGTTTGCCTCGTATCACACACATCTTGTTCATTTGAACCATTTCTGTTCTCATGTCTCAACGCAAACAGTTCATCCGAGTGAACCGCATGCCGTATATCGCACACACCATTGATCTGGCTGACCGTTTCTTTTGTGTTGCCTAATCACAAACAGTTCATCCGAGTGAACCATATGATGTACATCGCACACACCTGCCTCTGGCTGCCCGTTTCTTTTGTTCCTCCTCATCGCAAACAGTTAATTGAGCTGAACTGTATGCCCTGCATCGCACACTCAACTAAAATCTGAACCGTGTTTGATGCATCCTCCATCGCAAACGTTTTGCACCTTTTTGACGGTTTTTACACCACTGTTTGCGATTATGGCATTGCACACAGTTTCGTCGAAGGGTCTCTGATCGTAGTGTCGCGTTAGCAGCATCCTGCAGTAGTGGGTATCATGCATGCCAACTAGACTTTTTGGATGATGTAGTGGCACATAGTTAAATGAGGAAAGATATGGTGTGGTATCATATCATGATACCGTATCATATTAACTGGTGTACTACTTTGTGTCATGCATGGCAATTAATAAGGCAACCTAAGATACTAACTTATGATACTATGCGCGTATTACGGAGGTAGTATCATATACTATAGTATCATATGCATGATACTAGTATATGATAAGGCTGATTGTAAGGCCCCTCCCAATGCTCCACCATGTACAGGTGCTAAGGCTGCCATGTAGGTAAAAAACCTGATGTTGTAAGGTAATTAAGAGGAGAGAGATGAGTGTGGTGACCCCAGGAAGAAACAATGCCAAGCGCGAGAACCTAGGCAAAACACTTAAATGGAAGAATCCCACCAATGCATGAAGAACTTTAGTTGCAAAATCATTAAATGAAGGATACTTAGCACAAACAAGTTAAGCACCTATGCATTGGGGTCTTTAGTTGCTAAAGTATTTAATATGCTTAGCACCTCATGTAAGCACCAATGCATTGGAAGCAGCCTAATGGGGAGTATCATATACTAGTATCATGCATATGATACTAGTATATGATACTACCTCTGTCATGTGCGCATAGTATCATAAGTTAATATCATGTAGTATTTTATTTATTGTCATGCATGACACATGGTAGCATAGCATTTATTATGATACAGTATCATGATATGATACTTAACCCTCTCTTTCTTCATTTAATTCTATGACAGCTCATCAAAATTGCCTAGTTGGCATGCATGATACTAGCTATGATACTCCCATTACGATCAGCCTAGCAAAGAAGGTGTACAAATCATTTGTGCGTCGCTTTGTGAGTTTTCATCCGTTTGTTCGAGAAGCGGGGAGAAGTTTCAAACATTTCGACCGCGAGGTGCGGCCACTGGCGTAGGCCTAGTTGGTATTTTAATCACAGGAAATTTAGATGTAGTCCAAACATCATCAAAATCGATGTGTGCCCATGGCGTGCTCTCACGGCCCCGTGGAAAAAAATTGGTAAAGTTTGGCAGAAGTTTTGATGATCGCTCCTTCCAAACCGGAGCATCTCACATGAAGGATAATGGTTTCCAAAAGGAGACATGTCAATTCAAACTCTAATGGCCGGTGACTTCATCGTTTGGCCTCATAAAAATTTCCACGGTACGCAATCACCATTATACCAAAGGTTTGATTTTCTGGCGCATTTCAGGTATCATTAGCTACTTAAGACATTTTTTGAGTTTAACGTGCATTTTGTGCATAAAAATAAAATTACAACCGGAACTGCATGTGCTGTCGAAAGGGATGAGGATCGCCATTCGATCTGGGAGCATCAAACGCTGCAGACGTATGATCCATGGGGTTTGGGTTTTGGCCAATCAGAAAGCACAACTCAGATCGCGGGCGGGGTTTGGTTGGCACATGGCTTTCATCAATGAACCGTGAGCTATTCACAAACCAGATTGCATATTTTTGTTCACACATACTGTACTGATATCAATTGAGTGTGCTACCTCTATGATATAATAATAATAACAAAAAACAGTTCATATTCATTGCCTTAGCTGACAGCATATCAAGGTCAACATATTAACGGTTCTTAAATCAACATTCACACAAGTGTGTATCTGGGCAAACAATTGTCTTTGCTTCATTCGTGCTTCTGGGGAGCACATTATCTTCTGGAAGAATTTCTTTGAAAAGACCTAACATCTCTGTGAAGCCCTTGTTTGATAGACCGTTTGCTGCTTTAAATTTGAGAAGCACCAGGGTGGCACTCAACCTAGAATATTTCTTTTTGCAACCTGGATACAATTCTTTCTTGGAGTCTACACCAATGGTTGGCAGATCCTTGTACCCAATCATATCCTTTTTTGGTCCCTCGAAATCTGCAATCATAGCAGCAAAATTTGGCATATCAAGATCATCATCATCTGCGTCGACGTCTTGGTTTTGCAGTGGGCGTTTCGGCTTTCCGGTGTTCCATTGGTAGCTTGACGCCTCTGCCCTGATGTTAGATGCAACATCCATGTGACACTGATCAGGGTTTGGCATCTCGCGGCCCTGGGTATCTCCATGCATGACCTCCTCTTCACCATGTCTGGTCCAACGTGTATATCCATCCATGAATCCCCGAGAGACTAAGTGCCACTGGACATCTCCAACTTCATGTGACTCTGTATTGGCACAATCAATACATGGACACAGGATGTAATCCACATCACCAATTCCCCTCTTTGTATTTTCAGCCAACTTCATGAACTCTGTCACACCACTAATAAATTCTATAGTTTTCCGATTCTTCATCCATCGAGATCGTTCCATCTGCACCACACGAATGGTAATTAAAAACAAAACAACAACATTCATACATAGATTAACTGTTGCCCAAAGATGCATGCGTAAATCACAAGGTTTTATTTTCATAATTATGAGGGCGCTCCATATTGTTATCCAGACGTGCAATGACAAAAATTAATGGCCAGTCAATTTACATGCAGAGTACTAGTAGAACACTACCCTTAGGAATTCAATACCTTAATTAAGACTCTCACAAAAAGAATACCTTAACTAATTAGCCGCGCGGCGACCTCCACCCGGCAGACAGAGAAGCGCGATGCGGCGGCACGCCGAGACAGCAGGGTCGAGGAGCAAAGCTTAGTGCGGCTGCCGCCTGAAGTTCGACCTCCACTATCCCGCCATCGACCGCGATGGATGTGCTTGAATCACGCCGCCCGCCAACCTTGATGGTTGAGCTCCTCCTATCTCCTGCCGCAGACCGAGGATTGACCTCCTATGATGCCGCCACCGCCCACCGACCGAGGATTGACCTCTTCTCCGGTAGCCACTGCCTAGGCTGCCGCCGCCATCTCTATATGCAGAGTGGTTGTTTATACGGTACCACTATAACTCAACTATATACAGGGTAGTACATCGCATACGATTATGTAACGGCAACCGTGTCTCACCTACGTTGTCTTCTCACACGATTTGGTGCGGAAATCGTGTGTGACGTTGTAATACCTAACACAAACGGCATGTATAAACAGTGTGCCGTATACAACATATAGTGCCATAAGTAGTTCCCGACCGTTAGCTTATCCCCACAGTTTGCCCATTTCCCCCAAATCCGTAGATAGCCTCCAAATTTCCTCGCGTGGCACTGGCATTGGGGGAATGCGGACAAGTGGTGCTGATGGTTTCAATGCGGCTGCTCCTGCGCGTATCGCCGCCACGACGGCGGTCACCGCTGAGCACTTGCCTAAGGTCATCAGAAGGCAGGTGTACTATGGATCCGAATCGTGGTGTCAGGTTCCAATCTATCCAGATCTTTTTTAGCATGTCCAAAGTAGCTCCTTGTTGAATCCGTCCTGAATAACCCCCCCCCCCCAGGAAAGCGATCTGCCACCGGATCCGGAGCATGACTCCAGACTCCCGCAACACGAGTTCGACTCCGAGTTTTGCGCCACCAAGAAGTACCAAAAGCTGAGTTGCGTGCATGGGCACACTCCCGCTCGACGTGTGTGCATGGAGGGATTCAACATTGGCAGGCGGTTTCTCAGTTGCCCCTTAGAGGTTAGTGCTAAGTTCATCATTATACTTGAGTTAATGCCACCGCTCATCCTGAATACTATTTAACATTGGCAGGGATATGAGGCTTGTGCCTTTGTTAACTGGCTGGATGAAGAATGGCATGGCAGGGCTCGGAGTGTTATCACCAAGATCGTAGAAGATAACGTAAAGCTGAAGAAAAAACTGGCTGATCTGGAATGTACAATCAGTACGATGAGGCAAGAAAGAATCAATCACAGGCAATAGATGAAAGTAAGAGACAAGAAGGAACTAGCATGTGTAGTTGTGGTTGTTGCATTACCCATGTTCTATGCGTTGTTTGCAATGATGATTAAGGGTTTTGTTTGACAGTATTGCTAAAGCACATCTAGATGTGCTCTAAGTAATGCACATCTAGGTCCTATGCCATTGATGTTACGCGAAAATTCGTGCAGATATTTTCCTTTGTCTTTTTTCTTTTCCTCTGTAGCTTGATTATTACGGGATTTATCAATAAGAAGAGCTCAATGTATTGCTTGCCAATTGTCCTACTCCGTTCGTACCGGCACCGGTGCATAATCCCAAAACTCATTCCTTGTTTTTGTCCTGAAAAAAGAGACAAGCCAAATAGCAAATAGGAGTCATGCGCAACCCCGGGAATTTGGAGCGACTGGGTACAAATAATTGTGGTTGATTATATCAGAGGTTAGATAATACGTCAATCCCCGCTTTAATTGGCATTTCCTCTTCTCTGCATACCCCACTTAAGTGTCCACCATCTTCATCGTCCCCGGCAGGCTGCGCTACACACTGGCACACACGCTGCAGCCATGTCGAGCGATAGCGAGGACGACAGTTTGGCCAGCAGTCTGGCGCCCGATGATAGGTCAACATCGAAATCATCCCGCTCGTCTTCCATGAGTCCGGCGTTGAGCCCAGACCTTGATTATATCCGGATCGTGGAATGGATGCCGCCTCCGGAGTCCTCAGACGACAACCAGACGGACGAGGAGCCGTCAGAGGACGAAGAAGAGGACAACGATGATGAGGAGGAGGAATGGTCAAACGAGGAGGAGGACGACGACGACAGCAACGACGATGATGACAGCGGCGGCGATGAAAAGACAACAGTTAGAGGCAAGAAGCGTCCTCACCAAGACAATGTCGCATGCCATCCAACAACAACAAGAAAAAGGACTAAATTAAGCAGACTGTATATATCTCTGTTTCCGTTCGCTCATATTAATTTGTTATCTCTGTTTTTCCCGTCAATCTCATTGCTCACGGTTAGTAATACATATTCGAGAGAGATCTTCTACATTATCGCCCATAGGTTCGTTTGTTGAACTGTGTGCCCTGACGAGCACACAATTCACAAAAAAGACCGTGTGGGCTGTCTATAATGATCGCACACAATTATGATTACCGACCTGTTTGTCGGGTATCACACACATCTTGTTACGCCGAATCATTTGTGTTCACCTCGATCATCGCAAACGGTTCATCGGAGCGAACTGTATGCCGTATATCGCACACACCTTGATCTGGCTGCCTGTTTCTTTTGTTCTATCTCATCGCAAACGGTTCGTATGGATCAACCGTATGCCCAGCATCGCACACACAACTAAAATCTGAACCGTGTTTGATGTATCATTCGGTATGTGACTCCTCCAATGGTCCAATTAGTTTTTGTTCTAGTGCTTTATTCATTGCAATTTTTTGTTGCTTAGGTGACCCTGTTCTTGAGCTTTCATGTCAAATTTATTTGGTCCCAAGTAGTTCTAATGCATGATATAGTCTCTAGGCACATGTGGGAGCAGTTGCTATCAATTTTGTTGAGTTTGGTTCACTTTTATTTGAAGTTACTACAATTTTCAGAAATTTTTCAGAGGAAGAATTATGTTTAGGAAAATGTACCAAGGTGGTCCTTCAAGGAAGCAAGGACCCAGGCTCGCAATACGCGATGCGGACGATGAACCACCGAGGGAAGCTCAAGTGCGGGCTTGTGAATGGCCGTCAGAGGACTTTATGGTTCGAGCAGGCATCAAGGAGGAATTTGACGCATATGTGTGTAACACTGATCTTGGGAGCTTCGAGGCAGATAAGTGCCGCCAGTACCACTATCTCATTGATTCCTTTGTGAGAAGGTTTGAATTTTCATCATCACGCAATTCTCAAACTGTCCTATTTGATCTTTATGAAAATTCTTATACTATGGACTTAGAGGATTTTAATACTGCTTGCAAACTTCCACAATGGGGTAGCACTAGTGAGCCTCGCAAATCCGAGTTTAGAGATTTTCTTGCTAGTATAACTGTGGGGGATCTAGAGATATAACACAAGCTACCATAGGGAGCATTCATTTTCCTGCTATACATTACTTTGCTCTCTTCATAGGTAGGTGCATAAATGGTAAGGATGAAGCATGTCACATGTGTGTCCCTGACCTCAGTGTTCTCAGGAGTGCTGTATTAGGAGATAAACATTATAATTTGGGAGCCATTGTTGCACGTAGGTTGCATAATAATAGAATTAATGGAGATTTCTTTGGTGGAATTTATGCAACCCGTTTAGCTAATTTTCTTGACATACCCATACGTGAGTATGATATTGAGTTGCCTCCTGTTTATTTAGATTATGACGCTATGGTTCGTCATCAGTTCCTCCAGTACCGACTAATCTTTGACAGACGACGCACCTATCACGTCGCTCTCCCTGCTCCTACTTTCTTTGACTTTCAGGCAAAAGGGAGACATGTTATAACCAGGGAGGAGGCGAACGAGTACGAGAGGAGGACTGAGACAGCTCGCCTCCAAGCTGCAGCCCACGATGCGGTAGCCGCTGCATCTCAGTACGACCCCAACTACAACTTTGGATATCCGCCAGGCCAGCCGTGGCAATAGACCAACTTAGGCCAAAAGCCTAAGCTTGGGGGAGTACATATTTCTCACCGACATTAAATTCATGTTCACACACTCATGCTAGTTGTCGGTGCTCATACTTTTTCACTGTACTATCCATGCTAGTTTATTTCCCTTTTTATGGTTTCTTCTTGTGTGTTTGAAAAACCTTAAGAAAAACAAAAAAAATTAGTTGTAGCTTTTAGCTAGTTTACTTTCCATGCTTGTAGTAGTAATTAAAAAGAAAACCCAAAAAGATTTCCTATTCTTCTTTTGCTTGTTGGGAGTTTTCCCGTGTAAATAGTTTTATTTATTTTCTTTTCTTTGGGGGTCGAGAGGAGAAGACCATAATGAAAATGTTTAAGTGGCTCACATATGCATTATTGTTGATTTAACCAAGAGCCCATATTATCTTGTCTTCTCCTATATGCCAGACGCTTGCAGATTCCAGCTTAGTCCAATGCACGTGCACTACTATTATTATACACATCGTTCGGTCGTGCAAGTGAAAGGCAATAATGATCATATATGATGAACTGATTGAGATGAGAGAAGCTGGTATGAACTCGACCTCTCTTGTTTTTGTAAATATGATAGTTCATCGTTCCTGACTCAGCCTATTATGAATGAACATGTTTGCAACGACAATTAGAGATTATAGTTGCTTATGCCATGCTTAATTATCTAGGAGTTTATAATGGTTTACCTTGCGTGCCAACATGCTATTAAAATGGTTGTGATGTGGTATGATAGGGTGGTATCCTCCTTTGAACGATTCGAGTGACTTGACTTGGCACATGTTCACGCATGCAGTTGAAACAAAATCAACATAGCCTTCACGATACTTATGTTCATGGTGGATTATATCCTACTCATGCTTGCACTCAATGTTTATTAATTTTAATGCATGTTCATGATTGTTGTCGCTCTCTAGTTGGTCGCTTCCCAGTCTTTTTCTAGCCTTCACTTGTACTAAGCGGGAATACTGCTTGTGCATCCAATCCCTTAAACCCCAAAGTTATTCCATATGAGTCCACTATACCTTCCTATAGATGCGGTATCTACCTGCCGTTCCAAGTAAATTTGAACTCTAAACCTTCAAATGAAATTCTGTTTTGCATGCTCGAATAGCTCATGTATCAACTAGGGATGTCTGTATCTTCCATGCTAGGCGGGTTTTTCTCAAGAGAAGTGGACTCCGCTCCTCACTCACGAGAAAATGGCTGGTCACCGGGATGCCCAGTCCCATGCTTTATGCAAATCAAATCAAAATAATTGCAAACAAAACTCCCCCGGGACTCTTGTTAGTTGGAGGCACTCGTTGTTTCGAGCCAGCCATGGATTGATTCTTGTTGGTGGAGGGGGGATACAAACTTTACCATTCTGCTTGGGAACCGCCTATAATGTGTGTGGCATGGAAGATATCGAGATCTCTCGGTTGTTCTGTTGACAATGAAAGTATGCCGCTCAAACTATTATTTCTCTGCTTTAAAATCGAGCTCTGGCACCTCTACAAATCCCTGCTTCCCTCTGCGAAGGGCCTATCTATTTACTTTTATGTTGAGTCATCACCCTCTTATTAAAAAGCACCAGCTGGAGAGCACCGCTGTCATTTGCATCCATTACTATTAATTTATATTGGGTATGACTATGACTGGATCTCTTTTACCATGAATTACAATGTTTAGTCAGTCCTTGATCTTTAAAGGTGCTCTACATTTATGTTTTGCGGTCTCGGAAAGGGCTAGCGAGATACCATCTTGTTATATCATATTATGATTGTTTTGAGAAAGTGTTGTCATCCGAGATTTATTATTATAGCTCACTAGTTGATTATGCCATTGATATGAGTAAACATGATACCTAAATGTTACTGTGAATATGGTTAGTTCATAATCTTTGCTGAAAACTTGAATGTTGGCTTTACATATTTACAACAACAAGAGCAGACAGAGTTTGTAAAAGTTTTTCTTTATCACTTTCATTTTATCAACTAAATTGCTTGAGGACAAGCAAAGGTTTAAGCTTGGGGGAGTTGATACCTCTCCGTCGTATCTACTTTTCCAAACACTTTTGCCCTTGTTTTGGACTCTAATTTGCATGATTTGAATGGAACTAACCTGGACTGACGCTGTTTTCAGCAGAATTGCCATGGTGTTATTTTTGTGCAGAAATAGAAGTTCTCGGAATGACCTGAAAATCAACGAAGAATTATTTTGGAATTAATAAAAAAATACTGGCGAAAGAATCAAGGTCAGGGGGCCCACACCCTGTCCACGAGGGTGGGGGCGCGCCTACCCCCCTGGGCGCGCCTCCCTGCCTCGTGGGCCCCCTAAACCTCCACCGACCTCAACTCCAACTCTATATATTCACGTTCGGGGAGAAAAAATCAGAGAGAAGGATTCATCGCGTTTTACGATATGGAGCCGCCGCCAAGCCCTAATCTCTCTCGGGAGGGCTGATCTGGAGTCCGTTCGGGGCTCCGGAGAGGGGAATCCGTCGCCGTCATCATCATCAACCATCCTCCATCACCAATTTCATGATGCTCACCGCCGTGCGTGAGTAATTCCATCGTAGGCTTGCTGGACGGTGATGGGTTGGATGAGATTTATCATGTAATCGAGTTAGTTTTGTTAGGGTTTGATCCCTAGTATCCACTATGTTCTGAGATTGATGTTGCTATGACTTTGCTATGCTTAATGCTTGTCACTAGGGCCCGAGTGCCATGATTTCGAATCTGAACCTATTATGTTTTCATGAATATATGTGAGTTCTTGATCCTATCTTGCAAGTCTATAGTCACCTACTATGTGTTATGATCTGGCAACCCCGAAGTGACAATAATCGGGACCACTTCCGGTGATGACCGTAGTCTGAGGAGTTCATGTATTCACTATGTGTTAATGCTTTGGTCCGGTACTCTATTAAAAGGAGGCCTTAATATCCCTTAGTTTCCATTAGGACCCCACTGCCACGGGAGGGTAGGACAAAAGATGTCATGCAAGTTCTTTTCCATAAGCACGGATGACTATATTCGGAATACATGCCTACATTACATTGATGAATTGGAGCTAGTTCTGTGTCACCCTATGTTATAACTGTTGCATGAATAATCGCATCCGGCATAATTCTCCATCACCGATCCAATGCCTACGAGCTTTTCATATATTGTTCTTCGCTTATTTACTTTTCCGTTGCCACCGTTACCGTTACTTCCATATTACTTTGCTACTAAATACTTTGCTGCAGATACTAAGTTATCCAGGTGTGGTTGAATTGACAACTCAACTGCTAATACTTGAGAATATTTTGTGGCTCCCCTTGTGTCAAATCAATAAATTTGGGTTGAATACTCTACCCTCGAAAACTGTTGCGATCCCCTATATTTGTGGGTTATCAAGACTATTTTCTGGCGCCGTTGCCGGGGAGCATAGCTCGATTCTTTGAGTCACTTGGGATTTATATATGCTGGTCACTATGAAGAACTTGAAAGACGAAAAAACCAAGATTTATCCCTCAACTACGAGGTGAGGTAAGGAACTGCCATCTAGCTCTGCACTTGATTCACCTTCTGTTTTGAGTAAGCTTGCGACACCTAAACCTGCTTCTGCTACTAATTCTGATATGTCACATGTTATTGATGATGCCACTTCTGCTATGCATGATACTTATGATGAAACTACTTCTATGCTTGATACTACTGTGCCACTTGGTGAATTTCTTGATGAACAACTGGCTAGGGCTAGAGAGAATGAAATTATTGAAACTGATAATATTGATGAAAGTGATGATGAAGATTCTCCCCCTAGATATGAATTGCCTGTTGTGCCTGAGGGTTATGTTATGGATGAAGAAACTGCTAGAGATTTTCTTGCTTGCAATGATAGAAGTGATCTTAAGAAATTATTAGCTAAGCTGAAAGAAAAAACTCTAAATGCTAGAATGAAATATGATCCTGCTTATGGTACTTTACCTATCTTTATTACTGATAAGGATTATGATTTCTCTGTTGATACTGATATAATTACCTTGGTTGAGTCTGATCCTTTTTATGGCTATGAATCTGAAACTGTTGTGGCACATCTTACTAAATTAAATGATATAGCAACCCTGTTCACTAATGATGAGAAAACTCGCTACTATTATATCCTTCAATTATTTCTGTTCTCATTAAAGGGTGATGCTAAGATATGGTTTAATTCTCTTGATCCTGGTTGTGTGCGTAGTCCCCGGGATATGATTTATTACTTCTCTACTAAATATTTCCCCGCTCATAAGAAACAAGCTGCTTTGAGGGAAATATATAATTTTGTGCAAATTGAAGAAGAGAGTCTCCCACAAGCTTGGGGGATGCTTCTCCAATTACTTAATGCTTTGCCTGATCATCCTCTCAAGAAAAATGAAATACTTGATATCTTTTACAATGGACTAACCGATGCTTCCAGAGACCACATGGATAGTTGTGCTGGTTGTGTTTTCAGGGAAAGAACAGTTGATCAAGCTGAAATTCTATTGAATAATATGTTGACCAATGAAAATAATTGGAGACTTCCTGAACCAACTCCTAAGCCAACTCCGAAGAAAAGGGGTATTCTATTTCTCAGTCCTGAAGATATGGAAGAGGCAAAGAAATCTATGAAGGAAAAGGGTATTAAAGCTGAAGATGTTAAGAATTTACCTCCTATTGAAGAAATACATGGTCTTAATTCATCACCTATTGAAGAAACACATGGTCTTGATAACCCGACACAGGTAGTAAAGGTAAATTCTCTCTATAGATATGATAAAGCTGAAATCCCTCCTACTAAGTTTGTTAGCCAATGTTTGGATGATTTTGATAACTTTATGGTTAAGCAAGAAAAATTCAATGCTTATTTTGGCAGAGAATTAAAACGCAATGCTTATATGATTGAACACTTGGGTGATTATATGTCTAGAGTTAAGGGTGAACTTAAACTCATTAGTAAACATGCTTCTATGGTTACCACCCAAGTAGAACAAGTACTTAAAGCTTAGAATGATTTGCTCAGTGAATTGAATAGTAAGAATAATGACTTTGCTGTTAGAGTTGCAACTAGAGGGGGTAAAGTGACTCAGGAACCTTTGTATCCTGAAGGTCACCCTAAGAGAATTGAGAAGGATTCTCAGAGAACTAATGTAGATACACCTAGTCCTTCTAAGAGGAAGAGAAAGAAAAATGATAGGACTTTGCATGCTTCTAGGGAACCTGTTGTAGACACACCTGAGAATCCCAATGATATTTCTATCTCTGATGCTAAAACACAATCTGGAAATGAACATGAACCTAGTGATAATGTTAATGATGATGTTCATGTTGATGCTCAACCTAGTAATAACCATGATGTAGAAATTGAACCTGTTGTTGATCTTGATAACCCACAATCAAAGAATCAACGTTATGATAAGAGAGACTTTGTTGCTAGGAAGCACGGTAAAGAAAGAGAACCATGGGTTCAGAAACCCATGCCTTTTCCTCCCAAACCATGCAAGAAAAAGGATGATGAGGATTTTGAGCACTTTGCTGAAATTATTAGACCTATCTTTTTGTGTATGCGTTTAACTGATATGCTCAAAATGAATCCTTATGCTAAGTATATGAAAGATATTGTTACTAACAAGAGAAAGATACCGGAAGCTGAAATTTCCACCATGCTTGCTAATTACACTTTTAAGGGTGGAATACCTAAGAAACTTGGAGATCCAGGAGTACCAACTATACCATGCTCCATTAAAAGAAACTATGTTAGAACTGCATTATGTGATCTTGGAGCCGGTGTTCGTGTTATGTCTCTCTCTTTATATCATAGACTTCATTTGAATAAGTTGACACCTACTGAAATATCTTTGCAAATGGCCGATAAATCAACTGCTATACCTGTCGGTATTTGTGAGGATGTGCCTGTTGTAGTTGCAAACGTTACTATTTTAACGGACTTTGTTATTCTTGATATTCCCAAGGACGATAGTATGTCTATTATTCTTGGAAGACCCTTTTTGAATACTGCAGGGGCTGTTATTGATTGCAATAAAGGCAATGCCACTTTTCATGTTAATGGTAATGAGCATACGGCACACTTTCCGAGGAAACAACCGCAAGTCCACAGCATCAATTCTATTGGAAAAATTCCATCGATTACTATTGGAGGTTTTGAATTTCCTCTTCCTACTGTCAAAAAGAGATATGATATTCTTATTATTGGGGACGTGCATATCCCCGTTGAGGTAACCTAGTGCTATTCGAGAATTCTCTGGTTCCATGTTATTCAGAATGAGTTTGTTAACAAGACTTGATCAACCTTGTTAGTGGATTCCTTTTGATGAGCATGAGATGGATGAAGTTAGAAAGCACAACCTTCTGTACCCTCCTTTTACTTTCTGTTATTTAGATTAAATAAAGCAAAAATAGTATTTTCTGTCAGTTTTCTGAATTATCCGTGCAATAAAAAATACCCTGAAAATAAAAGTTCTCCAAATGCCCCGAAAATGAAATATGATTTTTTTCTAGAATATTTGAGAATATCTGGCACTGAGAACACAGCAGGGGGAGCAAGCACCTGGCCATGAGGGTCCACAGTGCGCCCACCCCCTGGGCGCGCCCCCTGCCTCGTGGGCCCATGGTGGCTCCCCTCCACTTATTCCAGCCACCACACACTCCTTCTTCCTCCCAAAAAAATCACCAACCAGCTCAAGCATGAGTTCTAGCTCATTTTGCTGCGATTTTCGATCTCCTTGCTCAAAGCTCCACTCACAAAACTGCTTTGGGGGATTGATCTTCGGTATGTCACTCCTCCAATGGTCCAATTAGTTTTTGTTCTAGTGCTTTATTCATTGCAATTTTTTGTTGCTTAGGTGACCCTGTTCTTGAGCTTTCATGTCAAATTTATTTGGTCCCAAGTAGTTCTAATGCATGATATAGTCTCTAGGCACATGTGGGAGCAGTTGCTATCAATTTTGTTGAGTTTGGTTCACTTTTATTTGAAGTTACTACAATTTTCAGAAATTTTTCAGAGGAAGAATTATGTTTAGGAAAATGTACCAAGGTGGTCCTTCATGGAAGCAAGGACCCAGGCTCGCAATACGCGATGCGGACGATGAACCACCGAGGGAAGCTCAAGTGCGGGCTTGTGAATGGCCGTTGAGGGAGTCCTGGACTAAGGGTCCTTGGGCGTCCGGTCTGTTATCCATGGGCCGGACCGATGGGCTGTGAAGATACGAAGGCCGAAGACAATACCCGTGTCCGGATTGGACTCTACTTGGCGTGGAAGGCAAGCTAGGCGACCTATTATGAAGATTTCCTCCTATGTAACCGACCTCATGTAACCCTAGATCTCTCCGGTGTCTATATAACCCGGAGAGCATAGTCCGGATAGGACAGATTCATTACCATATTCATATAGGCTAGACTTCTAGGGTTTAGCCATTACGATCTCGTGGTAGATCAACTCTTGTAACACTCATATTCATCAAGATCAATCAAGCAGGAAGTAGGGTATTACCTCCATAGAGAGGGCCTGAACCTGGGTAAACATTGTGTCCCCTGTCTCCTGTTACCATCGATCCTAGACGCACAGTTCGGGACCCCCTGCCCAAGATCCGCCGGTTTTGACACCGACATTGGTGCTTTCATTGAGAGTTCCACTGTGCCGTCGACATAAGGCTCGATGGCCCCTTTAATCGTCGGTGGTGGCGCTGTTCAGGGAGAAACCTTTCTCCCCGGATAAATCTTTGTGTTCGGCGGCTTCGTACTACGGGCCAACTCGCTCGGCCATTTGGAGCAGATCGATAGCTACGCCCCTGGCCATCAGGTCAGATTCGGAAGTTTGAACTACGTGAGGGACATCCGTGGGTACTTGATCTTTGACGGATTTGAGACCGCGGCAATCGCTCCCCTTCGCCCGTTGAACATGGTTTAAACATGTCATCGGGCCGCATCCAGGAGATAGCTCCTGTAACAACTCCGGCCTTAGATCCGGAGCAGATCAAGACGTCCGAAGATGGGAGACTCAACCCCATCACGGGGGCTACCGAGACTGCGGCGTTGGAGCCGCGCGCAGATCCCACTTCATATGATACCTGCATCAACGGAACCCCGGACTCGTCTCCGATATCGAGTTCCGAACCCTGCGAGCTCGTGGATACGGAACTCGATCATTTATCGATATTCAAGTTCAGCGCTGCAGATGTCTTTCAGCACTCGCCTATGGGCGATCTACTAAGCTCACTAAAAAACCTATCCCTGGCAGATGGCTCGTCGCCGAACTATGTCCGGTTCGACCTTACGGCGGATGACGGAGAATTTTGCTTTCCACCCGCCACCCACTTCATAGCCACTGTCGAAGACCCAACCAACATGCTTGACCTCTGCCCCGAAGACATCGACGGTATGGACGACGATGAGGGGCAAGGCCAGAGCTTACTATCCGCTAGACGCAGGACGACCACTTCCTGGTATGACGTGTGTATGGTAGACACACCCAAAAACGATATCGACGATGACAAGGAGGATCCAGTTGAGGATAAACCTCCTGCTACACAATCCGAACACCGGCGCCCCCGGCGCCGCTCTAGGTCACGTCGCCCAAGAGAAAACAATACTAGCAACGGAGGTGATACTACTCCGGACAACAAAGACCCTGTTGAGGCAGGATCCGAACAGGAGGACCAGGAAAGCGGGCAAGATAGACCCGATGAATAGGTCATGTACGGAGACTCGGAGGATAGCAATTATCTTCCCCTCTCTGAGGAAGAGGAGAGCCTCGACAACGAAGAATTCATCATGCCGGAGGAACCTCTCGAGCAGGAGCGCTTTAAACACCGGCTAATAGCCACAGCAAGAAATCTAAGAATAAAGCAGCTGCAGCTTCAAGCAAGCCAAGATCTGCTCAATGATAAATGGACCGAGGTCCTAGCCGCAATAGAATACGGCCCTAGTGGCCCGGACAAAAGCCACCCCAAATGCAGGTGGCTCCCTCCACATGATGGCAAGGCGCTGGAGCCCGTCCCACCATCGAATAATGCGGCAGGTCGACCACAGTTCTGTCCGGATAAGGCAGCAGCCCAAGCAGAATACCATACAAACCAATCCGGCCGTAAGAACAAGAAGGTTCGGGAAAACAATGGCGACATCCGCCAAAGTTTAGTGGGCGGAGCAGGACAGACAAGATCGACGTACAGATCGCGGGGATATGCCCCGACCGGTTATGATGGTCAATCAGCCGGACTCAACCAAGCCAACCACGCCCGAAGCCGCCAACGGCATCCAAAGGAGGTGCTTCACAGTGTGGCCCAACATAGAGGAGCCACGCACCCGCTTTGCTTCACCAACGAGGTAATGGAGCACGAATTTCCAGATGGGTTCAAACCCATCAACATCGAATCATACGATGGAACAACAGATCCCGCAGTATGGATTGAGGACTATCTCCTCCATATCCACCTGGCTCGCGGAGACGACCTTCATGCCATTAAATACCTGCCTCTCAAGCTTAAGAGGCTAGCACGGTACTGGCTAAACAGTTTGTCAGAAAATTCTATTGGCAGCTGGGAAGATTTGGAAGACGCCTTTCGTGACAACTTCCAAGGAATATATGTCCGGCCGCCAGATGCCGACGACTTAAGTCATATTGTCCAACAGCCCGGCGAGTCAGCCAGGGAGCTCTGGACCAGGTTCTTAGTAAAAAAGAACCAAATTGTCGACTGTCCGGATGCGGAAGCCCTCGCGGCCTTCAAACATAGCGTCCGGGATGAATGGCTAGCACGCCACCTCGGCCAGGAAGGACCTAAATCCATTACCGCCCTTACCGCTCTAATGACTCGCTTTTGTGCGGGAGAAGACAACTGGCTCGCTCGTAAAAGCAACAACGCTAGTGACCCGGGCACTTCCGAAATCCGAGACGGCAACGGCAAGCCACGACTAACCAAACACAACAGTCACAACAATAATGAAAGATTACGCGACATAGCGGTCAACGCCGGATTTCACAATCCGAAGCCCGGTCAATGGAAGAAGCCATTTAAGGCCAGCCAGGATGGACCATCCGCCCTCGACAGGATACTGAACCGACCTTGTCAGATTCACGGTCAACCTGATAAGCTAGCCAATCACACCCACAGAAACTGTTGGGTCTTTAAGCAGGCAGGCAAACTTAACGCCAAATACAAGGGGAGGAGGCCACCAAGCGATAAAGACGATGGAGCAGCTCGCCAACCGAACACCAGGGGCCAGAAACAGTTTCCCTCCGACGTTCGACCACTACCAGAGCAGAAATAGCAGTTCGGCTTCCGCCACCCACCCACTATGCTGGCAAGATCTACACCACGCGTACATCACTACGCGCTCAAGATACCATGGGCATCGGCGGCGGCACAATACGGGCACCCCTGCAAACATTCCCGTAATGTTTTTATCTGTTTTCTTCACTTTTCTTTATTATAAACAAGTGACCAACAGGACAGCACCTACAACGGACTCTATCGAAGTTCGGATCTGTACACTCACCTAAGGGGCTACTTCCGTTAAGAATTCCCCTCCCAGAGGACGGGCGGCACAGACGTGCGACAGGAGGTCCAAAATAGCTTTTTGTAGACCGCACTCGTTATTTTGAGCCTGTACTATGCCCTTTTTCCTCCGTTCCCGACCCCGAGCATGTCAAATAGCCGGGTTGTGGTTTTTCTTTTTTATATATGAATTTATCATTGGCATATTGCTCCACTCCCAGTAAACTTTATCCGAGCTAATCTTAAAATACTCTTGCTACAATGAGTACGGCCGCAATGGCTGTGTCACAAGACGCGTCTCGGCATAACATGCCAGAGGCCCGGTATGGGAGCAAATGAGTCGCCAATAAAAGTCTGAACAGCTCTATAGCATACTTCGGCGTTGCAAGTTTGGCCTTATATGCATCAGCTCCGAATCATTGTCTTTGGTCAATAGTTGGGTTGCTCGGCTCCTGTGCTTGCTACCCTACGTTCCGCTCTATCGGCTAGGGTAGTAAAGGGAGAACTACTGCGATTGTGCCCTGGCTTTGACCGGATGAGCACCTCAGTAGAGAAAGCCGAAAACTGACTGGCATGATGCGGCGAGAGCTGGTCAACCACTTGACAACTTATTCGAATCTTTAGTGATTCTCCGTGTTACACGAAGGATCTTTTTCAGATCAAAACATGTAAGGCACAATATTATGATACGCCGCATACATACTAGGGGCTATGTCGTAGCCCCACCATAAAACTCCTATGGCTAAGTGAAAGTGTTAACACCCTATAGTCTGATTGCCTGGTTCGTCGCATTATCACCTCCTTTATGGACCAAGACGTTGGATAAAGAGTGATTCAATGCTTTTCTGAACACCCCCGTATTTCCTACGAGGGGGCTGAAGCCGGCGACTGGAAAACTTTCAAATTACATTAAAACGACCGCACAGGAGGAATACAAGCTTTCGAGCAAAAAATAGATTAATTATAAAGTTGTCCGTTACAACCCTTGTACACATCACTCGAATATTATGTCTTTCGAGCATTGACCCTCTATCAAGCGGGCGGCCTCTAGGACGTCTCCAAAATGATGCTCCGGTTCCGGACAGTCCTTGCCTTTGGGTAGACTCTTCGTCGCAACATCGATGGCCTTCATCTTCCCCCAGAATGTCTTGACTCGGGCGAAGGCCATCCATGCACCTTCAATGCACGCCGACCGCTTCACAGTGTCGATACACGGCACCGCGTCAGCAAGCCGTTGCACCAGGCCGAAGTAACTACTCGGAACAGGTTCGGTCAGCCACAAACGGACTAAGACGTTCTTCATGGCAGCGCCGGATATCCTATGCAGCTCGGCCCACTGGGACATCTGTTCATTCAGCAACAGAGGGCGCTTCGACGCGCCAAATTGCGACCAGAAAAGCTTCTCCGTTGCATACCCCTCTTACGCCTGATAAAACTGCGCCGCATCAGAAGAACTCTTCGGCAAGTCTAAAAAATTGTCCGGAGAACTCCATACTTGGTTAAGCTGAGCATAGTTCGGGTCGCCGAACTTAGCCTGTAGCAAAAAGGGCTTGCCAGCCACAATCTCCCCAGCTTGCCGGATCTCCTCACGGGCTGCTTTGGATTCAGATCGCGCTTCCCTCGCCTCTCATAAGGCCTTGTCAAGTTCAGCCGTTTTGGCTTCATTTTCCTTCACAAGAAGTTTACAGCGGCCAGCCGCATTCTCTAACTCGCGCGCCATGGTGGACATTGCCTCCTTGTCCTGGCGCCGCGCGGCTTGTTCGGCCTTCAATTCAGCCGATGCCTTTTCGGCAGCCGCATTACTAAACCGGGCCTGCTCCTTGGCCCGGGCTAGCTCCGCCCGAAGGGCTTCCATGGCGGCAGCACCATCTGCATTGATGCACATTTCATATCAAACTCTCTTCAGAGTCAGGCTTACATTACAAGCATATTGGTGGAAGGAATGCTCGAAATATATACCTTGCGAGTCGTCAAGACGCCTGTTGATTAAAGCAATGTCATCCTCCGCAATATCCAGCTTTCGCTGCAGTTCGGTTACCTCCGAATTTCGGGCAGTGGCAGGAGGGGAGACAGCCTGCATTCCAAATTAAACCAAGGTTAGTACCTGAAAATATCTTTTCGATCCTCCGATCACTTCCCTTGGCGATCCGAGTCTCAGGGGCTACTGCATACACAACAGGTGCATTCTGTCAATATTATTCAATTGGCAACATTACATCACAAACCTCAAAACCTCTCAGAAGGCTCGTAAAGGCCTCGTTCAACCCGCTCTTCGCGGATACAACTTTTTCGACCATCGTAACTATTAAGGCATGGTGCTCCTCTGAAACGGACGCTCGTCGCAGCATGTCCGTCAGCGTCTCTGGCACTCCTGGGTCTTCGGACACCGCTGCCGGAGCATGACATTCCTTTGAAGGAATCCGCTTACCCGCCTCCAGCATTGTCTCCGGCTGTAAACCGGACAGTTCGGGGCCGTCATTCTTGGTCCCCGGACCCTGAGTGACAGAGGCACCACCTTCGGGTAGCTCCTTCCTCGTTTCCTGCGCTACTTGCCGGTTGGGAGGAGCCCTCCGGGACGACACCCCGAGATCATCCGCCCTGTTAGGCGAGGAGGCCGGAGAAGGCGTGTCACTCTCCATCATCTCCGGAAGAAGCTCTCCCGAGGAGGAGGATGATTGAGAAACACCAGGCGTTAACCTGCGAGGACGCACATATGTCGGAGGGTTATTTCGGTAATAAGAATGAGGTATGGTTAAAGTGCCCTGCTCCACTTACGGTCTGGCCGGAGGTTCGTCCTCATCATCAATCTCAATGACAACATCGCTTGCCCGGCCCAAGCCGCCCGACGATGGCATTTTCCCTTTCTTGGAAGGCTTCCCCTCCTGACCTCCAGAGGCGGCCCTCTTCTTGCCATAAAGTGCCCCCTCCACGCCTTTTCCCCTGGGCAAAAGGGTTTCGGTTTCCCCGAACACAGCGCCTAAATCGCCCGTAGGATGGACATCTCCTCTGGGCTCCCCGCTCTCGCCCCCCTCTGTAGACACCAGGTACGGTGTCGGGATCAACATCCGCGTCAGTAGGGCGGACGCAGGGTCTTCGGGAAGGGGCGCCGGACACCAGATTAACACCGCTTTCTTTATCCAGTCCTGTATAAGGGCAGGTTGTTTAGTGTCTTGTCAAGAGATGCTTGAATGAAAGGTGTGAGGAGATTGAATACTTACCGGAGTGTCCGGATGATTGCAGTCGAGGCCGACGTCTTCGGTGGTGTCCGGCCATTGCTCTTGCTCCCCGAAATATAACTTCCACGTTCCTTCGTCCGTAGTACCGAAGAAGTGCTGAAGAGTCCACCGCCCTTCTGGATTGAACTCCCACATACGGAGAGGCCGCCGTTGACACGGCAGGATCCGGCGGACCAGCATTACCTGAACGACGTTCACAAGATCGATGCCCTTCTCCATAAGGCTTCGGATGCGACCTTGCAGAGTCTGCACCTCATTAGCGGATCCCCAGTCCAACCCCTTGTTGATCCATGAAGCAAGCTGAGTCGGAGGGCCGGGTCGGAACGCAGGCGTAGCCACCCACTTGGAGCCCCACGGCTCGTTGACATAAAACCACCCCTGCTGCCATAGTTCGGAAGACTCGGTGAAGGATCCTTCAAACCAAACCGCGCTGGCAAGCTTGTTTATTACAACGCTGCCGCACTCTGCCTGCTCCCCCTCTATCACCCGCGGGCTCACATCAAAGGTCTTGAGCCACAAATCAAAGTGCGGAGGAGTCCGGAGGAAGGCCTCACACATGACGATGAATGCCGAGATGAGAAGAATAGAGTCCGGGGCCAGATCGTGAAAATCTAGCCCATAGTAGAACATGAGCCCCCGGACGAAGGGGTTAAGCGCGAACCCTAACCCATGGAGGAAGTGGGACACAAATACTACCCTGTCGCTGGATTTGGGGGTGCGAATAATCTGCTCCTCGGCAGGAAGCCGATGAAGGATTTCTGGGGTCAGGTACCTTGCTACGCGGAGCTTCGCAATATCCTCCTCTGTGACGGAAGAGGCCACCCACTGGCCTGAACGGCTGGACCCGGACATGATTGGGGCTGGTGGTGATTGGAACTCGAGGGCTAGAACTCGAGGTGGCTGGGGTTGAGGAAGAAGCAAGCACGGAAGAAGAAGACAAGTCTGGGTCCCTATATGAAGGCCCAGAATATCGAGCGTCCCCTCCTGGGTCTTGAAACTTACCTGTCCCCAAAGAGTTGTACCCAGGGGACGGTTGGGTTACCCATACCTGCATTGTTGAAAATCCCGCGATCTCTGCTTTGACAAGACATGCCAATAAAACCGCTTCCCGAGACGTGGGGCGACGGGCTAGCCAACGGTTGGAAATAATAACCGGGCAGGCGTGATACAATGTCATAAAAAGTTGTCCGCGGATTGGACTCGTGGAGTATTGTATTTTCTGCAAATTATATACACAGGTTCGGATACAATCGTCACATCCGAAGACTACCTTGGGGTTCGGAAGAAGGGGAACCCGCCTTGCAATGCCGAAGACAATCTGCGCGCCAGACTCCTCGTCATTGAAGCCAGGTTCAGGGGCTACCGAGGGAGTCCTGGACTAAGGGGTCCTCGGGCGTCCGGCCTGTTATCCATGGGCCGGACCGATGGGCTGTGAAGATACGAAGGCCGAAGACAATACCCGTGTCCGGATTGGACTCTGCTTGGCGTGGAAGGCAAGCTAGGCGACCTATTATGAAGATTTCCTCCTATGTAACCGACCTCATGTAACCCTAGATCTCTCCGGTGTCTATATAAACCGGAGAGCATAGTCCGGATAGGACAGATTCATTACCATATTCACATAGGCTGGACTTCTAGGGTTTAGCCATTACGATCTCGTGGTAGATCAACTCTTGTAACACTCATATTCATCAAGATCAATCAAGCAGGAAGTAGGGTATTACCTCCATAGAGAGGGCCTGAACCTGGGTAAACATTGTGTCCCCCGTCTCCTGTTACCATCGATCCTAGACGCACAGTTCGGGACCCCCTACCCGAGATCCGCCGGTTTTGACACAGACAGCCGTCAGAGGACTTTATGGTTCGAGCAGGAATCAAGGAGGAATTTGACGCATATGTGCGTAATGCTGATCTTGGGAGCTTCGAGGCAGATAAGTGCCGCCAGTACCACTATCTCACTGATTCCTTTGTGAGAAGGTTTGAATTTTCATCATCACGCAATTCTCAAACTGTCCTGTTTGTTCTTTATGAAAATTCTTATACTATGGACCTAGAGGATTTTAATACTGCTTGCAAACTTCCACAATGGGGTAGCACTAGTGAGCCTCGCAAATCTGAGTTTAGAGATTTTCTTGCTAGTATAACTGTGGGGGAGTCTAGAGATATAACACAAGCTACCATAGGGAGCATTCATTTTCCTGCTATACATTATTTTGCTCTCTTCATAGGTAGGTGCATAAATGGTAAGGATGAAGCATGTCACATGTGTGTCCCTGACCTCAGTGTTCTCAGGAGTGCTGTATTAGGAGATAAACATTATAATTTGGGAGCCATTGTTGCACGCAGGTTGCATAATAATAGAATTAATGGAGATTTCTTTGGTGGAATTTATGCAACCCGTTTAGCTAATTTTCTTGATATACCCATACGTGAGTATGATATTAAGTTGCCTCCTGTTTATTTAGATTATGAGGCTATGGTCCATCATCAGTTTATCTTGAGGAACGATCAGTTCCTCCAGTACCGACTAATCTTTGACAGACGACGCACCTATCACGTCGCTCTCCTTGCTCCTACTTTCTTTGACTTTCAGGCAAAAGGGAGACATGTTATAACCAGGGAGGAGGCAAACGAGTACGAGAGGAGGACTGAGACAGCTCGCCTCCAAGCTGCAGCCCATGATGCGATAGCCGCTGCATCTCAGTACGACCCCAACTACAACTTTGGATATCCGCCAGGCCTGCCGTGGCAATGGACCAACTTAGGCCACAAGCCTAAGCTTGGGGGAGTACATATTTCTCACCGACATTACATTCATGTTCACACACTCATGCTATTTGTCAGTGCTCATACTTTTTCATTGTACTATCCATGCTAGTTTATTTCCCTTTTTTATGCTTTCTTCTTGTGTGTTTGAAAAAACTTAAGAAAAACAAAAAAAATAGTTGTAGCTTTTAGCTAGTTTACTTTCCATGCTTGTAGTAGTAATTAAAAAGAAAACCCAAAAAGATTTCATGTTCTTATTTTGCTTGTTGGAGCTTTCCCGTGTAAATAGTTTTATTTCTTTTCTTTTTTGGGGGGGTCGAGAGGAGAAGACCATAATGAAAATGTTAAAGTGGCTCTCATATGCATAATTTTTGATTTAACCAAGAGCCCATATTATCTTGTCTTCTCCTATATGTCAGACGCTTGCAGATTCCAGCTTAGTCCAATGCACGTGCACTATTATTATTATTATACACATCGTTCGGTCGTGCAAGTGAAAGGCAATAATGACGATATATGATGAACTGATTGAGATGAGAGAAGCTGGTATGAACTCGACCTCTCTTGTTTTTGTAAATATGATTAGTTCATCGTTCCTGACTCAGCCTATTATGAATGAACATGTTTGCAACGACAATTAGAGATTATAGTTGCTTATGCCATGCTTAATTAGCTAGGAGTTTATAATGGTTTACCTTGCGTGCCAACATGCTATTAAAATGGTTGTGATGTGGTATGATAGGGTGGTATCCTCCTTTGAACGATTCGAGTGACTTGACTTGGCACATGTTCACGCATGTAGTTGAAACAAATCAACATAGCCTTCACGATATTTATGTTCATGGTGGATTATATCCTACTCATGCTTGCACTCCATGTTTATTAATTTTAATGCATGTTCATGACTGTTGTCGCTCTCTAGTTGGTCGCTTCCCAGTCTTTTTCTAGCCTTCACTTGTACTAAGCGGGAATACTGCTTGTGCATCCAATCCCTTAAACCCCAAAGTTATTCCATATGAGTCCACTATACATTCCTATATATGCGGTATCTACCTGCCGTTCCAAGTAAATTTGTATGTGCCAAACTCTAAACCTTCAAATGAAATTCTGTTTTGCATGCTCGAATAGCTCATGTATCAACTAGGGCTGTCTGTATCTTCCATGCTAGGCGGGTTATTCTCAAGAGGAGTGGACTCCGCTCCTCACTCACGAGAAAATGGCTGGTCACCGGGATGAAGGAAATATGCCCTAGAGGCAATAATAAAGTATTATATATTTCCTTATATCATGATAAATGTTTATTATTCATGCTAGAATTGTATTAACCAGAAACATAATACATGTGTGAATACATAGACAAACAGAGTGTCACTAGTATGCCTCTGCTTAACTAGCTCGTTAATCAAAGATGGTTATGTTTCCTAGCCATAGACATGAGTTGTCATTTGATTAACGGGATCACCTCATTAGGAGAATGACGTGATTGACATGACCCATTACGTTAGCTTAGCACCCGATCATTTAGTATGTTGCTATTGCTTTCTTCATGACTTATACATGTTCCTATGACTATGAGATTATGCAACTCCCGTTTACCGGAGGAACACTTTGTGTGCTACCAAACGTCACAACGTAACTGGGTGATTATAAAGGTACTCTACAGGTGTCTCCAAAGGTACTTGTTGGGTTGGCGTATTTCGAGACTAGGATTTGTCACTCCGATTGTCGGAGAGGTATCTCTGGGCCCACTCGGTAATGCACATCACTATAAGCCTTGCAAGCATTGTGACTAATGAGTTAGTTGCGGGATGATGTATTACGAAACGAGTAAAGAGACTTGCCGGTAACGAGATTGAACTAGGTATCGAGATACCGACGATCGAATCTCGGGCAAGTAACATACCGATGACAAAGGGAACAACGTATGTTGTTATGCGGTCTGACCGATAAAGATCTTCGTAGAATATGTGGGAGCCAATATGGGCATCCAGGTCCCGCTATTGGTTATTGACCAGAGAGGTGTCTCGGTCATGTCTACATAGTTCTCGAACCCAAAGGGTCCGCACGCTTAAAGTTACGATGACAGTTTTATTATGAGTTTATATGTATTGATGTACCGAAGGTTGTTCGGAGTCCCGGATGTGATCACGGACATGATGAGGAGTCTCGAAATGGTCGAGACGTAAAGATTGATATATTGGACGACTATATTCGGACACCGGAAATGTTCCGGAGAAGTTTCGGATTAAACCGGAGTGCCGGAGGGTTACCGGAACCCCCCGGGGGAAGTATTGGGCCTTAGTGGGCCTTGAGGGGAGAGAGAGGGCAGCAACCAGGAGGTGGTGCGCCCCCTCCCAGGAGGAGTCCTAGTTGGACTAGGAGAGGGGGGCGCAGCCCCCTTTCCCTCTCCCTCTCCCTCTCTTTCCTTCCCCCCTTCTTTTCCTAGTAGGACTAGGAAAGGGGAGTCCTACTCCTACTAGGAGGAGGACTCCCCCCCTCTCCTTGGCGCGCCCATAGGCAGCAGGCCTCCCCCTTGCTCCTTTATATACGGGGGCAGGGGGGCACCTCTAAACACACTTGATATACGATATTTTAGCCGTGTGCGGTGCCCCCCTCCACCAGATTACACCTCGATAATACCGTTGCGGAGCTTAGGCGAAGCCCTGCGTCGGTGGAACATCATCATCGTCACCACGCCGTCGCGCTGACCCAACTCTCCCTCAACACTCGGCTGGATCGGAGTTCGAGGGACGTCATCGAGCTGAACGTGTGTAGAACTTCGGAGGTGCCGTGCGTTCGGTACTTGATCGGTCGGATCGTGAAGACGTACGACTACATCAACCGCGTTGTGATAACGCTTCCGCTGTCGGTCTACGAGGGTACGTGGACAACACTCTCCCCTCCCGTTGCTATGCATCACCATGATCTTGCGTGTGCGTAGGAATTTTTTTTGAAATTACTACGTTCCCCAACAGTGGCATCCGAGCCTGGTTTTATGCGTTGATGCTATGCATGAGTAGAACACAAGTGAGTTGTGGGCGATATAAGTCATACTGCTTACCAGCATGTCATACTTTGGTTCAGCGGTATTGTGAGATGAAGCGGCCCGGACCGACATTACGCGTACGCTTACGCGAGACTGGTTTCACCGTTCGGAGCACTCGTTGCTTAAAGGTGACTGGCGGGTGTCTGTCTCTCTCACTTTAGTTGAACCGAGTGTGGCTACGCCCGGTCCTTGCGAAGGTTAAAACAGCACCAACTTGACAAACTATCGTTGTGGTTTTGATGCGTAGGTAAGAACGGTTCTTGCTAAGCCCGTAGCAGCCACGTAAAATATGCAACAACAAAGTAGAGGTCGTCTAACTTGTTTTTGCAGGGCATGTTGTGATGTGATATGGTCAAGACATGATGTGATATAATGTGTTGTATGAGATGATCATGTTTTGTAACTGAGTTATCGGCAACTGGCAGGAGCCATATGGTTGTCGCTTTATTGTATGAGATGCAATTGCCATGTAATAGTTTTACTTTATCACTAAGCGGTAGCGATAGTCGTAAAAGCAATAAGTTGGCGAGACGACAACGATACTACGATGGAGATCAAGGTGTCGAGCCAGTGACGATGGTGATCATGATGGTGCTTCGGAGATGGAGATCACAAGCACGGTGCTTCAGAGATGGAGATCACAAGCACAAGATGATGATGGCCATATCATATCACTTATATTGATTGCATGTGATGTTAATCCTTTATGCATCTTATCTTGCTTTGATTGACGGTAGCATTATAAGATGATCTCTCACAAAAATTTCAAGATAAAAGTGTTCTCCCTGAGTATGCACCGTTGCAAAAGTTCTTCGTGCTGAGACACCACGTGTTAATCGGGTGTGATAGGCTCTACGTTCAAATACAACAGGTGCAAAACAGTTGCACACGCGGAATACTCAGGTTAAACTAGACGAGCCTAGCATATGTACAGATATGGCCTCGGAACACAGAGACCGAAAGGTCGAGCGTGAATCATATAGTAGATATGATCAACATAGTGATGTTCACCATTGAAACTACTCCATCTCACGTGTTAATCGGACATGGTTTAGTTGCTTTGGATCACGTAATCACTTAGATGATTAGAGAGATGTCTATCTAAGTGGGAGTTCTTAAGTAATATGATTAATTGAACTTAAATTTATCATGAACTTAGTACCTGATAGTATCTTGCTTGTCTATGTTAATTGTAGATATATGGCCCGTGTTGTTGTTCCGTTGAATTTTAATGCGTTCCTTGAGAAAGCTAAGTTGAAAGATGATGGTAGCAATTACACGGACTGGGTCCATAACTTGAGGATTATCCTCATTGCTGCACAGAAGAATTACGTCCTGGAAGCACCACTAGGTGCCAGGCCTCCTGCAAGAGCTACGCCAGAAGTTATGAACGTCTGGCAAAGCAAAGCTGATGACTACTCAATAGTTCAGTGTGCCATGCTTTACGGCTTAGAACCGGGACTTCAACGACGTTTTGAACGTCATGGAGCATATGAGATGTTCCAGGAGTTGAAGTTAATATTTCAAGCAAATGCCCGGATTGAGAGATATGAAGTCTCCAATAAGTTCTATAGCTGCAAGATGGAAGAGAATAGTTCTGTCAGTGAGCATATACTCAGAATGTCTGGGTATAATAATCACTTAATTCAACTGGGAGTTCAACTTCCGGATGATTGCGTCATTGACAGAATTCTTCAATCACTGCCACCAAGCTACAAGAGCTTCGTGATGAACTATAACATGCAAGGGATGAATAAGACGATTCCCGAGCTCTTCGCAATGCTTAAGGCAGCGGAGGTAGAAATCAAAAAGGAGCATCAAGTGTTGATGGTCAGTAAAACCACTAGTTTCAAGAAAAAGGGCAAAGGGAAGAAGAAAGGGAACTTCAAGAAGAATAGCAAGCAAGTTGCTGTTCAGGAGAAGAAACCCAAGTCTGGACCTAAGCCTGAAACTGAGTGCTTCTACTGTAAGCAGACTGGCCACTGGAAGCGGAACTGCCCCAAGTATTTGGCGGATAAGAAGGATGGCAAGGTTAACAAAGGTATATGTGATATACATGTTATTGATGTGTACCTTACTAATACTCGCAGTAGCACCTGGGTAGTTGATACTGGTTCTGTTGCTAATATTTGCAACTCGAAACAGGGGCTACGGATTAAGCGAAGTTTGGCTAAGGACGAGGTGACGATGCGCGTGGGAAATGGTTCCAAACTCGATGTGATCGCCGTCGGCACGCTACCTCTACATCTACCTTCGGGATTAGTTTTAGACCTAAATAATTGTTATTTGGTGCCAGCGTTGAGCATGAACATTATATCTGGATCTTGTTTAATGCGAGACGGTTATTCATTTAAATCAGAGAATAATGGTTGTTCTATTTATATGAATAATATCTTTTATGGTCATGCACCCTTGAAGAGTGGTCTATTTTTAATGAATCTCGATAGTAGTGATACACATATTCATAATGTTGAAGCCAAAAGATGCAGAGTTAATAACGACAGTGCAACTTATTTGTGGCACTGCCGTTTGGGTCATATCGGTGTAAAGCGCATGAAGAAACTCCATACTGATGGAATTTTGGAATCACTTGATTTTGAATCACTTGGTACTTGCGAACCGTGCCTTATGGGCAAGATGACAAAAACACCGTTCTCCGGAACTATGGAGAGAGCAACAGATTTGTTGGAAATCATACATACAGATGTATGTGGCCCGATGAATATTGAAGCTCGTGGCGGATATCGTTATTTTCTCACCTTCACAGATGATTTGAGCAGATATGGGTATATCTACTTAATGAAACATAAATCTGAAACATTTGAAAAGTTCAAAGAATTTCAGAGTGAAGTTGAAAATCATCGTAACAACAAAATAAAATTCCTACGATCTGATCATGGAGGGGAATATTTGAGTTACGAGTTTGGTCTACATTTGAAACAATCCGGAATAGTTTCGCAACTCACGCCACCCGGAACACCACAGCGTAATGGTGTGTCTGAACGTCGTAATCGTACTTTATTAGATATGGTGCGAACTATGATGTCTCTTACTGAATTACCGCTATCATTTTGGGGTTATGCTTTAGAGACAGCTGCATTCACTCTAAATAGGACACCATCAAAATCCGTTGAGACAACGCCTTTTGAACTATGGTTTGGCAAGAAACCAAAGTTGTCGTATCTTAAAGTTTGGGGTTGCGATGCTTATGTGAAGAAACTTCAACCTGATAAGCTCGAGCCTAAATCGGAGAAATGTGTCTTCATAGGATACCCAAAGGAGACCGTTGGGTACACCTTCTATCACAGATCCGAAGGCAAGATATTTGTTGCTAGAAATGGATCCTTTCTAGAGAAGGAGTTTCTCTCAAAAGATGTGAGTGGGAGGAAAGTAGAACTTGATGAGGTAACCGTACCTGCTCCCTTATTGGAAAGTAGATCATCGCAGAGATCAGTTTCCGCGACATCTGCACCAAGTAGTGAGGAAGTTAATGATAATGATCATGAAACTTCAGATCAAGTTATTACTGAACTTCGTAGGTCAACTAGATCAAGATCCGCACCAGAGTGGTACGGTAATCCTGTTCTGGAGGTCATGTTACTAGACCATGGCGAACCTACGAACTATGAAGAAGCGATGGTGAGCCCAGATTCCGCAAAATGGCTTGAAGCCATGAAATCCGAGATGGGATCCATGTATGAGAACAAAGTATGGACTTTGGTTGACTTGCCCGATGGTCGGCAAGCCATTGAAAATAAATGGATCTTCAAGAAGAAGACTGACGCTGATGGTAATGTTACTGTCTATAAAGCTCGACTTGTTGCGAAAGGTTTTCGACAAGTTCAAGGAATTGACTACGATGAGACCTCACCCGTAGCGATGCTTAAGTCTGTCCGAATCATGTTAGCAATTGCCGCATTTTATGATTATGAAATTTGGCAAATGGATGTCAAAACTGCGTTCCTGAATGGATTTCTGGAAGAAGAGTTGTATATGATGCAACCGGAAGGTTTTGTCAATCCAAAGGGAGCTAACAAAGTGTGCAAGCTCCAGCGATCCATTTATGGACTGGTGCAAGCCTCTCGGAGTTGGAATAAATGCTTTGATAGTGTGATCAAAGCATTTGGTTTTATACAGACTTTTGGAGAAGCCTGTATTTACAAGAAAGTGAGTGGGAGCTCGATAGCATTTCTGATATTATATGTGGATGACATATTACTGATTGGAAATGATATAGAATTTCTGGATAGCATAAAGGGATACTTGAATAAGAGTTTTTCAATGAAAGACCTCGGTGAAGTTGCATATATATTAGGCATTAAGATCTATAGAGATAGATCAAAACGCTTAATTGGACTTTCACAAAGCACATACCTTGACAAAGTTTTGAAGAAGTTCAAAATGGATCAAGCAAAGAAAGGGTTCTTGCCTGTACTACAAGGTGTGAGATTGAGTAAGACTCAATGCCCGGCCACTGCAGAAGATAGAGAGAAAATGAAAGATGTTCCCTATGCTTCAGCCATAGGCTCTATCATGTATGCAATGCTGTGTACCAGACCTGATGTGTCCCTAGCTATAAGTTTAGCAGGGAGGTACCAAAGTAATCCAGGAGTGGATCACTGGACAGCGGTCAAGAACATCCTGAAATACCTGAAAAGGACTAAGGATATGTTTCTCGTATATGGAGGTGACAAAGAGCTCATCGTAAGGGGTTACGTTGATGCAAGCTTTGACACTGATCCGGACGATTCGAAATCGCAAACCGGATACGTATTTACATTGAACGGTGGAGCTGTTAGTTGGTGCAGTTCCAAGCAAAGTGTCGTGGCGAGATCTACGTGTGAAGCGGAATACATAGCTGCTTCGGAAGCAGCGGATGAAGGAGTCTGGATGAAGGAGTTCATATCCGATCTAGGTGTCATACCTAGTACATCGGGACCAATGAAAATCTTTTGTGATAATACTGGTGCAATTGCCTTAGCAAAGGAATCCAGATTTCACAAGAGAACCAAGCACATCAGAAGACGCTTCAATTCCATCCGGGATTTAGTCCAGGTGGGAGACATAGAAATTTGCAAGATACATACGATCTGAATGTAGCAGATCCGTTAACTAAGCCTCTTCCACGAGCAAAACATGATCAGCACCAAGACTCCATGGGTGTAAGAATCATTACTATGTAATCTAGATTATTGACTCTAGTGCAAGTGGGAGACTGAAGGAAATATGCCCAAGAGGCAATAATAAAGTATTATATATTTCCTTATATCATGATAAATGTTTATTATTCATGCTAGAATTGTATTAACCGGAAACATAATACATGTGTGAATACATAGACAAACAGAGTGTCACTAGTATGCCTCTGCTTAACTAGCTCGTTAATCAAAGATGGTTATGTTTCCTAGCCATAGACATGAGTTGTCATTTGATTAACGGGATCACCTCATTAGGAGAATGACGTGATTGACATGACCCATTACGTTAGCTTAGCACCCGATCATTTAGTATGTTGCTATTGCTTTCTTCATGACTTATACATGTTCCTATGACTATGAGATTATGCAACTCCCGTTTACCGGAGGAACACTTTGTGTGCTACCAAACGTCACAACGTAACTGGGTGATTATAAAGGTACTCTACAGGTGTCTCCAAAGGTACTTGTTGGGTTGGCGTATTTCGAGACTAGGATTTGTCACTCCGATTGTCGGAGAGGTATCTCTGGGCCCACTCGGTAATGCACATCACTATAAGCCTTGCAAGCATTGTGACTAATGAGTTAGTTGCGGGATGATGTATTACGAAACGAGTAAAGAGACTTGCCGGTAACGAGATTGAACTAGGTATCGAGATACCGACGATCGAATCTCGGGCAAGTAACATACCGATGACAAAGGGAACAACGTATGTTGTTATGCGGTCTGACCGATAAAGATCTTCGTAGAATATGTGGGAGCCAATATGGGCATCCAGGTCCCGCTATTGGTTATTGACCAGAGAGGTGTCTCGGTCATGTCTACATAGTTCTCGAACCCAAAGGGTCCGCACGCTTAAAGTTACGATGACAGTTTTATTATGAGTTTATATGTATTGATGTACCGAAGGTTGTTCGGAGTCCCGGATGTGATCACGGACATGATGAGGAGTCTCGAAATGGTCGAGACGTAAAGATTGATATATTGGACGACTATATTCGGACACCGGAAATGTTCCGGAGAAGTTTCGGATTAAACCGGAGTGCCGGAGGGTTACCGGAACCCCCCGGGGGAAGTATTGGGCCTTAGTGGGCCTTGAGGGGAGAGAGAGGGCAGCAACCAGGAGGTGGTGCGCCCCCTCCCAGGAGGAGTCCTAGTTGGACTAGGAGAGGGGGGCGCAGCCCCCTTTCCCTCTCCCTCTCCCTCTCTTTCCTTCCCCCCTTCTTTTCCTAGTAGGACTAGGAAAGGGGAGTCCTACTCCTACTAGGAGGAGGACTCCCCCCCTCTCCTTGGCGCGCCCATAGGCAGCAGGCCTCCCCCTTGCTCCTTTATATACGGGGGCAGGGGGGCACCTCTAAACACACTTGATATACGATATTTTAGCCGTGTGCGGTGCCCCCTCCACCAGATTACACCTCGATAATACCGTCGCGGAGCTTAGGCGAAGCCCTGCGTCGGTGGAACATCATCATCGTCACCACGCCGTCGCGCTGACGAAACTCTCCCTCAACACTCGGCTGGATCGGAGTTTGAGGGACGTCATCGAGCTGAACGTGTGTAGAACTTCGGAGGTGCCGTGCGTTCGGTACTTGATCGGTCGGAACGTGAAGACGTACGACTACATCAACCGCGTTGTGATAACGCTTCCGCTGTCGGTCTACGAGGGTACGTGGACAACACTCTCCCCTCCCGTTGCTATGCATCACCATGATCTTGCGTGTGCGTAGGATTTTTTTTTGAAATTACTACGTTCCCCAACACGGGATGCCTAGTTGTACCGACCCAACCTCAAACGGTCAAGTCTCTGTGCTTCAGTGTCATCCCTGGATCGGTAATGCTGACACACACAGTACTCGAAGGATTTATAACAGAGTAGCAATCACACACTTATTACATCGAATGTCTCAAAATAGAACTTATTACAATAAATATGGCTTAAGGCCATCTAACACGATAACAGCGGAAGGCTTGGAAGATAAAGTGAGTCCATCAACTCCAACGGCATAGCTGAGCTGCACGGCAATGACCTAACGAACCTTTCTCCTCGTCTGAAAAGTCTGCAACATAATACGTTGCCGCCCGAAAACGGGTCAGCACATGGAATATGCTGGCAATATAACACAGTAGAGCAAGAACAGAATAATGCTATCACTACATGCATATTTGGCTGGTGGAAAGCTCTATGGTTATAGTTTTGCGAAAAGCCAAATTTTCCCTACAACAAAGGAATAGATTTTATTTAACTATCATGGTAGTTGAAACATCATTGAGAAGGTTCCTCCAATTCAATCCCAATTAAAGTAATTATCAACCCAACAATATTAAATTAGAGTGATGAGATACATATGATAATCCAAGTACTAGATACTCAAGATGTCCATAACCGGGGACACGGCTAACCATGATTAGATTGTACACTCTGCAGAGGTTTGCGCACTTTTCCCCACAAGACTCGATCGCCTCCATTGGATTTCTCGCACTACATGGTGTTTGAGAAATGGATGACCGAGACACAGTCTTTCAGAAGCATTAACTCTAACCCCGGGTAGACAGTACCAACCTACATCCCTCTACATCTGCTAGCCTACCACTGGAGGAGGTCATGCAACTTACTCAACTATGCTAGAGCCCATAATAGCTTGTGGCTGCACATGGAAGTTTCTAGCATGAAATATCTCAGTTCCCTTTGAGCCTGGGTGGCGGACCTTAGCATTATCACACGGGTACTCCGGGATATCCTAGGACAACACTGGATTCTCCAGGTGCCCGACAAGCAATCCACCCAGATGTGTATTGAAGTTGCCACCTTAAGTTGAACCATTAATTAACAATCTCACATCTGTCATGGATTCACTCACCCAAACCACGTCTACGAGCATAGCATAGCAATATAAGCAATACGTAGAAGTAACTCCCAAGGGTTTGATAATAACAGGGCAATAGGTTCTACCTCATCAACTACTTCCCAATACCCACAAGTTAATCACATCCTAATCATGCAGTGCTTGAGGCTTGTAGCTAATGCATAAAAACTGGGTATGAAAAGAGTATGATCAAGGTGTTACTTGCCTTGCTGATGATCCGCAAAACCTAGAGACTCGTAGTAGCATGCTTCGCACTCCGGGAATTCTATCGCAAACAAACAATAGCATACATAAGCAATCAATCACGGATGCATGGGTAAAACTAAATAAGAAGATCTAACCAGAAAGTTCAACTTAAGAACTCCGGTTTGCAAAAAGAAACAAATCAAACGGAGCAACGAAACTCAAACTGCGAAAGAAACAAGATCCAATTACTAATCTGAACTAAAGTCAAATTTTACAATAAAAAAATCTTGTTCAAGTTGGCTAAACAGAAAGAGGGTTTCTAGACGAAGATCTAGGCGCTTGAATCGCCTGATTCCGATAAACGAGCGAAAAGAAAAACTAAAACGAAAATCGGATCAGAATCACGATCGAAAATAATCGCGAAAAACCCGAGAAAAAGAAAAACTAACGAACAGGCTAACGAACGAACGTTCGTTGTCTGTGACTAACGGGCGAAAACCGTTCGTTAAAATGAACGTACGGATGAACATCCGCTAAATAAACTAAACCGAGTAAACCGGTGAACCGAAGAAAAAACGTAACTAGGGTTTTAAAAAAAACGACGAATTTTACCTAAACCGAAAAAAAACGAATGGCTCCGGATCGGATCGGATCGGCGGCGGCGGCTCCGGCGGCTTCCGCGGCGGCGCGGCGAGGCGGGGGCAGCACGGGGCGGCGGAGGGCAGCGCGGGGCGGCTTGGCAGCGACGCAGCGGCAGGCGGCGGCGGCAGCAGCGGCGCAAGGCCGTGGGGCGGGCGGCTTGCGGGCGGCGGCGGCTGTGGCTTGGGGCTCCAGGGGGAGGGGAGGTGGCTTGCGGGAGGGGGCGGGGAGGCGTGGCCGACTCGGCCACGGCGAGCGGCGACGTGGCGGTCGCGGTCTCCGCGAGGGAGGCGGCGGCGCGAGGAGGCTGGGCCAACTGGGCCTCGGCCCAGTTCGGTCCAGCGTGCTTTTTTTAAAAAGATTCCGCCGAAAAGAAATCCTAGAAAAATAAACAAAAATCTAAAAATGCCAAAATAAATTTTCGCCGTCTAAATGAAACATTTAGAACACGATGAACATTTTCTTGGCCCTAAAATGCAATTTTGAAAACGTGCAATTTTTCTAGTGCAAATAAAATAGCAATAAAATCCGAATAAAATCAAATACTTGATTTTAATATTTTTCTCCAATATTTCATTTATTTTGGAGAAGTCATATTATCCCCTCTCATATATTTTAATATGAAATATTTTCAGAGAGAAAAATAGTAAAACAAATAATCCTCGTTTCAATATTTGATAAAATTCAAATATGAAAACAGTGAAATCCCCAACTCTCTCCGAGGGTCCTTGAGTTTCTTAGAATTTCGAGGATCGCGAAATGAATATGCAATAAAAATATGATATGCATGAAAGATCTATGTATAACATTCAGTGTCATCCCTGGATCGGTAATGCTGACACACACAGTACTCGAAGGATTTATAACAGAGTAGCAATCACACACTTATTACATCGAATGTCTCAAAAGAGAATTTATTACAAAAAATATGGCTTAAGGCCATCTAACACGATAACAGAGGAAGGCTTGGAAGATAAAGTGAGTCCATCAACTCCAACGGCATAGCTGAGCTGCACGGCAACGACCTAACGAACCTTACTCCTCGTCTGAAAAGTCTGCAACATAATACGTTGCAGCCCGAAAATGGGTCAGCACATGGAATATGCTGGCAATATAACACAGTAGAGCAAGAACAGAATAATGCTATCACTACATGCATATTTGGCTGGTGGAAAGCTCTATGGTTATAGTTTTGCGAAAAGCCAATTTTTTCCTACAACAAAGGAATATATTTTATTTAACTATCATGGTAGTTGAAACATCATTGAGAAGGTTCCTCCAACTCAATCCCAATTAAAGTAATTATCAACCCAACAATATTAAATTAGAGTGATGAGATACATATGATAATCCAGGTACTAGATACTCAAGATGTCCATAACCGGGGACACGGCTAACCATGATTAGATTGTACACTCTGCAGAGGTTTGCGCACTTTTCCCCACAAGACTCGACCGCCTCCGTTGGATTTCTCGCACTACATGGTGTTTGAGAACTGGATGACCGAGACACAGTCTTTCAGAAGCATTAACTCTAACCCCGGGTAGACAGTACCAACCTACATCCCTCTACATCTGCTAGCCTACCATTGGAAGAGGTCATGCAACTTACTCAACTATGCTAGAGCCCATAATAGCTTGTGGCTGCACACGGAAGTTTCTAGCATGAAATATCTTAGTTCCGTTTGAGCCTGGGTGGCGGACTTTAGGATTATCACACGGGTACTCCGGGATATCCTAGGACAACACTGGATTCTCCAGGTGCCCGACAAGCAATCCACCCAGATGTATTAAAGTTGCCACCTTAAGTTGAACCATTAATTAACAACCTCACATCTGTCATGGATTCACTCACCCAAACCACGTCTATGAGCATTGCATAGCAATATAAGCAATACGTAGAAGTAACTCCCAAGGGTTTGATAATAACAGGGCAATAGGTTCTACCTCATCAACTACTTCCCAATACCCACAAGTTAATCACATCCTAATCATGCAGTGTTTGAGGCTTGGAGCTAATGCATAAAAACTGGGTATGAAAAGAGTATGATCAATGTGTTACTTGCCTTGCTGATGATCCGCAAAACCTAGAGACTCGTAGTAGCACGCTTCGCACTCCGAGAATTCTATCGCAAACAAACAATAGCATACATAAGCAATCAATCACGGATGCACGGGTAAAACTCAAATAAGAAGATCTAACCAGAAAGTTCAACTTAAGAACTCCGGTTTGCAAAAAGAATCAAATCAAACGGAGCAACGAAACTCAAACTGCGAAAGAAACAAGATCCGATTACTAATCTAAACTAAAGTCAAATTTTATAGTACAAAAATTGGCTAAACAGAAAGAGGGTTTCGAGACGAAGATCTAGGCGCTTGAATCGCCTGATTCTGATAAACGAGCGAAAAGAAACACTAAAAAAAAAATCGGATCAGAAATCACGATCGAAAATAATCGCGAAAACCCGAGAAAAAGAAAAACTGACGAACAGGCTAACGAACGAACGTTCGTTGTCTGTGACTAACGGGCGAAAACCGTTCGTTAAAACGAACATACGGACGAACGTCCGCTAAATAAACTAAACCGAGTAAACCGGTGAACCGAAGAAAAAACGTAACTAGGGTTTTTAAAAAACCGACGATTTTTACCTAAACCGAAAAAAACCGAACGGCTTCGGATTGAATCGGACCGGCGGCGGCTTCCGCGGCGGCGCGGCGAGGCGGCGCAGCGCGGGGCGGCAGAGGGCGGCGCGGCGCGGCTTGGTGGCGATGGTAGCAGCGGCGCAAGGCGGCGGGGCGGGCGGCGGCTGCGGCTTGGGGCTCCAGGGGGCCCCGGGTCGGATTTTAAGGAGGGAGGGAGGTGGCTTGCGGGAGGGGGCGGGGAGGCGTGGCCGACTCGGCCACGGAGAGCGGCGGCGTGGCGGTCGCGGTATCCGCGAGGGAGACGGCGGCGCGGGGAGGCTGGGCCAACTAAGCCTCGGCCCAGTTCGGTCCGGCGGGCTTTAAAAAAAACAGATTCCGCCGAAAAGAAATCCTAGAAAAATAAATAAAAAACTAAAAATGCCAAAACAAATTTTCACCGTCTAAATGAAATATTTAGAACAAGATGAACATTTTCTTGGCCCTAAAATGCAATTTTGAAAACGTGCAATTTTCTAGTGCAAATAAAATAGCAATAAAATCCGAATAAAATCAAATATTTGATTTTAATATTTTTTTCCTCCAATATTTCATTTATTTTGGAGAAGTCATATTATCCCCTCTCATATATTTTAATATGAAATATTTTCGGAGAGAAAAATAGTAAAACAAATAATCCTCGTTTCAATATTTGGTAAAATTCAAATATGAAAGCAGTGAAATCCCCAACTCTCTCCGAGGGTCCTTGAGTTGCTTAGAATTTCGAGGATCGCGAAACGAATATGCAATAAAAATATGATATGCATGAATGATCTATGTATAACATTCCAAATTGAAAATTTGGGATGTTACACCAGTCCCATGCTTTATGCAAATCAAATCAAAATAATTGCAAACAAAACTCCCCCGGGACTCTTGTTAGTTGGAGGCACTTGTTGTTTCGAGCCAGCCATGGATTGATGCTTGTTGGTGGAGGGGGAGTATAAACTTTACCATTCTGTTTGGGAACCTCCTATAATGTGTGTAGCATGGTAGATATCGAGATCTCTCGGTTGTATGTTGACAATGAAAGTATGCCGCTCAAAATATTATTTATCTCTGCTTTAAAATCAAGCTCTGGCACCTCTACAAATCCCTGCTCCCCTCTGCGAAGGGCCTATCTATTTACTTTTATGTTGAGTCATCACTGAGGGAGTCCTGGACTAAGGGGTCCTCGGGCGTCCCGCCTGTTATCCATGGGCCGGACTAATGGGCTGTGAAGATACGAAGGCCGAAGACAATACCTGTGTCCGGATTGGACTCTACTTGGCGTGGAAGGCCAGCTAGGCGACCTATTGTGAAGATTTCCTCCTATGTAACCGACCTCATGTAACCCTAGATCTCTCCGGTATCTATATAAACCGGAGAGCATAGTCCGGAGAGGACAGATTCATTACCATGTTCACATAGGCTAGACTTCTAGGGTTTAGCCATTACGATCTCGTGGTAGATCAACTCTTGTAACACTCATATTCATCAAGATCAATCAAGCAGGAAGTAGGGTATTACCTCCATAGAGAGGGCCCGAACCTGGCTAAACATCGTCCCCCGTCTCCTGTTACCATCGATCCTAGACGCATAGTTCGGGACCCCCTACCCGAGATCCGCCGGTTTTGACACCGACATTGGTGCTTTCATTGAGAGTTCCACTATGCCGTCAACATAAGGCTCGATGCCCCTTCAATCGTCGGTGGTAGCATTGTTCAGGGAGAAACCTTTCTCCCCGGACAAATCTTTGTTTTTGGCGGCTTCGTACTGCGGGCCAACTCGCTTGGCCTCCTGGAGCAGGTCGGTAGCTATGCCCCTGGCCATCAGGTCAGATTCAGAAGCTTGAATTACGTCGCGGATATCCGTGGAGACTTGATCTTCGATGGATTTGAGACTGCGGCGATCACTCCCCCTCTCTCCGACAAGCTTGACTTAAATCTGTCGTCGGATCACATCCAGGAGATGGATCATGTTGCTACAACGGCCTTAGAGCCAAAGCAGATCGCGCCCTCCGAGGCCATAAAGTCCGCGGTGTTGGAGCCGCACACGAACTCGACATCCTGCAATGCTTGCGTCAACGGAACCCCGGACTCGTCTCTGGCTGCATGTTCCGGACCGAATACACCTGCGGACACCGAGCTGGATCGGTTGTCGATTTTCGAATTTAGCGCCGCAGACATCTTCCAACATTCGCCTTTAGGTGACGTACTAAATTCTTTGAAGAACTTGACCCTGGAGGAAGACTCACAGCCGAACTATATTCGGTTTGAGCTAGAGGCGGACGACGAGAAATTTTGCTTCCCACCCGCCACCCACTTCATAGCCACCGTCGACGACTTAACCGACGTGCTTGACTACGGCTCCGAAGACATCACCTGTATGGATGATGATGCCGACAATGAGCAAGGCCAAGAACCGCCATTCACTGGACGTTGGACGGCCACCTCCTCGTACAACGTGTACATGGTCGATACACCCAAAGGATCTGGCGACGACAAAGAAGAGCCGGATAAGAACAAACCCTCTGAGACGCAGTCCAAGCGTCGACGCCCCAAACGCCGTTCTAAGCCTCGTCGCTCAAAGGATGGCAACACCGGTACCGGAGAAAATAGCACTCCGAGTGACGCCGAAAACAATGAAGACCCCGTCGGTGCGGCATCCGAACAGGAGGAACATGACAACAGGCAAGACAACCCTGATGAACAGGCCACAGAAGATAACTCGGAGGACGATAGTTACCATCCACCCTCCGAGGAAGAGACAAGCCTCGGCAATGAAGACTTCATCATGCCGGAGGACCCTGTGGAGCAGGAGCGCTTTAAGCTTAAGCTCATAGCCACGGCAAGGAGCCTGAAAAAGAAACAGCAGCAGCTTCAAGCCGAACAAGATCTGCTCGTAGACAGATGGACTGATGTCCTGACTGCCGAAGAATACGGCCTCAAGCGCCCAGCTAAGAGCTACCTGAAACGCAGACTGCTACCTCAACTCGATGAGGAAGCACCGGAGCACACATCTCCCTCGCGTAATGTGGAACGACCACCGCGTGGTCGAGACAGGGTGGCCGACCGGCCACCCCGCGGTCGGGATAAAGCGGCAACTCAGGCCGAACAGCAGACTGCCCCACCACCCCGAAAAAATAAAGACGAAAGAGTTCGGGGTCACACATACGACCTTCGGCAGACCCTGGACAATAAAGCAGGACATACAAGATCGATCTATGGATCGCGCGGACGTGCCTCAAGGCACGACGATGGCTACCTATTTGGACGTGACAAACCTAACCACGCCCGGGCCGAATGCCGCAGACGGACTCCATCAGAGCTACGCCGCGATGCGGCCCGATACAGAGGTGCCGCACACCCTCTCTGCTTCACGGACGAGGTACTAGATCACGAATTCCCCGAGGGATTCAAGCCCGTCAATATCGAATCATATGACGACACAACCGATCCCGCAGTATGGATCGAGGATTTCATCCTCCACATCAACATGGCTCGAGGAGATGACCTCCACGCCATTAAATACCTCCCACTCAAGCTAAAAGGGCCAGCTCGGCACTGGCTTAATAGCCTGCCTGTAAATTCTATCGGCAGCTAGGAGGACTTGGAAGAAGCTTTCCTAGACAACTTCCAAGGAACATATGTCCAGCCACCAGACGCCGATGATCTAAGCCACATAGTTCAACAACCTGGAGAATCAGCCAGAAAATTCTGGACTAGGTTCCTAACCAAAAAGAACCAGATCGTTGACTGTCCGGATGCCGAGGCCTTCGTAGCCTTCAAACACAGCATCCGGGATGAATGGCTAGCACGCCACCTCGGCGAAGAAAAGCCGAAGTCCATGGCAGCCCTCACGGCACTCATGACCCGCTTTTGCGTGGGAGAGGACAGTTGGCTGGCCCATAGTAACAACACGGCCAACGAAACAAGCCCCTCCAAGGCCAAAAATAGCACCGGCAAGCTCCGGCGCAACAGAAACAAACGCCAAAGCAATGGCGATAACATCGATGACACAACAGTTCATGCCAGATTCAGTGGCTCCAAGTCCGGCCAGCGAAAGAAGCCCTATAAAAGGAGCAGTGGAAAACCATCCAGCTTGGACCGCATACTCGATCATCGTTGCCAAATACATGTCACCCCAGACAAACCGGCCAACCATACTAACAGAGATTGCCGGGTCTTTAAACAAGCCAGCAAGGTAAATAGCAGAAACAAAGAAGGGGAATCACAGAGCGAGGACGATGACGAAGAGCCCCAGCAGCCAGACACCGGGGGGCAAAAGAAATTTCCCCCTCAAGTCAAAATAGTAAACATGATATACGCTACACATATTCCCAAAAGGGAGGGCAAGCACGCACTCAGGGACGTCTATGCGGTAGAGCCCGTCGCCCAGAAATTTAATCCATGGTCATCATTCCCGATCACGTTCGACCACCGAGACCATCCAATTAGCATCCGGCATGGCGTTTCAGCCGCACTGGTCCTCGACCCAATCATCGACGGGTTCCACCTGACTCGAGTCCTAATGGACGGCGGTAGCAGCCTCAACCTGCTCTATCAGGATACAGTACGAAAAATGAGCATTGACCCCTCATGAGTCAAGCCCGCGAAGACTACCTTTAAAGGAGTCATACCAGGCGTAGAGGCCTGCTGTACGGCCTCAATAACGCTGGAGGTAGTATTCGGTTCCCCGGATAACTTCCGAAGTGAAGAACTAATCTTCGATATCGTCCCATTTCACAGCGGCTATCACGCGCTACTCGGACGAACCGCATTCACTAGATTCAACGCGGTGCTACATTATGCTTATCTCAAGCTGAAAATGCCCGGTCCACGTGGAGTCATCATAGTAAAGGGAAACACGGAATGCTCCCTCCGTACAGAGGAACGCACCACCGCCCTAGCAGCAGAAGTACAGAGTGGTCTTCTCAAGCAACACTATAATCCGATTGCCGAGCCCCTGGACATCATTAAGAGGGTCCGGACTACACTGCAGCAGGATAGCTCGGCTCGTCACGAGCCAGTCTAGCAAATTCGGCCTCCGTCCCAGCCCCGACAAGGCAACGGTATTCGTACCGCGTGCATTTAAACTACGCACTCATGGGGTACTGACGGAGGCACAACTCGCTCGCAATCCACAGTACGGCTTGATAGACCCTGGGATTCGCACGTTTCTGCTTTTTCTTTGTACAGGTCTTCCTCTCTTTTCAAGGGCTATACGGACAACCTGCTGGCAGAACACACCAAGGAGGCAAGGAGCTCTGGCGTACAAGGGAACCCCCAGGTGGTTTCTAATAAACGATTACTATACTTGTTTTACATACCCGCACGCAGCTCGCCCTTGGTTACAACATTTTCAATAGCCTTACTTGCTTATCGCCTTACTTGTACAAAGTACGCCTTGACGTACTGATTACACCACAACGGTGAATAAATGGTGGCGTCAGCCCATTACTTCATTTTTTCCGTTTCCTCACCTCAGTATTTATTACTCATTGCACACGTACACCATGGTACGTACTAATACGGCAGGGGCTTAATAACACCCCGCATCATGGCAATAAAAGTCCAAACACTTTTACAGTATAGTTCGGCACCCTGAACTTATAGCATTATATGCATTGGCTCCGAATCATGTCTTTGATCAATAGTTGGGTTGCCTGGCTCCTGTGCTTACTACCTTACGTTCTGCTATATCGGCAAGGGTAGTAAAGGGAGAACTACTGCGATTGTGTCCCGGTTCTTCCGGACAAGCACCTCAGTAGAGAAAGCCGAAAACTGACTGTCATGATGCGGCGAGAGCCAGTCAGCTGTTCGTGAGGTTCTAAATCGTTGGAGATTTTTCCCGCTTCTTGCGAAGAATTGGTTCTTCCAATTAGGCGTGTATAGCGCCCCTAATTCGGCCTTCCGAACACATGGGGCATCGCCAACTTTATTAATTGTCAAACTCCTATGGCTAAGTGGGGGCGGTAAAGGCCGCATAGTCTGATTGCCTCGTTCGTTGCGCTAAACACCTCCTTTAAGGACCAGAATGTGGAGTAAAGAGTGTTTAGATTTATCCCGAACACCCCCGTACTATCTACGTGGGACCAGAAGCCGACGACTGGTCACCCCTCAGATTTAATAAACGGCCGCACAGGGGGTAAAATTTAAAATCATAAACATTATACTACATAACATCTTCGTTCCATATTACAGGGCAAGATAGTACACAATTACACATGTTCTTATGGGAATACAATATCCTTTGAACATTGCTCCGCCGCAAGACGGGACCCCTCCAGGACACCATCAAAATAGTGTTCGGGTCGACGATGCTCCTTGCCCTCCGGCGGTCCCTCGGTCCTCAGCTTCTTGGCATCCAGCTTTGCCCAATGCGTCTTGACGCGGGCAAAGGCCATACGCGCACCTTCAATACAGACCGACCGCTTCACGGCTTCGAGCCGCGGATAGGCACTCATAAGCCGCTGCACAAGTCCGAAGTAGCTGCTCGGTATAAGATCGGCAGGCCACAGCCGGACTATAAAGTCCTTCATGGCTAACTCTGCTAACCTGTGCAGCTCGACCAACTGCTTCAGCTGGTCGCTGAAGGGCACCGGATGTTCGGATCCCAGATATTGGGACCAGAACAGCTTCTCTGTAGACATCCCTTCCTCGGCTCTATAATGCTCGGCCGCATCCGACACACTGTGCGTCAGACCTGTAAATGCCCCTAAAAAACCAAAATTCAGGATAAGTACAAGGGACGTTGCCTCTACATGCTTGCTCTGCATGGTGAAGAACTTACCTGCCGCAATCTTCTTGGCCATCTCGATTTCCTGGAGGACGCTCTGGGCTTCGGCTCGCGCATCCTGAGCGCTCTAGCGAGCCTTCACCAATTCGGACTCTTGCGCCTTACAATCGCGCTCCAGGGCCTCAAATCTCTCTATCGCGCCCTGGAGCTGTTGCTGTGCCTCGCCAACCCGGGCTTCGTGTTTCTCGCGTGAGACACGCTCTTTGGCCGCTTTATCCTCGGCCTCGGCTAGCGCCTTCTTCAGGGCTGCCACCTCGGCCGTGGCCCCTAATAAAGTTTATGACACTTTAGTCCAGTCAGACTATTCATTTCTTTTCTAAATGTACACGCAGGTTATTGCATACCTCGGCTATCCTCCAACTGCTTCTTCACGCGGCCGAGCTCCTCCTCGGCCCGCTCCAATTTCTGCTTTAGTCCGAAAACCTCCGCAACATGAGCAGTGGTAGCCTGCAGCGATACCTGCTTATTCACATAGACAACTCATGTTAGACTCCTGCGATTTCTTGATCCTCTGTTCAGCTTTTCTTCCCGAACACCAAACAGAGCATCAGGGGCTACTGTCTATACTATGATATTTTTCCCATAATCACATTACTTACCTCAAAGCCCGTTAGAAGGCTAGTGCAGGCTTCGGTCAGTCCGCTTTTAACGGACTGAACCTTCTCTATTACCGTGTCCATAAGGACACGATGTTCATCCATGATAGAGGCGCCTCGTAGCGCCTCCAGCAGATTATCCGGTGCCTCTGGTTGGACAGAGGTCACCGGTGGAACAGGCACACCCCCTCCTGGTGGGGAACGCCATTCGCTGGACCCCGGAGCTGTATAGATTTCCGGAATGGTATCCGGCTGAGGGCCGAAGGGAATTCGGGCCCCATCACCAGTCCCCATGGGGGCTCTTTCCCCCATGTGTCTGGCGTCCGAGGGGTCATCCTGGGGCGTCACCCTGATGATCTCCGAAACATCCCCCCGGCCCAGGAAGGCCTTTTTGGACACCACCTCGTCATCACCCCTGGGTGAGATGGAATGAGCAGGTGGCGGAGATATGCTAGCCATCTCCTCTATGTCCAGCGAATCCTCTGTCGAGGATCGCGGGGAGTTATCGCGCGCCGGACTGCAAGGACAAGGTTTACAATATGTCAATATTACAAACCGGAAAAGCCAGACATTTGCGAATTCTGGTACTTACGAAGCGGCCTGAGGCTTGGTCCGGCGAAGTCGTTCCGGACTGCTGTCAACATCCCACGCGGAGTTATCCGTGAGGGAGCCTTTAAACCTCTTAGGCGCTTTCGCCTCCGAGCTTGTGGGGGCCGCTCTCTTCTTCCTCCCCGCTTCGGGTGGGGAGTCGTTTTCCTCTTCCTCTTCATCATCATCGTCAGCGGACGAAGAAGAAGTCTCGCTTCCGGACGTCGCGTCCGGAGTGCGTCTTCGGCGAAGGCTCTTCTTGGCCCCTTGGGCCGCCTTCTTAGCCGTCTTCTCCGGCACCTCATAAGGTGCAGGGAACAGCATCTTCTCCAATAATGGAAATTCTTGGTCCTCGGGCAGCGGAGCCGGACTGTTAATCTCCTCGGCCAACTTAATCCAGGCCTGAAAATAGGGGAAGGAAGCTTAAAATTCCTCTCAAAATATGCTAATAGGGGATACTCCTTGAAAACTTTAAAGGAGCTTACCGGGTTGGGCTGGCGCTTCAAGCTAAGCCCGCGGTCTTCGGTCGTAGGCGGTGGCGCCTCGCCGGCCTTGAAGAGCACCTTCCAGATTTCTTCGCACGTCGTGCCGAAGAGCTCTAGTAGCGTCTGGTGCTTGGCCGGCTCGAACTCCCACAAATTACAAGTTCGGTGTTGGCACGGAAGGACCCGACGAACAAGCATGACCTGGACCACGTTGACGAGCTTGATTTTCCTTTCTATCATGTTTTGGACGCATGTCTGGAGCCCAGTCAGCTCGTCCGAGGGACCACGGGTTAGGCCCCTCTCTTGCCAGGACATGAGCCGCGTCGGGATTCCGGATCGGAATTCGGGGGCCGCCAACCAGTCAGCATCGCGCGGCTCGGTGATGTAGAACCACCCCGATTGCCACCCCTTTACCGTCTCCGCAAATGAACCTTCGGGCCAGGTGACGTTGGGCATCTTGCCCACCATAGCGCCTCCGCATTCTGCTTGTTGGCCGTGCACTACTTTCGGCCTCACATTGAAGGTCTTCAGCCACAGGGCGAAGTGAGGCGGGATGCAGAGAAAAGCCTCACAAACGACGATAAACGCCAAAATGTTGAGGATGAAGTTGGGGGCTAGGTCATGGAAATCCAGCCCGTAGTAAAACATTAACCCGCGGACGAATGGGTGAAGAGGGAACCCAAGCCCGCGGACGTAGTGTGTGAGAAACACAACCCTCTCGTGGGGATCGGGAGTGGGGACGACCTGTCCCTTGGCCGGAAGTCGATGAGCGATCTCTTTGGCCAGATATCCGGCCTCCCGGAGCTCCCTGATATCCTTCTTCTTAACGGAAGAGGCCATCCACTTACCTCCAGCTCCGGATCCAGACATCTTTGGAGTACTTTCTTGAACGAGGGAAAAGCTAAAGCTTGGGCGCTGGAGCTCGAGGACGGAAGGGCTGAGAAAGAAAAGGGGCGTGAGTAAAAGAGGGGAATCCTTACCCCCTTATAGAGGCCGCGAATGTCAAGCGCCTCCCTGCTCGCCTTAAACTCGCCTATTCCCAAGGGCCGTGCAAATGGCGTGGTTGGGTTACCCATGCCCGCATGATGAGAATCCCGCGATTGGGGGACACGATCTCTGCTTCGACAAGACATGCCAATGGCAACCGCGTTTTGAAACGTGGGATGGCAGATAAAAAAATGGTTCGATTATGGCCGGACAGGCATACGTCGTGTTGTAAAAAGCTGTCAGCAGATCAGACTCGTACAAATATTATATTCTCTCTGCGGTTGTGTGTGGAGTGCGTTACAGTCCGGATACAATAATCACATCTGAAGACTATCGTGGAGTTCGGAAGAAGGGAACCCGCCTTGCAATGCCGAAGACAATCTGCGTGTCGGACTCCTCGTCATTGAAGCCAGGTTCAGGGGCTACTGAGGGAGTCCTGGACTAAGGGGTCCTCAGGCGTCCAGCCTGTTATCCATGGACCGGACTGATGGGTTGTGAAGATACGAAGGCCGAAGACAATACCTGTGTCCGGATTGGACTCTACTTGGCATGGAAGGCAAGCTAGGCGACCTATTGTGAAAATTTCCTCCTATGTAACCGACCTCATGTAACCCTAGATCTCTCCGGTATCTATATAAACCGGAGAGCATTGTCCGGAGAGGACAGATTCATTACCATGTTCACATAGGCTAGACTTCTAGGGTTTAGCCATTACGATCTCGTGGTAGATCAACTCTTGTAACACTCATATTCATCAAGATCAATCAAGCAGGAAGTAGGGTATTACCTCCATAGAGAGGGCCCGAACCTGGGTAAACATCGTGTGCCCCGTCTCCTGTTACCATCGATCCTAGACGCACAGTTCGGGACCCCCTACCCGAGATCCGCCGGTTTTGACACCGACAATCACCCTCTTATTAAAAAGCACCAGCTGGAGAGCACCGCTGTCATTTGCATCCATTACTATTAATTTATATTGGGTATGACTATGACTGGATCTCTTTTACCATGAATTATAATGTTTAGTTAGTCCTTGATCTTTAAAGGTGCTCTGCATTTATGTTTTGCGGTCTCAGAAAGGGCTAGCGAGATACCATCTTGTTATATCATATTATGATTGTTTTGAGAAAGTGTTGTCATCTGAGATTTATTATTATTGCTCGCTAGTTGATTATGCCATTGATATGAGTAAACATGAGACCTAAATGTTATTTTGAATATGGTTAGTTCATAATATTTGCTGAAAACTTGAATGCTGGCTTTACATATTTACAACAACAAGAGCAAACAGAGTTTGTAAAAGTTTTTCTTTATCACTTTTAGTTTATCAACTGAATTGCTTGAGGGCAAGCAAAGGTTTAAGCTTGGGGGAGTTGATACGTCTCCGTCGTATCTACTTTTCCAAACACTTTTGCTCTTGTTTTGGACTCTAACTTGCATGATTTGAATGGAACTAACCCGGACTGACGCTCTTTTCAGCAGAATTGCCATGGTGTTATTTTGTGCAGAAATAAAAGTTCTCGGAATGACCTGAAAATCAACAGAGAATTATTTTGGAATTAATAAAAAATACTGGCGAAAGAATCAAGGCTAGGGGTCCCACACCCTGTCCACGAGGGTGGGGGCGCGCCTACCCACCTGGGCGCGCCCCTTGCCTCGTGGGCCCCCTGGAGCTCCACCGACCTCAACTCCAACTCTATATATTCACGTTCGGGGAGAAAAAAATCAGAGAGAAGGATTCATCGCGTTTTACGATACGGAGCCGCCGCCAAGCCCTAATCTCTCCCGGGAGGGCTGATCTGGAGTCCATTCGGGGCTCCGGAGAGGGGAATCCGTCGCCATAGTCATCATCAACCATCCTCCATCACCAATTTCATGATGCTCACCGCCGTGCGTGAGTAATTCCATCGTAGGCTTGCTGGACGGTGATGGGTTGGATGAGATTTATCATGTAATCGAGTTAGTTTTGTTAGGGTTTGATCCCTAGTATCCACTATGTTCTGAGATTGATGTTGCTATGTGATGTCTACTACGCAACCTTCTTCTTGTAGACGTTGTTGGGCCTCCAAGTGCAGAGGTTTGTAGGACAGTAGCAAAATTCCCTCAAGTGGATGACCTAAGGTTTATCAATCCGTGGGAGGCGTAGGATGAAGATGGTCTCTCTCAAACAACCCTGCAACCAAATAACAAAGAGTCTCTTGTGTCCCCAACTCACCCAATACAATGGTAAATTGTATAGGTGCACTAGTTCGGCGAAGAGATGGTGGTACAAGTGCAATATGGATGGTAGATATAGGTTTTTGTAATCTGAAAATATAAAAACAGCAAGGTGGCAAGCGATAAAAGTGAGCGTAAACGGTATTGCAATGCTAGGAAACAAGGCCTAGGGTTCATACTTTCACTAGTGCAAGTTCTCTCAACAATAATAACATAATTGGATCATATAACTATCCCTCAACATGCAACAAAGAGTCACTCCAAAGTCACTAATAGCGGAAAACAAACGAAGAGATTATGGTAGGGTACGAAACCACCTCAAAGTTATTCTTTCCAATCAATCCGTTGGGCTATTCCTATAAGTGTCACAAACAGCCCTAGAGTTCGTACTAGAATAACACCTTAAGACACAAATCAACCAAAACCCTAATGTCACCTAGATACTCCAATGTCACCTCAAGTATCCGTGGGAATGATTATACGATATGCATCACACAATCTCAGATTCATCTATTCAACCAACACATAGAACCTCAAAGAGTGCCCCAAAGTTTCTACCGGAGAATCAAGACGAAAACGTGTGCCAACCCCTATGCATAGGTTCATGGGCAGAACCCGCAAGTTGATCACCAAAACATACATCAAGTGAGTCACGTGATATCCCATTGTCACCACAGATACGCACGGCAAGACATACATCAAGTGTTCTCAAATCATTAAAGACTCAATCCGATAAGATTACTTCAAAGGGAAAACTCAATCCATTACAAGAGAGTAGAGGGGGAGAAGAAACATAAGATCCAACTATAATAGCAAAGCTCGCGATACATCAAGATCGTGCCAAATCAAGAACACGAGAGAGAGAGAGATCAAACACATAGCTACTGGTACATACCCACAGCCCCGAGGGTGAACTACTCCCTCCTCGTCATGGAGATCGCTGGGATGATGAAGATGGCCACTAGTGAGGGTTCCCCCCTCCGGCAGGGTGCCAGAACAGGATCCCGATTGGTTTTTGGTGGCTACAGAGGCTTGCGGCGGCGGAACTCCCAATCTATTCTGTTCTCCGATCGTTTTAGGGTATATGGGTATATATAGGAGGAAGAAATACGTCAGGGGAGCCACGAGGGGCCCACGAGAGTGGACGGCGCGCCCAGGGGGTGGGCGCGCCCCTGCCTCGTGCCTCCCTCGTTTCTTTCCTGACGTGCACTCCAAGTCTATCGGGTTGCTTTCTTTCCAAAAATAACTTCTCCAGAAGGTTTCATTCCGTTTCGACTCCGTTTGATATTCCTTTTCTTCGAAACACTGAAACAAGGGAAAAAACAGGAACTGGCACTGGGCTCTGGGTCAATAGGTTAGTCCCAAAAATAATATAAAAGTGTTTAATAAAGCCCATAAACATCCAAAACAGATAATATAATAGCATGGAACAATCAAAAATTATAGATACGTTGGAGACGTATCAGCATCCCCAAGCTTAATTCCTGCTCGTCCTCGAGTAGGTAAATGATAAAAACAGAATTTTTGATGTGGAATGCTACCTAACATATTTATCAATATAATCTTCTTTATTATGGCAAGAATATTCAGATCCATAAGATTCAAGGTAAAAGTTCAATATTGACATGAAAACAATAATACTTCAAGCATACTAACAAAGCAATCATGTCTTCTCAAAATAACATGGCCAAAGAAAGCTATCCCTACAAAATCATATAGTTTGGCTATGCTCTATCTTCATCACACAAAATATTTAAATCATGCACAACCCCGATGACAAGCCAAGCAATTGTTTCATACTTTTGATGTTCTCAAACTTTTTCAATCTTCATGCAATACATGAGCGTGAGCCATGGACATAGCACTATATGTGGAATAGAATGGTGGTTGTGGAGAAGACAAAAAAGGAGAAGATAGTCTCACATCAACTAGGCGTATCAACGGGCTATGGAGATGCCCATCAATAGATATCAATGTGAGTGAGTAGGGATTGCCATGCAACGGATGCACTAGAGCTATAAGTATATGAAAGCTCAACAAAAGAAACTAAGTGGGTGTGCATCCAACTCGCTTGCTCACGAAGACCTAGGGCATTTTGAGGAAGCCCATCATTGGAATATATAAGCCAAGTTCTATAATGAAAAATTCCCACTAGTATATGAAAGTGACAACATAGGAGACTCTCTATCATGAAGATCATGGTGCTACTTTGAAGCACAAGTGTGGTAAAAGGATAGTAGCATTGCCCCTTCTCTCTTTTTCTCTCATTCATTTTTTTATTTGGGCCTTTTCTCTCTTTTTTTATGGCCTCTTTTTTCTTTTTTTTATTTGGGCTTATTTGGCCTCTTTTATTTATTTATTTTTCGTCCGGAGTCTCATCCCGACTTGTGGGGGAATCATAGTCTCCATCATCCTTTCCTCACTGGGACAATGCTCTAACAATGATGATCATCACACTTTTATTTACTTACAACTCAAGAATTACAACTCGATACTTAGAACAAAATATGACTCTATATGAATGCCTCCGGCGGTGTACCGAGATGTGCAATGACTCATGAGTGACATGTATGAAAGAATTATGAACGATGGCTTTGCCACAAATACGATGTCAACTACATGATCATGCAAAGCAATATGACAATGATGGAGCGTGTCATAACAAACGGAACAGTGGAAAGTTGCATGGCAATATATCTCGGAATGGCTATGGAAATGCCATAATAGGTAGGTATGGTGGCTGTTTTGAGGAAAGTATATGGTGGGTGTATGATACCGGCGAAAGGTGCGCGGTATTAGAGAGGCTAGCAATGGTGGAAGGGTGAGAGTGCGTATAATCCATGGACTCAACATTAGTCATAAATAACTCATATACTTATTGCAAAAATATATTAGTTATCAAAACAAAGTACTACGCGCATGCTCCTAGGGGGATAGATTGGTAGGAAAAGACCATCACTCGTCCCCGACCGCCGCTCATAAGGAAGACAATCAATAAATAAATCATGCTCCGACTTCATCACATAACGGTTCACCATACGTGCATGCTACGGGAATCACAAACTTTAACACAAGTATTTCTCAAAATCACAACTAGTCCACTAGCATGACGCTAATATCACCATCTTCATATCTCAAAACAATCATCAAGTATCAAACTTCTCATAGTATTCAATGCACTTTATATGAAAGTTTTTATTATACCCATCTTGAAGGCCCATCATATCAGGACTAAATTCATAACCCAAGCAAATTACCATGCTGTTCTAAAGACTCTCAAAATAATATAAGTGAAGCATGAGAGTTCATCTATTTCTTCAAAATAAAGCCACCGCCGTGCTCTAAAAGGATATAAGTGAAGCACTAGAGCAAACAACAAACTACTCTGAAAGATATAAGTGAAGATCAATGAGTAATCGAATAATTATGCAACTATGTGAAGACTCTCCCATTTTAAGAATTTCAGATCTTGATACTTTATTCAAACAGCAAGCAAAACAAAATAAAATGACATGACGCTCCAAGCAAAACACATATCATGTGGTGAATAAAAATATAGCTCCAAGTAAAGTTACCGATGAACGAAGACGAAAGAGGGGATGCCTTCCGGGGCATCCCCAAGCTTAGACGCTTGTTTATCCTTGAATATTACCTTGGGGTGCCTTGGGCATCCCCAAGCTTAGGCTCTTGCCACTCCTTATTCCATAGTCCATCGAATCTTTACCCAAAACTTGAAAACTCCACAACACAAAACTCAACAGAAAACTCGTAAGCTCCGTTAGCGAAAGAAAACAAAACACCACTTCAAGGTACTGTAATGAACTCATTCTTTATTTATATTGGTGTTAAACCTACTGTATTCAAACTTCTATATGGTTTATAAACTGTTTTACTAGCCATAGAGTCATCAAAATAAGCAAACAACACACGAAAAACAAAGTCTGTCAAAAACAGAACAGTCTGTAGTAATCTGTATCAAACGTATACTTCTGGAACTCCAAAAATTCTAAATTAATTGGTGGACCTGAGGAATTTGCCTAGTAATAATCTGCAAAAAGAATCAACTAAATAGCACTCTCCAGTAAAAAGTTTAAGCAAATCTCGTGAGCGCTAAAGTTTCTGTTTTTTACAGCATGATCATAAAGACTTCACCCAAGTCTTCCCAAAGGTTCTACTTGGCAAAAACACTAATTAAAACACAAAACAACATCTAAACAGAAGCTAGATGGATTATTTATTACTAAACAGAACCAAAAAGCAAGAAACTAAAATAAAATTGGGTTGCCTCCCAACAAGCGCTAACGTTTAACGCCCCTAGCTAGGCATGATGATTTCAATGATGCTCACATAAAAGATAAGAATTGAAACATAAAGAGAGCATCATGAAGAACATGACTAGCACATTTAAGTCTAACCCACTTCCTATGCATAGGGATTTTGTGAGCAAACAACTTATGGGAACAAGAATCAACTTGCATAGGAAGGTAAAACAAGCATAACTTTAAGATTTTAAGCACATAGAGAGGAAACTTGATATTATTGCAATTCCTACAAGCATATATTCCTCCCTCATAATAATTTTCAGTAGCATCATGAATGAATTCAACAATATAACCAGCACCTAAATCATTCTTTTCATGATCTACTTGCATAGAGATTTTACTACTCTCCACATAAGCAAAATTCTTCTTATTCGGAATAGTGGGAGTATCATAAGAGACTTGAATACTATAAATTGTTTCCACATTAAAAGAGTAATGTTCAGAAAAAGGGTAATCATAATCATGACAAGTTTTATAAATATAATCATCACTACTTTTTATAGCATAAGTTTCATCACAATAATCATCATAAGTAGCAACTTTGTTCTCATCATAATCAATTGGAACCTCTTCCGAAATAGTGGACTCATCACTAAATAAAGTCATGACCTCACCAAATCCACTTTCATAAATATTATAAGATTCAACATCCTCCAAAATAGTGGGATCATTACTTCCTAAAGTTGACACTCTTCCAAACCCACTTTCATCAATATAATCATCATAAGTAGGAGGCATGCTATCATCATAACAACTTTGCATATCAAAACTTGGGAGGCTAAAAATATTATCTTCATTAAACGTAGCATCCCTAAGCTTGGGACAAACATTAATTGCAGCAAATATATTCTCAAAAACATCATCTTCTTCAAACATAGCATCCCCAAGCTTGGGCCTTTTCATATCACAAGCATAATCACTCTCATCATTAATAGTATGGATAGCACCAATAGTATAGCAATTATCATATTCTTCCAAGCAAGTGCCAAAAAGATTTTCAAGATCATAAGAAGTATCATTATCTTCCCAATCATAATCATCACAACAAGCAATAGGCATAACTAGATCATCATCAAGTGTATCATATTCATTTTCATGAGGCACAACAATAATAGGAGCAACATTATTTGGGGGAGATATCTTTTTACCTCTCTTCCTTTTTCTTTTCTTCTTCTTCACCTCATGTGTGGGTTCAATCCTCTTTTTGGAGCTCCTTATTAATGAAATTGGTTGAATAGAAGGCTCCTCCTCGTTACCTGATTCATCATAAGAAATAATAGGAGAATATTGGGAAGTCTCTTCCCTTTCATTAGTATTCTCTTCATCCTCTATTTGTTTTTCTTTTCTTTATGTAATTGGTAATATAAGGATTTTCAATGCAATTCACCGCACAATACATATAAATTTCTTATAGATCAAAACCAAGAAGTTTATAACGGGCAAATTCTGGAAGATGCCTAGTTATATGTTTCATTTCTTCGCAACCCATAAGCAAGCTAAGTTCATTATAATGTGCAAAGGAAATCAACTCATCACAATTTTTGGACACGATTAGATCATGAAACAATTTGCATCGGATAGCTAAATGACCACTTTCATTGCAAAGTTCACAAGTACGGCCAAGAAAATTTAAATTTTCAGCACAAACATCTAGCCTTTCTTGCAACAATTTAGTTTCTAAATGCTTATGCCTCTTGCAATATCTATCTTCCCTATTTGGTGTGTACTTGCAAACCCAATGCACTCCACAAAAATTGACTTGTTTATAGGAGACATTTTCATCATAACTAGTGCAATCATCATTAGTACCATGGATATTCAAGGAGTTCATACTAACAACATTGCAATCATGCTCATCATTCAAAGATTTAGAGCCAAACATTTTAATACATTCTTCTTCTAACACTTTGGCACAATTTTCCTTTCCATCATACTCACGAAAGATATTAAAAAGATGAAGCGTATGAGACAAACTCAATTCCATTTTTTTGGTAGTTTTCTTTTATAAACTAAACTAGTGATAAAACAAGAAACAAAAAAGATTCTATTGCAAGATCTAAAGATATACCTTCAAGCACTCACCTCCCCGGCAACGGCGCCAGAAACTGCTTGATGTCTACTACGCAACCTTCTTCTTGTAGACGTTGTTGGGCCTCCAAGTGCAGAGGTTTGTAGGACAGCAGCAAATTTCCCTCAAGTGGATGACCTAAGGTTTATCAATCCGTGGGAGGCGTAGGATGAAGATGGTCTCTCTCAAACAACCCTGCAACCAAATAACAAAGAGTCTCTTGTGTCCCCAACACACCCAATACAATGGTAAATTGTATAGGTGCACTAGTTCGGCGAAGAGATGGTGGTACAAGTGCAATATGGATGGTAGATATAGGTTTTTGTAATCTGAAAATATAAAAACAGCAAGGTAGCAAGCGATAAAAGTGAGTGTAAACGGTATTGCAATGCTAGGAAACAAGGCTTAGGGTTCATACTTTCACTAGTGCAAGTTCTCTCAACAATAATAACATAATTGGATCATATAACTATCCCTCAACATGCAACAAGGAGTCACTCCAAAGTCACTAATAGCGGAAAACAAACGAAGAGATTATGGTAGGGTACGAAACCACCTCAAAGTTATTCTTTCCAATCAATCCGTTGGGCTATTCCTATAAGTGTCACAAACAGCCCTAGAGTTCGTACTAGAATAACACCTTAAGAAACAAATCAACCAAAACCCTAATGTCACCTAGATACTCCAATGTCACCTCAAGTATCCGTGGGAATGATTATACGATATGCATCACACAATCTCAGATTCATCTATTCAACCAACACATAGAACCTCAAAGAGTGCCCCAAAGTTTCTACTGGAGAATCAAAACGAAAACGTGTGCCAACCCCTATGCATAGGTTCATGGAAAGAACCCGCAAGTTGATCACCAAAACATACATCAAGTGAATCATGTGATATCCCATTGTCACCACAGATACGCACGGCAAGACATACATCAAGTGTTCTCAAATCATTAAAGACTCAATCCGATAAGATTACTTCAAAGGGAAAACTCAGTCCATTACAAGAGAGTAGAGGGGGAGAAGAAACATAAGATCCAACTATAATAGCAAAGCTCGCGATACATCAAGATCATGCCAAATCAAGAACACGAGAGAGAGAGAGAGATCAAACACATAGCTACTGGTACATACCCTCAGCCCCGAGGGTGAACTACTCCCTCCTCGTCATGGAGATCGCTGGGATGATGAAGATGGCCACCGGTGAGGGTTCCCATCCTCCGGCAGGGTGCCGGAACAGGGTCCCGATTGGTTTTTGGTGGCTACAGAGGCTTGCGGCGGCGGAACTCCCGATCTATTTTGTTCTCCGATCGTTTTAGGGTATATGGGTATATATAGGAGGAAGAAATACGTCAGGGGAGCCACGAGGGGCCCACAAGGGTGGAGGGCGCGCCCAGGGGGGTGAGCGCGCCCCCTGCCTCGTGCCTCCCTTGTTTCTTTCCTGACGTGCACTCCAAGTCTATCGGATTGCTTTCTTTCCAAAAATAACTTCTCCAGAAGGTTTCATTCCATTTCGACTCCGTTTGCTATTCCTTTTCTTCGAAACACTGAAACAAGGAAAAAAAACAGGAACTGGCACTGGGCTCTGGGTCAATAGGTTAGTCCCAAAAATAATATAAAAGTGTTTAATAAAGCCCATAAACATCCAAAACAGATAATATAATAGCATGGAACAATCAAAAATTATAGATACGTTGGAGACGTATCACTATGACTTTGCTATGCTTAATGCTTGTCACTAGGGCCCGAGTGCCATGATTTTAGATCTGAACCTATTATGTTTTCATGAATATATGTGAGTTCTTGATCCTATCTTGCAAGTCTATAGTCACCTACTATGTGTTATGATCCGGCAACCCGAAGTGACAATAATCGGGACCACTCCCGGTGATGACCGTAGTCTGAGGAGTTCATGTATTCACTATGTGTTAATGCTTTGGTCCAGTACTCTATTAAAAGGAGGCCTTAATATCCCTTAGTTTCCATTAGGACCCCGCTGCCACGGGAGGGTAGGACAAAAGATGTCATGCAAGTTCTTTTCCATAAGCACGTATGACTATATTCGGAATACATGCCTACATTACATTGATGAATTGGAGCTAGTTCTGTGTCACCCTATGTTATAACTGTTGCATGAATAATCGCATCCGGCATAATTCTCCATCACCGATCCAATGCCTACGAGCTTTGCATATATTGTTCTTCGCTTATTTACTTTTTCGTTGCCACCATTACCGTTACTTCCATATTACTTTGCTACTAAATACTTTGCTGCAGATACTAAGTTATCCAGGTGTGGTTGAATTGACAACTCAACTGCTAATACTTGATAATATTCTTTGGCTCCCCTTGTGTCGAATCAATAAATTTGGGTTGAATACTCTACCCTCGAAAACTGTTGCGATCCCCTATGCTTGTGGGTTATCATCTCCCGCCTCTCCGCCTCCGTGGAGGCCAAGGACCAGAGGGGGAAACCCTCCTCCCATCTAGGGGGTAGGTCAGGGAATAAGAAGAAGGAGGGGGGCTCTCTCCCCCTGTAGCGACCCGACCTCAGACGGTTAAGTCTCTGTGCTTAAGTGTCATCCCTGGATCGGTATGCTGACACACACAGTACTCGAGGATTTATAACAGAGGTAAATCACATGTATAAAGTAACGTAAATACTATTACCTCAATCCAAATAGCGGAAGTAACAACAAGGTTGTGGATTCCCATCAACACCAATGACAAAGTTGAGTGTAGAAATCGTAACCCTAACGTATCACTTACTCGTCGTAAGATGTCCTGCAACATGAGACGTTGCAGCCACAAAGGGTCAGTACATTGAACGTACTGGCAAATTCACACCATAGAGCAATGCTGAATAATAGCTATCACTACATGCATATATGGCTGGTGGAGGCTCTATGGTTAATATGTTTTTGCGAAAAGCCAATTTTTCCCTACTGCAAAGGAATATATTTTATTTAACTACAAAGTTGGTTGAAAAATATTGAGAAGGTTCCTCCAACTCAATCCCAAAATAATAATCATTAACCCAATCAAATTAAGTAAATAGTGTTGAGATCAACATGATAATCCAAGAACCAGATACTCAAGATGTCCATAACCGGGGACACGGCTAATCATGATTAGTTTGTACACTCTGCAAAGGTTTGCGCACTTTTCCCCACAAGACTCGATCTCCTCCGTTGGATTTCTCGCACTACATGGTGTTTGAGAAACGGATGACCGAGACACAGTCTTTCAGAAGCATTAACTCTAACCCTGGGTAGACAGTACCAACCTACACCCCCTACATCTGCTAGCCTACCACTGGAAGAGGTCATGCAACATACTCAACTATGCTAGAGCCCATAATAGCTTGTGGCTGCACAGGGAAGTTTCTAGCATGAATAATCTTATGATCCCTTTGAGCCTGGGTGGCATTCCATAGGGTGATCACACGGGTCCTCCGGGATCCCCTTGGGCAAGCACTGGGTTCTCCAGGTGCCCGGGCAAACCACTCGGTGCTCCAGGGTGCCCCAACCAATCCACCCAGATGTGTATTAAAGTAACCACCTTAAGTTATCCATTAAATAATAATCTCACATCTGTCATGGATACGCTCAAACCCAATCCACGTCTACGAGCATAGCATAGCAGTATAAGCATAACGTAGAAGTAACTCCCAAGGTTTGAATGCAGGACAATAGGTTCCTACCTCATCAACTACTTCCCAATACCCACATGTTATCAATTCCTAACCATGCAATGTTTGAGGGTTGAAACTAATGCATAAAAACTGGGTATGAAAGGGATATGATCAAAGTGTGAACTTGCCTTGTACTGTTGATGAAGACGATTCGCACTCATAACTCCTGATAGTTCTACTCGTCACACTCCGGTCAATCTATCGTAAGCAAGCAATAGTAACCATACATAAGCAATCACTCAAAAGATCGGAAAGAACGAAGAAAACAATTCAGAAAACATCAAAACCAAGCAAATAACTCTTGCAACAGAAAACAATTTCTAACAGTACCAAAATTATGTGAATTTGGCCTTATCAGAAAGTTTAGGTCAAGAGCTTCGATTTGCAAAAAGAATCAACTCAAACGGAGTTATAAAACTCGAGTTATGCACAAAAGAAGTTTGAATTCAAATCTGTTTGAAACCAATTTTTTAAATTTTCAAAAACAAGTTCAAGTTGATTATCTAGATAGAGGAGATCATAACGAAGAAGTGGGCGTTGGTTTCGTCGGATTTGGATAAGCGATCAAAAAGTAGTGACCGATTGAAGTACAGGGACTAATCCGTGAAGAAAATTTATCACGAATAGTCCCTGACCGAAAAAAGAAAAAAAAAGAAAAATCCTATCGAACGCACGTTCGCTGCAGAACGCTAACGAACGAATCCGTTCGCAGTGAAGACCTAACCAACGCACGTTCTCTAAATAAATAAACCTAAACAAAAACCGGTTTTATAAAAAAACCGATCTAGGTTTTTTTTTTGAAAAGAAAACCTAACTAACCGGAAAAAACGGCGATTACCGGCGACGGCGGCAAGACGAACGGCGGCGACGGCTTCATCCTCGGCGGCGGGGCAAGGCGCGGGTGGCTCCGGCGGCGGCGCGGCTACGCGGGGCGGCGGCGAGTGCAGCGCAGCGAGCAGCCGCTAGCGGCAGCGTTGGGCAGATCGATGCGGCGCGGGCGGCGGCAGGAGACCTCCGGCGGCGGCGCGGCAAGGCGAGAGGCGACGGTGGCTCGGCTGCGAGTTTGGGAGGAGGAGAGACGGGGCTTCGGCTCCGTATTTAAAGGAGGGGGTCGGCGAGGCTTGCGGGAGGGGCAAGGCGAGGCGGTGGAGGAGTCCGCGGCGGCTACAGCGGCGTCCGACGACGTGCGGGAGTCGAACTCCGGCTCGGGAAGGGAGACGACCGCGAGGTGGGCTGGGCCGTGGCCTGCTGCGGGCGCGCGCGCGGGGAAGTGGGCTGCGAGGAGGCGCGGCTGGCTGGGCTTCGGCCCAGTTGGCCCGGTCCGGAGAAGAATTCTTTTTTTTTAAACAATTTTGGCAAAAATAAAAATAAAACCAAATAAACTAAAAATATACTTTAAGCGTGTTAAGTATCCGTGAACACCGACCAGGGCCAGGCCCGCCTCTCTCCTAGGTGGTCTGAACCTGCCCTGTCGCTCCGCCATAAAGTAACAGTCGGGGGCCGTCAGGAACTCAGGCCCACCTCTACCGGGATGGAGCCACCTGTCCTTTCAGCCCCCTCATCAGAATCACTTGCGGGTACTCAACGAGCTGACCCGACTTTAGTCACCACATGTGTCATGTATATAAAGTATATAGTATATACCCGTGATCACCTCCCGAAGTGATCACGGCCCAGTAGTATAGCATGGCAGACGGACAAGAGTGTAGGGCCACTGATGGAACACTAGCATCCTATACTAAGCAGTAGGATAGCAGGTAAGGGTAACAACTGTAGCAACAATGACAGGCTATGCATCAGTATAGGATTAACCGAAAGCAGTAACATGCTACACTACTCTAATGCAAGCAGTATAGAGAAGGAATAGGCGATATCTGGTGATCAAGGGGGGGGCTTGCCTGGTTGCTCTGGCAAGAAGGGTTCGTCGTCGATGTAGTCGATCACAGGGGTACCGGCAGCGGTCTCGGGGTCTACCGGAAAGAAGTAACGGATGGGAACACAATAAATAACAGAGCAATCAAAGCATCACAAAGCATAACATGTCAATACGCGGTGCTAGGTGTGCCCTAACGCAGTGCGAGGTGATACCGGCGAAGGGGGGAATATCCGGGAAAGTATTCCCGGTGTTTCGCGTTTTCGGACAGATGAACCGGAGGGGGAAAGTTGCGTGTTTGCTATGCTAGGGATGTGTGGCGGACGAACAAGTTGCGTATCCGGATTCGTCTCATTGTTTTGAGCAACTTTCATGTACAAAGTATTTTCATCCGACTTACGGTTTAATTTATATGATTTTCTAAAGTTTAACTGAATTTTTGGAATTACTGGAATTACCTTAATTCGAAAATCATTTTTAATATCTAAATGCTACGGCCTACGGGTACCAGAAAGTGTACCCACACTTTTGCACGTGAGGCTGACAGTGGGCCTAGAGTCAAAGTCAACGGCTGACTGTGCGAGCCTTATCCAAATGAACAGTTCACAGGGGCCCCACATGTCATTGTCTAGGGTTAAGTTCAAGAGTTTTGTTTAACTAGGGGGTTCCACTGTCATATTCTGTTAGGCTAGCTAAACCAATTAATTAGGTTAATTGTCCAAATAATTAATTAACTATTTATCATATTTTATTTATTTATTTTGGTTATTCATTTTTTTGGGTTGGCCCCAGTGGCGGTGGCACAAGCAGCCATGGCTTGGCAACGCGCGGCCGCTCACAGAGGAGCGCCGGCGACGAGCGCACAACGCGGCGGGGGAGCAGGGCATGGCCCCGGATAGGAGCAACGCCGACGAGGCGCAGGCACGCCGGGGCAGGCTGGGGCACGGCAGATGCGGAACTAGGCGAGGCCAGCCGTGAGCAACGACAGGTGAGCAGCAGCAGAGGGAGGCGAGGCCATGCGTGGGCGAGAGGTTCGGCGACGATGGCTTAGGCGTCTAGGGGCAATTAGGAGGGGAGGAGCGCAACCGGCGCGTCGGCTCACAGTGGGGGTCGAGGAGCAGCTCGGGGAGGCCGGGGAGGTCGCGGTGGCGCGGATCAACGGTGACGCAGGGGAGGAGTGGCGATGTCGTCTGGCATGGTCGTCCCGGTCGGCGGCGACGGTCGATCCGGGCGGCGTGGCTTGACGTAGGCCGACGAGGGAGAGGCGGGGACGGAGGAGCGCGGCGTCGGGGGCGGCGGCCAATGACGGGGCTCGAGGTAGCTCCGGGCGGGGTCCAGCGACGGCGCGGTCGTGGACGGGGCGACGAGGTGGCAGGGCACCGGCGTCGAGCGATGGGGGCGCCGACTGCCGTTGTGGGCAGAGGCAAGGTCGAGGGGTCACGGCGGGGCGGCGGGCTTGGTGCCCCCGATCCCGATTTGGATCGGGGAGGGAGGCAGAGGGAGTAGTGGGACGTGGGGGAGTGGGGATCGGGTGAGGGTTAGGGTTAGTCGGGGGGAGGCCGGCCTAAGTAGGCCAGAGGCGCGCTGGTGGGCCGGCCTGACGGCTTGGTGGCCTGCTGGGCCACGGCCCAGCAGGGAGGGGTTTTCTCCTTTTCTGTTTTTTGTTTGCTTTCCTTTTATATTTTGTTTATTTTCTTTTACTGTTTTCTTTTATTTCTTGGCACTAATTTTGTTTTATTTCCACAAAGTGAATTCCTAATTTAGTGTCTCATGATCACCCACCACCACAAAAAGTTTACTATTTCAAATAGATTAGTATTTTGTAAAATATCAAAAGCAATTATTTAATTGTTTCAACTAATGTTTTATTCATCTTATAGTACCTAAACATTTTATAAATGTGTGGTTTCTCCACCATAATTATCTATGCAATATTTGGTTCACTCCGAACATTTTTAGTTTTAATATTTGAAAACTTTTATTGTTTGCTTGATTTTGAATTTGAATTTGAATCGGTTTCGAACTAACGCGATATTAGCAACGGTAATCGAAGTGACGTGACATCATTAGCAGAGGGTTGCTGTAGCTTAATTATCCGGGCGTCACAATTCTCCTTCACTACAAGAAATCTCGTCCCGAGATTTAGGAGCGGGAGTAAGGGGAAAGGGATTTGGTTATGAAATTCTAACGGGTCTTCTCGGTGTTGGTTGCTCTTCTCGAAGAGGTCGATCCATTACATTGAAGTCTTCATTTGTCTGCTTCAGGTTATCCTGATGAAGTCGTCATTCTTCCTTCAGGATCTCCATCGTACTTACGGGAAGCTAAGGGGGAAAACTCGGGAAGGACGGAGCTCAACATATGTTAGGTACCTGGGGGCTATCTCAGTGAACGTGGCATAGAGGAATCTCTCAAGTTGAAATTCAAGAAAGTTATCGAGAGCAAGGTGAGGATGGGCAACAAGAAGCTCCAAGCGGGTAGGCATCCGTCCGTTGCCTGAAACAGAGGGTGAAAGGGGTTCAGAACAATGGGAATAAGTATTGCGCCTGGTACCAGAATAGATCACTAGGAAGGTGGCTCGTGATCTTTCATACGAAACCAAGCGTGAGGGATAACTTTAGAAACAGGGGTGTACAGGAGAGTCAGGTTTCGATCCTGTGGAACTGTGGGTTATGGGCCCACCATACGGGATAAAGGTAGAAGGAGTGGTGACATCTTGCACGGTCATGATAGCAAGGCATGTCAGAGGGTAGCCCGTCAGTTATGTCGGCAACAACGTCGGTACCAAGGGCGAGGGACGAAGAGAACCATTCTCCTGCTCGTTGAACGAGGCGGACCAATAGGCAAAGTTCTCGTCCATCGGTGGTTACCGGAATGTCATCAACAATAGTAGCAGGGTCTTACAGACAGAGGTACAACAAGGTGCTTACCTAAGCAGGGAATTATCTCTGCTCAGTTAAGTCTGGTTACAGGAAAGGCTAAACAAAAGAATGGAAAGGAAAACGTGATTATCAGATTAAACAGAACAATGGAAACGAAAATTGTGATTACACACAATTATTAGGAGTATATCCCTCCCATGGACAAGCAGAACATGGCATACAGGGTAGGAGAGCCAGTACCCAACCATTCAGATAAAGAGGCAAGGATATATCAAGATGTTACCCATACAATGGTGTTTGGATAACTGACCAAGAAACTTTTAGCATCGCGCCTCCAATGTTCTTGTTGATGAGCGGGGTATCATAGTCATGCTTCGAGGTAGCAATGATATGGTGTTTCAATCAAGGGCAAGACTTTGGATACACAAATGATCCATTAGGAGCAACTTATAAAATAAGTCCTACAATTTCCTCCAGGAAGAATGGTTATCCTTGCAAAAGAAATTATAATGATAGGTCCTCCAGCCAGGGGGGGTGCTAGGCATGACATCATATTACTGGGTCATCTAAGAACCAACATCATAACTCCTGGAAAGTTGTCCCAACCATCATATCTGACCGAGATTCAGATCCGATTGGTGTCATGATACCTCAGACTCAGGATGTCCGAGAAGAAAAGGTGCAACACAAACAGACGAAATGACATTGTAAGATTCTCGGGAAATGAACTTATGGGAGCGGGTTCCTGAAACAATAGTTCATCATTAAACCAATGAGAGGATGAGGAAGTGGTTGATGGACTCAGCGATAATTCAACGAGGTATCCAAAAAGATGCATCTCCACAATTATGTGGATAAGGAGATAGCATTTGTCAGATCAAATGATATAATGAAGTATGCTCGAGGAAAACATACACAATTAAACATTGGTTGAAAGGTGCGCCCAAAATATGGGTTGGGTTGCACGATCAATGTTAGAATGGTGACTTAATCAACAAAAGAATTAGAAGGAAACTATCGACCATTCACTTCAAAGCAATAGGGTTGCTAGAAGTTTTGAACTCACACATCAAAGTTCAATTGCCGGTATTCCAATTAGAAACAACACGGGGACCAAGAAATGAACGGAGATGACGAGAAGTATTACTATATCAAGTATTCTTAAGAGGTGGTGAAATTCCCATGACATTCTTGACATAAAAGATGGTAATACTCCAAGGTAAAGAAGAACAGATGCTGGGTAGCAAGGAACTCAAGGTATAACACAAAACACGAACAAGTTTGTGTTGGAGGGAAGTCAATAAGTGGTCGATGACAACACAAATCATCGAGGGCAAGGATGGTATTTCTCATCATGAACTCAATTGATATACAGGAAGAGCTCTGAATGCCGATGATGATCACGACACATTTGTCGAGAGATTTCATGAAGATGTAATCGATTGGCGATGACATCAAGTCAAAGGAATGATGAAGCGAAAGGATATTGGAACCACGGGTATGACACAAATTCGAAATCAAGCTTGCTGCTCAAGGTGAAATGGTATTACGGGGAAGATCGACGTAAGCTTTGCTCACCATCGAAAGTTGTGCTCCGGGAAGAAGGACCGGGTGGCACGGTTTAAAATTTAGCACGATAATGATATAGCCAATCAGGCTAGGAATGACGTGTTTGGGTACAAACTCGTAAGTAAATAAGATTACTAAAGTTGTTGAACCGTAGTGCGGACTCGGTTCAGTTATCGGTGTCTTTGAGTGTTTAATAACTGAGAGCTCGTGAAAAATTGGAATCAGTGAGAATGTAGTACTTGATGAAGAACTCATAAGAAGTTATGATGTTTTGTGTTTATCTCGAGATACCAGGGGGTAATACTCGACGATAGATCAAAGTAAAGGTTGGACAGGTGCAATGATCTGCAGAGGACAAGTGGTTTAACTTGTCTGAGAAATTGAATCAAGGGGAACCGTATGGTCAGAACCACATTTGTAAATGATCAAACCACGGATACAAGAACTTATAACAAGGGGGTAACTATTTTACGAGAAGCTTCCATGATAAGATTTACATCGTGTCCATGGGCATGAACACAAAGTTCAAGGTCGACTCCCACTTCTTTAATGCATAACCTTTCATTCACTTCTCGCCTTCAACAAATTTGTGTGTTGAAATTTTATCTGACATAACACCAGTGGAGTATGACCCGTAGTAGTTTCCGGGTTCACACAGATTAGAGAAAGCATATGTCCAACCCATCGGGGCCTCTTAGGAACATATACCACAAACTTCGAGAGTAATATAACTCAAGCTTGAATGCAGAGCATGGTTAACAAAAACAGAGGATACAATTTACAAAAAGCATTATATATCAGGGGAAGAACTGACAAGGTTATTGGATATGAAGGACACCGTCGGATAATAACCAAGCAATTGGTCTCGCGGACCACAAGGAATCTGATGTGAGTATCAGTACTCAATCAGAAGGAATTAACAATGCAAAGGCATTGGATTATAGAAACAACTGACTAATCCATAGCTCAAATGCAAAGGAATTATGATTTTCAAATCAAGGGATCAGAAGCAATGTTCTGATTAGGGATGGATAAGTTGAATAGTCTTAGGGGTACAATCGACGGCAATTGGATTGGTTGAGAACCAGCTCATGTTCAAAATGACATCTGAGCCGGATAGATAATTTAAAAGGATCAACCGACGATTGCGTGCATTCGCACTCATGTTGAATCAACAGGATCAAAATGACTATGTCAAAGGAGACTAATGAATATTGCCAGATATATGGGAAGCATCCATAATGCAAGTAGACAAGTATTTGCAGAGCAATAAAGCTGCTAAGGATTTTCGGAGGATTGAATAGTATTTCAAAGACTTTTGTGAAACACCTGAACAACTGGGGATGAGCGGATACTCGGAAGTGCGAGAAATTATTCTTAGGGGTATTCAGGTGGCAAAAACTGCAAGGCAATAGGCACAAAATATTCTCGGGGTATCTTGTAATAACAAGATCGACTGGGAATAAAAGTAAGCACGACAGGTGTAAGTATTTATCCATAGGGATATTTCGGTGGAAGGGAATTGCAAAAGCAACGGGCACAAGGTCTCGAGAGAATATCAGAGAGTATCTTCGAAATCTTCTGGTGCGGCCGGCGATCATCTGGACTGAAGGGGCTCTCCGGGAGAAAGTATTTTCGAGAACCTAAAGTTAGATTTTAGTAAAAATTGTTTAACCCGAATAGAAGAGAGTTCAGAATGCCGGAGTAAAGATCGAGGAGTAAAAGATCCTAATACCACCCAATGGCGACGTGGGCCCATGGGCCGCACAGCCATGTTAGTAAAAGTTTTGCAATGTTTAGACTCGACTTCGGCCAAGGAGTATGGAAGGGGGATTCCTACAGGCAGTCGGCTCTGATACCAACTTGTGACGCCCCCGATTCAATCATACACTAATCATGCACACAAACGTGTACGATCAAGATCAGGGACTCACGGGAAGATATCACAACACAACTCTAAAACATAAATAAGTCATACAAGCATCATAATACAAGCCAGGGGCCTCGAGGGCTCGAATACAAGTGCTCGATCATAGACGAGTCAGCGGAAGCAACAATATCTGAGTACAGACATAAGTTAAACAAGTTTGCCTTAAGAAGGCTAGCACAAACTGGGATACAGATCGAAAGAGGCGCAGACCTCCTGCCTGGGATCCTCCCAGCTACTCCTGGTCGTCGTCAGCGGCCTGCACGTAGTAGTAGGCACCTCCAGTGTAGTAAGAGTCGTCGTCGATGGTGGCGTCTGGCTCCTGGGCTCCAGCATCTGGTTGCGACAACCAGGTAGAAGGGAAAGGGGGAAAAGAGGGAGAAAAGCAACCGTGAGTACTCATCCAAAGTACTCGCAAGCAAGGAGCTACACTACATATGCATGGGTATATGTGTAAAGGGCCATATCGGTGGACTGAACTACAGAATGCCAGAATAAGAGGGGGATAGCTAATCCTGCCGAAGACTACGCTTCAGGCCACCTCCATCTTGCAGCATGTAGAAAAAAGTAGATGGTAAGTTCACCAAGTAGCATAGCATAATCCTACCCGGCGATCCCCTCCTCGTCGCCCTATTAGAGAGCGATCACTGGGTTACATCTGGCACTTGGAAGGGTGTGTTTTATTAAGTATCCAGTTCTAGTTGTCATAAGGTCAAGGTACAACTCCGGGTCATCCTTTTACCGAGGGACACGGCTATTCGAATAGATAAACTTCCCTGCAGGGGTGCACCACATAACCCAACACGCTTGATCCCCTTTGGCCGGACACACTTTCCTGGGTCATGCCCGGCCTCGGAAGATCAACACGTCGCAGCCCCACCTAGGCTCAACAGAGAGGTGAGCACGCCGGTCTAAATCCTATGCGCGCAGGGGTCTGGGCCCATCGCCCATTGCACACCTGCACGTTGCGTACGCGGCCGGAAGCAGACCTAGCCCCCTTAATGCAAGCGCGAGCTTACGGTCCAATGCGACGCGCGCCACTCAGTCGCTGACGTCAAAAAGAGCTTCGGCTGATACCACGACGCCGAGTGCCCATAACTGTTCCCGCGTAGTTGGTTAGTGCGTATAGACCAAATGGCCAGACTCAGATCAAATACCAAGATCTCATTAAGCGTGTTAAGTATCCGCGAACGCCGACCAGGGCCAGGCCCACCTCTCTCCTAGGTGGTCTCAACCTGCCCTGTCGCTCCGCCACAAAGTAACAGTCGGGGGCCGTCAGGAACCCAGGCCCACCTCTACCGGGATGGAGCCACCTGTCCTTTCAGCCCCCTCATCAGAATCACTTACGGGTAGTCAACGAGCTGACCCGACTTTAGTCACCACATGTGTCATGTATATAAAGTATATAGTATATACCCGTGATCACCTCCCGAAGTGATCACGGCCCAGTAGTATAGCATGGCAGACGGACAAGAGTGTAGGGCCACTGATGGAACACTAGCATCCTATACTAAGCAGTAGGATAGCAGGTAAGGGTAACAACTATAGCAACAATGACAGGCTATGCATCAGTATAGGATTAACCGAAAGCAGTAACATGCTACACTACTCTAATGCAAGCAGTATAGAGAAGGAATAGGCGATATCTGGTGATCAAGGGGGGGGGCTTGCCTGGTTGCTCTGGCAAGAAGGGTTCGTCGTCGATGTAGTCGATCACAGGGGTACCGGCAGCGGTCTCGGGGTCTAACGGAAAGAAGTAACAGATGGGAACACAATAAATAACAGAGCAATCAAAGCATAACATGTCAATACGTTGTGCTAGGTGTGCCCTAACGCAGTGCGAGGTGATACCGGCGAAGGGGGGAAATATCCGGGAAAGTATTCCCGGTGTTTCGCGTTTTCGGACAGATGAACCGGAGGGGGAAAGTTGCGTGTTTGCTATGCTAGGGATGTGTGGCGGACGAACAAGCTGCGTATCCGGATTCGTCTCGTCGTTCTGAGCAACTTTCATGTACAAAGTATTTTCATCCGACTTACGGTTTAATTTATATGATTTTCTAAAGTTTAATTGAATTTTTGGAATTACTGGAATTACCTTAATTCGAAAACCATTTTTAATATCTAAATGCTACGGCCTACAGGTACCAGAAAGTGTACCCACACTTTTGCACGTGAGGCTGACAATGGGCCTAGAGTCAAAGTCAACGGCTGACTGTGTGAGCCTTATCCAAATGAACAGTTCACGGGGGCCCCACATGTCATTGTCTAGGGTTAAGTTCAAGAGTTTAGTTTAACTAGGGGGTTCCACTGTCATGTTCTGTTAGGCTAGCTAAACCAATTAATTAGGTTAATTGTCCAAATAATTAATTAACTATTTATCCTATTTTATTTATTTATTTTGGTTATTCATTTTTTTGGGGGTTGGCCCCAGTGGCGGTGGCATAAGCAGCCATGGCTTGGCAACGCGCGGCCGCTCACAGAGGAGCGCCTGCGACGAGCGCACAGCGCGACGGGGGAGCAGGGCATGGCCCCGGATAGGAGCAACGCCGACGAGGCGCAGGCACGCCGGGGCAGGCTGGGGCACGGCAGATGCGGAACTAGGCGAGGCCAGCCGCGAGCAACGACGGGTGAGCAGCAGCAGAGGGAGGCGAGGCCATGCGTGGGCGAGAGGTTCGGCTACGATGGCTTGGGCGTCTAGGGGCGATTAGGAGGGGAGGAGCGCAACCGGCGCGGCGACTCACAGTGGGGGTCGAGGAGCAGCTCGGGGAGGCCGGGGAGGTCGCGGTGGCGCGGATCGACGGCGACGCAGGGGAGGAACGGCGATGGCATCCGGCGTGGTCGTCCCGGTCGGCAGCGACGGTCGATCCGAGCGGTGTGGCTTGACGTAGGCCGACAAGGGAGAGGCGGGGGCGGAGGAGCGCGGCGTCGGGGGCGGCGGCCGATGATGGGGCTCGAGGTAGCTCCGGGCGGGGTCCAGCGACGGCGCGGTCGTGGACGGGGCGACGAGGTGGCAGGGCGCCGGCGGGGCGATGGGCGCCGGCGTCGAGCGACGGGGGCGCCGACTGCTGTTGTGGGCAGAGGCAAGGTCGAGGGGTCGCGGCGGGCTTGGTGCCCCCGATCCCGATTTGGATCGGGGAGGGAGGCAGAGGGAGTAGTGGGACGTGGGGGAGTGGGGATCGGGTGAGGGTTAGGGTTAGTCGGGGGGAGGCCGGCCTAAGTAGGCCAGAGGCGCGCGGGTGGGCCGGCCTGACGGCTTGGTGGCCTGCTGGGCCACGGCCCAGCAGGGAGGGGTTTTCTCCTTTTTCTGTTTTTTGTTTGCTTTCCTTTTATATTTTGTTTATTTTCTTTTACTGTTTTCTTTTATTTCTTGGCACTAATTTTGTTTTATTTCCACAAAGTGAATTCCTAATTTAGTGTCTCATGATCACCCACTACCACAAAAAGTTTACTATTTCAAATAGATTAGTATTTTGTAAAATATCAAAAGCAATTATTTAATTGTTTCAACTACTGTTTTATTCATCTTATAGTACCTAAACATTTTATAAATGTGTGGTTTCTCCACCATAATTATCTATGCAATATTTGGTTCACTCCGAACATTTTTAGTTTTAATATTTGAAAACTTTTATTGTTTGCTTGATTTTGAATTTGAATTTGAATCGGTTTCGAACTAACGCAAGATTAGCAACGGTAATCGAAGTGACGTGACATCATTAGCAGAGGGTTGCTGTAGCTTAATTATCCGGACGTCACATCTTCTCTAAGATGGAACATACATACCTTGGGTTTGTTGTTGAACTTGGTCATGTAGTTGAGCTTGCGGTGGATGCTCAACGTTGATGTGGTCCATCAAGAGTTGGGAGCATCCTTTTTGATTTTGAAGCTCATCTTCCTACACGGGTTAGCTTGCAAGGAATAACTCTTGTGTATCCAAATTGACAAGAGTGAAATTCATCATATAAATATTCTCAAAGGATATGTTGAGTGTAGTCTTGTTCCTTGATCTCAACAACCATAGTATAGATACTTGGTGATGTAGAAATCGCTCATGTTGTGAGTGATTTGCAATCTCGTAGATTGAGGCACATCCAAGTACCTACAAGGGCTAGATAACATACAAGGGTGCAAATATATCCAAGACAAATGATCATCATCATAAGAGAAATATCAAGGATTAGTCACATAGGCTCATGCCTTGCATGTATCCAAATGGAATTTCTATTCCAAATTTGAGGCATCAATGACGTTCAACTCACTCCTCAAACAACAAAATATATTTTCATCAAGCGGTTTAGTGAATATATCCACCAATTGCTTATCAGTACAAACATGCTTAAGATTAATATCTCCTTTAGCAACATGATCACGAATGAAATGGTGACGAACTTCTATATGCTTAGTTCGAGAATATTGCACGGGATTGTGTGCAATCTTAATAGCACTCTCATTGTCACATAGCAATGGAACATGTCTCACATCTATCCCATAATCTTTAAGAGTTTGGGTCATCCAAAGTAATTGAGCACAACATGATCCCGCGACAATGTATTCCGCTTCGGCGGTAGATAGAGATACTGAATTGTGTTTCTTAGAGGACCAAGAGACAAGGGATCTACCAAGAAATCGACATGTACCCAAAGTGGACTTCCTATCAACCTTGTCACCGGCATAGTCCGAGTCGGAATAGCCAACAAGATCAAAAGATGACCTCTTAGGGTACCAAATGCCAAAGTTTGGTGCATGGATCAAATATCTCACTATTCTTTTCACGGCCTTAAGACGACATTCTTTAGGAGCAACTTGATATCGTGCACCATGCACACACTTAGCATAATATCGGGATAGGAGGCACAAAGATAGAATAATGAACCAATCATAGATCGGTAAACCTTTTGGTCAACCGGGTCGCCATCCTTAGTCAAGTCAAGATGTCCACTAGTAGGCATGGGTGTTTTCATACCTTTGCTTTCTTGCATGTTGAACTTCTTGAAGAGATCCTCTTTGTTTGTGAAACAAAGGTTCATTCCTTTGTTTGATTGATTTGCCAAGGAAAAATTTGAGTTCACTCATCATAGACATCTCGAACTTTTCCGACATTAGCCTTCCAAACTTTTCACTAAAGTGAGGGTTGTATAACCAAATATGATATCATCAACATTGATTTGGCACACAAAAAATTCTCCATTAACCCTTTTAGTAAAAAGAGTATAATCAATTTTCCCGATCAAAGTCTTTTTCAATAAGAAACTTGGCCAAGCATTTATACCAAGCTCTAGGGGCTTGTTTAAGACCATAAAGAGCTTTGTGAAGTTTGTAGACATGATTAGGCTTCTTGGGATTAACAAAGTTGGGAGGTTGTTTAACATAAACTTCCTCCTCAATTTCACCATTTAGAAAAGCACTTTTAATATCCATTTTGTATAAGGTGATATCATGATGATTGGCATAAACAAGTAAAATGCGAATGGACTCAAGTCTAGCAACGGGGGCATATGTCTCACTGTAGTCCATACCTTTGACTTGAGTGTAGCCTTGAGCAACAAGACGGGCCTTATTGCGCACAACTTGTCCATCCTTATCTTGCTTATTCCGGAACACCCACTTGGTTCCAATGACATTTTGATCATCGTTGGGCTTCTCAACCAATGTCCACACTTGGTTTCGTTCAAAGTTGTGTAGCTCTTCGTGCATAGCATTTATCCAATCCGGGTCCTCAAGGGCTTCTTCTACCTTCATAGGTTCAATGCTACAAATGAATGAGTAATGTTCACAAAAGTTAGCCAAACAAGTTTTAGAGCGAGTGATTCTCCCGTTGTTGATGTCATCGAGGATTTGTTCAACGGGATGATTCTTTGAGACTCTTGCTGTAACTCGTGAGAGCTTTTGCTTGGGTTGTGGCGGAACATCCTCATCATCATCTTCTTCATTGTTGTTGGCGTTGTCGTTCGCTTGTGGAGGTGGAGAAGGAGGTCCAGGTGGGTCATCTTGTTGTACTTCCTCATTCCCTTCGTTTTGACATGTTCCACTTGTGGATGCCTCCATGTCACCTTGTGGTTCACCTTTATGTGAAGTTGAGGCTTCCACTTGAATGGACGAAGTACTCTCCTTCACCTCTGTTGGATGAATATTGCCGATAGATAAATCCTAAATTGCTTCCGAGGGGTCTTTGTCTCCTACATCAATTGGCAGTTGCTCTAGCTGCGAGCCGTTAGATTCATCAAACTTCACATCTACCGTCTCTTCAACCTTTCGGGTGAAATTGTAGTAGATACGGTAAGTGTGAGAGTTTGAGCCGTAACCGAGTAGAAAACCTTCATGAGATTTAGGAGCAAATTTTGAACGACGATGCTTATCAAGAATGTAGCACTTTGAGACAAAAACTTGAAAGTATCCAACTTGGGGTTTGTTACCAGTGAGTAGCTCGTATGCCGTTGCCGAGAATCTTGTGAAGATATAGTCGATTCGTAGCATGACAAGCTGTCTCAACCGCTTCCGCCCAAAAGTGTCTTGGCGTCTTGTATTCATCAAGCATCGTTCTCGCCATCTCAGTAATAGTCTGGTTCTTCCTCTCAACAACTCTATTTTGTTGAGGTGTGTACATAGCCGAGAACTCATGTGAAATGCCTTGTTTGTCAAGAAAGGTATCCACATTGCGTTCTTGAACTCTGTTCCATTATCGCTTTGAACCTTCTTGATGTTCACTTCAAATTGATTTTGGGCCTTCTTAGCGAAGTTCTAGAAGATCTTTTGGACCTGTGATTTGTCATCAAGAAAGAACACCCACATAAATCTAGAAAAATCATCAACAATGACCAAACCCGAAGAGTTACCACCAAGACTCTTGTAAGCATTGGGACTGAAGAGGTCCATGTGAAGTAGCTCAAGTGGTCTTCTCGTGGTCATGATGTTCTTCACGGGATGACTTCCTCCACCCCGTTTTCCTGCTTGGCAAGCACTACAAAGTCTATCCTTGTCAAATATAACATCTTTAACACCAAGGATATGATCACTTTTGATAAGTTTATCAAGATTTCGCATGCCAACATGTCCTAACTTTCCATGCCATAACCAACCTTTAGAAGATTTAGCAACTAATCAAGTACGAGGTTGGGCTCTCTTAGTGAAATCAACAATGTATATATCACATTTACAAATACCGGTAAAGACCATATTATGATTATCTCGACGAAACACTTGGCAATTACTTCAGTGAATAGAACATTGAAACCAACATCGGCTAGTCTAGATACGGAAAGAAGATTGTAACCAAGCGATTCAACGAGCATAACATTTTGAATAGAGCTACCATTGGATATGGCCACCTTACCAGGGCCAAGTACCTTACCCTTGGAGTTGTCTCCAAAAGTCACATACTTGCGTGGACCATCATTTTTGGCAAGCTCACGGAACATGTCTTTATCTCCGGTCATGTGATCGGTACATCCACTATCAAGAATCCCTCTTTTCCTCCTGATATGTAACTTCGAAGATTCGCCATGAGACTAAGATTCCTCATAGTCTTCTCACATTCAATGTCAAATTCTTCATCCTCATCATAACAGCCATGCTCGATATCATCATCATCGTCATGCGTGTAGTCATCACCTAGTTCAAGTGATTCGTTAGGTTTATGACCATGACAATGTGCAAGTTTATGAATTCTAATGGTTTCCGTGATGATGCTACTAATATTTCCAACATCACTCTTAACACGCATAAGATCACGAAGCTCAAATAGACATTCATCAAACTTGGGATGACTAGGCTTCATTTTATGGAAATCAATGGACTTTTGAAGAATTTCATCCAGATTTTCCAAAGTATAATTTGAAAAGCGTTCCTCAAGATAATTCCATATAGTATATGCACATTCAAAGTTTTGCAAGCAAACAAGCACATTTCTAGGCAATCATCTAATGATAAGATCGACAGTCCTAAGATTACGAACCATGTCAAGACACTCATCGGGGGTAGGATGTAACGAATCAATGGGAGCCACATAAGGGCTAAGAATATACTTGCTCAAATTATATTAATTGAAAATCTCAAGCATCTCATTTTCCCAAGAACCATAAAACTCCCCATCAAGAATAAGCACTCTATGTCTAATACTCCCGAACGTAGACTCATCCATCTTCCTCCAACGGTGGTTTAACCGAGGCAATGGAGACCAAAGCTCTAATACCAATTGAAGGAAACAAGAAGAGGGGTCGGGGGGGGGGGGTGATTAGACCCTTAACAAGTAAAAGTAGCAGTTTTTAATTTCTTCAAGTTAAGGTTGACTTTAGCACATGTTAATAGGCACACAATACATTTTACACATGCATGGCAAGAGTATGAGCAGCAGAAAGAGTAAAGCATGCAAGTGCAAGAATGTAAAGGGATGGGATTGGAGTGTGCAAACGCAATGGAGACATGTATAATTTTTGGCGTGGTTCCGATAGGTGGTGCTATCGTACATCCACGTTGATGGAGACTCCAACCCACAAAGGGTAACGGCTGCGCGAGTCCACGAGGGGCTCCACCCATGAAGGGTCCACGGAAAGCAACCTTGTCTATCCCACCATGGCCATCACCCATGAAGGACTTGCCTCACCCGAGTAGATCTTCACGAAGTAGGCAATCTCCTTGCCCTTACAAACTTCTTGGTTCAACTCCACATCTTGTCGGAGGCTCCCAAGCGACACCTAACCAATCTAGGAGACACCACTCTCCAAAAGGTAATATACGGTGTGTTGATGATGAACTCCTTGCTCTTATTCTTCAAATGATAGTCTCCCCAACACTCAACTCTCTCTCATAGACTTGGCTATGGTGGAATAAGGATTTGAGTGGAAAGCAACTTGAGGATGACTCACTACTGGAATCAGAAGATTTACTATCAGCCACTTCTTTGTCGTCTGCTAGCAGACGACAAAGGATGGTTTTGCCGTCAGCTTCCAAAAAACAGACGGCAAAGAGCTGGCTGATGGCAAAGATCATATTTGCCATCAGCCACTTCTTTGCCGTCTACTAGCGGACGACAAATCGTCCGCTAGCAGACAACAAAGAGGGAGGTTGGCCCACTAACTAGCAAACCCTAACGGCCCCCCTCTTTGTCGTCTGCTAGCAGACGACAAAGAGCAAAACGGTAGACGGCAAAGGCGTGCAGACGACAAACGTTTAATTTAACTAACTAGAGGACGACAAAGAAGTTTGCCGTCTGCCAGCGGACGGCAAAGCTGCCACGTGGCAGCTACCTGTGCAACCTAGGGGCACCTGGGCTGGCCTATTTGGACACATTAACGTCTGCTGGCAGACGACAAAGAAGCAAAGGTCTTTGCCGTCTGCCAACAGACGGCACAACACGCGCACCTGGGCTGGCCTATTTGGACACTTTGCCGTTTGCTGGCAGACGGCAAAGACCTTTGCTTCTTTGTCGTCTGCCAGCAGATGACACAACACACCATTAGCCACCTAACGGACCTAACCCTATCCCTCTGCCGTCCAGGTCCTTTGCCGTCTGCTTGCTTAGGATGGCTGACGACAAACTTCTTTGTGGTCCGCTTTATTAAAGCAGCCCTTTGCCGTAGTTCATTCAGCCGGACATGGGGCCGTCTGCTGGCTGACGACAAAGGAGTTTGCCGTCTGCTGGTTGACGACAAAGGAGTTTGCCGTCTGCCAGGCATGCCTTTACCATCAGCCATGGAAGACGACAAAGTGCCTAATTCCTGTAGTGACTAGAAATCAAGGTTCAAATGGTAGGAATGGAATCTCTTGATCTCAACACATGAGTAGGTGGTTCTCTCTCAGAAATGAATGGTGGAAGTGTAGGCATGTTCTGATGGCTCTCTCCTATGAGGAAGAGGGGGTGGAGGGGTATATATAGCCTCCACACAAAATCCAACCGTTACACACTTTTGACACATCTCGGTGGCACCGATTAGAAAACTCGGTGGCACCGATCTATGCAAAAATATGAACGTTAGGAATCTCGGTGGGACCGACGGGAACAGCTCGGTGGGACTGATGTGCTAGGGCTTAGGGCAAACCTCATCTCGGTGGCACCGACTGCATCATCTCGCGGTGGGATCGAAGTGAAGCAATAAGGCAACAGAGAATCAGTCAAGTCATCTCGGTGGGACCGGTTGCAACATCTCGGTGAGACCGAAGTGATTGCAACAAGTCATAGAGAGCTAGCAAGGCCATCTCGATGGGACCAAGATCCGTATCGGTGGAACCGAATTGTTAGGGTTTTGGCAGTGGCTATGTCAAGATGAACTCAGTGGCTCCGGATGGGAAATTTCGGTGGGGCCGAGTTGGAACGCAGGGTTTGGACATATTTGGGTAGAGAAAGTGGCTGAGAGTTTTGGAGCAATATCACCAAGCACTTGAGCAAATAGATCATTAAACAACACCTCATCCACTTTTAATAGTATTGGCTTTCCTATGGACTCAATGTGATCTTGGATCACTTAAACAAAAATGTAGAGTCTTAATCTTTTGCCAATCCCTGTCCTTTGCATTTTGAAGGGGTTCCACATCCTCTTGTCCTTGCTACTGCACTATTGAACTTATCTGAAATATACTAGATAAAACTATTAGTCAAACAAGAGATATCTTGACATTAATTATCAAAATCACCCAGGGAGCACTTGTGCTTTCAAACTCCAATGCCCTTTTTATTGAACCCTTGAAGTTTAGAATATGCTCCTCTCACTTCTCTATTTCTTCCTGGATCATCATCATCATCATTCTTGCGTCTTCGTCGTCCGAACCCGACTAATTGATGAATTGAATTTGTCAAGGTCCTTGCTCCCATAGTCCTCATCTCCATTGTTTGCCTACAAATGAGCAAAGAATTGAAAAACTACCCAAACATTTCATCGAACACAAGCGGGCGAGTGTATGTATAGAGAAGTTGGACGTACTGGGGTGGCGCTGCCCGGTGGTGGCACAGACAACGGTGTTGTGGGTTGGGCCCTTCGGTGGCGGCGTCTGGGTTGGGACGACAACAGAGTTAGGGTGAAGGTGGAGCTAGAGTGGTGGCGGTGCGGACAATGCCAAAGAGAGGTGAGGAAGAATGCATGCTGAGATAGGTTGATGATGGGGAGATTTGGGATGGCCCGCCCATCGGATCTGATGTGACGGACGTATCTAGATGTCTATTATCCATCCTACATATAGGCTAGGTTTGAGGGGTGCCGGATAACCCGACTATTTATACTGGCTACGGAGAAACCGGTTCCGTGGTGTTTTCGGCCAAGCGGTGACCGGACTGTTTGGGCGAAGCATTTGAGAAGGTTTGAGGGGTCCGGTGGTAGATGCTTAGAGAAAAAGTGATCCGACGTCACCGCACGGTGTACGGCCGGTCTGCCACGTATCTCATTGCACGCACATCCCTAGCCCGACCCCGACGTACCCGTCCCATCCGATCCCTGCTCCCTCTCTCGCTCTCGCCGCGCAGTACCAGCAGCAGCCATGGATCTACTACCGCCGGCGTCGGAGGCGCCGGCCGGTGGCGGCGCAGTTGGGGGCCGAGGGATGCGACGCGGGGTCGGGTTCCGGTCGCTCAAGCTGGTGAACGTGTCCATGGAAGAGGCCCTCCCAGCCGAGCCCGTCGGCGTCGCCTACGGCCGCCTCGCCAACGGACTCACCTACTACGTCCGCTCCAATCCCAAACCCCGCATGCGCGCAGCCCTCTCCCTCGCCGTCAAGGTCGGGTCAGTACTCACTCTCTAGCGTGCCTCCCTTTCGCTCGACCTGCTCCTCCGTTCCCTTAGTTCGTTTGTTTTGGGCGTATATCTGTATGTGGCTGGATTTGATTCGCGCGCGCAGGTCGGTGGTGGAGGAGGAGGACGAGCGCGGGGTGGCGCATATCGTCGAGCACCTCGCCTTCAGCGCAACGTCACGCTACACCAATCACGACATCGTTAGGTTCCTCGAGAGCATTGGCGCAGAGTTTGGCGCCTGCCAGAACGCTCTCACTTCCTCTGACGAAACCATCTATGAGCTGCTCGTGCCTGTGGACAAGCCCGGACTGCTCTCCCAGGCAATCTCCGTCCTCGCTGAGTTCAGCTCCGAGGTAATAATGGGGTTTCGGCCTTCCATCCACTGCCATTAACTAGTGTGCTGTTGGCTGATGCTCGTAAATGTTGGCGAGAAGGTTCGGGTTTCAGCGGAGGATCTGGAGAAAGAAAGGGGTGCTGTGCTGGAGGAATACAGGGGCGGGCGCAACGCCACTGGGCGGATGCAGGACTCCCACTGGACATTGTTGTTTGAGGGTTCTAAGGTATTGCTCTCTGTCCTGCTATAAACGGGAAATCTACAATAATCACTTGTTCCATCACATCGACGTGCAAGAGCCGTTTGTGGGTTTCAGTTTAAGTAGTGAACCTCTTCTATGAAGGGTAGGGTCTGTGCTCTGTGGGGCATTGTGTTTTCCTAATCGGATTCAATGGTGTTGTATTTATAACTATAGACCTTTGTAAATGGTATGATTTGTTAATGTCCTTCTGTTCAGTATGCAGAACGTTTGCCGATAGGTACAGAGAAGGTGATACGGACTGTTACACATGAGACAGTTAGAAATTTTTATCATAAGTGGTACAATCTAAGCAATATGGCTGTCTTTGCAGTGGGAGACTTCCCAGATACACAGGTCTGTATTTGCTCCCGTTGGCATACTTGAAATCCATTTATCCATAATATTACTGCCATTTTGTGTGTAACTCTTGACTAACTGCAGGCTGTTGTTGAGTTAATAAAGGAGCATTTTGGCCAGAAAGCCTCAATTTCCTGCCCTCCACCGGTTATACCGGAGTTTCCAGTTCCATCGCATATTGAACCTCGATTTTCATGCTTTGTGGAATCCGAAGCTGCAGGGGTCAGTACTTTATAATCTGGGATATATTTTGTATCTAACTGTGATGTTTCTAATAAGGCACCTTATCTGTTTTCTTGTACCAAAAACAGTCAGCTGTTGTTATTAGCTGCAAGATGCCTGCCGGTGAAATTAAAACAGTCAAGGATTATAGGGACTCATTGGCAGAATCAATTTTCCATTGTGCTCTGAACCAGAGGCTCTTCAAACTATCTCGTAGGAGGGATCCTCCATACTTCTCTTGCTCTTCAGCTGCAGATGCTCTTGTCCGTCCGGTGAAGGCATATATTATGACATCCAGTTGTCGCGAAAAAGGCACGGTTGAGGCTCTTGAGTCTATGCTAGTTGAGGTATTAAACGGAGATAGATTTCTTGCCATGGCACCCTGCATTAACAAAAATCTAATGGTCAACCAACTGGTTAGAATAACAAAACATCATGGGAAGTTCCAGTGAGCCAATGGCAACAATTAGTACGCAAATACCACCCTTACTTTATTGTTTGATTGTTTCCTCACTGCGGAGCCAATCGTTGGCACACTGGCAATGATTTCTTAATATAGAGAATTACACTTTATGGTTGAAAGAATGTGGTTTATCTAATCTTGAGATGTTTGACTTCAAAGTGATCCCTTTTACAATATCTTTTCTGAAGGTTGCTAGGGCACGGCTCTATGGGTTTTCTGAACGTGAGATATCCATTGTGCGTGCTTTAATGATGTCAGAGATCGAGTCTGCATATCTGGAGCGTGATCAAATGCAATCAACCAGCTTACGTGATGAGTATCTGCAGGTTCTCATAATTCTGTCTCTTAACATTTCTCCAGTTTAGGTTTTGTAGAATTTATTTCATTGCATGTTTAGGAACCGAACTATTAACTAGGTTCGGTCAAGTGCCATGTGTTTTATGAATTTATTCTTCAGATCTTAATGTAGTTAATATTATCTCAGCTCCTGTATTTTTTCCCTGGTACTTCTGCGATCAATTGTTCTAGTACTATGATTACAAACTACAGGTTTGCTTAATATATCAGTTGAGTCACATGATCCCCATCATCAATTTGCTAAGCATACTAGTGGCATTTCCTTCACCCATTGCAGCATTTTCTTCGCGAGGAGCCTGTTGTCGGGATTGACTATGAAGCACGGTTGCAGAAGACTCTTCTTCCATGTAAGTACACTCGCGTGCTACCTAGTGTAAGAGTTCATTTTTAGGCTTTGTTATGCTATTCAATTTTCTTTTCAATGAATTCATTGCTTTTCAGTTTACAGTGTTATTCTGACAATTTTTTTCTTCAAAATTGTCTCTGTACCTATCTTTACTTCAACCAGACATTTCTTCTGCTGAAGTGGTGAAGTTTGCGGAAAACTTTTCAACAACCAGTAGCTGTGTTATCAAGATAGTTGAGCCCCGGGCCCATGCTTCTTTGGAGGATCTGAAAGCTGTTGTATTGAAAGTTAACACTCTAGAAGAAAAGAGGAGTATTCCTCCCTGGGAGGAAGAGCAAATCCCTGAAGAAATTGTTAGCCAAAGTCCAGTGCCAGGGTATTATGGCATTATCATTTTCTTATTATACAAATGGAATTGATCTTTTGCTCATGATGAACCGTCTTTTTAAATGATTATTTGAAAATTTTGTGTGCATTTATCTTCCCACATAAGCATCATAGTATTCCGCACATTCTTACTGTTGTACTTGCCAAATTTCATCACAGAATTATTGTTGATAAAGTGGAGCACCCAGGCATAGGTGCCACTGAGATGATACTATCTAATGGGATGCGAGTTTGCTACAAGTGTACTGACTTTCTTGATGATCAGGTTAGTACTATTACGGTGCTAATACCATTCGGCAACATCCAGGCCTTTTTACCTTATTATTTGTTGAATCGGGAGATGGGTACCTCCAGACAGCGCCTCCCTTCCTGTCTGGTTGCCTGCGTGAGTGTGTGTCTCAGATGTGGCGGCTTGCACGGGACAGGGGAAGAGGGGCTCCTCTTCTAGGTCAGCACCTCTCATGGGCTTGGGCCCAAGAGACAGATCTTGATGGGCTAGGGCCCATACCGGTTCAGCATTCCCCCTCAAGATGGGTGGTAGATATCTATCATCCCCATTTTGTCACACGCCAAGTTACAGTCATTTGTTCCCAGTCCCTTTGGCAAGCAATCTGCAAACTGCTGCCCAGAGCTGACATGAGTAAGGTTGATGATCCCAGCATCAAGTTTCTCCTTAGTGAAGAAGCGATCAATTTCCACATGCTTCGTCCTATCATGTTGAACTGGGTTATTAGCAATGGCTATAGCTGACTGATTGTCACACCACACCCTTAAGGGTCCCTTCCTCAAAAGTTTCAACTCGCATAGTAGGTGCTTCACCCAGAGCATATCACACAATCCTTGAGATAATGCTCTATATTCAGCTTCTGCTGTTGTGTCTGCTGTTGATCTAGACACAACAGTCTGTTTCTTGCTTCTCTATGACACCAAATTTCCTCCCACAAACACACAGTAGCCTGAAGTTGATGGTCTATCATCTTGACAGCTAGCCCAATCAGAGTCACTATAGCCATCCACCTCAAGATGTTCACTCTTCGCAAACCACAAACCTTTACCCGGAGTCCCCTTCAAGTATCTCAAGATTCTGTGAACAATATCAAGATGCCCACTCCTTGGTTCATGCATGTATCTACTCACCACCCCCACGGCATACGTAATGTCAGGCCTGGTATGACACAAGTACAATAACCTCCCAACCAGCTTCTGATAATCTTCCTTATTCACTAGCTCACCTGATTGTGCCGTTACTTGATGATTTTGTTCAATCGGAGTAGGGGCTGCACGACATCCCATCATGCCCATGTCACTCAAAAGATCCAAGGTGTATTTTTGTTGGCACAAAGATATTCACTTCTCTGTCCGAGCCACTTCTATGCCTAGGAAGTACTTCAGATTTCCCAAGTCTTTTACCTCAAACTCCTTGCTCAGACACCCCTTCACTCTCTTTATTTCCTCCTCATCATCTCCGGTGATGATGATATCATCAACATACACTGCAACAATTGTGATCTTCTTATCAGTGTGTCTATAGAACACCGTGTGATCACCATTACATTGGCCATACCCCATATTCCAAACAGCTCGTCTGAACCTATCAAACCATGCCCTCGGCGATTGCTTCAGCCCATACAAGGATTTCTTCAGCCTGCATACCTTCCCTGTAGTCTGTTTTGTGCCAAAACCTGGTGGTATCTCCATGTATACCTCTTCTTGCTACCTCACCCTTCCTTGCCGCTTCACGTGTAGGTTTTCGCAACGCAATGGGCAGCTCCACTGTGTCTGATGTGCTTGCCTCACTGCCTTGCTGCTCCCCCTGCACTCTTGCCTCCCTGCCTTGCTGCTCCCCCTGCACTTGTGGTTGCCGTCGAGAGTACACCAGGGTATTTGTCTGCCATCGATCCCGAACAGGAACCTGGAGAGCACCAATCTTAAGTGTATCGACAATTGGCTCGACATGAGCTTGCACATCATCATCAGTGATGGTACTAACCGGAATTGTACCCACTATTGGTTGTTCCTGAGCCCGCACATCATTATTAGTGTTAATGTCCATGGAATCACCGCGAGTATGAGACACATCCTTCTCCCCCTCTTGACCATCATGCACAGGGTGTAGGTGGTCAAGCTCTGCAAATAGCAGACTAAGATCAGTCGGCTAACCATAGAATGGCTCAGACTTCCTGAAGGTAACGTCCATACTTACAAACCTGCGTTTTTCAGAGGGACACCAACATTTATACCCCTGCTGACTAGACGAGTGTCCCAGAGAGACACACTTCACTGCCCGAGGATCAAGCTTTCCAACAAATGGTCGGTGATCACGAACAAAGCAGGTACTGCCAAACAACTTTGGGGGAACAACAAACTTATTATCTCCAACGAGCAACTCAGACGGAGATTTCATGCCAAGTATCCTAGAAGGTGTCTGGTTGATCAAGTATGTGGCTGTCATAACTGCATCATCCCACAAGAACTTAGGCACATTCATGGTAAACATCAACGACCGAGCAACCTCTCCGTTCGACCACTCCATTCTGAGGGGGGGTGTCCGGACATGAAGTTTGATGAAGAATCCCATGTCAGCCATGAGAGCCCCAAAAGTGTTGTTCACATACTCCGTTCCATTGTCCGTCCTGAGCACCTTGACCTGCACCTGAAACTGGTTCTTTACAAGAGCATGGAAGTTTTTGAAAACAGCTAAACACCTCATCCTTGTGACGCATCAAGTAAATCCAAGTCATGCGAGAATAACAGACTAACAGTCAATAAAGGTAGCAAAATACTTCTTCCCATTCATTGACACCACTGGGCTAGTCCATACATCCGAATGAATAAGCATAAAAGGAGATATGCTCCTGAGCCCCTTACTCACATATGAGGCTCGTGTGTGTTTTGCATATTCGCAAGCATCACATGTCAACTTGCCTTTGCCTATTCCACACATAACATCCGGAAATATTCTACTCATCTTGTCAAAAGATACATGCCCCATCCTACAGTGATGGATCATCGCCTGCTTCTCCTTATCCTCCATGGTCGCAGCACACACCAAGTCCGGCTGCACCTCCTGGTCCATGTACCAGAGCCCCCGACGCCTGGTGCCAGTCCCAACCGTCTGGCTTGTCTGTCGCACCAGAATCAAGCAAGCGAACTTGTCAAGGATCACGCGCCAGTCCATTTGATCAATGAGTGCGTTGAATGAGACCAAATTGACACGAAAGGCTGGCACATGTAAAACTGACGATAGGGAAATGGTCGAAGTACACTTTACTGTACCAACCCCTATGACTGGCTGTTTTGTGCCATCAGCCGTTTGTATAGTGCCTGTGTGAGAGGGAGGATGCTTATTGTAAGACTCGAACACGCAGGAGTTACTAGCAACATGCTTAGATGCTCCAGAGTCAAGAACCCACTCTGGGGCACTCTCATTAGTAGCAAGAGATGCTCTTTCCGGATTGCCTAGTGGAGGCCCAGTGAGCAAAGTCTCCATAGACAACATCATCTACATCTTTGCCTTTGGACGTCCCATTGTCTCCTGCAACGGCCATGTGAGCCCTCTGACCCCCTGAGTGTCCTGAGTAGCCACCTCTGCCTCTAGAAGCCTGGCCCCATGAGGTTTCTAAGTATCCACCTCTACCTCTAGCACTTATGCTTCTGCCTGTTCCCCCTCTGTTATATCCCCTGCCTCTGCCATGAGTTGGACATTCTCTCTTCCAGTGACCTACCTCCCCACAGATATGATATTTGGTGGGATCTCCCCACTCCATGCGCTCAGTGACGGCAAATGTCGAAGCTGGCACAACCTTCACATCTGCATGCCCAAGGGATAGGCGCACCTCCTCTTGAGTCATCGCTGCAATAACCTCGGGAATGGTAGGCAGACTAGGTTGGTGCAACAGGGAAGCCTTCCTGCCATCAAAGCAACCTTTGAGGCCAGCCAAAAATTTTAGCACACGCCTGCGTGCCATCCACTTGTGCCCTGACTCGATTGAAGCCGCGTCATAGAGTTCCAGGGGATCACAGTTATCCTGGTCAGCCCACAGAGCCTGCAGTTCTGCCACGTATTTCATCACTGACATGCCATCATCTTGGCGCAACAACCTAATCTTGTCCTCAATCTGAGCAATGAGCATGACATTGCCCTTGCCAGAGTATTGGGTGGACAGAATCTTACATATCTCAGCAGGTGTGGATAGCCCCTCCACAGAGCGTCCAATGGAGGGCACCACGGAGTTCAACAACCACACCATAAGTACAGAGTGGATGACCTTCCACCTCTTGCCCTCTGCACTACTCTTGTCTCCTGGTTCTACAACGGTGCCCAACAAATATCCATCAAGCTCCTTCTGCTCCACAGCCCACAAAGCCCTCCTAGATCAGCTCAAATAATTTGTGGCCCCCTCTAGCTTCATGTCGAGGGGCGACATTTCAAGCTTTTGAGCCACTTCCTGTCGAGGAATGATGGCCCCAGACTTGGACTCCGCGAGGATCTTAGCGAGCTTCTCGAAAGCCTCGGCAAGAGCATTTGGTTCAGCCATCGTTTGGCGGGATAAGCAGCAGCAGCACCACCACCAAGCTCACAACAGCAAGTCCACAGAAAAAAAAATCTCTGTAAAGCACACAAACGGTCCGGCCCAGGCTCTTCCTGTTCCAGAACGAGCAGTCCAGCAGGCTGCTCCTCTTTCTTCCTCTGCCGCAGCAGCAAGAAGCAGCCGCACAAGCAGCAGCAGCTCAGCAAGCTTCCAGGAACAACACAAGGCAGCAACAGCTGCAGTTCCTCCTCTGTTCAGCAGCACAAACAGCAGCAGCTCCCCGCCGCAGCCTGACTCGCACGCAGCCCAAATCCGCCGCCGCCTTCTTCCTCCTGCTCTTCTTCCCGCTGCAGCCGCCTGCACAGCCAGCAGCAGCCCTCCTCGGACGCCTCCTGCGCCGCTAGCCACCCCAGGGATGCGAAGCAGGAAAAGAGGAAGCAGTTCCCTCCCGGCCGCGTCGCAGCTCCTCGAGCCCAGCCGTGCCACCGCCACACGCACCAGCCTCCTCTCTCGCCTGACCCCGCCGGGCCCCGCCGCCGCCTCTCCGGCGAGGGACTACGCCGCCTCCGTCGTCGTCTGGCTCGATACCATGTTGAATCGGGAGATGGGTACCTCCAGACAGCGCCTCCCTTCCCGTCTGGTTGCCTGCGTGAGTGTGTGTCTCAGATGTGGCGGCTTGCACGGGACAGGGGAAGAGGGGCTCCTCTTCTAGGTCAGCACCTCTCATGGGCTTGGGCCCAAGAGACAGATCTTGATGGGCTAGGGCCCATACCGGTTCAACATTATTCTTGATGAAAGTCACACATCTGCAATTTATGTTGTAACCTTTCCTCCATCTTTTTAGAACATTTTTTTGAAAGAAAACTCTTGCATTTACTATGAAGTTCTTGTGGAGCAGACGAAGGATCCGAAACCTGGTCAATGTGGGTTGTGGCGGCGCTGTTGTCCAGACAGCGTCGTGCTCCTCCTCCTATGGGTCAGCACCCACATGGGCCTGAGCCTTATGGGCCAGCAGTACTTGGGCTCTTATACAACACTCCCCCTCAAGAGGGGTGATATCTATCTACCATTCCTATCTTGTCACACACTAAGTTGCATTCTCTGGTTCCAGTCCTTTAGTCAAGCAAGCAATCTGCAATTTGTTGCCTTGAACTCACATACTCTATCTTGATAATCCCAACGTCCAGCTGTTCTTTGATAAAGAATCTGTCTATCCCCACATGTTTGGTCTGTCATGTTGAACTGGGTTGTTTGCTATATTAATTGCCGACTTGTTGTCACACCATACATTCATGCAACTAGTCTTCAATATCTTCTGCTCTTCTAGTAGATTCCTTGTCCATAACAACTCACTCAGTCCCTGAGACATGGCTCTATTCAGCCTCTGCAGTTGATTTGGAAATAACAGGTTGTTTTTTGCTTCTCCAAGACACTAGATTTCCTCCTACAAAAACACAATGGCCTGAAGTTGATCTCCTGCCATCCAGGTAGCTAGCCCAATCAACGTCACAATAACCATCTACAACAAGGTGTCCATGACTCTTGAACAACAGTCCTTTCCCAGGAGCACCTTTCAAGTATCTCAACAGTCCTCAAGATGTTCACTTCTAGGCTCATGCATGTATCTGCTCACAACACTTACTGCAAATGCAATGCATGGTGTGTACTCGTGTATGACACAAGTACAACAATCGTCGCACCAATTGTTGATATTTTTCTTTATCCACCAGATCACCTTTATGGTTTTGTTCAATTGGGGTTGAAACAGCTTGACAACCCAACATCCGAAGTTGCCAACATCACAGAGAAGGTCCAAGGTATACTTTCTATGAGAAAGAGCTGGCTACTTCTATGCCAACGAAGTACTTGAGTCGACCAAGATCCTTAACTTCAAAGGCCTTACTCAAGCACCTCTTTAACCTTGCTATCTCTACGCCATCATCTCAGATTATAATGATATCATCTGCATAAACTGCAAGAATGGTTTTTTCCCTTCAGACTGTATAAAATAGTGTATGGTCACCATTGCATTGTTCATACCACATGTCACACACCGCCCGTCTGAACTTGTCAAACCAAGCTCTTGGAGACTGCTTCAGTCCGTAAAGTGCTTTCTTTAACCTGCATACCTTGCCAGCAGTCTCAGAAGTCAAGAAACCAGGTGGGATCTCCATGTAGACCTCCTCTTGCAAGTCCCCGAAAGCATTCTTCACATCAAGTTGATGTAAAGACCACTCGAAATTTTCTGCACAGGAGATCAGAATCCATACAGTATTCGCTACTGGGGCAAAGGTCTCATCATAGTCAATGCCGTAGGTCTGGTTGTACCCCCTCACCACAAGCCTTGCTTTGTACTCCCTTTGTAAGCTTTTATAAGATCTTTTAGATCACTACTCCCTAACTTCTATAAGATCTTTTAGATCAAGACCTTTCAATCTTCCCTTCTGCATTTTGTTTCACAATGTATACCCAATAACACCTGTCCTGGTCTGCCAACCAATGGAAGAACTTCACCCGTGGTGGCGCCCAATTCTTCCAGATGAGCTTCCGAGAGAAGGAAGTTGTGGATCCATGGAAGGTGGCTAGGTAGCAGGAGCTAGCAGTGTAAGTACCGAAGGCCGTCCATCTCCAAACTAGCTGGTCAGGGGCGTCCGAGAGCGTGATATGCTCGATCGCCATCCAAACATGAAGGTATTGTGCAATCTCATGTATACTAGGTACTATAGTAGAAACAAGACATTAGTGACCTTTTGTTTTTCTGTCTCACTTTAATCATCCGGCCTTGATGAACTAACCATGCACTGAGAAAGTTACTTTAGTGATTGCTATCAATTGGAAGCTTGAGTCATAGTTTTTTTCATGGTGCATGGGGACCGGATTATTCTGGTCAAGCTGGTAGTTTGGGACTTAGTTCTCAATGTTATTAGCGCGTATGCCCCGCAAGTAGGCCATAATGAGAACACCAAGAGGGAGTTCTGGGAAGGTCTGGAGGACATGGTTAAGAGTGTACTATTGGCGAGAAGCTCTTCATAGGAGGAGACCTCAATGGCCACATGGGTACATCTAATACAGGTTTTGAAGGGGTGCATGGGGGCTTTGGCTATGGCTATATGGCATCAGGAATCAAGGAGAAGATGTCTTGAGCTTCACTCTAGCCCAGGACATAATCATAGCTAACACCCTCTTTAAAAAGAGAGAATCACATCTAGTGACTTTTAGTAGTGGTCAATACTCTAGCCAGATTGATTTCGTCCTCTCGAGAAGAGAAGACAGCCGTGCTTGCCTAGATTGTTAGGTGATACCTGGAGAGAGTGTCGTCCCTCTCAATATAAGCTTGTGGTGGCTGACTTCCGCATTTAGATTTGTGTCCAGCGGGAGAAGCACGCCAAAGTCGCTAGAACGAAGTGGTGGAAGCTCAAGAGGGAGGCAACTCATACTTCCAAGGAGAGGGTCATTAAGGAGGGCCCTTGGGACGAAGGAGGTGATGCAGACAATATGTGGATGAAGATGGCGACTTGCATTCATAAGGTGGCTTCAGAGGAGTTTGGAATGACCAGGGAAAGTAGAAGTGAAGCTAAAGATACCTGGTGGAACGATGATGTCCAGAAGGCTATTAAGGAGAAGAAAGATTGTTTCAGACACTTGCATCTCGGTAGGAGTGCAAACAACATAGAGAAGTACAAGGTGGCAAAGTAGGCCGCAAAGCGAGCTTTGAGTGAAGCAAGGGGCTGGGCGTATGAGGACCTCTACTGGCGCTTAGACAAGAAGGAAGGCGAAAGGAACATCTATGAGATGGCCAAGATCCAAGCGAGGAAGACAAGAGATGTCGACCAAGTCAAATGCATCAAGGACGAGGAGATTAAGCATAGATGACGGGAGTACTTTGACAAGCTGTTCAATGGTGAGAATGAGAGCTCTACCATTGAACTGGACGACTCCTTTTGATGATACCGGCAGACGTTTTGTGCGGCGAATCTAGGAGTCCGAGGTTAGGAGGCTTTAAAAAGGATGAATGGTGGCAAGGCCACAAAGCGAGCTTTGAGTGAAGCAAGGGGTCGGGCGTATGAGGACCTCTACTGGTGCTTAGACACGAAGGAAGGCGAAAGGATCATCTATAAGATGGCAAAGAACCAAGAAAGGAAGACAAGAGATGTCGACCAAGTCAAATGCATCAAGGACGAAGCAAATTAGCTTCTGGGGAAGGACGAGGAGATTAAGCATATATGACGGGAGTACTTTGACAAGCTGTTCAATGGTGAGAATGAGAGCTCTACCATTGAACTGGACGACTCCTTTGATGATACCAACAGTTGTTTTGTGCGGTGAATCTAGGAGTCCGAGGTCAGTGAGGCTTTAAAAAGGATGAAAGGCGGCAAGGCGTTGGGCCCTGATTGTATCCCCATTGAGGTGTGGAGAGGCCTCGGAGACATAATGATAGTATGGCTAACTAAGCTTTTCAACCTCATTTTTAAGGCAAACAAGACGCCAGAAGAATGGATGGAGGCGGAGTATATTAGTACCGATCTTCAAGAACAAGGGGGATGTTCAAAGTTGTACTAATCACTGTGGAATTAAGCTAATGAGCCATACAATGAAGTTATGGGAGAGAGTATTTGAGCACCGCTTAAGAAGAATGACAAGCGTGGCCAAAAATCAGTTTGGTTTCATGCCTGGGAGGTCGACCATGGAGGCCATTTTCTTGGTACGACAACTTATGGAGAGATATAGGAGCAAAAGAAGGACCTGCATATGGTGTTCATTGACTTAGAGAAGGCCTACGATAAGATACCGCAGAATGTCATTTGGTGGGCCTTGGAGAAACAAAGTCCCAACAAAGTACATTACCCTCATCAAGGACATGGGACATCTCCTTATACATCCCTTGTGACCTCATCCATCACCAAAGCAAAAAAAATAAGTGCTCAAGGCTGACCCTTGGTGCAGTCCTATTTTAAATGAGAAGTCATCAGTGTCGCCATCCCTTGTTTGAACACTTGTCACAACATTATCATACATGGTGTATGCTCTTTGCAGATGATGTGATGCTAGTCGATGATAGTCAGACGGGGGTTAATAGAAAGTTAGGAGACAAACCTTGGAATCAAAAGGTTTTAGGCTTAGTAGAACTAAAGTCTAAAACTGATTACATGAGGTGCGATTTCAGTACTACTAGGCATGGGGAGGAGGTTAGCCTTGTTGGTCAGGTGGTACCTCGAATGACGCCTTTCGATATTTGGGGTCAATGTTGTAGAAGGATAGTGATATCAATGAAGATGTGAGCAAGCCGGATGGATGAAGTGGCGCCAAGCTTCTGGCAGTCTTTGTGACAAGAGAGTGCCACAAAAGCTAAAAGGCAGGTTCTATAGGATGGCGATTCGACCCGCAATGTTATAAGGCGTTGAGTGTTGGCCGACTAAAAGGTGACATGTTCAACAGTTGGGTGTAGCGGAGATGCGCATGTTGAGATGGATGTGTGGCCACACAAGAAAGGATCGGGTCCTGAATGATGATATACGGGATAGAGTTGGGGCAACACCGATTAAAGAGAAGCTGGTTCAACATCGTCTGAGATGGTTTGGGCATATTCAGCGCAGGCCTCCAGAAGTGCACAGCAGACGGCTAAAGCGTGCTGATAATGTCAAGAAAGGTCGGGGTGGACCAAACTTGACATGGGAGGAGTCCGTAAACAGAGATCTGAAGGACTGAAATATCACCAAAGAACTAGCCATGGACAGGGGTGTGTGGAAGTTAGCTATCTACATTCCAGAACCATGAGTTGGTTTTGAGACCGTATGGGTTTCAGCTCTATAGCTTACCCCAACTTGTCTGGGACTAAAGGCTTTGTTGTTGTTGTTGTTGTTGTTGTTGTTGCAGTTATCATTTACCTTTGGTTACTTTGTGATAAGGACGTGTTTCATTCTTTTTATATGTTGAACTATATGAAGGTTGTTTTTACTGGGTTTGCCTATGGTGGTCTGTCCGAATTATCTGAAGATGAATATACTTCATGCACAATGGGCTCGACAATAGCAGGAGAAATTGGTATTTTTGGCTACAGACCTTCTGTCTTGATGGACATGCTTGCTGGCAAGAGAGCTGAAGTTGGTACAAAAGTTGGGGCGTACATCAGATCATTTTCTGGCGATTGTTCACCTTCAGATCTTGAGACTGGTTTACAGGTTTGCCTATCTTCAAGCATTCTTAATTGAGCATAAAGTGTGTTCTAATTTACAGGAACATGCTGACGGCACTATACACATAGCAATCGTATCACTTATATCTGTGAAAAGTGGGTCTATGCTTATCCTTGACTGCCTTCTGAAATACAGCTTGTCTACCAACTATTTACAACAAAGGTGGAGCCAAGGGAGGAAGAAGTAAAAATAGTCATGCAAATGGCGGAGGAAGCTATCTATGCTCAGGAAAGAGATCCTTACACTGCATTTGCAAATCGTTCACGGGAAATAAATTATGGGAACTCCTACTTCTTTAAGGTACACCTTAATAAGCTGAACACTGATAAGTTCCCAATGCTTTCTTCCTATTATTTCCTTATTTAAATTTAAATTTACAAGCTCCATTATGCAGCCAATTAGAATAAGTGATTTGAAGAAAGTGAATCCAATCAGAGCATGTGAATATTTCAACAGTTGCTTCAAGGATCCATCAGCTTTTACCGTTGTAGTAGTTGGAAACATAGACCCAGCCATCTCAATCCCACTGATTTTGGAGTACCTGGTATGTTTCTGTTCCTCCGTCTTCTGATTGTTACAAAGTAGATGCCAAACCCTTGTAATGCTGATGGACTCTTCTTTTTTTGTAGGGTGGGATACCGAAGGTACAGGATACAGTTCAGCCACTTAGTCGTGAGGATCTAAAGGGATTGCCCTTCAAGTTTCCGGAAACCATAATTAGGTTTGCTGCTGTTTTTTTCTTGCACTAATTATATCAGTTGCACACGTGCAGGGTGTAGCAACCACACAGTTTCTTTTTTCCTTTTCCAGAAATTATCCTGCCAAACACTAGTAATCTTACCCTGAACTGTGTTCTTTTTTTTTGCAGAGAAGTTGTCCGCAGCCCTATGGTTGAAGCTCAGTGCTTCGTCCAACTAGGGTTTCCAGTGGTTCTAAAGAGCACAATGATGGTATGCAGCCCTTGAAATAATATAATACTATAATAGTTTGTTTCAAAACCTAACCTCGATCTTACGCTATATTCTGCTCTATGCGAAGACGGAGGATATTCACTATGTCGGATTTCTAAGTAAACTTCTCGAAACAAAAATCATGCAAGTACTCCGCTTCAAATATGGACAGGTAAAATATCCTGGGCAAGCAAAGGCCCATCTGGATTGATTGTTCCCTTCCAACATGGACTGCAGCATTTAGAGTTTAGTACGTGTAATATATTTTTCGTTTTGCAGGTCTACTCAGTTAATGTAGGTGTCTTCTTAGGTGGCAACAAACCTTCTAGAAGTGGAGATGTTCGTGGAGACATAAGTGTGAATTTCTCATGCGATCCAGACATGTCATCTAGGCTCGTATGATTTATTGACTTTCTGGTTAAAATTATGTAGTCTTGTTATAAGAGGCTTCAGTTCGGAGTTGACACTCAGAATTTTTTCAGGTTGATTTTGTTCTGGAAGAGATATCATATCTACAGACAGAAGGCCCTTCTGAAGAAGATGTATGGACCATCCTAGAAATTGAACAAAGAGCACATGAAAACGGATTGCAGGTTTAGTTGAAGTTTTCTTTATGTACTTATAATCCTGATATGGTTTGGCATTTTAATATTTACGACCATCCTAGAAATTGAACAAAGAGTGCATGAAAACGGATTGCAGGTTTAGTGGGAGTTATCTTTATGTAAATATTAATGCTGATATGGTTTGGCACTTTATATTTACAGTTTTTTTTTCTTGTGAAACTGCAGGAAAATTATTACTGGTTGGATCGAATTCTGCGGAGCTATCAATCAAGGATTTATTCAGGAAATGTTGGATCCACCTTCATGGTAGTGTGAAGCTTTCTACTCCCTCCGTTCCTAAATATTTGTCTTTCTAGAGATTTTAATAAGTGACTACATACGGAGCAAAATGAGTGAATCTACACTCTAAAATATGTCTATATACATCCGTATGTGGTAGTCCATTTGATATCTCTAAAAAGACAAATATTTAGGAACGGAGGGAGTATCTGTTATTGAGTTCATGTTTCTCCTGTTATTTGCTGGCTTACAAAACATATTATCAGCAGAGGGACATGCCTTCATGTTTTACAGACATTACCGATCATCACCAGAACATATATTTTTCAGCCTTATTTTCTTCTAGTTTAAATTATATATTTGAAATGACGTGTTGTTGAGTGCTTACTTTCTTTTTTGCGCAGGTTCAAGATGAGGGACGTGTAAAAGTTAGAGAAGCTTTGACACCACAGGCCATGCAAATGGCCTTGCGAAGGGTGATATCTTTCCCATGTAAAAAGCAATTCACGGTAGTAATTCTTATGCCTAAGTCATCTCGTTGGAATTCGTTGATATCGGTGGTTAGTTGGAGTTCTGGTGGATTTAGCAGAGATGCCAAGGTTAGATATTGTATTTACCATGGCATGCAATTCTCAGTTAAATTTTTCACCCAAAATGCGATCATTTTGATAATTCTCGCCCACTGTGCAGATCTTGGCTGGCATGGCTGGTGCACTGGTCTTAGCAGCCAGTTTGTGGAGATACTCACGGGGTGCATTGAGATCGTAGTGCACAGCACATCTAAGTTAAGAGCCAAATTGGTAGATGTTTGTTACCATCTCACCATCAGCCAACAAATCTGGTTGTTGGTGCGGTGATTCTTCATCACGGAAGAAGGTATACAGAAATCGCTAGCTAACTGATTCGTTGCTGCGTGTGTGTAAGATTGTAAAAACATTGGTTTACTGCCGCATGCGTGCGTGTAACAGCCGTTGATTACTACTGGCACCTCCCAGTTGATTCAAATGGTAGAATGCTTATACCAGATTCAGTTTTGTCGAGATTGATTGCATGTGCTTTGTGTACCCAGGATGACAAAATAATAGATGTACCGTTTCATATGTGCTTTGCCATTTTGTATTTTTTTTTACATCAACACCATTTGCATCCTTTTCTTCTTCTCATGGTCATGGTTTTTCCTATTAACAAGACTAAAATTGTGCTTGCAAACTTCTGGGCAAAAGCCTCATAACGCATTGCTGCATTGTCCCTTCGGCCTTTGCCTCATGCACACGATTTATCAGGAGTCGGCAGAAGAGAATCAAGAGATGAATCGGCACATAGGTGGCCGTCCGGCTGATACCACTAGCTGCACCGACCAAAGCGGTGATTTGGCATTTTGTAAAGTAAAAGAAAAAGAGGTAATAGCATCTGGGATTCAGAAATTTGGCAAACGTGGTCCGCAAACTAAAGATGTCACTCCGTTGTTAACAAACTTGTCGGGTGTGGCAAATAGAGCAGCCCATAATCTGGCTAGATCTAGTGAGGGGAACCATTCTTGGGAGCCAGATTTTATTTGTGCTCTTCTAACTGATGATGTAACTGTGATTCCAGATCAATAAAAATTGCCATGGTGGCTTTCTAAAAAAAAATCTTGGTCGGCTGTGGCAAACAAGCCTTTGGCCAATCACACTGCGCTGTTTGGCTGCCATCGTGGGATCTTTCGGCCAAGCTGCCTCGGCAATTATCGGCCCGTGCACCCCTATCCCAGGTCTTTGTGAAACATACACGCACAATAGTGAACACATATAGTACAGAGGCCCTCCTTTCGCTGTGTTGCCGTTCTCGCTTGTAGGGAAGATGTGCCGCCGCGGCAACCATGGTGTTCTGAAATGATGGAGAAATGTCCTTCGCCCCCGACTCCAATGATTCGATGACCAGCAAGGTGCGTCCTGACGGCTCGGGTTAAGGTTTGACCGATTTGGAGATATCATATTTGAGGTGTATTGAATCGATTCGATTGATGCTTTAAATGTTATACACGATTTCTATCAAGGATGGGACATGCCGTGCAAAAGAGGCTGTGCAAAAGATTTCCCTACACGACACCTATCATGGCTTTTCAATCAGTTGACATCGAGAGAAAATTACTGGGATGTGAGTGACTTGTAACTTACTTTCAGTTGTTTCAACAACTCAGTTTTATGTTGTTTTAGTAATTGCAAGTTAGTTGTTTAGTAAACGCAAGATTAAGTTGTTTGATTAGCAAAATATGTCAACGAGATCCATCCCTCTACCCTTTTGATGAAATACAGCCTTGCTGATTTCATTCATTAAGAGAAAAGCAGAACACCAGAGTACAGGTCTTACGTGTACAAGAATTACCGGAATCTAATGGGGAGACGGTACACAGAGTTTACAAGGTTAACAGTCTACAGTGGGGTCAACCCTCTCCAGTCCACTGCACCCCTTTGACACCAGCATATCTCCAAGTTCTCAACTCATCAAGAATGCCATCACAGATTTGCATGAAGTTCTGCACCTTGCCATTGAAAATCCTATTGTTCCTCTCTTTCCGAGTCAATTGCAAGAAACCACCACACTTGTGGCTAGGTTTGCAGAAAACCACCAACTCGTTAATCCGTTGCAAAAAACTCCGCAAAATCACTTAAGTCGTTGCAAAAAGCACTGATCGGGTGGTTTAGCCCGTTTGATCGCTTTCTGACAAGTGGGGCCTGGCTGTCAAGAGCTGACATGGCAAAGCATTGACACACACACCCCCTAGATCTTTTAAAAAGTGCAATCAGCCCCCTCGGTGTGGACAACCTCGGCGCACTGGCCCTGCCGTCCTGTAGGCACGGCGGCGCCCTCATCGGCGTCGGAGACGGGCACGGCCGCGGTAGAGGATGAGGAGGCGGCCGGGGTGTGCGCATTTTCGAGGCGTTGGCATGCCGGTGCTGCGGCGATGTGGAGCACGCGTCGAGAGCCAGCGGCGGCGACAAGTGCCAGTGGGGGCGGCGCGGCGACGGGAGCCTTCCCGGCCGGCTCAGTCGCCGACCTCCTGCCCTCCCTCCCCGGGCTCTCGGGCCTTTACCCGGCGCCCGCCAACTCCACCGCGCACCTCTCCTGGCGCCTCCTCCGCCCCATCCTGTCCCGCTCCGATGCGATCCCAGGCACCGCCACCGGTGTCCTCGAGGCGGCCGCCGCCTGGCGCAACCTCACCGCCGCCGTCGCGGCGGCGGCAGCAGCCGGCAACAACCAAGAGACCGGCGACGCGAGCTGCCGGGCGTCCGTGGGCGGGGATCTGCGCGCCCGTGGGGTAAAGATCCCGTGCGGGCTCGCGGAGGGCGCCGCGGTGACGGTGGTCGGGGTGCCCAAGCAAGGAGCGGCCAGGTTCCAGGCGGAGTTGGTGGGGGGAGGCGGCGAGGTGGTGGCCTGCTTCAATGTGGGCGGCGCAGCGATGGGAGCTGGCGGCGGCGACGGGAGCCGGTGGGAGCAGGCACGGGGATTGGAACGGGGTTTGATTGCTTTTTATTTTTAGATAAGGGGGGTGTATGACATTTGATTGCCAAGTCAGCACCTTACAACTCGGTCCTACCTGTCAGAACGTGATTAAATGACACCCGATCAGTGTTTTTTGCAACAAGTTTGCTGCTAATCCGGTGTTTTTTGCAATGGATTAACGAGTTGGTGGTTTTCTGCAAACCTAGCCACAAATGTGGTGGTTTTTTGCAATTGACTCTCTCTTTCCAAATATGCCAACAAATGATCATGATTAAAGCTGAGAGCTGATTGCGTTTGCTTGTAGTGGTCTGTTGAAGAGAGGAAAGCCACCATTCCAGAAAACTTTGAGTGGAGTTGGCTGGCATGATTTGAAATGGGAAATTGAACTTGGTTAAGCAGAAGCCCCACACCCCAGCAGCAAAAGGGCAAGAGGTGAACAGGTGAGAGGCAGACTCCCCTCCTAATATGCAAAGGGGACACAGAGGATTATGAGGCCAGCCCCTTTTGGCGAGATTATCGGTTGTCAGGCACTTCCCTTGTACAGCCAACCAGGCAAAGAATTGCACTTTCGGGGGGATTTTAATTTTCCATATGAGCTCCTGGAAAGGGAACTCAATCCTTCCCCAGAACTGATACAGATAAGCAGAGTTAGCATAGTACTTCCCATCCGGAGTCCATTTCCAGTTTAGGACATCCTCCCTTTCAGACAGCAAAACTACCTGAGTGCGATGCCAAAGGTTGATAAATTCAGAGAGAACATCCACGTCCGGGTTGTGCTTTATCAAAGAAATACATTTCTGTTGGTGAGGCCCTCATTAACAGTGATCTTCCTCTTCTTGCTGTGCTTATAAAGATTTGGGAAGACCAGAGCTGGAACCTCCCCATTCAACCAGTGGTCGTGCCAAAAGGAAACCGATTTGCCATCCCCCAGGATGAAACAAGTGCTAGCAATAAACAGAGCCTTGACTTCCTTATCGACGGGGATCGGAAGATCATGCCATGGCTTGTCAGTTTCTCTATGATTGAGCCACAACCACCTTACTTTTAGAGCAAGACCTTGCTTGTGAAGATCAGGGATACCGAGCCCACCAAACTGCACCGGCGAGCAAACGTGCGACCATCGCACCAAGCACTTACCACCAGTGATAGCATCAGCTCCTGCCCAAAGGAAAGCACGTCGTAGTTTGTCAATCTGCTTGATAATCCACTTTGGCTGCTCCACGGCAAGAAGCAAAAAGATGGGCATGGCAGATGATACGAAGCGAACAAGAACCAACCGCCCAGAGGAGGAGATCCAACGTGCCTTCCATGCAGCAATTTTCTTGATGAGCTTATCCAGAAGCTCTTGGAAATCAGTCAATTTCAGACGCTTATCCGAGAGGGGCATCCCCAAATAAGTACAAGGGAAGCTAGCAATTTGACAACCAATAGTAGCTTGCAAAGGAGTGACATCAATACCATCACATCTTATTGGAAGAATTTTACTTTTGGCCATATTGGTGCATAGGCCTGTAGCTTTTACCAAAGAGATCCATGATCTGTGAAACAACATTGAAGTCCAGCAATAAAGGTTTGATGAAGATGATAACATCGTCTGCGTAAATGGAGGCCCTATGCTTGATGGTCATCTTGCCGAGGGGTGAGAGGACGTTCTGCTGCTGAGCGAGGTCCATCAGGCGACTAAGACAATCAACGACCAAGACAAAAAGCAACGGCGAGAGCGGGTCACCCTGCCTCAGGCCTTTCCTATGTAGAATTTGATCAGTGGCCTGAGAATTAACAAGAACCTTGGTGGAGGCCGACAGAAACATAGCAGAGACCCACGCCACATAGGCCCAAAGCCTCTGAACTGTAGTAGCTTGAGTAAGAATTCCCATGCAACGGAATCAAAAACTTTGGAGAGATCTAGCTTAAGCATAACAGCTAGAATCTTTTTCTGTCTCAATGATTTCGCCATTGCTTGTACATAAACGAAGTTATCATGAATGCTTCGCCCTTTAATAAATGCATTTTGGCAATGAGAAGTCAGACGATGCATGAAAGGCTGCAGTCTAGAAGCTAAGATTTTGGCAATTATCTTGGCAAAGCAATGGAGGAGACTAATCGGGCGAAACTCATTGGGTTTATTGCCCCCCTGATGCTTAGGGAGGAGGGCTATGAAAGCACTATTCAGCAGGAAAAGATTTTGGGTGTTGAGGTTCTGGAAGTGTAAGACAGCACCAACAAGGTCATTCTTTATGAGATCCCAACACTTGCGAAAGAAAAGGCCCGTGTAGCCATCCGGGCCAGGAGCTTTTTCAGGATGCAAGTCGAAGATGGCTTTTTAATTTCCTCCACTGAAATATTATTGTCTAGGCATGAGAGGTTGGTCTCAGGAAAGCCAAGGGAAGCAAGGTTGAGAGAGACCTCTCTATGTTGATAAGATCCCAAAAAGCCATTGAAATGTTCCCAAATACATTGCTCTTTGTTTTGCTGATCAGTCACTTCTACCCCATTGCAAATCCGGGAGGGGATGAAATTCTTTCTTCTTCTAGCAGAGGCTTTTATATGGAAGAACTTAGAGTTGCAATCCCCCTCCTTCAGCCATAAGAATCTGGATCTCTGCCTCCATATGCAACAATCCAGAGCAGCAAAACCCAGGCTCATCACCTTAAGCTTGTTCCTAAATGTATGTTCTTCCCACGTGAGGTCCCTGCAGTCCCTTGCACAGTCAAGCTGATAGATCAACTCATGGACAATAAGCGTGCACAACCCGATGTCGCTGAATAAGGATGAGGCCCAAGACTGCAGTTTTTTAGCCGTGTGAGTAAGTTTGTTGTGCAGGTTAATGAAAGGATCGGCCGATGGAACAACCCCATGCCAAGCTGAGGTGATGGTTTCAGAAAACCCCTCCAAGCGAACCCAAACATTCTCAAATCTGAATCTCCTCTGGGGCTTGAATAAATGGTTGAGTGTGAGAAGCAGAGGACAGTGGTCAGAGTCAGCAGTAGAAAGCCCTTGAAGCAAGGCATTAGGAAAAGCATCATTCCATGGATGGTTATATAAGATTCTGTCCAAACGAACAATACCCTCATCCTTGGCTTTCGGTTTTCTTCGGCAAGGGAGGACTATTGTGGTTGGTCGGCTTTATTCTGAGCTGGCCGCCCGGGTACGCCCCCTTTTGTAGGTGGGCCTGTTCCTTTCGTCTGTGCCTAGCTGTTCCTTGAGGTCGCTTTGCTTCCTTATTACCTATATCTGGCTCGTGCCTGAGTGGAGTTGTGGTCGTCCCGTTTTCCCCAGCTCGGCAAGCACGATATTCAATGCCACTTGGTTAAGCATGAACGGGTCCTTGACCAACCACAATGAATCGTATAGCAAGGGGTTGCCTTTCGCCAGTAAATTTTTGATGTCAACTTTGTGAATGGTGCATAGATTTTCGTATCGAGACTAAACATGGCAGACATTTGTCCATGCATATGGCCGTCCGCCTGCCACATGATATTATAGTTGCTATGCATTGAAAATGCGGGCAGGGTTGAATTCTTTGGCCTACCAACCCCTCTCGTTTGTTGCTTGTTGACCCCTTGCTCCGCATGTTTTGACTCGCTTGTTTGAAGGGCACTTGCCAAAGCTCAGTAACAACCCGCCTGTTGCACCCTGCCCGGTATCCTATGTGTCTACATCTTTGTTCGATGTCGCAAGGTAGGACTTTGTTTGGGCCAACCGCCTGGGTGCGCCTCCTTTCGTATGTGGGTTCACATGCTATTGTTGGAACTCATCTGCTTCTCCGACACGTTCCTCTTGTTTCGGCGTTGCCAGGTACTTCAATGTTCAGAGTCGGCCGCCAGGGCACGCCACCTTCTTTAGGTGGGTTCGTGTTCTGTTGTTGGAGGTCGATTTGCTTCCTTCCTGCCTATCCGGCTCGTGCCCGAGTGGAGTTGTGGTCGTTCCGTCTTTCTCTACTCGACAAGCACGTCATTCGTTGTCACCTGGTTAAGCATGGACGATTCCTTCACCAACAATAATGAATCATATGGCGGGGGGCCGCCTTTCGTTGAGCTGGTTTCAGTGTCAATGCCACAAACATCGCATATGTTTTCATACTTGGGCTGAACTATCGTGAGGCATGAGCCTATGACAGTCATTCTTGCATGCACATACTCGACCGATTGCCACATGATATTATGGTTGCCTTGCATTGAAAATCCAAGCGGGGTTGAATTCCTTTGCTTTACAGTCCCTCCCCGTGTGTCGCCCGTTGACCCCCTCACTCCGTGTGTTTTGCCTCATATGTTTGAAGGGCGCTTGCTCGGGCTTAGTAATGGGTCGACTATTTGGCTGCCCTGCCTGGTGCCCCCTATGGATGCATGTTTGTTTGGTGCCAACGGGTAAGCTTATTCATAGTCACCCAAGGGACGAGACACCCTTTGCAGAACATTCATAAAACATGTTGTTTGTATGTTACTTGGCTTCTTGGCTGCTATTGGCCTTTGTGCCCGTGGTGCAATGGGTCATCTATATATGTAAATAACCTAAGATTTGTGATGCTTTATGTAAACTAGATAATTCCCTCTGCGTTGCTGCAGAAATTTATAGCAATGAAATATCGAAATTGAATTTATAATATATACAAATAATACTGCACCACATTCAACCTAAAGGTAAATGGAGAATAGGTGCATATTATATTGCCTGACATTTAAGTTCAATTAGTTGTTGTTAGAAAATGATGTGGATGGCTTGCTTGTGGCTGAAAGTGTAATGGTTGCGTATGCACCTGATGATTAGGCGGTTGGATGAACAGGACCCTGGCTGTGTGTAGGCGGTTGTCGCTGGATGAACAGGACCCGTGGTATATACTACACGGTTGCCGTTGGATGAACAAGAGCCCAAGGAGGCCGCCACCCCAGCCGGTTGGGGGTGGATGAATAGGACCATGTGGAGGCTGGTTGAACTGAAGCCGGTGGAGGCTGGTTGAACTGAAGCCGGTGGAGGCTGGATGAACAGTAGCCCGTGGTGTCCCGTTTTGCAGTACGCCACACCCCTCCCGATGAACGGGACCCCGTTTCGACTGTAGGTGGTCGAAGAGAAGTCCGTTCCTTCATTTTGCGGCACGCCACACCCCTCCCGATCAACAGGACCCTGTTTCGACCGTAGGATCTTGAACAGAAGACTGTTTCCACCGTTTTGGGGTACGCCAGACCCTTCTTGATGAACAGGACCCTGTTTCGACCGTACGCGGTCGAACATAAGGCCCATTTCCTCCGTTCTGCGGTATGCCAGACCGCGTTCCGGCTGTTCCGTCCAAGCCGGTTGGCTCCCGATGAACAAGACGTGTTCTGACCCAGTGGCTTCGCTCCCGATGAACATGACGCGTTCCGACCCAGTCACTTGGCTCTCGGTGAAAACGATGTTGTTTCCTCCGTTGCGACCCAGCCGGTTAGCTGCCGATGAACAGGACGACGTGGCTGCCGTCCGTTGCCTCTCCATGTACACGAGCCCTGACCGTACGTATGCGCGAGTAGGCGTTCGAGACCCCGCCCTTATGTACGTATGTAGCCATATTTAATTTCTTGCAGCGTGGCTGTACGTACGTGTACACGATATATATAGACGGGACTGCGTGACATGCTACGTCCGCGCCTCTACTACGACACGTGCATCTCCTTACTCGGACACGGTTCATCGCTGCAGAGAGACTGATCGACCAGTATGTACGTAGACGTTCGCGACCAGATAGACAACCCGACGTACGGTTCGACCCGGTGGGTCCCAGCTGTCAAGGAGGATAAGGAGGCACTTCCTTTCGTGCAAAGATATAGCTGGTGGGTCCCAGCTGTCAGGGGGAAGAATCATTTTTTGCCCGTAATATGGACGCACTTCATTGCGTACGAAGATGTAGCTGGTGGGTCCCAACTGTCAGGGTGGAACATTTTTTTGAGGCCCTTTCGGTAGGTCCTGCTGTCAAGTGGAGGAATCATTATTTTGCGCAACGTCCGCACGACAAGACACCTGTCGATCAGGTTCAAGATCTTCAGGCGCCACCTCCGCCATGCCAATCTGTTGTCGCACCCGCTTACGACGATAAGATCGCAACCACGCTCCTGTTGGCTCTGTCAGGAGTCGAACGACGTCGCGTTCTTCGCTCTCAAACATGCCTTGGACGACAACGGAGGCAATGGCGCGGGCCCAAATGTTGTTGAATTTCCCTCCAACGGTAGATAAGATGGATGAGTGGAGGGTCACCATCCAAAGTTTGATTGGGTTTGAAAAAGCAGATAAATCACAGCTGGCGGAGCCTTCACAACACTCGCAAACAACACCATTAGCTCAAACTGATGGCCATGTTGTGTGTGGTACACTACTACTTCTTGAGCTTGTGTTGATATTTCCATTGAAGAGGAAAGGGTGATGCAGAAAAGTAGAGATAAGTATTTCCCTCAGTTAAGAACCAAGGTATTAATCTAGCAGGAGTCACAAGCAAGTCCCCAATACATGCACTTGCATAAACTAACAAACACTTGCACTCAACGCGAAAAAGGGGTTGTCAATCCCTTCACGGTCACTTGCAAGAGTGAGATCTAATAGAGATAGATATAAAATATAAGTAAAAGGCAAAATAAAGTAAATATAAATAAATTGCAACAAGGTATTTTTTGGTTTTTGGTTTTATAGATCTGAAAATATATGATGGAAAATAGATCCGGGGGGCATAGGTTTCACTAGAGGCTTCTCTCTTGAAGAAAACATACGGTGGGTAAACAATTTACTGTTGAGAAATTGATAGAAGCGCAAAGTTATGACAATATCTAAGGCCATGATCACGAATATAGGCATCACGTCTGTGACAAGTAGACCGAAATGATTCTTCATCTACTACTATTACTTCACACATCGACCGACTCCTGCGTGCATCTAGAGTATTAAGTGCATAAGAACAGAGTAAGGCCTTAAGCAAGATGACATGATGTAGAGGGATAAACTCAAGCAATATGATATAAACCCCATCTTTTTATCCTTAATGGCAACAATACAATACATGCCTCGCTACCCCTACTGTCACTGGGTGAGGACACCACAAGATTGAACCCATCACAAAGCACCCCTCCCATTGCAAGAAAAACCAATCTAGTAGGCCAAACCAAATTGATAGATCAGAGAGAAATACAAAGCTATCTTAATCATGCATAAAAGAGTTCAGAAAAGACTCAAATAATATTCATAGATAATCTGATCATAAATCCACAATTCATTGGATCTCAATAAACGCACCGCAAAAGAAGATTACATTGAATAGATCTCCAAGAACATCGACGAGAACATTGTATTGAAGATCAAAGAGAGAGAAGAAGCCATCTAGCTACTAGCTATGGACCCTTAGGTCATTGGTAAACTACTCATGCATCATCAGAAGGGCAACAAGGTTGATGTAGTGGCCCTCCTTGATCGAATCCCCCTTAGGCAGAGTACCGGAAAAGGCCCCAAGATGGGATCTCACGAGAACAGAAGCTTGCGGCAGCGGAAACATATTTTTCGTGTGCCTTCTGACGTAAGGGGAATATTTGGGAATTTATAGTGTTGGAGTTAGGGTTGGAAGGTCTCCGAGGGGCCCACGAGCCTAGGGGCGCGCCCCTAGGGCTTGTGGCCTCCTCGTGGGTCTTCTGGCATCCTCCCGAAGCTTCCTAGGTTTCTTCTGGTCCAAGAAAAATCATCGTAAAGTTTTATTCCATTTGGACTCCGTTTGGTATTGATTTTCTGTAAAAGCCAAAAACAAGGAAAAAACAGCAACTGGCACTGGGCACTAGGTTAATAAGTTAGTCCCAAAAATAATATAAAATAGCATATTAATGCATATAAACATCCAAATCACATAATATAATAGCATGGAACAGTCAAAAATTATAGATACGTTTGAGACGTATCAAACATCCCCAAGCTTAATTCCTACTCGTCCTCGAGTAGGTAAATGATAAAAACAGAATTTTTGATGTGGAATGCTACCTAACATATTTATCAATGTAATTCTTCTTATTGTGGCATGAATATTCAGATCCATAAGATTCAAAACAAAAGTTTAATATTGACATAAAAACAATAATACTTCAAGCATACTAATAAAGCAATCATGTCTTCTCAAAATATCATGGCTAAAGAAAGTTATCCCTACAAATTCATAAAGTCTTGTCATGCTCTATCTTCATCACACAAAGTATTTATCATGCATAGCCCCGATGACAAGCCAAGCAATTGTTTCATACTTTTAATGTTCTCAAGCTTTTTCAACTTTCACGCAATACATAAGCGTGAGCCATGGATATAGCACTATAGGTGGATGATACGTCTCCATCCTATCTACTTTTCCAAACACTTTTGCCCTTGTTTTGGACTCTAACTTGCATGATTTGAATGGAACTAACCCATACTGACGCTGTTTTCAGCAGAATTGCCATGGTGTTATTTTTGTGCAGAAATAAAAGTTCTCTGAATGACCTGAAACTTCACGGAGAATATTTTTGGAATATATAAAAATACTAGCGGAAGAATTAAGACCAGGGGGCCCACACCCTGTCCATGAGGGTGGGGCGCGCCTACCCCCCTGGGCGCGCCCCCTGCATCGTGGGCCCCCTGGAACTCCACCGACCTCAACTCCAACTCTATATATTCACGTTCGGGGAGAAAAAAAAATCAGAGAGAAGGATTCATCACGTTTTACGATACAGAGCCGCCGCCAAGCCCTAATCTCTCTCGGGAGGGCTGATCTGGAGTCCGTTCGGGGCTCCGGAGAGGGGAATCCGTCGCCGTCGTCATCATCAACCTTCCTCCATCACCAATTTCATGATGCTCACCGCCGTGCGTGAGTAATTCCATCGTAGCTTGCTGGACGGTGATGGGTTGGATGAGATTTACCATGTAATCGAGTTAGTTTTGTTATGGTTTGATCCCTAGTATCCACTATGTTCTGAGATTGATGTTGCTATGACTTTGCTATGCTTAATGCTTGTCACTGGGGCCCGAGTGCCATGATTTCAGATTTGAACCTATTATGTTTTCATGAATATATGTGAGTTCTTGATCCTATCTTGCAAGTCAATAGTCACCTATTATGTGTTATGATCCGTTAACCCCGAAGTGACAATAATCGGGATACTTACCGGTGATGACCGTAGTTTGAGGAGTTCATGTATTCACTAAGTGTTAATGCTTTGGTCCGGTACTCTATTAAAAGGAGGCCTTGATATCCCTTAGTTTCCAATAGGACCCCGCTGCCACGGGAGGGTAGGACAAAAGATGTCATGCAAGTTCTTTTCCATAAGCACGTATGACTGTTCGGAATACATGCCTACATTACATTGATGAATTGGAGCTAGTTCTGTGTCACCCTATGTTATAACTGTTGCATGAGGAATCGCATCCGACATAATTCTCCATCACCGATCCAATGCCTACGAGCTTTTCACATATTGATCTTTGCTTAGTTACTTTTCTATTGCCACTATTACAATTACTACAAAACTGCTACTGTTACTCTTGCCACCGTTACCGTTACTTCCATACTACTTTGCTACTAAATACTTTGCTGCAGATATTAAGTTATCCAGGTGTGGTTGAATTGACATCTCAACTGCTAATACTTGAGAATATTATTTGGCTCCCCCTGTGTCGAATCAATAAATTTGGGTTGAATACTCTACCCTCGAAAACTGTTGCGATCCCCTATACTTGTGGGTTATCAAGACTATTTTCTGGCGCCGTTGCCGGGGAGCATAGCTCTATTCTTTGAGTCACTTGGGATTTATATCTGTTGATCACTATGAGGAACTTGAAAGATGAAAGAACTAAGATTTTTCCCTCAACTACGAGGGGAGGTAAGGAACCGCCATCTAGCTCTGCACTTGATTCTCCTTCTGTTTTGAGTAAACTTGCGACACCTAAACCTGCTTCTGCTATTAATTCTGATATGTCGCATGTTATTGATGATGCCACTTCTGCTATGCATGATGCTTATGATGAAACTACTTCTATGCTTGATACTACTGTGCCATTAGGTGAATTTCTTGATGAACAACTTGCTAGGGCTAGAGAGAATGAAATTATTGAAACTGATAATATTGATGAAAGTGATGATGAAGATTCTCCCCCTAGATATGAATTGCCTGTTGTGCCTGAGGGTTATGTTATGGATGAAGAAACTGCTAGAGATTTTCTTGCTTGCAATGATAGATATGATCTTAAGAAATTATTAGCTAAGGTGAAAGAAAAATCTTTGAATGCTAGAATGAAATATGACCCTGTTTTTGCTACTTCACCTATCTGTATTTCTGATAAGGATTATGATTTCTCTGTCGACCCTGAGATAATTACTTTGGTTGAATCTGATTCTTTTTATGGCTATGAATCTGAAACCGTTGTGGCACATCTTACTAAATTAAATGATATAGCCACCCTATTCACTAATGATGAGAAAACTCGCTACTACTATATCCTTAAATTATTTCTGTTCTCATTAAAGGGTGATGCTAAAACTTGGTTTAATTCTCTTGATCCTGGTTGTGTGCGTAGTCCCCAGGATATGATTTATTACTTCTCTGCTAAATATTTCCTCGCTCATAAGAAACAAGCTGCCTTAAGGGAAATATATAATTTTGTGCAAATTGAAGAAGAGAGTCTCCCACAAGCTTGGGGGAGGCTTCTCCAATTACTTAATGCTTTGCCTGATCATCCTCTCAAGAAAAATGAAATACTTGATATCTTTTATAATGGACTAACCGATGCTTCCAGAGACCACCTGGATAGTTGTGCTAGTTGTGTTTTCAGGGAAAGAACAGTTGATCAAGCTGAATTGCTATTGAATAATATGTTGACGAATGAAAATAATTGGACACTTCCTGAACCAACTCCGAAGCCAACTCCGAAGAAAAGGGGTATTCTATTTCTCAGTCCTGAAGATATGCAAGAGGCAAAGAAATCTATGAAAGAAAAAGGTATTAAAGCTGAAGATGTTAAGAATTTACCACCTATTGAAGAAATACATGGTCTTGATAACCCGACACAGGTAGTAAAGGTAATTTCTCTCTATAGATTTGATGAAGGTGATGTTCCTCATTATAAGTCTGCTAGCCAATGCTTAGATGAGTTTGATAATTTTATTGTTAAACAAGAAAACTTCAATGCTTATGTTGGTAGACAATTGAAACGTAATGTTTATATGATTGAACACTTGAGTGATTATATGTCTAGAGTTAAATGTGAACTTAAACTTATTAGTAAACATGCTTCTATGGTTACCACTCAAGTAGAGCAAGTGCTTAAAGCTCAAAATGATTTGCTCGATGAATTAAATAACAAGAAAAATGATAATGCTGTTAGAGTTATGACTAGAGGGGGTAAAATGACTCAGGAACCTTTGTATCCTGAGGGCCACCCTAAGAGAATTGAGCAAGATTCTCAGAGAACTAATGTTGATGAACCTAGTCCTTCTAAGAGGAAGAAAAAGAAAAATGATAGGACTTTGCATGCTTCTAGTGAACTTGTTGTTGACACACCTGAGAATCCCAATGATATTTCTATTTCTGATGCTGAAACAGAATCTGGTAATGAACATGAACCGAGTGATAATATTAATGATGATGTTCATGTTGATGCTCAACCTAGCAATAACAATGATGTAGAAATTGAACCTGCTATTGATCTTGATAACCCACAATCAAAGAATCAACGTTATGATTGTCGGATCACGGGTTCCGGCAAAACCCTCAAGGTTAGAACAATGGGGTGCGCGCGAAGATTTCCTTCCTACCGATCTATGCCCTAGCTCGCTAAGATCTCGCGGACGAACTCGACAAAATCGCAACACAAAGACACAAGATTTATACTGGTTCGGGCCACCGTTGTGGTGTAATACCCTACTCTAGTGTGGTGGTGGTGGATTGCCTCTTGGGCTGATGATGAACAGTACAAGGGGAAGAACAGCCTCATGAGGTTGAGGTGTTCTTGTGCTCTGCGGACTTGTGGGTGTGTGGATCCAGTCCAAGATGAGTTGCCCCACTATGGTGGCTAGTTCTACTTATATAGGCCCTGGTCCTCTCCCCAAATATTGAGCGGGAAGGGAGCCAACAACGGCGGCCAATTTGAAAGGGGACAACTAGTACAGCTTATCCTGACAAAAGCGGTCTTCGCCTGCAAAAGGCTCTGGTGATGACGCCGTCTTGGGCTCCACGGTGACCTCCGTCCTGCCGTCCAGCTGGTCTTGGTCTCGTTGCACTGATATGAAAACCTTTGCTTGATGCCTCGGTACTCTGCGCCCGCGCTTGCCTCCTTAGCACCAAAGAGGAAACAAGGACACTGCGCGTGCTGGCGCCCGCCTGATCTTGATCGTCATGGCTCACATCACGAGAGCCTTGCGAGGTTTTCCCTGCCATGATTTCTCCGCTCCTCGCAAGGCAGCCTGGTGAGGCCGCTCCTGAGGAGGTCTTGTGTCGTCCGCCTCGCGAGGCTTGGCCCCTCGCGAGGGTATTGAATGTCTCGCTGATGAAGATGGGCCGTACTGGCCTGCTAGCACAGCCACACCGTGGGCCGCAGGCAGGCAAGTCTGGGGACCCCCGTTCCCAGAACGACGACAGTAGCCCCCGGGCCCAAGGTGCGCTCGGGCTTGGCTTCGCGGCGAAGCCAAAGGTCAAGCGCAGAGCGCCGTGGGCCCCAAAAGCCTGTGGCCTTGGTCGACGCGTGGCGGTTGATTGGACGTGGGCTTCTCCGCTTCCCCACGCTGCCTCGGCAACTGCCCGACTTGACAAGTCCATGCGACATGCAAGGAAAACCATCATTACTTGTGATCGTGGGAGGCGCCGGTTGGCCTTCTTCCGCTATAAATGGGGAGGGGGGCAGAGCCCCGTCGCCCATCTCTCCGCGGTTTGCCTGCTTCTCCCTCCTTGCTCCTCTGCTAGCAACAATGGCGCCCATCCGAAGGTTTTCCGCTGAAGAGAATTGAAAGGCTCCCCGCGATGATCCAGGGCCGCTTTCGCCGAAGAAGAGGCCGGTCCACCGTCGTGACGAAGCGGCAATGCAGGTGGTGACGAGGCCTTGGTGCGAGCGGCCTCCTCCGGGGTATCCGCTACCCTTGTACGCCCAAGCCGGGGGCGCAGGAGGAGGGAGCGACGAGCGGCGCCGCCCGTGCCGCGCCCGTGGTCGCCGCGCGATGCTGATGCGTGCCGTTGCTCCTGGAATCCACGCCGCGGATTCCTCGCGCGAGCTTGTGCTATGGGCGCCGATGCCTCCAAGCTCTTGGATCCGCTTCCCGCGGTTCTTCACTGATGTGATGCCACCGAGGGGGCCTCTCGAGCTCTGGCTACAGCATGCTGACTGCGACGCTCCGGCAACCGGAGCAGAGGTCGAAGCGGTCCCCTCCGGCAAGATCTTCATGACCCGCGGCTGGGGCGAGGTTGCGCGGGTTTGCTGTGCGAAGGGCGCCCTCGCGATCCACTTCGAGTATGATGGCGCCTCCACGCTTTTCTTCAAGGTCTTCGACGCGGAGGGCCGCCGTCTGGAGTGTTGCCCTGGAGGGGAGCGCCAGGTTGATGCGCGCTCCGCTCGTGGCTACTCCAGCAACAGCAGCCCCGGGGAGTCCAGCGGTTCTCCCGAGCTCTACGAGACTCCGGAGACGAGCGACGATAGCTACGTGCCCCCGAGCTCTCGTCGCGCCCGGAGCAGGGTTGCGTCGTCCAGCCGTTGCCGGCGCTGATCTGGATGGGGTTGCGCCGGCCTCCCACGGCCCACTATTGATGATGGCGTCCGCAACGGGAGGGTGTAGGTAGGATTCCTCTAAGTTCTCGTCTTTTGTTCCCTGCGAAGAATCATGGAGTACCCCGCGGGGGTGTGTAAAGGGTCTGTATTGTCTTTTGTGTATATCTTCCTTGTTATGAAAATTTGCGAACGCATGTCCTGTTAAGGCTCGGTCTCCCCTTTCCAACCTCGCAATAGCTTGTTGCTCTACGCTGACAGGTCCCGGTCCCCAGGCAGGCTGCAGCCGTCGCTGGTATGCCAGGTCGCGTGCCGTGGTCAAGGCCAGGAGGTGAGCGGCCCGAGGTGCAGTAAGAGCCCCTGAGGTGCGATGCTCAGGAGGTCCCCTTTAGCGCTCAAGCAGCCATGGTAAGGTAAGAAAGGGGGGCGACGTGGCTGCGACAGGTATGCGGCGAGCGTAGCACCTAGGCTCCAACGATTAGTTGGTATGAGCGCGGGACTTATCTTGCTAGCTTGGGGCCGAGTCCTTGTGATGTGCCAGGCTCGTGCGCAAGCTTTCGCAGCATAGCTAGGTCGGGCCCATACGAGTCTCCCTTCTCCCATGTTCTCCTTAGTGCTCTACGTCCTCAGGTCCCGGCCCTTGAGCGAGCTCAGCTGCCGTTGGTATGCCAGGTCGTGATGCCGTGGTCAAGGCCAGGGGGTGAGGGATGGAGAGCCAGTAAGAGCTCCTGAGTCGCGATGCTCAGGAGCCTCCTTTTAACGCGCAAGCGGATTGCACGGGAGAAAAGGAAGCTCGCGGTGCCGCCTGCCATCCTCCTCATGAGATCCCTGCGAACCAGCACAAGGAGAAACACTATTTTGCCGTTATGGTTGCCAGCCTGCCACTGGTTGCTCCGCGAGGAAATGAAGGCACTGAGGGCCTGGTGAGGTGACGTGCATGGAGCGTGCCGCGAGCCAGAGCTCGACCGCTCAGGTTTGTCGATGTGGCAGGGATGGACCCATGCGCCAGCGCCGTGCCAGTGTGAGTAGCCCCCGTGGGAGGTGATAGTCGAGTAGGTGATAATCACAGGCAGATTAGGCATGGGGAGCAGATCAGCTTGGGTAATGCAGCAAGATACATGCCACTGGGTCAGGCCCGAGCGGCTTGGGGATGATGCAGCCCGAGGGGCGCCCCCAACAGGGTAAGCTAAAGACATGCGCAAAAGTGATACATGCCACAGGGACGGACCCACGCGGCATGGGAATGATGCAGCCCCAGGGGCGCTCCCAGCTGAATGAACTTGGAAAATGTCACCTGGTACTGTTGATGAAGGGTTGTTGGGGCAGCTGAAGGTACGCAGTGAAGGGATTGCTCCTCACGAGCCACCGGGGCCCTGATCATCGGGAGGCTCTGGGGGCTCAGGTGGTTCCTTGGGGACCGTCTCCATCTCTGTTAGCACGGCGCGGTGCCTGGCCTTCTGAGTCGCCAGGGTGCACCGCAGGTTGCGCTGATAGACGAACGACACGCTCGGCAAGCCAAAAGGCATGCGAACGTAGCTGTGTGGTGGACCCTCGCAACGGCCCACGCGCGAAGGCCAGAAAAGCCCCTGAGAAGCGGCCCTGTTGAGCCCTGGAACGTCAACGCAGACACGCAGCCCGACATCCTCGCCTGGATGGGGAGCTGCGCCTCGTAAGCGGCAGTTGCCGCGCATGGCCCTTGCATCCTGCAGTTCCTGAGTGGTCTTGGTCATGAACTCCTGAGCGGTGGGAGCTCCTTGCCCTGTGTCCTCCTGAGGGAAACGTGCCTTGAAGCACGCCTCCAAGTGGTGCCCGAGCGCCTCCCTCGTGATGTTGGCAAGGTCTGAGGCCCTCCAGAAGAGAGCCCCCGAGCCCTGCCCGAGGAGGGCACTGGGCGCGCCTTCCTATGCGACGGAGGGAGGCACCCCTGGAGCGGGCGCTGATCCTGACGAGGTTCCAGCCACGACGCCACCCTCCTGAGGTCCGGCACGGCGCAACTGCTTCTTCTTCTTGGGGATGGCCTCCGGAGGGCCATCGCCCTGGCTGTCGGGGTCGTCAATTGCTGCAGCCTGAAAGGCACGCTCGAGGGAGCACACCGCGTCTCTTTCTTCGCATGGGACCATGATGATTCCGCCGCTTCCCGACATCTTGAGGACGTTGTAGCCGTGGTGGGTCACTGCCATGAACTTGGCCAGGGCTGGATACCCAAGGATGGCGTTGTATGGCAGGCGAATGTGCGCGACGTCGAAGTTGATGAGCTCGATGCGGTAGTTCTTGCGTTCCCCGAAGGTGACAGGGAGGCGGACCTGCCCTATCGGTGTGGTGGAGCCGTCGTTCACTCCTGAGAAAGGCTTGGTAGGCTGAAGCTGGTCATATGGCACTTGGAGGGTGTCAAACGTATCGACGGATAGGACGTTGAGTCCTGCGCCGCCGTCGATGAGGGTCTTGGTAACTTGGACGTTGCTGATGACTAGTGAACAAAGCATCGTGAGGGCGCCAGCAGTAGCTGCACACTTGAGCTGATCTGCCGAGTTGAAGGTGATGGCGCATTGGGACCACCTGAGCGGGCACGTGGCGTCCAGCTTGGGGAGGACTGCATTCACTTCACGAGCAAACTGTTTGAAGATGCGCTGCGAGGCTGGGGCCTGGGCTCCGCCCAAGATGCAGGCGATAGCGTGCGGTTCCTGGAGGCCCCCAGCCCCCTCGTCTTGATGGTGGTCGTCGTTCCTTCTTGGCGGTGGCGGCAGCGGGGGAAGACCGGCGTTGCCCTGAGGTCGATCCTCACGAGGCTGGTCCCTCCAGGCGCCCTCGCGAGGATGATCCTGCCAGTGGTCCTCACGAGGCCTGTCGCGCCACTCCTGGTGCGAGCCACGATCGTCCCAGCGCCCGCCACCACGTCCTCCTCCTCGGCCGTAGCCTCGGTCGCTACGCTCGGGGCGTCGACCGAAGCGTCCTTCTCGAATGGCTCTGAGTTCTTGACAGTCGCTGGTGTTGTGGGTGTTCAGTTTGTGGAAGGCGCAGAACGGTCGGCTACTCTTGGACGACTCGGGCTGATCTCTGCGTCGCTTGGTGTCCGGCTCCGCTGCGAGCGCGGCTGCTTTCTTGCGCTTCACGTCCTTTGCCTTGGCCTTCTTCTCCTCCGGGCCTGTAGCTGGCAGCTCAAGGAGGGAGAGGCGCCCTTCCTCAGCTCTTGTGCACTTGGTCGCCAGGTTGAACAGCTCCTGAGATGTGCACAACTCCTCGTGGATAGCGAGCTCTTCCTTCATCTTGATGTCGCGGACGCCATCAGAGAACGCGGAGATGATGGCCTCATCCGTCACCTTGGGGATCTTGAGGCGAGTGTTGTTGAAGCGCTGGATGTACTTCTGGAGGGTCTCTCCTGGTTGTTGCTTGATGCGGCGCAGGTCACCCGCGACCGGCGGGCGGTCGCGAGTGCCCTGGAAGTTGGCGACGAAGCGGTCGCGCATCTCGTCCCAGGAGGAGATCGAGCCTGGTGGCAGGTTCAGGAGCCACGAACGGGCGCTGTCTTTGAGTGCCATAGGGAACAAGTTCGCCATGACTTTCTCGTCGCCGTTGGCCGCCTTGATGCTCAGCTCGTAGAGCTGTAGGAACTCTGCGGGGTCGAGGGTGCCGTCGTAGCGTGGAGGCAGATCTGGCTTGAACTTGCCCGGCCAGGCGATGCTACGCAGCTCGGGGGTGAAGGCGCGTTAGCCGGCCGTGGTCGCTGGGGCCCGTCTTGGAGGCGGAGCTTGGACCTGGCGCTCATGCGCCGCCACGGCAAGTGGCGCGGGGGCCTGCCGCGGCAGACGATCCTGGTGCGACGGGGCGAGGAGTGGCGGAGCGTTCTCTTGCGGTCGAGGGACTTCTTGGCAGCTTCCTTCTTCACGCGCGGGCACCGGACGCGGCGGATCGCATCGCGGAGCCGCACGCCTTGGCGCCAAGGCGCCATCTTGGGGCAGAGGTGGTGGAGGCGCTCCATGAGCTGCGTCGCCTGAAGCTGGCGGCGGGCCCGGCGGAGAGAGGGACGGCACAGGGGAGCCCCCCTGCGGCGCGGACATGCTCGGCGTTGTGGTTGAGCCAGTCCTTGTAGAGGTCGTTGACCGGGTGGTAGCGCAGGAGCTCATGCGCCATGAGAAGCGCGGCCCATGCGTCCATGGGAGCGCGACAAGCGTGAGACGACGAACCAGCGGGAGTTAGCGATGGAGTGGCGGTGCGGCCGTCCTGCCGCACCGAGGGGTGTAGCGAGGGCGCTTGCCGCTCGTTCCCCGCCGGTCCGGTGGCGGCGTTGGCGGCAGGAGACGGAGAACGACGAGGTGGCCCACCGGCGGGAGCCGTCCGAGCGACGCGGGTGGCCAGGCAGCCCGGCGCTCGGCACGAGCACGGCGAGCATCCGCCATGGAGACGATGGAGCAACTGGACGCGAACAACGGAAGGGAAGCTCCGGTGCACCCCTACCTGGCGCGCCAAATGTCGGATCACGGGTTCCGGCAAAACCCTCAAGGTTCGAACACTGGGTTGTGCGCGAAGATTTCCTTCCTACCGATCTACGCCCTAGCTCGCTAAGATCTCGCGGACGAACTCGACGAACTCGCAACACAAAGACACAAGATTTATACTGGTTCGGGCCACCGTTGTGGTGTAATACCCTACTCCAGTGTGGTGGTGGTGGATTGCCTCTTGGACTGATGATGAACAGTACAAGGGGAAGAACGGCCTCCTGAGGTTGAGGTGTTCTTGTGCTCTGCGGACTTGTGGGTGTGTGGATCCAGTCCAAGATGAGTTGCCCCACTATGGTGGCTAGTTCTACTTATATAGGCCCTGGTCCTCTCCCCAAATATTGAGCGGGAAGGGAGCCAACAACGGCGGCCAATTTGAAAGGGGACAACTAGTACAGCTTATCCTGACAAAAGCGGTCTTCGCCTGCAAAAGGCTCTGGTGATGACGCCGTCTTGGGCTCCACGGTGACCTCCGTCCTGCCGTCCGGCTGGTCTTGGTCTCGTTGCACTGATATGGAAACCTTTGCTTGACGCCTCGGTACTCCGCGCCTGCGCTTGCCTCCTTAGCACCAAAGAGGAAACAAGGACACTGCGCGTGCTGGCGCCCGCCTGATCTTGATCGTCATGGCTCATGTCACGAGAGCCTCGCGAGGTTTGCCCTGCCTTGATTTCTCCGCTCCTCGTGAGGCAGCCTGGTGAGGCCGCTCCCGATGAGGTCTTGTGTCGTCCGCCTCGCGAGGGTATTGAATGTCTCGCTGATGAAGATGGGCCGTACTGGCCTGCTAGCACAGCCACACCGTGGGCCGCAGGCAGGCAAGTCTGGGGACCCCCGTTCCCAGAACGCCGACAATGATAAGATAGACTTCATTGCTAGGAAGCACGGTAAAGAAAGAGAACCATGGGTTCTGAAACCCAAGCCATTTCCTCCTAAACCATCCAAGAAAAAGGATGATGAGGATTTTGAGCACTTTGCGGAAATGATTAGACCTATCTTTTTGCATATGCGCTTGACTGATATGCTTAAAATGAATCCTTATGCTAAGTATATGAAAGATATTGTTACTAATAAAAGAAAGATACTGGAAGCTGAAATTTCCACCATGCTTGCTAATTATACTTTTAAAGGTGGAATACGTAAGAAACTTGGAGATCCAGGAGTACCAACTATACCATGCTCCATTAAAAGAAACTATGTTAAGACTGCTTTATGTGATCTTGGAGCTGGTGTTAGTGTTATGCCTCTCTCTTTATATCGTAGACTTGATTTGAATAAGTTGACACCTACTGAAATATCTTTGCAAATGGCCGATAAATCAATCGCTATACCTGTCGGTATTTGTGAGGATGTGCCTGTTGTGGTTGCAAACGTTACTATCTTAACGGACGAGGACGATAGTATGTCGATTATCCTTGGTAGACCCTTTTTGAATATTGCAGGGGCTGTTATTGATTGCAACAAAGGCAATGTCACTTTTCATGTTAATGGTAATGAGCATACGGTACACTTTCCAAGGAAACAACCTCAAGTCCATAGTATCAATTCTATCAGAAAATTCCAACGATTACTATTGGAGGTTTTGAATTTCCTCTTCCTACTGTCAAGAAGAAATATGATATTCTTATTGTTGGGGATGTGCATATCCCCTAGTGCTATTCGAAAATTCTTCGGTTTCATGCGATTCAGAATGAGTTTATTAACAAGACTTGATCAACCTTGTTAGTGGATTCCTTTTGATGAGCATGAGATGGATGAAGTTAGAAAGCACAACTCTCTGTACCCTCCTTTTACTTTCTGTTATTTAGATTAAATAAAGAAAAAATAGTATTTTTTGTCTGTTTTCTGATTTACCCTTGCAATAAAAAATACCCCAAAAATAGAAGTTCTCCAAATGTCCCGAAAATGAAATATGATTTTTTCTAGAATATTTAAGAATTATTGGCACTGAGAACACACCAGAAGGGGCAACCACCTGGCGACGAGGGTGCAGGGCGCGCCCTACCCCCTGGGCGCGCCCCCTGCCTCGTGTGCCCCTCGTGGCCCCCCTCCACTTATTCTTGCACCCACACACTTCGTCTTCCTCCAGAAAAAATCACCAACCAGCTCAAGCACGAGTTCTAGCTCATCTTGCTGCCATTTTCGATCTCCTTGCTCAAAGCTCCACTCACAAAACTGCTTTGGGGGATTGTTCTTTGGTATGTGACTCCTCCAATGGTCCAATTAGTTTTTGTTCTAGTGCTTTATTCATTGCAAATTTTTGCTGCTTAGGTGACCCTGTTCTTGAGCTTGCATGTCAAATTTATTTGGTCCCAAGTAGTTCTAATGCATGATATGGTCTCTAGGCACTTGTGGTAGTAGTAGCTATCAATATTGTTGAGTTTGGTTCACTTTTATTTTGAGTTACTAAAAATTTCAGAAAATTTCAGAAAATGATGAAGAGATTATTGAGGGGCTCTTCGAGCCGAAGCTCGAAGGATAAGCAAAGTGAAGAGGATAAGAAGCCCAAATATAATCTCCCTCGCACCGCGGAGGTTCGACCGTGTGAATGGCCTTGCGATGAGTTCTTGAGAGCAGCCGGGATTCATGATGATTTTTATTACTTGGCTGAGAATGCGGGCCTCACCGGCTTCCTCCACGACCAGCTCGAACAATATCTCTTACTCACTAATATTTTTGTGCAAAATTTTCATTTCCATGCTAGGAGGTCACCACCTTCGGTGGATTTTTATTTATATGATGAGTATAGGGAGATGTCGCTTTATGATTTTTGTGCGGTTTACAAGATACCCTTTGAGGGCAGCATAGAGGAACCACACCGTAATGATGTGGAGGGATTTATTAATGAAATTGCTGTAGGGGAAACGAGGAAAGTTTCCGGTGCAAGAATTACTAGCATACATTTTCCTTTTCTACGTTACTTTGCAATATTTGCTAGTAGATGCTTGATTGGTCGCGGGAACAGTGGAAATCTTAGTGCTCCTGATATTGTTATTTTGTGCCATGCTTTGTTTCATGATACAACTTTCAGTTTAGGCGCTATTATTGCCAAACGATTAAGTCTGAACCGTACAAAGGGCCCCATCCTCGGTGGCATATTTGCCTCGCGCCTTGCTGCACACTTTAATATATCTATTAGGCATTATGAGAAAGAAGAAAAGTTGCTGCCCCCTGTCTTTCTGGATTATAAGAGTATGGTAGCACATGACTTTATTGTTAAAAATAAGAAGAAACTGCTCAAATATAATTTGATATTCGATAAAAATTATTGTGAGTTTATTACCTTGCCTGCGCCCTCTTTGTTTAACATGTTTTCAGGCACGTACTCATTTTGCCGGAGGCCATTCATGCATATTTGAGCGCGACACCTGCTCCAAAGGCTGAGCCGGAGCCACAACTTGACCCTTATCGGCAGTCTGTTTATCAGTGGGATCCGGAGGAGATCACCAACCAGTGGCACCCCGAGGATCCTCCTCAGTACACTGGAGAGGACCACTTTGATCCATAGGCATAGACCAACTTAGGCCAAAAGCCTAAGCTTGGGGGAGTACGTATTTCTCACCGACATTACATTCATGTTCACACACTCATGCCAGTTGTCGGTGCTCATACCTTTTTCATTGTACTATCCATGCTAGTTTATTTTCCTTTTCTTGCTTTCTTCTTGTGTGTTTGAAAAACCTTAAGAAAAAACAAAAAAATAGTTGAAGCTTTTAGCTAGTTTACTTTCCATGCTTGTAGTAGTAATAATTAAAAGAAAACCCAAAAAGATTTCTTGTTCTTCTTTTTACTTGTTGGGAGCTTTCCCGTGTAAATAGTTTTATTTCTTTCCTTTTCTTTGGGGGTCGAGAGGAGAAGACCATAATGAAAATGTTGAAGTGGCTCTTATATGCATTATTGTTGACTTAACCAGGAGCCCATATTACTTTGTCTTCTCCCTTGTATTAAAATGCTTGCAGATTCCAGCTTAGTCCAATGCACGTGCACTATTATTATTATCCACACCGTTCGGTCGTGCAAATGAAAGGCAATAATGATGATATATGATGGACTGATTGAGATGAGAGAAGCTGGTATGAACTCGACCTCTCTTGTTTTTGTAAATATGATTAGTTCATCGTTCCTGATTTAGCCTATTATGAATGAAACATGTTTGCAATGACAATTAGATATTATAGTTGCTTATGCCATGCGTAATTAGCTAGGAGTTTATAATGGTTTACCTTGCGTGCCAACATGCTATGAAAATGGTTGTGATGTGGTATGATGGGGTGGTATCCTCCTTTGAATGATTCAAGTGGCTTGACTTGGCACATGTTCACGCATGTAGTTGAAACAAAATCAACATAGCCTCCACGATATTTATGTTCATAGTGGATTATATCCTACTCATGCTTGCACTCAATGTTTATTAATTTTAATGCATGTTCATGACTGTTGTCGCTCTCTAGTTGGTCGCTTCCCAGTCTTTTTCTAGCCTTCACTTGTACTAAGCGGGAATACTGCTTGTGCATCCACTTCCATAAACCCCAAAGTTATTCCGGATGAGTCCACCATACCTTCCTATATGCGGTATCTACCTGTCGTTCCAAGTAAATTTGTATGTGCCAAACTCTAAACCTTCAAATGAAATTCTGTTTTGTATGCTCGAATAGCTCATTTATCAACTAGGGCTGTCTGTATCACCCATGCTAGGTGGGTTATTCTCAAGAGGAGTGGACTCCGCTCCTCACTCACGAGAAAATGGCTGGTCACCGGGATGCCCAGTCCCATGCTCAAATCAAAATAGTTGCAAACAAAACTCCCCCAGGACTGTTGTTAGTTGGAGGCACCCGTTGTTTCGGGCAAGCCATGGATTGATGCTTGTTGGTGGTGGGGGAGTATAATCTTTACCATTCTGCTTGGGAACCGCCTATAATGTGTGTAGCATGGAAGATATCGAGGTCTCTCAGTTGTTATGTTGACAATGAAAGTATGCTGCTCAAAATATTATTTACCTCTATTTCAAAAATCGAGCTCTGGCACCTCTACAAATCTCTGCTTCCCTCCGCGAAGGGCCTAGCTATTTACTTTTATGTTGAGTCATCCTCCTCTTATTAAAAAGTACCAGTTGGAGAGCACCGCTGTCATTTGCATCCATTACTATTAATTTATATTGAGTATGACTATGACTGGATCTCTTTTACCATGAATTACAATGTTTAGTCAGCCCTTGATCTTCAGAGGTGCTCTACATTTATGTTTTGCGGTCTCAGAAAGGGCTAGCGAGATACCATCTCGTTATATCATATTATGATTGTTTGAGAAAGTGTTTTCATCCGAGATTTATTATTATTGCTCGCTAGTTGATTATGCCATTGATATGAGTAAACATAAGACCTAAATGCAATTGTGAATATGGTTAGTTCATAATCTTTGCTGAAAACTTGAATGCTAGCCTTACATATTTATAGCAACAAGAGCAAACAGAGTTTGTAAAAGTTTTTCTTTATCACTTTCAGTTTGTCAACTGAATTGCTTGAGGACAAGCAAAGGTTTAAGCTTGGGGGAGTTGATACGTCTCCATCGTATCTACTTTTCCAAACACTTTTTCCCTTGTTTTGGACTCTAACTTGCATGATTTGAATGGAACTAACCCGGACTGACGCTGTTTTCAGCAGAATTGCCATGGTGTTATTTTTGTGCAGAAATAAAAGTTCTCTGAATGACCTGAAACTTCACGGAGAATATTTTTGGAATATATAAAAAACACTGGCGAAAGAATCAAGACCAGGGGTCCACACCCTCTCCACGAGGGTGGGGGGCGCGCCTACCCGCCTGGGCGCGCCCCCTGCCTCGTGGCCCCGCTGGAACTCCACCGACCTCAACTCCAACTCTATATATTCACGTTCGGGGAGAAAAAAATCAGAGAGAAGGATTCATCGCGTTTTACGATACGGAGCTGCCACCAAGCCCTAATCTCTCTCTGGAGGGCTGATCTGGAGTCTGTTCGAGGCTCCAGAGAGGGGAATCCATCGCCGTCGTCATCATCAACCTTCCTCCATCACCAATTTCATGATGCTCACCGCCATGCATGAGTAATTCCATCGTAGGCTTGCTGGACGGTGATGGGTTGGATGAGATTTACCATGTAATCGAGTTAGTTTTGTTAGGGTTTGATCCCTAGTATCCACTATGTTCTGAGATTGATGTTGCTATGACTTTGCTATGCTTAACGCTTGTCACTAGGGTCCGAGTGCCATGATTTCAGATCTGAACCTAATATGTTTTCATGAATATATGTGAGTTCTTGATCCTATCTTGCAAGTCAAATAGTCACCTATTATGTGTTATGATCCGTTAACCCCGAAGTGACAATAATCGGGATACTTACCGGTGATGACCGTAGTTTGAGGAGTTCATGTATTCACTAAGTGTTAATGCTTTGGTCCGGTACTCTATTAAAAGGAGGCCTTAATATCCCTTAGTTTCCAATAGGACCCCGCTGCCACGGGAGGGTAGGACAAAAGATGTCATGCAAGTTCTTTTCCATAAGCACGTATGACTATGTTCGGAATACATGCCTACATTACATTGATGAATTGGAGCTAGTTCTGTGTCACCCTATGTTATAACTGTTGCATGAGGAATCGCATCCGACATAATTCTCCATCACTGATCCAATGCCTACGAGCTTTTCACATATTGATCTTTGCTTAGTTACTTTTCCGTTGCCACTGTTACAATTACTACAAAACTGCTACTGTTACTCTTGCCACCATTACTGTTACTTCCATACTACTTTGCTACTAAATACTTTGCTGCAGATATTAAGTTATCCAGGTGTGGTTGAATTGACAACTCAACTGCTAATACCTGAGAATATTCTTTGGCTCCCCTTGTGTCGAATCAATAAATTTGGGTTGAATACTCTACCCTCGAAAACTATTGCGATCCCCTATACTTGTGGGTTATCAGTGGAATAGAATATGGTGGAAGTTGTGAGGTGAAGACAAAAAAAGGAGAAAGTCTCACATCAACTAGGCAAATTAATGGTCTATGGAGATGCTCATCATGATATTGATGCAAGTGAGTAGGGATTGCCATCCAACGGATGCACTAGAGCTATAAGTGTATGAAATCTCAGAAGAAAACTAAGTGGGTGTGCATCCAACTTGTTTGCTCATGAAGACCTAGGGCAATTTGAGGAATCCCATCATTGGAATATACAATCCAAGTTCTATAATAAAAAATTCCCACTAGTATATAAGGGTGATAAAATAGGAGACTCTCTGTCATGAAGAACATGGTGCTATTTTTGAAGCACAAGTGTGGAAAAGGATAGTAACATTGTCCCTTCTCTCCTTTTCTCTCATTTTTTGGGCTATTTGGCCTCTTTTTTTTATTGGGCTCTTTGGCATCTCTTTTTTATTTTAAGTCCGGAGCCTCATCCCGACTTGTGGGAGAATCATAGCCTCCATCATCCTTTCCTCACATGGGACAATGCTCTAATAATGTTGATCACCACACTTTTATTTACTCACAACTCAATACTAGAACAAAGATATGACTTTATATGAATGCCTCCAGCAGTGTACCGGGATGTGCAATGGTCTAGCATAGCAATGATATCAAAAAATGGACAAGCCATGAAAACATCATGCTAGCTATCTTACGATCATGCAAAGCAATATGACAATGATGGTGCGTGTCATAATAAACAGAACAGTGGAAGTTGCATGGCAATATATCTTGGAATGGACATGGAAATGCCATAATAGGTAGGTATGGTGGCTGTTTTGAGGAAGGGTATATGGTGGTTTAATGCACCAACAAAAGTTGTGCGACACTAGAGAGGCTAACAATGGTGGAAGGGTGAGAGTGTGTATAATCGATGGACTCAACATTAGTCATAAAGAACTCACATACTTATTGCAAAATATTATTAGCCATCAAAGCAAAGTACTAATATGCATAGGAAAAGACCACCGCTCATCCCCGGCCGCCACTCATAAGGAAGACAATAAAAAATAAATCATGCTCTAGCTTCATCGCATAACGATAGACCATACGTGCATGCTTCGGGAATCACAAACTTTAACACAAGTATTTCTACCAATCAACAATTACTCTCTAGAATGACTCTAATATCACCATCTTTATATCTTAAAACAAATGCAAGGAATCAAACTTCTCATATATTCAATGCTCTTTATGAAAGTTTTTATTATATCCCTCTTGGATGCCCATTATATTAGGACTAAATTCATAACCTAAGCAAATTTCCATAGTGTCTTAAGACTCCCAAAATAATATAAGTGAAGCATGAGAGTTCATCAATTTCTACAAAATAAAACCACCGCTGTGCTCTAAAAAGATATAAGTGAAGTACTAGAGCAACTGGCTAGCTCAAAAGATATAAGTGAAGCACATAGAGTATTCTAATAAATTCACGATTAATGCGTGTCCCTCTCAAAAAGTGTGTACAGCAAGGATGATTGTGGAAAAATAAAAATAAAATACTGATATAATACAAGACGCTCCAAGCAAAACATATATCATGTGGTGAATAAAAATAGCCTCAAGTAAATTTACCGATGGATTGGAGACGAAAGAGGGGATGCCATCCGGGGCATCCCCAAGCTTAGATGCTTGGTTGTCCTTGAATATTACCGTGGGGTGACTTGGGCATCCCCAAGCTTAGGCTCTTGCCACTCCTTATTCCATAGTCCATCAAATCTTTACCCAAAACTTGAAAACTTCACAACACAAAACTCAACAAAAACTCGTGAGATCCGTTAGTATGATAAAACAAATCTCCACTTTAGGTACTATTGTGAACTCATTCTAAATTTATAATGGTGTTATATCCACTGTATTCCAACTTCTCCATGGTTCATACCCCCCGATACTACCAATAGATTCACCAAAATAAGCAAACAACACATCGAAAACAGAATCTGCAAAAACAGAACACTCTGTAAAGACCCGAATATTAGTCATACTTCTGTAACTCCAAAAATTCTGAAACATTAGTACAACAGAGGCAATTCCTATATCAATCTTGTGTAAAAATTCAGAATTTTTTCACGCTCCAGCGAATTTTAACAATTCTATTACTGGATGCAAAAGTTTCTGTTTTTCAGCAAAATCAAATCAACGATCTACCAAAGCATCCCAAAGGTCTTGCTTGGCTCAAACACTAATTAAAACTCCAAAACACAATTATCATAGAACTAATATTGTGTATTTATTGAAAAACAGAAGCAAAAACAAAAAACACAAAATAAAATTGGGTTGCCTCCCAACAAGCGCTATTGTTTTACGCCCCTAGCTAGGCATATTGCATAGATCTAGGTATTGTCATCTTTGGTATTAAATCCATAAGTAGCCTCATAATAGATTCATATGGTAACTTAATTTTCTTTCTTGGAAAGTGTTCCATGCCCTTCCTTAACAGAAATTCAAATCTAATGTTTCCTTCTTTCATATCAATAATTGCACCAATCGTTCTTAGGAAAGGTCTACCAAGTATAATAGGGCATGTAGGATTGCAATCTATATCAAGCACAATAAAATCTACGGGCACATAATTCCTATTTTCAACAACAAGAACATCATTAATCCTTCCCATAGGTTTCTTAATAGTGGAAGCTGCTAGATGCAAATTCAAAGAACAATCATCAAATTTTTGGAAACCTAGCACAACACATACAACTTTGGGAATAGTGGAAACGCTAGCACCCAAATCAGACAAAGCATTACACTCATAATATTTAATATTAATCTTAATAGTAGGTTCCCATTCATCATAAAGCTTTCTAGGGATTGAAACTTCCAACTCAAGTTTTGCTTCAAACGATTTCATCATAGCATCCACGATATGTTTAGTAAAAGCCTTATTTTGATTATAAGCATGGGGTGAATTTAGTATGGATTGCAACAAGCAAATACAATCTATTAAAGAACAATTATCATAATTAAAGTCCTTGAAATCCAAAAGAGTGGGTTCATCACTACTTAAATTTTTGACCTCGCCAATCCCACTTTTATCAATTTTTTCATTAAGATCTTCACCCTCCAAATTATTGGGACGCCTTCTAGCTAAAGTTGACTCATCTCCAGTCCCATCTTTATCAAGTTTTATATTAGCAAACAAAGATTCAATAGGAGTCAAACCAATCACTTTAAGATCTTCATCATTGTTAAGAGCTTCAGGTTTAGCAGCCATCTTATTTACTAAAGTGGTTTGCTTATCAGAAATTTAGATTTTCAATATGAGCAAATTGAGATTTAAGATCAAATATTTCCTTAGTAACATCATCACTCTCTTTATTGATATATTCCATCATAGTTTTTTGTTCTTTAAGTTCGTTCCTAAAGAAATTATTATGCTCAAACTATAAAGACATAAAGCTTTTTGTATTATTTTCAACTTCTTCCAACCTTCTAAAGTAAAGAACGAGATTCTTGGGTTGAGACATGATGGCAAGCAACCAATCTAGCACACAAGTAAACGAAAAGACAAACGGAAAGAAGGCGAATAAAAAAGGCAAATATTTTTGTGTTTTTCTGAAAAACATTTTAGAAGAGGGGGAGAGGAAAACGAGAGGCATATGGCAAATAATGTAAATGCAAGAGATGAGAGTTTATGATAGGTACTTGGTAGGCTTGATGTAGAACCTCCCCGGCAACGACACCAGAAATTCTTCCTGCTACTTCTTGAGCTTGCGTTGATTTTTCCCTTGAAGAGGAAAGGGTGATGCAGCAAAGTAGAGATAAGTATTTCCGCCAGTTAAGAACCAAGGTATCAATCCAGTGGGAGGCACAAGCAAGTCCCCAATATATGCACCTGCACAAACTAACAAACACTTGCACTCAACGCGAAAAAGGGGTTGTCAATCCCTTCACGGTCACTTGAAAGAGTGATATCTAATACAGATAGATGTAAAAGATAAGTAAAAGGCAAAATAAAGTAAATATAAATAAATTGCAGCAAGGTATTTTTGGGTTTTTGGTTTTATAGATCTGAAAATATTTGATGGAAAATAGACCCGGGGGGCATAGATTTCACTAGAGGCTTCTCTCTTGAAGGAAACATATGGTGGGTAAACAATTTACTGTTGAGCAATTGATACAAAAGCGCAAAGTTATGACGATATCTAAGGCAATGATCGTGAATATAGGCATCACGTTCATGACAAGTAGACCGAATCGATTCTGCATCTACTACTATTACTCCACACATCGATCGACTCCTGCCTGCATCTAGAGTATTAAGTTCATAAGAACAGAGTAACGCCTTAAGCAAGACGACATGATGTCGAGGGATAAACTCAAGCAATATGATATAAACACCATCTTTTTATCCTTAATGTCAACAATACAATACGTGCCTCGCTACCCCTACTGTCACTGGGTGAGGACACCGCAAGATTGAACCCATCACAAAGCACCTCTCCCATTGCTAGAAAACCAAATCTAGTAGGCCAAACCAAATCGATAGATCGGAGAGAAATACAAAGCTATCTTAATGATGCATAAAAGAGTTCAGAATAGACTCAAATAATATTCATAGATAATCTGATCATAAATTGACAATTCATCGGATCTCAACAAATGCACCGCAAAAGAAGATTACATCGAATAGATCTCCAAGAACATCGAGGAGAACATTGTATTGAAGATCAAAGAGAGAGAAGAAGCCATCTACCTACTAGCTATGGACCCTTAGGTCCGTGGTAAACTACTCACGCATCATTGGAAGGGCATCAAGGTCGGTGTAGAGGCCCTCCGTGAACGAATTCCCCTCTGATGGAGTGCCGAAAAAGGCCCCAAGATGGGATCTCACGAGAACAGAAGCTTGTGACGGTGAAAAAGTATTTTTTTTTGTGCCCTCTGACATAAGAGGGATATTTGGGAATTTATAGTGCTGGAGTTAGGGTTGGAAGGTCTCCGAGGGGCCCACAAGCCTAGGGGTGCGCCCCTAGGGCTTGTGGCCTCCTTGTAGGTCTTTTGGCCTCTTCCCGAAGCTTCCTAGGTTTCTTCTAGTCCAAGAAAAATCATTGTAAAATTTTATTCCATTTGGACTCCGTTTGGTATTGATTTTCTGTAAAAGCCAAAAACAAGGAAAAAACAGCAACTGGCACTTGGCACTAGGTTAATAAGTTAGTCCCAAAAATAATATAAAATAGCATATTAATACATATAAAACATCCAAAACAGATAATATAATAGCATGGAACAATAAAAATTATAGATATGTTGGAGACGTATCATGCACCAACGGTGCAATCGCCTCCATGGCAACAACCCCAGAAGCAGCGTCAGCCGCCGCAACGAACCCAATGAACTGTTGAGCCCGACGAAGCATCGATGGCTTCTTCAGATCCGTGGATGCGGTAGGATCAATTACATGTGATCCTGGATAGGCAACCAGAAGATGCCCGTACCACCATTGAACGACGCTGGGAGGTGCGCAGTCAATCCGACAAGCACAACGGCCCGGGTCTTGATGAGCCTGCACCCGTTGTTGGCGATTACCTACCTTACGAGGTTGGGTGCCCTGCTTTAACACATGAGCTGTGGCAAGTCCGCTGGCCATCTATCCGGGCGTTCAAGCCAAAAGTACTAGAGAAGTACGATGGCAAGCTGAACCCAACGGAATTCCTAGGCATTTACACAATTGTCGTGCAAGCTACTGGAGGAAGGGATGAAAAGATCCTTGCCAACTATTTCCCATTAGTACTCAAACCCAATGTGAGATCCTAGTTAATGAACTTGCAAGAGAACTCCATTTCTTCGTGGTCAGATCTATGCAACGAGTTCTTTGGTGCCTTCAACGGAGGCCAGAAAGGCCCTGGATAGCCCAGTGACTTGCAAGTGATCCCGCAAAGAGAAGGAGAAGACCCGCGCAGATATATACAAAGATTCAGCCGTGTACACCGCAGCATACCGGATGTGCATCCTACAGCTGTGATTGCCGCGTTCCATTCGAACGTGCGCAATCGCAAAATGTGGGAGAAGATGAACATACAGCTGCTGAAGACCGTCAGTGAGCTTTACACGTTGGCGGACAAGTGTGCACGTGCTGAGGAGGGGAGAAGGCTTCCCGGGGAAGATGTTGGCGCCGAAGTTGATTCTGAGGGGGATGATGCCGCCACCCTGAAGAAGAAAGGCCGCAGGCGCAATAGAAAGCGCAAAGGCAAGGTGGTTATGGCCGTGGAAGGGTTTGGTAACTCTAGTTCTGCCAAGAAAACCAAAATAGAAAGCTCCGACAAGGAAGTTGCTACATGCGCTGATTGCCAGGTAGCTGCAGCGGGCGAGAAAGCCGGCAAGTCTGACGGGACATACTGCAAGATTCACCGTACCAATGGTCACAACCTCCAGTAGTGCTGACAAGTTGAACTGCTGGTTGAAAAGAAAAAGGCTGACTATGAGAAGCGCGATAAGGAGAAGGGCCAAGATGGTACCGGTGGATCCGACAAGAAGGGTGCACGGTGGCTGAGGAGGGCGCATCAGCAAGGCCAATCAACAAAAAGAAAAGCCTGCCAGGGGCAGGGCAAAGAAAGAAGATGATGAGAGTGAAGAGGAAGATTACGATGAGTCCAGTGAACATGAATTCTAGAAGGCAACATAAGCCATGTGCATTGACGGGGGTGTATCTTTGCGTTCCTCTCACCACCAGCTTAAAGAGTGGGCGCATGAGGTCAATGCAGCGGAGCCGGCGTCAGATGCTCAGAAGCCTGTCAAGTGGTCACACACGCCTATCATTTTCGATGCTGGGGACCACCCCGGTCGCACAACTGCAGTCGGGTGCTTGCATTTGTTGGTTTCACCAACAATACGCAACCTCAAGGTCACAAAAGTGCTAGTTGCGGTGGGGCGGGCTTGAATTTGATTTCTCCAGAAGTAATCGAGAGGCTACAAATCCCTGACGAAGAGCTCGAGAAAACTGGGATGTTCCAAGGAATTAACCCAGGAAGGAGCCATCCCAAGGGAAAGATCACATTGCCAATAACGTCTGGCGGGGATCTGGACTACATGAGAGAAAAAATAGTGTTTGATGTTGTTAATATCCCTTTTCCATTTAATGGAATTCTTGGTCGCCCGGCCCTGGCTAAATTTATGGCGGCATCCCATTATGCCTACAACACATTGAAGATGCCAGGGCCAATGGGTGTCATTTCCATCAATTCAGACAAGAAGGATGCAGTCATATGTGTCGACAAACTTCATAGAGATGTGGTTGCGGCAGAGGCCATCAAGGCAGCAGCTCCCGCAAAGAAAAAGAAGAGAAAGAAGCCCGACAAGACATTTAGTGAGAATTCCAGGAAGCACGCCTCCTCGGAGTGTTGCGCGCCTGTTGAAGACTTGCCAGAGGGCTCTGCCGGCAAGAGATCTAAGGCCACTCCACCTGCGATGAAGAAGGTGCCAGCAAAGGAGGACGGTACTTTCACCATCAGTGCCACCCTTGAGAGTAAATAGGAAAGCGCGCTCATTGCCTTCCTGCGGGCGAATGTAGATCTGTTTGCATGGCGACCATCGGACATTCCCGGTGTTCCCTGCTACCTCTTGAGCTTGCGTTGGTTTTTACCTTGAAGAGGAAAGGGTGATGCAGCAAAGGAGCGTAAGTATTTCCCTCAGTTTTGACAACCAATGTATCAATCCAGTAGGAGACTATGCAAAAAGCCACCGAATACCTGCACAAACAAACACCAACTTGCAACCAACGCGACAAAGGAGTTGTCAATCCCTTCACGGTTATTCGCAAAGTGAGATCTGATAGAGATGGATAAACGGTAAAATAATATTTTTGGTATTTTTGGTTTATGGAACGGAAAGTAAAGATTGCAAAAGAAAGTAAATAGGAAACTAGAGTTGTAGATCGGAAACTTATATGATGGAAAATAGACCCAGGGGCCATAGGTTTCACTAGAGGCTTCTCTCGAGATAGAAATTATTACGGTGGGTGAACAAATTACCGCTGAGCAATTGATAGAAAAGTGCAAAGTTATAACGATATCTAAGGCAATGATCATGAATATAGGCATCACGTCCGTGTCAAGTAGGCCGAAACGATTCTGCATCTACTACTGTTACTCCACACATCGACCGACTCCTACCTGCATCTAGAGTATTAAGTTCATAACAACAGAGTAACGCATTCAGCAAGATTACATGGTGTAGAGGAATTAACTCAAGCAATATGATGGAAACCCCATCTTTTTATCCTTGATGGCAACAATACAATACGTGCCTTGCTGCCCCTGCTGCCACTGGGAAAGGACACCGCAAGATTGAACCCAAAGCTAAGCACTTCTCCCATTGCAAGAAAAACCAATCTAGTTGGCCAAACCAAATCGATAGTTCGAAGAGACTTGCAAAGATATCAAATCATGCATATAAGAATTCAGAGGAGATTCGAATAATATTAATAGATAATCTGATCATAAATCCACAATTCACCGGGTCTCGGATAACACACCGCAAAAGAGTATTACATTGAATAGATCTCCAAGAACATCGAGGAGAAATTTGTATTGAGAATCAAAGAGAGAGAAGAAGCCATCTAGCTACTAGCTATGGACCCGTAGGTCTGAAGTAAACTACTCACGCTTCATCGAAGAGGCAATGGTGTTGATGTAGAAGCCCTCCGTGATCGATTCCCCCTACGGCAGAATGCCGGAAAAGGCCCCAAGATGGGATCTCACAGGTACAGAAGGTAGCGGCGGTGGAAAAGTGGTTTCATGGCTCCCCTGGATGTTTTGGGGGTATAAGAGTATATATAGGAGGAAGATCTAGGTCAGAAGGTTGCCGAGGGGCCCACAAGGTTGGGGGGCACGCCCCACCCATTGGGCGCGCTCTCCACCCTTGTGGCCGCCTCGCGGCTCTTGTGACTTGCACTCCAAGTCTCCTGAGTGTCTTCTGGTCCAAGAAAAATCATCGCGAAAGTTTTATTCCATTTGGACTCCGTTTGGTATTCCTTTTCTGCGAAACTCTAAAACAAGGAAAAAACATAAACTGGCACTGGGCTCTAGGTTAATAGGTTAGTCCCAAAAATCATATAAAATAGCATATTAATGCATATAAAACATCCAAAATAGATAATATAATAGCATGGAACAATCAAAAATTATAGATACGTTGGAGACGTATCAAGCATCCCCAAGCTTAATTCCTGCTCGTCCTCGAGTAGGTAAATGATAAAAACAGAATTTTTGATGTGGAATGCTACCTATCATATTTATCCATGTAATTCTCTTTATTGTGGCATGAATGTTCAGATCCGTAAGATTCAAAACAAAAGTTTAATATTGACATAAAAACAATAATACTTCAAGCATACTAACAAAATAATTATGTCTTCTCAAAATAACATGGCCAAAGAAAGCTTATCCCTACAAAATCATATAGTCTGGCTATGCTCCATCTTCATCACACAAAATATTTAAATCATGCACAACCTCGATGACAAGCCAAGCAATTGTTTCATACTTTTGATGTTCTCAAACATTTTCAACTTTCACGCAATAAACGAGCATGAGCCATGGACATAGCACTATAGGTGGAATAGACGGTGGTTGTGGAGAGGACAAAAGAGGGAGATAGTCTCACATCAACTAGGCGTATCAATGGGCTATGGAGATGCCCATTAATAGATATCAATGTGAGTGAGTAGGGATTGCCATGCAACGGATGCACTCGAGCTATAAGTTTATGAAAGCTCAAAAAGAAACTAAGTGGGTGTGCATCCAACTCGCTTGCTCACAAAGACGTAGGGCAATTTGAGGAAGCCCATCATTGGAATATACGAGCCAAGTTCTAAAATGAAAAATTCCCACTAGTATATGAAAGTGATATCATAGGAGACTCTCTATCATGAAGATCATGGTGCTACTTTGAAGCACAAGTGTGGCAAAAAGGATAATAACATTGTCCCTTCTATCTTTTTCTCTCTTTTTTTATTTGGGCCTTCTCTCTTTTTTTTGGCCTCTTTTTATATATTTTTTATCCGGAGTCTCATCTCGACTTGTGGGGGAATCATAGTCTCCATCATCCTCTCCTCACATGGGACAATGCTCTAATAATGAAGATCATCACACTTTTATTTACTTACAACTCAAGAATTACAACTCGATACTTCGAACAAAATATGACTCTATGTGAATGCCTCCGACGGTGTACCAGGATGTGCAATGAATCAAGAGCGACATTTATAAAAAATGATGAATGGTGGCTTTGCCACAAATACGATGTCAACTACATGATCATGCAAAGCAATATGACAATGATGGAGCGTGTCATAATAAACGGAACAGTGGAAAGTTGCATGGCAATATATCTCGGAAGGCTATGGAAATGCCATAATAGGTAGGTATGGTGGATGTTTTGAGGAAGGATATGTGGTGGGTTTATGGTACCGGCGAAAGTTGCACAGTACTAGAGAGGCTAGCAATGGCGGAAAGGTGAGAGTGCGTATAATCCATGGACTCAACATTAGTTGTAAAGAACTGGCATACTTATTGCAAAAAGCTATTAGTCATCAAAACAAAGTACTACATGCATGCTCCTAGGGGGATAGATTGGTAGGAAAAGACCATCGCTCGTCCTTGGCCGCCACTCATAAGGAAGACAATAGAAAAATAAATCATGCTCCGACTTCATCACATAATGGTTCACCATACGTGCATGCTACGGGACTCACAAACTTTAACACAAGTATTTCTCAAATTCACAACTACTTACTAGCATGACTCTAATATCACCATCTTCATATATCAAAACAATCCTAAGGAATCAAACTTCTCATAGTATTCAATGCACTTTATATGGAAGTTTTTATTATATCCCTCTTGGATGCCTATCATATTAGGACTAATTTTATAACCAAAGCAAATTACCATGCTGTTTAGAGACTCTCAAAATAATATAAGTGAAGTACGAGAGTTCATAAATTCCTATAAAATAAAACCACCACCGTGCTCTAAAAAGATATAAGTGAAGCACTAGAGCAAAATTTTGCCTAGCTCAAAAGATATAAGTGAAGCACTTAGAGCATTCTAATAAATCACGATTCATGCGTGTTTCTCTCAAAAGGTGTGTACAGCAAGGATGATTGTGGCAAACTAAAAAGCAAAGACTCAAATCATACAAGACGCTCCAAGCAAAACACATATCAAGTGGTGAACAAAAATATAGCCTCAAGTAAAGTTACCGATAGATGAAGACGAAAGAGGGGATGCCTTCCCGGGGCATCCCCCAGATTAGGATTTTTGACATCCTTGAATATTACCTTGGGGTGCTTGCGAATACCCAAGCTTAGGCTCTTGCCACTCCTTATTCCATAGTCCATCAAATCCTTACCCAAAATTTGAAAACTTCACAACACAAAACTCCAACAGAAAATCTCGTAAGCTCTGTTAGTATAAGAAAACAAATCACCACTTTTGGTACTCTTTATTTATATTGGTGTGATATCTACTGTATTCCAACTTTTCCATGGTTCATACCCCCGATACTAGCCATAGATGCATCAAAATAAGCAAACAACACACGAAAAATAGAATCTGTCGAAAACAGAACAGTCTGTAGTAATCTGAATATTTCGAATACTTTTGTAACTTAAAAAATCCTGAGAAAATAGGGAATCCTAGATATATTTTTATTAATATTCTGCAAAAATAATCAACTAAAAAGCACTCTCCAGTAAAAAATGATAACTATTTTCGTGAGCGCAAAAGTTTCTGTTTTTCAGCAAGATCAAATCAACTATCAGCGTAGGTTATCCCATAGGTCTTACTTGGCACAAAAACTAATTAAAACACAAAAACAAATCTAAACAGATGCTAGATGATATATTTATTGCTAAACAGGACCTGAAAAGCAAGAACAAAAATAAAATTGGGTTGCCTCCCAACAAGCGCTATTGTTTAACGCCCCTAGCTAGGCATAAAAACACGAATAGATCTAAGTATTATCATCTTTGGCATGCAATCCACAAGTGGCTCTCATAATAGATTCATAAGGAAAATTATTTTTCTTTCTTGGAAAGTGTTCAGGCCTTCCCTTAACAGGAATTGAAATCTAATGTTTCCTTCTTTCATATCAATAATTGCACCAATCGTTCTAAGGAAAGGTCTACCAAGAATAATAGGACAGGTAGGATTGCAATCTATATCAAGAACAATGAAATCTACGGGCACATAATTCCTATTTGCAACAATAATAACATCATTAATTCTTCCCATAGGTTTCTTAATAGTGGAATCCGCAAGATGCAAATTTAAGGAACAATCATCAAATTCACGGAAACCTAACACATCACATAAAGTTTTCGGAATTGTGGAAACACTAGCACCCAAATCACACAAAGCATAGCATTCATAATCTTTAATATTAATCTTAATAGTAGGTTCCCACTCATCATAAAGTTTTCTAGGAATAGAAACTTCCAAATTAAGCTTTTCTTCATAAGATTGCATCATAGCATCAACGATATGTTTAGTAAAAGCTTTGTTTTGGTTATAAGCATGAGGAGAATTCAACATAGATTGCAACAAGGAAATACAATCAATTAAATAGCAATTATCATAATTAAAGTCCTTGAAATCCAAAATAGTGGTTTCATTGCTATGTAAAGTGTTGACCTCTTCAATCCCACTTTTATCAATTTTTGCATCAAGATCTAAAAACTCCGAATCATTGGGACGCCTTTTAACTAAAGTTGACTCATCTCCAGTCCCATATTTATCAAGATTTACATTGGAAAACAAAGATTCAATAGGAGTCACATCAGTCACTTTTAGATCTTCATCATTATTTCCACGGAAACTAGAAGAACACGCTTTTATAAACCAATATCTCTTAGCACGCATCTTAGCGGTTCTTTCTTTGCATTCATCAATGGAAATTCTCATGGATTTGAGAGACTCATTGATATCATGCTTTGGTGGAATAGTTCTAAGTTTCAAAGAATCAACATAAAGACAAATTCTATCCACGTTCCTAGCCAAATCATCAACCATAAGCAAATTTTCTTCAATCAAAGCATTGAAATTCTTTTGCGAACTAATAAATTCTTTAACACTATTCTAAAATTTAGAGGGAATCTTATTATAATTTCCATAGGAATTGTTGTAGGAATTACCATAATTATTAGAGGAATTACTAGGAAACGACCTAGGATTAAAATTACGTCTGTACGCGTTATTACCAAAATTGTTCGTACCAACAAAATTCACATCCATAGATTCATTACTGTTTTCAATCAAAGTAGACAAAGGCATATCATTAGGATCAATAGGAGCACTCTTACTAGCAAACAATTTCAGAAGCCCATCCATCTTTCCACTCAAAACATTTATTTCCTCAATTGCATGCACCTTTTTACTAGTGGAAGATCTTTCGGTATGCCATTGAGAATAATTAACCGTAATATTATCTAGGAGTTTAGTAGCTTCTCCTAAAGTAATTTCCATAAAAGTGCCTCCCGCGACCAAATCTAAAAGAGTTCTAGAAGCAAAATTCAATGTGGCATATTTTTTTATATAATCATCCATAAATTCAAACCATGATTAGGGCAATTTCTAATCATCAATTTCATCCTCTCCCAAGATTGTGCAACATGTTCATGATCAAGTTGCTTAAAATTCATAATATCGTTCCTAAGGGAGATGATCTTAGCGGGAGGAAAATACTTGCAAATAAAAGCATCTTTACACTTATTCCAGGAATCAATACTATTTTTAGGCAAAGATGAAAACCAACTTTTAGCGTGATCCCTAAGCGAGAACAGAAATAACTTCAACTTAACAATATCATTATCCACATCTTCTTTCTTTTGCATATCGCACAAATCAACGAAATTATTAAGATGGGATGCGACATCTTCATTGGGAAGGCCGGAAAATTGATCTTTCATAACAAGATTCAACAAAGCATTATTAATTTCACAAGATTCCGCATTAGCATCTGGAGCAATCGGAGTACTAATAAAATCATTGTTGTTGGTATTGGAAAATTCAGAAAATTTGGTATTATCTTGAGCCATCGTGACACAGCAAGCAATCCAACACATGAGCACACAAAAAGCAATCAAAGAAAATGAATGGAAGAGGGGCGAAGAAAAGGAAAATCTTTTCGAAAATCGTTTTAGAAGTGTGGGAGAGGAAAACGAGAGGCGAATGGTGAATAATGTAATGCGAGAGATGAGAGTTATTGACGGGTACTTGGTATGTCTTGACTTGGCGTAGATCTCCCCGGCAACGGTGCTAGAAATCCTTCTTGCTACCTCTTGAGCTTGCGTTGGGTTTTCCCTTGAAGAGGAAAGGGTGATGCAGCAAAGGAGCGTAAGTATTTCCCTCAGTTTTGAGAACCATGGTATCAATCCAGTAGGAGACTACGCAACAAGCCACCGAATACCTGCACAAACAAACACCAACGCGACAAAGGGGTTGTCAATCCCTTCACGGTTATTCGCAAAGTGAGATCTGATAGAGATGGATAAACGGTAAAATAATATTTTTGGTATTTTTGGTTTATGGAACGGAAAGGAAAGATTGCAAAAGAAAGTAAATAGGAAACTAGAGTTGTAGATCGGAAACTTATATGATGGAAAATAGACCCGGGGACCATAGGTTTCACTAGAGGCTTCTCTCGAGATAGAAATTATTACGGTGGGTGAACAAATTACCGCCGAGCAATTGATAGAAAAGTGCAAAGTTATGACGATATCTAAGGCAATGATCATGAATATAGGCATCACGTCCATGTCAAGTAGACCGAAATGATTCTGCATCTACTACTATTACTCCACACATCGACCGACTCCTCCCTGCATCTAGAGTATTAAGTTCATAAGAACAGAGTAACGCATTAAGCAAGATGACATGATGTAGAGGAATTAACTCAAGCAATATGATGAAAACCCCATCTTTTTATCCTCGATGGCAACAATACAATACCTGCCTTGTTGCCCCTGCTGTCACTGGGAAAGGACACCGCAAGATTGAACCCAAAGCTAAGCACTTCTCCCATTGCAAGAAAAACCAATCTAGTTGGCCAAACCAAATCGATAGTTCGAAGAGACTTGCAAAGATATCAAATCATGCATATAAGAATTCAGAGGAGATTCAAATAATATTCATAGATAAGCTGATCATAAATCCATAATTCATCGGATCTCGGCAAACACACCGCAAAAGAGTATTACATCGAATAGATCTCCAAGAACATCGAGGAGAAATTTGTATTGAGAATCAAAGAGAGAGAAGAAGCCATCTAGCTACTAGCTATGGACCCGTAGGTCTGAAGTAAACTACTCACGCTTCATCGAAGAGGCAATGGTGTTGATGTAGAAGCCCTCCGTGATCGATTCCCCCTCAGGCAGGATGCTGGAAAAGGCCCCAAGATGGGATCTCATGGGTACAGAAGGTTGTGGCGGTGGAAAAGTGGTTTCATGGCTCCCCTGGATGTTTTTTGGGTATAAGAGTATATATAGGAGGAAGATCTAGGTTAGAAGGTCGCCGAGGGGCCCACAAGGTTGGGGGGCGCCCCACCCCCCTGGGCGCGCCCTCCACCCTTGTTGCCGCCTCGCTGCTCTTCTGACTTGCACTCCAAGTCTCATGGGTGTCTTCTGGTCCAAGAAAAATCATCGCGAAAGTTTTATTCCGTTTGGACTCCGTTTGGTATTCCTTTTCTGTGAAACTCTAAAACAAGGAAAAAACAGAAACTGGCACTGGGCTCTATGTTAATAGGTTAGTCCCAAAAATCATATAAAATAGCATATTAATGCATATAAAACATCCAAAACAGATAATATAATAGCATGGAACAATCAAAAATTATAGATACGTTGGGGACATATCATTCCCACGGAGGTAATTGAGCGCCACCTTGTTGTATGTCCCCACGTTCAGCCCATCAAGCAGAGGGTCAGGAAGCAAGCTTTGGAACGGCAACAGTTCATCGCAGAAGATATCAAGAAACTTGAAGTAGCGGGTCTGGTTAGAGGAGTGCTACATCCAACTTGGTTAGCAAACCCAGTTGTAGTGCGCAAGGCAAATGGAAAGTGGAGGCTTTGTATTGACTACACTGATCTCAATAAAGCATGCCCAAAGGCCCCTTTCCCCTTGCCATGTATTGATCAGATTGTAGACTCCACTACTAGCTGTGAGTTGCTCTCATTCCTTGATGCATATTCTAGATACCATCAAATATTCATGGCCAAAGTAGATGAGGAGAAAACTGCGTTCATTACTCCATGTGGCACGTACTGTTTCATACGTATGCCTTTCAGACTAAAGAGCGTTGGTTCAGCGTTTACAAGAGCAGTCCAGATTGGTTTTGAGCCATAGTTGCACAGGAATATAGAGGCTTATTGGATAATATAGTGGTCAAGACCAAGGACAAATCAACCATCATACAAGACTTGGAAGAAACATTTGCAAACTTGCGCAAAATCAACATGAAGCTTAACCCTGGAAAGTGTGTGTTTGGTGTCCCATCTGGCAAACTCCTCGGTTTCTTTGTATCTCAGCATGGAATAGAAGTGAATCCCGACAAGATCAAGGCTATTGAATAGATTCAAGCACCCAAAACCATCAAGGATGTGCGGTGTCTTGCCGACTGTGTTACTGCTTTGAGTAGGTTCATTTCAAGATCCGCTGAGCGGCTCTGCCATTTTTCAAAATATTGAAAAAGGCAGGTCCAATAAAATGGACTCCGGAAGCAGAGACTATGTTGTAGGATCTAAAAAAGTACTTAACTTTCTTCTTAGTGTTTTTGGTCGACCAAGGACTTGAGATGTCTTTAGTCCATCAAGGACAAAAGGCAGGTCCAATAAAATGGACTCCGGAAGCAGCGGCTTCACGCAAAATCTCAGATTCTTGCTTTTGAGGCCAGCGCTCCCGCAGCCGTTGAGAGGCCTTTAGTCCTTGTCGTCGAGCCACAAGCTCCAGCATGGGCGCAACACATAGTCCAATTTATCCAAACTGGAGAACTTCCCGATGAGCAAGAAAAAGCTGAGAGAGTAACCCATCAATCGAGTATGTATCAGTTTGTGGATAACATTCTATGTATAAAGAGACCAAATGGAGTGAAATTGAAGTGCATTTGTCGAGAAGATGGACTCAAGTTGTTGGCGGAGATACACGGAGGCATGTGTGGCTCCCACATAGGATCAAGAGCCCTTGTCGGCAAAGCTTTCCGGTAAGGATTTTATTGGCCCACTGCCCTCCAGGATGCAACTGAGCTAGTAACAAGATGTGAAGCATGCCAATTCCATTCAAAGAATATACATCAACCAGCACAAGCTCTTCCGACAATCCCTCTTTCCTGGCCTTTTTGGTATGGGGGCTCGATATTTTGGGCCCATTCCCCCGTGCTACTGGGGGCTTTGAGTTCTTGTACGTTGTTGCCGACAAGTTCACAAAGTGGCCTGAGGTAGAGCCAGTGAGAAAGGTGACCGCACACTTAGTTGTCAAGTTGTTCAAGGGACTAGTTTGCCATTTTGGGGTTCCAAACAGAATTATCATCGACAACGGCACCCAGTTCATGATCCACACCTTGAAGTACATCTAGAGCCTTTGGATCAAGGTTTGCTTTGCCTCTGTTGCTCATCCTAGATGCAATGGGAAAGCAGAACAGACAAATGCTGAAGTGATACGTGGTCTCAAGACAAGAACCTTTGACAGGCTGCACAAATATGGAACACATTGGATTGATGATTTGCCGGCAGTTCTTTGGTCACTGAGGACGACACCAAATCGAGCTACTGGCCAAACACCCTTCTCCCTAGTTTATGGTGCAGAAGTGTTGCTCCCCACAGAACTCACATACGGGTCACCTCGAGTGCTTGCCTACGACAAGGTAGAGCAAGAGCAACTATGGCAAGATGATGTCGTGCTCCTCGAGGAAGATCATCTTTGGGCAGTTGTGCGAGTCGCACGCTACCATCAAGCTTTGCGACGCTATCATAGCCACAAAGTTCATGCACGAGTCCTTCAACGTGTCGAATCCTTCAAGGGGTCAACAAGTTGACGCCAAAGTGGGAAGGCCATTATCGGGTAGCACAAGTCACCAGACCTGGCGCAGTCCGTCTAGAGATCGAAGATGGCATCTGTGTGCAAAACTCTTGGAATATCAAGCATCTTCACAAGTTCTACCCATGAGGCGTGGTTGCCAGGCCTTGTTCCCGATAACCCCTTTTGTACAAGCTTTGTCTTCAAGACTTGTAACCCTTTGTACAAAGCCAGGTGCAGACCCTATGCATATGTGAATAAAGCTAAGTGTTTCAGAACTTTTATGCATACTTACTTATGTATCAATACACATAACGTTGTGGTTACATCTTTGCAATGAAATGACTAACGAACCGCCAAGGTCTCTGTACCACTCCTTTCTATTTTCTTTCTCTCAAAGACAGAAGGATTCCTCGTGTACAAGTTTCCCAGTGGGAGTAATGGTGGAGTACCATTTTCAAAATGGAGCTGACACACATTCCATACGACAAGAAGTACAACAAAGAAAACTAAGTTGGAAGAATTTTCAGCTAATTTTTTTGTTACATTCATAGTTTCCCTTGCACGATACTGTGTTTGTATGAGAAAACTGCACGCGGAGGAATTTTGTCGTGTTTATTTGCGCTCTGATTTTGCCTCGCCCACTCAGCATGGTCTTTACAGCCGCGTTGAGACCGGCAAGTTGCTTTGCCGCTGACAGCACTTCCAACACGCTTCTAAGGACCAGTTCCTTGAAGTGCTCGAGGCATGTATGCGTGTCGGCAAGCTCCCAAATTATGTAGGCTGTCGGATTGAAATCATACAAGAATGAAAACAAACAAGAGGAATAGTACACGTTCATCTAAGCATGACAAATATCATATATTTATTGAAAAGTGCTCGATAACGTTTTTCTTAGCCCTTTCTTCCCAGGGTTTACATCAAGTGCAACTCAAGGACAAAGGGGCGCCTAGGTGAAGCCCAGCTAGCTCCCGGCAAGCTAGATGATGGTGCTACCGGCGCTCAGCTGGAGATGATGGTGCTGCCGGTGCTCAGCTGGAGTCGGAGCAGTCGTCCTCGATCTTGACGCCCAGAGACCCGCCATCGTTCTCTTCACCATCGTCCTCCTCGTCGCTTTCGCTCGAGGAGGAGGTTTCGCTGTTGCTCGAGCTCTCCGCGCAGCGCTCCATGTGTGCTCCTGAAGCCCCGAAGAACTTCACGGAGAGTGTGTCAGATTCAACTAGCTTGAAGTGGAGAAGATGCCCCTGCGCCATATAACAAGCACGGAAGAAGGATTTCCACCGCGCGTGAAGTACATGGCGCCATAGCGGAGAACTCGACGTTCACCCAAACGGAGTCGTTGCAGCACCCATCCACGCGCAGCCACAGGCCGAGCGGTTGTTCGACCTCCATCACCCTAGCAAAGGGATGATGGAGCCACAGCTGGGTTCGCGGTTGGTCGCACAACTCCAGGACAAACTCGGGTGTCGTGTCCACCGTGTGGCCTTTTGCCGGAGGAGGAGCGGCTAGGGGTGAAACGACGAGCACCATACTCTAGCCGCCCGGCCCCGAGCGCCACGTCTTCCACGACCCTGACCTGTAGCCCCGCCCGAGCACTAGAGCTAGCTTCCATAGCCACAGCCGAAGCGGGGGTATGCTGCCGGGGAGAAGCTCTCACTGCAGCCACGGAGGCACGAGCTCGACCTTTCCCTCTTGCCATGGTGGTGGCAGATGCTGGAAGAATGGAGTAGGGAGAGGTGGATGAGCATCGCCTTCTGCAGCCCTCCCCACTCTTTATAGGGGAGGCACAGGGGCTAGCTCTCCACCATTTTAGGCAACCGCCCCGTTCCACCAGTCCCGTGTCCTGCATTCCTGGCCAGTGGATTACTTCAGCAACCGCCCAATCTCGCCAATCTGACGCCCTGCCTACCCTGCTCAGTGCACTACTCCCACGACCGCCTCTTGATGCGGCTTGAACTACGTCGGTATTTCCCCAAAGAGGAAGGTATGATGCAGCACAACGATAGTAGGTATTTCCCTCAGTGATGAGACCAAGGTTATCAAACCAGTAGGAGAATCACGCAACACTATGTAAACAGTACCTGCACACAAAGAACAAATACTTGCAACCCGACATGTTAAAGGGGTTGTCAATCCCTTTTGGGTAACGGTACCAGAAATTGTTGAGTTGACGGGATAAAAATATGATAGATTGGATAAATAGATCGCGAATAAAATCAAAATAAAATAAAGTGCAATAAGGTATTTTCGGGTTTTTGTAAATATAGATCTGAAAATAAAAGCGAATAAGAATAGATCTCGAAGGCAAATATGATAAAGAAGATACCCCCGGGGGCCGTAGATTTCACTAGTGGCTTCTCTCAAGAAAAATAGCATACAGTGGGTAAACAAATTACTATTGGGCAATTGATAGAACTTCAAATAATCATGACGATATACAGGCAATGATCATTATATAAGCATCACGTCCAAGATTAGTAGACCGACTCCTGACTGCATCTACTACTATTACTCCACACATCGACCGCTATCCAGCATGCATCTAGTGTATTAAGTTCATGGAGAAACGGAGTAATGCAATAAGAACGATGACATGATGTAGACAAGATCTATTTATGTAGAAATAGACCCCATCTTGTTATCCTTAATAGCAACGATACATACGTGTCGGTTCCCCTTCTGTCACTGGGATCAAGCACCATAAGATCAAACTCATCACAAAGCACCTCTTCCCATGGCAAGAAAAATCGATCTAGTTGGCCTAACTAAACCAAAGATTCGAAGAAGAAATAAGAGGCTATAAGTAATCATGCATATAAGAGATCAAAAGACTCAAATAACTTTTATGGATAAAAACATAGATCTGATCATAAACTCAAAGTTCATCGGATCCCAACAAACACACCGCAAAAAGAGTTACATCAAATAGATCTCCAAGAGACCATTGTATTGAGAATAAAAAGAGAGAGAGGAAACCATCTAGCTACTAACTACGGATCCGTAGGTCTACAACGAACTACTCACGCATCATTGGGCACCAATGAGGATGATGAACCCCTCCGTGATGGTGCCTAGATTGGATCTGGTAGTTCTGGAACTTGCAACAGCTGGAATTAATTTTCGTCGACTCCCCTAGGGTTTCTGGAATATTGGGGTATTTATAGAGCAAAGAGGCGGTGCGGGAGGCCACCGAGGTGGGCATAACCCACCAGGGTGCGCCTGGGCCCCCAGGCACGCCCAGGTGCATTGTGCCCCCCTCGGGGCACCCCTCTGGTACTTCTGCAGTCCATCTTGTGTCTTCTGGTCCAGAAAAATTCTCCAAAAAGTTTCGCTGCGTCTGGACTCCGTTTGGTATTGATTTTCTATGAAGTAAAAAACAAGCAAAAAACAGAACTGACACTGGGCACTATGTCAATAGGTTAGTCCCAAAAAATGATATAAAGTTGCTATAAAATGATTTTAAAACATCCAAGAATGATAAAAACAGTAATGACTCGTCTCCGGCTATACGTTCCGGATTAGGTGCACCTGCGGACACCGAGCTGGATCGGTTATCGATTTTCGAATTTAGCGCCGCAGACATCTTCCAGAACTCACCTTTGGGTGACGTACTAAAATCTTTAAAGAACTTGTCCTTGGAGGAAGACCCACAGCCGAACTATGTTCGGTTCGAGCTAGAGGCGGACGATGAGGAATTTTGCTTCCCACCCGCCACCCACTTTATAGCCACCATCGATGACTTAACCGACGTGCTTGACTATGGCTCCGAAGACATCGGCGATATGGACGACGACACCAACAAGGAACAAGGCCAAGACCCGCCATTTACTGGACGCTGGACGGCCACATCCTCGTACGACGTGTACATGGTTGATACACCTAAAGGATCTAGCGACGACAAAGAAGAGCCAGACACGAATAAACCCTCTGAGAAGCAGTCCAAGCGCTGGCACCCCAAACGCCGCTCTAAGCCTCGTCGCTCAAAAGATAGAAATACTGGCACCGGAGAAAATAGTACTCCGGGCGACGCTGAAAACAACGAAGACCCCGTCGGAGCTACATCCGAACAGGAGGAACATGACAACAGGCAAGACAACCCTGATGAATAGGCCATAGAAGATGACTCGGAGGACGATAGTCACTGTCCACCCTCCAAGGAGGAGACAAGCCTCGGCAACGAAGACTTCATCATGCCCGAGGATCCTCTGGAGCAGGAGCGCTTTAATCTTCAGCTCATAGCCACTGCAAGGAGCCTGAAAAAGAAACAGCAGAAGCTTCAAGCTGAACAAGACCTTCTCGTCGACAGATGGACTGACGTCCTCACAGCCAAAGAATACGGCCTCAAGCGCCTAGCCAAGAGCTACCCGAAACGCAGACTGCTACCTCAATTCGATGAGGAAGCACCGGAGCACACATCTCCCTCGCGTAATGCGGAATCACCACCACGTGGTCGAGACAGGGCGGCCGACCGGCTACCCCGCGGTCGGGATAAAGCGGCAACTCAGGCCGAACAGCAGCCTGCCCCACCGCCCCGTAAAAATAGAGACGAAAGAGTTCGAGGTCACACGTACGACCTCCGGCAGACACTGGACAGTAGAGCAGGACATACAAGATCGATCTACAGATCGCGAGGATGTGCTTCGAGGCACGACGACGGCTACCTATTCGGACGCGACAAACCTAACCACGCCCGAGCCGAATGCCGCAGACAGACTCCATCAGAGCTCCGCCGTGATGCGACCCGCTACAGAGGTGCCGCACACCCTCTCTGCTTCACAGACGAGGTGCTAGATCACGAATTCCCCGAGGGGTTGAAGCCTGTCAACATTGAAGCATACGACGGCACAACCGATCCTGCAGTATGGATCGAGGATTTTATTCTCCATATCCATATGGCTTGAGGAGATGACCTCCACGCCATCAAATACCTCCCATTAAAGCTCAAAGGACCAGCTCGATACTGGTTAAATAGCCTGCCCGAGAATTCCATCGGCAGCTGGGAGGACTTGGAAGAGGCTTTCCTTGATAACTTCCAAGGAACTTATGTCCGGCCACCAGATGCCGACGACTTAAGCCACATAGTTCAACAACCTGGAGAATCAGCCAGAAAATTCTGGACTAGGTTCCTAACTAAAAAGAACCAGATCATTGACTGTCCGGATACCGAGGCCCTAGCAGCCTTCAAACATAGGATCCGTGACGAATGGCTAGCACGCCACCTCGGCCAAGAAAAGCCGAAGTCTATGGCAGCCCTTACGGCACTCATGACCCGCTTTTGTGTGGGTGAGGACAACTGGCTGGCTCGTAGTAAAAACACGGCCAGTGAGGCAGGCCCCACTGAGGCCAAGAACAGCACCGGCAAGCTCCGGCGCAATAAACACAAACGCCAAAGCAATGGCGACAACACCGATGACACCACAGTCAACGCCGGATTCAATGGCTCCAAGTCCGACCAACGGAAGAAGCCCTACAAAAGAAACAATGAAGGACCTTCCAGCCTGGACCGCATACTCGACCGTCCGTGCCAAATTCACGACACCTCGGATAAGCAAGCCAATCATACCAACAGGGATTGTTGGGTCTTCAAGCAGGCTGGCAAGTTAAATGCCGAAAACAAAGAAAAGGGATCACAAAGTGAGGACGAGGACGAAGAGCCCCGGCAGCCGAACACCGGAGGGTAGAAGAAATTTCCCTCTCAAGTCAAAACGGTGAACATGATATACGCTACGCACATCCCCAAAAGGGAGCGTAAGCGAACACTTAGGGACGTCTACGCGGTAGAGCCAGTCGCCCCAAAATTCAATCCGTGGTCATCATTCCCGATCACCTTCGATCTTCGAGATCACCCAACCAGTATCCGCCATGGCGGTTCAGCCGCACTAGTCCTTGACCCAATTATTGACGGGTTTCACCTAACACGAGTCCTGATGGACGGTGGTAGCAGCCTCAACCTGCTTTATCAGGACACAGTGCGGAAGATGGGCATTAACCCCTCGCGAACCAAACCAACAAAGACTACCTTTAAAGGAGTCATACCAGGTGTAGAGGCCCGCTGTACGGGCTCAATCACGCTGGAGGTGGTCTTCGGTTCTCCGGACAACTTCCGAAGCGAAGAGTTAATCTTCGATATCGTCCCCTTCCGCAGCGGCTATCACGCGCTGCTCGGACGAACCGCGTTTGCTAGATTCAACGCAGTGCCACACTATGCTTATCTCAAGCTCAAGATGCCCGGTCCATGCGGCGTCATAACAGTCAATGGCAATACGGAATGCTCCCTCTGAACAGAGGAGCACACCACTGCCCTAGCAGCAGAAGTATAGAGCGGCCTTCTCAAGCAGCACCATAGTACGGCTGTCGAGCCCTTGGACATCATTAAGAGGTTCCGGACTACACTGCAACAGGACGGCGCGGCTCGTCAAGAGCTCGACTAGCAACTCGGCCTCCGTCCCAGTCCCAATGAGGTAGTGGCATTGGTACCACGCGTACACAATTACGCACTCAAAATTCCATGGACATCGACGAAGGCACAAGATAACCCGGGGGTCTACAGTTCGGCCAAACCGATCCCGGACACACATACTTTAACTTTTTTCTTGTTTCAGGCTCCTTTTTTCGCGGGCCTGATCGCAAGTCCTTTAGAAGGATTGGCATATGACGGAGGCAAGCAACACAGGTGTGTAGGGTAACCTCTATACGTTCTTCTTAACGGTATTCATACTTATTTCTCAGGACCCGCACGCTGCGCCCTATTGATTCCGGCATGTTAAAGAGCCCGGATACATCTCGCCAGGGGCGGAGCTGGGCCCCGGGCACCCAGGGGCCAGGCCCGGGGCGTGGAGAATTTAATAGGCTATAATCATATAGGTTTTTCTGCAGGCCCGGGTTGATCCCAACGAAAAGAAGAAGGCCCAAAGCCTTGATGGGCTGTTGCACCAGAAACGCACGCACGCAGACTCCACTCATGCACGAGGCAACTCCACCCCCACGATCTAGCACGCACGAGGGACGAGGCACAGGAGACTCAACGCTGTTGGTAAAAAATAAGATGAAACGCTCGCGCAGCCGCCGCCAGTCGCACGGACGCAGGACGGCAAGATCGATCTCCACTTCTCCAGGAGGGACTCCAACGCCCGCGCCGCCGTCCACCGTGGCTCCGCGCCTCCGCCCCCGGCCCACCCATTTCCCCCTTGCTCTCGGGCTCCTATCCTGTATACTCCTGCTCGTCGTTCGCCCGCGTGGCGCTGCTTCACTGCCGTCTGCCGCGGCTTGTAATTTTCTTTGATGCTTTCCTTGTTTCCCCCTTGATGGTTTCTACTTATATATCATGTTCTACTTGTATCAGTGTATAAACTGCTGTGAACTGTAATTTAATCGAAAGTGTGTGTGTGTTTGTATCCACTCATATATCTAGGGTATTGTTGAATTTAAATTGATGTAATTGCCAATTTCATTTCATATTGTAGAAAAAGAAGATGAAGAGATTTTTCACTAGTGTCCGCGATGGATGTATTAGCAAGTATTGATGACGATGATATTGTATATCGCTTCCAATCATATAGGATGCGCAACTGGCTTTTACCTCATCGAAGTAGCAAGTTTTTAGATTTGTACCAATGCTAATTATTTCACTTGATGTATATGCCTTCTCCTACTAAATTTTGCTTTTGATGTCTTGAAGGTGTTGGCTCTTCTTCCACCATTGATGAGGTTATGTGAGGCATTGATGAAGCAAACCATTCTTTTGGTACTCTTTTTTATCACGTATTCTTGTTTGTAGTTTTTGTCATGTTTTTATCCATTTTGTTGTATCGTTAAGCATTGAGTTTAAACTCTGAAATTTCATGCAATTGAGCCATATTTTGTATGGCATATCTTTTGTGGTAGCTACAAGCTTTATGGACGATAAGTTTTTCACTTGAGGCAAAAATAAAAAAAATTGGGCCCGAGGCTTGCTCCAATCCTGGCTCCGCCACTGCATCTCGCACCATCTGTACAAGATACACCTTGACGTATCCATCCAGTTATAATAAAAATGGTTCGTGGCCCAGTTTCTGTGGTTTTTGCTTTTTACTTTGTTTTATCTCGATATGCTTATTGGCTACATCGTTACTCTTTTGTACGTTTCATATTCGCCAGGGGCTACTTATCGCCCCACAATACGGCAGCAAAGTCCGAACACTTCTTATACATAAGTTCGGCACCCCGAATTTAGCATTATATGCATTGGCTCCGAATCATGTCTTTGGTCAATAGTTGGGTTGCCCGGCTCCTGTGCTTGCTACCCTACGTTCCGCTCCATCGGCTAGGGTAGTAAAGGGAGAACTACTGCGATTGTGCCCTGGCCTCGACCGGATGAGCACCTCAGTAGAAAAAGCCGAAAACTGACTGCATGATACGACGAGAGCCGGTTAGCTGTTCGAGGGTTACAAAATCGTTGGAGATTTTTTCCGCGTCATGCGAAGGATCGGCACTTCCCGATCAGATGCTGACAACACCCTGGCTTGGACCAGGGGCTGCGCACTTGCTTAATTATAAAACTCCTATGGCTAAGTGAGGGCGTTTAAGCCGTATAGTCTGATTGCCTTGTTCGTTGCGCTAAACAACTCCTCCAAAGGACCATATAATTGGATCAAGATTGTTTAGATGCCATCCCGAACACCGCCGTACTACCTACGCGAGGGCAGAAGCCGACGACTGGCCAACCCTCAGATTACAAATAACACGGCCGCACAGGAGGAGACAATTAAAGCATAACAAAATTTCATTAGAGGCTTTGTTTCCATAATACAATGCGGGGGCAACATGAATACATTTGTTCAAACACAATGTCCTGCGAACATTGAGCTGCCACAAGTCGAGACCCTTCTACGACATCCGCAAAATATCTCTCGGGTGTGCGGTGCTCCTTGCCCTCCGACGGCCCGCTGGCAACTTCAATGGCGTTCATCTTTGCCCACCACATCTTGCAACGAGCGAAGTCCATATGGGCACCTTCAATACAGGCAGAGCGCTTGACGACGTCCAGCCGCGGACAGGCCTCCACTAGACGCCTCATGAGTCCGAAGTAGCTGCCGGGCATAGCTTCGGCTGGCCATAGCCGGATCATCACATCCTTCATGGCTAGTTGGGCCACCCGGTGCAGCTTCACCAGCTGCTTCAGCTGATCGGTAAAGGACACGGGATGCTCTGGCGTCGCATACTGCGACCAGAATAGCCTCTCAGTAGAACCTCCTCCTTCGGCTCGGTAGAACTCCGTAGCGTCTTATACGCTGCGTGGTAGATCCGCAAAAGCCCCTGGGGAACTCCGAACCCGGGTTAGTAAAAGGTACTGCTTCGCCGCATACTTGCTTTGCATCTTAAAAGCCTTACCCGCCGTGACCTTCTTGGCCTCCTGGATCTTCTGGAGGGCGGCCTGGGCCTCATTCCGTGTGGTCTCCGCGCTCTGATGAGCCTTGGTGAGTTCGGCCCCTTGAGCCGACGCGTCATGCTCCAAGGTCTCACATTTTTTCACTACATCCTGGAGCTCCTGCTGGATTTCTTTGACCCGGGCCTTGAGCTTCTTACGGGCGGCTTGCTGTTGGACAGCCTTCTCCTCAGCCTTGCCCAGGGCCTTCCTCAGGGCCTCGACCTCGGTCGCGGCTCTTGCACATATTACGACACTACAGTCAATATACAGCGCCTACGCTTTCCGAACATACAGCAAGTCGTTACTCACCTTGCTTCTCCTGGAGCCGAACCCTAACCTCGCCGAGCTCGTTATCGGTCCGCTCTAGCCTCTGCCTCAATTCAGAGACTTCGGCAGCATGCGAGGTTGTGGCCAACAGCGACGCCTGCTTATGCATACATATTACGTTAGTCTCCTGCAACAGAAGATTGATCCTCTGTCCGGTCCTCCTCGCCGAACACCGGACAGTGTCTCAGGGGCTATTGACTACATGGGGTTTTTTCTTTTTATGTCACTTACCTCGAAACCTGTCAACAGGTTGCTGTAGGCTTCATTCAGTCCACTCTTGGCGGACTGAACCTTCTCGATCACCGCGCCCATAAGAACACGGTGCTCGTCCATAACGGAGGCACCTCGCAGTGCCTCCATCAGGATATCCGGCGCCCCCGGATGGATGGGAGCCATCGGCGGAAGCAGCACACCCCCCTCCTTCAAAGGGGGCTGCTCGCCCTACTCCGGAGCCATATGGGTCTCCATAATCATATTCGGCTGAGGGCCGAACTGGATACGGCCCTCTTCGCCAGTCTCCATAAGGATTGGCTCCCCCATGTGTCCGGCAGTGGAGGTCTCGCCTTGTGGCGCCTCCCGGACAGCGTCCTGGGCTCCTCCCTTCGGAGCGGTCCTCCGAGACAACACTTCGGTGTCGTCCCTAGCCCCGGGGGAGTAAGCAGCCGGTGGCGACATGCTCGCCATCTCCGACGGAGCCAACGAACCTCCAGATGAGGATCGCTGGATAAGGTCACGGGCCGGACTGCAATAGTGTAGTTAACCATGTTAAAATAATAAAGAGAAAGGGCTGGACGTGCGCATGAATAAGCCATGTCACTTACGATGCGGCCTGGGGCTTAGTACAGGGGCGTCGTTCCGGACTACTGTCGATGTCCCACGCGGTATTGACCGCTGGGGCGCCCTTCCCCTTTTTGGGCGCTTTCGCCTCCGGTTGCGCCGAGGCCGCCCTCTTTTTCTTCTTCTCCTCGGGAGGAGGGTTGTTTTTCTTCTCCTCCTCCTCCTCTTACTCGTCATTGTCCTCAGGGACAGAGGAATGGGCTTCATCGTCTTCGAACGTCGCGTCCGAAGCGCCCTTGGCCTTCTTCTTGGCCTTCTTCTCCGGCGCCTTGTATGGCGCCGGCACCAGCATCTTCGCTAGGCGTGGGATGACCGGTTCTTCGGGCAGCGGAGCCGGACACTGGATCCGCTTCGACCTCTCCATCCAGTCCTGAGGGAGCAATAATAAAATCTCAGACATCATCCTTGAAATATTTAAGTTGGGGGTACGTCAAAAGTAACATACCTCGCTGGCGGGGTGTTTATAGTCGTGACCATGGTCTAAATCCGTGGCCGGCGGTTTCTCGTTGCCCTTAAAGAGCAACTTCCAGGCATCTTCGTGGGTGATCTCGAAGAGCCTCACCAGGGTCCCATGCGTCTTCGGGTTGAAATCCCACAGAGGCCGTCCTCTGCGCTGGCATGGAAGAATCCGGTGAATTAGCATCACCTGGATCACATCGACGAGCTTGATGTTCTTGGCTATCATGCTCTGGACGCGCGTTTGCAACGCTATCAGCTCATCAGACAAACACCAGTCCGGACTCTTCTTGACCCAAGAGGTGAGCCGCATGGGAGCACCGGAGCGGAATTCGGCAGCCGCGGCCCAGGTGGTGCTGCGGGGTTCTGTGATGTAGAACCATTCTCTCTGCCACTCCTTCACTGTCTCCACAAAAATACCTTTCGGCCAGGAGACGTTGGTTAGCTTGCTCACCATGGCTCCTCCGCACTCCACGTGCTGGCCGTCCACCACCTTCGGCTTCACGTTGAAGACTTTGAGCCACAACCCGAAGTGGGGTTGGATGCGGAGGAAGGCCTCGCACACGACGATAAACGCCGAGATGTTGAGGAAGGAATTCGGGGACAGATCATGGAAATCTATCCTGTAATAATACATCAGCCCGCGGACGAAGGGTGGATTGGAAACCCTAGCCCGCGGAAGAAATGGGGGATGAATACTACCCTCTCTGTGGGCTTCGGCATGGGGACGACTTGTCCCTCGGCCGGAAGACGGTGGGCGATCTCCTTCGCCAAATATCCGGCCGCCCGAAGCTCAATAATGTCCTCCTCCTTGACGGAGGAGACCATCCACTTTCCCTGACCGCCGGATCCGGACATGGTTGCTTGAGTGGAAAGGAGATGAGAACTTGGGCGCTGGAGCTCGAGATCGTAAAGGCGGAGACAGAGAGAGCGTGAGAGGAGGAAGAGGGAATCCTTATCCCTTAATAAAGGCAGCAAATATGAAACGCCTCCCCACTCGCCTTAGGATTCGCCTATTCCCAAGGGCTGTATAAACGGCGCGGTTGAGTTACCCATGCCCGCATTGATGAGAATCCCGCAATAAGGGGACACGATCTTTGCTTCGACAAGACGTGCCAATAGCAACCGCGTCTCGAAACGTGGGATGGCAGATGAAAAACGGTTCGAAATTATGACCGGACAGACGCGATGTCGTGTTGTAAAGAAGCTGTCAACAGATTAGATTCGTGCAAATATTATATTCTCTCTGCGGTTGTGTATGGTGTATAACAGGTCCGAATACAATCATCGCGTCTAAAGACTATCTTGGAGTTCGGAAAAAGGGGAACCCACCTTGCAATGCCGAAGACAATCTGTGCACCGGACTCCTCGTCATTGAAGCCATGTTCAGGGGCTACTGAGGGAGTCCTGGACTAAGGGATCCTCGGGCGTCTGACCTGTTATTCATTGGGACGGACTGATGGGCTGTGAAGATACGAAGGCCAAAGACTAACCCGTGTTCGGATTGGACCTTCCTTGGCGTGGAAGGCAAGCTAGGCAGCCAACTGTGAAGATTCCTTCTTATGTAACCAACCCCATGTAACCCTAGATCTCTCTGGTGTCTATATAAACCGGAGAGCATAGTCCGGATAGGCGACATTCATTACCATATTCACATAGGCTAGGCTCCTAGGGTTTAGCCATTACGATCTCGTGGTAGATCAACTCTTGTAACACTCTATTCATCAAGATCAATCAAGCAGGAAGTAGGGGATTACCTCCATAGAGAGGGCCCGAACATGGGTAAACATCGTGTCCCCCATCTCGTGTTACCATCGATCCTAGACACACAGTTTGGGACCCCCTACCCGAGATCCGCCGGTTTTGACACCGACAGCGTGCCCCCCCCCACTCGTTGTGGGCGCTGGACACCAACGGGCACACCTTATCCAACCCCTACTTGTTGAGGATGGCGGATGCATAAGCGTCGACTCCAGCGGCGGCACCGCTGGCGCCTTGACCTTTGCGGTGGCGGCGGCTTTCTTCTTGGGTGCCATTGCAAGCAGAGGAAGATTAGGAGCAGCAGGAAGAGAAGACAGAGGAGCAGTGCGCAAGGGAGGCTAGGTGTGCGAATAGACAATGATGGCATTCACGCCCCGTGCGGGTAGTTTTATGGCAGATCATATGGCTACCAAGACGTCATGGGGAAGTGGGGGCATCCCCGTCCCATCGTGTTGCCACGCGTCCCTGCCTTGCCCCGACAGTCTTAGGCCCCGCGTTGTTTCATTCCTCAACGGGCGGAACATGTGCGTCATGGGCCCAGGGGCTACTGTCGGCCCAGTGGGAACCGGGGTACCTTGGGCCATCTTCCTGCAGCCCAGGAAGGGCACCATGCTCCAACTCAAGAGGTAGCCCAGCAGCGGGTGCTACGAAGCCAGCAGCCTTGCGAGGGCCTTGCCCCGCGAGGGGCTTCGCGACGATGGACTTCACCAAATACTACCTCCACAGCAAGTGACCTCGCGAGGGCCCCCTCACGAGGTGACCTCCCGCGAGGCCTCCCAAGGAGTCCGCGCGGCGTGGACCGCGTGCCCGCCACATGGGTGATGTCACCGCGACAGGTGATGGCAGCAGGGCTGTGCTAGCCTATGCGGCTGTGCAAGTTTCCTCTTCGGTGATAAGGGAGAATCTGAGCTTGCCTGCTGAGGGAGTCCTGGACTAAGGGGTCCTCGGGCGTCCGGCCTGTTTGACATGGGCCGGACTGATGGGCTGTGAAGATACAAGACCGAAGACTCTTGCCCGTGTCCGGATGGGACTCTCCTTGGCGTGGAAGGCAAGCTTCGCGTCCAGATATGAAGATTCCTTTCTCTGTAACCGACTTCGTACAACCCTAGTCCCCTCCGGTGTTTATATAAACCGGAGGGTTTAGTCCATAGGGACAAGGATCATAATCATACAGGCTAGACTTCTAGGGTTTTAGCCATGATGATCTCGTGGTAGATCAACTCTTGTAATACTCATATTCATCAAGATCAATCAAGCAGGAAGTAGGGTATTACCTCCATAGAGAGGGCCCGAACCTGGGTAAACATTGTGTCCCTTGTCTCCTGTTACCATCAACCTTAGACGCACGGTTCGGGACCCCCTACCCGAGATTCGCGGGTTTTGACACCGACATTGGTGCTTTTATTGAGAGTTCCACTGCGTCGTCTTCAAGAGGTTCGATGGCCCCATCAATCATCTACAACAATGCTGCCCAGGGGGAAGTTTTTCTCCCTAGACAGATCTTCGTATTCGACGGCTTCGCATTGCGGGCCAACTCGCTTGGCCATCAGAGTAGATCGACAGCTACGCCCCTGGCCATCAAGGCAGGTTTGGAAGCTTGAACTACGTTGCTGATACCCGCGGAGACTTGATCATCAACGGATTCGAGCCCACGGCAGCCGCTCCCTACCACCACGATGAGCATGACCTCAATCTGTCATCGGACCATACCCAGGAGATAGCACCTGTAAGTGCTCCGGCCCTAGATCCGGAGCAGATTGCGCCATCCGAGGACGGGAAGCTCAACCCCGTCGCGGGAGCCGCAGACTCAACGGCGCTGGAGCCGCACACAGACTCAACCTCGGGTGTGACCTGCGTTATCGGAACCTCGGATTCGTCTCCGGCCTCAAGTTCCGAACTATGCGCGTCTGCGTCCGTCAAGCCCGATCAGGCGTCAGTCATCAAATTCAGTGCCACGGACATCTTCCGGCACTCACCTTTAGGCGATGTGCTGAACTCATTAAAAACCCTCTCCTTAGCAGGGGACTCACAACCGAATTATATCCGGTTCGAACTAGCGGTTGATGACGGGGAATTTCGCTTCCCACCCACCTCCCACTTCATAGCCACTGTCGAGGACTTAACCGACATGCTCGATTATGGCTCCGAAGACATCGACGGTATGGACGACGATGCCGGAGAAGAGGAAGCCCAAAACCCACTGTTTATCGGACGCTGGACGGCCACCTCCTCGTATGACATGTACATGGTGGATACACCCAAAGGGAATGGCGGCGATGACAAGGAAGACCCAGTCGAGGATAAACCTCCTGAGATACAACCAAAGCGCCAACGTCAGTGGCGCCGCTCCAAGTCACGCCGTTGAAAAGAGAGCAATACCGGCACAGGAGAAAACAATACTCCGGACGATGCCGAAGACAACGAAGACCCCGTTGAGCCAACTTCCGAACAAGACGAACGGGAAGACGGGGAAGTTAGCCCTGATGAATAGGCCATAAACGAAGACTCGGAGGACAGTCATTATCTTCCGCTCTCCCAGGATGAGGTGAGCCTCGGAAACGAGGATTTTATCGTGCCTGAGGAACCTCTCGAGTAGGAGCGCTTCAAGCGCCAGCTAATAGCCACTGCAAGGAGCCTGAAAAAGAAATAGCAGCAACTTCAAGCTGACCAAGATTTTCTCAATGATAGATGGACTAATGTCCTGGCAGCCGAGGAATACGACCTCGAGCTCCCATCCAAAAGTTATCCGAAGCGCAAATTGCTACCTCAGTTCGATGACGAGGCGCTGGAGCCCGTTCCATCATCGCGCAATGCAGCTGACCGACCACCACGTGGCCAGGACAAAGCGGCAATTCAAGCCGAACACTAGCCCGTACTACCTCACCTTAAAGGCAGAGATAAACAGCTCGGGGACATACATATGACCTGCAGCAGGACTTGGACAGTAGAGCAGGTCAGAACAGATCGATCTATGGATCGCGGGGTCGTGCCCCAACACGCGACAATGGCTATCTAGCCGGACGCAACAATCATAATCACGCCCGGGCCGAGAACCGCAGACGAACTCCGTCCGAGCTACATCGCGACGTGGCCCGATATAGAGGCGCCGCACACCCCCTTTGCTTCACTGACGAGGTAATGGAGCACGAATTCCTAGAAGGGTTTAAACCCGTAAACATCGAATCATATGATGGGACAACAGACCCCGCGGTATGGATCGAGGATTTTCTTCTCCATATTCATATGGTCTGCGGTGATGATCTTTATGCCATCAAATACCTCCCACTAAAACTCAAAGGACCAGCTCGGCACTGGTTGAACAGTCTGCCCGAAAACTCCATTGGCAGTTGGGAGGATTTGGAAGAAGCCTTCCTTGACAACTTCCAAGGTACATACGTTCGACCTCCGGATGCCGACGACTTAAGTCACATAATTCAACAGCCCAGAGAGTCAGCCAGGAAATTCTGGACTAGGTTCTTAACCAAAAAGAACCAGATCGTCAACTGTCCGGATGCCGAAGACCTAGGGGCCTTTAAACATAGCATCCGGGATGAATGGCTCGCCCGACACCTCGGCCAAGAAAATCCGAAGTCCGTGGCAGCCCTCATGGTGCTTATGACCCGCTTTTGCGTAGGCGAAGATAGCTGGCTAGCCCGTAGCAATAACAATGCAAGCGAACCTGGCACTTTGGAAGCCAGAAATAGCAACGACAAGCCCCGACGCAACAGACACAAGCATCGAAGCAACGGTGATAATACCAACGACACGGCGGTAAATGTCGGATTCAGTGGCTCCAAGTCTGGCCAGTGGAAGAAGTCGTTCAAAAGGAACAATCCGGGCTCATCCAGCTTGGACCGCATACTCAATCGTCCATGCCAGATACGCGGCACCCCCGATAAACCAGCCAATCACACCAACAAAAGCTGCTGGGTTTTTAAACAGGCCGGCAAGATAAACGTCGAGAACAAGCAGAAAGGGTCGCAAAGTGAGGACGATGACGAGGAGCCCCGTCCACCGAACACAGGGGGACCGAAGAAGTTTCCCCCTTAGGTCAAAACGGTGAACATGATATACGCTACTCATATCCCCAAGAGGGAGCGCAAGCGCGCGCTCAGGGACATCTACGCGATAGAGCCAGTCGCCCCAAAATTCAATCCATGGTCGTCATGCCCAATCACCTTCGATCGCAGGGATCATCCGACCAGTATTCGTCATGGTGGTTCAGCCGCAATGGTCCTCGACCCGATAATTGATGGATTCCACCTAACGCGAGTCCTCATGGATGGCGGCAGCAGCCTCAACCTGCTCTATCAGGATACAGTGCGCAAAATTGGCATCGATACATCAAGGATCAAACCCACAAAAACTACCTTTAAAGGAGTTATACCATGTGTAGAGGCCCGTTGCATGGGCTCAATCACATTAGAGGTCATGTTCGGATCCCCGGACAACTTCATAAGCGAAGAGTTGTTCTTCTATATATTCCCCTCCCGCAGTGGCTATCACGCACTGCTCGGACGAACCGCATTTGCTCGATTCAATGCGGTGCCGCATTATGCTTATCTCAAGCTCAAGATGCCCGGACCACGCGGCGTCATAATAGTCAATGGAAACACGGAGTGCTCCCTCCGTATTGAAGAGCACACCGCGGCCCTGGCAGTGGAAGTACAGAGCGGCCTTCTAAGATAGAATTTTAATTCAACAGCCAAGCTCACGGACCCCGTCAAGCGAGTCCGGACTACTCCGCAGCATGACAATCTGGCTCATCAGGAGCTAGACTAGCAATTCAACCTCCGTCTCAGTCCCGGCCAAGTGGCGGCATACGTACCACGCGTACATAATTATGCACTGAAAATACCATGGGCAGAGACGGAGGCATAACCAGATTGTGGTCCACAATACGGCTCGACCTTCTCCGGACACACATACTTTCACTTATCTTTTTATCCTTTTCAGGTTTCTCTTCCACAGGCCCCTCGTGGTGGCTTGCTCAGCGGTGCTTTCAAAGGACGGATACACCAAGGCGGTAAGTAGCACAAACGCGTGGGGGGATTTCTGGATGTCGCCCTCGATGGTCATTCTACCTGTTTTCAGGACCCACACAAAAGCTCCCCCCTTGATCTTGGCATGTTAAATAGCCTGGATGCTTCTCGCACTATTCGTACAAATACGCTTTAACGTACTTATTTAATTATAATGAAAACTATTTGCGGCCCAACTTATCTGGCACTTGCTTACAAATTCATTTTATGTTGTTATTTTTATCGATCGCACACGTACACTCTGGTACGCTTTAATTTGCCAGGGGCTTCACTACGCTCCACACTATGGCAACAAAGTCCGAACACTTTTACAATACAGTTCGGCGCCCCGAATTTCAGCATTATATGCATTGGCTCCGAATCATGTCTTTGGTCGATAGTTGGGTTGCCCGGCTCCTGTGTTTACTACCTTACGTTCCGCTCTATCGGCTAGGGTAGTAAAGGGAGAACTACTGCGATTGTGTCCTGGTTTATCCAAATGAACACCTCAGTAGAGAAAGCCGAAAACTAACTGTCATGATGCGGCGTGAGCCGGTCAGCTGTTCGGAGGTTACAAATCTTTTGTGATTTTTTCCGCATTATGCGACGGATCGGCCTCAGTCCGATCAGGTGTTTATAACACCCCAGTCCGGATTAAATGCTAACTAGGGGCCGCGCCTACATTTTTATTGTCAAACTCCTATGGCTAAGTGAGGGTGATAAAGCCACATAGCCCGATTGCCTGGTTCGTTGCGCTAAACACCTCCTTCAAGGACCAAAATTTTGGATCAAGAGTGTTTAGATTCTATCCCGAACACCCCCGTACTACCTACGTGGGGGTTGAAGCCAACGACTGGCCAACTCTCAGCTTTAATAAAAATGGCCGCACAGGAGGTAAAATTTTAAAAATAACAAGCATTATATTAAATAACGGCTTTGTTCCACCATACAGGACAGGATAACATGAAAGTATTTCATTCAAAATAATTTCCTTAGAACACTGCTCCGCTACAGTGCGGGATCCCTCCAAGACATCTTCAAAATACCGCTCGGGCGTGCGGTGCTCCTTGCCAGCGGGCGGCCCCTCGGTCGCGAGCTTGACGGTGTTCATCTTCGCCCACTGCATCTTGATGCGGGTGAAGGCCATCCGCGCACCCTCGATGCAGACCGGCCGCTTGATGACGTCAAGCCGGGGGCAGGCATTGACCAGCCGCTTCACGAGCCCGAAGTAGCTGCTCGGTATAGCTTCGGCATGCCACAGCCGGATTATTATATCCTTCATGGCAAGTTCGGCACCCTATGCAGTTCGACCAGCTGTTTTAGCTGGTCGCTAAGGGGCACCGGATGTTCTGGCGCAAGGTACTATGCTACCTCTTGAGCACTGCGTTGGTTTTCCCTTGAAGAGGAAAGGGTGATGCAGTAAAGCAACATAAGTATTTCCCTCAGTTTTTGAGAACCAAGGTATCAATCCAGTAGGAGACCACGCACGAGTCCCTTGCACCTACACAAACAAATAAATCCTCGCAACCAACGCGATAAGGGGTTGTCAATCCCTACACGCTCACTTACGAGAGTGAGATCTGATAGATATGATGGGATAATATTTTTGGTATTTTTATGATAAAGATGCAAAGTAAAGAAAGCAAAATAAAAACAGCGCCAGAAATAACTTGTTGTCGGGAGATTAATATGATGGCAAATAGACCCGGGGCCATAGGTTTCACTAGTGGCTTCTCTCAAGAGTATAAGTATTGCGGTGGGTGAACAAATTACTGTTGAGCAATTGACAGAGTTGAGCATAGTTATGAGAATATCTAGGTATGATCATGTATATAGGCATCACGTCCGATACAAGTAGACCGACTCCTGCCTGCATCTACTACTATTACTCCACACATCGACCGCTATCCAGCATGCATCTAGAGTATTAAGTTCATAAGAACAGAGTAACGCTTTAAGCAAGATGACATGATGTAGAGGGATAAACTCATGCAATATGATATAAACCCCATCTTGTTATCCTCGATGGCAACAATACAATACGTGCCTTGCTGCCCCTACTGTCACTGGGAAAGGACACCGCAAGATTGAACCCAAAGCTAAGCACTTCTCCCATTGCAAGAAAGATCAATCTAGTAGGCCAAACCAAACTGATAATTCGAAGAGACTTGCAAAGATAACCAATCATACATAAAAGAATTCAGAGAAGATTCAAATATTGTTCATAGATAAACTTGATCATAAACCCACAATTCATCGGTCTCAACAAACACACCGCAAAAGAAGATTACATCGAATAGATCTCCACAAGAGAGGGGCAGAACATTGTATTGAGATCCAAAAAGAGAGAAGAAGCCATCTAGCTAATAACTATGGACCCGAATGTCTGAGGTAAACTACTCACACGTCATCAGAGAGGCTATGGTGTTGATGTAGAAGCCCTCCATGATCGATGCCCCCTCCGGCGGAGCTCCAGAAAAGGCCCCAAGATGGGATCTCACGGGTACAGAAGGTTGCGGCGGTGGAATTAGGTTTTTGGCTCCGTATCTGGTAGTTTGGGGGTACGTAGGTATATATATAGGAGGAAGAAGTACGTCGGTGGAGCAACATGGGGCCCACGAGGGTTGAGGGCGCGCCCAGGAGGGGTAGGCGCGCCCCCCTACCTCGTGCCCTCCTGGTAGCTTTCTTGACTTACGGTCCAAGTCCTCTGGATCATGTTCGTTCCGAAAATTACGTTCCCAAAGGTTTCATTCCGTTTGGACTCCGTTTGATATTCTTTTTCTGCGAAACTCTTAAATAGGCAAAAAAACAGCAATTCTGGGCTGGGCCTCCGGTTAATAGGTTAGTCCCAAAAATAATATAAAAGTGTATAATAAAGCCCAATAATGTCCAAACCAGAATATAATATAGCATGGAACAATCAAAAATTATAGATACATTGGAGACGTATCATACTGCGACCAGAACAACTTCTTCGTCGAGCTCCCCTCTTCGGCTCGGAAGCACTCTGCAGCGTCGGCTACACTGCGCGGCAAATTCGCAAACGCTCCTGGAGAACTCCAAATCCGGGTTAGTAAGAGATACCTCTTCTTCACATATTTGCTCTGCATAATGAAGGCCTTACCCGTCGCGATCCTCTTGGCCTCTCGGATCTCCTGGAGAGCGCCCTGGCTTCAACCCGGGCATCTTGTGCACTTTGGCGAGCCTTGTCGAGTTCAGTCTTATGGTCCGCAATGTTGCGCTCCATGGACTCGCATTTCTTGACGGCCTCCTGGAGCTCCAGCTGGACCTCATCAACCCTGGCCTCGTGTTTCTCACGGGCGGCTTGCTCCTTGGCCGCTCTTTCCTCGGCCTCGGCCAGTGCCTTCTTGAGGGTCTCTACCTCGGTCACCGCTCCTACAAATACCATGACACCATAGTCAAACATAAACCATCAATCCTTTCTGATGTACAGCAGGTCATCACATACTTTGCTTCTCCTCCAGTTGTTTCCTTGCTTGGCCGAGCTCCTCCTCGGCCCGCTCTAGCCTCTGCTTCAGTCCGGAGACTTCGGCAGCATGAGAGGTCGCGGCCAGCAGCGATGCCTGCTTATTCAGATAGACATATATGGTTAGTCTCCTGCGAAAAACTATTTGATCCTTTGTTCGGCTATTCTTTCCGAACACCGGACAGAGTCTCAGGGGCTACTGTCTATACTGTGACCTTCTTTTTACATAATTACGTCGCTTACCTCAAAGCCTGTCAGAAGGTGGGTGCAGGCTTCGGTTAGTCTGCTTTTAATGGACTGAACCCTTTCAATCACCGTACCCATTGGGGTGCGGTGTTCTTCCATGATAGAAGCGCCTCGCAGCGCTTCCATTGGAGTATCCGGTGCCTCTGGATGGACAGAGGTCACCGGTGGGATAGGTGCACCTCCTTCTTTCAAAGGAAGTTGCCTACTTGATTCCGGAACCGTATGGGTCTCCGGAACTATATTCGGCTGGGGGCCGCACTGGATATGGCCCCCAACACCAGTCTCCAGGGGGGACCTACTCCCCCAGGTGTCCGGCAGTCGAGGTCTCACCCTCCGGCGCCATCCTAATGGCCCTCTGCGCCTCTCCCTGGCCCGTGAAGGTCCTTCGGGACACCGCCTCGGCATCATCCGCGGCCTTGGGAGAGGTGGCTGTCGGCAGCGAATCTGTCGGATGTGGGGTTCCGGCAAACCCTTAAGGTTCGAACACTGGGGTGCGCGTGAAGCCTTTCCCACCTATCGATCTACACCCTAGCTCACTAAGATCTCGAGGACGAACTCGACGAACTCGCAACACAGAAAGACACGAGGTTTATACTGGTTCGGGCCACCGTTGTGGTGTAATACCCTACTCCAGTGTGGTGGTGGTGGATTGCCTCTAGGGCTGATGATGAACAGTACAAGGGAAGAACAGCCTCCTGAGGTTGAGGTGTTCTTGTGAGTAGGCTCTCGACCGGGTTGGATCAAGCTAAGATGATATGCCCCTACTATGGTGGCTAGCTCTACTTATATAGGCCCTGGTCCTCTTCCCAAATATCGAGCGGGAAGGGAGAAAACAATGGCGGGCAAATTTGAAGGGGGGACAGCTAGTACAAGCTCTCCTGACAAAAGTGGTCTTCGCCTGCGAAAAGCTCTGGTGGTGACGCTGCCTTGGGCTCCACGATGACCTCCGTCTCGCTGTCCTCCTGGTCTTGGTCTCGTTGCACCAATATAGTAACCTTTGCCTGATGCCTCGGTACTCCTCGCCTGCGCTGGCCTCCATAGCACCAAAGAGGATATAAGGACGCTGCGCGCGCTGGCGCCCGCCTGGTGCCATTCTTCATGGCTCACGTCACGAGAGCCTCGTGAGGTTTGCCCGGCCTTGATATCTCCGCTCCTCGTGAGCCTTCCTAGCTAGGTTACTCCAGAGGAGGTCCTGCGTCGTCTGCCTCGCGAGGCTTGGACCCTCGCGAGGGTCTTGGATGCCTTGTTGATGAAGATGGGTCGTACGGACTACTGGCTTAGCCACGCTGTGGGCCGCAGGCAGGCAAGTCTGGGGACCCCCATTCCTAGAACGCCGACAGTAGCCCCCGGGCCCAAGGTGCGCTCGGGCTTGGCTTCGCGGCGAAGCCAAGGGTCAAGTTCGGAGCACCGCGGGCCCCAAAAGCCAGCGGCCTCGGTTGACGCGTGGCGGTTGATTGGACGTGGGTGTCTCCGCTTCCCCACACTGCCTTTGAATCCGCCTGGCTATGCGGCCCCTGCGGCCTACACAGTTATTCCTCCGTCTCCTGCGCCTTGCTTCCCAAGTTCCCCTGCTTCCTTGTGGCTCTACTTCCCTTCTCCGATCTGACTTGCGCTCCGCCTGCTCCATCGCCATGGTGCCGAAACGAGCTGAAAAGGGGAAGAGACCTCTGTCTCTGCCAACCGCGCCTTCGCCCTTTGCGCCGGCGCTCGGCCGGTCTCGGGTGCTCAACGACGAGGCCATGGACAAGGTGTGTCCGATGCTTGCTTCCAGCTTCAATGAGTGGGGGAGACGGTGGCTTGGCCTGCGTCTCGCACTCGCACGGCTCAGGCGGCCACCAAGGTCCCAATCTTCATAGATGCCCTCTGGGCTGGCCTGATTCCTCCCTTCTCCGCCTTCTTCAATGCGGTGCTTGCGCATTATCAGATCCACATGCTGCATCTCGACACTCAGTCTGTGACAATTCTTGTCGTCTTCGCCTTCGTGTGCGAAGCCATGGCTGGCATAGCCCCTTCTGTTGCCCTCCTTCGCCATTTCTTCTCATTGCATCTGATTGACCCTCAACAAAGCTCAGGATACATGAGCTTACATGCCATGGCTGCGACGGTGGGCAAGGGGATCGACTTCGAGCTTCCTCCATCCACGAGCGAATTCCGGACATGATGGGTGTTCGTCGATGCCGGCGTGCTCAGTCCTCTGCTCCAGGCTCCGTCGGGGCCCGCTGTTCCTAACTCCGGCTAGAGCCATCAGCGGCTCACGAGCCCCCACCTTGCCAATGTCTGGTTCTGGTTGAGGTTGTTGAAAGATCGCGGTGTAACTGTGCCGATGGTGGTGAAGGAATTTGTCAAATGCCAGGTCGCTCCGCTTCAGCGCCATTCTCGCCCAATGTGGACCTTGCTAAGCAGCTAGGACCACATGAGGTTTCAGGAGTCTGGGCTCCTCCTCGGGAAGCGGCAAATAGTGCTCAAGGTCCTGACGGGTGTCCTCTTGCCGGCCGAACTGCCTGGGAAGAACTGTTTGCTGTACCGCTGCAAGAACAAGGATGAATTTGTAGAGAACATGCCTCCCTTCGATGAATGGGGGCCGCGGCTGGTCGGCCTGGAGGGGCCTCTTGAGAACCCCGTCGTCGTGGTTCCCTTCCTTGCCGCTGGTGCCGAGCTCGCCCCAAGCGACGGTGCAGGTGGGCGAGCTCTGGCGGGGGCCGGTGGCTTGAGTGCTGAGGAGCACATGTCGAGTGGTGATCCTGGGGCATCGTCTTCAGGAGCCTGCCACCCCCCTCCTGAGGTGTCGGTTGCTGAGGAGACTCAGCATGCGACTCCCGAGGCCAAGGCTTCGAGGGCCTCGGGAGGTTGTGGTGAAACGGTGCCTGGCTGTTCACCGCAACCGGGCACCCTTGAAGACATCCTTCCACGCTCTTCTTCGTCTCCGTCATGCACCGTGCGTCACGTCCAGCGCTTTGGTCGTCTTTGTGTGGACTTTGGTGAGCTCCGCAAGAGGAAAGGATCCCCTAGCGGTAGCAGCATCTTCGGGCCATTGAAGCGACGAAAGTACAACGCCATTGACGCGTAAGTACCTTGTTGTCATGGCTTCCTACGTGTTGCCTTCTTGTCCCGACGTCGGTTCTCCAGGGCTCCTTCCGCTGAAGCTGTGGCGTTTCCCGAGAAGCGGCCTCCTCCTTCATCAATTCTTCCGCCGGCCTTGAGCGCTCCGAGTCCGCTGGTCGCCCCGGAGCAGGGTTGGTTGAAGGGGCACTCCTGCCTTCTTGGCGTGCTGAACCTGCGGCCCTGTCGCTCCTTCCCCCCGGTTTGTTGTGGAGCTTGGCAGGCGTGCCCAAGACTCCTCCGCTAGTCATGGACGGCAATCTGTTGGCTTCGATCTTCGGCTCCTCTTCAAGCAGCGGGCCCCGGTCAGCTTGGGCTCCTCGCGAGGACTGGTTGACGTCAGGCTCGGCGTCAGCCCCCAGCCCCCTGCCTGGAGGGGGCGCACCACTTGGCGCCACGCCCGCAGCCCCCGAGGCGGAGGATGAGGTGGGCCGAGCGTTCGAGCTCGAGCGCGGGCGGAGCGTGGTTCGTCACGAGCTCTTCCAGGAGGCGATGGGCGTGATGTGTCGACTTGGTGAAGAGCTCGCGAGTGTCGATTCACGTCTTGAGGCTAAAGGTCTCCGGCTGGCGGAGGAGCGGCGCAAGCTGAAGGTGGCCATCAACCTCGGCCGCTATCAGCGCGACCTTGAGAACGTGAAGGCCGAGGCATCTCTCAAGGTTTCCCATGAAGCCTGCTCACGAGCTTTGGACGAGGCTCGCGAGGCTGACCGCCGCCGCGAGGCTGCGGAGGAGCGCGCGTGGGAGCTCCAGGCCTGGAGCGCGTCTCTTGAGCAGCAGGTGGAGGCGCGCAGGGCCGCTCTTGCATCGCTGAGGGGGACGCCCGCGCAGGAAGAGGAGGTCCAGAAGCGTGAGGAGGCGCTGGCCCTGGAGGCCATGGAGCGCAGCCTCGAGCTCGAGCAACTGGAGACGAGGGAGCGTCAAGTTGCCCAAGCAGAAGATGCCGTTGGGGCTCGCGAGGCTAGAGTCAAGGAGGAGGTTGATCACCGGGTGGCCGAGGTTCACGCAGATCCGGAGGGTAGGTACAACTTGAAGCTGAAGCTCGCAGGCGCGGAGGATGAGGGCAGGGCCGCTGCCCTCAGGCCCAGGTTGGACGAGGCTGAGAGGCGTGCGGAAGCCATGGCCGCCGCTCTGGTTACGGCGCAGGCGGACTTGGCCTCCGCCCGCGCCGAGCTGTGTTCCCTCCGGAGGCGGGTCGATGACGCAGAGGCCGTCACGAGGCAAAACATGGAGGAAGTGCTCCAGCGACGAACGCTGGAGCGCGAGCATGCCCCTATGCTTCAGGATCTCCGGAACAGGGCCAATATCGCCCTGGGCCATATTTGCGACGTGGAGGCGCCGACCCCTCACTCGAATGATTATGTCAGCCACCTGACCTTCTTCACCGAGGTGGTGACGCACCTGGAGGCTCGATCTACTAGAGCTCGCCAGCTTGTGGAGGAAAGGGGGCGCGGCCTGCTCGAGCGCGCTTTCTCTCGTGTCTTCAGCCACCTCCTGAATGCCGACCCCAACTTTGATTTCGACACCGCCATCGCCCCCGTACCCACGGCTGTCCGAGGCGACCTAGCGTGTTGGGTTGAGGACAATGTGGACGCGTTGGTTAGGGCCTTCACTTCGGAGGATGATGCGGTGCTGGTCGTCGCAGATGAAGGCGACGTGGTTGACGACGGCGTCGGGGGCGTCGCCGGAGGTGGCGACGTTGCCGATGAAGATGATGATGACGCGAGCGACGCATCCAAGGGTGACGTAGCGAGCGACATTTCTGGCTGATCCCATGTCCTCCTGTCGTTTCATCCTGCACATGAAGCTCGGGCAGGGCCCTTGGAAAACTTGTAAGAGCATTTTGGGAGGGGGAGCCCCTCATGTAAGCAAATTGCAGTTTTTACTTTCCCATGCGATGTGAGTTTGTGTCCTCGTGAACTTGTGAATCCGGATGCGAGTTCTCTGCCTTGGTTTACCTTAGTCCGCGCTAGCTTTGAGCTGGGCTGCGACGTGTCGAGTTCCTGAGAACCCTGCGGAGTTCGTCGCCCCGTCAGAAGGGGCCCCACTAGAGCTGAGCACCGGTTGTAGTGCTTGCGCGCACTTGGCGTGCGCGCTTCGCGCTGTCCCACTCGCGAGGAGCTCGTGAGGGGAAGGCGATGGACATGAGTCCCAGTCAAAACGAGATCCGGAAGGCAAGAAATTGCTCGAACAAGAAAAGGCTCCCCCCGCGCGCATCAATAAAAACTCAGCTTCAACTCAAATCCAGATCCAGAAAGCAAAGCTACAGAGAGAGAGAGAGAGAGATTCAAAGCAAAAGGCCGCGTCCGGCACCTAGTCTAGTCTTCTGGTCTTCAAGTCTTCTCACCAGCGCAGAGCTAAGTGCTTCCACTAGGCGTGGGAGGGAGCCCCAGGGCCTGAGGCCGGCGCTCCTGAGACTCCGGGGCGTGTACAGCCCCAACTCATTATTACGTGAGAGTGTCACGGGCGGCGAGCTTCACAGGCACCGGGCCTTCTTCACAGGTACCGGTCTTGCTTCATATCGACAGACAAGGGCCCCGCCTTGCGCCACCCTTGACCTCCTCTGAGCCGACCGGTCACCAGGATGACACAAAGGAGGGAAAGAGGACGCCAGCGGTTCCCTCGGCGACCACAGGTCCTCTGCCGGGGGAAGGGTCGCCGAAGCCTCCCCGGCAGAGGGCCTACCTCCGGGTGTCCCCTGGTTTCGCGCGCCGTGGGGAGGGGCCTGGCTCCCGACCCCTCTCTTGCAGCCGCCAACGCGATTCCCCTGGCGTCAGGGAGGCCGTCGAGCTGGGACTGCCGGCTGTTGCGGTGATCTGTTCCTCCTGTGACTAATGGTTAGCGTAAGCTTGCTCTTGAGGGATTAGGGGTACCCTGTAGTTGCTGTTGCCGGCGTGACCGTCGTGGTTCTCCGTTGGTTCTTGGAAGGCTTCGACTCCTAGCGCCCCCTCTCCCCAATCTTCTCCAATGAACGAGCTAGGATCATCCTCTGGTGCATACCCTTGGTCCATCATGCGGGGCACGTAGGCTTCCAGGGCCGTCACCCCGAACACCTCGCCGTGGTGCCCCACGCTCCATGTCGCTCGGCCCATGGTGGCGTCCTCGGGATGACAGCACGGCATCCGGCTGGGACCGTGGAGGGCGACGCTTGCGCCCGTGCCCGTCGCGGGTGGCATGGGGGAGTCGGAGCCCCCTGCGCCGCTGGCCGTGTTGATGTTCATGAAGCCCCCGAGCGTAGTTGATAGCGCATGGATGTGGTGAGGTACGCCGCGCGGCCCTGCAGTGGCCTGGGGAGGAAGTCAATAGTAGAAGGGTGGTGCTCCCGACGCCGCTGCATCCTGCAGCTCGGCAACACGCTCCAGCAATGTGTCCCGGCCACTCTCCATCAGTCTGCACCGCAGCAGTTCCCTTGCCACGGTGAGCGCTGCCCGCATGTTTGCTTGCTCCTGCCGTGAGTGCGGCGCCGTTGCTGCGGCATGGCTCGCTGCTCTTGCGGCGGCCCGTACCTGCCGTGGGGTGAGGGTGGACGACGCCTGGCCGCGCTGCCCGCGCTCGGCAGAGTTTGGCGGCGCCTGTGCCGCCTGGAGTGCGGGGTCGAGACCTTCATGGGCAGGCGGCGCTGCCCGGGCAGGCCAGGCTGTCCAGCGGTCGGAGCCGGCCCTTGAGTCGCCGGACATCGTGAGCATCGACGAGCTGGCCGGTGGAGGAGGAGCTCCGGCGCACCCCTACCTGGCGCGCCAAATGTCGGATGTGGGGTTTCGGCAAACCCTTAAGGTTCGAACACTGGGGTGCGCGCGAAGTCTTTCCCTCCTACCGATCTACGCCCTAGCTCACTAAGATCTCGCGGACGAACTCGACGAACTTGCAACACAGAAAGACACGAGGTTTATACTGGTTCGGGCCACGGTTATGGTGTAATACCCTACTCCAGTGTGGTGGTGGTGGATTGCCTCTAAGGCTGATGATGAACAGTACAAGGGAAGAACAGCCTCCTGAGGTTGACGTGTTCTTGTGAGTAGGCTCTCGATTGGGTTGGATCAAGCTAAGATGATATGCCCCTACTATGGTGGCTAGCTCTACTTATATAGGCCCTGGTCCTCTTCCCAAATATCGACCGGGAAGGGAGCCAACAACGGCGGGCAAATTTGAAGGGGGACAGCTAGTACAAGCTATCCTGACAAAAGTGGTCTTCGCCTGCGAAAAGCTCTGGCGGTGACGCTGCCTTGGGCTCCACGATCACCTCCATCTCGCCGTCCTCCTGGTCTTGGACTCATCGCACCAATATAGTAACCTTTGCCTGATGCCTCGGTACTCCTCGCCTGCGCTGGCCTCCTTAGCACCAAAGAGGAAATAAGGACGCTGCGCGCGCTGGCGCCCGCCTGGTGTTGTTCGTCATGGATCACGTCACGAGAGCCTCGTGAAGTTTGCCTGGCCTTGATATCTCCGCTCCTCGTGAGCCTGCCTGGCTAGGCTACTCCAGAGGAGGTCCTGCGTCGTCTGCCTCGTGAGGCTTGGACCCTCGCGAGGGTCTTGGATGCCTTGTTGATGAAGATGGGCCGTACGGCCTGCTGTCTTAGCCACACTGTGGGCCGCAGGCAGGCAAGTCTGGGGACCCCCATTCCCAGAACGCCGACAGAATCACTGTCCATAGCCTTTGGATCCAGCGAACCCCTCGATGAGGATCGCTGGGAGCTGTTGAGGGACGGACTGCAGCGCGTGATTCGATGCATTAGAATTACGAGATAGAGGAGTCGGACATATAAGTACGATAGAGCCCTCGAATACTTATGATCCGGCCGGGGGCTCATCCCTGGGGCGCCACTCCAAGCTGCTGTCGGTGTCCGGCGCGGTGTCGTCCGTAAGGGAGGCTCTCCCCCTCTTGGACGCTTTGGCCTCCAGAGGCGTGGAGGCCACCCTTTTCTTCCTTCCCCCCTCAGGGGAGGAGTCGCTTTCTTCCTCCTCCTCCTCCTCCTCGTCGGTGGCGGGTGAGGACCGGGTCTCGGCATCTTCGGACGTCACGTCCGAAGTGCCCTTGTGACGGAGGCCGCCTCTAGCCCCCTTGGCCTTCTTCTTGGCCTTCTTCTTCGGCGCCTGGTAGGGCACCGGAACCAGCATTTTCGTCAGAAGTGGAATCGCTGGGTCTTCGGGCAGCGGAACCAGACTCTGGATCAGCTCCGCCTTCTTCGTCCAGCCCTGAAAAGGTAAAGACGGGGAAGCTTATACATGCCCCCGAGTATGTAAGTAAATGATACACCTTGAAAACATGGAAAAACTTACCGGACTGGTGGGGTGGGTCAGGTTGTACCCACGGTCTTCGGTCTCCTTCGGCTAGGTCTTGTCGGCCTTGAAGAGCACCTTCCAAATACCTTCGTGTGTCATGCCAAAGAAGTGTTGCAGGGTCTGGTGCTTGGCCGGATCGAACTCCCACAAATTGCAGGTCCAGCTTTGGCATGGAAGGATCCGGCGAAAGAGCATCACCTGGATCACATTGACAAGCTTGATGTTCTTGTCAACCATGCTCCTGATGCGCGTCTGCAGCGCTGTCAGCTCGTACGACGAGGCCCAGTCTAGGCCCTTCTCTAGCCAGGAGGTGAGCCGCATCGGGGGCCCGGACCTGAACTCGGGAGCCTCGGACCAGGTGGTGTCACGGGGCTCTATGACGTAGAACCACTATTTTTTCTACCCTTTGACAGTCTCCATGAAAGTGCCTTTTGGCCATACGACGTTGGGCATCTTGCTCACCATGGCGCCTCTGCACTCTGCGTGTTGGCTGTCCACCACCTTCGGCTTCACATTGAAGATCTTCAGCCGCAATCCGAAGTGGGGTGGGATGCGGAGGAAGGCCTCGCACACGATAATAAATGCCGAGATATTGAGGAAGGAGTTGGGGGCCAGATCATGGAAATCCACCCCATAGTAAAACATAAGTCCGCGGACGAATGGGTGGAGTGGAAATCCCAGCCCGCGGACGAAGTCGGGAATGAACACTACCCTCTCATGGGGCTCCGGGGTAGGGACGACTGTCCCTCGGTCGAAAGCCGGTGGGCGACCTCCTTGACCAAATATCTGGCCTCCCGGAGCTGGGTGATGTCCTTCTCCTTGACGGAGGAGACCATCCACTTGCCCTGCGCTCCGGATCCGGACATGATCGGAGTGCTTTCTTGAGGCGGAAGAGGTGAGGACTTGGGCGCTGGAGCTCGAGAATGGGTGGGCAGAGACAGAGAAGGCGTGGGTGAAAGGGGGGTAAATCCTTATCCCTTTATAAAGGCAGCGAATATCAAGCGCCTCACTCGCCTTAAAACTCGCCTGTTTCCCAAGGGCCGCGCAAACGGCGCGGTTGGATTACCCACGCCCGTATTAATTAGAATCCCGCAATAAGGGGACACGGCCTCTGCTTTGACAAGACGTGCCAGTAAAACCGCATCTTGAAATATGAAGCGGCAGGCCAAAAAACGGTTCAATATAATGACCGGATGGTGATGTGATGTCATGCTACAAAAAGTTGTTAGTAGATTGGACTCGTGAAATATTATACTCTCTGCGGTTGTGTGTGGTACTTGTTTTGCAGAGCCGGACACGTTCTTTGTGTTCAAAAGCTGTTTTGGAGTATTCATAGGAGGAACCCGTCTTGCAATGCCGAAGATAATCTGCACGCCGGACACCTCGACATTGAAGCCTGGACTAAGGGGTCCTCGGGCGTCCGGCCTGTTTGACATGGGCCGGACTGATGGGCTGTGAAGATACAAGACCAAAGACTCTTGCCCGTGTCCGGATGGGACTCTCCTTGGCGTCTGGATATGAAGATTCCTTTCTCTGTAACCGACTTTGTACAACCCTAGCCCCCTCCGGTGTCTATATAAACCGGAGGGTTTAGTCCATAGGGACAAGGATCATAATCATACAGGCTAGACTTCTAGGGTTTTAGCAATCATGATCTCGTGGTAGATCAACTCTTGTAATACTCATATTCATCAAGATCAATCAAGCAGGAAGTAGGGTATTACCTCCATAGAGAGGGCCCGAACCTGGGTAAACATTGTGTCCCCCGTCTCCTGTTACCATCGACCTTAGACGCACAGTTCGGAACCCCCTACCCGAGATCCGCCGGTTTTGACACCGACACCTGCCCCCAAAGCCTTCTGCTTTGGTGAGAGAATACCATGACAGCCACGCGGCGGGATGGAGTTCATCAAGGAGCCCCCTGCGCATCATGGGTAACAACTTTAGCAGGCTAAGACCGCCTTTTGTCAGGATAAGCACCGGCGCCTGTCCCCTTTCAAATTGTCACCCTGTGGTTGCCCTTTCCCGCTCATATTTTTGGGGAAGAGGTCCAAGGCACCTATAAAAGTGGTAGTGCTGCCACCGTAGCAAGGGATCGGTCCATTGCGCCATTCTTGACCCCCAAGAGCTCCGGCTCATCTTGTAGCTCCAAGAGCACTGTCCACAAGCAATTCCATCAAGCAGGAGTAGGGTTTTACACCGCACGGTAGCCCAAACCTGGGTAGCTCGCTATGTCTCTATCGTGCCTCACGTCTAGCTCATAGTCTCGTGGTCGTGAGCCAAGTCCACAGAGTTTGAACCAGGGTTTCGGAGGATTTGCTGTAGCTCAGAATCAATCCCCCGACAGTGTGTGGTGTCAGACAATATCACAAATAGTGCTACCAAACTAAATGTTTGTGATAGTCGCCTTATCGTACACACTTTACAATCATGAACTGTTTGTGGTGTCGTACACATCATAAACGTTGCACCACAAAATAGCGTGTGCGATAGTTATCCCATCTGACATTGGTACGACAATCGAATGTTTCTAAACCTATCTGACACTCGTACGATGATTAACTTATCTTCTTAATTATATATCGCATACGGTTCGGGAGAAGTGAATGTGTGTGATAGTCTCCTTATCATACACGCTTTACAATTGTGAACTGTTTGTGATGGGGTGTGCATCGTAAACATTGCACCACAGAATAGCGTGTGCGATGGTAATGCCTGCACACAAGAGTAGCAAGGATGGAGCATTTGGGATATATATCACAAACAGCTGTGTGACGAATCTTGTTTGGATAGATGCACGCATCGCATATGCTTAGTTCTGCAAAATGTATGCACTCCAACTCCCTATCCCCGACGGTTTCTGGGTCATGTGGGAAGGACCCCCCTATCACACACACAAACAAGGCAACATCTTAAAACTACGTCACGGGAAGGGGGTAAAACCCATTTGTATAGCAGGTCACTGCACCAGTGCGAGGTAGGGGTACATAATGAGCTGGTATGAATGCTATTCATGGCCTCAGGTGTGGCCGGTTGTTTCAGGGAATTTACAACTAGTAACTGTCATATTTAACTAGATCATACCACCGTTGGATAATTGTTGTCATTAAGACGTCGTGGTCGAGAGGTGTCCTAGGTAGCCGCTGACCGATGGCCTAGCCAACTGCTCCCTTCGTCTCCGGTCGAGTGCTGGTATTCAATAGTTGGGTGGCTTGACATCCGACTGTTTGCACTTAGTGCGGTCTCATGCCACCATCCTTGTCTGTGGTGGGCTGATGGTGGAGCCCCTTGGCCCATTGCCTTCCAGGCCGTACTTTATATGAGTCATGGGCCTTTGATGGGCCATTTGTATACTTGGGCCTACCCCGTATTTGTAACCCTGACACCGGGTATGCGGTGTGGGCGGTGCCCTTGACCAGCGAGCCTCTTCCATGCCAACGCCAATGAAAGGTCACGTCCGCTCTGGGCTGACGTCAATGCAGTTGCAACTGCTCTAGAGCAGCATGGATGCGGGCAGCTAGCAACGGGGGGAGGGAGCGCGTGAGCTAGGACGGGATTTTGGGGTGGGCCAGGGCAGTCAGAAGTTGGCGTGGCAGTGGTTCGAACATTGGCAAAGCCCCTAGTTTGTTTCCAGTTTGAGGGAAAAAGTACGTCCGGACCAATCGGCGGACCGATGCAGGCCCGCATTGGTTGGCAAAACACGTTCGGACCGCATGATCCAGATGGTTGCGGACGGTTTAAGGGTCGGCTTTGGAGATGCCCTTATTTGCTTTGTATGTTTATTTGCTTGCTAATAAGCTTGTAGCTTTGCGTACTTAGTTTTAGCTTGCTTGTCATATAGGTTATTCTCACTTAGGTTCATATCTAGAGAACCTATTTTATCCACCCATTCCCTAAAATTGGCAATTAAGTTAAACTTCGTAGTCACTTATTCTCCCCTTTCCCCTCTAACCGACTGATTTGATACTTTCAGGTTGTTCAATTGTGTTTGCTCCAACCGACATGCATGCTGCGCACTAGATTCTAGGGAGAGAGGGTGATGTAGGGTGGCTACCTGTTGCCCACAAGGCAAATGGGTGCGCCAAGGGGGGTGGCCACTCCCTGTTGCCTTGTGGGCAATAGGTGGTGATGCGGAGCATCCCAAGGTCATCCCCATGGACCTATCATCGTCTCACAAGTGCCTAATGGACCCATGACACAAGCACATGCAAGAGCTCTCAAAGCCGAGGTGACATCTCTCCTCTCACAATTCCACTTTGATGCACACGAGACATGGCTACTACCTCAAACGGAGACATTATACATACTCAGGTACCAAGGAGTTAGCCATGAAGAAGCTAAGGAGCAAGGAGGGTCGAAGAAGGAAGACATGTGTGAAGACGGAGCAGAAATTAGCCAAGTCCCAGGCTGGCCAGACGATTCAGATGAGGTCCCGGACGATCCGGACAGAGCCCGAACGATCCGGACCCCGTCCCGGACGATCCGGCTAATCCACCCGAGAGCACCCAAAACTGCACCCCGAAGCCAGACCATCCGGACATGTCCCGGATCATCCGGACCCCAGCCAAACGTCCGGACCCCCTCCGGACATCCGGGCCGCCGATGGCGTCGCCTGCCTCTTCGCCTCATCCGGACCACCCCCCGGACCATCGGGGTCCCTGAAGCCTGGTTTATTCCGCTACCCATCCGGATCATCCAGACCACCACATGCGTGTGTGTTTCGAGCCGAAGCCCGTGTACCCCTTCGCCCCCTTTGCCTATATAAATGACTCCTCCTTCACTTTTCTAGGGTTAGCAAAGGTTTAGCTCATTTAGGTGATAGAGCTTTGCTCATCCACTTGGTTACTTCTCCATTGGAGTCCACGGCCTCTTCGGAGAAGATCCCCCAAGCGGATTCAAGACCCCTCACAGGAAGACCCTCAAGACCTCCTCACAAAGAAGAACTCACTACTTGTATCATCCTTAGTTGATCGTGGATTGTGTATCTCTTCGTGTCTCGAGGATCTAGCACATGTGTAATCGTATCATGTTGGTTTGAGTGATTCTCTCATGTTTCCCCTCATGTTTCCCCCTCGTGTTCTTCGTGTTCTTCGTGGGATTCGCTCCAATCGTGAAAGATCGGCCACCTAGGGTTCTACCCTACATCATCTTGGTATCAAAGCAAGGTTGATCACGAATTTGGAGCCGTACCCCTTGTTTTCTAGCCTAGTTTTGTTGATTTTGTCCCAATTTCAAAAATTCCCCACCAAAAATAGCCCCAATTGTTTTTGTGATTTGTTGGTATGATGAAGTTTTGTTGATTTCTTACTTTTCCCCACCATCTCCACCTCGAAATCCATCCAAAATCCATGGAATCCTCAAATTTGTCCATGTTTTCGAGTTCATCCTGAGCAATCCCCGTGCGCAGTTGACCTGCCCGGATCATCCGGACCTTTACCTGGATCATCCGGCTATCTCTGCCGAAACTGCATTTTCTGCAACTTTTGACCACCGCCACCTACGCCTCCGCATACCCACTTCGACCACCACCTAACTTCCGCAAACCCTTTCGATACACCAACCCCTACCACCACTTGACCGCTACAAATCCCGACAAATTTTGACACATTTGGTTTTGAGAATTTGAGTTGTGGTTCATTGTTTCCTAGGGTGTTTCGGCTAACTAGGAACGGTTCGACATCGACATCACCTCTGCTCATCTTCGCCACAGACTCGTGATCGACAACAACCGCTCAAAATTTTTGACACCATCAACTGAAGCAAGGACAGTAACCTCGATGACACCTCGTGTACTCCTTGCCTTTGCATTGATAACCACATAGCCCATTTTGCGTACCTTTCCTATCGAGACTACCCATTTGAGTATTGCCGGCAACGTTACTTGTGCACATTAGTGATCATTGCATATATCATAATCTTGGTATCATCTCTCGTGTCACAAGGTTGTCATAGCATATACACAATTGCTAGCTTGGTTCGTGAAGTTTTGCTTAAGTGGCCAAAGAAAGAGCTCAAAAGAGAAAGAGCCAAACAAGCTTTTCAGCAAAAAGAGGAAGATAAGCAAAGAGCTTTTAAGCAAGAACCATAGCATCATACTACATTAAGATTGTCATACTCGATCATATTGGATCATATCACCGAAACACCATACATATAGCATACTTGGGATAGAAGTCGTTGCATTTTTGCTTGGTAGGTTGTGCACAAGTTTCGTATCCGCCTATTGTGCAATCGTGCTAGCGTCTCTCTAGTGTTGTGCAACAAGAGAAATTTTCCGTGGAGTCCACATTTTGAGCTCACTTTTGGTTTGCACAATCCCATTTATCTATTCGCGTGTGTGTATCTGTGTACCCCTACTTGCTATAGGTCTACTTGTTGCATTTGCGAATTTGCGAATCTTTTTCAACATTACTTAGTCTTACTAACAATTGCATCAAATTTTGTGCCATCATCCTCACTAAGCTCCACCATAATCTTTTACTTGTGTAGGTGTGAGAACCAACAAGAATTGGTACCAATTGTGCTATTTCCTTGCGACAATATTGAGTTATTATTGATCCATATTCAACTTTGGTCAAGGTACATTTGGTATAGTTCTTCCCTTTCTCCCACTCACATATTTGCTTGGAATGATGGATAGGCCAAGTTCTTCTACCAACCCACTCTTCATCGAGCAAGACGATGACATGACCTCCTATGTCACAAAGAGCCACCTCTTTGGTGCACAACGAGCTTTGCATCAAGAACAACAAGCATTGAGCGACCGCATCGACCATCTCGCCACCGACTTGCAACTCTCCGAGCAACGTACAAGAGACTACTTCGACAACAAGCTCGACGAACAAAAACAAGAGAGCAATGCAAGAATGGATGAGATTCGTGCCTTGTTGGTCAACCACTCTTCTACCACTTTGCCCTAATCAAGACACAGCTGCTCAAGTCGACACTCTGATGAGACCATCTCCAGCTCAAGTACTCCAACATTAAACACTCATCGACGAGCCGCACGGCAAGACCGTCAAGCAAACTACAATCCTATACACGGCAATCCTACACAAGAGCAATTCGATGAGCAAGCACATCGGCATCGCCTAAACTAAGCTACCCTTGCACAAGCACAAGAACGACAATGTCTACCTCAACAAGAAGTAGAGTGAGCGCGCCAACATCAATAGGAGCAAGATGCCGAGGCGCACCGCCAAGAACAACTACGGCGAGAAGCTCAAGCACTTGAGGCATGACGTGTCCTCTGTTGGGGAACGTAGTAATTTCAAAAAAAATCCTACGCACACGCAAGATCATGGTGATGCATAGTAACGAGAGGGGAGAGTGTGTCCACATACCCTCGTAGACCGAAAGCGGAAGCGGAAGCACAACACGGTTGATGTAGTCGTACGTCTTCACGATCCGACCGATCAAGTACCGAACGCACGGCACCTCCGAGTTCTACACACGTTCAACTCGATGACGTCCCTCGAACTCCGATCCAGCCGAGTGTTGAGGGAGAGTTTCGTCAGTACGACGGCGTGGTGACGGTGATGATGTTCTACCGATGCAGGACTTCGCCTAAGCACCACTATGATATTATCGAGGTGGATTATGGTGGAGGGGGGCACTGCACACGGCTAAGAGATCAAGAGATCAATTGTTGTGTCTATGGGGTGCCCCCCTCCTCTGTATATAAAGGGGGAGGAGGAGAGGGCCGGCCAAGGGGAGGAGGCGCATCCAAGGGGGGCAATCCTACTCCAAGTATGATTCCCCCCTCTTTCCTAGTCCAAGTAGGAAAGGGGAAGGAAGGGAAGGAGAAGGAGAAGGAAGGAGAGGGAGGAAAAGGAGGAAAGGGGGCCGGCCCCCTAGTCCAATTCGGTTTGGGCTAGGGGGGCCGCGCGCCCTGCCTCCTCTCTTCCACCACTTGGCCCATGAGGCCCATTGCTTCTTCCTCGTATTCCCGTAACTCCCTGGTACCCCCAAAAATACCTGAATCACTCGGAACCTTTGCGATGTTCGAATATAGTCGTCCAATATATCGATCTTTACGTCTCGACCATTTCGAGACTCCTCGTCATGTCCCCGATCTCATCCGGGACTCCGAACTACCTTCGGTACATCAAATCACATAAACTCATAATATAACCGTCATCGAACTTTAAGCGTGCGGACCCTACGGGTTCGAGAACAATGTAGACATGACCGAGACACGTCTCTGGTCAATAACCAATAGCGGAACCTGGATGCTCATATTGGCTCCCACATATTCTACGAAGATCTTTATCGGTCAAACCGCATAACAATATACGTTGTTCCCTTTATCATCGGAATGTTACTTGCCCGAGATTCGATCATCGGTATCTCAATACCTAGTTCAATCTCGTTACCGGCAAGTCTATTTACTTGTTCTGTAATACATCATCCCACAACTAACTCATTAGTTGCAATGCTTGCAAGGCTTATAGTGATGTGCATTACCGAGTGGGCCCAGAGATACCTCTCCGACAATCGGAGTGACAAATCCTAATCTCGAAATACGCCAACCCAACAAGTACCTTTGGAGACACCTATAGAGCACCTTTATAATCACCCAGTTACGTTGTGACGTTTGGTAGCACACAAAGTGTTCCTCCGGTAAACGGGAGTTGCATAATCTCATAGTCATAGGAACATGTATAAGTCATGAAGAAAGCAATAGCAGAATACTAAACGATCGAGTGCTAAGCTAACGGAATGGGTCAAGTCAATCACATCATTCTCCTAATGATGTGATCCCGTTAATCAACTGACAACTCATGTCAATGGCTAGGAAACATAACCATCTTTGATCAACGAGCTAGTCAAGTAGAGGCATACTAGTGACACTCTGTTTGTCTATGTACTCACACAGGTATTATGTTTCCGATTAATACAATTCTAGCATGAATAATAAACATTTATCATGATATAAGGAAATAAATAATAACTTTATTATTGCCTCTAGGGCATATTTCCTTCAGTCTCCCACTTGCACTAGAGTCAATAATCTAGTTCACATCACCATGTGATTTAACACCAATAGTTCACATCACCATGTGATTAACACCCATAGTTCACATCGTCATGTGACCAACACCCTAAAGGGTTTACTAGAGTCAATAATCTAGTTCACATAGCTATGTGATTAACACCCAAAGTACTAAGGTGTGATCATGTTTTGCTTGTGAGAGAAGTTTAGTCAACGGGTCTGCCACATTCAGATCCGTACGTATTTTGCAAATTTCTATGTCAACAATGCTCTGCACGGAGCTACTCTAGCTAATTGCTCCCACTTTCAATATATATCCAGATTGAGACTTAGAGTCATCTTGATCAGTGTCAAAATTTGCATCGACGTAACCCTTTATGACGAACCTTTTTGTCACCTCCATAATCGAGAAACATATCCTTATTCCACTAAGGATAATTTTGAACGCTGTCCAGTGATCTACTCCTAGATCACTATTGTACTCCCTTGCCAAAATCAGTGTAGGGTATACAATAGATCTGGTACACAACATGGCATACTTTATAGAACCTATGGCCAAGGCATAGGGAATGACTTTCATTCTCTTTCTATCTTCTGTTGTGGTCGGGCTTTGAGTCTTACTCAATTTCACACCTTGTAACACAAGCAAGAACTCTTTCTTTGACTGTTCCATTTTGAACTAATTCAAAATCTTGTCAAGGTACATACTCATTGAAAATCTTATCAAGCGACTTGATCTATATCTATAGATCTTGATGCTCAACATGTAAGCTGCTTCACCGAGGTCTTTCTTTGAAAAACTCCTTTCAAATACTCCTTTATACTTTACAGAGAATTCTACATTATTTCCGATCAACAATATGTCATCCACATATACTTATCAGAAATGCTGTAGTGCTCCCACTCACTTTCTTGTAAATACAGGCTTCATCGTAAGTCTGTATAAAACTATATACTTTGATCGTCTCATCAAAGCGCATATTCCAACTCCGAGATGCTTGCACCAGTCCACAGATGGATCGCTGGAGCTTGCACATTTTGTTAGCACCTTTAGGATTGACAAAACCTTCTGGTTGCATCATATACAACTCTTCTTTAATAAGTCCATCAAGGATTGCAGTTTTGTTATCCATTTGCCAGATTTCATAAAATGTGGCAATTGCTAACATGATTCAGACAGACTTTAAGCATCAATACGAGTGAGAAAATCTCATCGTAGTCAACACCTTGAACTTTGTCAAAAAAACTTTTTCGACAAGTCTAGCTTTGTAGATAGTAACACTTCTATCAGCGTCCGTCTTCCTCTTGAAGATCCATTTATTTTCTATGGCTTGCCGATCATCGGGCAAGTCAACCAAAGTCCATACTTTGTCTCATACATGGACCCTATCTCAGATTTCATGGCCTCAAACCATTTCGCGGAATCTGGGCTCATCATCGCTTCCTCATAGTTCGTAGGTTCGTCATGGTCTAGTAACATGACCTCCAAAACAGGATTACTGTACCACCCTGGTGCGGATCTTACTCTGGTTGACCTACGAGGTTCAGTAGTAACTTGATCTGAAGTTTCATGATCATCATCATTAACTTCCTCACTAATTCGTGTAGGCATCAGTGGAACTGATTTTTAGTGATGAGCTACTTTTCAATTCGAGAGAAGGTACAATTACCTCATCAAGTTCTACTATCCTCCCACTCACTTCTTTCGAGAGAAACTCCTTCTCTAGAAAGGATCCATTCTCAGCAACGAATTTGCCTTCGGATCTGTGATAGAAGGTGTACCCAACAATTTCGTTTGGGTATCCTATGAAGATGCACTTCTCCGATTTGGGTTCGAGCTTATCAGTTTGAAACTTTTTCACATAAGCATCGCCGCCCCAAACTTTAAGAAATGACAGCTTAGGTTTCTTGCTAAACCACAGTTCATACGGTGTCGTCTCAACGGATTTATATGGTGCCCTTTTTTAACGTGAATGCAGCTGTCTCTAATGCATAACCCCAAAACGATAGCGGTAAATCAGTAAGAGACATCATAGATCGCGCCATATGTCACGCCCACGATGCGGCTATATCTCCCATGTGTCGAGGCACGACTTAGAGGCATAACCGCATTGTGGTTTTGTCGCAAGAAGGGTCATCTTCACACAATCCCATGTAATGAACAAGAATGGGATAACGAGAGTTGGCTTACAATCGCCACTTCACACAATACATAAATATAATTCATACATCATCCAAAATCCACACACAGACCGACTACGGTCAAATCCAAATGAAAATAAGATAACCCCAAATGCTAGATCCCCGATCATCCCAACTGGGCTCCACTACTGATCATCAGGAAACCAAACATAGTAACGACCACGTTCCTCATCGAACTCCCACTTGAGTTCGGTTGCGTCATCTGCACTGGCATCGTCGGCACCTGCAACTGTTTTGGTAGAATCTGTGAGTCACGAGGACTCAGCAATCTCACACCCGCGAGATCAAGACTATTTAAGCTTATAGGAAAGGATGGTGTAATGAGGTGGAGCTGCAGCAGGCACTAAGCATATATGGTAGCTAACATACGCAAGTGAGAGCGAGAAGAGAAGCAACACAATGGTCGCGAAGCTAGAAATGATCAAGAAGTGATCCTGTAACTACTTACGTTCATGCATAACTCCAACCGTGTTCACTTCCCGGACTCCGCCGAGAAGAGACCATCACGGCTACACACACGGTTGATGTATTTTAAATAAGTCAAGTGACAAGTTCTCTACAACCGAACATTAACAAATTCCCATCTGCCTCATAACCGCGGGCACGGCTTTCGAAAGATAATACCCTACAGGGGTGTCCCAACTTAGCCCATTATAAGCTCTCACAGTCAACGAAGGATAAACCTTCTCCCGAGAAGACCCGATCAGTCTCGGAATCCCGGTTTACAAGACATTTCGACAATGGTAAAACAAGACCAGCAAAGCCACCCGAATGTGCCGACAAATCCCGATAGGATCTGCACATATCTCGTTCTCAGGGCACACCGGATTGTCCAAGCTTCCGATAGGCGAGCCCAGAGTTGCCCCTGGTGGCCACCGGTGACTGACAGGTTGGACCAATACTCAGAGGAGCACTGGCCCGGGGGTTTAAATAAAGATGACCCTCGGGCTCGCGAAAACCCAAGGGAAAAGGCTTAGGTGGCAAATGGTAAAACCAAGGTTGGGCCTTGCTGGAGGAGTTTTATTCAAGGCGAACTGTCAAGGGGGTCCCATAAATCACCCAACCGCGTAAGGAACGCAAACTCAAGGAACATAATACCGGTATGACGGAAACTAGGGCGGCAAGAGTGGAACAAAACACCAGGTATAAGGCCGAGACTTCCACCCTTTACCAAATATATAGATGCCTTAATTAAATAAGAGATATTGTGATATCCCAAGATAAATATCCAAGTTCCAACATGGGACCAACTTCAACTTCACCTGCAACTAGCAACGCTATAAGAAGGGCTGAGCAAAAGCGGTAACTTAGCCAAACAACGGTTTGCTAGGAAAGGATGGTTAGAGGCTTGACATGGCAAATATGGGAGGCATGATATAGCAAGTGGTAGGTAGCGCAGCATGGCAAAAGAACGAACAACTAGCAAAGCAAAGATAGAAGTGATTTCGAGGGTATGGTCATCTTGCCTGCAAGGTTCTCAGAGTTGTCGAAAGCTTGATCCTCGTAAGCGTACCCAACAGGTCCCTCATACACGAACTCGTCTCCCGGCTCTACCCAAAACAAGAACACAAGCAACGGAACCACAATCAATCACGGGAAAAGCACAAACAACATGATGCAAAACATGCATGATATGCGGGATATGATATGCGATGCATATGCGTGCTCAGGAAGAAAAATGATGAACAAGGCAGTAACTTGGCAAACCAAGCATGGCACTGGAAAGATGAGATGATTTCGGTCGAAATCGATATAAAGATCACCGGAAACGGATGCACGGTTTGCAAATGGCAAGCAAAACAAGAATGACACGAATCTGCGATTAACGGCATGATAGCACTTAGAATGCAACAAGTAACTATGCTACAGCACTCCAACATAGCAACAAAGCATATGTCAGTAATCTACAGAAGATGCTTGACAAAAGATGAACACTGAGCTATGGCTAGATCACACCACAACAGGTTCAAACAAGCATGGCAAAAGTGCAAAAGATAACAGGTTCACAGACTTGGTGAAATTACTGGATATGGTAGAAACAACATCAGGTAGCAATGTTCAGAGCAAGCAATCAACATGCTACAGGAACTTAACATAGCAAAACAAGGCATGGCATGAATCTACTAAATGCATATGACAAAAGTCCCTTACTGACCATAAGCCAAAAAGGACCAGAAGATATGATAGCACCCATGTAAACATAGCAAGTTTCGTTAACAGGTTTCAGACTGTCATCGGTATGTTACTTGCCCGAGATTCGATCGTCGGTATCTCAATACCTAGTTCAATCTCGTTACCGGCAAGTCTCTTTACTCGTTCTGTAATACATCATCCCGCAACTAACTCATTAGTTGCAATGCTTGCAAGGCTTATAGTGATGTGCATTACCGAGTGGGCCTAGAGATACCTCTCCGACAATCGGAGTGACAAATCCTAATCTCGAAATACGCCAACCCAACAAGTACCTTTGGAGACACTTGTAGAGCACCTTTATAATCACCCAGTTACATTGTGACGTTTGGTAGCACACAAAGTGTTCCTCCGGTAAATGGGAGTTGCATAATCTCATAGTCATAGGAACATGTATAAGTCATGAAGAAAGCAATAGCAGAATACTAAACGATCGAGTGCTAAGCTAACGGAATGGGTCAAGTCAATCACATCCTCCACAACACAAGTCGCGCTGTTGCCGCATGCAACCGCCATAGACGCGACCAAGAAGAAGCGCTTCACGAAGAAGTTCAAGAGAGGAACTATCAAGCTCGAGTGCATCGTCAAGTTCCTCAAGCTCCTCGACAAGAACCCCGAGTTCACCAAGAGTACAATGAGGTTGACAACCCTCCATGCCAATAGCAACATGAGGTTGACAATCCTCCACGTCAAGGGCGTCATCATCCCCGACCCTAACACAATGAAGAACAACGCTATGGCAAGCTAAAGTTTACCATGCCCAAGTTTTCCGGAAGCAATGACCCCGAAGAGTACCTTTCATGGGCATTGAAGGTTGACAAAATCTTCTGTTTGCACAAATATGAGGAAGAGAAGAAGATCGCCATGGCATCCCTTGAGTTCCAAGATTATGTCCTCATTTGGTGGGAACAAGTCAGCGCCGAGAGGCAAGAGGTGAACCACCCATCACAACTTGGGCGCAAATGAAGGATGTCATGAGAGCATTCTATGTGCCAACCTACTACAACCGCGACCTCTTCAAGAAACTCCAACTCCTCATGCAAGGAACAAAGAGCGTTGAAGAGTACTACAAGGAAATGGAGATTACAATGATACGAGCCAATGTCACGGAACATGATGAGCAAACTATGGCACGTTTCTTGAATGGACTCAATCATCCTATCAAGAAGATTACCGACTTCCAACCTTACTCCAACCTCATCGAGCTAGTGCATCAAGCTACCAAGGCGGGACGTCAGGTGCAAGATGACTTCAAGTATGTCAAGTACTCTTCCAAGAGCTACGGCTTCTCCAACACCCAAGCTTCAACGACTCCAACACCTTCTACCTCAACCAAGCCATCTACAAGCAACAGCGACAAGTCAAGTTACAAGAAAACTTCGACAACCTCAAGTCGTCCCCCTACTACAAGCAACTTCAAGCCGAGAGCTTCATCATCATCTACTCCTACCGATGAGACCATCAAGACAAGTTCCTTCAAATGCTTCACATGCGGCGGCCGAGGCCACAAGTCCTTTGAGTGTACCAACAAGCGCACCATGATCATCAACGACGACGGAACCTATGACTCCATGAGTGAAGAGGAAATGGATGCCCTTGAGCAAGTGGCCATGCACCGACAAGTGAATGAAGATGAAGATAATCAAGTCTTTTGTGACAAAGATTCGAGCCCCGCTCTTGTTGTCTCCAAGGTCTTGACACTTCAACATCAACAAGACGAAGACCAAAGATGCCATATCTTCCACACCAAGGCCGGCATCAATGGAAGGTCCGTGAAGGTCATCATCGATGGAGGGAGTTGCCATAACTTAGCAAGTGAAGAGCTATGCTCCAAGCTCCAATTGGTCAAGATGAAGCACCCACATCCCTACAAGGTTCAATGGCTAAGCGACTCCGGCACTATCCAAGTCAAGCATATGGTGCAAGTATCCTTCAAGATCGGAGCTTACGAAGACACTTTGGAGTGTGATGTCGTTCTGATGTCCGTTTGCCACCTCCTTCTTGGACGACCATGGAAATTTGACCGAGGTGTCATCCACAATGGGCGAACAAATCACTATAGCTTCAAGATGAAGGGAAAGGAGTACGTGCTACGCCCTATGTCTCCTAGTCAAGTGATTGCCGGCAAGCAAGCCACCCATCATGGAGAGAAAAGTGAGAGAGCGAACCACCCAAAAGAGAGTGAGCGCCACAAGCCCAAATTGAGTGCCTCCACGATGAGCGACAAGAAGAACTTAGTCCTATTTGCCACCAAAAGTGAGATACGAGAAGTGTGTGAGAACCCATCAAGTGTCATGCACTATGTCCTTTTGTGCAAGGACGAGTCACCAAAAGCTAACACCTCTCACAATATACCTTTAGTGTTATCTTCTCTATTGCAGGAATTCGAAGATGTATTCCCCGACGAGCTACCTCCGGGTCTACCTCCACTATGAGGCATCGAACACCGAATCGACCTCATCCCCGAAGCACCCCTTCCTAACAAGGCTCCCTACCGCGCAACCCCGAGGAAACAAAGGAGATCCAACGGCAAGTACAACAACTCATCGACAACGGCCATGTACGAGAAAGCTTGAGCCCTTGTGCTGTCCTGGTAATCCTTGTTCCCAAGAAAGATGGTACATTTCACATGTGTTCCGATTGTCGCCCTAGCAATGCTATTAAAACTTGGCCCCAACCAACCAACTTGCAACAAGTGTGAAGTTTTCTTGGTCTAGCCGGTTTCTATCATAGATTCATGAAGGATTTTAGCACCATTGCTTCACCTTTGCATGCTTTGAGTAAGAAAAATGCGCCATTTGTTTGGGGACCATCCCAAGATACCACATTTAATGAACTTAAGAATTTGCTTACTCATGCTCCCGTGCTTGCATTACCCAACTTTGACAAACCCTTTGAAATTCATTGCGATGCTAGCAGTAATGGCATACGAGGTGTGTTAACGCAAGAGAAGAGCCCAATTGCTTACTTTAGCGAAAAACTATCCGGAGCGCAACTCAATTATCCCATCTATGATAAAGAGCTATATTAGTGTGAATTTTGCGTGAATGGGAACATTATCTTCGCCCTCATAAATTTGTCATTCATACCGACCATGAAACGCTTAAATACCTTAAGGGTCAAACTAAGTTGAACAAGCGTCATGCTAAATGGAGTGAGTTCATAGAGTCATTTCCTTATGTCATCAAGTACATCAAAGGTAAGGACAATGTTGTGGCGGATGCGCTTTTCACGCATATGCATGCTTGTTACTAAACTTGAATTGAATGTCATTGGCTTTGAGCACATAAAATACTTGTATGCGCATGATCCTACTTTTGCTATTCCTTATGCCAAGTGTTTTACGCATACATCTTGGGAACGCTATTACATCAAAGATGATTATCTTATGAGAGCTAACAAACTTTGCATCCCCGAGTCTTCTCTTCGTTTGTTACTTTTGCAAGAATCTCATGGAGCAGGACTAATGGGACACTTTGGACGTGACAAGACATTTGTTACGCTCTCCAAGAACTACTTTTGGTCCAAGATGTTCCGCGACGTCTCATGCTTCACCAACCGATGCTCTACATGTCGCAAAGCTAAGTCGAAAGCTCAATCTCATGGACTTTATATGCCACTTCCTATTCCATATCACCCATGGGAAGATATTAGTATGGACTTTGTGCTTGGTTTGCCTAGAACTAGAAATGGCAAAGATTCCGTGTTTGTTGTTGTGGAGACTGATTCTCTAAAATGGCACATTTCATACCATGCAACAAGATAGACGATGCTTCACATGTTGCAAATCTTTTTTGTAGGGAAATCTTGCGCCTACATGGAGTGCCAAAGACTATTGTTTCGGACCGCGACGTCAAGTTCTTAAGCTACTTTTGGAAGACCTTATGCGCCAAGCTCGGAATCAAGCTCTTGTTCTCTTCGGCATACCACCCACAAACCGACGGCCAAACGGAGGTGATGAACCAAACACTATCTACCCTCCTACACGTGTTGATCAACAAGAACATCAAGGAGTGGGAAGAGTGCCTACCCATCGCCGAGTACGCCTACAACCGTGCAAGACATTCGACTACTGGCAAGTCCCCATTCGAGGTCGTCTACGGCTTCAACCCGTTGTCCCCATTGGATATTATACCTCTTCCACTACAAGAGAGCATCAACATGGACGCGAGTGCACGAGTGAACTATCTCAAGAAGGTGCATGAAGATACAAGGAACACCATCGAGCACCAAGTACAATGCCTCGCGACCAAGCTCAACATCAACAAGCAACCCATGATATTCAACATTGGAGATCTTGTGTGGCTACACCTTCGAAAGGACCGCTTCCCCAACAAACGCAAGCCTAAGCTCCTACCACGAGCCGATGGACCATTCAAGGTGCTCGAACGCTACAACAACAACAACGCCTACAAGATAGACATCCCACGTGACAAGTACAATGTGAGCGGTATCTTCAATGTCAAGGATCTTTCGCCCTACCATGGTGATGAAGATCTCGATCCGAGGTCGGATCTTTCCCAAGGGGGGAGATGATGCAGAGCATCCCAAGGTCATCCCCATGGACCTATCATCATCTCACCAAGTGCCTAACGAACCCATGACACGAGCATGTGCAAGAGCTCTCGAAGCTGAGGTGACATCTCTCCTCTCACAATTCCACTTCGATGCACATGAGACATGGCTACTACCTCAAACGAAGACATTATGCATACTCAGGTACCAAGGAGTTAGCCATGAAGAAGCTAAGGAGCAAGGAGGATCGATGGAGGAAGACATGCGTGAAGATGGAGAAGAAATCAACCAAGTCCCAGGCTGGTCGGACAATCCGTACGATGTCCCGTATGATTCGGACAGAGCCTGGACGATCCGGACCCCGTCCCGGACGATCCCGCTAATCCACCCGAGAGCACCCGGAGCTGCACCCCGAAACCGGACCATCCGGACATGCCTCAAATCATCCGGACCCCAGCCGGACGTCCGGACCCCCCACCGAACATCTGGGCCGCCGACGGTGCCGCCTGCCTCTTCGCCTCGTCTGGACCACCTCTCGGACCATCCGGGTCCCTGAAGCCCGGATCATCCGGACCACCACCTGCGTGTGCGTTTCGGACCGAAGCCCATGTACCCCTTCGCCCCCTTTGCCTATATAAACGACTCCTCCTTCACTTTTCTAGGGTTAGCAAAGGTTTAGCTCATTTAGGTGATAGAGCTTTGCTCATCCACTTGGTTACTGATACGTCTCCGTCGTATCTACTTTTCCAAACACTTTTGCCCTTGTTTTGGACTCTAACTTGCATGATTTGAATGGAACTAACCCGGACTGATGTTTTTTTCAGCAGACTTTCCATGGTGTTACTTATGTGCAGAAACAAAAGTTCTCGGAATGACCTGAAACTCCACGGAACATCTATTTGGAAAATAAGAAAAATACTAGAAGAAAAATCCACGTCAGGGGGCCCACACCCTGCCCACGAGGGTGGGGGCGCGCCTGCCCCCCTAGGGCGCGCCCCCCTACCTCGTGGCCCCCCTGACGCTCCACCGACCTCAACTCCAACTCCATACATTCACTTTCGGGGAGAAAAAAACAGAGAGAAGGATTCATCGCGTTTTACGATACGGAACCGCCGCCAAGCCCTAAAACCTCTCGGGAGGGCTGATCTGGAGTCCGTTTGGGGCTCCGGAGAGGGGGATTCGTCGCCATCGTCATCATCAACCATCTTCCATCACCAATTTCATGATGCTCACCGCCGTGCGTGAGTAGTTCCATCGTAGGCTTGCTGGACGGTGATGGGTTGGATGAGATCTATCATGTAATCGAGTTAGTTTTGTTAGGGTTTGATCCCTAGTATCCACTATGTTCTGAGATTGATGTTGCTATGACTTTGCTATGCTTAATGCTTGTCACTAGGGCCCGAGTGCCATGATTTCAGATCTGAACCTATTATGTTTTCATGAATATATGTGAGTTCTTGATCCTATCTTGCAAGTCTATAGTCACCTACTATGTGTTATGATCCGGCAACCCCGAAGTGACAATAATCGGGACCACTCCCGGTGATGACCATAGTTTGAGGAGTTCATGTATTCACTATGTGCTAATGCTTTGTTCCGGTACTCTATTAAAAGGAGGCCTTAATATCCCTTAGTTTCCATTAGGACCCCGCTGCCACGAGAGGGTAGGACAAAAGATGTCATGCAAGTTCTTTACCATAAGCACGTATGACTATATTCGGAATACATGCCTACATTACATTGATGAATTGGAGCTAGTTCTGTGTCACCCTATGTTATGATTGTTACATGATGAACCGCATCCGGCATAATTCTCCATCACCGATCCAATGCCTACGAGCTTTTCACATATTGTTCTTTGCTTATTTACTTTTTCGTTGCTACTGTTACAATCACTACAAAACACCAAAAATATTACTTTTGCTGCCGTTACTTTTGTTACCGTTACCACTACTATCATATTACTTTGCTACTGAACACTTTGCTGCAGATACTAAGTTATCCAGGTGTGGTTGAATTGACAACTCAACTGCTAATACTTGAGAATATTCTTTGGCTCCCCTTGTGTCGAATCAATAAATTTGGGTTGCATACTCTACCCTCGAAAACTGTTGCGATCCCCTATACTTGTGGGTTATCAGTTACTTCTCCATTGGAGTCCACGGCCTCTTCGGAGAAGATCCCCCAAGCAGATTCAAGACCCCTCACGGGAAGACCCTCAAGACCTCCTCACGGAGAAGAACACGCTACTTGTATTGTCCTTAGTTGATCGTGGATCGTGTATCTCTTCGTGTCTCGAGGATCTAGCACATGTGTAATCGAATCTTGTTGGTTTCAGTGATTCTCTCATATTTCCCCTCGTGTTCTTCGTGGGATTCGCTCCAATCATGATATGATATTTCCCCTCACCGGTGCATCCAAACCCCGTGATATGATATGCTCTGTCACACATAAGCCTCCTTATATCTGCCTCAAAACAGCCACCATACCTACCTATCATGGCATTTCCATAGCCATTCCGAGATATATTGCCATGCAACTTCCATCATCATCATATACATGACTTGAGCATTTATTGTCATATTGCCTTGCATGATCATAAGATAGCTAGCATGATATTTTCATGGCTTGTCCATTTTTTTATATCTTTGCTACGCTAGATCATTGCACATCTCGGTACATCGCCGGAGGCATTCATATAGAGTCATATTTTGTTCAAGTATCGAGTTGTAATCATTGAGTTGTAAGTAAATAAAAGTGTGATGATCATCATTATTAGAACATTGTCCCATGTGAGGTTATCAAAAAAGAGAGAGGCCAAAGAAGCCTACAAAAAAATAAAAAATAAAGAAGAAAAAAACAAAAAAAGAGAGAAGGGACAATGTTACTATCCTTTTACCACACTTGTGCTTCAGAGTAGCACCATGTTCTTCATATAGAGAGTCTCTTGAGTTATCACTTTCATATACTAGTGGGAATTTTCATTATAGAACTTGGCTTGTATATTCAGATGATGGGCTTCCTCAAATGCCCGAGGTCTTCTTGAGCAAGCAAGTTGGATGCACACCCACTTAGTTTCAGTTTGAGCTTTCATACACTTATAGCTCTAGTGCATCCGTTGCATGGAAATCCCTACTCCTCGCATTGACATCAATTGATGGGCATCTCCATAGCCTGTTGATTAGCCGTGCCGATGTGAGACTTTCCTCCTTTTTGTCTTCTCCACACAACCTCCACCATCATATTCTATTCCACCTATAGTGAAAGTATGAAACAATTGCTTGGCTTGTCATCGGGGTTGTGCATGATTTGAATGCTTTGTGTGGTGAAGATGGAGCATAGCGAGACTATATGATTTTGTAGGGATAACTTTCTTTGGACATGTTATTTTGAAAAGACATGATTGCTTTATTAGTATGCTTGAAGTATTATTGTCTTAATGTCAAATGATAGACTATTGCTTTGAATCACTTGTGTCTTAATATTCATGCCATGATTAGATTACATGCTCAAGATTATGCTAGGTAGCATTCCACATCAAAAATTATCTTTTTTATCATTTACCTACTCGAGGACGGGCAGGAATTAAGCTTGGGGATCCTGATACGTCTCCGTTGTATCTATAATTTTTGATTGTTCCATGCCAATATTATACAACTTTCATATACTTTTGGCAACTTTTTATACTATTTTTGGGACTAACATATTGATCCAGTGCCCAGTGCCAGTTCCTGTTTGTTGCATGTTTTTTGTTTCGTAGAAAATCCATATCAAACGGAGTCCAAACGGGATAAAAACTGACGCATATTGTTTTTGGAATATTTATGAATTTTGGGAAGTGGAATCACCGCGAGACGATGCCCGAGGGGGCCACGAGGCAGGGGGCGCGCCCCTGACCCTCGTGGACACCCCGTAAGGTGGTTGGAGCCCTTCTTTCGCCGCAAGAAACCTAATATCCGGATAAAAATTATGTTCAAATTTCAATCCAATCGGAGTTACGGATCTCCGGTTATAAAAGAAACGATGAAAGGCCAGATCTGGGAACGCAGAAACAGAGAGAGACAGAGAGACAGATCCAATCTCGGAGGGGCTCTCGCCCCTCCCATGCCATGGAGACCAAGGAACAGAGGGAGAACCCTTCTCCCACCTAGGGAGAAGGCCAAGGAAGAAGGAGAAGGAAGGGGGCTCTCCCCCCTCGCTTCCGATGGCGCCAGAACGCCGCCGGGGCCATCATCATCACCGCGATCTACACCAACACCTCCGTCATCTTCACCAACATCTCCATCACCTTCCCCCATCTATCTATAGCGGTCCACTCTCCCGCAACCCGCTGTACCCTCTACTTGAACATGGTGCTTTATGCTTCATATTATTATCCAATGATGTGTTGCCATCCTATGATGTCTGAGTAGATTTTCGTTGTCCTATTGGTAATTGGTGAATTGCTATGATTGGTTTAATTTGCTTGTGGTTATGTTGCTGTCCTTTGGTGCCCATAATATGAGCGCGCGCGTGGATCACACCATAGGGTTAGTTGTATGTTGATAGGACTATGTATTGGAGGGCAAGAGTGACAGAAGCTTCAACCTAGCAAAGAAATTGATGCATACGGGATTGAAGGGGGACCAATATATCTTAATGCTACGGTTGGGTTTTACCTTAATGAACGTTAGTAGTTGCCGATGCTTGCTGATAGTTCCAATCATAAGTGCATAGAATTCCAAGTCAGGGATGACATGCTAGCAGTGGCCTCTCCCACATAAAACTTGCTATCGGTCTAGTAAAGTAGTCAATTGCTTAGGGGCAATTTCGCAACTCCTACCACCACTTTTCCACACTCGCTATACTAACTTTAATGTGTCTTTATCTAAACAGCCCCTAGTTTTTATTTACGTGCTCTTTATATTCTTACAAACCTATCCAACAACACCTATAAAGTACTTCTAGTTTCATACTTGTTCTGGGTAAAGCGAACGTTAAGCGTGCGTAGAGTTGTATCGGTGGTCGATAGAACTTGAGGGAATATTTGTTCTACCTTTAGCTCCTTGTTGGGTTCAACACTCTTACTTATCGAAAGAGGCTACAATTGATCCCCTATACTTGTGGGTTATCAGTAATACTATTACTCCAATAACAAGAACAAGCTATCCAACTAAGATCCACATGCAAGCATCATCTCCGAAATCATTCTCCAAAACAAAATATCAACTAGCATCATGATGAAAATAATTCTAGCCACTAATAATCCAAAGGCAGCATGATATTCAAAGTAAAACTCCAAAATATCATACCAGATACCATCACGAAAGTAAGCATAATATGAGCCACTAAAAATCCAAAGGCAACATGACATCCAAATAATCTGCAAAAGATTATTCCTAGAACTCCAAGCAATATCATGGCAATAGCAAGATCAAAATAATACTCCGATAAATGCCATGAACAAGATCACATGTAGCTAAAGAAATAGTTTAAACAAGTTTAAATAACTTAAACCATGTCACCGCATTGCAATCATGCAAATGGAGGGTGTGGCTTGCCTGGGGTAGATGAAATCACCGGGAAGAAGTGCGAGAAGCTCGCGGAAAGAATCGCTGGAAAACGTTCTCTCTCGGAGGGGGCTGATTAAGCGTAAGGGTAAAATGGTCATTTTTAGAATGCTAACCCATGGTGAAAATGATACCAACAAAACGGTCTCGACGAGATGAAGAAGTGGTCTTTGGAATCACCTCATTTGGAGTTGTGAGCAAAAAGTTGTGAAGTGTTTTCTGCCAGGGACCTACCTGTAACAAAAATCCTCTCAAACAGGCCCCTGACTGAAAAACTGAAAGCGCACACCTGGAAATACGCTTTCACTGAAGTGAAAACGCATTCTGGTCTGAAGTAGAAGAGGAATATGGTTTCGATAAGCGAAGACGTAATCCATTGGATTACGCCTCCACTTTTCCAGCATGGCAAAGCCGGGGCCGGTGGCTGGCTCAATGACGCACGGGGCCCGCGGGGCCCACGACCAGCTGGCAGGGAGGGGGCATCGTCTCCTTCTCCTCGCGCTTGGCTGACGGAGTAGAGCAGGAGCTCGTAGCCGACGCTCGTCCGGTCGACTCCGACCACCTCCGGTGGAGCTCGGACCACCGGAGTGGCCAGCACAAGGAGCCGCACCCGCCTGAGGGATCTGCCCACGCCGGAGAGCAGCAGAGCAGACGGAACAAGGATCCGCGGCGGAGGAGAGCTTCGGCCGCCGGGGAGTTTGTGGCAAACAACCACGGGAGGAGGACAAGAGGTGTTGGCAAGGTTGTCAGAATCGCGATTTTGTTATACGATTCTACGACTTTACGATCCAAGATTACCCCTCTGATTCTACGATTTTAGTTCTTAGAATCTACGTTTCTATGATACTGATAGTGAAGATTCTATGATTTGCGATCCTACCATTGAAGCTCCGATCCGATTCAAAATTGCGATTCTGACAACCTTGTGTTGGGGTGGCTCCGGGGTGAGGATGGAGGTCTCTGGTGGTGGTGGAAGTGAGGGGCTCGGCTCCGGGCGAATTTAGGAGGGAGGCCGCGGCGGCCAACCGAGGTGATGAGAGGCTCTGGAGTCGAACGGATGGGCTGGCGAGGAGTAGTGGTGTGAGGGGGAGCGGTTGGTGAGCTCAGGAGCAATCGGGGACGACTATATATAGCCGGACGAGGGAGGCCGTGGCCGAGTGCTGCCGCTCGAGCTCGGCCAAAGCTCTGGCGAGGCTCACCGAGCACGGGCGGGCACGGGAACACGACGAGGGGGAGCGGACGAAGGTCACGAAGCAGCAGGCGCCAAGGGGGAGAGCAGAGGAAGAAGTGCCAAGCGCCGTTAATGCCCTGTCGGGCACTGTGCTCCCGTGGGCGTGCGTCAGCGAGCATCGGTGAGGAAGCGGACGGAGGGGAGAGGGGTCCAGGGGAACGGCGACGATGAGGTGAAGCCACTGGACATGCTCACGCGCGCGAAGCCGACGAGAGGAGAAGAGGCCAAAGCGCAAACGACGTCCTGGACGCGCCGCGGCGCACAAAGCGCGTGAGTTGGCATGCTAGCCGCGCGGTCACCACAAGACAATAAACAAGGAGGTCACGAGAGGCAGGTAAATGGTGTCTATCGTTATGTCCTTCCAAGATGGAGCATTTATGATGCCATGGCTTGATCTGGGTGCTATGGTTAAATGGTAACTAAGCAATGAAGTTTACTGCATCAAACTTGGCAGAGCACTGCTGATCAACAGGAAACTGATTGGGTCAAATGGTGTTGTTTAGGATGATTAACTACGGAAGGACTATGATCCTGGAGGTTTTGGAGCATAATGGAGCACAAACTAATATAGTTGCTTTGTAACTCACATTAGGGTCCAGAAACTTGATCAGGAAGGTGCTCACATGGAGAAGACACTTGAGCTTAAATTTGGCAAGGCTTAGTGATTTGGCCATAAGAAGATGTTGTCGAAAGTTGGTACCAAATGGATTCACCAAAATGGTGTAGCGACCAGACCTCAAACAGTCTGATCTCTATGCATCAGTGTCATCCCTGGATCGGTAATGCTGACACGCACAGTACTTGAAGGATTTATAACAGAGTAGCAATCACACACTTATTACATCGAATGTCTCAAAAGAGAACTTATTACAAAATAATATGGCTTAAGGCCATCTAAATACGATAACAGCGGAAGGCTTGGAAGATAAAGTGAGTCCATCAACTCCAACGACATCACTGAGTGAAAGACCACGACCTAAGGCACCTTACTCGTCGTCTGAAAAATCTGCAACATGATACGTTGCAGCCCGAACACGGATCAGCACATGGAATATGCTGGCAATATAACACCAAAGAGTAATACACAGAATAAGTCTATCACTACATGCATATATGGCTGATGGAGGCTGTATGGTTAATATGTTTTGCGGAAAGCCAATTTTTCCCTACAGCAAAGGAATAAATTTTTATTTAACTATCATGGTGGTTGTTAAACATTGAGAATGGTAAACCCCATCTCAATCCCAATTAAAAGTAACTAAAAACCCAATCAAATTTTATAATTAAGAGTGATGAGATCCACATGATAATCCAAGAACCTGATACTCAAGATGTCCATAACCGGGGACACGGCTAACCATGATTAGTTTGTACACTCTGCAGAGGTTTGCGCACTTTTCCCCACAAGACTCGATCTCCTCCGTTGGATTTCTCGCACTACATGGTGTTTGAGAAACGGATGACCGAGACACAGTCTTTCAGAAGCATTAACTCTTTCGACGGGTAGACCGTACCACCTACATCCCCTACATCTGCTAGCCTACCACTGAAAGAGGTCACACAACATACTCAACTATGCCAGAGCCCATAATGGCTTGTGGCTGCACACGGAAGTTTCTAGCAAGAATAATCTCATGATCCCTTTGAGCCTGGGTGGCAGTCCAGAGGAGAATCACACGGTACCCCGGGATTTCCAAAAAAAATACACGCAATCACTGGGTTCCCCAGGTGCCTCAATCCACCCAGATGTGTATTAAAGTTGCCACCTTAAGTTGAACCATTAATTAAAAAACTCACATCTGTCATGGATACACTCAAATCCAATCCACGTCTACGAGCATAGCATAGCAATATAAGCAACGTAGAAGTAACTCCCATAGGTTTGATAATAAACAGGTGAATAGGTACTACCTCATCTACTTCCCAAACCCACAAGTTAAATTAGACCCTAACCATGCAATTGTTTGCGGATTGATCTAATGCAATAAAACTTGGTAGTAAAGAGGTATGATCAAAGTATTACTTGCCTTGCTGATGATCCGCGAAACCTAGAGACTCGTAGCACACTTCGCACTCCGGGTACTCTATCGCAAACAAACAAACATACAATAAGCAATCAAGCAAAACAGCACGGTTAAAACTCAAATAAGAGATCGAACCACGAAGTTCAACTTAAGAACTCCGGTTTGCAAAAAGAATCAAATCAAACGAAACAACGAAACTCAAACTGCGAAAGAAACAAGCTTCGTTTACTAATCTGGACTAAAGTCAAATTTTACAGTAGCAAAAACTTGTTTAAGTTGATTAAACAGAAAGAGGGTTTCGAGACGAAACTCTAGGCGCTTGAATCGCCTGATTCCGATAAACGAGCGAAAAGTTAAACTAAAACGAAAATCGGATCAGAAATCGCGATCGAAAATAACCGCGGAAAAATCCGAGAAAAAGAAAAACTGACGAACAGACTAACGAACGAACGTTCGTTATCTGCGGCTAACGGGCGAAAACCGTTCGTTAAAACGAACGTACGGACGAACGTCCGCTAAATAACTAAACCGAAAAAAACGAACCGAAACTAAGAAGAAAACGGATCTAGGGTTTCGGAAAAAACGATCGGTTTTCTCGCGAAAACCGAGGAGGCGGCGGCGACTACCTCCGGCGAGGTCCGGCGAACGGCGGCGGGGCGACGTCCGGCGGCGGCGGCGGCGCGGGTGGCGGCGGGTTAGGGTTTGGGCGTCGGGCGCGGGTGGGCTGGCGGCGGCTAGGCCTTGGGGCGGCTCGGGGCGGTAGCGGCTTATAAAGCCCCCCCGGGCGGAGTCCCGCTCGGGTACGGCCCGGAGTCGGTTTCGTTTTTTTAATTTATTGCGCGCAGAAAAACGAATAAAAGAAATTCTAAACGGATTCCAAAAAACCTGAAATAAATTTACCCCGTCCTCTAAAAATAAGCCGGACCAGGTGAACATTTATTTGGGACTCTAATGCAATTTTGAAAAACGCATATTTTTCCTAATTCAAATAAAATAGCGATAGAACTCCGAATAAAATTCTTATTTGATTTTAATATTAAATCTCCAATATTTCTTTATTTTGAGGAAGTCATTTTATGCTCTCTCTTTTATTTTTATAAAAGAAATATTCGAAGAGAAAAAAATTAAAATCAAATGATCCTCTTTTCAAAATTTGAGAAAACTCAAATATGAAAATAACGAAATTCCCAACTCTCTCCGTGGGTCCTTGAGTTGCGTAGAATTTCTAGGATCAAGCCAAAATGCACTAAAATATGATATGCAATGATGATCTAATGTATAACATTCCAAATTGAAAATTTGGGATGTTACAAACACTACAAAAAAAAATACACTTCCGTGATGATACGTGTTTGTCACAGTAGGTCGCGTTTTCTGTCATGCATGTACATCCATGAGAAATTTATGACAGAATCAAGATAGTCATACCTGTGCTGTCGTAGAAGTGTTCCATGACATTGCCAAAATTATCATCACGGAAGTGTCCACTTCCATGACGATAAATCGCGCGTCACGGAAGTGCTTTCGTCAAGGGTGACCGACACGTGGCATCCACCGTAACGGAACACCGTTAAGCTATCGGGCCGGATTTTGGATCCGATAACCCGTTAATAGCCATGACCAATGCCGATTTTCCACATGTAAAATTCTCATTGGCTGACAGATCCACGCGTCAGCTCCGCGTTGGCACAGGTGTCACTCATCCAATGGTCGAGATGGGCCTATGATATGTTGACACGTGGACCGGCCCAAAAGTGGCCCACAAAGTTTAAATGGACCGGCCCAACCGAAGGTCCATAAGATTTAGCGGACCATAATGGGTCGGCCCAGCTAAAGGCCCACAAAATTTAGCGGACCATAATGGGCCGGCCCAGCTAAAGGCCCACACAATTTTGCAGACCATAATGGGCCGGCCTAGCTAAAGGCCCACAAGATTTTGCGGACCACAATGGGTCGGCCCAGCTAAAGGCCCACAAGATTCTGCAGACCATAATGGGCCAGCCCAGCTAAAGGCCCAACATTCTCTGTCAAATCGGCCCGTCAACGGCCTGTCCTAAACTTGTCATCAACGCGGCCCATGGTCACTTCTGGCCCGTTAACAGTCCGCTAAGTAACTGGGCCGAATTACGGCCCGGTGTATTTCCGGCCTGTTAAAGGTCCGGCTTCATTTGGGCCCATTTACAGGCCATCAAAACTTTCGGCCTATAAACGACCGTGAAGGATTTGGGTCATATTCGGCCATGTCTGACATTCGGCCTGTTAGAGGCCCACTATAGCTTTGGGCCACTTTCGACCTGTTGTCATTTTCGGCCTGTTAACGTCGGACGTAAACCATGGGCCATATGTGGCCCAACGTCATATCGGGCCCATTAACGGCCCATATAAAAATGACGATAATCTAGCCCGACCGAAGTTCCGGCCTGTTAAAGGCCCGTGTATTAGGTCGGCGCATTTACGGCCCGTCCGAATTTCGGCCTGTCAAAGATCCGCATCGTAAATGGGCCACCATTTCGGCCTGCTAAGTCCAGTGGGTTATTTGGCACAATCAGGGCCCAATCTCACTTTCGCTCTATTAAAGGCCCATGTTTTTATGGGCTCGAGATATTTACACCTGTAAACAGCCTATTTTTACTGAGGGCCCAAATTATGTTTAGGCATGTTAAAGGCCCACTATGGGCACAGGCCTACCAGAAAAATATGAAAGCTTATGTTGATTTAGGCCCAGATATTTTTAGTGGGCTACATGCCAATTTCGGCCCGTTATCGTTTTTAGCCCAATTGGAATGGGCCCGACGAATGTTGGCATGTTGGGCTCCTATGAAGCTTTCGGCCGAATACATTACTAAGATAAACCTACACTATACAAAAATAGCGTCGTAATTACTGCAGCCTGAGGCAACATCATAAATGTTGTATCACAACAAAATAAATTCCAACCATACAACAAAAGGCCTGTTGGCATAAAGTTTACAGTCCTTACAGATAAAAGCACCATCAGATGTATAGAAGCACAGATCATTTGACCTGAGTGCTAATGTTTCAGGCTGTAGAATCTGATGGAGAAGTACGATCTCCACCTTTTTTCCGCCATTGCTCTTGAACAACGAAGCGAATGTCTGATAGTCTGGTTTCAAAACCATTCATATCTTGACGACATTTCTCAACCACTATTCTTGTTTCCGAAACAATGTCCATTAGGGATTGGACTTGTGTCTGGAGCACAGATATATCACTCTGTCTAGCAGGAAGATTTTATTTAGTAGGCGATTTGGACGAGGTTACCTTGATAACCAACCCAGAATTACGCAGGAAGGTGCTTTTTGCACTGTTAGTGGAGAGATACTGACGCACTGCAGCAAGAGGTGACATTGTGCCTGTAGTAGCCTCGTCACCTTCAGGTGGTTGTGGCTGTTCAATCATTTGTTACATAGCTTCCTGAAAGTTTGAACTTGTAGATTAGTGTACCAGATAAGTTACTAATGAGACAAAAACAAACAAAGTAGGTTAAACATTTATACATAACTTATTTTGGTGAACTACTGTAATACATTAGCATGTATTGTAGTGCCAACTACATAATAAAATCACTTTCGGAACATATGTCCATGTAGCATGCCTACTATATTGTCTATTTCCTCACATTCGTTGACATCTACGGATAAAGAGACATGGTTTAAAGTAGGATGAACATAGTATGACATCATTCATATCATGGGCAAACAGATATAAAACAAACAGGCTATTTTATCATTGTGTGCGCACGTGAACATAACAACTAGATTATAGATCAAGACCAAAAGAATATCCTTCATCTCTTTTAAACCATGTAAGGTGAAATGATACGTTGAGACAACTGTGAATAAAAGTGAACAAAGTAACTCACATTGGCTGCAAACCAAGTAGTTAAATGAACACATCACAGTACCAATCAGTTCAAGGAAGGAGGAGTAAGGACTTACAACAGCGGCTTGAACTGGTGTGCTCATGCCCTTCATCTTGCTGGTGTGGCAATCCTTGAAGATTTGCACTGCATTCGGTTCAGGTTCTTTTTGGTCCGCACGGGCTTTCCTCTGTATTTGGAACAAGTCAATATAGATACGATAATATGGCACAAAAAAAGAAGGAAGTAGAAGCTATTTACAAGAGCCTCGCAGTGTGCAATATAGCTACGAGATCCTGTTGTCTGTTGGAATTTCACTTTAGAACGGTTGGTTTTGTTCTTCAAACAGTTAGCCTAGAAGAAGATACACTTGTAAGGCACATACATAAATACAAGTTCAATATGTGGTCTGATCAAATACATATAGCCTACCTGATACTTTGGATCAGACCAGTGTTTAACGAGGGCTGTCCAGTCTTCATCTGTAATATATTCCACTGGAGATGTTTGGGCGATTTCATTGTTAGCCTTGCCTTCAAAGTGAGATTTTCTAAGGTGGTACCGATACTGTCGCAGAGCAGACTGAAAAACATGAGTGCATGCTTGTTTAGTTGCATCATCTTTCGGATCCAACTTGAACCTCATCTATTGAAAAAAGAATGTGAGTCTTATTAGGAGGAAGCTAGAATGTATGGGATAGAGCAAGACAATATTACTAATTGCGATGAATAACATTACTTACAGATAAATGGTCAAGGAAGATGTTAAACTGGGTATTGTCTTTCTCATTCCTGTACTGGATCCACGTTGGGAGGATACGTGCATGACACCTAACGGCAACGGCTGTCTCTGATACTAACTTGGCTGACTCTGTAGCATCACGTGGCCTTTTTAAACCTGCCTCAAAATGGATCTTCATTCTTCCTCCTTTAGATTTTGTTAATCTGTCAAGCATTATCCCTAATGTCTGTTTCCGCTTGCACCGTGGTGCTAGTTCAACAACGAATATGGAAAGTGTTAGTGTACATCAAACTGTGAGAGTACATATAAAGGAGCATGCAACTGCAACTTGACTCGGTCAGGTACCGTCTTGGTGTTGATGCTCATGAGGTTCATCTGATCTTGCCAAGTCCTGTTGTGTCAGCAGTGCTTCAGAAGTAGTGTTAGGTGTGAAGGCAGCTTGGGAACTGGCCAGTTCCGGAGCAAACGAACGAGTAACTGGTTGAGATGCTGGTAAAGTTGAAGCGGATGTTACAGCTGGTGGAGCAGGTGATACTGTGTTTGTAGATTTAGCCGGTGGACTTGGACCTTCTACTGCACTATAAGTACCAGCAGAATCTCGATGGCAGAACCTTTTCCGTTTCACCCGACGAGTAACAGCACTCCCTACTATATTATTTTCCTTGCTCTTTTTTGACTTTGCCATGTCAAGTTGTACCCACAACACAAAAGAATAAAATCACTCTTCAGAACTCATTGATGCATGATACAGACAAGCAATACTTTGATGTAAGACAACCGTATGAGGATGGAATATGTAAGAAAAACAGGACGACATGACATATTCACAGCTACGATGTGCAAACTAAGCAGAAGGATTTTCAAGAAAATAGAAGTAATGCAAGCTAGACACCATATGAAAGATGCAACCAATATTACTCTGCCAAGTTAAAAGTGTCTTGTCATAAGTGGCAATTCGAAAAATTAGAAGCAGTACAACGTAGAAATCAATGCAAGATGCAACCACTATCAAACTGCCATGTTAAAAGCATCCAATCATGAGTGACTGATGCGGGATACACAACAGCAGTACTTTGATGTAAGAACATGGTAATAGATGCAGTGTATTCTAGACACAGAAAGCCATGTCATATGCACATGTATAACGTATAAACTCAGCAGGTGCAATTTAATCAGAATAGAAGAAATACAGGCTAGACAACATATGCAACATGAAACTAATTATCACACTGTCAACTTAGAGCAAGCACCTGCGATGGTGGAGTACGGGAGATGAACTCATCATGTAGACTTGGGACTTCAACTTCATTAGCAGTAGTAGTGGCAAATCTAGAGAGTCTCTGTTTGCGTCGGTGCGGAGGACCACCAACATCCCCTAACTTACTCTTTTCCTTCCTATTTTCTGATATTGCCTTATGAAGTCAAAACCACAAGAAGATGAATAAAATTAGCTCTGCATAACTGGTTGATGCATGATACAGACGAACACTACTTTGATGTAAGGCAAGCGCAGGATAGGAGGATGGAATATATACAAAAAAGACAGCGTTTCATATTCACATGTACGATAGGAGGATGGAATATGTATGAAAAAACAGTAAGCGGAAGGCATTTCAACAAAATTAGAAAAAATGAAAGCTAGGCACCATATGAACATGCAACCAATATCACTCTATCAGGTAAAAAGTGTCTCGTCGTAAGTGCCATTTCAAGAAATTAGAAGCAGTACAAGCTAGAAGACAATGCAAGATGCAACCTACATCACAGTCCCAAGTTAAATGTGTCTTATGGGTAAGTGATCATTGCAGGTATAAGTTGTAAGCTACGCAGATGCAATTCAACATAATCAGAAGCGATACAAACTAGACATCATACGAAAAACACAACCACGTATAATAGTTCCAAGTAAGAGCAAGCACCTGTGATGGTGGAGTAGGGGAGATGTGCTCATCATGTACACGTATGTTCTAGAAACAGGAACACGTGTCATATTCACAGGCATTATGTGTAAAGTAAGCAGATGCAATTCAAGTTAGAAGCAATACAAGCTAGACATCATACGCAACATGCAACCACATATAATGGTGTCAAGTTAGAGCAAGCACCTGTGATGGTGGAGTAGGGGAGATGTGCTCATCATCTACACAGTTACGTTGACTATCCAGCCTTGTGTTGTCTTGCGAATCTTGTTGGGAGGATGGCGGAGTAGAATCTGTAGAGACCCCCTGTTTGAGTTGCTCCGAAGGACCACCATCATCCACTGACGGACTAATTTCCTTCAGCTGTAATGATTTTGCATTGTGAAGTCAAACCGATAAGAAAAAGGAATAAAATTCGCTCTTTAGAACTCATTCATGCATGATACTGACGAACACTACTCGGATGAAAGGCAAACACATGATGCGAGGATGGGATATGTATGAAAAACAGGATGGTGTGACATATTCACACCTATGATGTGGTAACTAAGCAGAAGGCATTTCAACAAATTAGAAGCACTGCAAGCTAGACACCATATGAAAGATGCAACCAATATCACTCTGCCAAGTTCAAACTGTATGGCGTTTCAACAAATTAGAAGCAGTACATGCTAGAAATCATATGCAAGACACAACCAATATCACAGTGGCGACTTAAAGGTGCCTTATCATAAGTGACTGATGTGGGATATGCAAGAATAGTAGTCTGATGTAGAAACAGGAACACATGTCATATTCACAGGCATTATGTGTAAAGTAAGCAGATGCAATTCAACAAAGTTAGAAGCAATACAAGCTAGACATCATACGCAACATGCAAGCACATATAATAGTGCCAAGTTAGAGCAAGCACCTGTGATGGTGGAGTAGGGGAGATGTGCTCATCATCTACACAGCTACGTTGACTGTCTAGCCTTGCGTTGTCTTGCGAATCTTGTTGGGAGGATGGAGGAGTAGAATCTGTAGAGAACCTCCGTTTTAGTTGCTCGGAAGGACCACCATCATCCAATGCCTTGCCAATTTCCTTCAGCTTTATTGATTTTGCATTGTGAGGTCATACCGACAAGAAAAAGGAATATCATTCGCTCTTCAGAACTCATTCATGCATGATACTGTCAAACACTACTCTGATGAAAGGCAAAGTCATGATACGAGGATGGAATATGTACGAAAAAATGGACGGCTTGACATATTCACACCTATGATGTGGTAACTAAGCAGAAGGCACTTCAACAAATTAGAAACACTGCAAGACACCATATGGAAGGTGCAATCAATATCACTCTGCCAAGTTAAAACTGTCTCGTCATAGGTGGCATTCATCAAACTAGAAGCAATACATGCTAGAAATCATATTCAAGACGCAAACCAATATCACACTGCCAACTTAAAGGTGTCCCATCATAAGTGACTGATGCAGGATACACAAGAAGAGTAGTTTCATGTAAGAACATGGTGTGATAGACAGATATAGTATGTATCAAAAATAGGAAAGCATGTCATATTCACATGTATCATGTGTAAGCTAAGCAGATGCAGTTTACACTAATTAGGAGCAATACGAGCTAGACATCATATGCAACATGCAACCAGATATCACACTGCCAAGTTAGAGCAAGCACCTTGGATGGTGGAGTAGGGGAGCGGAGACTTGGACCTTGTAATGCACTATCAGTACAAGGAGAATCGGTACAGATGCTCCGTTTACGTTGCTGCAGAGGACCACCATCATCGCCTTCCTTACTCTTTTCCTTCCTCTTTCTTAATTTTGCCTTGTCAAGTCAAACCCACAAGAAAAAGGAATAAAATTTGCTCTTCAGAACTCATTGATGCATGATACTGACGAACACTACTTTCATGTAAGGCAGCCGCATGATAGGAGGATGGAATATGTATGAAAAATAGGACGGCGTGACATATTGACATGTATGATGTATAAAGTGTAAACTAAGCACAAGGTGCTTGAACTTGTTAGAATCGATGCAAGCTAGAAACCATATGAAAGATGAAACCAATATCACTTTGCCAAATTAAAAGGGTGCCCTAACAAATGTATTTGACCAAATTAGAAGCAATACATGGCAACAGGCTAGAAATAATATGCAATATGCAACGAATAAAGGTGACTCATCGTAAGTGATTGATGCAGGATACAGAAGAGAGGTAGTTTCATGTAAGAACAAGGTTAACACATAGATGTAGTGTGTACCAAAAATAGGAAGGCATGTCATATTCACAGGTATAGTGTGTAAACTAAGCAGATGCAATTTACCCTAATTAGAAGCATTACAAGCTAGACACCGTATGCAACATGCAACCACACATCACACTGCGAAGTTAGAGCAAGCACCTGTGATGGTGGTGTAGGGGAAGTGCGGTCTTCAGGTACAGAGCTACGTCCAATATCTTCATTTAGGCTTGCTGTTTCTAGAGAATCATGTGGAGAGGATTAAATTGCATTCTTTATAAGAGTATTGCATCTCATATTAACCCACGCGCGTGACTGTCTCATCATAAGCGATAGACGCAGGATACACAAGAACAGTAGTTTGATGTAAGAACATGGTGTGATAGGCAGATGTAGTATGTACCAAAAACAGGAAGGCGTGTCATATTCACATGTATAATGTGTAAGCTAAGGAGATGCAATTTAACAAATTAGGAGCATTGATGAGGGATACACAAGAAAAGTAGTTTGATGTAAGAACATGGTTAATAGAAAGACGTAGTATGTACCAAAAACAGGAAGGCATGTCATATTCACAGGTATAATGTGTTAACTAAGCAGATGCAATTTACCCTAATTAGAAGCATTACAGGGTAGACACCATATGCAACATGCAACCACATATCACACTGCCAAGTAAGAGCAAGCACCTGCGATGGTGGTGTGGGGGAATTGCGGTGATCAACTAGAGAGCTACATTGACTATCTTCATTTAGCCTTGTTGTTTCTTGAGAATCATGTGAGGAGGATGACACTGCACTCTTTAAACGAGTAGGGCGTCTCACAGTAACCCACTCGGGTGACTGTCTCATCATAAGTGGTTGACGAGGGATACAAAAGAGCATTAGTTTGATGTACGAACATGGTTAATAGACATATGTAGTATGTATCAAAAACAGGAAGGCATGTCATTGTCAAAGGTATAATGTGTAAAGTAAGCAGATGCAATTTAACCAAATTGGAAGGAATACAAGCTAGACACCATATGCAACATGCAACCACATTTGACAGTGCGAAGTTAAAGCAAGCACCTGGGATGGTTGTGTGTGGCAATTGAGATCATCAACTGCAAAGCTACGTTTACTGTCTCCAACTGCTGACACTGCACCCATTAGAGCGCTGAAACGCTTAGTGCTTATCTTCGAATTACACTGGAGCGACTTCTGTCTTTTCTTTTCTGCATTCATCAACACTGCGTCAGAGTCTGAAATACCCATGCATAAAAAAAACAATAGTGTGAGTATGGGTGAAGTGTGTGCACAATTAGTACAGTGTAAAGGTAGCAGATAGCAGGTCGGTGAGAAATAAATGACGGGAGACATATGATAGCTCTACAACATGCATGGCACACTAAATTACTACAGGATTCTATGAAAATAATAGTCGACTGAAAGCAAATAGGTCAGTCCATTTTTTCTGCACCGTCCGATGTACAAAGAACGGGCATATCGCCTTCATCTACCTCCAGCCAATCAGTGTTGACGATCTTCCTCGAAACGCCAGCGACCACCGGCCCAGTATTCCTCCCCTGCCTGCGCTCTCCCCTCGACCTCACCGCACCGCCGTGCTTGGCACCGCCCCGGGGCCATCCATTCAAGCCCCGCCGACCTCCAGATCGGGTGCAAGCAGCTCCTGCGCCCCACACCCCTATGATAGACACCGATGCGCCGCTTCCCCTGGGAACAGGCGGACTAGGTGCTCCACGCGCCTAAGCGGGTGCTGCTTCTTTTAATTGCGGTTCGACTGACCCTGAATTGAAATCCAGGCGGGCTACTGACCTCTAGCAAAGGTGAAATAGTAAAAGGGAGGAAACCTTGTGCATTTATTATCACGAAGAAGATGCAGTAAGAAGCGCTCAACTAGTTTCTTTCGTGGGATGAATACGGTGTGAGCGGAGATGTAAGATTTGCACGAATAAGGGAAGAGGAGTACCTCTTTCTGCTGGCAGTGCTGTGTCCTCCTTCTGTTTTTCCGACGATCTTCTTGTTGTTCGCCGGAAACCAGAAGTTGTGGAGGATGGTGCAGCCTTGGACGAACCCATGGCCAAGTTGTTGAGTGTGGTGCGGTGGCCGTCTGTCGGCGGCGGGGAAGCAGATCCGAGGCGGCGAACGACGGGGTAGCGGGAACAGCTCCGGTGCGGTGGACGGTTGCGACAGTGGAGCCGCAGCAGTGAGGCGCAGGACGGCATGGTCGGAGTGGTTCTGGTACGGCGCACGTCGGCGTCGGCGTCCTGGAGGCAGCTCTGCCTCGGCTTCAGCTGCTAAGTCCTTGAGGGCGTTGCAGTTGCGGTTGTGTTGGACGACGATGTCGGGGTACCGGCTCCGGCGTGATGGAGGACGGCGGCGGTGGATTGGCCGCTATGGGGTGGAGGACGGAGGTGGCTGGGGTTTCGCGGCTGGTGGAGAGGGCGTTTTCGCGCCCACGGAGTATGAATGGGGAAACGGAGGGAGGCGGGGAACTAAGGGGGAACAATGTTTCGGTTTGAGACGCGCTTGTTTGAAATTTGGGGAAAGTTACAAACTTCGCCCCCATCTAAAATTTCGGACATATTGCGGGTTGGGGGTAGGACAGTCATGTCAGGTGTCCCAAATTTGGGGGGGGATAGATTTCGGCCGAGCGCATGGGTAGGCGCCCACGGCGTATGAATGCTTCTCGGAGGCGGTTGAGACTGGCGTCTTGGTGAAGTTACAAACCTACCCCGGTTTAGACCTTTGGACATCGGGCCGATAGGCTACACGGGCCAGAGTCAGGACAGTAATTTCCTACCACCAAAACATTAGTCTCGTGCGGTTTCGGGTGACCAGAGGCCTATTTGGCGCTTCGTTCAATATTTGGGAGCAGAAGCATTAACGTTTTCAGTTCTCTTGAATTGAACTTTCAGGATTTGTCAAACTTCACAAATCTTTACTCTTGAAAATCCTAAAGCTACGATATTTTGGAATGGAGGGGGTACATTTGAATATACTTTGTACATGAGTATATATTAAAAAATATGCAACTTACCTAAGTTCATGCATGGTTCTAGATATAATCTCCTTGGTTGCAAAAAAAAGTTAGATATGCATATGAATATATATAGCATGTTCAAACTCACAACAAAGATTGATGCCCCCTTTTTACATCTAATTTACAAATGCCATTATCTCAGGTTCAAATAGATGAATGCGCTTCCTATGAATTCGAATCTTCGAAACCCCCTTTATGTTGAATTCGACATGTATTCTATTTCGTAGCTAGCAATTTGGAATGTATCCATGCAAGTGACAAATGTATAAAGTGCTTCACACTAACAACATGGAGTGCACTAATTAATGTTTATATATGAATTGCAAAAGCATCCATTGCCTGTATTTCAAACCGCTCTCACTCTATGGATCGATAATATGAAATAAACACATGCACATGCTAGAATTCAATAGAGTATGGGTGTATGATAGACCGATTTTCGTCCATACGCAATTTGCAAAATTCATGATCTCATCCAAAAATAATAATGCCATTTATATTTTAATTTAATGTGTAGAACCGCCTTTTACACGTAGATGCACTATGCCTCGCCCCGTGCTCACAAACGCGTTATATATCTCTCTATCTAACGCATAAGTGCACACACTTTATATGCATCGGCATTTCTCTTTCACACATGCTCACAATCTCTCTCAGGGTGTCAGGGTGTCTCACGCACATGCTCTCTATGTTTCTCTCTCTCTTTCTGACTACTATGTACCATCTTTTCACTAATCTCAGTTGGAAAACACTATTTCTCTCACATGCATATATACACATGCATATATACACATGCACGGTCTCTACTAGCCCTCTATACGCACATATATGTGCCTACGTGTCTCCCGCACGCACATTATCTTTAGGCCTCTCTCGCACACATTGCCCCCCCCCCCTGACACACCTCTCTCTTAGTAGTTGGCAGATATGATTTCATCATATCATTCGGTAGGATATCCCTGGCTGTTAGTCTGGATGGTAATACGAGGCAAAGTTTTACCCTAGTTCGGATCGGACCCTTGCAGTTGAAGAAAGAGCCTACTCCTGGTACTGTATATTAGTGATAGGGGTGTGTACAAAGTACACGTGAATACCAGGCATTGTGCGTGTGTGTATACTATCGACGAACTAGCCCCCAAGCTTGTATAACATACTAAGGGCCTAGGGTTACAAATCATATATAGTCGGCTTATCACCAGTGGGGATAGAGTCCTCCGCAACTCTGGTAGCTTCGTGTTGTACGCCGAGTCCTCCACATGGGTCTTCGTATAACACGTCTCGGTCCAACCTATATGTGGCGCAGGATGGAACCGACCCATGAGTCTTCATGTTGACCCACCACAACTAGAAATGATGTGCCCACCACACCACACACGCAATCGGCCACTAAGAAAATAAGCATATACAATAGTACAACGGTATGTAGCTCACGATACGTCTCCATATTTTGTTGATGACACTGACGGACTTTGCATTTGATGCGTGCTCCGTATTTTGTTGACGACACTTACGGTCATTGTATTTGAAGCGAAAGCACGATATGGTCACTGGACTTCAGAATAAGCTCATCACGGTCACCACATACATTTTGTCGTGCTAACCAACATGTGGTTGGATGGTTAGAGGACAGTGGTTTCTCGAGCCCACCAAGGTTAAAGTCCCAGTGCTCAAATTTATCTTGTGTTAATTTCAGTATTTTCCGGTGATGTACATTCAGTGGGAGGAGACGTTCCACTCGACTACGAGGCACCTATGGTGACTTCGTAAAATCTCAAGATCATATATGCTGGCCCACTCTCTCGAAGGTGCTCATAGGGGTAGGGTTCGCGTGTGTGCGCTTATAGCGGTGAGTGCTTGCGCGTATATATGAGCCCTTGCGTCTGTACCGTGTTAAACAAATACATATCATGATTATACGGTCACTGGCTCACCCGTACAACTCCGCATTTTGTTGATGACACAATCAATTGACAGTCAAACGTTCCACGCGGCGCAACTAGTGCTGCACCATCGGGGCGCGTAACCATGGGGCCCACCTGTCAGCCCGTATATGAAAGAAAGAAATGGTAGTTTGAGTCTGTACTGTGTTAATAAAATAGGAGTACATTTTAGGGTGATCATATGGTCACTGGCTCACCATACAGCTCCGTAATTTGTTGATAACACGATCAATTGACCAGTCAAACAGTCCACATTCAGCAGCGCACATTACCATAGGGCCCACCCGTCAGCGCGTATATGAAGGACAGAAATGGTAATAAATTAGTGGTCGGTGGGTATTCGAAGTTGTGAGACCTCTGGTTGGCAGTCACCGGCGGTTGGGGGGCGTTCATTGGGCGGTGGGGTGGGGATCCCCGGAGAAAAAGCTCGGCGGGGGGGGGGGGCTAGAGGGATGGCCGGTGCGGCGGTGGACCGGCGGTGGGGAGTGGTTTCGGGGAGGGCGGGCCGGCCGCGGGCGGCGGGGGCTGGCGGTTCGGCCGGTGGTGGCTGACGGCTCAGGGGGTGGAGTTTGATGATAAACTGGAGGCCCTTGATTTCGTATCCAACGGCTGGAAAATCTAATGACCAGAGATGAAAAAGTTAGTCGACTGACGTGTAGCCTCACCCCGCACGTACGCATGCACGCACGCAAGACACGCATGCATGTAGGCATGCAACACTGACACGTACACACGCACGCATACTGGCTTGCAACACTGACATGTACACATGCACTCACGAACACACGCACGTACGCACCCATGCATGCAACACTGAAACGTACCCTTGCACGCACGCAACACTCGCACGCCTGCATGCACACAGCACACGGCGCAAGACACACGCTCAACCTATACGTGCATGCACCCTTTGTTAAGGACATGGATTGTTACGGGTATTAATCAATCTTATCTGTGATAAGCAGAACATTGATGTTTGCAGCGGTCTTTATGAATCACAACGTATCGAACGGGCTATCAACATAGTAGACTTATCTACATGAAAAAGATGACGTCACACTCAATTAACAATCATCGGTTTATGAAATGCCCGCTTCTGACCGCCCTGGCCCACCAAAGGTTCCTCTGCTGTGCGCTGCCTGCGTTGGGTCACTGACATGCAGGCCATGCACCCAAAGAGCCCACGTGGAAGAACGGCGCGGTGTCCCAGGTCAGAGTCGAGGGCGCCACTCGCGGCACGCCCGGCTGAACACGCCTCCGTGCCGCATTCAAACGCCTCCATGAAACCCGCCCGTGTGGAAGCCGAGAAACCCACTCTGGACACACGTCCGTTCATGACCGGGCCGGCGTTAAATGCAACGCCGGCCGAGCTCCTCCCGTCTGCCGTCTATTTAATCTCCTATTTAAACGAGGCCAAACTCCAGCCAAGAATCGCACACCTCCTCTGCTCCCCTATCTCCTCCACCATTTTGTCCACTCTTACAATGGCTTACGAAGAGTAGTTATTCCGCATCCAAGCCGGCTGGGTAGCCCGCCGGATACGAGCTATGCAGCTCGCTGATCCACCTCCCTCCCCTCGCCCGACGGAGCCAGTTGCCGCCCCAAGCCGGCGCGCGGTTCAGCAACTCGCCGCTCCAGGCCAGCTCGACGAGGAGCGGCGCACGGGCGTCGTTGCTGCCGTCCACGCTGCCGCCTCGTACCGCATCTCCCGTTTCTGTGGCCGAGACTCCCATGCCGGCGGCCGCGCCATGCAAGCAGCGACAGAAGCCGGGTGCGAAGAGCGACGAGTCGGTGGCCAGCGCCTCCGCGTCCGCCGCCATCATCGAGGAGAAGTAGAACACGGGAGGCCGCCGCCGCTTGGGTCCCATGAAGGCCACCGCGGAGGCGATGCCAGCGTACACAGCAGGTGTCTTGCCGGATCCTTTTGTTGCGAGGACCTTCGTCGACCCCGCATGGGCTCCACGGAAGAGGGGAATGTTAGGATGAACTCGAGCCGGTGCCGGCCATGGCGAAGTAGTGGCCGGTGATGAACTCGAACCGGTGCCGGCCACCATCATCTTCGGCACCAGCCAATGATATCAGTTGGGCAGTGGGGAAGCGAGCCGTCCTTTGCGCTGAAGCATATACCTCCGGGGCTCCCGGCAGTCCGGTGATCGTGTTCCCGGACATGAGGAACACAAATCGATCGGCGGGCGACCATTTAGGCCAGGTATTATATACCTGTGCTGTCCAGAACTAGCACCGCGTAGTTCATTTGAATGTAATGAAATCCGTCATGTTTGTATGAAAATCTGGTATTTTATATGATTTTCGTCGTTGTTTATATGAAATATCAGTTTGTCTACGTGTTTGCGTGAATTTTGTCCGGTTGGTTGAGTTGATGTCATAATGTGTGCGGCTACGGTTGGATGGCGTAATTTGCGGGTCGCCGGTCGGTCTGCGGGCGGCTCGGGCGGCATTGTGGGACAAAAAAACACAGCTCGTGCGAGCTCGTCTCCAACGTGCGCGCTGGAGGATGCATGACAGCATGAGCACCCGAGCCATTCCTCGTTCATCGGTGGAAAAGGCACCGGTGGACAAAAGGGTCGCCAATATTTTGGCTACCCCGGGCAAGATCCAAACAGCCCCTCCCAACAGATTCAAATCCCTCATTCGCCGTGGAATTTTGCCATGTGTTGTTTTCATGGACTAGCAAGATGCCCGTGCATTGCACGGAACATCAAGATGCATTTTTTTACAAACTCCCGCATGCATGCAAGGGATAATTAATGTCCTCCTTTGCTAGTACCACGAGGCAAACACCATTAATATTGCATCGATAAGTGTTAGTGGCCTTGTATATCTACAAATTGTAATTTTGATAGTGGCCCCTTGTATATAAAAATTGAGGGAGAAAGATGAGAGATAAGGTGAGGAGGAATGGGGCGTGGTGGTGACTGGTGGTCGGACTGGGCGGAGGCATGGGGATGGACGGCGCATTATGTCTAGGTTTGTATCTCTCTCACACACACCCACGTAGGTGGGGGACGTGCACGAAGAGAAGAGGTGCACACACGGCGCACGTACTCCCGTCTCTTTCCCAACCACACCCGCGCGGGTACACGGTGGAGCTCATTTCTGTACGAAAAAGGCAGCCCACGTGGTAATTTGGCACATGTACTGGTTGTCCACTTGGTGGAGGGAGGATCGTCTACCACGGGTGAACAAACAAATTGCGACTTGACGCGTTATGTTAAATTAAAAAAAAGAGGCAAACCATGTGGGGCCTACCTTAGAGGCAAGGCTCTATACACTGGAGTACTTTTGATGTGTCCCGTCAACTCGCAGAACGAGGAGAAGCTTGCTTAGTACGCCATCTCCCCCGCCCACGGGCGCGGTGGCTCGCAGGATGAGGTGAAGCTTGCTTACGAGTAGTAGTAGTAGTAGTAGTAGTAGTAGTAGTAGTAGTAGTAGTAGTAGTAGTAGTAGTAGTAGTAGTAGTAGTACTGTACGCCTTTACGCCGCTCCCTCGCCCACGCGCGCGGTGGCTCGCAGCACGAGGAGAAAATTTTACTACTCCCTTCGTTTACTCCTCGTCCCTACTACGTACTTTGGTTAGTACTCCCTCCATTTACTTATACAAGGCCACTATAAAAAAATACATTTTGCATCTATACAAGGCCACAAATAGTAATCGAGACAAAAGTTACTACTCCCTCCTTTCCAGTTGATGTCTCAATTTCAAAATCTCTCCAACCAAGGTAGACGGTGAGTGGTCGAATTAATTTCGTAGTTTGCACAAGTAATTAGTACGCTCGTTTTTCTCAAGAAGTTATGTTTACCGAGGCATTAATTAGAACAAATGCATGAATGACCACTAAATTTCCATGAACTTGTACATGCATTAGTTAGTTTCCTCTTGACACTGCTTGCGTCGGGTGATCTAACGCACCTCGAAATCCAACATGTAATGGTACTACTACTAGTATAGTAGAATTGAGACTTATCAAACGGAAAAACGAATGTTTTTTAGATGAGCCCTATAAACCCTAGTGGGTACGTACTCTGTAAAAACAGATTTTTCCAAAACTAAGTCACTCCCTTTCATGAATTCTGTAGTATACTCCTCCGTCGACGCTCCCTTTCATGAATTCTGTACTTCCTCTCGCCGACATGTGGGACATATAGCAACTGGGTCGACGTGTCAAGCACCAAATAACAGTGCAGAATAGCAGGGGGGACGCACCCCACTCATACCAACCCAATAGTAGTAATGAGCAATGAGACGTCAAATCACATTGCCGCACCTTCCCAGACGGACGAAGAAACCATTATTTCACACTTCGGTTCGCCATCATCTCAAACCACGTAGTATTGCTTCTGCCTCAAGAGGGACACGCGCATCGCCTTGGTACATCATGACACGTGGGACCGCATGACAGGCCATGCTCCCCCGCCGATCGCTCGGTAAAATCACCTCATTTTTACTATACTTCCTCCGTATCGGTTTACTACATGGCATGCACGTCGTTCTAGGTTGAGAATTTAACTGGCTATATATGTGATGAACAGTACTCTAGCCTTTTAAAAAATGTATACTTTTGCACAGTAGTACTATCGATGGATTGCGCCATGGAGCATAAATTGAAATTAAAAAAAAAGGTGGTACATATAGAGAGCGCTCGTCGCCAAATTATGCATATAGTACTATTAAAAAAGCTAGTACGTGCTTAATTGGGGTGCTAAATTCTATTAAAGAAATACTAGTAGTATGTACATACTGAAGAGTTAAAGTAACGAGAAGAAACATAACATAGTTCTGCTGGGGGCTCAGCACAACACACCCCTCAAATTAAACTAAGCACACCTGAAATTAAACTATGCAACTAATCTGGTAGACACTGCATTAGAAGTTTAGAACCACCATGAGCAACGACACTGCCACCTTACTCGAAGTCTTCATCCACGTCCTCGACTTCGTCCTTGTCCCTCTTCCTCTTGGCCGATACTTCTTTGCTTGAACCACACACTTGGCTGTTGCTCTTCATCCAACCCTTGTAGATATTGAAACAAAGGTAGCCAACCATTGCAGCGTAGTGGATGTGGTCTATATCTAGTACATTCCGCTGCCATGCATGACGATGAAACGTGTAATGAGGTTTCTCCAGTTTATGGTACGAAGGATGAACCATGGCTCCTGTCAGGGTCAGCATTGAAGGCTGACGAGAGGGCACCAGCCGATTCTTCTGGAGGTCTAAGGGGTTGCCTACAACGAGGCCTATCTGACCCAGGACTTGTTTGTCGTTCTTAAAGTCTACAGTAACAAATTTCACTGTTTTGTCCTTGAGGAAGTTCTTAAAATCCTGGCACTCAACGTCGGCATGGCATATGTGGTAGACCAAGCAAACATTATGTACGCAAACCTGGATCACGGCGGGCTTCTTCCTCTCTTCTTCCTTTAGATCCTTCTCTCGTCCCAGGACTGTGGTGTACTCAACATCTAGCCCAGCGACCCACTCATCATCTGAGTTTTCGAACATGCGTCTGAAGCGAGAAAGGCATCCTTTCACCGTCGCGGAAGAACGGGTGTAGATGACGTCGAACTCATCGCCGGTGATGGTTCTAACCTTGTACTCACCGCCGATCGTGGAGATTTGGGACGCCATGGATTTGGGAGGAGGGTTAGGATTAGTGGAACTGCCGTAATGTGAATGGACGGGACGACTAGGAGCGAACCACCATACTATTGAAGGACGTGCGGGGACGAGTAGGAGCGAACTGCCAGCGTGCGAACGGCAGGGTAGTGGCTTTCCATTCTCCCATGATACGGGCTTCCGAGAGCCCTTGGATCTGAGATCGAACGGTTGCATGGCGTGATTCTAGACCTATGGGTGAATATCCTATCCTGGAGGGTTATTCTGCAAATTTTCAGCAACTTAGCATGCGACCGTTTGATCTCAGATCCAAGGGCTGCCAGCAGCCCGTATCATGGTCGCGCCTACCACGACCGTCGCGTCGCTCGCGCGGTCGCACCCTTGGAGATTTAACACGGTGCGTTAGGCTATCTGATGTTGGCATGTCATACATAGTCATCACTTAGTCACTCATACTACAACAAGGTTGGCTATAAGGTTGGCTATAAGTTTATTTTTTTACTCCTCTCTATCTCTTTCTTCGTACTCCCTCCGTCCCATAATATAAGAACGTTTTTTACACTAGTGTAGTGCCAAAAATGTTCTTATATTATGGGACACAGGGAGTACTAGTATTTATTGCATTTGCCAAGGAGTGACCTCTTCCAATGAAATGGTGTTGCTAAGTTTGCTTCATTTAATTAGCTATAGACTCAAAATTGTCTTTTCACCTAGGTACACGCGCTTAGCACCGTTTCTTCCTTGGGTCACCAAACTAGTCTCTCTCTTCTTGATTAACTTGCCACATCAGACTTTATGCCTATGTGGCAAGCTTAAGCACCTGTAGGAGCAAGTAAAAGTAAGTACAATAGTGCGCTTTACATGGCATTTTTGCATATGTGGAGGAAAGAGAGGCAAGGAAAAAGTGGAGAAGTGGGCTCTCATGCAAGAGCCAGCCTCTACTACATGGTGGAGCATTGGGAGAGGCACCTGTATGGAGGTGGTCAGGAATCGGGAGACTCACGCCGGTCGTAGCGCCGCAGTTAAAATGATAATGGCAAGTCAAATCACGGGGCCCCACCTGTCCAGCAGTAACTCGCTGTCAAATCACACAGCCCTACGTTTGCAGCAGCCTACTCCCTCGTCTTCTCGCGTCTCTGTCGAACCGACTAGGCGGAACTGCCCCGCCTACCGCGCAGGAAAAGCCCCGCCCTCGACTTTTAAATACAACTACATCCGCTTAAGAATCCAATGATATACTTTTTGTGACATAGTAACTCATATTTAGTTAGTCAAATGGATGACCTAGAACTACTGCAGGCCCTATAAACCGAGACGCCTAAAAATAAAAAAACCAAGACGGAGAGGGTAGTTCAGCACGTATCTTTTTAGATCAATATAGTCGGGATTCACCAAGGAGCAAAACCAAGTGGTAGGCTGCTCCTGTCGTGTTGGCGTAGCAACTCAAGCAGGGTCAGTCTGCACACGAAATGGCGACACACTTAACAGGACCCCTTTGGCCGACATGTGGCTCATCCACCGTCTTGTTCCACGTGCGATGCACCAAATTACAGTTCGGAGCAGAGGTTGGAATTGGAGGCACCCCGGTCGTAGCGCCGCAGTAGTAGAAAATGAGCGATGAGGGGTCAAATCACAAAGCCCCACCTTTCCCGCATTAAGCTGGACGGACGAAGCAACCATCATTTCACTCTAGGGCACAAGAGCATAAAGAAAAGAGAAAACAATGATGCGTGCGGCAGCTACCTAGGGCACCCTAGGGTAGGGGTCTCCACTACAGATCCTTTTTTTAAAGCGCCTCCACTACAAATCGGCTTCTCCCTCGTCCTCTTGAAGAAAACCGATGATGAGTGCGGCGGTAGGGTTTGTAGGAGTACTACGGCGTGCGGGGCCACATCGTAGTAAACGGGTTCGAGTCGACGCCTTAAATATGTGTGGGCCGCTTGGTTTTACGGGAACGAGGCAGCATTTTGGGTTCGGGGACCAGTGGAGATATAGTACGTACAAAAAATTGTGGACGTAGGTTCGACCGAAAGGCAATGATGCATGGGCCCTGCATTTTGATATACCCGGGGCCGCGTGAAATTTGCTACTCTACTCAAAACTAGTAAGGTACACATGTATTGAACGCATGAGATTTTGAAACCAAATTATGAATAAATACACACTATAGCATGTAAAGCTTTGAGTCATATATGCATGATGTAGATGTTCGTTTTGTTCTTATAGTTCATCTCATTCAAAATCAATTAGTTTTATAAAAATGTTAAGATTCATGGGGTTGTGCATTGTAAATCATAAAGTAAAAAACAAATAATGGCAATTCATTTAGAAAAAAATAATCAATTATGATACAGAAGATTCTAGAACAAAGGAGAAGTGCTTGTGTTTTGAGGTTTGTGCATTATGCTTAAGTTCAACCATGGAGTCTTCTTAATTGTACATGTGGCAGATCTGGTGGAATGTTGATGATATCCAACGGCCAGTAGTGCTCGGATTTGCCTATCTCTGCACTGTCGGGTTAGCTTCATCGAGCGACCATCTTTCAAAGTTATCGGCACACTATATAGTTCTTGTGCCATAGTTGCATGTTTTGGAAAAAAAACTACTAGTGGGTTGTACTATCTATTTAGGAATAGAAGATGTTTACATGGAAGTTGTAGGGAAAGAGATGATATGGAGCATCTCAATTCCTATGAGTAGGGATTGGAAAAGAGATGTCATTTGGTTCACATCATAGGAACTTTTCTATTGAATCTAGAGATGACATGTATCTCAATTCCTATGAGGAGGGATTAGAAAAGAGATGTAATTTGGTTCATATCATAGGAACTTTTCTATTGAATATACGCTAATGTTTATTTTCCTTTGAAATTAAGGGAGTATAGGAATCCATTCATATGAACCAAGTGGCTCTAAATATATAGAAATGATATCATGTTTATTTCCTTTGAAATGTGGAGTATATGAATCTATTCCTATGAACCAATTGGCTCTAAAGGAAAAAATCCTATAAAAATCATATCATATAGAGTTCCTATGATATTCCTCGACACTAAAGGATGCTTGAAATTGTTGCGGGTGATACGATGGTCTTTCTTTGTAGACTCCTCACCCATCTTTATAGTTACCTCTCGAAGATGAATGAAATGATATATACATGGTATTCTACATGTGCAATTTGGTACACGAAAACTCGGTAAAAGTTTGCGAGGTTCGAATTTTCAATAAAGCTATATGCACTGCATTTCAGAATGGAGGGAGCATACGGCAGTTGCTAACACTCACATGGAAGATTTGTGTGTAGGAGGAGTGGCTGTTCTGTTAAATGACATGGCAAAACTGACACTATCGGATGCCGATCTAACGGTTCTTACGGCGTTCGTCAGGAAAAGGCTTGTGGCAAACGTTTGTCGGATAATGATTTACGGACACATGCATTGCATTGATACGTGCCCCCCTCTCTCTCACGCACACGCACCCTCACGAGTCACGACTCTCCCGAGTCCTCTCGCAGACTCGCATGTCGCACCCACCGTCTATCTGCAGGTAGACGTCACGCACATATGTGCTCTTCACACCCTACCCTCAGAACTTCTAAAAAACAAAAGACGGCGCGCACATTTTATTTTAGCTCACACGTCACACACTTATACTATTACTCTTGCGGCGAACGTTCTTTGGGCATAGTATATTTTACTCTCATGAAAAGAAGCGGTGCACGCACGCACTAGTTCTCTCACACCCACTCGCGGGTACACGTAGGAGCGCATTTTTTTGAAGCTGGTACAACAAAATCACTCCACTATATATAAAAGCAGGAGCCTTAGCGCTTGCTTTACTAGGGTTCCTCTCGTTCACTCTCTCATGCTCTCCAGATGTAAGCAACACATAGGTGGCCACACTCTCTCTCAGCTCACGGCTGGTCACAAATCCAGCCGGACAACCTCGACCGGGGCACGGGTGTAGGTGCATCGTTCACGCTGTCGTCGGTGGCGAGGGAGGAGACCAACGGCTGCCCGCGCGTCCCGATCGGCGGCCGTGTCGTTCTCTCCGAGAGAGCGCCGGCTCGGGAGGGCCTCCGACCCCTTCTTCCTCCCTGCGGTATTGTGGCCAAGATGCGGCCTCCCGACGCCGTCTTTGCCACATGCCGACGACCCTCAGGTATATATTCCTTCGAAACCTGCCTTGCTCTACTGCCCCAGCTCCCTTCGTGTGGATCCTTTTCTACTTCCGTTCGCTGTTCCAAAGCCACCTAGAATTCTACTATTATTAGAAGTAAAGCTAGTTCATACAGTCGACTCCAAGCGTTGGTTCAAACAGGGAAGAAAGTGGGAAAGCTGTAGCATGAATCTAGGACTTGGTTCTAAGAGGAAATGGGGGAAAGTAGTAATATTTGTCACTATTTAAATAACCGTATTTCATATTTGCGCAAACAGGGATGTTTGTCTCCATATCATTTCGGGATGTCTGTCTCCGTATCGTTTCTATCCCCGCAATCAAAAGCACACACCTCAGTTTTAGTACAACTGCGCAAAATGAGATGGCTATCCCTCGTTGCCGTTGTCTAACCTCCCGTCTTCAAGGTATCCCTAAATTGGTAGTAACTAAGGTAGAATGACCAACGCAATCTAAAAGAAGCTGATTCGTACATTTTACTTCCTAATTGCAGTGCAGGGACGAGCGAAAACAGCTGCATCCTAGTCCGGAATGCACTTTCTACCAGTTCATCCATGGACCGAGGACTAGCTGGCACGGCTGCATGGCGGTTTTTTGGACAGGTGTGCGGACAAGAGGCATTGTGGCCTGCTTATTTCTGCAAATAGCGGTGCTTAAATTTAGTGGAATGCACAAGCATTTCAGCTGGTCAGTACACTGCATGGTTCAGTTCAGCATTCCAGCTGAGACCACAATTATAATTGGTTATTCTGGAATGAGAGAACCTAACCCTGGATGGTGGCAACAAGAAAAAACCAGAGTGAACTCCAGGAAATTTAAGCCTGCCGGGCGGCCCTTTGCTCAGAGAAGCCTTGCTTGTTTTTTCCTGATTTGTAAACCTTCTCACAACTTTGTCTTTTGCTGTGAACTAGTATATGTTTGTTATGTTCTATGAATCATTGAGATGTATAAAATTGCTTAACTTATGCTTTTCAAGTTTTTTATGAAGACGAGTTTAATGTGAGTGTTCGACATGAGCGCTGGACTACCGTGTGAACGTTTGGAATTTATTACATTGTGGCCTCAATTAACTGCATGAACCACTGTAACAAGATACATAGTTGCTTATATGTCAGACAGCAGATTGTTGATTGTTAGCTGGTCGATAGCCTAGTGTTGAAGTGAGCTGAGCCAATGTGCCGTGTTTTGCACAACTGCTTACAAGTGGGGTAGCACCAACAGTGTTTACAAGTACTTATGTATACGTCGGCGCACGGTTCTCGAACGAGTGCTCTATTTCATCAAAACACACACTGCTCGTATGATAAACCGTGACAACTTATGTCTTACCATGCCATATTCATGAAAAAACTAGTGAGGATGCATCTGTTTCGGCAACAATTATGATGGTTCTCACATGATTCACGGGCACATAAAAGTAGCAGCAGTTCCCATAGACGGATTCAAATAGAGTACTAGCCCCAGAGGGGTCGATAACAGGCAAGGTTCGGATAATTAGACACAATCCAAACTACTATTAAACACTAGCTGGTGCAACTATTTCATGCCTCGGTCTAATTTGGGCTGGACACAAGACGGACCTTGCCATGAACATCATCGAGGACGTCCCGCAGTAGCTCAATCCTGTGAACCTTCATGAAGACAACCTTGTGGCCTTGCCACTGATAAACTTGTTTGTGGAGGCATGCCATGTCATCTTCCTGCGTAAGCTTGACAAGAACAGTATGCCTCACAAATGAAGGAGTAGCTTTGAACTTCTTGTGCTTCAGTACACCCTGGACAACACGCCTGACAACAGTGAGGCTGGAATACAACTCTTCATTGGTATAACCGCAAATGGCTTCCAGGATCCAACAACCTAAGAACTCTATTTTCCCAGTGCGTATATTCAGGTCGTCCGCCTCATAGCGAGTGACATGTACAACCACACAATCCTTGTCTGCATCAGGGCTCTAATTGAAACAGAAACAAATTCTGAATTACTTTTCAGTATAAGAAACACAAGTTATTTAAACCACTATGTATAGCATGGCATCGAAGCTAATAAAATTTGCATTATTAATCACCACATACTTCCTTTTCTAAAAAAATCACCACATACTTAGATGAAAAACCACAATCGAGATCGGCAAAGAAGGAAATCACCTTGGGCAGCTCAGCGGGGGGGGGGGGGGGGACACATCCTCGAAGGGGGAAAACTGCTCCTGCAGTTCCACGGGGGCTATAACCTCAAACAGGGCATTGACCATCTCAGTAGTGGCCGTGAGCGTATCTGGGGTCGGCTCGGTGGTTGCCTCCATCTTCTTGGAGCTCTCTGTCTCGTGGGGATCAGCCTCCCGCGTCTGCTCCAATATCAGCAGATCTTTGCCTGGTTCTCCTTGGTCCATCATGAAACTGACGAATACTAGGAGACCACTGAAAGGAAAACACAATTGCAATGACAATGAAACAAAAAAGAGAGTGAGGATCGGTTACTGCTTTGCAAAAGTTCTTTTTTTCTCTGAACGAAAATATACCAACATCACGGATCCGCTTACCTTCCCTTCGTTCGGAGAGAAGAACAGTGGCAGATGCGAGTGTTGCCTTTCTTGAAGACGGTGAGGGAGAAGGGGATTCAGCAAAGAGTGAAATGATGGTTGCTTCATCCGTCAAACTTAGACTGCGGGGAGGTGGGGTTTTGTGATACGACGGCTCGTTACTGCCGCGCTACGACCGGGGTGACTCTCCGCCTGCATACTGGCTTCTAATTTGGTGGATGGCATTTGGGCCCGCGCGCTGCATGGCCTGCATGTCGGTGAACAAAAGTATAACGGCATTCAGTAGAGGGAGACGTTTCAATGACCTAGGAGGAGCCAGAAGCGGTAGAGTGTCTCCATTGTACTAGTAGTAATTGTTTTTCTGGGTAGCTGTAGAGTGTCTCCACTGTACTAGTAGTAATTGTTTCTCTGGGCCCAAGACAAAACAGCCCATCCACACTAGTAAATAGTAAAATCAATTCAAAAGCCCATATATTTACCGAATGAGAGGCGCTACCCACACCTAGCACACCGCCCCCCCCCCCCCCAAAACATGGGTGCTCTTCTTCCTCCTCGCTCCCACCCACCTCACGTCAGCTCGCTCCACTCGTACCCCCAAATTCCTCACCTCACTCCTACAGAAAACCCCAGCTCCCCTTCTTCCTCACTCCTACAGAAAACCCCCAGCTCCCTTCTTCTTCGCTCGCACTACAACTAGGCTCGTCATTCGTTACTCTGCTCAAATCCGTGAGCGCGACGCGACGCCCTCGAGGAAAATGGAGTCGGCTGACCCCAGCGCCAAGAAGATGAGGCTCCCGCCAGCGGCAACGCCTGTTGTAGATCCCGCACCCGGCAATGCGGGGAGAAGCGGCGACCCCGCCCCCACCGGATCCCAGGAACCCGTAGAATCTCGGGTGGACCGCATCAGCGATCTCCCGGACGCCGTCCTTGGGGAGATCATCTCGCTTCTCCCCACCGAGGATTGCTGTCGCACCCAAGTCCTCTCAATTCAGTGGCGCCCTCTATGGCGCGCCGTGCCCCTTAATCTCGACTGTCGTCAGCTATCTCTCTTCAATGATTTTGAAATCCCTAGAGCCATCATCTCCTCCCACCAGGGCTCCGTTCAAAGCCTCTGCATCCCGTCATGCTACCTGAGTAAGCATACCATGCCCTGCACGGTGGACGCCTGGCTGAAATCCCCTGAATTCACAGAACTACAGCTGCTTGAGTTCTACTATTCCCCTGGAAATCACATACCACATACCGAACGCCATGAACTTGTGCCCTCAGCACCGATGTCCATCTCGTGGTTTTCGTCCTCTCTCCACACAGCCACCTTTGCGCTGTGCTACCTACCAGACAATCTGGTACTAAACCTTCGACTCCCATTTCTCAAGAAACTTTCACTTGTGTGGGTTCGTATATCGGAGGCCTCATTGCACAGCATCATCCACTCCAGTTGCCCTGCGCTGGAGTGCTTGGTGCTTGTTTTCACAGTTAGAATCGGTTGTCTCCAAATAAAGTCGCCTAACCTTGTAAGAATTGGAATTTCTTTTGACAGAAGGAGGCTCATCATCCAAGATGCCCCTTCACTTCAAAGGTTGATCCTTGATTCTAGTTATTCACCGTTGCAAATAACCGTCCTCTCTGCGCCTAAACTGGAGACCTTGGGTGTAATACATGATCTCTGTGCTCATTTCAATATGGTGTTTGGCTCCACAGTTCTTCAGGTACTTTATATTATCATCTACACTTGTAACCATAAGCTGCATTTTAAATTTCTGTGCATAATTTATATATCATCTTGGAGTACACATTTTGTACTAATATTATGTTCTATGATCAATGAAGAGTTTCTCCATGGATGGCCTATCAATGGTGCTGGATTCTGTCAAGATCTTATATATCCAAATGAATAGTTTTGATCTGAACAAGATTATTGGCTTGCTGCAATGCTTTCCATGTCTGGAGAAGTTGTATATAAAGGTGATAATTTCACGCACATTGGAAGCCCGCATATAGTGTACTAGAATTAACCGTTCAGCTGTTGCTCTTTCGACACTCTTCTTTTAGACCTTAACTGTTTTCAATCTTCATGTCTATTTAGGCAACAGGACGGGGTAAGAAAGTTATAACCAATTGGTGGATTCGTAAGCATCGGGATTTTCTCACTTCTCATGAAATTCGATTGAAGACAATAACGCTAGAACGATATGTAGCCAACCGTGCAAACACAAGACTTGTCACATTCTTCCTGCTGAATGCGAGGTTACTATTGTCCATCAGGCTTAAGTTTATCAGCAGCATGGTTTTGACGGATGGGTATGTCGAAGAGCAAAAAAAGGAGTTTCAGGTGGGCAAAAGAGCTTCTGAACGTGCCGGGCTTCTATTTACAACATATTGTGGTCATAATCCAGTAAATTTTACGACCCAGGATGTTCATTCTATGGACCTGACCGATCCATTTGACTGTGACTTGCCGAAAACAGTGCTGGAGTTAGATGTTGTTGCCCTTTTCAATCTGGTTTTTTTTGTAAACCTGATGAATAATTAACCCTCGTGCTTTTGTACAGTTTGTGAGCTGGAGTTAGATGTTCCTGCCCTTTTCAACTCGGCTGTGACTGTCATATTTTCTTTGAAACAAGGCAAATGGCTTGCCATTCATTTAATTTAGAGTGAAATATTGTAACAAATCACAACTAAGGGAAATAACATCACTCTCGCCGGCTGCTTGAGCTCACTGTGCATTACAGAAGCCAAGTGATTAGCCCCCACCAGCACCCACAAACTTATTTCAAACTAGCACATCAAATGGGCTGTAAATTTTCATAGGAAAGGCTGCATGACCGTGACAGATTTGGATTCTGACATTTGGGACCTGCGGGGAAATAGCCTATCCAAGGTGGTGTCGACTTACTAGCCAGTCAACAAACGATTCTGCCTACCAGCCGTTGGATTGACATCCAACATCTGTCGTGTATCTTCTATCTCTTGTCTTCTTCTTCCTCCAGCCGCCCAAACCAAACCACCCCGTCGGCTCCGCCTGCTCCCGCCTCCCATGGCTGGCTGCGCCTCCGCCGCCCTACCGTACGTACCCTCCAACGTTGGCCAGTCCCTCCCTCTATTCCCCCACACGTCCTGTTATTCTCCGGCGACGTCAGCCCCAACACGCACCCGCGCCCGAACCAGTCAACCCTCGTGCTCCCCTCTGCCTGCGACTGGACCGGCGCATCTTCAACGGCTCCTGTTCCTTCCGTCCGAGGCCTCGCCGTCGTCCTTCGCCTTGCGGCCTTGGTTCGCTCGCCGTGCGCGGTGCGCCGCCCTCTTGCATTGTCAACGTCGTCAACAACCGAGAGGAACAAGGAGATGACTGTACGTGGAGAGGATGACAGTAGGGACCCACCAGCGTCATGGCAGTACGCAAGCAAGTGCCTCTATAGTACAAGCCCAAAAATATGGTTCCTCCTAATGGTTGGACATCTGGGGCTCATGCCATTGTCAACGTAGTCAATAAACGAGAGAATTACACTACGAGCGGCTGACACCAGGGACCCAGCAAGTCGCGCAGTTTTTTTTTTGAGGAACAAGCAGTTGTTATTTATACTAGTTTTGGCGACGGATCAGGGTAACAACGGGGCTGTGCGGGGGCTGTGGCCCGTCTAGCCAGGGTTTTATTTATGTTTACCACATCATGAGCCCAGTTGTGTTTTTTTCTTACTGAAAATGGCTAGCCCAGTTCTATTTTTTTTAAAGAAATACCCAAACAAGGCCTACTTACTTTATCGGCCCTGCTGGGCTGCAAATCTTTCAAGACGAGGAGAGTTTCATTCGGTTTGCCCAGAAATGGGTTGTACATTTTTAAAACACATCAAACCGGGAATTAGTTTCAATTTTTTTCATTACAAGATCTTAAATTCCATTGATTTTTATGCTTGGAAAATTATTTGGATTTATATTTATATAAATTATTTTTCAAAATAGTTTGAATGTGAATCGATATTTCTGGATTAAAAATAGTTGACCGCACCGAAATATGCAAAATTTCGTATTCTTTTTAACCGTGGCCACAATATGGGGTGTAATGCTAACAAAAAGAAGATGGGCTCCAAAAAAATTCTTAAGAATTAGCAAATGGGCTGTACATTATTAGAAATAATGGCAGATGGGTTGTATGCTGTTTTCCACAGATTTGAGGCTGACTTGTGCGCCTACTACAGGTTGACGCGTATGCTTTCATAAAAAAAGGTTGACGCACACGCAACGCCCTGTTAACTTAGTCAACACACGAGAGCAGTGACTGTTGGATGTCCATCCAACGGCTGTCGTGCTTCTTCAATCTCTGCTCTTCATGCTCCAGCCACTCAAACAAGCGCCGGTGGGACTGCCTGCTCCCTCCTCCCGCGGCCGGCTATGCTGCCGCGCAGGCCTCACGGCCCCACCGTACTCCCATCGCTGGCCTAGCCATCCCTCTACTCACCCACACATGCTGTTATTCTCCGGCGATGGCAGACGAACCAGTAAACCCTCGTACTCCTCCGCGTGGGAAACAACTGCCGAGTATTCCCTGGCTCCGTGTCATTCCCTTCCTAGGCCTCGCTGTCGTCCACCGCCCTGGTGCTCTCGGTGCGGCCTGGTCAACGTGGTCAATGAACGACAACCATCGGAAGTGGATTGTACGTGGAGAGGCTGACAGCTGGGTCCACGGCCGCACGCAAGGAAATGCCTCCTTATTACGCGCAAAATAATGATTCCTCCACCTGACAGCTAGGACCCACAGGAAGGGCCTCTGTATTTCATGAAAAAAACGTTCCCCCCGCTGACAGGTCGGACCTACCAGCTATATCTTCGCACGCAAGGAAGTGCCTCCTTATTACGCCCAAAAAATGAATACCCCCTGCTAGCTGGGACCCACCATATTGTTGGGCTGACTTGTGGGCCTACTAAGTTGACGGGGACGGAGGGCTTTGTCAACTTAGTCAATACTCCAGTGACCGTATGATGTCCATCCAACGGCCATAGTGCTTCTTCAACCTCTGGTCTTCTTGCTCCAGCCGCCCAAAGCAGCGCTGGTCGTGCCGCCTGCTCCTGCCTCCCGTGGCCGGCTGTGCTACCGCGGAGGCCTCACCGCCCCCATACTACTCCCACCACTGGCCAGGCCATCCCTCCACTCACCCACACCCCCTGTTATTCTGTGGCGACGGTAGCCTCACATCGCAGCCGAACCAGTGAACGCTCGTACTCCTCTCCGCGTGGGCATCCACTGCCGCGTCTTGCCCGGCTCCGCATCGTCCCCTTCCTAGGCCTCGCCATCGTCCACCGCCGTGGTGCTCTCGGCATGGCGTGGTCAATGTGGTCAACGACCGACTTCCATCGGAAGAGTACTGTACGTGGAGAGGCTGACAGCTGGGTCCACGGCAGCCGCAAGGAAGTGCCTCCTTATTACGCGGAAAATAATTATTCCTCCACCTGACAGCGGGGACCCATCGGACGGGCCACCAGTATTTTGTGAAAAAAATCGTTTCCCCCTGACTGCTAGGACCCACCGGACGGGCCACCGTATTTCACAAAAAAATGTTCTCCCCGCTGTCAGCTCGGACCCACCGGAAGTGCCTCCTTATTACGCACAAAAAAATGAATACTCCCCCGGCTAGCTGGGACCCACCTTGGTGAGAGGCTGACTTGTGGGCCTACTAAGTTGACGGGGATGAAGGGCTTTGTCAACTTAGTCAATATGAACGATTCTAGCTCCAGTGACCGTACGATGTCCATCCAACGGCCATAGTGCTTCTTCAACCTCTGGTCTTCTTGCTCCAGCCGCCCAAAGCAGCGCCGGTCGTGCTGCATGCTCCTGCCTCCCGTGGCCGGTTGTGCTGCCGCAGAGGCCTCACCGCCCCCTACTATTCCCACCACTGGCCAGGCCCTGCGGCGACGGCAGCCTCACACTGAAGCCGAACCAGTGAACCCTCGTCCACCTCTCCGCACGGGCTTCCACTGCCGCGTCTTCCCCGGCTCCGCGTCGTCCCCTTCCTAGGCCTCGCCGTCGTCCACCGCCGTGGAGCTCTCCGCGCGGCGTGGTCAACGTGGTCAAGGAACGACTTCCATCGGAAGAGTACTGTACGTGGAGAGGCTGACAGCTGGGTCCACGGCCACAGCCCAGTTTTTTTGTGATTTGCCAAGTAAGTCGCTTTGTCAGGCCTGTTGGGCTGCAAATCTTTCAAGACGAGGAGAGCTTTCATTCGGCTGGCCGAGAAAATGGCCCATCAGTAATGAGAAATGGGCTGTACATTTTTAAAGCACATCAAACTGGCAATTAGTTTCAGATATCTTTTTTTTCATTTCAAGATTTTAAATTACATTAATTTTTATGCGTGGAGAATTTGTTGGATTTTATATTGATATACATTTATTTTTAAAATCAGTTTGAATGTGAGTCGAAATTTCGGGATTAAAAACAGTTCGGACCGCACCGAAATATGCAAAATTTCGTATAATTTTTTAACTGTGGCCACAATATGGGCTGTAATGCTAACAAAAAGAATATGGGCTCCAGAAAAACCTTAAGATTTAGCAAATGGGCTGTAAATTATTAGAAATAATGGCAGATGGGTTGTATGCTGTTTTCCACAGATTTGAGGCTTTCCTAAAAAAAGGTTGACGCACAAGCACTGACTGTTGGATGTCCATCCAACGGCCGTCATGCTTCTTCAATCTCTGCTCTTCCTGCTCCAGCGGCTCAAATAAGCGCCGGCGGGACTACCTGCTCCCTCCTCCCCGCGGCAGGCTGTGCTGCCGCGCAAGCCTCACCGCCCCACCGTACTCCCATCGCTGGCCTAGCCATCCCTCTACTCACCCACACCTGCTGTTATTCTCTGGCGACGGCAGACGAACTAGTAAACCCTCGTACAGTCGTACTCCCCTCCGCGTGGGAAACAACTGCCGAGTCTTCCCTGCCTCCGTGTCGTCCTCTTCCTAGGCCTCGCCGTCGTCCACCGCCGTGGTGCTCTCGGCGCGGCGTGGTCAATGTGGTCAACAACCGACTTCCATCGGAAGAGTACTGTGCGTGGAGACGCTGACAGCTAGGTCCACGGCCACAGCAAGGAAGTGCCTCCTTATTACGCGCAAAATAATTATTCCTCCACCTGACAGCAGGGACCCACCGGACGGGCCACCGTATTTCGCAAAAAAAAATGTTTCCCCTTTGACTGCTGGGACCCACCAGCTACACCTTCGCACGCAAGGAAGTGCGTTCGGGCAAAAAAACAAAATGATTTGCCCCCCTGACTGCTGGGACCCACCAGCTACATCTTCGCACGCAAGGAAGTGCCTGATAGTCGGGACCCACCTGGTCGAAGCGTACGTAGCGTTGTCATTCTGGTCGCGAACGTGTACGTACATATATACTGGTGGATGTAGAGGCGCGCACGTGTCGTAGTAGAGGCGCGCACGTAGCATGTACACGTACGTACAGCGGCCAGGGTGCAAGAAAGAAAATACGGCCACGTATGTGTACATACGGGCGGGGTCTCGAACGCCTACTCGCGCATACGTATGGCGAGGGCTCGTTGACATGGCTGGGTCGGAACGGAGAAACAGCGTCGTCGTCGTGTTCATGGGGAGGCAACGGAATGCGTTGTGTTCATGGGGAGGCAACGGAATGTGTCGTGTTCATCGGGAGGCAACGGAATGCGTCGTGTTCATCGGGAGGCAACGGAACGCGTGGGAGCCAACCGGCTGGGTCGGAATGGAATGTGTGGTCGTGTTCATCGGGAGGGCTTGGACGGAACAGGCGATGGAAACGAGGCTTGGCGTACCGCAGAACGGAGGAAACGGCCTTGTGTTCGACCGGCCACGTTCGAAATGGGATCCTGTTCATCGGGAGGGGTCTGGCGTACCGCAAAACGGACGAAATGGACCTCCTACGGTCGAAACGAGGGTCCTGTTGATCGGGAGGGGTGTGGCGTACCGCAAAACGGACGAAACGGACCTCCTACGGTCGAAACGGGGGTCCTGTTGATCGGGAGGGGTGTGGCGTACCGTAAAACGGACGAACTAGACCTCCTACGGTCGAAACGGGGGTCCTGTTCATCGGGAGGGGTGTGGCGTACCGCAAAACGGGACTCCACGGGATACTGTTCATCTCCACCGTCGACCTCCTCCAGCCTCCACGGGCTACCGTCGACCTCCTCCAGCCTCCACGGGCTCCTGTTCATCCAGCCTCCACCGTGCGCTACTCCACTGGCTACTATTCAACCACCCCTCCACGGGCACCCCTCCACCGTCTACTGTTCATCCAGCCCTCCACATCACGGGGTCCTATTCAACCACCCCTCCACGGGCACCCCTCCACCGTCTACTGTTCATCCAGCCCTCCACACCACGGGGTCCTGTTTATCCAGAGGCAACGCCACCGCTCACTGTTCATCCACCCCCCCCCCCCCCCCCGCAACGCTCACTGTTCATCCCAGAGGCAGCATCGATCGGCTTCAGTTAGCAGCAGTAGCAAAGGAATCGCTCGATCGGGTTCAGTTAACAGCCATCGCTCGGGTTCAGTAACGCATAGCCTGCAGTGCAATCGCTCGGGTTTAGTTAGAGCCCAACGCCTCGCTCGGTTCAGTTAGAGCCAACGCCTCGCACACACGCGCTTACGTGTATGAGAGAAACGCGCATCGCTCGGCCCCCGACCTCCCACCATAACCGGGAACTCCCCAAAATTTTCCTCGCCCTCGCTTCTACCACGGTTTTTTCCGTCATGGACGGCCCAAAGAATGTCATGCAGCTGCGTCTCCGGCCCGCCCAGGACGAAAAGCCCATTTTCTGTCATGATTTTTTGTCATAGAAGTAGGAGCCCACCACATCTATGATGATACCGGGTTTTGTCACAATTATCGTCATAGAAGTGTCATATGTATGACAGAAAAAAAAATCGTTCAGCCCAAAATGTCACGGATGTGTCTTTTTTTTGTAGTGAAACCTACCCCCCTTAAGATGAATCTCGCCCTCGAGATTCGGGTTGGCTAGAAAATAGGTGAGGGTGATCCTTCCGTAAGTCTTCCTCTCGTTCCCAGGTGGCTTCATCTTCGGTATGGTGACTCCACTGAACTTTGCAGAACTTAATTACTTTACTGCGTGTAACTCGGCTGGCAAACTCGAGTATCTTGACTGGTTTCTCCTCATATGTCAAGTCACTATCCAACTGTATCGCTTCCAGTGGCACTGTATCTCTCAGAGGGATATCAGCCATCTCTGCGCGGCACTTCTTCAACTGAGAAACATGGAACACGTCATGAACTCCTGACAATCCTTCAGGCAATTCCAACTTGTAAGCAACTTCTCCCATACGTCCCAAAACTTGGTATGGTCCCACAAAACGTGGTGCTAACTTTTCCTTAACTCCAAAACGCTTCACTCCTCGGAGTGGTGATACACGAAGATACACTCTGTCTCCAACTTCGTAAACTGTCTCCTTGCAGTTAGAATCCGCATAACTCTTCTGCCTGGACTGGACTACCTTGAGTCTATCGCGAATCAGCTTAACCTTCTCTTCAGATTCTTTAATCAAATCTGGTCCAAACAACTGTCGGTCTCCAACTTCATCCCACAACAACGGTGTTCTACACCTCCTTCCGTACAGTGCTTCAAAAGGGGCCATCTTCAAACTGGCTTGATAGTTGTTGTTGTAAGAGAACTCTGCATATGGCAAATTTTCGTCCCAACTAGACCCATAGTCTAGCGCACAAGCTCTCAACATGTCCTCCAGAATCTGGTTGACTCTCTCAGTCTGTCCATCTGTCTGCGGGTGAAAAGCTGTACTGAACTCTAGCCTGGGTCCCAAAGTTTCATGCAACTGACTCCAAAACTTTGAGGTGAACTGGGTTCCTCTATCTGATACAATGGTCCTCGGAACTCCATGCAGACATACGATCCTGGTCATGTATATCTTTGCCAACTTTGCACTGGTGTAAGTGGTCTTCACTGGGATGAAATGAGCTACCTTCGTCAAACTATTGACTACAACCCATATCGAGTCACAGCCTGAACGAGTCCTGGGTAATCCTGTGATAAAGTCCATGCCTAGTTTATCCCACTTCCATTCGGGTATAGGCAATGGCTATAGCAATCCTGCTGGCTTCTGATGTTCTGCCTTCACTCTCTGACATACATCACAAACTGCTACATATTCCGCAATATCCTTCTTCATTCCGGTCCACCAGAAACTATCCTTCAAATCCAGGTACATCTTGGTATTTCCTGGGTGAATCGAATATGGCGAATCATGGGCCTCCTGCAAAATCAGCTTCCTGATCTCCTGATCATTTGGCACATATACGCGGTCCTCAAACCATAAGATATCGTGCTCATCCTCACGAAATCCTTTAGCCTTTCCTTTACTCATCCTTTCCTTTATTTCGGCTATCTCCTTGTCCGTCTTCTGAGCTTCTCTGATCTTATCCATAAAAGTAGATTGAATCTCTAAAGCTGCTACATAACCTCTCGGAACAATTTCCAAACATAGCTCGCGTAGGTCATCTGCTAACTCCTTGGGTAACTCTCCGGTCATGAGTGTATTGACATGACTTTTGCGGCTCGACGCATCGACTACTACGTTAGCCTTTCCGGGATGATAATGTAACCTCATATCATAATCCTTAATGAGTTCTAACCATCTCCTCTGCCTGAGATTCAACTCCTTCTACGTGAAAATATACTTCAAACTCTTGTGATCTGTGTATACCTCACAATGGTTTCCGATGAGAAAATGTCTCCAAGTCTTCAACGCATGCACTACAGCTGCTAACTCCAAATCATGGGTAGCATAATTTAACTCATGGGGTTTAAGCTATCGTGAGGCATATGAAACAACTCTTCCCTCCTGCATAAGTACGGCTCCAAGTCCTCGACGAGAAGCGTCGCAATACACTTCATAATCCTTGCGTTGATCTGGCAGAATCAACACTGGTGATGTAACCAAGCGTTTCTTCAACTTTTGAAAACTGGCCTCACATTCCTCAGTCCATTTGAACTTGGTGTCCTTCTTCAACAACTCCGTCATGGGCTTCACAATCTTTGAGAAATTTTCAGTGAACCTCCGGTAGTATCCTGCGATCCAAGAAAACTCCGAATCTCTCTGACTGACGTGGGTGACTCCCAATTTGTCACAGTGACAACTTTGGTGGGGTCTACTGCTATTCCTTCTCCGGATATAACATGTCCAAGGAATCCAACTTCCTTCAACCAAAACTCACACTTGCTGAACTTGGCGTATAGCTGATGTTCCCTGAGCTTCCCAAGTACCAAACGCAAATGCTCTTTATGTTCTTCTTCATTCTTCGAGTAGACCAGAATATCATCAATGAACACCACAACGAACTTATCCAAAAACTCCATAAATACCTTGTTCATCATGTTCATAAAATAGGCAGGTGCATTAGTCAGGCCAAACGACATAACGGTATACTCATATAGCCCGTACCTCGTGGTAAAAGCTGTCTTAGGTATATCCTGCTCTCGAATCTTCAGCTGGTGGTACCCTGATCGCAGATCGATCTTGGAAAACACTTTAGCTCCTTGCAGCTAGTCAAACAAATCACTGATCATCGGCAGTGGGTACTTGTTCTTGATCGTCACCTCATTCAATCCTCGATAATCAACAACCATCCTTAACGATCCATCCTTCTTCTCCACTAGAAGTACTGGGGATCCACAAGGTGACGAACTTGGGCGAATATAACCTTTATCCAGTAACTCCTTAATCTGCTTCTTAATTTCTTCCAAATCCTTTGCGGGCATTTTGTATGGTCTCTTAGATATTGGCCCTGTGCCTGGCAAAAGCTCAATCAAAAACACAATGTCTCTATCCGGTGGCATGCCTGGCAACTCTTCGGGAAATACATCCGGAAAATCCTTCACCACTGGTACTTCCTCCTGTACAACTCCTGATAAGGAATTTGCTTGAGTCCTATTCGGCACATGCCGGGATACATACTTGATCCTTCTTCCTTCTGGGGTGGTGAGCAAAATCAACTTACTGGCGTAGTCAATGTTCCCTCCATACTTCGATAACCAATCCATGCCTAATATCACATCCAGTCCTAGTGACTCCAATACTATTAGGTCTGAGGGAAACAGGTAGTTACCAATCCTTAATGGTAACCGATCACACCATAGGCTAGCCATATACTCTGCTCCTGGCGAGGTTACTAACATGGGTGACCTAAGGGCTTGGGTTGGCAGTTTAAACTTATCCACAAATCCCCTTGATATGTATGAATGCGATGCACCAGTATCAAAAAGTACGACTGCAGTAAATGACTTAACCAAAAACTTACCTATTACTGCATCGGGTTGGACTTCAACCTCCTCCATGTTAACGTGGTTCACTTGTCCCTTGGTGAAAGGGTTGGGCTTCTTCCCAGAGCTTCCATTGTCGTTTCCATTCTTAGCTTCAGGACATTCATTGGCGTAATGTCTGGTCTTCTGGCACTTGTAGCAAGTAACATGGCTTAGATCTTTCTTGGCGGGTGTTGCCGGGTTGGAACGGTTCTGTCCGTTGCTTCCTCCATTACCATTCCCGTTCTTGGCGCCACTATGGTTATGCGAACTCCCTCCAGAGTGATTGTGACTACCATGGTTATGGACAAGTCCTCCCGAGTTCGGGGTGAAGTGAGGCCTCTGATGAGCTCCAGAATTATACTTCCCTTGTCCATACTTCCTCTTGCGGTTATCAATCTGCTGTTGCTTCCCTTCAATCATGAGAGCTCTGTCTACCAACTCCTGGCAGTTATTGAAATTTGCCACCATCAACTACATGCTCAGCTCATCATTCAGCCCTTCTAGAAATTTCTCCTGCTTAACTGCATCTGTAGCGACATCATCTGGGGCATAACGTGCTAGCTTATTAAAGTCATCCACATATTGGCCAACGGTGCGTCCTCCTTGGCGTAAGTTGCGAAACTCGCGCTTCTTCATGGCCATAGCTCCTGTTGATACGTGGGCAGTGCGAAAAGCCTGCTGAAACTGATCCCATGTCACAGTGTCGATGGGGTAAGTGACTATGAAATTCTCCCACCATGATGCTGCGGGTCCATCAAGCTGATGTGCGGCAAAACGCACCCTCTCCGCATCTGTGCATCCTGCAGTAGTCAACTCCCTTTCAATCTTGCGGAGCCAATCATCTGCAACAATCGGCTTGGTGCTACTGGAGAACACCGGCGGATTCAGCCTAAGAAAACGGGCTAAGTGATCAACTGGTGGTGGTGGGGGTGGGTTGTTGTTGTTGTTCCCCTGGTTCTGATTCTGGACTAGTATCTGCATCAATGCATTCTGCTGCTGGATCAACTGAGTGAGCTCCGGTGGGAAAGCAAATCCATTGTCACGTCTCGGAGGCATCTGCTGGGTTTAGAAAAAGGTGAGAAAACAGAGTAGAATGAGGTCTAGGGGGGAAACACTACCCATATGCACATGAGATAAACACAATCATATCACTCAATCAATCAAGCAAGCGCATACAATCAGTCTAGAACTATCGTTACAAAAGTGCTCGGACTATACTATATACATGGTGGAATTATACTACGGATTTGGTGGTCAACTAGAAAAATTGATCGGTCGAAGACTCCATGATATCTGCTCCTGCTTCGTCAACATAGTCATCATCGCTATCGTCGGGATCTGAGTCGGTGTCGTCGATGATGATGTAGTTCTCCGGGAAAGTGGAACCGTCGTCTTCTCCTCCTGGCGCGGGGTCTCCCATGAATACTCCCAGCTTCCTGTCAGGTCGTCATTCTTCTCTACTAGTACAACGATTTCCTCCATATAATCCTCGCGAGTAGCCTTGAGTTCTTCCTCCAAATCCGTGATCCTTGTCATTGCCTTCTTCAAATCTGTCATGCTTGCGCACATCTGGTTCTCTTGGCATCGAATGTGTTGGTTTAACTCCTGGATGAAATCTGCAATCGATCTATCCTTCCTGGTGCTGATCATCTCCCATTGCTCATCTCGGTGCCCACAAATCTGGTAGATAGTATCCTTGAGATCATTGTGGTAAACTTCTCCAATGCGTCCCATGGTAATGTGGGCTGCCATACTCTTTCCTAGACTCCAGGTTGGTGCATCAAAGGAAAACTCGGTGGTCTCAATGATTGGCGTAAACGTCCTTCCTGGAACTAGAATTTGAATCATCCAGCGCTCCTCTTCTGGTAAAGTGGCATTATAAGTCCCTGTGAAGCTTGGTATTCCAATGTTCAGGTATCTAGTGACTTCCTTCAGGTGACGTCCAAAGGGGTGTCTTCATCTGGTTGCGTGAGATCCTTGCATCAGCCATCCTAAAGAGTAGAAAATGGAGAGGAGTCAGAAATGAGAAGAGAGTAGTGATGTAGGGCTTTAGCTTAGTGGTCGTGTCCTACAGTCAGCGTGTGCTCTGATACCATCTTGTAGCGACCAGACCTCAAACAGTCTGATCTCTGTGCATCAGTGTCATCCCTGGATCGGTAATGCTGACACGCACAGTACTTGAAGGATTTATATCAAAGTAGCAATCACACACTTATTACATCGAATGTCTCAAAAGAGAACTTATTACAAAATAATATGGCTTAAGGCCATCTAAATACGATAACTGCAGAAGGCTTGGAAGATAAAGTGAGTCCATCAACTCCAACGGCATCACTGAGTGAAAGACCACGACCTAAGGCACCTTACTCGTTGTCTGAAAAATCTGCAACATGATACGTTGCAGCCCGAACACGGGTCAGCACATGGAATATGCTGGCAATATAACACCAAAGAGTAATACACATAATAAGGCTATCACTACAAGCATATATGGCTGATGGAGGCTATATGGTTAATATGTTTTGCGGAAAGCCAATTTTTCCCTACAGCAAAGGAATAAATTTTTATTTAACTATCATGGTGGTTGGTAAACATTAAGAATGGTAAACCCCATCTCAATCCAAATTAAAAATAATTAAAAACCCAATCAAATTTTATAATTAAGAGTGATGAGATCCACTTGATAATCCAAGAACCAGATACTCAAGATGTCCATAACCGGGGACACGGCTAACCATGATTAGTTTGTACACTCTGCAGAGGTTTGCGCACTTTTCCCCACAAGTCTCGATCTCCTCCATTGGATTTCTCACACTACATGGTGTTTGAGAAATGGATGACTGAGACACAGTCTTTCGGAAGCATTAACTCTTTCGACGGGTAGACCGTACCACCTACATCCCCTACATCTTCTAGCCTACCATTGAAAGAGGTCACACAACATACTCAACCATGCCAGAGCCCATAATGGCTTGTGGCTGCACTCGGAAGTTTCTAGCATGAATAATCTCATGATCCCTTTGAGCCCGGGTGGCAGTCCAGAGGAGAATCACACGGTACCCCGGGATTTCCAAAAAAATACAGGCAATCATTGGGTTCCCCAGGTGCCTCAGTCCACCCAGATGTGTATTAAAGTTGCCACCTTAAGTTGAACCATTAATTAATAATATCACATCTGTCATGGATACACTCAAACCCAATCCACGTCTACGAGCATAGCATAGCAATATAAGCAACGTAGAAGTAACTCCCATAGGTTTGATAATAAACAGGTGAATAGGTACTACCTCATCTACTTGCCAAACCCACAAGTTAAATTAGACCCTAACCATGCAATTGTTTGTGGATTGATCTAATGCAATAAAACTGGGTAGTAAAGAGGTATGATCAAAGTGTTACTTGCCTTGCTGATGATCCGCGAAACCTAGAGACTCGTAGTAGCACACTCCGCACTCCGGGTACTCTATCGCAAACAAACACACATACAATAAGCAATCAAGCAAAACAGCACGGGTAAAACTCAAATAAGAGATTTAACCAGAAAGTTCAACTTAAGAACTCCGGTTTGCAAAAAGAATCAAATCAAACGAAACAACGAAACTCAAACTGCGAAAGAAACAAGCTTCGTTTACTAATCTGGACTAAAGTCAAATTTTACAGTAGCAAAAACTTGTTTAAGTTGATTAAACAGAAATAGGGTTTCGAGACGAAACTCTAGGCGCTTGAATCGCCTGATTTCGATAAACGAGCGAAAAGTTAAACTAAAACGAAAATCAGATCAGAAATCGCGATCGAAAATAATCGCAGAAAAATCCGAGAAAAAGAAAAACTGACGAACAGACTAACGAACGAACATTCGTTATCTGCGGCTAACGGGCGAAAACCATTCGTTAAAACGAATGTACGGACGAACGTCCGCGAAATAACTAAACCGAAAAAAACCAAACCGAAACTAAGAAAAAAACGAATCTAGGGTTTCGAAAAAAAACCGATCGGTTTTCTTGTGAAAACCGAGGCGGCGGCGACTACCTCCGGCGAGGTCCGGCGAACGGTGGTGGGGCGACGTCCGGCGGCGGGCGGCGGCAAGCGGCGGCGCACGGCAGCGGCGGGCGGCGGCAAGCGGCGGCGGCAGCGAGCGGCGGCGGCGGCGGCGGCAAGCGGTGGTGGGTTAGGGTTTGGGCATCGGGGGCGAGTGGGCTGGCAGCGGCTGGGCCTTGGGGCGCCTCGGGGCGGTGGCTTATAAAGCCCCCCCGGGCGGAGTCCCGCTCGGGTACGGCCCGGAGTCAGTTTCGTTTTTTTTTTAATTGTTTCACGCAGACAAATGAATAAAAGAAATACTAAACTGACTCCAAAAATCCTGAAATAAATTTTCCTCATCCTCTAAAAATAAGCCGGACCAGGTGAACATTTATTTGGGACTCTAATGCAATATTGAAAAACGCATATTTTTCCTAATTCAAATAAAATAGCGATAGAACTCCGAATAAAATTCTTATTTGATTTTAATATTAAATCTCCAATATTTCTTTATTTTGAGGAAGTCATTTTATCCTCTCTCTTTTATTTTTATAGAAGAAATATTCGAAGAGAAAATAATTAAAATCAAACGATCCTCTTTTCAAAATTTGAGAAAACTCAAATTTGAAAATAACGAAATTCCCAACTCTCTCCGTGGGTCCTTGAGTTGCGTAAAATTTCTAGGATCAAGCCAAAATGCAATAAAATATGATATGCAATGATGATCTAATGTATAACATTCCAAATTGAAAATTTGGGATGTTACAAATGGTACTTCCTTCACAGCTATTCTCTCTGTCCAGAAACTTGCAAAAATTCAAGAGAAATAATTGGCTTGAAGAATTGATCCCAAAATTGGTGGAGGGATGTTTTATGGTCAACAGAATGCTCTGGTAAATTTTCAGCCAAAATGAAGCAATATAAAATATACTTGCTTCACAACCTGAAAATATTGACAGAAGCAAAGATTATGTCCTGTGCTCACATAGATCAAGCGATGGAGCTGAAATTTTGAGGAGTGTAAATATATGATCACATGAAGGAGTGTGCAAAATTTCAACTCATTTGGATAACCTTAGCTAGTACTTCCTTCACAATGCCTTCTGTCTGACAGAAACTTCGAAAAATTGCCGAGGAAGATTAGCTAGGAACATAAAGTTGAATTTTGGCATGAAGCATTGATTTGGATGAAATAGCATGCCCAAAGAGTTTGGGAGCCAACAAGGAAAGATAGGTGGCACTTCCTTCACTGAAAGCCACACTGGACAGAAATGAAGAATAATTATTGGGGAATTATTCTTTAGCTAGGACAGGAAAGTTTGGGCATATTTGAGCAACATATGACCCAAAGAAATTATGAGAATTAATTGGGATTTTTGGGAGTGACAGAAATATAGGTTGCTTCACAACCTAGGGCAGACAGGGTTATTCCTTTAATAGAAAAAAGGAATATTCCTGAGAAAAGAATTTTAGGGTTGGGCTACAATGGAAATGACATGGTCTAGGGCTAGATTTGAGGATGATGAGTCACTTGGGAAAAGAAGAAATGATGATCTCCCAGGTTGCAAGGCCACATAACCACTCCAAAAAGAAAATCAGAGCAAAAACCAATAAATCAAAAAGAAAAATGAAAGGGCCAAAAACTAGGCTGTTAAACCTTCCCCCCTTAAAGAAATCTCGTCCTCGAGATTTGGTTGCTCACGGAACAAGTATGACTTGAGGACACCGTTTCCAACTCGGGTATCCATTTCCTTTATTTATTGTCCCCTCAAGAATTTTAGATGATTTTGCTTACCTTACTCTGGGGTGGTTTGCTTCACCTTTCCCAAATTCTGACGGGTTTTTGCTCACAAACCAAATCCTTTTGCTGGCGTTGATTCTTTCATATTTGCGGCGATATCCAATGGATCAGAGCATATATTTCCTTTTTGTCATGAAAACCTTTTTACTTCCGTCATGATGTTTGCTCAAACAAATGCATGTCTTTTGGGTTCCATAAATGATGTGAATCATGGCCATTTTCTGAGGGAATCTGACTGCTCTCATGTGGTACTGATTTATCTTGATTTATTCCTTTGGCTCGAGCATGGGGTATGTACCAAAAATTCGACTGCCTTCTATTGTGAGCAATATGCAAGGGTATGGACTTATAGCTGTGTCATACCTCAAATATTAACATCTTGGGACTTTCCTGACAGGAGTGCTAGCGGGAAAATACTTTTCATGACATGTTGTCCATGCACTTGGTTCCGCCAGTGAGTATACCTGGTCTGAACTGATTGTTCGGCTTTTGATTTACCCATGTTGTCAGACGTGGTAATAGGCTATGAGATGCTTTAATACTGCCATTAAAGTCAAACTGTTGAGGTTGCAAAGGAATCTTGGATTTGACAGAGCAGACTAGGATATTCCACACTAACCATTCCAATAGGGTCAGCGGGATATGAAATCCTTGTAGAGCAGAGTAGACCTCTGAGGGTATACCTTTGCAGATCAATATGTAAATTATGGCCTCCAACTAAATTGGATGTCCAGACCCTGATGGTCGTGCAAAAATCACCATACCTTTGTTGTCAGTCTCATCCTTTGATGGTCATGATTTTCCTTGTCAAGATACCTTACTAAAATAACTTGGCCACACATGTCCTTTATTCTTCGTATGACCATGACTGTGGCTAGTGCAATATTTTTGTCATTATTCCTTGTGCTTGTTTTCTGACCTGGGTCTTCACATATATGACATATACTCGGAGCTTGTAGCTGTATAGAGCTCATTGTTTAGGCCAACCATGCAAAAGGGTGACAAGAGCTCATGAGATTTCCTTGTCGGTGCGGGAATATTGGCCTTGGTGGCCACTGCCAAGACTGTGGATTCTGCGTTGTCATCTCCAGATCTTGTCGATCCTTGTATTATATGAGATGTATCTTTGTTTATCTTCATTTGCATGGCCCATGAGATTTGTTGGATCCGTACCTTTCTTAGGTATATCTGCTTGATCATCGCTGTATCCCGTATGAGTGACTAATCTGACCGGGGATACATGCTCGCCATATATATAAGAAGAATATGCCACTGAACACCCGATTCTTGCGGTAGACATGTGTTTTGACTGAATTGTACCTCTGACAAATTATTGTGAATCTGATTCTTGAGCTTCACTATCATATACTGCCTACTGATTGTGTCATACCTTGTAAAAATACTGAATACGACATGCGGTGTCGTACTGAAGATGGCAAGGTGTCGTGGGTTGAAAGCTATACGAGTAACTTGTATGTCCAGGGATACATCCTCACTATATATGTGGAAAGATGTGTAGCCGAACACTTGATTTCTGAAGCAGACATATGCCTTGACTGACTTGTACTTCTGACAAAATTATTGTGAATCTGATTCTTGAGAGGTACTGCCACATACTGCCAACTCACCGTATAATCTCCGAGGACGGTGCAATAGTGTGCTACTGACGCGGACTGAGTGACTTACGAGAGAAGTCATCCGAGTAGCTTGCTGAGGAAGACTCGTTAGCTTCTGCTCGAAGCTTTTGTCTGGGTAGCAGGCAGAAGAAAGCTCAATACTTACACATGAAGCTTGACCTGATTATTGTGCTGGAGAAGCCTGGGTTCCGTACTTGAGAAGCTTCTCCTCTGATTACTTACTGTGAAAGATTCATTTCCGTCTGTCGGAATCTTTTACTGAGGTATCTTGCTGAGAAAGACTGAGTATCTTGGACCGGAAACTATCCATATATTATACTGACAAAAATTTAGGAGCCTTGCATCATAAATTTCTTCCGATAATGTGTGGAGTAAGACTGAGTTTCTTATATCAAAAACTTCATACTGTGATATGCAGACTGAAAGCCATACACACACCCATAATATTCTGCGGCTGATGACTTGCATGAGAAAATTTATTTGACTGTCTTCCTTGATCATATCACATTCTAACTTTCCTTCGGAGTATAACATATTTCAAGCATCATTCATTGTTGAGCCAAAATTTGTATCTGATCCATACCTTTGACTGAAAATATATTCTGTTGGTCTTGCAACTGACTTGTCTTTCTGCTGGCTGGATCATAACTGTTGCTGATAATCAATCCGAGACGCCATTGGTATTCTGAGCAGATATTGATGCTATAATGCAGTTGACTAGGTAGACCATAATGTTTAGCTGAGCTTCTTCCAAATATTTTAAATCCTTATTGCTTCTTCAAGTCCGGTGTCGGTTAATGAGCAACTCTTTATAGGGAAAAATAATGTAACACCGGGGCCCAAAAAAAGAAGCAAAAGAAAACTCAACTAAACAAAAGCATACAACACAATCACTACACACACAAACAAGTTCACATATTACTACTAGTCACACAATATGCATGCCTACTTAAGCACACAAATCTCGCGGGATCTCCGGTTCTACGATCTAGCATGCTGTGACGGTGTGCACAAAGATGAATCAATGTGTGGAGGAATTGGTGCAAACATCACTACACCAAGCACTGCCTTAACCAGGTAGCAACCTGGACTAGCTCGGAGGCGAGGACGTAACTGGTAACCATGTAGCGGTACACGAATGTCGCGACCACATTATTATCAAGCGGACGGAAAAGATCCGTACTTATCCAAGAAATAGGATAGCGAGGCAAAACCGAGTCGGATGACATTGCCCTTTTTATGATGACTGAGACCATTAAGGGTTGCCAACATGACAAGATAAAAAGGACGATCCGGGATGGAAGCATTTCCATCACCGAAATGATAGGTGGGGCTGAAAGAAAGAAAACGGCGCGATACTTGAGCACCATTTCTGCAAACAGTGTCGGGATCACTTGGCATCACTCTGCTAGGACAGAAATAACACCAAACACCGAGAGGAAAAGGAAACTAGATAAATGCAAGGGTTGAGCTTTAGTGGATCCGAACCAATGCCATCTACACTCACCAGATAAACCGTCGGCAACAAATAATAAGGCTATATGCATGCTATGCAACAAACAAATGCAGCAACCAAATGCAATAAACAAGCCACACTATATACTACCGGTTTCTACCGCTCGCACTGACTAGGGCATCCTACAGCCAGACCTGCTCTGATACCAAGCGTTGTGGCACCCCAGCTCAGAGAAACCGGAACGCCCCGTATTCTAGCCCAGAGATCGAGGAGAAGTCTCTGGAATACGACACTGCTTGACATAGAACAAATCAGCTCTTATTAGAAGAATAATAATACAAGGGTCTGATGTTACAAAGAAGCACATCAGCACGGCGACACTACGCCTGCGATACTACACTTGCTCTATGCTAGCAGTGGAACAACTCGTAGCAGCGGAATACTTCTAGCAGCAGAACAACGACGAAGGTGGTGAACTCCACTCCGTAGGGACTCTGGCTGGGACACGATCTAGCTCACACGAACGGACACCTCGACAAATAATCAAGCAATCACGGCATCACCTGCAATCTGGCATGACACGCTAGGTTAGTACATTGAATGTACTTGCAAGCTCACAACAACCAAAAGCATCAAGGCAAGACAACAGCATAGCATTAGTAGGTTAATTAAATTAACAGCTACCATGATGAAACAACTAATAATCATGATATGAGCTACTAGAATACTGATAAACCATCATCTCAGATCTCAAGTACCACATGAACCATCTCACACTTGGCTATTCGGCCAAGTAATATACCATCATGATCCACCTGATCAACTCGTGATCAAAACATCCACATGATCACCTCGCGATCAAAACCTCCATGTGATCACCGCGTGACCACATCACAAACTGAATGATCATCCTCGAGATCATCCCAACATCATCATCAACATCCTGCCAAGCTGTTACTGCTCATAATATATATATATATATATATATATATATCAACATATCGATCACCTATAAGTCATTCCGTCATGTGAGTGTTGATCGAACGGTGTGACCTAGTACGAACTTATGCCCATGTCCGAGGACGCGGCTATCGATAGATTGAACACACACACTCTGCAGAGGTAGCGCACTTTACCCACACCACGGAATCCATGGCCTCGCACTCCCATTCGGGTGGACCAACGGCATTCCGGCAAAACCGATCTACTGCCATGACACTCTCCCAGCCACTCCGACCAACACCCCCTTTTGGGTTCGGTCCTAGGTGGCCCCGTGCCTACCAGAGGCATCAATGGCCACCATCGTGGCAAAACAAAAACGGTCCCAAACGGGGACAAAAAGGCGCCTAACAACAACTACGCGCACACAAGGCTTATGTTCGCCTACCTGATCAGGGTAGCGCGTGCCCTAACCTTTCCTCGTTGGAGGCACCGGCGAGAGACACAGCAATAGCATCGCATTAGGGCCTTCCCATAAAGGCAAATGTGGTTGCACTGGAAAAGCTCGGTTCAGTGGCACCTGACCAACTTAATGACGGAATTTAACCCCAAAAATATAACTGTGCTAACTGATACTCCGATACCATCTATCATCCTATAATCCAAGTCATAGCAATATCCAACAAATAATCCAAAGCATAATATCGTCATACCAAAATACTCCGAGGATAGCATAACACTACTATCATGATGAATCCAAGAACGATAATACTATTACTCCAATAACAAGAACAAGCTATCCAACTAATATCCACATGCAAGCATCATCTCCGAAATCATTCTCCAAAACAAAATATCAACTAGCATCATGATAAAAATAATTCTAGCCACTAATAATCCAAAGGCAGCATGATATTCAAAGTAAAAGTCCAAACTATCATACCAGATACCATCACGAAGGTAAGCATAATATGAGCCACTAAAAATCCAAAGGCAACATGACATCCAAATAATCTGCAAAAGATTATTCCTAGAACTCCAAGCAATATCATGGCAATAGCAAGATCAAAATAATACTCCTATAAATGCCATGAACAAGATCACATGTAGCTAAAGCAATATTTTAAACAAGTTTAAATAAGTTAAACCATGCCACTGCATTGCAATCATGCAAATGGAGGGTGTGGCTTGCCTGGGGTAGATGAAATCACCGGGAAGAAGTGCGAGAAGCTCGCGGAAAGAATCGCCAGAAAACGTTCTCTCTCGGAGGGGGCTGATTAAGCGTAAGGGAAAATGGTCATTTTCAGAATGTTAACCCATGGTGAAAATGATAGCAACAGAACGGGCTCGACGAGACGAAGAACTGGGCTTTGGAATCACCTCATTTGGAGTTGTGAGCAGAAAGTTGTGAAGCGTTTTCTGCCAGGGACCTATCTATAAGAAAAATCCTCTCAAACGGGCCCGTGACTGAAAAACTGAAAGCGCACTCCTGGAAATACGCTTTCACTGAAGTGAAAGAAGAGGAATACGCTTTCGATAAGCGAAGGCGTAATCCAGTGAATTACGCCTACACTTATCCAGCGTGGCAAAGGCGGGGCCGGCGGCTGGCTCACTGACGCGCGGGGCCTGCTGGGCCCACGGCCAGCTGGCAGGGAGGGGGCGTCGTCTCCTTCTTCTCCTCACGCTTGCCCGATGGAGCAGAGCAGGAGCTCATCATCGGCGCTCGTCCGGTCGACTCCGACCACCTCCGGTGGAGCTCGGACCACCGGAGTGTTCAGCGAGAGGAGCCGCACCCGCCTGAGGGATCTGCCCACGCCGGAGAGCAGCGGAGCAGGCGAAACAAGGAGCCGCGGCAGAGGAGAGCTTCATCCGCGGGGGAGTTCATGGAAAACAACCACGGGAGGAGGAGAAGAGGTGTTGGGGTGGATCCGGGGTGAGGATGGAGGTCTCTGGTGGTGGTGGAAGTGAGGGAGGGGCTCGGCTTCGGGCGAATTTAGGAGGGAGGCCGCGGCGGCCATGGCGGCCAACCGAGGCGATGAGAGGCTCTGGAGTCGAACGGATGGGCTGGGGAGGAGCAGTGGAGTGAGGGGAGCAGTTGGTGAGCTCGGGAGCTTTCGGGGACGGCTATATATAGCCGGACGAGGGAGGCCGTGGCCGAGTGCCGCCGCTCGAGCTCGGCCAAAGCTCTGGCGAGGCTCAGCGGGCACGGGCGGTCACGGGAACATGATGAGGGGGAGCGGACAAAGGTCACGGAGCAGCAGGCGCCAAGGAGGAGAGTAGAGGAAGAAGAGCCAAGCGCCATTAATGCCCTGTCGGGCACTGTGCTCCCGTGGGCGTGCGTCGGCGAGCGTCGGTGAGGAAGCGGACGAAGGGGGGAGAGGGGTCCAGGGGAATGGCAACGATGAGGTGAAGCCACTGGACATGCTCACGCGCGCGAAGCCGACGAGAGGAGAAGAGGCCGAAGCGCAAACGACGTCCTGGACGCGCCGCAGCGCACAGAGCGCGTGAGTTGGCATGCCAGCCGCGCGGTCACCACAAGACAATAAACATGGAGGTCACGAGAGGCAGGTAAATGGTGTCTATCGTTATGTCCTTCCGAGATGGAGCAGTTATGATGCCATGGCTTGATCTGGGGTGCTAAGGTTAAATGGTAACTAAGCTCTGAAGTTTACTGCATCAAACTTGGCAGAGCACTGCTGATCAACAGGAAACTGATTGGGTCAAATGGTGTTGTCTGGGATGATTAACTATCGAAGGACTATGATCCTGGAGGTTTTGGAGCATAATGGAGCACAAACTAATATAGTTGCTTTGTAACTCACATTATGGGTCCAGAAACTTGACCAGGAAGGTTCACTCACATGGAGAAGCCACTTGAGCTAAAATTGGCAAGGCTTAGTGATTTGGTCATAAGAAGATGCTGTAGAAAGTTTGTACCAAATGGATTCACCAAAATGGTACTTCCTTCATAGCTATTCTCTCTGTCCAGAAACTTGCAAAAATTCTAGAGAAATATTGGCTTGAAGAATTTGATCCCAAAATTTGTGGAGAGATGTTTTATGGTCAAGAGAATGCTATGGTAAATTTTCAGCCAAAATGAAGCAATATAAAATATACTTGCTCCACAACCTGAAAATATTGACAGAAGCAAAGATTCTGTCCTGTGCTCACATAGATCAAGCGATGGAGCTGAAATCTGGAGGTGTGTAAAGATATGAGCACATGAAGGAGTGTGCAAAATTTCAACTCATTTGGATAACCCTAGCTAGTACTTCCTTCACAATGCCTTCTGTCTGACAGAAACTTTGAAAAATTGTTGAGGAAGATTAGCTAGGCCAATAAAGTTGAATTTTGGCATGAGGCAATGATTTGGATGGAAGAGCATGCCCAAAGAGTTTGGGAGCCAACAAGGAAAGATGGGTGGCACTTCCTTCACAGAAAGCCACACTGGACAGAAATGAAGAATAATTATTGGGGAATTATTCTTGAGCTAGGACAGGAAAGTTTGGGCATATTTGAGCAACATATGACCCCAAAAAAATTATGAGAATTAATTGAGATTTTTGGGAGTGACAGAAATATAGGTTGCTTCACAACCTAGGGCAGACAGGGTTATTCCTTTAATAGAAAAAGGAATATTCCTGAGAAAAGAATTTTAGGGTTGGGCTAGAATGGAAATAACATGGTCTAGGGCTAGATTTGAGGATGACGAGTCACTTGGGAAAAGAAGAAATGATGATCTCCCAGATTGCAAGGCCACAGAACCACTCCAAAAAGAAAATCAGAGCAAAAACCAATAAATCAAAAAGAAAAAGAAAAGGGCCAAAAACCAGGCTGTTACATTTATGAATATTAATGGTGACTTTTCTAAACTTTATTATCCATGATTGTTATAGCTTTGTATTTCTCTCCGATCTATCTGTTTGATTTAGCCAACTAGATTGATTTCTCTTCAGTGGGAGAGGTGATTTGTGATGGGTTCAATCATGCGGTGCTCTATACCCAAGTGACAAAGTAGGGGACAAGACACGTATTTGTATTGTTGCCCTTACGGTTAAAACGACGGGGTTTATTCATATTGATTGGGTTTACTTTGTCCACATCATGTCATCCTGCTTAAGGCGTCACTCTGTTTCGTACTTAATAACCTAGATGCAAGCTGGATAGCGGTCGATGGGTGGAGTAATAGTAGTAGATGCAGGCAGGAGTTGGTCTACTTGTCTCGGACATGATGCCTATATACATGATCATTGACTTGAATATCGTCATGACTATGTGCTTTTCTACCAACCAAAAGTAATTTGTTCACCCACCGTATGCTGTGTGCTCGAGATAGAAGCCTCTGGTGAAAACTATGGCAACATGGCCTATTTTTATCATATATAAAAACATAAAAATACCTTGTAGCAATTTTTCTATTTTCTTTTATTTTATCTTTGCAGTTTATCTATCTACCACTACGATATTTAATCCTTGCAAGTAGCCGCCAAGGGGATTGACGACCCTCTTGTTTGTGTTTGGTGCAAGTATTTGCTTTTGTGTGTGCAAGTGTTCTTCACGAGGCTTTGTGTGATTCTCCTACTGGATTGATAACCTTGGTTCTTAACTGAGGGAAATACTTACCTCTATTTTACTACATCATCCTCTCCTCTTTGAGTAAATCCCAACGCAGCTCACAAGTAGCAAGAAGTTGCAAATTTCTTGAATAGATCTTGGCTATAGTATGTAGGCACAAAATGCACTCTCATGGCCTCCTTCATTTGGTTCCATGTTGTTATTTGTGGGTTATCCTTAGCTTGGCGCCACTCGATGACTTGCTCCCACCAAATGAGAATGTAGTGTTAGAACTCAAGTGATGCCATGGCAATATTCTTTTGCTCTTCATAGTTGTGAAGACGGAATATCTTGTCGACCTTCAATGCCCATGAGAGGTAGTCTTCGGGATCGTTACTTCCAGAGAACTCAGGCATGTTGAACTTGAGCTTGTCGTAGCATTGCTCTTCATTGTGTTGGGGGTGATGGCGATGACGCTCTTGTTGTGGTGGAGGGTCTTCAACCGCCTACTCCTCGTGCTCCACTTGATTAGCTTGATGTTGAGGGCGTGGAATTCTTGCATGATTCCTCGTTTCTTGGTGCTCCTCAAGGAGTGCGGCTTCTTCTTGTCGCTCTCGACGGAGGACCTCTTCTTGTTCACGCACACAACGGTTGCGTCGTTGATGGCATGGGTTGCTTCACGTTGGGCCTCAAGGGCTTTTTCCTGACGGCGGAGGGTGTCGCCTATTGGTTTTCTTCTTGTTGTTGGCGTCATGGAGTTTGCTCTTGTTCCATGGGATCATTTGCTTGACGATGATGTCGTTCACGTTCCAGAAGGCGGTCTTGTAAACCATTGCCATGAAATGGGTTTTGTGGAGCTTGATGATCTTCATGGTCTCGGAGACGATGCGAACAAGCTCAGGGAAGACTTGCATCCGAAGATGTTTCTGGAGAGTGTCAACTTGAGTGGCATTGTCTTGATGATGACGAAGTTGATGAGGCACGATTGACCATCATGGCTTGAAACTCTTCCATTTGTGATGATAGCTTGTCGTCAAGGTAGTCCCTTGTGTGTCATTCGGATTGTCGCAAGTCGGTGGCGAGTTAGTCGATGCGGTCGCCCAAAGCTTCATTCTCTTGATGCAAAGCTCTGTGTGCACCGAATTATTGATTCTTGGTGATGTAGTTGTTCAGTTCCTCTTCTTGCTTGTCGAAGAGTGGGTTGGTAGAAGTGCTCAGCCTATCCATCATCTCAAGCAAATATGTGAGTGGAAGAAAGGAAAGAACTGCACCAAATGTACCTTATGCAATGTTGAAGATGGATCAAAGATCACCCAATGCATTATTATGGAAGTAGCACAATTGGTACCGGATCTTGTCAATCTCACACCTACACAAGTAAAGCTTTTGGAGTAGCTTGGTGAGGATGGTGGCACAAAATTTATGCGATTGTTAGCAAGATTCAATAATGTTGAAAGAGATTCACAAATTCACAAGGGAAACAAGTAGACCAATAGCAATGAGTGGCACACGAAAACACACACATAGATAGATAATTGGGGTCGTGCAACCAAGGAAATGAGGACAAACTGTGGAATCTACGAAAAATGCTCGTGTTGCACAATACTAGAAAGACGTAGCACGATAGCTCAATGGGCGGATACGGAACTTGTGCACAACCTATAAGAGACAAAACGAATCGACTTCTATCCCATTTATACTATGTATGTATGTATGTATGTATGTATGTATGTATGTATGTATGTATGTATGTATGTATGTATGTATGTATGGTTCCCAGTGGTTCTCTCACAATGATCCGAGATGATCAAATATGAAAATATGGTATGCATTGTGTCAATGCTACGACTATTGCTTACAAGCTCTTTGTTTTCCCTTTGCTTAAAAGCTTTTCTCTCTTTTGATATTTTTCTTTCGCCACTTATGCAAAATGCTCGAACCAAGATAGCAATTATGTATATGCGGGAACAATTGATAACACAAGAGATGATACGATGATGTATGCATCTATGATAGCTATGTGGAACATGTATCACTAAAGTGCACAAGTAATGTTGCCCAACAATACTTAAATGGCTAGTCTCGATAGGAAAGTGACACAAAAATCTGGCTCGGGGTTCACAATGCAATGGCAAGGGAGATGTACAAGTGATGTTGTCAAGGTTACCATCCTTGCTTACGGTTGGTGGTGTCACAATGATGAAGTGGTCATTGTCGATGTCAAGTCCGTGGCGAATTTGAGCGGTGGTGATGTTGGTGTCAAACCGTTCCTAAGTAGCCAAAACACGTTAGGAAACGAAAAACCACAACTCAAAATTCAATGGCAAAAGTCAAATGGTGGTAGTGAAAAGCGGTGGTATGGCTATGGATGTCAAATGGGTTTGCGGAATTGCTATGGTGGGGCTCAAAGTTGTCGACGCGAGAGTGGGGCGGTGGTTGAAATTTTCAGTCAAAAATTTAGTTTTGACACGTGTAGTCGGATGATCTGGGCCAGGGTCCGGATGATCCGGGTGTGCATCCGGATGATCCGGGTAGGTCGTCTGCACTGGGAACAAGTGCAAATCATGGATAAAAAGAAAATTAGGGCGATTTCGGGGCGGATTTCATGGTGAAAATGGCAGGGAATGCTAGATCCACTTGCAACACAACGAATCCACAGATCAAATTCAAAAAAACATCATCAAACCAACAAATCACAAAAAATTGGTATGGCTCTTTTTGTGGGGATTTTCGAAATTGGAAAAACACACAAAATTAGGCTAGAAAATGGGGGTAGGGACTCCAAATTTGTGATCAACGTGGCTCATGGTACCAAGACGATGTAGGGTGGAACCCTAATGGTCGACCTTTCACGAATTGGAGGGGATCCTGTGAAGAACACGAAGATCACGAGAGGGAAAACACTCAATCAACAAGATCCAAATCACACATGTGCTAAATCCACGTACACAAAGAGGAGATACAAGGATCCAAATCCAACACAAGAGGGTACAAAGGGTCCCTAGTTCATCACAATACTTGAAGGAGAGAGGTGTTGAATCCTAGGAGGATCTTCCCATGAAGGGGTCTTGAATCCACTTAGGGGATCTTCTCACATGGAGGCCTAGAACTCCATGGGAGTGGTAAGTGGATGAGCAAAGCTCTGTCTCTATCTTGAGCTGACCCTTTGCTAATCCTAAAACGTAACTGGAGGAGGAGTATATATGGTCTAGGGGTAGATAAAGGTACATGCGCCTCGACCCAACTCATGCACGCAGGCACGGTCCGGATGATCCGGGTGATACGTCTCCGTCGTATATATAATTTTTGATTGTTTCATGCCAATGTTCTACAACTTTCACATACTTCTGTAAACAATTCATATGATTTTCTTAGACAAACATATTGATCTAGTGCCCAGTGCCAGTTCCTGTTTGTGCATGTTTTCTTGTCTCGCAGAAAATCAATATCAAACAAAGTCCAAACACGATAAAAATTTACAGAGATTTATTTTGGACTATATGTGATTTTTTGTCAGGACCCCGATCCTAAGTCACACCGATCTAGCATGTAACACATCATATCACTTTGCAGCCTCACGCACGGTATCCCCACGGGTGCCACCTTACCTGGCCTGGGACCGTTTGCGCCTTTTGGCTCACGTATATGATAGTGTCGCTAGCATCCATATGACAAAGAACCCGGGCTGACATGACTAGTCATAAACCCAAGGTGGCACAAACTTACAGGAACAGGCATACGTAACCCAGCAATGCACGTGTCGGTCATCAACGTATGAACCCAAGTCGTAGCAAGCTACAAGGACTTAAAGGACTAACGCGTGACATTTCCCCGAAGGGACAGACACAGGAACAAACAAGGATACATGATGGCCAACCTAAGTGTTTTGGAGTAGTAGCGAACTACCATGGCTCGGTGGAAGCACTAGGAGGCATTTCCCCATAAGGAAGGCTACCAAGAATAAACAACTAGGTGTCGGATCTCACACATACCAAGCATTTCAATAACATACACACAATATGCTCGATATGTGTAAATACAACATGGCATCACAACAAAACTCTATGACTCAAAGTATTTACTCAATAGGCTCCAAGGAGCCAGATATTACAAACATGGGTCTCATGACCCAACATTCAAGTCATACAAGCTACAAGCACATGCGGAAGCATAAACATGTCTGAGTACAGACATCGGAAAAGAAAGAAGGCTAGAAAGCCTGTCTATCTATAAGACCCTCCAAAGGAACCAAACCTCTGTCTGGGATTCCCAAGCTAACCATCGAAGCCCACGTGAAACTACTAGTGAGATCGAAGTCTCCTCTGCAAAAACATAAATTAAGAAAACGTGAGCACGATGTACTCAGCAAGACTTACATCAGAACTAGCTACATATGCATCAGTATCAACAAAGGGGTGGTGGAGTTTAACTGCAGCAAGCCAGCTTTGACTCGGTGGCTATCCTGTACCATGACTGTTGGTAACTCTTTTGAGGTGGCGCGCACGAGTCCACATATTCACCTTATCAATACACCACTATGGATCCGCTTATGTCTCCCTACGAGAAGGCCATTCATAGCACTCACACTTATCTTGTGCATTTTAGAGTATCCACTTCGAGTTATCTATGAACCATATAAGCGTTCCAAGTGGTCCATATCCGCGGACGCGGCTATTCGAATAGATCATATTACCCTGCAGGGGTGTACTTCTTCACACACGCTCTCGCCACTTACCGCCATGTACACATTATGTATCTCGGCAACCTTCAAGCAGAAGCCTGGCGAGGGTGTCGGCCACGACCTGACTAACCACACGAGACTCTAGTCCAGGTTTATCGCCTATCCGAGGCTGAACCCGCAAAGGAAGTCCGGCCGAAGTTTCCATCACGGTCCGAAACGATGTGAGCAGGGTTCCCAAGCCCACCATTCGGGTGCCACTTGGTACACCGTGCCACTGTGCCTAGTCTCTCCCAAGCCCACCTGGCCGGGTGCCACTTGGTAGAAAAATAGACGACCTACAAACACCAGAAACTAGTTGCAACTCCTGGACAGAGATCTAGTCGATTAATAAGTCAAGAGGGGTCGAGTTACCAGAACCCAATGTGTGGTAGTAACTGTCTTGGATCACAAACACATAACTCAGTTCCTGAGGATGGTTTCAATGAGACAACCCACCATGTACTCCTACATGGCCTCTCATCGCTACCTTTACCAAATCGTGTTCACACACTTAGCTCTCCAGAGTAGGACGTGTTCACCACCATTCCAATCCATCCCAGATGAATCAGACCTGACACAACTCTAGGCATAGCAGGCATAACAAGCAAACATGAATGAGTAGGCACATCATGGCTCAAACAACTCCTACTCATGCTAGTGGGTTTCAACTATTTACTGTGGCAAAGACAGGTCATGCAGAGGAATGGGTTCAACTACCGCAACATGTAGCAGGTGAATCGTTGTTGTCCTAATGTATTAAAAGAGAGCAGGAGCGAGAGAGTGGGATTGTATCAGAATGATCAAGGGGATGCTTGCCTGAAAGATCAACACGGTAGCACTGCTCCTCAGACAGGTACTCTGGAACACTCTTGAGAGCAGGACCTATGGAGAAGGACGGTGCCGGCAATCAATACACAAACAAATGCGACAATATGATGCATGATCATGGCATGGCAATATGCTAGTGTTTGAGCTAATCCAAAAGGCTACCATGTTAGTTTAAGTTCATTTGAATCAAAGATTCAAATTCAAACTCCAAAAGAAGCATTTAAAATTCCCTTTAATTGATTTCACCTGATCATCAGGTATAAGTTATTCAAACATGCATGAAAATGGTACAGATGGATAGATTGAATTTTCTTGATAATTTTTCATATATAAATTAATTCAATCTGAGCTACGGTTGGTTTTATATGAATTTTTGAAGTTCTGGCTATTTCTCGAATTTCCTGATTTATCTTAAACCCATAATATCATTTATTGCGTCAGCACTGCATCATGCCTGCGTCAGCAAGTCAACCGCGCTGATTGGAGTCAAACCTGACGTGTGGGGTCTGCACGTCAGTGACACAAGGATAACAAGGGGTTATTCCTAATCTAACTAAAAGATTAGGGGCGCCGGGTCCCATCTGTCATTGACCTAGAGGGTCATTAGGTTAGTGTTACCTGGGGGTTTGACCGACGCTAAGCCGCCAGCGAGGCCGAATGCAGCGGCGCGGCTCGAAAAACGGCCACGGGCGACCAAATGCGCAGCGGAGAGGCTCTACGCGTAGCCCACACTCTTGTGCATCCAACGGAGCAAGCAGGACATGTTGGGGTGGCCCCGAACGTCGCTGGCGAGCTTACCTACGAAGATCGGAGCTCAGGCGAGCTTGGGATTGGCACGGCGGGTCGAGTGGGTAAGTGCGTTCGTCTCCTGGGGCTGCAACGAACGCGGTGACGCGCGCACGCGCGAGCTGCGGTGGCTTTGGCCACGGCGGCATGACCGCTTGGGTCCGGTGGTTAGCGCGGCTAGGGGACGGGAAGGAGCTCGGGGAGGAGGGAAAAGGCGGCAGAGCTCACAGCAATCTCAAGGGCGTCGCAAGCGAGCTCGAGGCAGGTCTGGTGCATCCGGAACGACGACGGCGATCTCAGGCGGCCGACGATGAAGATGACGGCGAGGACAATGATACGGGGCTTTCGGCATTGCGTGCGTCGGCGGAGAGGACTAGGGCGTCAAGGCATAGCCCCTGGGCAGGTCAGGTGAGCGCAAGGTGCACGATGGCTACGTCAGTGAGGGGCGCCGCTGTTGTGGCTGCGTCGGTCATCACGGGAGAGAGCGAGGGAGAGGGCAAGGGGAAGAGTGAGGGGGTCGGACAGATCCGGACGACAATAGGGAGGTGAGCGGTGGCATCACACTGGCTAGGGCAGGCCAGGCAGGCTGCTGCGCGCCGCGCCGAACGGGCGCGCGCCACGTCCGACTAGCGGGAGGAGGGAGACGACTGGCACTAGGCCGGCATAGTGCAGGCCAGTAAGTGGCCTAGGTAAGGGTTTTCCCCTTTCCGTTTCTTTTTCTATTTTCTGTTTTTCTGTTCTGGTTTAAAATAAATACTATACCATTTCATAAAATCCTGGAAATAATTATGGGTGATTTCTGAATTATTCTAGTGACCCTTAACAATTTCCAACATTTTTGGAGCATCTAAAATATATATAGTATTTAAATAGCTCCAATTCAAATATGGTTGAATTAATTCAAAGTCCAAATATGTCCTGCAAAAATATGAACCATTTTTGGTAGATGCTTCCACCTTGATCCAGAAATGATGAACATTTTTAAAGGGCATATTGAAATCATTGAAAAATATTTTAGTTGAACCTATTTGAATTCCTTTTGATGCTAGGGTTTGAACATCCCCATTTCGATTTTCCATGAAAGTTGAACATGATGCAAGCAAGATGCAAACACTAGGCAGTACCAGAAGCTAGGGATGTGACATTTTTGGGAAAAAGAATCAACACGAGACGATGCTCGAGGGGCCCACAAGCTCAGACGTTGCGCCCCCTACCCAGGGCATGTCGGGCAGGCTTGTGGGGCCACTTTAAGGTGGTTGGTGCCCTTATTTTGCCACAAGAAAGATAATTTCCATATAAAAAATCCCCTCAAAAGTTCATCCCAATCAGAGTTATGGATCTTCGATAATTTAAGAAATGGTGGTGGGCCAGAAAAAAAGGAACGCTAAACAGGAGAGAACAGAGAGAGATCCAATCTCGGAGGGGCTCCTACCCTCCGGGAGCCATGACGACCAAGGACCATAGGCAAAACTCTCCTCCCATCAAGGGGCGGAGGCCAAGGAAGAAGAAAAAGGAGGGGGCTCTCTCCCCCTCTCACCCGGTGGCGCTAGAACGCTGTCGGGGCAATCATCGTGTGATGGCGATCTACACCAACAACTTCGCCGCCGTCATCACCAACTCTCTCCCCCTCTATGCAGCGGTGTAACACCTCTTCTCCCCGCTGTAATCTCTACTTAAACATGGTGCTTTATACCACATATTATTATCCCATGATGGGTTGCCATCCTATGATATTTGATTAGATTCATTTTATCCTATGGGTAGATTGATGATCGTGATTGGTTTGAGTTGTATGTTTTTTTTGGTGTTGTCCTATGGTGCCCTCCATGTCACGCAAGCGTGTGGGATTACCGATGTAGGGTGTTGCAATATGTTCATAATTCTCTTATAGTGGGTCGCGAGAGTGAAAGAAGTTAGATTCCATTGTTATGTGATATATGTTGCTTTGTTCTCACTACTAAATTACAAATCATTATTAAAATTGGCTTTGATATACGTTGGGATCCGAGTGGATCAATTACTTAAGCTCTTTATGCCTAGCTTAATGGCTTTAAAGAAAGCGCTTCCAGGGAGACAACCCGGAAGTTTTAGAGAGTCATTTTATTCTATTGTGTGCTTTCAAAAAGTTTAAAAACAAAAAATATTGAGGGGAACCTAAAACTTTTTCAAAAAGAAAAGTGAAAATGAGAAAGACGAGCACCGTTGAAGTGGGAGCATGCCTTGAACTGTTGTTCATGCTCATGGAAACTTTGTGAATCTTGATTATAGAGACTTTTCAACAAAAATAATTATCCCCTTGTACAAATCCATTTCATTATAAAAATAATGTGCCAAGATTTACCTTTAGGATGTTTAAATTGCTTGTTCAGTGTCGCAGTGCAAAAACAGAAACTTTGCTGTAGTGCGTGAATTTACATATTTTTTACCGGAATGTTAAAAGTTTCTGAAAGTTTTACACAGTACTGCTATGCAAATTGTTTATTTTGTCCTAATGTTTCAGAATTTTTTGAGTTACAGAAGCATATGTACCATCTGCATCTTTACAGACTGTCCTGTTTTCATAGATTGTTGTTATAGTTTTGTTATTTGCTTATGTCTGAAATCTTGTTGAGCCCCATTGACTCGGGAGCCATAAAATTGTGATAGCATACAGTTAGTAATGTTTGATTATAATTATACAATAATGTTACAACAGGACATGATGGGATTGGATGTTATATGTACTAACCCTTCTAATAAAAGGTTTGGTTAAGTTTTGTGTGGATGAAGTGTTCGAAGGTCGAGGAGGTATCAATATGAGAAGAATGAGGATAGTCGAGAGTTCAAGCTTGGTGATTCGCAAGGCACCCAAGTAAATATTCAAGGAGACTCAAGCGTATAAGCTTGGGGATACCCCGGAAGGCATCCCATCTTTCTTCTTCAACAATTATTGGCATGTTTCAGTTTTTGTTTTGTTCACATGATATGCGTAATTTTTTGGAACATTATGTGCCTTTTATTTTTCTTTTAGCAGTGCACCATGCTGGAGTGAGATGGTCCTTGGTTGATTTATAGAATGCTCTATGCACTTCGCTTATATCTTTTGAGTATGGCTTTATAGAATGCTTCATGTCCTTCACTTATATCATTTGAAGTTTGGATGCCTGTTTCTCTGCTTGTAGAAAACCCTTATTTGTAGAATGCTCTTTTGCTTCACTTATATTTATTAGAGTGTGGTATTTTGTAGAAAGAATTAAACTCTCATGCTTCACTTATATCTGTTTAGAGAGTCAACAGGAATTGGTCATTCACATGGTTAGTCATAAAATCCTACGTAAAACTTGTAGATCACTGAATATGATGTGTTTGATTCCTTGCAATAGTTTTGCAATATTAATATGGTGATATGTGGGGGGTACTAGTGAATGATTGTGGTTTAGTATGAATACTGGTGTTAAGGTTTGTGATTCCCGAAGCATGCACATATAGTCTCTAGTTATGCGATGAAATTATATCCTACTCATGCTAGTATCCAATGTTAGTTATTCGCAATGCATGATTATGAGCGTTGTCACTCTCTAGTTGGTCGCTTGTCAATCTATTTCCTACCCTTCGCCTGTACCAAGCGGGAATGCTGCTTGTGCATCCAAACCATTAAACCAAGGTTGTTATGAGTCCACCATATCTACCTATATGCGGTATTACTCTGTCGTTCCAAGTAAATTTGCATGTGCCACCTCTAACCATTCAAATAAGCATCTATTTTGTGTGCATGTACCGCTCATGGAGCGGCAGGGGGAAGTCAATATCTTCCATGCTAAGCGGGTTATTCTCACGATGGGTGTTTATTCACTTGTCATTGCACGAGACATGTTGGTAATTGGGATGCCTAGTCTAGTAATCAAAATGAAAAAAAATAATGAGAAGAACTCCCCCAGAAAGTTTATTGTATGGAGGGCACCCAAGGATCCGGCTAGCCATGGCTTGTGTTTGAATGGTTGAGGGGGAGTAAACTTTACCTTTCCGCTTGGGAACCGTTGATAATGTGTTTAACATGGAAGATATTGAGAATCCTTGGTCGTGACATTGACAGGAAAAGTACACCTCTCAAAATGTATTCATCTCTGATCAAAGCTTCGAGCTCTGGCGCCTCTGCAAATCCATGTTTCCCTCTGCGAAGGGCCTATATATTTACTTTTATTGTTGAGTCATCACCTTCTCAATTAAAGCACCAGTCCTGAGAGCACCATTGTCATTCTTATGCATTGAGTATAGTTAATGTTGTGTGCATCATGACTGGATCAAGGATTGAGCATGACATGCTAGGGATAGCATTCTTTAGCATTTTTATTTTGAAAGGCATGATTGTTTATTGGTATGTCCAAGTATTGATGTCTTTATATCAAATTACATACTATTGCTTTGAATCACTCACATCTTAATATTCATGCCACGATTAGATTATATGATCAAGATTATGCTAGGTAGCATTCCACATCAAAAATTATCTTTTTATCATTTACCTACTCGAGGACGAGCATGAATTAAGATTGGGGATGCTGACACGTCTTCGTCGTATCTATAATTTTTTATTGTTCCATGCCAATATTCTACAACTTTCACATACTTTTGGAAACAATTTCTATGATTTTCTTGGACTAACATATTGTTCCAGTGCCCAGTGTCAATTCATGTTTGTTGCATGTTTTTTGTTTCACAGAAAATCCATATCAAACAAAGTCCAAACAAGATAAAACTTTATGGAGATTTATTTTGGAATATATGTGATTTTCGAGAAAAGAAATCAACGCGAGACGATGCTCATGGGGCCCACAAGCTCAGACGATGCGCCCTCTACCCTAGGCGCGCCGGGCAGATTTATGGGGCCCTTGTAAGGCGGTTGGTGCCCTTCTTTCGCCACGGGAAATATAATTCCTAGATTAAAATCCCCTCATAATTTCAGCCCAATCGGATTTACGGATCTTCGGGAATTTAATAAACGGTGAAGGGCCAGAAAACAGGATCGCGAAACAGAAGAGAACACACACACACACAGCGAGAGAGAGAGAGAGAGAGATAGAGAGAGAGAGAGATCCACTCTCGGAGGGGCTCCTGCCGTCTGGGAGCCATGGAGACCAAGGACCAGAGGGTAAACTCTCCTCCCATCTAGGGGGGGGGGCAAGGAAGAAGAAGAAGAAGAAGAAGAAGGAGGGGGCTCTCCCCCCTCTCACCCGGTGGCGTTGGAACGCCTCCAGGGCAATCATCACATGACCATGATCTACACCAACAACTTCGTTGCCGTCACCACAACTCTCTCCCCCTCCATGTAACAGTGTAACACCTCTTCTCCCCGCTGTAATCTCTACTTAAACATGGTGCTTTATGCCACATATTATTATCCAATTATGTGTTGCTATCCTATGATGTTTGAGTAGATTCGTTTTGTCCTATGGGGTGATTGATGATCGTGATTGGTTTGACTTGTATGTTTTATTTTGGTGCTGCCCTATGGTGCCCTCCCTGTCGCGCAAGCGTGTGGGATTACCGCTTTGGGGTGTTGCAATACATTCATAATTCGCTTATAGTGGGTGGCGAGAGTGAAAAAAGCTTATACTCGAGTAAGGGGGTTGTTGCGTATGAGGGTAAAGAGGACTTGTTACTTAATGCTATGGTTGGGTTTTACCTTAATGATCTTTAGTAGTTGTGGATGCTTGCTAGAGTTCCAATCATAAGTGCATATGATCCAAGTATGGAAAGTATGTTAGCTCGTGCCTCTCCCTCGTATAAAATTGCAATAATGAATACTGGTCTAGTTATCGATTGCCTAGGGACAAAATCCTTCTCTTGTGTTACAAAAAACTTTCTATTAAATAACTAACTTTTATTACCTTGCAAAGTACTCCTAGTTTTATTCTTGCAAAGTAGTTCTAGCATTACACCTACAGAGTACTTATAGTTTCATACTTGTTCTAGGTAAAGGAAACGTTAAGTATGCGTACAGTTGTATCGATGGTCGATAGAACTCGAAGAGAATAAAATTCTACCTTTAGCTCCTCGTTGGGTTCGACACTCTTACTTATCGAGAAAGGCTACAATTGAACCCCTATATTTGTTGGTTATCATCGGGCCCGGGGGTCCGGATGATCCGGGCAGCCCTCCGGATCGTTTGGTCGTGTCGTCGCAGCCGTTGTGGGTCTGGATGTTTGGGTCGGCGTCCGAATGTCCGAGTGGGTTCGGATGATCCGGGAGTTGGTCCGGATGGTCTGGCTTTGTTCGGAGGCGTGCTTTGGTCTTCGGGCACGTTACTCGGATCGTCCGGAAGAAGGTTCGGATTGTCCGTGCTTGGTCCGGATCATCCGGGCAAGTCCTGTCTTGCTTCATATCTTCTCCGTCTTCGCGTTCTTCTCCCTCCATTGTTTGGCTTTGCTCCTCAGCTTCTCCATGACTGGTTCCTTGGCATGTGTATGCAAAGTGTCCCCGTTTGAGGTAGTAGCCATGTCTCACGTGATTCGAAAGGGAGTTGCCAGAGGAGAGATGTCACCTCGGTCTCGAGAGCTCTTGCACGTGCTCATGTCATCGGTCGACTTGGCACTTAGGAGACGAAGGTAGGTCCATGGGGATGATCGTGGGATGCTCCGCACTAGAGGGGTTTTGGGAGGGTTCGAGTTGTCGGAGTCCAACATCTTGGATGTCCAAACTCCCCAAACCTCCCTCGGTTGATGTCGATTTGTGAGATATCAGGGGCATGTTTGGTTGCCCGCATTAGGGCCAACCAGGCCAAGTTGAGCCACGAAACGTGTGTTTGGTTGCCTACGGGGTGGGTGGCTCGCATGAGCATGGAGCTTAAAGTAGCCTAGAGACTGGCTCGCTGGATACCCTCAAATCGGTAGTTTCTAGCGAGCCAGGCTCAGTGCGACGCAAGCTCGCACGCATGGGAGCAACTTGAAAATGAGGGGGTGATGGGAGATGGATCGCGCGGTGGCACGATGCTAAATCTAGCCTCATCCCCAATTACTCGGTCACCACTACCTCTAGGATACCCACTTCCTCTAGCCTCACCACCGGCGACGGCAACAACTCAGTTCTGCGCAAGCAGCGGCGGTGGACGCGACATCAGCATTATCCAGCTGCAGGAGCTAGTTCTCCCCTTCCCGCTGGCCACCGTCGGGTCGTCCTTGCCTCAGCCATGCCCCCCTTCGTCTTCCTCGTCTTCGACGCCGGTAAGCAACACCCCCTCTCACGTATGTTAGGTCTGTTGGTAGGATCGATTTCCCCATGCTCGATGTCGACTAGGTTATGGATGAATAGATGAGGCTGGTAGTTCAGACATCAATAGTGATTGCTGTGATTCAGGCATGGGTCATGTTCATGCACAGGAGAGTTGTTCGTCGTGGTGAGATGTGACGCCCCTGATTCAATCGTACACTAATCATGCACGCAAACGTGTACGATCAAGATCAGGGACTCACGGGAAGATATCACAACACAACTCTAAAAACATAAATAAGTCATACAAGCATCATAATACAAGCCAGAGGCCTCGAGGGCTCGAATACAAGTGCTCGATCATAGACGAGTCAGCGGAAGCAACAATATCTGAGTACATACATAAGTTAAACAAGTTTGCCTTAAGAAGGCTAGCACAAACTGGGATACAGATCGAAAGAGGCGCAGGCCTCCTGCCTGGGATCCTCCTAACTACTCTTGGTCGTCGTCAGCGGGCTACATGTAGTAGTAGGCACCTCCGGTGTAGTAGGAGTCGTCGTCGACGGTGGCGTCTGGCTCCTGGGCTCCAACATCTGGTTGCAACAACCAGGAAGAAAGGAAAGGGGGGAAAAGGGGGAGAAAGCAACCGTGAGTACTCATCCAAAGTACTCGCAAGCAAGGATCTACACTACATATGCATGGGTATATGTGTAAAGAGGCAATATCGGTGGACTGAACTGCAGAATGCCAGAATAAGAGGGGGAAAGCTAGTCCTATCAAAGACTACGCTTCTGGCAGCCTCCATCTTGCAGCATGTAGAAGAGAGTAGATGGTAAGTTCACCAAGTATCATCGCATAGCATAATCCTACCCGGCGATCCCCTCCTCGTCGCCCTATTACAGAGCGATCACTGGGTTATATCTGGCACTTGGAAGGGTGTGTTTTATTAAGTATCCGGTTCTAGTTGTCATAAGGTCAAGGTACAACTCCAAGTCGTCCTGTTACCGAAGATCACGGCTATTCGAATAGATAAACTTCCCTGCAGGGGTGCACCAAATTACCCGACACGCTCGATCCCTCTGGTCGGGCACACTTTCCTGGGTCATGTCCGGCCTCGGGAGATCAACACGTCGCAGCCCCACCTAGGCTCAACAGAGAGGTCAACACGCTGGTCTAAATCCTATGCGCACAGGGGTCTGGGCCCATCGCCCATTGCACACCTGCACGTTGCGTACGCGGCCGGTGAGCAGACCTAGCCTCCCTTATACAAGAGCAGGCGTTCCAGTCCAACCCGGCGCGCGCCTCTCAGTCGCTGACGTCAAAAAGAGCTTCGGCTGATACCACGACGCCGGTTGCCCATATCTTGTCCCACGTGGCGGTTAGTGCGTATAATGTCAACGACCCAACTCAGATCAAATACCAAGATCTCGTTAAGCGTGTTATTATGAAGTAACCGCAGACTCCGACCAGGGCCAGGCCCACCTCTCTCCTAGGTGGTCTCAACCTACCCTGTCGCTCCGCCACAAAGTAACAGTCGGGGGCCGTCGGGAACCCAGGCCCACCTCTACCGGGATGGAGCCACCTACCCCTTCAGCCCCCATCTCCGTATAGTATCATAAGTAATGTAACAGTATAAAGTATATAGCATATGCCCGTGATCACCTCCCGAAGTGATCACGGCCCAGTAGTATAGCATGGCAGACGGACAAGAGTGTAGGGCCACTGATGGAACACTAGCATCCTATACTAAGCATCACGATAGCAGGTAAAGGTAACAATTATAGCAACAATGACAGGCTATGCAGCAGAATAGGATTAACCAAAAGCAGTAACATGCTACACTACTCTAATGCAAGCAGTAGAGAGAAGGAATAGGCGATATCTGGTGATCAGGGGGGGCTTGCCTGGAAGCTCTGTTGCACAAGAAGGATCGTCGGTGACATAGTCGTACTCGGTGGCATCAGCGCCGGTCTCGGGGTCTACCGGGGAAGAAGAGGGGGGAAGAAACAGTAAATACGGAGCAAACAAAGCATCACAAAACATAACGAGGCAATACGCAGTGCTAGGTATGCCCTAACGCGGTAGGAGGTGATACCGGCGAAGGGGGGAAACACTCGGGAAAGTATCCCCGGTGTTCCGCGTTTTCGGACAGATGAACCGGAGGGGGAAAGTTGCGTGTTTGCTATGCTAGGGATGTGTGGTGGACGAACGGGCTGCGTATCCGGATTCGTCTCGTCGTTCTGAGCAACTTTCATGTAGAAATTATTTTCATCTGATCTACGGTTTATTTTATATGATTTTCTAAAGTTTTAAATCATTTTTAGAATTTATTTAATTAATTTAATTCAACATGATCCATAATAGTGCATGCTGACGTCATCATGATGTCAGCATGACGTCAGCATTCAACAGAGGTGTTGACTGGTCAAACTGACGTGTGGGTCCAGTGGGACCCACCTGTCATACTCTATTTAGGTAACTAGGGTTTAGTTAAACTAATTACTGTTTAATTAAACTAACAAGTCAATCAGATTAATTAAATAAGATTAATTAACTTAATTAATTCACTAATTAATTAATTAATTGTAAATTTTATTAATTCATTTTTACTTATTTTTATTTTTATTTTATAAAAACGTTCTGGGCCGGGCCCCACATGTCATTGGCCCTAGGGGCCTAATGGGCGAATGGGTTATGGGCATGGGGGTGCAGGGGCGCTGGCGAAACAGGGCGGAGCCCCAGGGTGTGGGTGTAACCCGCCGAGGTGACGCGGCAGAGCCGGGCGCGGGCGCCGGCGGCCAGGGGCCGCACGAGCGCCGGCCGAAACAGGGCGACGGGGCGGAGGGGACCGGAGCCGTGGGCGCGCGTGCGCCGGTGAGCGACATCGCCGCGCAGGCGGGCGGGGCGGATGGGCGAGGTGCTGTGGCCACACCTGCAGGCAGCGACGGGCGCAGCGGGACGGCGGGGGCAGGGCGAGGGGAGCGAGCGCGCACAGGGAGGTTGGCGGGCGCGGGTGCCGGCGTGCTCCGGCAGAGCGCGGGCGGAGCCGGCGCGGCCAGGTGGAGGCGGGTGCAGCGACGGGGGAGGCCACGGCGGAGTGAGCTCCGGGCGCGGGTGCGGGCGGCGCGGCAGGGGCTCACGCGCGGCCGTGCGTCGCAACGACGAAGCAGGGCGCCGAGCGCGCGGTGACGGCGACATGCACGCACAGAGGAGGAGAGGGAGGAGGAAGGTGGCGGCTCATAGGGGAGCGGGAGGGGCATGGCAGTGGGCTCGGGGGCGACCCGTGGGGAGGAGAACGGCGACGACGTGTGGCGGGGCGACGAGATCCGGCGGCGGGGTGGACGTAGGCGATGGCGTCCGGTGCGGTGGCTCCGACGACGGCGTTCGGGCGCCGTGGGCGCCCAGATCCAGAACGGGGAGGAGGCCGAGGACGGGGCGTCAGGGCATCGAGCGACGCCGGCGACGGCAAAGGGGCGACGAAGTCAGGGACAATGGGGTCGGCGAGGTCGAGTCGAGGACGGGCAGTCCGATGGGGAGGTCCGGCGAACGGCGGGGCGGCGCCGGGCGGCATCAGGCGGCGAGATCGGGTCGATCCCGATCTGGATCACGAGAGGGGAGGGGAACGAGCGACGTGGGGGAGTGGGGCGTCGATGGGTAGGGTTAGGAGTGGAGGGGGGTTATGGGGGAGTGGGGACGGGCCGGCCTAGTCGGCCTGGTGGCCAGCTGGGCCGGTTGGCCTAGTGGGGGGGCTCCTTTTCTTTTTTGTTAGTTTTTTGTTTTTGTTTTTTTTTCTTTTCTGTTTTAATTCATTTTAAAGTACTTAGTCATTCTGTAAAAGTGTGGTCTCTTCACCATAAATACCTAGGCATCAATTGGCACACTCCGAACATTTTAGTTTTAACATTTGAAAACTTTTATTGTTTGCCTTTGTTTTAAATTTGAAATTCGAACTAGGTTTCGAACTAACGCGAGTTTATCCAGAGTAACCGAGGTGACGTGGCATCATTAGCGGGGGATCACTATAGCTTAATTATCCGGGCGTCACAATTCTCCTCCACTACAAGAAATCTCGTCCTGAGATTTTAGAGGTATAGTAAGGGGGAAAGGTCTGGTTACGAAATTCTAACGAATCTTCTCGGTCTTGATTGCTCTTCCCGAAGTAGTCGATCCTTTTCGTTGATGTCTTTAGTTCTCTGTTTCAGGGCATCGTGACAATTTGTCATTTTTCCTTCAGGATCTTCATCGTACTTACGGAGAAATAAGAGGGGTATTCCGGGAGAACGGACCCTTGCATGGTTGACTATCTGGTAGATAATATCAGGGAAGGTGGCGGAAAGTAACTCTCGAATTGAAACCTTAGAAAATATCGAGAGTAACGTAAGAAGGTATGATGAGAAGTTTCAAGCGGGCAGGCAATCGTTCGGTGCCTGAAACAGGGCGTGAAAGGGGTTCGTAGCAAGGGGAATAAGTATTGTGTCTGATACCAGAGTTGATGATCTCTCGAAAGGTAGCTCGTGAATTACATACGAAGCCACATGTGAGGAATACCTATGGAAACAGGGTACAGGAGAGTCAGGTTTTGATCCTGTGGAACTGTGGGTTATGGGCCCACCATGTGAGTTAACGGTAGGAAGGGCGGTGACGTCTTGTATGACCATGTAGGCAAGACATGTCAGAGGGTGGCATGTCAGTTATGTCGGCAACAACGTCGGTACCAAGGGCGAGGGACGAAGAGAACCACTTTCCTGCTCGTTGAACGAGGCGGACCAATAGGCAAAGTTCTCGTCCATCGGTGGCTACCAGAATGTCATCAACAATAGTAACAGGGTCTTACTGACAGAATTGTACACCGGGGTGTTTACATAAGCAGGAGAATATTACTGCTTAGATCATATAGATCACAAGCAACGTTAAACCAATCAATGGAAAGGAAAATATGATCATCAGATTAAACAGAACAAAGGAAAGGGAAATGTGTTTAAACACACATTTCAAGGTATATCCTTCCCAAGGACAAGTAGAGCATGATATCCATGACAAGATATAATGTAGAAAACTCTTTAGGTAGGGGAGAGAAATTTCATGACATTACCCATACAGCGGTGTTTGGATAATTGAGCAGGAAACATTTAGCATTGGGCTTCAAATGTTCCTGTTGAAAATCGGAGTACCATAGACATGCTTCAAGATAGCATTGACATGGTCAACAGGTGAAGATCAGACTTTAGAAACAAAAAGGATCCATCAGGAACAACTTATAGAATAAGTCTTACAATTTCCACACGGAAGAATGACTACCCTTGCCAAAAAGGAAACTATAACAGTAGGTCCTCCGGCCAGGTGTGCTAGGCATGACATCACTTTACCGGGTCATATAAAGACCAATGTTATAACTCTTGGAAATATGTTCCAACCATCATATCTGACCGAGATTCAGATCTGATTGGTGTCAGGATACCTCAGACTCAGGATCCTGAGATAAAAAGGTGCGACACGAATTGACAAGAAGACATCATAAGATTCTCGGGAAATGAACTATGGAAGCGAGTTTCGAAACAAGAGTTCATCAGTAAACCAAGGAGAGGATGAGGAGGTGGTTGATGGACTCAGTGACAAATCATCGAGATTTCCAAAGGATGGATTTCCACAATTATGTGAACAAGGAGATAACATTTGCCAGATCAAATGGTATAAAGATGTATGCTCGAGGAAAACCTACACAATTAAACATTGGTTGAAAGATGCACCCGATATATGGGCTAGGTAGCATGACCAATGTTAGAATGGTGACTCAATAACCAATAGTTTAAGAATGAACTGTCAACCAGTAACTTCAAAGCAATAGGGTTGCTAGAAGTTTTGAAATTTCACATCACAGCCCAATTGTCAGTATTCCGGTTAGAAACAACACGGGGACCAAGAAAAGAATGATGATCGTGATAAGTATCACTTATATCAAGAATTCTCAAGAGGTGGTGAAATTCTCACGACATTCTTGACATAAAAGATGGTAATACTCCAAGGTAAAGAAGAACAATTGCTGGATAGCAAGGAACTCAAGGTATAACACAAAACACGAACAAGTTTGTGTTGGAGCGAAGGCAGTAGAGTGGTCAATGATAACACTAATCATTGAGGGTAAGTATGGTCTTTCTCATCATGAATTCAATTGATATCCTAGAAGAGTTCAGAATGCTGATGATGATCACAACACATTTGTCGAGAGATTTCATGAAGATGTAATCGATCGGCGACGACATCAAGTCGAATGAATGATGAAGCGAAAGGTTATTGGAACCACGGGTACGACACAAATTCTAAATCAAGCTTGCTGCTCAAGGTGAAATGGTATTACGAGGAAGATCGACGTAAGCTTAGCACACGGTCGAAATTTGTGCTCCGGGAAGAAGGACCAGGTAGCACAGTTAAAATTTAGCACAATAAGGATATAGCCAATCAGGCTAGGGAATGACTTGAAGGATTATTAAACTCGTAAGCAATGAAAATTACTTAGAGTTATTGAGTCAGAGTGCCGAATTGATTCACTTATCGGTGTTCTCGAGTGACTAATAACTCAAAACCTGGGGAAAATCTGAAATCGGTGAGAAGCAATACTAGATGTAGACTCATAGGAAGCGACACATTTCTTTGATATTCTCGATATACCGGAGGGTAATACTCGAAGGAAGATCAAAACAGAGGCTGCGGAGATGTATTGATCTGCAAAAGGCAAGTACTTTAACTTGCCAGAGAAATGGAATCAAAGAGAAAATACGGTCGAAACCATGATTGCAAAGGATCAATTCACAGATCCAGATGATATTTTCAAGGAAATAGTTATTATTGCAAGAAGCTTCCATGATAAGTTCCACATCGGGCCCATGGGCATGAACACTAAGTTCAAGGTCGACTCCCACTTCTTTAATGCATAACCTTTCATTCACTTCTCGTCTTCGAAGAAGTTGCAGTGTTGAAATTTTATCTGGCGAAGCACCAGAAGAGTATGACTCGTGAAAACTTTTGGGTTCACACGGTTTTAGAGAAGGTATAGGTTCAACCCATCAGGGCATCTTAGAAACATATACCACAAGATTCAAGAGTAAATATCACCAGCTCGAAAGCAGAGCATGGTTGGTCAAATCAGAGGATAGGATTTACCAATGGAGAAAGAACTTCCAAAGTGATTGAATATGAAGGACGCTATCGGATAAAATCCAACAAAGGATCCGGTGGTCCTTAAGGGATCTGATGTGAGCATCGGTACTCAACCAGAGGAAGAAATAATGCAAGAAGATCAGACTATAGAAACAACTGACTAATTCAAAGCTCAAATGCAAAAGAATTATGATTTCCGATCAATGGATCAGAAGCAAATGCTCTGATTAAGGATGGATAAGTTGCGTAGGTTTAGGGGTACAATCGATGGCAATCCGATTGGTCAATAACCGGCTCATGTTTTAAAATGATGTATGAGCCGGAAGGATAAATCCCGAGGATTGCGAGCATCCGCAGCATATTGAATCAACAGACTCAAAATGATAGTGAAAAAGGATGCCAATAAGATTACTAGACTTATGGGGTTAACCGTAATGCAAGCAAGTAAGAATTTCTAGAACAACATGATGTTGAGGATTTTCGAAAGATCGAATAGTATTTCGAAGACTTCTGTGAAACAGATGAACAACTGGGGAGAAACAAATCCTCGATATGTGTGAGGATTAATTTTTAGGTGTATTCAGGCGAGAAGAAACTGCAAGGCAGTAGGCACAGAGTTTTCTCGAAGCAATAGAGAGAATTTCGGGGTATCTTGTAATAACAAGATCGATTGGGAATAAAAGTAAGAATGACAGGTGTAAGCATTTATCCATAAGGATATTTCGGTGGTAGGGAATTGCAAAAGCAACGGGCACAAGGTCTCGAGAAAATATCGGAGAGTATCTTCGAAATCTTCTGGTGCAGCCGGCAATCATTTGTAATAAGGGTCTCTCCGGGAGGAAGTAGTTACGAGAACCTAGAGTCAGATTTAGTAAAATCATTTAACCTGAATAGAAGAGAGATCAGAGTCCCAGAGTATAGGTCGAGGAATAAAAGATCCTAATACCACCCAATAGCGGCGTGGGCCCATGGGCCGCACAGCCATGTTAGTAAAACAGTTTTCATCAACTAGACTCAACTTCGGCCAAGGAGTGTGGAAGGGGGATTCCTACAGGCAGTCGGCTCTGATACCAACTTGTGACGTTCATTTATGAGTGTTGCGTATATTTCCGTTAGTAATGGTTTTGAGCTTGGGAAGAAGGGGTATGGGTATGGCATCATCCCAGATTTGATCTAAGGCTAGTCCCCGATTCAATCATACACTAATCATGCACGCAAACGTGTACGATCAAGATCAGGGACTCACGGGAAGATATCACAACACAACTCTAAAAACATAAATAAGTCATACAAGCATCATAATACAAGCCAGAGGCCTCGAGGGCTCGAATACAAGTGCTCGATCATAGACGTGTCAGCGGAAGCAACGATATCTGAGTACAGACATAAGTTAAACAAGTTTGCCTTAAGAAGGCTAGCACAAACTGGGATACAGATCGAAAGAGGCGCAGGCCTCCTGCCTGGGATCCTCCTAACTACTCTTGGTCGTCGTTAGCGGGCTGCACGTAGTAGTAGGCACCTCCGGTGTAGTAGGAGTCGTCGTTGATGGTGGCGTCTGGCTCCTGGGCTCCAACATCTGGTTGCGACAACCAGGAAGAAAGGAAAGGGGGGAAAAGGGGGAGAAAGCAACCGTGAGCACTCATCCAAAGTACTCGCATGCAAGGATCTACACTACATATGCATGGGTATATGTGTAAAGAGGCAATATCGGTGGACTGAACTGCAGAATGCCAGAATAAGAGGGGGAAAGCTAGTCCTATCGAAGACTACGCTTCTGGCAGCCTCCATCTTGCAGCATGTAGAAGAGAGTAGATGGTAAGTTCACCAAGTATCATTGCATAGCATAATCCTACCCGGCGATCCCCTCCTCGTCGCCCTGTTAGAGAGCAATCACCGGGTTATATCTGGCACTTGGAAGGGCGTGTTTTATTAAGTATCCGGTTCTAGTTGTCATAAGGTCAAGGTACAACTCCAAGTTGTCCTGTTACCGAAGATCACGGCTATTCGAATAGATAAACTTCCCTGCAGGGGTGCACCAAATTACCCGACACGCTCGATCCCTCTGGCCGGGCACACTTTCCTGGGTCATGTCCGGCCTCGGGAGATCAACATGTCGCAGCCCCACCTAGGCTCAACAGAGAGGTCAGCACGCCGGTCTAAATCCTATGCGCGCAGGGGTCTGGGCCCATCGCGCATTGCACACCTGCATGTTGCGTACGCGGCCGGTGAGCAGACCTAGCCTCCCTTATACAAGAGCAGGCGTTCCAGTCCAACCCGGCGCGCGCCGCTCAGTCGCTGACGTCAAAATGAGCTTCGGCTGATACCACGACGCCGGTTGCCCGTATCTTGTCCCACGTGGCGGTTAGTGCGTATAAGGTCAACGACCCAACTCAGATCAAATACCAAGATCTCGTTAAGCGTATTATTATGAAGTAACCGTGGACTCCGACCAGGGCCAGGCCCACCTCTCTCCTAGGTGGTCTCAACCTACCCTGTCGCTCCGCCACAAAGTAACAGTCGGGGGCCGTCGGGAACCCAGGCCCACCTCTACCGGGATGGAGCCACCTGCCCCTTCAGCCCCCATCTCCGTACAGTATCATAAGTAATGTAACAGTATAAAGTATATAGCATATGCCCGTGATCACCTCCCGAAGTGATCACGGCCCAGTAGTATAGCATGGCAGACGGACAAGAGTGTAGGGCCACTGATGGAACACTAGCATCCTATACTAAGCATCACGATAGCAGGTAAAGGTAACAATTGTAGCAACAATGACAGGCTATGCAGCAGAATAGGATTAACCGAAAGCAGTAACATGCTACACTACTCTAATGCAAGCAGCAGAGAGAAGGAATAGGCGATATCTGGTGATCAAGGGGGGGGGGCTTTCCTGGAAGCTCTGTTGCGACGGGGGAGGCCACGACGGAGTGAGCTCCGGGCGCGGGTGCGGGCGGCGCGACAGGGGCTCGCGCGCGGCCGTGTGTCGCAACGACGGAGCGGGGCGCCGAGCGCGCGGTGACGGCGACACGCACGCACAGAGGAGGAGAGGGAGGAGGGAGGTGGCGGCTCACAGGGGAGTGGCAGGGGCATGACAGTGGGCTCGGGGCGACCCGTGGGGAGGAGGATGGCGAAGACGTGCGGCAGGGCGACGAGATCCGGCGGCGGGGTGGACGTAGGCGATGGCGTCCGGTGCGGTGGCTCCGACGATGGTGTTCGGGCGCCGTGGGCGCCCAGATCCAGAATGGGGAGGAGGCCGAGGACGGGGCGTCAGGGCATCGAGTGACGCTGGCGACGGCAAAGGGGCGACGGAGTCAGGGACGATGGGGTCGGCGAGGGAGAGTCGAGGACGGGCAGTCCGACGGGGAGGTCCGGCGAACGGCGGGGCGGCGCCGGGCGGCGTCAGGCGGCGAGATCGGGTCGATCCCGATCTGGATCACGAGAGGGGAGGGGAACGAGCGACGTGGGGGAGTGGGGCGTCGGTGGGTAGGGTTAGGAGTGGAGGGGTTATGGGGGAGTGGGGACAGGCCGGCCTAGTCGGCCTGGTGGCCAGCTGGGCCGGTTGGCCCAATGGGGGGGGCTCCGTTTCTTTTTTGTTAGTTTTTTGTTTTGTTTTGTTTTTGTTTTTTTTTTCTTTTCTGTTTTAATTCATTTTAAAGTACTTAGGCATTTTGTAAAAGCGTGGTCTCTTCACCATAAATACCTAGGCATTAATTGGCACACTCCGAACATTTTAGTTTTAACATTTGAATTTTTTTATTGTTTGCCTTTGTTTTAAATTTGAAATTCGAACTAACGCGAGTTTATCCACAGTAACCGAAGTGACGTGGCATCATTAGCGGGGGATCACTATAGCTTAATTATCCGGGCGTCACATGAGAGACCTGTCATGTGTTATGCTCCAATGTTTTTTGCGGGAGCAGGAGAGGAGCGCCCATCTGAACTACATCTACAACTGCAACGACACAGAGGCCCTGTGAATGCTTCGAATGAAAAGCGCACCATTTGCCAGACTTGTCCAGACCTCCAGGAGCAGGGGGCCGCTACGAGATAGCATCCACACCAGTGTGGAAGAGCAAGTGGCCATGTTCCTTCATGTTGTTGGCCATAACCAGAGGTTCAGGGTTATACACAACATGTTTAGGAGATCAATGGAGACCATCTCAAAAGTACTTCAAGCAAGTGCTATATGCTGTTGGGGAGCTCAAAGGAGAGATGATCAAGTCACCAACCGACCAGACTTCTACCAAGATTCGCACTAGCCCAGGATGGTCTCCATACTTCAAGGTGAGCACTGATAGTACGTGCTTCATGGCTTAATATGCTTGTATTGTTCAAGGTGAGCACTAACACAATCTTCACTTACCATTCCAGGATTGCATTGGGGCAATAGATGGTACTCATGTCACTGCCAGAGTGCCCCGGTCACAATCTGCAGCATACAGGGGGAGGAAGCACTACACAAGCCAGAACGTGCTTGCTGCTGTTGACTTTGATATGAAGTTCACCTATGTGCTGGTTGGCTGGGAAGGGTCAACACATGATGCTAACATTCTCAGTGACAACATAAGTCGTCCTGATGGCATCAACATCCCCGAAGCCGATGCATGTCGGCCAGGTATTCTTCCACCCTTCAGGAAAACCAGGTACCATTTGAATGAGTTCGCTGATAGGAACTATCCTAGGACTCCACATGAGCTATTCAATCTCAGACACTCCAGCCTTAGAGTTACTGCTGAGAGGGCCTTTGGAGCTCTGAAGAACAGGTTAAATATCCTAGATCAAAAGCCATTCCACACTTTCCCCACTCAGGTTAAGTTTGTTCTTGCTTGTTGCATTCTGCATAACTGGATCCTGTAATAGGGTGTTGATGAACTGATGCCTGAGGAGGAAGATGTGACGGAAGACGATGTTGTCAGCTTCGGCCATGGTGTGGAGACATTTGACAATGAACCCTGAAAGAACAAAAAGGATGAAGTGGGCACAAGCAATGTGGGATAACAGAGGTCAGATAAGAATCTGAAGAAAAAGAAGAAGAGCAAGAGCAGCAGCAGAAGAAGAGGAAGAAGCAGTAGTAGCAACAGAATAGGAAGATGAAGAACTACCAGCAACAACAAAAGAGGAAGATGGACTTGCATCTAGTTAACATCCACGATGAACTTTCCCATATTCAGCCATATGGCTCCTAGTAATCTATACTGTCATTTGATAGTAGTTAGGATGAACTGTAATTTGTTTGGTAGCTAGGAGTGAAACTGTTCAGATCGCGTGTGGTAAGGTCACCACCACTGAGAAATGGTGACAACACCTTATGCAGGTTGCAACCAAATAACGAGTCATATGTGCGCCTAATGCGATGCAGCCAACCAAACAACGGGTCAAAATTAGTTCCCTCATGCAACTAACATATATGCGGGCAATCAAACTCTGTGCAGATGGTGGTTTGTAGTCTGTTTTTCTCAGCCAGGTCTATCTAAGAATCACATGCAATGAGCCAAAATCAATGCGGGCAACTAAACACGCCCTAGATATCTGGGCCGGTTTGGACATTTTTATGAACCGTGTTGTGTGGCTGAAAGTGCGTGATAGTCTAATTCAAATATGTGTGGCCGACTAGAGTAAACTAATAAAAAGAGAAAAAAGAAAAGAAAAGAAAAAGGGAAGGAAACAAAGAAAAGAAAGTCCAGACATTTTTGTCCGCGTTGGATCCTAAAAATGTCTAGACGGTTCGATTTTGCGGGCGGAAAAACTAAAAGGGGAAAAAGAAAGAAAAAAACCCTCAAAGCCCTAGTACTCCCCTTCGTAGACGCAGGCAGTCAGCAGCCGACCAGAAGGCAGCAGACGCAGAGCAAATCCAACAAGAACACCACTAGTGCTGCATTCGCAGCGAGCGAGGAAGAGGAAGAGGGTGAGAGAGAGGGATGGCGTGCCTGCACGATCACGAGTGTGGGGATCACAACTGCGCCGCCGATTGGTCGCTCTACAATCACATCGACATCCCCAAGGTTTCTTCCCAATCTCTCTCCGTCTCTCTCTGTAAATCAGAATCTTCGCTGTAGCCTACTGTATTTCGAGTGCAAAATCTTCTATTACTACTGCAGAAATTCGAGAAACTGTGGCTCTGAATCTTCCCCCGTTTTTTCCACAACCTGCAGGTGGTGGCTCTGAACGAATCTGTGGCCGGGAGCGTCAAATCGGTCTTCAAGTCGTGGGACCAGCGCCTCGAGACTTCCGGGGTATGTACCGAGATCCTTGAATTAGACATAACCCATCTTCTTATGAGTGTCGGTGCTTATTTTCTGCCAAATATGCCAGGAGTTAGACGTTTCTAGATAACCTGTCACTGATATAGAAACAGTTTCAGTATCGATTGCTGTGTCCCTATGTGGATTATACTCGTCTCCTTTGGTATTACATTAGAAAACGAATAGAAAATTAGCAACTTTCTGTGCATCCAGTAGGTACTATTTGTCCTTAAAAAACTATTACTGGGTACTTTTTTTATCATGCCACTAATGTCAATACTGTCATGATTACTGAGGGCTACAATTTATTTTTCACAAGTACTCCCTCCGTTCCAAAATAGATGACCCAACTTTGTACTAACTTTAAAAGTTAGTACAAAGTTGGGTCATCTATTTTGGAACGGAGGGAGTACTAGTAAAGATGTCTATAAAGCATAATTCTAGCGCATAGTAGGAAAAGGGAAATTGCCAGGACGTCTGAAATATTAAACGGGAGAAACAGTAGGCCAGCAGGTTGGTATGCACTATGCAGACATTTTGAGCTCTATGTTTTATTACCCTTTATCCTCCATGTTACACAAAATTGCCATTCTTCTGCATGCGAATTTGGATATTACTTATGTTTGTTGTATCAGCTTATCAGTCTTGACCCTAAATCCTGTAGGGTACAATGAATCAAGATCAAAATATTGATGCTGTAGCTTACAGCGTTTATTCAGTGACAAGTGATTTTTTCACTCATAACCTGTTACTTAAGTTTCTTTTCATACCTGTTACCTGCACTCTTATGAACATTCTTGCTGCACCAGGGTTTTCTGGAGAGCAATGAGGGTGACCCTGAGTTACTTGTTTTCATCCCGTAAGTAGCTTACATCACTTAATGATAATTGGATATATATCCGTGTCTTGGCTTCTTTCTTTTCCATCCCCTTCTGCTGTATAAACTTGTTATCTCCGCTGAGGAATTAACAGAAACGGTGGTAGCCCGGTTCGAAAAAAAGATATATGTGTGTGCCTGCCCCACTCGGTTTCTTAAGTTAATTACATCATTGCTTCACTTGCCTTAAACCCACACAAGCTGAATATTTTATGTCTTCAAATGCAGAATTGACAGCTTTAGTGTCTAGGACACAGAATTTGTGGTGTTACAGTTATGTAAGGCATTAGGTGGATTCTTTTAGTTCGGTCATTTCATAATTTTTAAATTTTAATCATTTGGTCATGAAGTTGTGCTTAATTGTTCTAGGCTAGTGCTTGTGGACGTGTACTGGTTAACTGTCACAAGTTGAACTATTTTATGCCTTCAAATGCAGAATCGACAGCTTTAGTGTCTACAGAAATTTGTTGTATGGGGAGTCAAGAAGTTCTCATCGAAACATCAAGAAATTGTGCTGTTACAGTTATGGAAGGCATTAGATGGATACTTTTAGTTCATTCATTTCATAATTTTAAAACTTGAATCATTTGGTTGTGCTTAATTGTTCTAGGGTAGTGCTTGTGGACATGTATTGATTTATACATGTTGTCTTCTCCCTGGACATATATATATAGATAAAAAAACTTCGTTTGCTGGTTTGGTGCCAAGCAATCATTCATTACAACTGATTTCTGTGGAACACATTTGTGCACTTTTAGTCGTTTAGGCAAGTCCTTTTTTGCACACCCTTCCATAAATTATTTCAATTATCCTGAAGGAGTCAAAAGCAACATGGAGAAATAGAAAGAGGCCAAGAAGAAAGCAATCATTCATTACAACTGATTTCTGTGGAACACATTTGTGCACTTTTAGTCATTTAGTCAAGTCCTTAGCTGTGAGTGAAGGAAGAGGTCGGGCCTATGATGAGCTTTGTTAGTGACTAGACACGGGAAGGAGAAAGGGGCATTTACAACATGGCGGAAGTCCGCCAGAGGAAGACAAGGGATCTCAACCAAGTTAAATGCATAAAGGACGAGGCAAAATGACTCCTAGTGGAAGATGAGGTCAAGAATAAAGGAGCCGTTCAAAGTTATACTAATTACCGAGGAATTAAGCTTATGAGTCATACTATGAAGCTTTGTGAGAGGGTGATTGAGCATCGCTTGAGAAGAGAGACGAACGTCACAAAAAACTAATTTGGTTTATGCCCAGGACCGTCAATAGATGTGATTTTCTTGCTACGTCAGCTTATTTAAAGATATAGGGAGCATAAAAAGGATGTACACATGGTTTTCATCGACTTGGAGAAGGCTTATGACAAGATACCTAGGATGGTCATGTGGTGGGTGCTAGAGAAACATTAAGTCCCAATAAAGTTCATTACCCTCATCAAGTATGTGTACGGTAAGTTGTGACAAATGTTCGAGCAGGTGATAGTGAGAACGACACCTCCCAATGCCATAGGACTACATCAAGGATCAACCTTGAGCCCATACATCTTTGCCTCAGTGATGGACGAGGTCAGAAAGGATATACAAGGAGATATCCCTTGAGTTCTGTTTGGATGTAGGCATTCAAGGCCTCTAAATTGCATTGGCTCCAATATTAAATCTGCATGACATTGATATCGACATTCAACCCGAATTCTGGTGTTTGTATGGTGAAAATATTGAATTGCACATTGTTGTACACGTCACTGGCCTTTCATCTTCTTCTCTTTCTCTCCAGCATGCTTTCTCCTCCATGCAAATTTAGAGCATGATTGGTTTGATGCCAAAAATTGGCATGACAACATTTGGCAAATGGCAAAATATTGGCTAGTGCTTGTTTAGTTACCAATTTCACTTGCCAACCTCACAAGAAGTTGCCAATTTTTGGCAACTTTTGATATTGCCAATTGTTGGCTTGCCAAGTATTGGCAGTGCCAAATGTTGGCATGAAACCAATTAGCCTTTTAACTTCCGTTTCCCTGCCGGAATCGACCCCTGTGACGGCCTGCACAGCCCCATGCACCACAGGCCACGAACACGAGGAGCGGTGCGGCAAGCCCCCCCCCCCCCCCCCCCCCCCCCCCCCCCCCCGCGCGCGAGCGTGGTGAGGATGGGCAGCGCAACCACGGTCCGCTCCACGCGCACATGTGAATGGAGTGGGAGGGGGCTGCCGCCGTGGTCCTCTAGCCAGTCTCGGCTCGTGGAGGGCTCACAGACAGGCAGGGGCAGCCATGGGGGGAAGCGGCATCCATCGCCATGTGAGGCAACAAACAGCTGCAGCTGCGGTGATTGAAAGCATGAGCAATAGGTGGTTTGGCGCACGCGTGCCGCGTCTGAGATATGGGATGAGGCGGACTACCGTGAGGAATGAGGTAGCTGACCTGCGCCAGAGAGAAGAGAGGGGGAGGGCAGAGAGGCCAACTTGTGTCTTCCCGCTTCGTGCTGCTGTCCCTCTCCTGCGCGTGGCATTTTTCTTTTTCCAGGACCGCTCCTCAAAGGGGTAAGTGGAGACTAGGGGCGAGTGCTGTCGAACTTGCCACAAAGTCAATGGGTGAGGTTCCGAATTCGGGCAAAGTGATGTGACATCCTAGTTTAATAGGATTGATAGTACTACCCATACCAATAAGGTGCATCTTCTTTTTGGGAAGCTCATCTCATAAGAACCGCTTGGTTAAGTGTGCTTGGCTTGGAGCAGTTTGGGGATATGTGTGAACGACCTGGAAGTTTCTCAGGGTGCACACGAGTGAGGACAGAGTGTGCCGGAAAGACTTGTGTTGGTTTGTGGGCCAGTCTAGAGCTCATAGTATAGCTAGGAGTAACTACTGCCAGTGCGGGAGTGGCTGGTGTGTTACAAGTGAGGCGGGTGGGGACAGCGGGCTGTTCAATATCGTGCTTCAATTCCAAGTCTTTCCGAGTCTGAATACTGTTCCAAACAAAGAAATTCGGGCTGCCCAAATGCCAATGTTTAATTCTGGGCCTCATTGCCAATATCCAAACAGTGCCTTGGTGTATGGTCTTTGCTGATGATGTGGTCCTAGTTGACGAAAGTAGGTTGGGTGTCAATAGGACATTAGAGTTGTGGAGACAAACTTCAGAGTCCAAGGGGTTTAGGCTTAGTAGGACCAAGACCGAGTATATGACTTGTGATTTTAGTGCTGTTAGGTGCGAGGAGGGAGAAGGGAGAAGTTAGTTTCGAGGGACATATAGTGCCTAAGAGGGACACCTTTCCATACTTGCGAGTTGGGACCAATGCTCCAAAGCAATGGTGGTATTGATGAGGATGTTAGCCACCGAATCAAAGCGGAGCGGATGAAGTGGTGGGAAGCATCTGGCATCCTCTGTGACAAGAAGGTCCCACATAAGCTAAAGGGTAAGTTCTATAGGACTGCAATCAGACCTGCAATGCTATATGGAGCAGAGTGTTGGCCTACTAAGAGGCAACACATCTAAGAAATGAGTGCCACTGAGATGCGCTTGCTAAGGTGGATGGGTGGCCACACAATAAAGGACCAAATTAGGAATGAGGGAATACGAGATGAGGTAGGGGTGGCACCTATTGAAGAGAAGCTTGTCCAACACCGGCCAAGGTGGTTTGGACATATCCAATGGAGCCTTCAGAAGCACCAGTAAATAGTGGTATTCTTAAGAGTAGCCAAAATACTAGGAGGGGTAGGGGGTGACCAAATTTCACATGGGAGGAAGGCAGTAAAAGAGACTTGAGGATTGGAATGTACCTAGGGATTTGGCTCTTGACAGGACTGCATGGAAATCAGCAAAACCATGTACCAGAATCTCGATTTATTTTGTTTACTTGTACTTCCTCTCTTCTCTTTTGGGTTCTCACAGCTTCTGTTAGGTTTCACCACTAGCCTACCCCAATTTGCTTGAGACAAAAGGCTTTGTTGGTGTATCCTGAAGGAGTCGGAATGCTTCATCAAGGGTCGTATGTAGACAAAGCAAGTTATCCGTGTTTTATTCTGTACTTCTGCCTCTGTCTTTATTTGCATTGAGTTCACGATCCATATATATTACATTTGGTTTGTGTTACTTTATACTGGACTATACTGGGATATATCATTTTTATGCTTGTGTTAATAGCTAAGACATGCTTTTTCTCTTGTTTCTGCTTGCAATTCTTATCAGCAATCGTTAACATGTTTCATTTGTTCCCTTTTCTTGTAGATTTACCTCAGATGTGAAGATCAAGAGCATCGCTGTCGTTGGTGGTGCTGATGGGACAAGCCCTTCAAGAATGAGAGCGTAAGTTTTAGAATTCTGGCTTTTCTCTTTCATGACTTACCCAGTTCTTTCTTCTTGAACCATAATAGCATGAAATTTATAAAGAATGTCGACTTGTCACAGATTTATCAATAGAGAAGGTATTGACTTTTCTGATGCTCAAAACATGCAGCCTGTGCAGGTATGTTTTTAGTTTGTTTATTTTCTTATCCATCCACAAGAAGAAACTCCAGCTGTAATTTGACATTGTTTGTGCCAGGAATGGGAACTGGCAGAGAATTTGCAGGGAGTTCTTGAGTATCAAACCAGGTAATTTTAGTAGTTACTTGTTCTGCTTGTGCTACTTAATACGAAGAGAAGTCCATATTTCAACCCTGAATTGTCACCAAAGTCTAAGAAACAACCCGAACTTCAAAACCGTTTACTTTACAACCCCAAATTCTCAAAATTGGACAAATATCAACCCTCCTATCCTCAAACCAGTTTTCAAGGCTGTTTTGGCCGGTGTTGAAGAGTTGACCGCCTAGTCAGCAACCAACTCAGCCGCCACGTCAGCCAGGCATCTAAACCTACTCTCTCTCTGTTCAGTCTCTCACCTTGAGCAGCGTCTCTCACCCAGCCCAGCCGCCGCCACTTGGGACGCCAGCACCCCGACCTTGACCCGCCGCCTCCAGCCCCGCCGCCGCTTCTCCCTCCACCCGACCAGATGCTTGTCACCGCTGCCCCTCCCAGCCCGCAATAGCAGTTGACCTGACGCCACCAGGCCTGAAGGGCCATACCCCTGCGCCGCCGGTGAGTGGAGGGCGGCGGCGCGGAACCACAGCCGGCCATCTAGACTCAGCAGCCCATCGCTCTTCACCTATGTCGTGCTCAGCAGGCTCACGAGCATCGGACTGGGCGCTGCGGACGAGCACGGTGAGCACCAAGCGAATTGCAACGGCGCGCACACTTGGCATGATGAGCCCACGGCCGGTAGAGGAAGGCAAGAGGACGGGACTGGAGCGTGGCGAGGCGCACGTCGCCGCTGGGGCTGAAGGCATCTCCGCCTCAAGGGAGAGCCAGGGACAGAGTTACTTTAGGGCAAAACTGGGCTTGGCCCGCCCAGGGCAGCAGAAAACAGTGAAGGCTGGGAGTAAAAGTGGCCCTTAAAGAAGTATTGTGTATAATTCCTTAGTCTGGCCCGTCCTGTCCCACCCAGCCCTTTTGATGTTGCTCGGCCATTGGGGAGGGCACATGGCGCTCTCGGAGAGGGAACACGCCGGCTCCGGCTGCCGTTGATAGAGGGGAAGAGGTGGGTGCAGGGCTCCATGGATTCAGCCGCTGGTGCATTGGTGGCCAGCAGGAGAGGGGAGTCCACGGCAGGAGCCTGTGCTCGTTGGTGGACACTAGGAGAGGGGGAGCTCCGATCCATGCCCGGGGGGGGGGGGGGGGGGGGCATCAGGCAGCAGGGGCGGGGTGGGGGAGCAGGGCCCAGCTCGTGTGAGGGCAGAGTGGCGGCACTGCCGTTCGCCGGCCACCAGAGAGGGTGGCGACGGGTCAGGGTCACGTACGCGGCGGCGGCAGCTGGGTGAGCCCTATGCGGCTTGGAATGGGAAGAGATTCAGGGCTGGGCATGGGCCTCGCTGATGTGGCAGCTGACTAGGCGGGTGAACTGGTCAAAACCGGCTTTGTCTGCGAAAACCGGTTCAAGGTTGAATCTTGCATGGTTTTGATAATTCAGGGTTGAAACTTAGATAGACAAATGGCTAGTTCAGGGTTGAAATATGGACGACTTCTCTCTTTGAGTTATATTGTAATAGTAGCAAAATGTTCGTGCATTGTTACGAAAGCCCCCCCACCCGCATATGGGTCGTTTAAATGTTTGTGTCTTCATAGTCTATAACTTGGTTATCTCAAAGTATACATCAGTTACATAATGGATAACAAGATGTGATGTCCTAATAAATTAATTGGCAATCTCGATGAGGGTTAACAGACCAGCATGAACTCAGATCTTTATTATAGTATAATATAAATAGTGAGTAAAGATATTCAAATTTAGCCTCTCAAATGTAAGCTTCAAATATATGTAGATGATATGCTCCATTAGATAAGATGCCTTTTACTGTTGTATAAGTTGGAGAATACCATCATATGATGTGAGGATGGCGTGTGAGGCCTCCAACACATCACACATGTCTGTGACATGTTGGATGCTATTTTCCAATTCGGCAATCTTTGCTATTCTTCGGAGGGGTATTAGATTTTGTGAGTAGGGTATTAGATTTTTTGAGTAGGGTTTTTGAGTCAAACATTTAATCTCAACAGTAGTCATTTTGTGAGTAGGGTATTTTTCGAGAAAACGCAAATGGCTTTTGCGTTTCATTGCATTGGAAAGAGAGGGAATTTACATCCTCCTATTAGATTTAAGTATTAGGTCACTTCTGTTTTCATGTGTTTACCGAGTTGCTTCTAATTACCAAGTTTTAAATCCTGTTATACTTTGTACTTGGAGTAGCTTGTATTGTTAGCTCTCTTTTAACTTTTTCCTCTCTTGGCCTTTTGTGTCTTGCTGTTATTGTCAGGTATTCAAGGTTCCAAGGTGTGGCCAACTTAACTCTGCATTTTCCTGACAACTTTGGTGGTGATACGACTAAGATATATTACATTGGTTTGCGTGGTGAAGCTACTCAGGTACATCGTCAAGATGTTTGTTTAGTCTGGAAATATAGCATGCAATGCTGATGTGTGACTGATCCACACCATCTACTGCAGAACAAAAGGGATGTTGTGGCCACAATTGTGTATGAAGTAATGCCCAATCCGTCTGATCACAAGTAAGCTTTGTTAAATTTTGATCTATTTCTTTGTGTTGCGATGCATCTATTCCGAAATTATTATAGAGCTGGATATTGATTTACCCGGTGCCAGCACACCATGCAAACGACTCTTCAGCACATCATTGTTGTTTCTTGATGATGCTTCTATACTCCCAAGCATCCGAGGACTTTTGTAATATCTCGCCCTTCTCTGTGCAGAACAAAATCCGAGACTGGAGGTGGTTTCTCACATGTTGAGTAGGCATGTCAGGTAAGAATGGTAACATCTAGCGTTGTGAAGTCACGCACAGTAATAATCTGCACTTTCTGTTCGGCTGCTACCGATTTTTACTTGTTTTCCAATTGCAGTGACATGCTTCCTCGGTTGGAGAGAAACCTGACCTCTGATGAGTTCTGTATGAATAAAACCAGTCCAGCTCTTAGATTCGTAGTTTTGAGCGTAAACCAGTGTATTTGTCGGTTGTCAATGGCTCGATGATGTAACTTAACTATGTTGCCTTGTGGTTGCCTGTGGCTCGATGAGGTAACTTAACTATGTCGCCCATGTCATCAGAGTTGCTAACAAGTTACTATGATTCTACCGATCTCCAATTGGTGGTACTTTTCCTTTCTTTCATTCAGCATTGGGGTCAGGGCGTCTTCAATGTTGCAGAAACATGGGGTCTTAAACCAAAGAATAGCCTCAAACATCGGTCTTGAGCCAAAAAAATAGTCCAAGACCCACCCTCAAGCATTGTGAGAAGAGGTATTAACAACAAAATCTTAAGACAAGTTTAAGACCAAGCCACAACAAATCTTAAAGACAGTTGTAAGACAAGGCCGTCAGGAATCAGGAATAAAGAACTATACAATCTCTCACATGATTTGAGGGTTTAAAACTAGAAGAGAAAAAAACTGACATGTGGGCTCCTTCAAGGCCGTTGTTTTGCGTTGTGGCTGAATGAAAAACATCTGGAGCTGATAGAAACTGAGAAAAGTTTGGTAGAAGCTGCGGGAAAAGCCGCCGGAGCTAGTAGAAACCAAGAAAAGCTGGTGGAGGCTGCTTAGAAACTGAGAAAGCTACTCCCTCCGTTCATTTTCCGTTCATTTTTGTAAGTCATTTCAGACAACTTAAAATGAGCTGTTTTGCACATTGTCTGAAATATCTTCAAGGTCTTATAAAAATGAACAGAGGGAGAGTAGAAGTTGAGAAGGCCGTAAAGCTTGTTTGGCAACTACTTTTAGGATGGTTGATGAGCCTATAGGTGATGGTGAAAGCATGAACGTTGAAGATGTTATTTAACAGTGATTTATCTGGTTATGTTGTATATTACCTTAAATGACATGATTTAGTGATCTAAACGCTTTTATATTTCTTTACGAAGGGAGTAACTATCACTAGAACTAGAGACCCCATGGGTTGCTGCGGTAATTTTGATGGAAAAAATGCATAATTGATTAGCTGCTATGTAAACAACTAAAACTACTTAAAGAGACATTTTAATAGTATTCCTGATTTAAACTTTTAAAAACATTAAGAAAATATGAGGCATATAGCAGAATAATGTATAAAAGACAAAAAAAAGATTTAGTTAAAAGAAAGTGAAGGATCAACTATACATGTATGTTCCAAGCGTTCAACATATATACCATGTCGATGAGAGCACACAATTTAGTGTGAAAATATTAACTCATGACTTACGTGCATGAACTGATGATGTAGCATGGCAGTGCTCAATATAGATGTACTAATGCAAAAAGTGATTTATAACTCACGTGCATGATTTGCTGATGTGGCACGGTTGCATGGCTAGATAAATAGGTAGTGAGTTGTAGCTATTTAGCATGGGATAATATCATACGGAAACCAACATTTGATGGAAACAATGAAATATCAACTATATTTTATGCTCCAAGCGTCCAACACACTATGTCTATGACAGCACAAAATATAATGCAAAATAAATAATTAATCGATGATTTAGATGCATGAACTGATGGTGTGGCAGTGCTGCATGGATATGCTAATGCAAAAAAAAAAAACTTATAAGTACATGCATGGCTCATTGATGTGGCATGGTTGCATGATAAGAAAAATAGGTAATGGGCTGTGGTGCATGTCACAATTTAATGCAATGCAAAACCCACTTCGAATGCACTAATGCATGTTGCAGTAGAGGATTCTTATGCATAGATTGAACAGATGCTAGTGGATCAAGCTAGCAATCTAATGACTACGACATTTTCGATGATGTGTAAGCACGCATGCTGAGATAATTAGAAGTAGCGGGGATCTCTCTCTTAGGTATATATGATTCCATTAACATATGCAGACATACACACAAGTCTTCGCGCACAAACTAGTCACCCTCTTTGTCATCCTCATGTCAATCGTTGTGTCTCATCAAAGCGTCTACAATGTTTTCATAAGTGACATTCATGATGACATGCTTAACTCCCAAATTAAGGCTATGAACTGGTGTAGATTGCTCAAATATAAGCAGAATTGAGACCCGATGTTGTAGGTTGGAACCACTGTTCAACATATCGGCCGATATTCCGATAAATCGCCCGATTTATCGCTTACCGTTGGCTGACCGATAACATAAATCGGCCGATATGGCGATAAATCGGCCGATATACCGATAAACTGGTCGATTTACCCCTTATCTTGGGTCGACCGATAAGTTCCCGATAAGCAATATGCCCAATGTTGGGTGGAACCCTAGTTCATGATATTTTCACACTTGGAGGCGGAAAAGGGGAAAAACATTAAGAACAACAAGATGATTCACTCAAACAAACCCAAATCACACATCCGCTAGAATGGCATACATGAGATCCACAAGTATAACATGAACAATCAAGGGAAAATAGCACAAGGTAAAGGTTCTTCTCAAATCCAAAGGAGATGAAGTCTTGATGATAGTCTTCTCCAAGAGGAGGTCTTGATATCCACTTGGGGATCTTCTCCTAGGAGGTCTTGATCTCCAAGAGGAGTGGGAGATGAGCAAAGCTCTCTCTAGATCATATCATATATTTTGCTAACCCTAACAGATGACCTAGGTATGACATATATAGGTGGCTTGAGGTGAGGGACGAGTGGAGGGGAAAACAGGCAGTCCACAACCAACTCACTATGAGAGCCTGTGCGCACGAGCTAAGTGGACCCCGTGAGCACGGTACACACCCGTTCGCACGGTACACGCCCGTGCGCACGGGGTGCTTAGCAGCTACACTAGAGGGGCCCGTGGGCACAGGGTCCTGGAGGCCCGTGCGCACGGGGTGTCTAGAAGCTCTCTGGATAGGCCATGCGCACGGGGTCGCTTGGGGGCGTCTTCTTCTTCCAGTTGCTTGCCTCCGTCTTCCTTGCGATCTGCTCGTCCTTCTTCTTGGACTTGGCGAGGCTCCTTAGCTCTATGGTGGGGGTCGTTTTCGTACCTAATGATGCATAAGGTTCCATGTTGAGGGAGCAACCAAGTCCCATCCATATTCATGTCGAGCTCAAAGAGGAGTGCGTTCACCTCGCTTTCGATGGCATGTGCACGTGCTCTTGTCATTGGTCCACTTGGTGCTTGACGAGTCGGTGTGGTGTCCATGGGGATGACCGAAGGATGCTCCGCATCACCCGACACATAGATCCTATAGGAATATTAGAGTAATCTCTCAAATCTTACAATAATCTAGCCTCACACGTATGAACATCTATATATAACCAACACAAATCTCACAATAACCTCATAGCAAGCAAACATATATGAACATCTATACAACCAACACAAATGCAGAAATCTAACCTCACATATCCTATATACCTAAAAGAATGATCCCCGCTATTTCTAATTATCTCAACGTGCGTGCTTTCACATCATCATTTTTTGTAGTCGTTAGATTTACTACCTTGATCCACCAGCATCTGTATGTTCTACGCATGAGAATTCTCTATCATGCAACATGCATTAGTGGATTTAAAATCATATTGCATTTAATTGTGACATGCACAATTTTCATGTTAAGATTATTTTTCGCTTATGCAGAAATTTCTCACATAGTTAAAATTGTAAGGACTTAATTAATGTTCTACACAATATTTAGAAATTATATATCCAATTCCGCGGCAATGTATGTGGTATCATCTAGTATAACAAACACATACGCCTCATATATGAACATCTCAACAATCTCACAATTGGATCACAGAAAATTCAGAAAACGGGGTACCTAACAGAAAATCTAGCCTCGCAACAATCTCACATCTCAACAATTTTCTATCAAAGAGAGATCTGAAGGACAGAAGTATCACCAAAGAACTAGCCATGGACAGAGGTGCGTGGAAGCTTGCTATCCATGTCTTGGATATTTAACTTGACCCTCGAATTCCTGGATATTTAACTAGCAAGTTTCACAATATGTGTCTACCTTTGCATTTCCATTTGATTGTTTCCCATGTTTCTGTTTTGTCACTAAAAATTATTTCCTTACTGCATTTCCACCTATTGCTCCAGATTATGTACTAACGGTTGCTCTCGAGGTTGGTGAACTTGTTGTTGTTGTTGTTGTTGCATTTTTTCAACCGAGGGAGGTTGTTGCCCATAGTATACCTGGCCATGGGCAACCCGGCCCGGAAAAGCCTGACCCGACCCGACCGGTTCTTTCCCGCGGGCTGGGCCTAGGCCTGGAAATTGAACCCGAAGGTTAGGTCGGGCCGGGCCTGGGCCCGTCATATTTGCAATTTACTGAAGAGGCCCTGATGAGGACATCAATACCATTGTTACACCCACAGCCCCTGCTGCTATACATACTGGACCGATTACTAGAGCTCGCACACGCCAATTAAATTACCAGGTACTTTCGTTTCTTGGTAACAACTCTAATGTTCATGACAATATGATGCTGCCTAAATTGGATCCATTTGTTTTGCTTACAGATGAAGGGCCTAGCTTGGACAAGAAGGATGAACATTGGAGCAAGATCAAGCATGGAGATGATGGCATGCATAAGGGGAACAAGAACGAAGTTTCAAGTGATGATTTCAGGACTTTGAAGCCACCATAATGAGTGCATGAAGGCTTGGACGAAATATACAAGATGTCACTTCATAAATTTCGTCTAGAGGCTATTATAGGTGCTACGACACCTTATTATTGGGCCAGACCAATGTAATTTTGAAATACTTCAGTATAGGCTGTTTTTAGAGTCCGTATGTGTGGGGAAACAGAGTTAGGGTTTGTTTCGGACCCCTTCTCCAAGGGGTCATGAAATCCCCCCTCTTCCTCCATATATACAACCCTTAGGGCGTCGTTTAGACTTTGGGTTTTGTTTAGATTAAAGTTCTTCATAGCTGCAACTTCACATACTTTGTGTTCAATGACCAAACCAAGACGTTACAGAACCCCGCCTTGATCAATAAAGCTTTCCTTTTATATTCGCAATATCCAGATTGCAATACCAGTTTTTTGCTTGTTCTTCGTTTGCTTGCAAGAAATAGACCCTCGTGGTCAGGTTGATCGTGCTCCGACGTGGTCAATAAACTCTCGGACTTGGTTTAGCGATTGCTAAGGCGCGGCGTCCTCACACGTTCATAGTCGGATCGTCAAAGTCTACTCCTCTGAAAATGATAATCACCATCTCATCAGACGAGACACCTTTGACTTGGGAAGAGTTTCGAGACACTCACCATGATAGTGCTTTTCCCTTGTTTCTGTGCAGCGCCGTGATTTTGATAGTGTTCTAGGATCATGTCTCTAGCACGATCTAGCCTAGGACTAGCACAGTACCGTCGTTGAGCGTTTATTCAACTTTGCATCTCTGAATTGATTATTGCTGACATTTTTTCTACCATATCATAAGCCTTCCCAGCTCCACATACATCTACATCATGCGTTTGACACCACCTGGCAATCACTCTGTCCAAGCTTTAAGAGTTTTGACTACAACGGTTGTCGATCCACCACCTGCTGCTGGGAAAGAACTGGTAAGAATTTGAGATTTGCTTGACGGATTTGTGACACCCCACCACCAACACTTTCTAGTAGTCTATAGAATCATATTCTTGTGTGTTTCTATTGCTGCTAACCATGGCAGGATCACAAGCCGACGAGATTGACTCGGAGAACATGACGAAGAAGGAGCTTCATGATAAATTTCAGCAAATGTTGGGTCAACAGGTGGAAGACGTGATGGCCAACTTTGGAAAGGCACTGCAGAGGATTGATGAAATTGAGAAGACAATTGACACCAAGTTGGACGCCAAGTTCAATGACGTACTCGCGCGTGTACCACAACCACCACCATCATCTACTGCACCATTGCAACAACATCAACAACCACCTCCACGTTGCGATCCAGCAGGGCGAGCGCAGCGTGTTCCTCTTGAGCCAGGCAAACTTCTGGTGCCGCTGCTACTGCTGTTGATGCTTCTCTAGCTCCCGCTACTACTGCATAGGAGGAGGACTATTACGAGGATGAGGTTGATCAAAATCAGAACTACGTGCAACCACCACCACCACTACCAGGTCGTCCTCATGCATATAATCGCAACGGTAGGGCTGCACACCACCTCAGGTATGAGATTATGACCATATTCCTAAACTGAAATTGAATATTCCACCGTTTGAGGGTAGATACATTCCTAATTTCTATCTTACTTGGGAGTTAGAAACTGAACAAAGTTTCACATGCTTACAATATTCTTAGGATAGAAGTGTTGCTGCTGCTGTTTGTGAATTCACTAGTTTTGCTTCTGTTTGGTGGTCTGAACATTGTCGATTATATCATGATAATATCCCTACTACTTGGGCTGCTTTGAAAATTGCTATGCGTACTCATTGGGTTACACCATATTACCAACGTGAATTACTCCAAAAATTGCAGCGTTTAAAACAAGGAAAAAATTCTGTAGAGGAATATTATCAGGAATTATAAACTGGCATGATTAGATGTGGTATTGTTGAGGATAATGAAGCTATACTTGCATGTTTTATGGGTGGATTAAATAGAGAGATTCAGACCATTCTAGAGTATAAGGAGTATAATAATATCACTCGTTTATCCCATTGATATGTCTCCAGCGTATCTATAATTTTTGATTGTTCCATGCTGTTATGTTATCAATCTTGGACGTTTATAATCATTTAATAGTCATTTAATATCATTTTTTGGTACTAACCTATTGACATAGTGCCAAGTGCCAGTTGCTGTTTTCTGCATGTTTTTTACATTGCAGGAAATCAATACCAAACGGAGTCCAAATGCAACGAAACTTTACGGAGATTTTTTATGGACCAGAAGACACCTAATGGGCCAAGGCTGCGCTTGACGGGTGCTCCGAGGAGAGCACAACCCACCAGGGTGTGCCAGGAGGCCCAGGCGCGCCCTGGTGGGTTGTGCCCACCTCGGGGGCCCCCGGGACTGCCTCTTTGCTCTATAAATACCCCAATATTCCAGAAACCCTAAAAGCATCGACGGAAATCAATTCCAGCCGCCGCAGAGTCCAGAACCACCATATCCAATCTAGACACCATCTCGGATGGGGTTCACCACCTCCATTGGTGCCTCTTCGATGATGCGTGAGTAGTTCTTTGTAGACCTTCGGGTCCGTAGTTAGTAGCTAGATGGCTTTCTCTCTCTCGCTGAATTCTCAGTACAATGGTCTCTTGGAGATCCATATGATGTAACTCTTTTTGCGGTGTGTTTGTTGGGATCGGATGAACTGATCAGATCTATCTTTTTATATCCATGAAAGTATTTGAGTTTCTTTGATCTCTTTTATGCATGATTGCTTATAGCCTCGTATTTCTTCTCCGATATTTGGGTTTTGTTTGGCCAACTTGATCTATTTATATTACAATGGGAAGAGGTGCTTTGTGGTGGGTTCGATCTTACGGTGCTTGATCCTAGTGACAGAAGGGGAACCGACATGTATGTATCATTGCTACTAAGGATAAAACAATGGGGTCTATCTCTACATAGATAGATCTTGTCTACATAATGTCATCATTCTTATTGCATTACTCCGTTTCTCCATGAACTCAATACACTAGATGCATGCTGGATAGCGGTCGATGTGTGGAGTAATAGTAGTAGATGCAGGCAGGAGTCGGTCTACTAATCTTGGACGTGATGCCTATGTAATGATCATTGCCTGGATATCGTCATGATTATTTGAAGTTCTATCAATTGCCCAACAGTAATTTGTTCACCCATCGTTTGCTATTTTTCTCGAGAGAAGCCACTAGTGAAACCTACGCCCCCAGGTCATTTTCTCATATTATTTGCCTTTGCGATCTATTTTCCTTTGCTTTTATTTTCAGATCTACTAAACCAAAAAATACAAAAATATCTTGCTGCAATTTATTCTTATTTATTTTATTTGGTGTTCGATCTATCAATCTACTACAATTTTATTCACGTCCGTTTGCCCATCTTGGGGCGCCGCTACCCGAAAGGGATTGTTAACCCCTTTTACACGTTGGGTTGCAAGTAGTTGTTATTTGTGTGCAGGTTCTGTTTACGTTGTGTTGCTTGGTTCTCCTACTGGTTCGATAACCTTGGTTTCACATCTGAGGGAAATACCTACCGCCGCTGTGCTGCATCATCCCTTCCTCTTTGGGGAAATACCGACGTAGCTTCAAGCCGCATCAAAAGGAATTTCTGGCGCCGTTGCCGGGGAGGATCTTCAACATATACCAGGTTCCTAATCACAAATCTCATCTCCTCACAATTTACATTATTTGCCATTTGCCTCTCATTTTCCTCTCCCCACTTCACAAAAATTGCCGTTTTATTCGCCCCTCTTTTTCGTTTGCCGTTTTCTTGCCGAATCTGTTTTTGTGTGCGTTCTTGTTTGCGTGATCATGATGCCTCAAAGAAAACATTATGATGTTCCTTACCCCAATATTTTGCTTGAAATTGAGAAAAGTACTAAGGAATATATAACTACACAATTTGAGCATAATAAGTATTTTACCGAAGAACTTAAAGGAACACTACGTTGTGCTTGATGCTATAACAAAGCAACTTGATGATATTAGTAGAGAAGTTTGCAATCTCCAATCTAAGTATGCTTTTGTTGAAAGTTTGGTAGGAAAAATATCCGATGCACAAGCTACTCTAGTAAATCAAATGGCCGCTAAACCAATCTCACTAGAGGATAAAAGTGATGAAGATCTTAAAGTGATTGGTGTTTCTTCTATTGATTCCTTGTTTAGTAAAATTAAGATTGATGAAAAAGGAACAAGAGAAGAGTCAATTTTAGCTAGAAGGCGTCCCGATAATTTGGAGGGTGAAAATCTTGTTGAGAAAATTGATGAAAGTGGGTTTGAAGAGGTCAAAACTTTAACTAGTGATGTGCCCACTCCTTTGGATTACAAAGACTTTAATTGTGATATTTGATCTTTGATTGATTGTATTTCTTTGTTGCAATCCATGATAAATTCACCCCATGCTTATGAACAAAATAAAGCTTTTACTAAACATATTGTTGATGCTATGATGAAAGCTTTTGAAGAAAAAATAGAATTGGAAGTTTCAATTCCTAGAAAATTACATGATGAATGGGAACCTACTATCAAAGTCAAGATTAAAAATTATGAGTGTTTTGCTTTGTGTTACTTGGGTGCTAGTGTTTCTACAATTCCGAAATCTTTATGTGATGTGCTTGGTCTTACCGATATTGAATCATGTTCTTTGAACTTGCACTTGGCGGATTCTACTATTAAAAAGCCTATGGGAAGAACTAATGATGTTCTTATTCTTGCAAATAGGAATTATGTGCCCATATATTTTATTGTTCTTGATATTGATTGCAATCCGTCTTGTCAATTATTCTTGGTAGACCGTTTTTACGCACTATCGGTGCTGTGCTTGATATGAAAGAAGGCAATATTAAGTTCCAATTTCCTTTGAGGAAAGGGATGAAACACTTCCGTAGAACAAGAATTAGGCCACCATATGAATCAATCATGAGGGCATCTTATGGATCTCGAAACAAAGATGACAAAACTTAGATCCTTGCTTTATGCCTAGCTAAGGGCGTAAAACTATAGCGCTTGTTGGGAGGCAACCCAATGAATACAATTTATTTTTGCTTTTTGCTTTCTGTTCTTGAGTGTTAGCACAATTATGCTACTGTTATGATTGTGTTTTTTGTTTTAATTAGTGTTTGTGCCAAGTAAAGCCTTTAGGATCTTCTTGGGTGATAGTTGTTTGATCTTGCTCAAAAACAGAAAATTTTGCTCTCACGAAAACAATTCTCATTTTTGACCAGAGCATGCTAAAATGCCAATTCTTTTTGCAGTAGATTAATATACAAATTTCTCAGGTCGTCCTAATTTTTCAGAATTTTTGGAGTTCCAGAAGTTTTCGAAATAGTCAGATTGCTACAGACTGTTCTGTTTTGATAGATTCTGTTTTCTTTGCGTTGTGTGCTTGTTTTGATGGCTCTATGGTTTTCTTTGATGAGTTTTTGCCATAGAAAAGTTGGAATACAATAGATATAATGCAAAAAGTATGAATTGGTTTGGTACAATACTTATAGTAGTGATTTGCTTTCTTTTACTAACGGATCTCACAAAGGTTTTGTTGAGTTTTGTGTGATTGAAGTTTTCAAATTTTGGGTTATCTTACGATGGATGAAGGAATAAGGAGTAAGAAGAGCCTAAGCTTGGGGATGCCCCAGCATCCCAAGCTATTATCCAAAAGATAGCAAGCAACTAAGCTTGGGGATGCCCCGAGTGGCATCCCCTCTTTCTTCTAACGACCATTGGTATTTTACTCGAAGCTATATTTTTATTCGTCACATACTATGTGTTTTGCTTGGAGCGTCTTGTATGATATGAGTCTTTGCTTATTTTATTTTGTGTTGAAGTCTTGATTCCTTGCTGGACACACCTATTTGAGAGAGCCAAAATTATGTCATGACTTGTTAGAATTGCTCTCTATGCTTCACTTAAATTTTTATGAGCTATGGACTTGCTCTAGTGCTTCACTTATATCTTTCTGAGCACGGTGTGCTTTAGTATTTTTGAAGAAATGCTATCTTACTTCACTTAGATTTATTTGAGAGTTAGTAAAATTTTCAAGAAATTCTCTCTTGCTTCACCTAAATTAATTTGAGAGAAAGAGAAAAATTATGCTCATGATCTTCACTTATATTTGTTTGAGCTTATCAAAAGCAACATATAAAAATTAGTTCCAAAGTGATAGGTATCCAAGAAGGATATTTCGTGAAGATCATTGGACAAAATAAACTTGATTCTTAGTAATAGTTTTGAGATATGATGATGTGATATGTGAGTTATGTTGATGAGTAAGTATGCTTTAGTAAGAATATTGGTGTTAAGGTTTGTGATTACCTATGCAAGCACGAAAGTCAATAATTATGCAATAAAATTATATCCTACTTGTGGTGCATTATTCAATGTTAATTATGCTTAATGCTCGCTTATGAGATTATTCGTTTCTTGGTTGGTCGCTTCTCAATCTTTTGCTAGCCTTCATTTTGCACTAAGTATGATCACTACTTGTGCATCCAAAAACCTTTAAACCAGTTTTGCCATATGAGTCCACTATATCTACCTATATGTGGTATTCTTTTGTCGTTCTAAGCAAATTTGTATGTGCCATCTCTAATTTTCGAAATAAACTTCTCTTTTGTGTGTTCGTTTCGCTCGCGGAGCGGTGAGGGGAGGCTAATATTTTCCATGCTAGATGTGTTATTCTCACGATGAGTGTTTATTCACTTGTCATTGCACGAGAGTAAGGCAAAGGTATTAGGGATGCCCAGTCCTGAAATGCAAAATGAATTTACTTTATTTTGTCAAATAATAAATTCCTTGGAAAGTGTTGGTATGAAAGGCAACCGTGGATACGCTAGCCATGGAAAGTGAAAGTATGGTTGAAAAAGGATTAAAATTTATTTTCTGTTTGGGAACCGCCTATGATATATCTAGCATGGAAGGTGTTGGGAACTCTAAGCCGTTTTTGTTGGTGGGAAGGATACACCTCCCAAAATGTTTTTATCTCTCAATTTTTCACTTTGAGCTCTGGCACCTCTACAAATCCCTACTTCCCTCTGCGAAGGGCCTTTATTTTACTTTATACAATTTTTTTTGAATTTGAGTCTCCATCTTCTCTTATAAAAGCACCAACTAGGAGGCAATATGATCGTACTTGAGTATTGGGTGTAGCTAATATGTGAGTGTGTTTCATGAATGGATCAATGATTGAGCATGATGGGCTAGGGATAACTTATTTTAGCGTTGATATTTTGAAAGACATGGTTGTTTGTTGATATGCTTGAATATTTAAATTATCATGTCAAAACTAGACTATTGCTTTGAACAATATAAAAGTCCAAATGTCCATGCTATAAGGAAAAGAAATATGATATGACATGTTAGGCAACATTCCACATCAAAAATTCTATTTTTATCACTTACCTACTCGAGGACGAGTAGGAGTTAAGCTTGGGGATGCTCATACGTCTCCAACGTATCTATAATTTTTGATTGTTCCATGCTATTACGTTATCAATCTTGGATGTTTTATAATCATTTTATAGTCATTTTATATCATTTTTGGTACTAACCTATTGACATAGTGCCAAGTGTCAGTTGCTGTTTTCTGCATGTTTTTTACATCGCAAGAAATCAATACCAAACGGAGTCCAAATGCAACGAAACTTTACGGAGATTTTTTATGGACCAAAAGACACCTAATGGGCCAAGGCTGCGCTTGGGGGGGGGGTGCTCCGAGGAGAGCACAACCCACCAGGGCGCGCCAGGAGGCCCAGGCGCCCCCTGGTGGGTTGTGCCCACCTTGGGTGCCCCCGGACCGCCTCTTTGCTCTATAATTACCCCAATATTCCAGAAACCCTAAAAGCATCAACGAAAATCAATTCCAGCCGCCACAGAGTCCAGAACCACCAGATCCAATCTAAACACCATCTCAGATGGGGTTCACCACCTCCATTGGTGCCTCTCCGATGATGCGTGGGTAGTTCTTTGTAGACCTTAAGGTCCGTAGTTAGTAGCTAGATGGCTTTCTCTCTCTCGCTGAATTCTCAGTACAATGGTCTCTTGGAGATCCATATGATGTAACTCTTTTTGCGGTGTGTTTGTTGGGATCGGATGAACTTTGAGTTTATGATCAGATCTATCTTTTTATATCCATGAAAGTATTTGAGTTTCTTTGATCTCTTTTATGCATGATTGCTTATAGACTCGTATTTCTTCTCCAGTATTTGGGTTTTGTTTGGCCAACTTGATCTATTTATCTTGCAATGGGAAGAGGTGCTTTGTAGTGGGTTCGATCTTACGGTGCTTGATCCCAGTGACAGAAGTGGAACCGACACGTATGTATCGTTGCTACTAAGGATAAAACGATGGGGTCTATCTCTACATAGATAGATCTTGTCTACATCATGTCATCGTTCTTATTGCATTACTCCGTTTCTCCATGAACCCAATACACTAGATGCATGCTGGATAGCGGTCGATGTGTGGAGTAATAGTACTAGATGCAGGCAGAAGTCGGTCTACTAATCTTGGACGTGATGCCTATGTAATGATCATTGCCTGGATATCTTCATGATTATTTGAAGTTCTATCAATTTCCCAACAGTACTTTGTTCACCCACCGTTTGCTATTTTTCTCGAGAGAAGCCACTAGTGAAACCTACGGCCCCCGGGTCTCTTTCTCATATTATTTGCCTTTGCGATCTATTTTCCTTTGCTTTTATTTTCAGATCTACTAAACCAAAAATACAAAAATACCTTGCTGCAATTTATTCTTATTTATTTCATTTGGCGTTCAATCTATCAATCTACTACAATTTTATTCACGTCCGTTTGCCCATCTTGGGGCGCCACTACCCGAAAGGGATTGACAACCCCTTTTACACGTCGGGTTGCGAGTAGTTGTTATTTGTGTGCAGGTGCTGTTTACGTTGTGTTGCTTGGTTCTCCTACTGGTTCGATAACCTTGGTTTCACATCTAAAGGAAATACCTACCGTCGTTGTGCTGCATCATCCCTTCCTCTTTGGGGAAATACCGACGTAGCTTCAAGCCGCATCACCCATCTTGCTTGCAAAGCTGAATGTGAAGTGCATGATTGACATGCATTGGCGCGAACTAGTTTTTCTGCAGGTCGACCTTCATCATGGACACCGCGTACATCATCTACTTCCACTTGTCCAGCTACACCACCGCCTACTTCATCTGTCACCTCTAACCATGATAAAGGAAAACATGCACCACCACCATCAACCAGGAGTACACCTTCCGGTCCTATGCAGAGCTCTTCTTCATCCATGGCATCCACAGGGCGAACACATGATGTCATATGTCATTGTTGCACTGGCCATGGTCACTACGCGAGCAAATGCCCATCTTAGCATGTCATGATCGTTACTGAGGACTGTGGGTATGAGTCCGCTAGTGATTATGATGAGGAGAATCTGGCTCTTATTGCGAGTGAAGAGCACGGCGGAGATGATTCTGAACAAGAGACACAATACATGGCTGCTGAAGACGCTAGCAGGTATGAAAGTTTAGTTGCTCAACGTGTTTTGAGTGTGCAGGTCACACAAGCTGAGCAAAATCAGAGGCACAATTTGTTCCATACAAAGGGAGTTGTGAAGGAACGTTCTGTTTGCGTCATCATAGATGGAGGGAGTTGCAACAACTTGGCTAGCATGGAGATAGTGGAGAAGCTGTCTCTCACTACAAGACCACATCCACATCCTTACTACATGTAGCGACCCGACCTCAGACGGTCAAGTCTCTGTGCTTCAGTGTCATCCCTGGATCGGTAATGCTGACACACACAGTACTCGAATGGATTTATAACAGAGTAGCAATCACACACTTATTACACTGATAGTCTCAAAAGAGAACTTAACACAATAAATATGGCCTAAGGCCATCTAATTAAGATTACAACGGAAGGCTTGGAAGATAAAGTGAGTCCATCAACTCCAACGGCATAGCTGAGTGCACGACAACGACCTAGCGCACCTTACTCTTCGTCTGACAAGTCTGCAACATGATATGTTGCAGCCCGAAACGGGTCAGCACATGGAATATGCTGGCAATATAACACAATAGAGCAATGAACAGAATAAATGATATCACTACATGCATATATGGCTGGTGTTGGCTCTATGGTTATATTGTTTTGCAAAAAGCCAATTTTCCCAACAACAAAGTAATATATTTTATTTAACTATCATGGTAGTTGAAACAATGAGAAGGTTCCTCCAACTCAATCCCAATTAAAAGTAATTAACAATCCCAACAAATTAATTTAGAGTGATGAGATCAACATGACAATCCAAGAACCAGATACTCAAGATGTCCATAACCAGGGACACGGCTAACCATGATTAGTTTATACACTCTGCAGAGGTTTGCGCACTTTTCCCCACAAGACTCGATCTCCTCCGTTGGATTTCTCGCACTACATGGTGTTTGAGAAACGGATGATCGAGACACAGTCTTTCAGAAACATTAACTCTTTACTCTGGGTGGACAGTTACACCTACTTTCCCCTACATCTGCTAGCCCACCACGGAAAGAGGTCATGCATCATACTCAACTATGCTAGAGCCCATAATATCTTGTGGCTGCACACGAAAGTTTCTAGCATGAATGATACGTCCATTTTGCATCATGCTTTTATATTGATATTTATTGCATTATGGGCTGTTATTACACATTATGTCACAATACTTATGCCTATTCTCTCTTATTTTACAAGGTTTACATAAAGAAGGAGAATGCCGACAGCTGGAATTTTGGGCTGGAAAAGGAGCAAATATTAGAGACCTATTCTGCACAACTCCAAAAGTCCTGAAACTCCACGGAAGTTATTTTTGGAAATAATTAAAAATACTGAGCGAAGAAAATACCAGAGAGGGTCCACACCCTGGCCACGAGGGTGGGGGGCGCGCCCTACCCCCTGGGCATGCCCCCTGCCTCGTGGGCCCTTGGTGGCCCTCCGGTGCCCACCTTCTGCTATATGAAGTCTTTCGTCCGAGAAAAAATCACAAGCAAGCTTCCGGGAAGAAACTCCGCTGCCACGAGGCGGAACCTTGGTGGAACCAATCTAGGGCTCCGGCAGAGCTGTTCTGCTGGGGAAACTTCCCTCCGGGAGGGGAAATCATCGCCATCGTCATCACCAACGCTCATCTCATTGGGAGGGGGCCAATCTCCATCAACATCTTCACCAGAACCATCTCCTCTCAAACCCTAGTTCATCTCTTGTATTCAATCTTTGTCCCAAAGCCTCAGATTGGTACCTGTGGGTTGCTAGTAGTGTTGATTACTCCTTGTAGTTGATGCTAGTTGGTTTATTTGGTGGAAGATCATATGTTCAGATCTATTATGCATATTAATACCCCTCTGATTATGAACATGAATATGATTTGTGAGTAGTTACGGTTGTTCCCGAGGACATGGGAGAAGTCTTGCTATTAGTAGTCATGTGAATTTGGTATTCGTTCGATATTTTGATGCGATGTATGTTGTCTCTCTTCTAGTGGTGTTATGTGAACGTCGACTACATGACACTTCACCATTGTTTGGGCCTAGAGGAAGGCATTGGGAAGTAATAAGTAGATGATGGGTTGCTAGAGTGACAGAAGCTTAAACCCTAGTTTATGCGTTGCTTCATAAGGGGCTGATTTGGATCCATATGTTTCATGCTATGGTTAGGTTTACCTTAATACTTGTTTTGTAGTTGCGGATACTTGCAATAGGAGTTAATCATAAGTGGGATGCTTGTCCAAGTAAGGACAGCACCCAAGCACCGGTCCACCCACATATCAAATTATCAAAGTACCGAACGCGAATCATATGAACGTGATGAAAACTAGCTTGCCGATATTCCCATGTGTCCTCGGGAGCGCTTTTCTCTATATAAGAGTTTGTCCAGGCTTGTCCTTTGCTACAAAAAGGATTGGGCCATCTTGCTGCACTTTATTTACACTTGTTATTCGTTACCCGTTACAAATTACCCTATCACAAAACTATCTGTTACTGATAATTTCAGTGCTTGCAGAGAATACCTTGCTGAAAACCGCTTATCTTTTCCTTCTGCCCCTCGTTGGGTTCGACACTCTTACTTATCGAAAGGACTACGATAGATCCCCTATACTTGTGGGTCATCAAGACTCTTTTCTGGCGCCGTTGCTGGGGAGTGAAGCGCCTTTGGTAGGTGGAATTTGGTAAGGAAAAATTTATATAGTGTGCTGAAATTTACTGTCACTTGTTACTATGGAAAGTAATCCTCTGAGGGGCTTGTTCGGGGTATCTTCACCCCGACCAGTAGAGCAAAGAGTTGCTCCTCAACCTACTGAACCTACTGAAAATGTTTACTTTGAAATTCCTTCGGGTATGATAGAGAAACTGCTAGCTAATCCTTTTGCAGGAGACGGAACATTGCATCCCGATTTACACTTAATCTATGTGGATGAAGTTTGTGGATTATTTAAGCTTGCAGGTATGCCCGATGATGTTATCAAGAAGAAGGTCTTCCCTTTATCTTTGAAGGGAGATGCATTGACATGGTATAGGCTATGTGATGATATGGGATCATGGAACTACAAACGATTGAAATTGGAATTTCATCAGAAGTTTTATCCTATGCATCTTGTTCATCGTGATCGTAATTATATATATAATTTTTGGCCTCGCGAAGGAGAAAGCATCGCTCAAGCTTGGGGGAGGCTTAAGTCAATGTTATATTCATGCCCCAATCACGAGCTCTCAAGAGAAATGATTATTCAAAATTTTTATGCTCAGCTTTCTGACAACAATCGCTCCATGCTCGATACTTCTTGTACTGGTTCTTTCATGATGAAGACTATTGAATTCAGATGGGATTTATTGGAAAGAATTAAACACAACTCCGAAGATTGGGATCTCGACGAAGGTAAGGAGTCAGGTATAACACCTAAGTTTGATCGTGTTAAATCTTTTATGGATACCGATGTTTTCCGTAAATTTAGCACTAAATATGGACTTGACTCTGAGATAGTAGCTTCTTTTTGTGAATCTTTTGCTACTCATGTTGATCTCCCTAAGGAGAAGTGGTTTAAATATAATCCTCCCGTTGAAGTAAAAGTAGTTGAACCTACTAAAGTTGAAGAAAAGACTATCACTTATAATGATCCTATTGTTCCTACTGCTTATGTTGAGAAACCACCTTTCCCTGTTAGAATAAAGGATCATGCCTACCACAGGTCTATGTTTATCTTTAGCACCAGGTTTAGCAATTCTAGCAGTTTCCTCACAGAAATAAATGACATGCCCATCAATATTATCAGCCAAGAGATCCTTAACCATAGCAATATTAGGTTCAATTTTAACTTGCTCAGGGGGTGTATAAGTTCTAATATTACTTTTACGAACCACAGTTGAAGCTTTAGCATGCCTGTTATTTCTGTTAAAATAGGAGATCATTCTTATCATGGCTTGTGTGATATGGGTGCTAGTGCTAGTGCAATACCTATTTCTTTATACAAAGAAATTATGCATGATATTGCACCTGCTGAAATAGAAGATATAGATGTTACAATTAAACTTGCCAATAGAGATACTATTTCACCGATTGGGATTGTTAGAGATGTTGAAGTCTTGTGTGGAAAAACTAAATATCCTACTGATTATCTTGTTCTTGGTTCCCCACAAGATAGCTTTTGTCCCATTATATTTGGTAGACCCTTCTTGAACACCGTTAATGCTAAGACAGACTGCGAAAAGGATCTTGTTACTATTGGTTTGGATGATATGTCTCATGAGTTTAATTTTTCTAAATTTCGTAGACAACCCCGTGATGAGGAATTGCCTAGTAAGGATGAAATTATTTGTCTTGCTTCTATTGTTGTGCCTCCTAATGATCATTTAGAACAATATTTGCTAGACCATGAAAATGATATGTTTATGAATGAAAGAAGGGAAATAGATGAAGTATTCTTTAAACAAGGACCTATTCTGAAACACAACTTGCCTGTTGAAATCCTAGGGGATCCTCCTCCACCCAAGGGTGATCCCGTGTTTTAGCTTAAACCATTACCTGATACTCTTAAATATGCTTATCTTGATGCAAAGAAGATATATCCTGTTATTATTAGTGCTAACCTTTCAGAGCAGGAGGAAAAAAATATTGAAAACTCTGAAGAAGCACCGTGCTGCTATTGGATATACTCTTGATGATCTTAAGGGCATTAGTCCCACTCTATGTCAACACAAAATAAATTTGGAGAAAGATGCCAAGCCGATTATTGATCACCAACGACGGCTGAATCCTAAGATGAAAGAAGTGGTAAGAAAGGAAATTTTAAAGCTCCTCGAGGCAGGTATAATCTATCCCATTGCTGATAGTCAGTGGGTAAGTCCTGTCCATTGTGTCCCTAAGAAGGGAGGTATTACCGTCGTTCCTAATGATATAGATGAATTGATCCCGCAAAGAATTATTACAGGCTATAGGATGGTAATTGATTTCCGCAAATTAAATAAAGCTACTAAAAAGGATCATTACCCTTTGCCTTTCATTGACCAAATGCTAGAAAGATTACCCAAACACACACATTTTTGCTTTCTAGATGGTTATTCTGGTTTCTCTCAAATACCTATGTCAGCTGATGATCAAGCAAGGACCACTTTCACTTGCCCTTTCGGTACTTTTGCTTATAGACGTATGCCTTTTGGTTTATGTAATGCACCTGCTACCTTTCAAAGATGCATGATGGCTATATTATCTGATTTTGTGAAAAGATTTGTGAGGTATTCATGGACGATTTCTCCGTTTATGGATCCTCTTTTGATGATTGCTTGAGCAACCTTGATCGAGTTTTGTAGAGATGTGAAGAAACTAACCTTGTCTTGAATTGGGAGAAGTGCCACTTTATGGTTAATGAAGGAATTGTCTTGGGGCATAAAATTTCTGAAAGAGGTATTGAAGTTGATAAAGCTAAAGTTGATGCTATTGAAAAGATGCCATGTCCCAAGGACATCAAAGGTATAAGAAGTTTCCTTGGTCATGCCGGTTTTTATAGGAGGTTCATTAAGGACTTCTCAAAAATTTCTCGGCCTCTGACTAATCTATTACAAAAAGATATTCCTTTTGTCTTTGATGATGATTGTGTAGAAGCATTTGAAATACTTAAGAAAGCATTGATTTCTGCACCTATTGTTCAGCCTCCTGATTGGAATATACCATTTGAAATTATGTGCGATGCTAGTGATTATGCTGTAGGTGCTGTTCTAGGGCAAAGAGTTGATAAGAAATTAAATGTTACTCAATATGCTAGTAAAAATCTAGACAATGCCCAGAGAATTATGCTACTACTGGAAAAGAATTTTTAGCAGTTGTTTTTGCTTTTGATAAGTTCAGACCCTATATTGTTGACTCCAAAGTAACTATTCACACAGATCGTGCTGCTATTAAATACCTTATGGAAAAGAAAGATGCTAAACCTAGACTTATTAGATGGGTTCTCTTGCTACAAGAATTTGATTTGCATATTATTGATAGAAAGGGAGCTGAGAACCCCGTTGCAGACAACTTGTCTAGGTTAGAAAATGTTCTTGATGACCCACTACCTATTGATGATAGCTTTCCCGATGAACAATTAGCTGTCATAAATGCTTCTCGTACTGCTCCATGGTATGTTGATTATGCTAATTACATTGTTGCTAAATTTATACCACCTAGTTTCACATACCAGCAAAAGAAAAAGTTTTTTCTATGATTTGAGACATTACTTTTGGGATGACCCACATCTTTATAAAGAAGGAGTAGATGGTGTTATTAGACGTTGTATACCTGAGCATGAACAGGAACAGATCCTACGCAAGTGTCACTCCGAAGCTTATGGAGGACACCACGCTGGAGATAGAACTGCACATAAGGTATTGCAATCCGGCTTTTATTGGCCTACTCTCTTCAAAGATGCCCGTAAGTTTGTCTTATCTTGTGATGAATGTCAAAGAATTGGTAATATTAGTAGACGTCAAGAAATGGCTATGAATTATTCACTTGTTATTGAACCATTTGATGTTTGGGGCTTTGATTATATGGGATCGTTTCCTTCCTGTAATGGGTATACACATATTTTAGTTGCTGTTGATTACGTTACTAAGTGGGTAGAAGCTATTCCAACTAGTAGTGCTGATCATAACACTTCTATTAAGATGCTTAAAGAAGTTATTTTTCCGAGGTTTGGAGTCGCTAGATATTTAATGACTGATGGTGGTTCACATTTTATTCATGGTGCCTTTCGTAAAATGCTTGCCAAGTATGATGTTAATCATAGAATTGCATCTCCTTATCACCCACAGTCTAGTGGTCAACTAGAATTGAGTAACAGAGAGCTCAAATTAATTTTGCAAAAGACTGTTAATAGATCTAGAAAGAATTGGTCCAAGAAACTTGATGATGCATTATGGGCCTATAGAACTGCATATAAAAATCCTATGGGTATGTCTCCATATAAAATGGTTTACGGAAAAGCATGTCACTTACCTCTCGAACTAGAACATAAGGCATATTGGGCCATGAAAGAGCTCAACTATGATTTCAAACTTGAATGGAGAACCCAAGCTTATGAGAATGCCAAACTGTTTAAAGAAAAAGTTAAAAGATGGCATGAGAAAAGGATACAAAAGCGTGAGTTTAATGTAGGTGATTATGTGTTGCTATTCAACTCTCGTTTAAGATTTTTTGCAGGAAAACTTCTCTCTAAATGTGAAGGCCCTTACGTTATCGAGGAGGTCTATCGTTCTGGTGCCATAAAAATCAACAACTTCGAAGGCACAAATCCGAAGGTGGTGAACGGTCAAAGAATCAAACATTATATCTCAGGTAATCCTATAAATGTTGAAACTAATGTTATTGAAACCGTAATCCCGGAGGAATACATAAGAGACACTTTCCAGAACATTTCAGACTCCGAAAAGGAATAGGTACGTGGTACGGTAAGTAAACCGACTCCAAAACAGTTCTAATGGCAATTTTTCTCCGTTTTGGAATATTTAGAAAAACAGGAAAATAAGAAGCAGTCCGGGAAGGACACAAGGCCTCCACGAGGGTGGAGGGCACGCCCTACCCCCTGGGCGCGCCCCCTACCTCGTGTGCTCTCCGGACTCCGTTTTCTTGCACGATACTTCTTCCTGTCAGTAAAAATTCATTATATAATCTCCCGGAGGTTTTGACCACCGTATCCCGCAAGTATCCTCTGTTTTCGTTTCGAGCTGTTTTTCTGACAGATCTAGATCACCATGACGTCTCCAAGCGCCCCCAAGGACAAGTTCTTCGAGAAGGTCATCAACCCCTACCTCGCGGAGGTGCTGCAACACCCTCAAACCATTGAGATGCGTGATGGGTTGCTGCACATCCGCGATGTTGAGGGACCAAGGAGGACCGGAAGCGTGGAGACGAGGCTCGAAGCAATGGAACAACAAGTTTTCAAGTGCCAGGGGATGGTGGAACGTGGACTCAACGCCAACCACATGATGATCGCAGAGTTCACCAACAACCACAAGCTGGATGCCAAGAACATTGGGGAGACTATCTTCAAGCTTCACGAGAAGATCGAGCATCTCCAAGCCCAAATCTATGACCTGCAAAACCAAAACTGTGAGTATGAATATAGATTCAAGAGGATGAGTTGGGCTGCGGATTTGAGGATCCCGGAGACTCGATCATCCTTCTATGATGGCGAGCCTATGCCTTGGAAGATGGACGACAAGCCCACATCATCAACAACTCCACCATCTTCTTCACCAGCAAATTAGATATAATCACATGGGTATGGGCACTCCCCTTGGCAACTGTCAAGCTTGGGGGAGGTGCCCCGGTATCGTATCACCATCACACTCCTATCTTTACCGTTTTTTAGTTCGATCCTTTTAGTAATATCATGATCTAGTAGAATAAAGTTTTGGTATGATCTAGTTTTGAGTTTTGCTTTATGATCCCTCTATGTAATCGAGTCCGTGAGCTATATATAATAAAGATTAGTGTTGAGTCAAGGGCTTGATTATTTTGCCATGATCTTGAGGGAATAAAAGAAAAGAGAAAGAATAAAAAGAAATAAAGAGATCATATTGATCTTATGGAGAGTAATGACTTCACATAGAAAGAGTATGATGAGTAAAAGTTGTTGAGAGTTGACAAATATAGTTTTGGTCATCGTTGCAATTAGTAGGAAGTAATAGAGAAAGAGAGGTTTCACATATAAATATACTATCTTGGACATCTTTTATGATTGTGAGCACTCATTAAAATATGACATGCTAAAGATTTGATGTTGGACAAGGAAGACAACGTAATGGGTTATGTTTTCTTATATCTGAAATAAAGTATATTGTCATGGATCATCCAACATGTTGAGCTTGCCTTTCTCCCTCATGCTAGCCAAATTCTTTGCACCAAGTAGAGATACTACTTGTGCTTCCAAATACCCTTAAACCCAGTTTTGCCATAAGAGTCCACCATATCTACCTATGGATTGAGTAAGATCCTTCAAGTAAGTTGTCATCGGTGCAAGCAATAAAAATTGCTCTCTAAATATGTATGATTTATTAGTGTGGAGAAAATAAGCTTTATACGATCTTGTGATGTGGAAGAAATAAAAGCGACGGACTGCATAATAAAGGTCCATATCACAAGTGGCAATATAAAGTGACGTTCTTTTGCATTAAGATTTCGTGCATCCAACCATGAAAGCACATGACAACCTCTGCTTCCCTCTGCGAAGGGCCTATCTTTTACTTTTATCTCTTACCCTTATGCAAGAGTCATGGTGATCTTCACCTTTCCTTTTTACATTTTATCCTTTGGCAAGCACCTTGTGTTGGAAAGATCCTGATATATATATCCAATTGGATGTAAGTTAGCATGAAATATTATTGTTGACATTACCATTGAGGTAAAAGGTTGGGAGGCAAAACTATAAGCCCCTATCTTTCTCTGTGTCCGATTAAAACTCCTAACCACAAGTATTGCGTGAGTGTTAGCAATTGTGAAAGACTAAATGATAGTTGAGTATGCGGACTTGCTGAAAAGCTCTTATATTGACTCTTTCTGATGTTATGATAAATTGCAATTGCCTCAATGACTGAGATTATAGTTTGTTAGTTCTCAATGAAGTTTCTGATTCATAATTGACATTGTGGATGGATTGTTACTTTAGCATAAGAAATCATATGACAATATATATATGTTGCTGTTATAAGAATGATCATGATGCCCTCATGTCCGTATTTTATTTTATCGACACCTCTACCTCTAAACATGTGGACATATTTATCGTTATCGGCTTCCGCTTGAGGACAAGCGAGGTCTAAGCTTGGGGGAGTTGATACATCCATTTTGCATCATGCTTTTATATTGATATTTATTGCATTATGGGCTGTTATTACACATTATGTCACAATACTTATGCCTATTCTCTCTTATTTTACAAGGTTTACATAAAGAGGGAGAATGTCGGCAGCTGGAATTTTGGGCTGGAAAAGGAGCAAATATTAGAGACCTATTCTGCACAACTCCAAAAGTCCTGAAACTCCACGGAAGTTATTTTTGGAAATAATAAAAAATACTGAGCGAAGAAAATACCAGAGGGGGCCCACACCCTGGCCACGAGGGTGGGGGGCGCGCCCTACCCCCCTGGGCACGCCCCCTGCCTCGTGGGCCCCCCTGGTGGCCCTCCGGTGCCCATCTTCTACTATATGAAGTCTTTCGTTTGAGAAAAAAATCAGAAGCAAGCTTTCGGGAAGAAACTCCGCCGCCACGAGGCGGAACCTTGACGGAACCAATCTAGGGCTCCAGCAGAGCTGTTCTGCCAGGGAAACTTCCCTCCGGGAGGGGGAAATCATCGCCATTGTCATCACCAACGCTCCTCTCATCGGGAGGGGGCCAATCTCCACCAACATCTTCACCAGCACCATCTCCTCTCAAACCCTAGTTCATCTCTTGTATCCAATCTTTGTCCCAAAGCCTCAGATTGGTATCTGTGGGTTGCTAGTAGTGTTGATTACTCCTTGTAGTTGATGCTAGTTGGTTTATTTGGTGGAAGATCATATGTTCAGATCTATTATGCATATTAATACCCCTCTGATTATGAACATGAATATGATTTGTGAGTAGTTACGTTTGTTCCTGAGGACATGGGAGAAGTCTTGCTATTAGTAGTCATGTGAATTTGGTATTCGTTCGATATTTTGATGCGATGTATGTTGTCTCTCCTCTAGTGGTGTTATGTGAATGTCGACTACATGACACTTCACCATTGTTTGGGCCTAGAGGAAGGCATTGGGAAGTAATAAGTAGATGATGGGTTGCTAGAGTGACAGAAGCTTAAACCCTAGTTTATGCGTTGCTTCGTAAGGGGCTGATTTGGATCCATATGTCTCATGCTATGGTTAGGTTTACCTTAATACTTGTTTTGTAGTTGCGGATGCTTGCAATAGGAGTTAATCATAAGTGGGATGCTTGTCCAAGTAAGGACAGCACCCAAGCACCGGTCCACCCACATATCAAATTATCAAAGTACCGAACGCGAATCATATGAACATGATGAAAACTAGCTTGACGATATTCCCATGTGTCCTCGAGAGCGCTTTTCTCTATTTAAGAGTTTGTCCAGGCTTGTCCTTTGCTACAAAAAGGATTGGGCCATCTTGCTGCACTTTATTTACACTTGTTATTCGTTACCCGTTACAAATTACCTTATCACAAAACTATATGTTACTGATAATTCAGTGCTTGCCGAGAATACCTTGCTGAAAACCGCTTATCATTTCCTTCTGCTCCTCATTGGGTTCGACACTCTTACTTATCGAAAGGACCACGATAGATCCCCTATACTTGTGTGTCATCAATGAATAATCTTATGATCCCTTTGAGCCTGGGTGGCAAACCATAGGATGATCACACGGGTACTCCGGGATATCCTAGGACAACACTGGATTCTCCAGGTGCCCTGACAACCAATCCTCCCAGATGTGTATTTAAGTAGCCACCTTAAGTTAACCATTAATTATCAATCTCACATCTGTCATGGAATACACTCAAACCCAATCCACGTCTACGACATAGCATGGCAATATAAGCATAACGTAGAAGTAACTCCCAAGGGTTTGATAATAAAAGGCAATAGGTTCTACCTCATCAACTACTTCCTGTAGCGACCCAAGCTCAAACGGTCAAGTCTCTGTGCTTCAGTGTCATCCCTGGATCGGTAATGCTGACACACACAGTACTCGAAGGATTTATAACAGAGTAGCAATCACACACTTATTACATCGAATGTCTCAAAAGAGAACTTATTACAATAAATATGGCTTAAGGACATCTAATACGATAACAGCGGAAGGCTTGGAAGATAAAGTGAGTCCATCAACTCCAACGACATAGCTGAGCTGCACGGCAACGACCTAACTGTAACATCCCAAATTTTCAATTTGGAATGTTATACATTAGATCATCATTGCATAGCATATTTTATTGCATTTTGGCAAATCCTCGAAATCCTAAGCAACTCAAGGACCATCGGAGAGAGTTGGGGATTTTCCCGGTTTTCATATTTGATTTTTATCAAATAATGAAATGAGGATTTTTGGTTTTAATTATTTTTCACTCTGAAAAATATTTCATATTAAAATATATGAGAGGAGAAAATATGACTTCTCCAAAATAATTGAAATATTGGAGGAAAAATATTAAAAATCAAATATTTGATTTTATCGGATTTTTATTTGCAATTTTATTTGCATTAGAAAAATTGCACGTTTTCAAAACTGCATTTTTAGGGCCAAGAAAATGTTCATCTCGTTCTAATTATTTTAATTAGACGGCGAAAATTTATTCTGGCATTTTTAGATTTTTATTTATTTTTCTAGGATTTGTTTTAGTTTCGGCGGAATTATTTAAAAAAAAGGAGATCCCGCGCTCGACTAGGCCGAGGCCCAGCCGAGCCAGGCCGGCCCATGCCCCGTCGTCGTCTCCCACCTGGAGACCGAAGCCGCGCCGCCGCCCGAGTCCGGGAGGACCACGCCGCCCCGCCGCCTTACCCCTCCCCCAAGCCGAAGCCCCCCTTCTATATATACTCCCGCCGCCCCGCCACCTCTCCCCACCCCCGACCGGAGCCGCCGCCGCCAACACCCGCCCCGCCGGAGTCGCCGAACGCCGCCGCCGCGAGGAGCCGCCGACCCGACACCGAACCCCGCCGCCCCTCGCCGCCCTCTCCCGAAGCCCGCCGGAGCCCCGCCCGACCCCGCCGGACCGAGGTAGCCGCCGCGCCGGTTTTCGCCGGAAAACCGATTCGGTTTATTTTGAAACCCTAGGTTTATGTTTTTATAGATCGGTTTATTTTTTTCGGTTTAGTTAGTTAGTGAACGTTCGCCGGTCCGTTCGTTTTAACGAACGTGTTCACCGTTTAGTTGCTGTGAATGAACGTCCGTTCGATTAACTGTTCATCAATTTTCTTTTTCGTCGTATTTTCCGTGATTTTTCCCGATCGCGATTTCGATCTGTTTTTCGTTTTAGTTTAACTTTTCGCTCGTTTATCGGAATCAGGCGATTCAAGCGCCTAGAGTTTCGTCTCGAAATTCTCTTTCCGTTTAACCAACTCAAACAAGTTTTTGCTACTGTAAAATTTGACCTAGATCCAGATTAGTAAACGAAGCTTGTTTCTTTCGCCGTTTGACTTTCGTTGCTTCGTTTGCTTTGATTCTTTTTGCAAACCGGAGTTCTTAAGTTGAACTTTCTGGTTAGATCTTTTATTTGAGTTTTACTTGTGAATTAGTTGAGTGCTTACTGTATGCTTGTTTGTTTGCGATAGAGTACCCGGAGTGCGTCGCTTGCTACTTCGAATCTCTAGGTTTCACGGATCATCAGCAAGGCAAGTAACACTTTGATCATACTTCTTTTACTACCCAGTTTTATTGCATTAGTTCAACCCTCAAACATTGCATGATTAGGATCTAATTAATTTGTGGGTTCTGGGAAGTAGATGAGGTAGTACCTATTGCCCTGTTTATTATCAAACCCTTGGGAGTTACTTCTACATTTGCTTATATCGTTATGCTATGCTAGTAGACGTGGATTGGGTTTGAGTGTTACCATGACAGATGTGAGATTGTTAATTAATGGTTAAACTTAAGGTGGCAACTAAAACACACATCTGGGTGGATTGAGGTACCTGGGTATTCCAGGATTGCCTGTTTTTCTTTGGACCGCCACCCAGGCTCAAAGGGATCATGAGATTATTCATGCTAGAAACTTCCGTGTGCAGCCACAAGCTATTATGGGCTCTAGCATAGTTGAGTAGGTCGTGTGAACTCTTACAGTGGTAGACTAGCAGATGTAGGGGATGTAGGTGGTACTGTCTACCTATTCGTAAGGTGCAAACACTTCTGAAAGACTGTGTCTCGGTCATCCGTTTCTCAAACACCATGTAGTGCGAGAAATCTAACGGAGGAGATCGAGTCTTGTGGGGAAAAGTGCACAAACCTCTGCAGAGTGTATAAACTAATCATGGTTAGCCGTGTCCCCGGTTATGGACACCTTGAGTATCTAGTATCTGGATTATCATGTGAATCTCATCATGTTACTTTAATTAATTTTGTTGGGTTTTGATGATGATACTTAATTGGGATTGAGAATGCTGTCAACCATTCTCAATGTTTAACAACCACCATGGTAGTTAAATAAAATTTATTCCTTTGCAGTAGGGAAAAATTGGCTTTTCGCAAAACTGTAACCATAGAGCCTTCTACCAGCCATATATGCATGTAGTATAGCATTATTCTGTTCATTACTCTCTATGTGTTACATTGCCAGCATATTCCATGTGCTGACCCGTTTTCGGGCTGCAACGTTTCATGTTGCAGACTTTTCAGACGACGAGTAAGGTGCCTTAGGTCGTGGTCTTATACTCAGTGATGCCGTTGGAGTTGATGGACTCACTTATCTTCCAAGTCTTCCGCTGTTATCGTTTTAGATGGCCTTAAGCCATATTTGTCATACTTATTTCTCTCTTGAGATACTCGATGCAATAAGTGTGTGATTGCTACTCTGTTATAAATCCTCCAAGTACTGTGTGTGTCAGCATTACTGATCCAGGGATGACACTGGTGCACGGTAGATCAGACTGTTGGAGGTCTGGTCGCTACAAGGTGGTATCAGAGCACACGCTGACTGTAGGACACGACCACTAAGCTTAAACCCTAGAACACTACTCTCTTCTCATTTCTGACTCCTCTCCATTTTCTACTCTTTTAGGAATGGCGGATGCAAGGAACAAGTTCATGCAACCGGATGAAGATACACCTTTTGGACAACACTTGAAGGAAGTCACAAAGTACCTGAACATCGGAATACCAAGCTTCACCGGGACTTACAACGCCACACTACCAGAAGAGGAGCGCTGGAAGATTCAAGTTCAAGTTCCAGGAAGGACGTTTACGCCAGTCACTGAGCCTATAGAGTTTTCCTTTGATGCACCAACCTGGAGTTTAGGGAAGAGCATGGCATCCCACATCACTATGGGACGCATTGGAGAAGTCTACCACAGGGAGCTTAAGGATACTATTTATCAGATTTGTGGACGCCAAGATGAGCAATGGGAGATGATGAGCACCAAGAAGGATGGATCAATTGCAGCTTTCATCCAGGAGCAAAACCAACACATTCGTCGCCAGGAGAACCAGATGTGCACAGACATGATAGATCTGAAGAAGGCATTGACCAAGATCACGGAGTTGGAGGAAGAACTCAAGGCTACACGCGAGGATTATATGGAGGAAATCGTCGCACTGGTGGAGAAGAATGACGACCTGATAAAGAAGATCGGAGTATTCATGGGAGACCCAGCACCAGGAGGAGAAGATGATGATTGCGCTTGCCCGGATAACTACATCATCATCGACGACACCGACTCGGACCCCAGTGAAGATGATTTAATTGATGAAGCTGGAGCAGATATCATGGAATCTTCGACCGAACAAAATTTCTAGTAGACCACCATAATCAGTAGTAGTATTCCCCCATGTATATAGTATAGTCCGAGCACTTTGTAACGATAGTTAGATCGATTGTATGCCTTGTTTGAATTGATTGAGTGATATTGATTGTGTTTGTCTCATGAGCATATGGGTAGTGTTTTCTCTCTAGACCTCATTCTATTCTAAATTCTCATCTTTTCTAAACCTATCAGATGCCTCTGAGACGCGACACCGGATTTGTTTTCCCACCGGAGATCACTCAGTTGATTCAGCAGCAGAATGCCCTGATGCAAGTGTTAGTACAGAACCAAGGCAACAACAACAACAACAACCCACCACCACCCCCTATTGATCACTTAACCCGTTTCTTGAGACTGAATCCGCCGGTGTTTTCCAGCAGCACCGAGCCGATTGTTGCAGATGATTGGCTCCGCAAAGTTGGAAGGGAGTTGACCACTGCAGGATGCACAGATGCGGAGAGAGTGCGTTTTGCCGCACATCAGCTTGATGGACCCGCAGCATCATGGTGGGAGAATTACACAGCCACACACCCTATTGACACTGTCACATGGGACCAGTTTCAGCAAGCTTTCCGTACTGCCCATGTTTCAGCAGGAGCTATGGCTATGAAGAAGCGTGAGTTTCGCAACCTACGCCAAGGAGGACGCACCGTAGGCCAGTATGTGGAGGACTTTAGTAAGTTAGCACGTTATACTCCAGATGACATTGCTACAGATGCAGCCAAGCAGGAGAAGTTTCTCGAAGGACTAAATGATGAGCTGAGTATGCAGTTGATGGTAGCAACCTTCAACAACTACCAGGAGTTGGTAGATAGAGCTCTCATGATTGAAGGGAAGCAGCAGCAGATTGAAAGCCGCAAGAGCCATGTCAACACACTCATGACCGGAGAGTTACCGAAAGAATTAGTCGAGGATCTTCGCGAGCTATGTTTGGAGATAGTTCCAAGAGTCTATGTAGCAGCATTAGAAATTCAGTCTACTCTGATGGATAAGATCAGGGAAGCTCAGAAGACTGACAAGGAGATTGCCAAGATAAAGGAGAACATGAGCAAAGGAAAGGCCAAGGGATTTCATGAGGACGAGCACGATACCTTATGGTTTGAGGACCGCGTTTATGTGCCTAACGACCCCGAGATTAGGAAGTTGATTCTGCAAGAGGCCCATGATTCACCGTATTCGATTCACCCAGGAAATACCAAGATGTATTTGGATTTGAATGATACTTTCTGGTGGACCGGAATGAAGAAAGATATTGCGGAGTATGTAGCAGTTTGTGATGTATGTCAGAGAGTGAAGGTAGAGCATCAGAAGCCAGCAGGACTGTTACAGCCATTGCCGATACCCGAATGGAAGTGGGACAAGTTAGGAATGGATTTTATCACTGGATTGCCAAGGACTCGTTCAGGCTATGACTCAATATGGGTTGTAGTCGATCGTTTAACGAAAGTAGCTCATTTCATCCCAGTGAAGACCACTTACAGCAGTGCTAAGTTGGCAAAGATATACATGACCAGGATCGTATGTCTGCATGGAGTTCCGAGGACCATTGTATCAGATAGAGGAACCCAGTTTACTTCAAAGTTTTGGAATCAGTTACATGAAACTTTGGGTACCAGGCTAGAGTTCAGTACAACCTTTCACCCACAGACAGACGGACAGACCGAGAGAGTCAATCAGATTTTGGAAGATATGCTGAGAGCTTGTGTGCTAGATTATGGATCTAGTTGGGACGACAATTTGCCGTATGTAGAGTTTTCTTACAATAACAGTTATCAATCCAATTTGAAGATGGCCCCTTTCAAAGCTTTGTACGGAAGGAGGTGTAGAACACCATTGTTATGGGACGAAGTTGGAGACCGCCAGTTGTTTGGACCAGATTTGATTAAAGAGTCTGAACGGAAGGTGAAGTTGATTCGCGATAGACTCAAGGTAGCCCAATCCAGGCAGAAGAGCTATGCAGATTCTAAACGCAAGGAGACAGTTTACGAAGTCGGAGACAGAGTTTACCTACGAGTATCACCACTTCGAGGAGTTAAGCGCTTTGGAGTTAAGGGAAAGTTAGCGCCACGTTTTGTAGGACCATACAAAGTTTTGGAGCGTATGGGAGAAGTTGCTTACAAGCTGGAATTGCCTGAAGGATTGTCAGGAGTTCATGATGTATTTCACGTTTCCCAGTTGAAGAAGTGCCACGCAGAGATGGATGAGATATCACTGAGAGATATGGTGCCATTGGAAGCGATTCAGCTGGATAGTGACTTGACCTATGAGGAGAAACCAGTTAAGATTCTTGAGTATGCCAGCCGAGTCACCCGCAACAAGGTTATCAAGTTTTGCAAAGTTCAGTGGAGTCACCATACCGAGGATGAAGCCACCTGGGAGCGAGAGGAAGATCTACGGAAGGACCACTCTCACCTATTTTCTAGCCAACCCGAATCTCGAGGGCGAGATTCCTCTTAAGGGGGTAGGTTTGTAACATCCCAAATTTTCAATTTGGAATGTTATACATTAGATCATCATTGCATAGCATATTTTATTGCATTTTGGCAAATCCTCGAAATCCTAAGCAACTAAAGGACCCTCGGAGAGAGTTGGGGATTTTCCCGGTTTTCATATTTGATTTTTATCAAATAATGAAACGAGGATTTTTGGTTTTAATTAATTTTCACTCCAAAAAATATTTCATATTAAAATATATGAGAGGAGAAAATATGACTTCTCCAAAATAATTGAAATATTGGAGGAAAAATATTAAAATCAAATATTTGATTTTATCGGATTTTTATTTGCAATTTTATTTGCATTAGAAAAATTGCACGTTTTCAAAACTGCATTTTTAGGGCCAAGAAAATATTCATCTCGTTCTAATTATTTTAATTAGACGGCGAAAATTTATTCTGGCATTTTTAGATTTTTATTTATTTTTCTAGGATTTTTTTAGTTTCGGCGGAATTATTTAAAAAAAAGGAGATCCCGCGCCCGACTGGGCCGAGGCCCAGCCGAGCCAGGCTGGCCCATGCCCCGTTGTCGTCTCCCACCTGGAGACCGAAGCCGCGCCGCCGCCCGAGTCCGGGAGGACCATGCCACCCCGCCGCCTTACCCCTCCCCCAAGCCGAAGCCCCCCTTCTATATATACTCCCGCCGCCCCGCCACCTCTCCCCACCCCCGACCGGAGCCGCCGCCGCCAACACCCGCCCCGCCGGAGTCGCCGAACACCGCCGCCGCGAGGAGCCGCCGCCCCGACGCCGAACCCCGCCGCCCGACGCCCCGCCGACCCCGCCGCCCCACCGCCCCTCGTCGCCCTCTCCCGAAGCCCGCCTGAGCCCCGCCCGACCCCGCCGGAATCCCGCCGGACCGAGGTAGCCGCCGCGCCGGTTTTCGCCGGAAAACCGATTCGGTTTATTTTGAAACCCTAGGTTTATTTTTTTATAGATCGGTTTATTTTTTTCGGTTCAGTTAGTTAGTGAACGTTCGCCGGTCCGTTCGTTTTAATGAACGTGTTCACCGTTTAGTTGCTGTTAACGAACGTCCGTTCGATTAACTGTTTGTCAGTTTTCTTTTTCGTCGGATTTTCCGCGATTTTTCCCGATCGCGATTTCCGATCTGTTTTTCGTTTTAGTTTAACTTTTCGCTCGTTTATCGGAATCAGGCGATTCAAGCGCCTAGAGTTTCGTCTCGAAATTCTCTTTCCGTTTAACCAATTCAAACAAGTTTTTGATACTGTAAAATTTGACCTAAATCCAGATTAGTAAACGAAGCTTGTTTCTTTCGCTGTTTGACTTTCGTTGCTTCGTTTGCTTTGATTCTTTTTGCAAACCGGAGTTCTTAAGTTGAACTTTCTGGTTAGATCTTTTATTTGAGTTTTACTTGTGAATTAGTTGAGTGCTTACTGTATGCTTGTTTGTTTGCGATAGAGTACCCGGAGTGCGTCGCTTGCTACTTCGAGTCTCTAGGTTTCACGGATCATCAGCAAGGCAAGTAACACTTTGATCATACTTCTTTTACTACCCAGTTTTATTGCATTAGTTCAACCCTCAAACATTGCATGATTAGGATCTAATTAATTTGTGGGTTCTGGGAAGTAGATGAGGTAGTACCTATTGCCCTGTTTATTATCAAACCCTTGGGAGTTACTTCTACATTTGCTTATATCGTTATGCTATGCTAGTAGACGTGGATTGGGTTTGAGTGTTACCATGACAGATGTGAGATTGTTAATTAATGGTTAAACTTAAGGTGGCAACTAAAACACACATCTGGGTGGATTGAGGTACCTGGGTATTCCAGGATTGCCTGTTTTTCTTTGGACCGCCACCCAGGCTCAAAGGGATCATGAGATTATTCATGCTAGAAACTTCCGTGTGCAGCCACAAGCTATTATGGGCTCTAGCATAGTTGAGTAGGTCGTGTGAACTCTTACAGTGGTAGACTAGCAGATGTAGGGGATGTAGGTGGTACTGTCTACCCATTCGTAAGGTGCAAACACTTCTGAAAGACTGTGTCTCGGTCATCCGTTTCTCAAACACCATGTAGTGCGAGAAATCTAACGGAGGAGATCGAGTCTTGTGGGGAAAAGTGCACAAACCTCTGCAGAGTGTATAAACTAATCATGGTTAGCCGTGTCCCCGGTTATGGACACCTTGAGTATCTAGTATCTGGATTATCATGTGAATCTCATCATGTTACTTTAATTAATTTTGTTGGGTTTTGATGATGATACTTAATTGGGATTGAGAATGCTGTCAACCATTCTCAATGTTTAACAACCACCATGATAGTTAAATAAAATTTATTCCTTTGCAGTAGGGAAAAATTGGCTTTTCGCAAAACTGTAACCATAGAGCCTTCTACCAGCCATATATGCATGTAGTATAGCATTATTCTGTTCATTACTCTCTATGTGTTACATTGCCAGCATATTCCATGTGCTGACCCGTTTTCGGGCTGCAACGTTTCATGTTGCAGACTTTTCAGACGATGAGTAAGGTTCCTTAGGTCGTGGTCTTATACTCAGTGATGCCGTTGGAGTTGATGGACTCACTTATCTTCCAAGTCTTCCGCTGTTATCGTTTTAGATGGCCTTAAGCCATATTTGTCATACTTATTTCTCTCTTGAGATACTTGATGTAATAAGTGTGTGATTGCTACTCTGTTATAAATCCTCCAAGTACTGTGCGTGTCAGCATTACTGATCCAGGGATGACACTGGTGCACGGTAGATCAGACTGTTTGAGAAGTCATATTATCTCCTCTCATATATTTTAATATGAAATATTTTTGGAGAGAAAAATAATTAAAACCAATAATCCTCGTTTCAATATTTGATAAAATTCAAATATGAAAACAATGAAATCCCCGACTCTCTCTCCGAGGGTCCTTGAGTTGCTTAGGATTTCGAGGATCGCCAAACGAAATGCAATAAAATATGATATGCATCAATGATCTATGTATAACATTCCAAATTGAAAATTTGGGATGTTACACTTCCCAAACCCACATGTTAAGAGATCCAACTCATGCAATGTTTGAGGGGTGAAACTAATGCATAAAAACTAGGTATGAAAAGAGTATGATCAATGTGTTACTTGCCTTGCTGACGATCCGCAAACCCTAGAGACTCGTAGTAGCACGCTTCGCACTCCGGGAATTCTACCGCAAACAAACAATAGCATACATAAGCACTCAAGCAATGATGCACGGGTAAAACTCAAATAAGAAGATCAAATCTAAAAGTTCAACTGAAGAGATTCGATCTGCAAAAAGAATCAATCAAATCAGAGCTACAGAACGAAAACTATGGTCAAAAGAACTTTGAAAACAAATCTGCTTGAAACCAAATTTAAATTGTCAAAACCTTGTTCAAGTTGATTAAACAGAAAGAGGGGCTCGAAACGAAGATTTTGGCGTTTGTTTCACTGGATTTGGACAAATGGTTAAGAAACGGCGAGGGTTTGAAGATCAGGGGCTAATCTGCGATAAAAATAATCGCGGATAGGTCCCTGGCAGAAAAAGAAAATAAAAATAAAAGACTAACGAACGAAGGTTCGCTGTCTGAACCTAACCGGCGAACAACATTCGTTAAAACGAATGATCGGACGAATGTCCGCTAAATAAATAAACCGACGAAAAACCGAACCGATCTATAAAAAACAGATCTAGGGTTTTCCGAAAAAAACCGAGATGGTTTTTACCTACCCGAGCGAAAAGACCGGTGGCGGCGGCGAACTCCGGCGGGGCTCCGGCGACGGCGGCGGCGCGGAAACTGAGGCGGCGGCGGCGCGGAAAATGAGGAGCGGCAGCGGCTAGGGTTTCGGGCGGCGGGGCTGGCGGCTTGGGCTGGTGGGGCGGTTGGGCCTCACCTTTTAAAGGGGCCGCCCGGGGAAGTCCGTTCGGGCACGGCCCATAGGTCGGTTCGCTGTTTTTTTAAACGGACGGAGAAAAATAAATAAAAGAAATACCAAACGAAGTCCAAAAATCGTGAAATAAATTTTCACGGTCCTCTAATAATATTTCGGACAGAGTGAACATTTATTTGGGCTAAGAATGCAATTTGGAAAAATGCATATTTTCCTAATTCAAATAAAGTAGCAATAAAATCCAAATAAAAAATATTTATATGATTTTAACATTTCCCCCCCAATATTTCATTTATTTTGGAGAAGTCATATTATCTCCTCTCTTATATTTTGATTTGAAATATTTTTGGAGAGCAAAATAATTAAAATCAAAATGATCCCTGTGTTAATATTTGAGAAAATTCAAATATGAAAATAATAAAATCCCCAACTCTCTCCGTGGGTCCTTGAGTTGCTTAGGATTTTTAGGATCACACCCAAAATGCAAATAAAATATGATATGCATAAGATGACCTATGCATAACATTCCAAATTGAAAATTTGGGATGTTACAAACCTACCCCCCTAAAGATGAATCTCGTCCTCGAGATTCAGGTTGGCTAGAAAATAGGTGTGGGTGGTCTTTCCGTAGATCATCCTCTCGTTCCCAGGTGGCTTCATCCTCGGTATGGTGGCTCCACTGAACTTTGCAAAACTTGATAACCTTGCTGCATGTAACTCGGCTGGCAAACTCGAGGATCTTGACTGGTTTCTCCTCGTAGGTCAGATCACTATCCAACTGAATTGCTTCCAGGGGTACCGTATCTTTCAGAGGAATATCGGCCATCCCAGCATGGCACTTCTTCAACTGGGAAACGTGAAACACATCATGAACTCCTGACAGTCCTTCGGGTAACTCCAACTTGTAGGCCACTTCTCCCATACGTTCCAAAACTCGGTATGGTCCTACAAATCTCGGGGCTAACTTTCCCTTGACTCCAAAATGTTTAACTCCTCGTAGAGGTGATACATGAAGATATGCTCTGTCTCCGATTTCGTAGACTACCTCCTTGGGTTTTGAATCTGCATAACTCTTTTGCCTGGACTGAGCTACCTTCAGTCTATCTCGAATCAACTTAACCTTCTCTTCAGACTCTTTGATCAAATCTGGTCCAAACAACTGACAGTCTCCGACTTCATCCCACATTAACGGTGTTCTGCACCTCCTTCCATACAAAGCTTCGAAAGGCGCCATCTTCAAACTGGCCTGGTAGCTGTTGTTGTATGAGAACTTTGCATAAGGAAAATTGTCATCCCAACTAGATCCATAATCTAGCGCACAAGCTCTCAACAAGTCTTCCAGTATCTGATTGACTCGCTCGGTCTGTCCATCTGTCTACGGATGAAAGGCTATACTGAACTCTAGCCTGGTACCCAAAGTCTGGTGCAGCTGATGCCAAAACTTTGAAGTGAACTGTGTTCCTCTATCTGATACGATGGTCCTCGGAACTCCGTGCAGACATACGATCCTGGTCATATATATCTTGGCCAACTTTGCACTTGTATAGGTGGTCTTTACTGGGATAAAGTGAGCTACTTTGGTTAGACGATCCACTACTACCCAGATAGAATCGTGTCCTGATCGGTTCCTTGGTAATTCGGTGATAAAATCCATGCCAAGCTTGTCCCACTTCCATTCGGGTATAGGCATAGGCTGCAGTAATCCTACTGGCTTCTGATGTTCTGCCTTCACTCTCTGACATACATCACATACGGCTAAGTACTCCGCAATATCCTTCTTCATACTGGTCCACCAGAAACGCTCCTTCAAATCCAAATACATCTTGGTGTTTCCGGGGTGTATCGAGTACGGCGAGTCATGAGCTTCCTGAAATATCAACTTCCTGATCTCAGTATTATTGGGCACATAAACACGGTCCTCAAACAACAAGGTGTCGTGCTCATCCTCACGAAAACCTTTGGCTTTTCCTTTGCTCATTCTCTCTTTTATCTCGGCAATTTCCTTGTCATCCTTCTGAGCTTCTCGAATCTTTCCCAATAACGTTGACTGAACTTCCATTGCTGCAACAAAACCTCTAGGAACTATCTCCAAACGAAGCTCCCTGAGATCCTCAGCTAACTCCTTCGGCAATCCTCCGCTTACAAGGGTATTGGCATAACTCTTCCGGCTCAAAGCGTCTGCTACGACATTGGCCTTGCCTGGATGATAGTGTAGCTTCATATCATAATCCTTTATAAGCTCCAACCATCTCCTCTGCCTGAGATTCAGCTCCTTCTATTTGAAAATGTACTTCAAACTCTTATGATCCGTGTACACATCACAACGATTTCCAATAAGAAAATGTCTCCAGGTCTTGAGTGCATGCACTACGGCTGCTAAATCCAAATCATGTGTGGCATAATTCAACTCATGCGGTCGAAGTTGTTGTGAGGCATATGAAACAACTCTTCCGTCTTGCATAAGTACTCCTCCAAGTCCTAAGCGAGAAGTGTCGCAATACACTTGGAAATCCTTGCGTATATTCGGCAGAATCAGCACCGGGGCTGTAACCAAACGTTTCTTCAACTCCTGGAAACTTGCCTCACATTCATCTGTCCATTTGAACTTGGTGTCCTTCTTCAACAACTCCGTCATTGGCTTCACAATCTTAGAAAAATTCTCAATGAATCTCCGATAGTATCCCGCGAGTCCAAGGAAACTGCGGATCTCTTCTACTGAAATGGCATCTGAAAACATCCTTGGCTTGCCATATACTCCGCTCCTGGCAAGCTTACTAACATAGGTGTCCTAAGAATTTTGGTGGGCAACTTATACTTATCCACAAATCCCCTTGAAATGTATGAATGCGATGCTCCAGTATAAAAAAGAATGATTTCAGTAAATGACTTAACCAAAAACTTACCGATAACTGCATCTGGCTGCTCTTCAACCTCCTCCACGTTCATGTGGTTCACTTGTCCCCTGTTGAAAGGGTTGGGCTTCTTTCCAGAGCTTCCATTGTCGTTACCATTCTTTGCTTTAGAACACTCGGTGGCGCAATGTCCAGTCTTCCCACACTTGAAACAAGTAATGTGACCTAGATCCTTCTTGGCGGGTGTAGAGGGGTTAGAACGGTTCTGATTGCTGCCTGCTCCATTCCCGTTTCCATTCTTGGGGCCACTGTGGTTGTGTGCACTTCCTCCATTGTGGGTATGGCCTCCATGGTTATGGGTATATCCTCCCGAGTTCGGGGTAAAACGAGGCTTCTGCTGAGCTCCTGAATTATACTTCCCTTGTCCATACTTCCTCTTGCGGCTCTCAATCTGCTGCTGCTTCCCTTCAATCATAAGAGCCTTGTCTACCAACTCCTGGTAGTTATTAAATGTTGCCACCATCAACTACATACTCATCTCATCATTCAGCCCTCCATAAACTTCTCCTGCTTAGCGGCATATGTGGCCACATCATCTGGGGCATAGCGAGCTAACTTGCTGAACTCATCCACGTACTGCCCCACAATACGGTTTCCTTGGTGTAAGTTGCAAAACTCACGCTTCTTCATGCTCATAGCTCCAGTTGAGACATGAGCAGTGCGGAATGCTTGCTGAAACTGATCCCAAGTGATATTGGCTATAGGGAAGGTGCCTGTGTAATTCTCCCACCATGAGGTTGCAGGTCCATCCAATTGATGTGCAGCAAAACGCACCTTCTCAGCATCTGTGGAACCTGCTGTGGTCAACTCCCTTCCTATCCTGCGTAGCCAGTCATCAGCAACTATCGGCTCGGTGCTACAGGAAAACACCAGCGGCTGCAACCTCAGAAAACGGGCTAAGTTGTCAACTGGAGGTGGAGGTGGTGGGTTGTTGTTGTTGCCTTGGTTCTGGACTAGTAGCTGCATCAAGGCATTTTGCTGTTGGATCAACTGAGTGAGCTCCGGTGGGAAGATAAATCTGGTGTCACGTCTCGGAGGCATCTGATGGGTTTAGAGGGAGAGATTAGAATAGAGTGAGGTCTAGTGAGAAAGCACTACCCATATGCACATGAGACAAACACAATCACATCACACCAAAATCAGTTCAAGCAAGGGCATACAATCGGCCTAGAACTATCGTTACAGAAGTGCTCGGACTACTACTATACACATGGGGGAATACTACTAATCATATGGTGGTCTACTAGAAATTTTGATCGGTGGAAGACTCCATGATATCCGCTCCAGCTTCGTCTTCATAATCATCATCACTATCGTCAGGGTTGGAGTCGGTGTCGTTGATGATGATGTAGTCCTCTGGATGGTCGTCATCTCCTCCTGGCGCGGGGTCTCCCATGAATACTCCTAGCTTCCTTGTCAGGTCGTCATTCTTCTCCACAAGTATTGCGATTTCCTCCTCATATCCGTCGCGTGTAGACTTGAGTTCCTCTTCTAGCTCCGTGTTCCTGGTCATCGCCTTCTTCAAATCTATCATGCTTGCGCACATCTGGTTCTCCTGGCGACAAATGTGCTGGTTTAACTCCTGGATGAAAGCTACAATGGACCTGTCCCTCCTGGTGCTGATCATCTCCCATTGCTCGTCTCAGCGCCCACATATCTGATAGATAGTGTCCTTAAGATCCTTGTGATAAACTTCGCCGATGCGTCCCATGGAGATGTGGGCTGCCATGCTCTTACCTAGACTCCAGGTTGGTGCATCAAAGGAAAACTCTATGGGCTCAGTGACTGGCGTGAACGTCCTTCCTGGAACTTGAACTCGAATCATCCAACGCTCCTCTTCTGGTAAAGTGGCGGTGTAGGTCCGGTGAAGCTTGGTATTCCGATGTTCAGGTACCTAGTGACTTCCTTCAAGTGTCGTCCAAAGGGTGTGTCTTCATCTGGTTTTGCAAACTTGTTCCTTGAGTCTGCCATCCTAAAGAGTAGAACATGGAGAGGAGTCAGAAATGAGTAGAGAAGAGTGACCTATGGCTCATCTTAGTGGTCATGTCCTACATTCAGCGTGTGCTCTGATACCATCTTGTAGCAACCCGACCTCAGACGGTCAAGTCTCTGTGCTTCAGTGTCATCCCTGGATCGGTAATGCTGACACACACAGTACTCAAATGGATTTATAACAGAGTAGCAATCACACACTTATTACATCGATAGTCTCAAAAGAGAACTTAACACAATAAATATGGCTTAAGGCCATCTAATTAAGATCACAGCGGAAGGCTTGGAAGATAAAGTGAGTCCATCAACTCCAATGGCATAGCTGAGTGCACGACAACGACCTAGCGCACCTTACTCTTCGTATGAAAAGTCTGCAACATGATATGTTGCAGCCCAAAACGGGTCAGCACATGGAATATGCTGGCAATATAACACAGTAGAGCAATGAACAGAATAAATGCTATCACTACATGCATATATGGATGGTGGAGGCTCTATGGTTATATTGTTTTACAAAAAGCCAATTTTTCCTACAACAAAGGAATATATTTTATTTAACTATCATGGTAGTTGAAACATTGAGAAGGTTCCTCCAACTCAATCCCAATTAAAAGTAATTAACAATCCCAACAAATTAATTTAGAGTGATGAGATCAACATGATAATCCAAGAACCAGATACTCAATATGTCCATAACCGGGGACACGGCTAACCATGATTAGTTTATACACTCTACAGAGGTTTGCGCACTTTTCCCCACAAGACTCGATCTCCTCCGTTGGATTTCTCGCACTACATGGTTTTGAGAAATGGATGACCGAGACACAGTCTTTCAGAAACATTAACTCTTTACTCTGGGTGGACAGTTACACCTACTTTCCCCTACATCTGCTAGCCCAGCACTGAAAGAGGTCATGCATCATACTCAACTATGCTAGAGCCCATAAAAGCTTGTGGCTGCACACAGAAGTTTCTAGCTTGAATAATCTTATGATCCCTTTGAGCCTGGGTGGCGAACCATAGGATGATCACACGGGTACTCCGGGATATCCTAGGACAACACTGGATTCTCTAGGTGCCGTGACAACCAATCCACCCAGATGTGTATTTAAGTAGCCACCTTAAGTTAACCATTAATTATCAATCTCACATCTGTCATGGAATACACTCAAACCCAATCCACGTCTACGAGCATAGCATAGCAATATAAGCATAACGTAGAAGTAACTCCCAAGGGTTTGATAATAAAAGGCAATAGGTTCTACCTCATCAACTATTTCCCAAACCCACATGTTAAGAGATCCTACTCATGCAATGTTTGAGGGGTGAGACTAATGCATAAAAACTGGGTATGAAAAGAGTATGATCAATGTGTTACTTGCCTTGCTGACGATTCGCAAACCCTAGAGACTCATGGTAGCACGCTTCGCACTCCGGGAATTCTACCGCAAACAAACAATAGCATACATAAGCACTCAAGCAATGATGCATGGGTAAAACTCAAATAAGAAGATCAAATCTGAAAGTTCAACTGAAGAGATTCGATCTGCAAAAAGAATCAATCGAATCGGAGCTACGGAACGGAAACTACGGTCAAAAGAACTTCGAAAACAAATATGCTTGAAACCAAATTTTAAATTGTCAAAACCTTATTCAAGTTGATTAAACATAAAGAGGGGCTCAAAATGAAGATTTTGGCGTTGGTTTCACTGGATTTGGACAAACGTTTAAGAAACGGTGAGGGTTTGAAGATCAGGGGCTAATCTACGATAAAAATAATCACGGATAGGTCCCTGTCAGAAAAAGAAAATAAAAAGAAAAGACTAACGAACGAACGTTCGCTGTCTGAACCTAACCGGTGAACAACGTTCGTTTAAACGAACGATCAGACGAACGTCCGCTAAATAAATAAACCGACGAAAAACCTAACCGATCTATAAAAAATAGATCTAGGGTTTTCCCAAAAAACCGAGACGGTTTTTACCTAACCAAGCGAAAAGACCGGCGGCGGCTAACTCCGACGGCGCTCCGGCGGCGGCGGCGCGGAAAACGAGGCCCGACGGCGGCTAGGGTTTCGGGCGGCAGGGCTGGCGGCCCGGTCGGGCCTTGCCTTTTAAAGGGGCCGGCCGGGGAAGTCCGGCTCGGGCACGGCCCGTAGGTCGGTTCGTTGTTTTTTTAAAACGGACAGAGTAAAATAAATAAAAGAAATACCAAACGAAGTCCAAAAATCCTGAAATAAATTTCACGGTCCTCTAATAATATTTCAGACAAAGTGAACATTTATTTGGGCTAAGAATGCAATTTTGAAAAATGCATATTTTCCTAATTCAAATAAAATAGCAATAAAATCCAAATAAAAATATTTATTTGATTTTAACATCCCCCCAATATTTCATTTATTTTGGAGAAGTCATATTATCTCCTCTCATATATTTTAATTTGAAATATTTTTGGAGAGCAAAATAATTAAAATCAAAATGGTCCCTGTTTCAATATTTGAGAAAATTCAAATATGAAAATAACAAAATCCCCAACTCTCTCGGTGGGTCCTTGAGTTGCTTAGGATTTTTAGGATCACACCCAAAATGCAAATAAAATATGATATGCATAAGATGACCTATGTATAACATTCCAAATTGAAAATTTGGGATGTTACACTACATCCAATGGTTCAATAACAGTGGCAAGGTTAAGGTAACATGGACATTTCGTGTGCATTTTAGTATAGCTACATATGCTAACTATGTTGATTGTGATGTGGTACCCATGCAAGCATGTTCCTTATTACATGGTAGACCATGGCAATTCAATACAAATTTTATACACCATGGTAGAAACAATCGGTATACTCTTGTTCATAAGTGATAACCCACAAGTATAGGGGATCAATTGTAGTCTCTTTCGATAAGTAAGAGTGTTGAACCCAACGTGGAGCTAAAGGTACAACAAATATTCCCTCAAGTTCTATCGACCACCGATACAACTCTACAGACACTTAATGTTTGCTTTACCTAGAACAAGTATGAAACTAGAAGTACTTTGTAGGTGTAAAGGGATAGGTTTGAAAGATAATAAAGGAAACATAAATAAAAGCTAGGGGCTGTTTAGATAAAGAACAATTAAGTTCAGTTTAGTAGAGAGCTTTTTGTCACCAGAAAGTTATTTGTCCTTAGGCAATCGATAACTAGACCGGTAATCATTATTGCAATTTTATATGAGGGAGAGGCATGAGCTAACATACTTTCTCTACTTGGATCATATGCACTTATGATTGGAACTCTAGCAAGCATCCGCAACTACCAAAGATCATTAAGGTAAAACCCAACCATAAGATTAACTATCAAGTCCTCTTTACTCCCATACGCAACAACCCACTTACTCGGGTTTGCGTTTTAGTCACTCATGCAACCCACTATAAGCGAATCATGGACATATTGCAACACCCTTCAACGGGAGTCCCTCACGCTTCCTCGGCATGGAGGGCACCATAGGACAACACCAAAACAAAACATGCAACTCAAACCAATCACGATCATCAATCAACCCATAGGACAAAACAAATATACTCAAACATCATAGGATATCCACACATCATTGGATAATAATATATAGCGTTGAGCACCATGTTTAAGTAGAGATTACAGCGGGGAGAAGAGGTGTTACACCGCTGCATAGAGGGGGAGAGAGCTGGTGTTGATGGTAGCGAGGTTGTTGGTGTAGATCGTCGTCACGATCCTTGCCCCAGTGGCACTCCGGCGCCACCGAGACAGAGGGGAGAGAGCCCCCCTTCTTCTTCTTCGTTGACCTCCCCCTAGATGGGAGGAGAGTTCCCCCTCTAGTCCATGGCTGCCATGGTGGATCTCTCTCTCTCTCTGTGTTTCTCTTCTGTTCGCGTCCCCATTTTCTGGCCTTTCACCCTTTCTTAAATTCCCGGAGATCTGTAACTCCGATTGGGCTGAAATTTTAACACGATTTGCTTCCGGATATTATCTTTATTGTAGCGAAAGAAGGGCGCCAACCGCCTTACAGGGGCTCCACAAGCCTACTGGTTGCACCCAGGGTAGGGGCGCGCCCCTCGAGCTTGTGGGCCCCTCGGGCATCATCTCGCGTTGATTCTTTTTCCAAAAAATCACAAATATTGCAAAATAAATCTTCGTAAATTTTTATCATCTTTGGACTTCCTTTGATATGGATATATTGTGAAACAAAAAACATGCAACAAACAGGAACTGGCATTGGGCACTGGATCAATATGTTAGTCCCAAAAATAATATAAAATGTTGCCAAAAGTATATGAAAGTTGTAGAATATTGGCATGAAACAATAAAAAAATTATAGGTACGACTGAGATGTATCAGCATCCCCAAGCTTAATTCCTGCTCGTCCTTGAGTAGGTAAATGATAAAAAGGATAATTTTTGATGTGGAATGCTACCTAGCATAATCTTGATCATATAATCTAATCATGGCATGAATATTAATACACGAGTGATTCAAATTAATAGTCTATAATTTGACATAAAGACATCAATACTCAGGCATCCCAACAAACAATCATGTCTTTCAAAATTTCAATGCTAAAGAATGTTATCCCTACATAATCATATAGTCTTGTTATGCTCCACCTTCTTAACACAAACTATTTATCATGCACAATGCCGATGACAAGCCGAGCAATTGGTTCATACTTTTTAACGTGCTTCAGCTTTTTCAACCCCCACGCAATACATGAGCGCAAGCCATGGATATAGCACTATGGGTAGAATAGAGTATGGTGATAGAGATAATACGGAGAAGACAAAAAGTAAGGAAGTCTCACATCGGCGCGGTTAATCAATGGGCTATGGAGATGCCCATCAATTGATGTCAATGCGAGGAGTAGGGATTGCCGTACAACGGATGCACTAAGAGCTATAAGTGTATGAAAGCTCAAACTGAAAACTAAGTGGGTGCGCATCCAACTTGCTTGCTCATGAAGACCTCTGGCATTTGAGAAAGCCCATCATCAGAATATACAAGCCAAGTTCTATAATAAAAAATTCCCACTAGTATATAAAAGTGACAACACAGGAGACGCACTATATGAAGTGGTGCTACTCTGAAGCACAAGTGTGGAAAAGGATAGTAACATTGCCTCTTCTCTCCTTTTTCTCTCTTTTTTTCTTTTTTTCTTTTCTCTCTTTCTTCTTCTTTTTTTCTTTTTTTCCTTTTTTTGTTGGGCTCTTTTTGGCCTATTTTTAGTTTTTTTTCTTTTCGTCCGGAGTCTCATCCCGACTTGTGGGGGAATCATAGTCTCCATCGTCCTTTCCTCACTGGGATAATGCTTTAATAATGAATAATGATGATCATCACACTTGTATTTACTTACAACTCAAAAAGTAGAACTCGATATCTAGAACAATATATAACTCTATATGAATGCCTCTGGCGGTGTACCAGGATGTGCAATGATCTAGTGTAGCAAAGATATAAAAAATGGAAAAACCATGAAAATATCATGCTAGCTATCTTATGATCATGCAAAGCAATATGACAACGAATGCTCAAGTCATGTATATGATGATGATGGAGTTGGATGGCAATATATCTCGGAATGGCCATGGAAATGCCATAATATGTAGGTATGGTGGTTGTTTTGAGGAAGATGTAGGGATACTTATGTGTGATAGAGCATATCATATCATGGAGTTTGGATGCACCGGCGAAGTTTGCACCAACTCTCGAGGAGAGAAAGGGCAATGCACGGTACCGAAGAGGCTAGAAAATGCGGAAAGGTAAGAGTGCGTATAATCCATGGACTCACATTAGTCATAAAGAACTTACATACTTATTGCGAAAGTTTATTAGCCCTCAAAGCAAAGTACTACTATGCATGCCCCTAGGGGGATAGATTGGTAGGAAAAGACCATCGCTCGTCCCCGACCGCCACTCATAAGGAAGACAATCAATAATAAATCATGCTCCAACTTCTTAGCATAACAAGAGACTATACATGCATGCTTCGGTAATCACAAACATTAACACCAATATTCTTACTAAACCACTTCACTGGTACCTCCCACATATTATCATATTTATAGCACAAAACTATTGCAAGGAATCAAACATTTCATATTCAGTGATCTACAAGTTTTATGTAGGATTTTTACGACTAACCATGTGAATAACCAATTCCTATTGACTCTCTAAATAGATATAAGTGAAGCAAGAGAGTTTAATTCTTTCTACAAAAGATTTGCCCACACTCTAACAAATATAAGTGAAGCAAAATAGCATTCTATAAATGGCGGTTTTCTATGTGTAGAGAAACAAGCAATCCAAACTTCAAATGATATAAGTGAAGCACATGAAGTATTATAAAAAGCCATACTCAAAAGATATAAGTGAAGTGCAAGAGCATTCGATAAATTAAGCAAGGACTATATCATACCAGCATGGTGCATAAAAGAAAAAGGAAAAATAAAAACAAAAGACGCTCCAAGAATTTGCACATATCATGTGACGAATAAAAATATAGCTCCAAGTAAAATTAGCGATGGTCGTTAGAAGAAAGAGGGGATGGCTTCCGGGGCATCCCCAAGCTTAGTTGCTTGGGAGTCCGTGAATATTACCTTGGAGTGCCTCGGGCATCCCCAAGCTTAGGCTCTTGCCACTCCTTATTCCTTCATCCATCGTGATCTCACCCAAAACTTGAAAACTTCAATCACATAAAACTTAACAAAACCCTCGTGAGATCCTTAGTATAATAAAGCAAATCACTACTTTAAGTATTGTTGAAAACCCGTTCATATTTTATATTTGCATTATACCTACTGTATTCTAACTTCTCCATGGCTTATACCAACGATAAAATCCATAGTTCCATCAAAACACGCAAAACATGCATCAAAAACAGAATTTGTCAAAAACAGGACAGTCTGTAGCAATATGAACATTGACCACACTTCTGTAGCTCCAAAACTTCTGAAAAATTAGGAATAAAAAAAATCATAGAAGTACTGTGTAAAAATTCCAGAAACTTTTAACATTCCAGTAAAAAAATGTAAATTGCACTACAGCCAAATTTTCTGTTTTTGCACTGCACATACCAAACAGGCAATCTAAAAATCCTAAAGGCAAATCTTGGCACATTATTTTTGTAATACAATGGATTTGTACAAGGGGATAATTATTTTTGTTGAAAAGTTTCTGTAATCAAGGTTCACAAAGTTTCCATGGGCATGAACAAAGTTCAAGGCTAGCTCCCACTTTAACAATGCTCGTCTTTCTCACTTTCGCTTTTCTTTTTGACAAAGTTTTAGGTTCCCCTCTATATATTTTTTGAACTTTATAAAAGCACACAACAGAATAAAATGACACTCTAAAACTTCCGGGTTGTCTCCCTGACAACACTTTCTTTAAAGCCATTAAGCTAGGCATATAGTGCTCAAGTAATTGATCCACCCGGATCCCAAGGTATATCAAAGCCAATTTTAATTAACAATGATTTGTATTTTAGTATTGAGCACAAAGCAACATATATCATGCAACATCGAAGTCTAACTCTCTTCCTATGCATCGGCATGTCATAAAAGAAAATTCATGCACACAAAGTAAAGGCCAGTGCATAGTATAAACTGTTTCTTGCAATTTTAACGTATTGGAAACATAGAGAGGCGGAGATGTAGTTCCTCTCTCATAATAATTGCAAGTAGGAGCAGCAAGCACATGCATATTATATTCATCAAAATTATCATGTGCAATAGTAAAACGCAACCCATCAATATAATCCTTAATAAGCACAAACTTCTCCGATATAGTGTAGTTGGGAGAGTTCAAAAAGATAATAGGACTATCATGTGTGGGTGTAATAGCAACAGTTTCATTCTTAACATAAAGAACTATAGCAAGTTCATCTCCATAAGCATAATTCATATTGGCATCATGGCCACAAGAATAGGAAGCATCAATTTCATCAAAAAGGGATATTTCAAATGAATCAACGAGATCATAGCAATCATCATAGCATTCAACCTTCGGTAAGCACGAAGGGAAATTAAACAATGTATGAGTTGAAGAGTTAGTCTCATTAGAAGGTGGGCACGGGTAGCTAATCCGCTCTTCCTCCTTTTGTTCTTCGCTCTCCTCGTCATCTTTTTCATCCAATGAGCTCACAGTGTCATCAATTTCTTCTTCCATAGTTTCCTGCAAAATATTAGTCTCTTCTTGGACATCGGAGACTTTCTCAATAAACTCATTAATATTGGCATTATATTCATAACTCTCATAGCAATGTTTAAGTATAGCAAAAATTTCAGGTATATAAACATCATCATCAAAATCTTCGTACTTTTGAAACAAAGATTCAATTTCATAAGCACCCTTAAAAGCAAAAAATTCTTCTATTCATTCCACATCATAGTAATCATATATACCATTAGCATAAGAAGCCAAGGTTTCATTATCATTAAATTCACATGACAAGGGAAGGTATAGAGCCTTCATCCTAGAGCAGCAAGTATAATCATATCTCAAGCATAAATTCCAAGCATACCAATGCAACATTTCAATTTGATCCCATAGGAGTTTCCCTTTTTGAGTCAACTGATAATCCCTAAAGTATTCACGTTGATCCAAAGTGTCTCCCATTATCAAGTTCAATGGGGTTTCCTTGGGATTAGCAAAGTAGTGTTTAATATTTTCCACATAACGAGCATCGAGGGTTTTAGGAGGTTCCCCATCTCCATGAGTAGCAAGCACACCTAAATTTTTTGGTATTTCGTGTTCCATATCCATAACTAAAGATATAAAACAACTTAGAACAGAAAATAAAATCTACTTAGTGATAAAGCAAACAAGCACACATGAGAATATTCACCCCACGCTATTGCTCCTCGGCAACGGCGCCAGAAAAAGGTCTTGATAACCCACAAGTATAGGGGCTCAATTGTAGCATCTTTCGATAAGTAAGAGTGTCATACCCAACGAGGAGCTAAAGGTAGAACAAATATTCCCTCAAGTTCTATCGACCACCGATACAACTCTACGCACACTGAACGTTTGCTCTGTTGGGGAATGTAGTATTTCAAATTTTTTACCTACGATCATGCAAGATCTATCTAGGAGATGCATAGCAACGAGACGGGAGAGTGTGTACACATACCCTCGTTGACTGAAAGCGGAAGTGTTTAGTAACGCGGTTGATGTAGTCGAATGTCTTCACGATCCAACCGATCCAAGTACCGAACGTACGGAACCTCCGTGTTTTCGGCACACGTTCAACACGATGACGTCCCTCGAGCTCTTAATCCAGTTGAGGACGAGGGAGAGTTCTGTCAGCACAACGGCATGGCAACGGTGATGATGAAGTTACCGGCGCAGGGCTTCGCCTAAGCACTACGACAATATGACCGAGGTGTGTAACTGTGGAGGGGGGCACCGCACACGGCTAAGAGAAGACTTGGTGTTTCTTTGGGGTGCCCCCGCCTCCGTATATAAAGGGGGAGGAGGAGGTGGCCGGCCTAAGGGGGCGCGCCATAAAGGGGGGGTCCTACTTGGACTCCTAGTCCAAGTAGGATTCGCCCCCCCTCCTTCCTTCCACCAGAGAGGGAAAAGGGGAAGGGAGAGAGAGAGGGAGAAGGAAAGAGGGGGCCCGCCCCCTCCCCTAGTCCAATTCAGTTTGGGAAAGAGGGGGGGGGTCTCCCCTCTCACGTGGCCTTTCTCCACTCCTCCAATAAGGCCCAATAGGCCAAATACTTCTCCCGGGGGGTTCCGGTAACCTCCCGGTACTCCAGAAAAATGCCTGAACCACTCGGAACCATTCCGATGTCCAAATGCAACCTTCCAATATATGAATCTTTACCTCTCGGCCATTTCGAGACTCCTCGTCATGTCCGTGATCTCATCCGAGACTCCGAACAAACTTTGGTCATCAAATCACATAACTCATAATACAAATCGTCATCGAACGTTAAGCGTGCGGACCCTACGGGTTCGAGAACTATGTAGACATGACCAAGACACATCTTCGTTCAATAACCAATAGCGGAACCTGGATGCGCATATTGGCTCCTACATATTATACAAAGATATTTATCGGTCAAACCGCATAACAACATACGTTATTGCCTTTGTCATCGGTATTTTACTTGCCCGAGATTCGATCGTCGGTATCATCATACCTAGTTCAATCTCGTTACCGGCAAGTCTCTTTACTTGTTCCGTAATGCATCATCCCGTAACTAACTCATTAGTCACATTGCTTGCAAGGCTTATAGTGATGTGCATTACCAAGAGGGCCCAGAGATACCTCTCCGATACACGGAGTGACAAATCGTAATCTCGATCTATGCCAACTCAACAAACACCATCGGAGACACCTGTAGAGCATCTTTATAATTACCCAGTTACCTTGTGACGTTTGATAGCACACAAAGTGTTCCTCTGGTATTCGGGAGTTGCATAATCTCATAGTCAGAGGAATATGTATAAGTCATGAAGAAAGTAATAGCAATAAAACTAAACGATCATTATGCTAAGCTAACGGATAGGTCTTGTCCATCACATCATTCTCCTAATGATGTGATCCCGTTCATCAAATGACAACACATGTCTATGGTCAGGAAACCTAACCATCTTTGATTAACGAACTAGTCAAGTAGAGGCATACCAGGGACATTCTGTTTTGTCTATGTATTCACACATGTACTAAGTTTCCGGTTAATACAATTCTAGCATGAATAATAAACATTTGTCATGATACAAGGAAATATAAATAACAACTTTATTATTGCCTCTAGGGCATATTTCCTTCAGTCTCCCACTTGCACTAGAGTCAATAATCTAGTTCACATCGTCATGTGATTTAACACCGATAGTTCACATCTTTATGTGATTAGTTCACATCTCCATGTGACTAATACCCCAAGGGTTTACTAGAGTCAATAATCTAGTTCACATCGCTATGTGATTAACACCCAAAGAATGATCATGTTTTGCTTGTGAGAGAAGTTTAGTCAACGGGTCTGCCACATTCAGAGTCGTATGTATTTTGCAAATTTTCTATGTCTACAATGCTCTGCACAGAGCTACTCTAGCTAATTGCTCCTTTAAGTGCATCTAGTGCCACCCCTAGTTGGTTTTGGAGTATTGACGACAAACCTGGTTGAGGGACTAATGTGTTTGTGAGAATTGCAGGATAACACAGGTAGTAGTCCCTCATTGATTTGGTTTACCTACCAGAGATGACCCCTAAAAATGTATGACGACATTGAAGACAATGGTGGTATGTGAAGATATTCACATTGAAGACTATGACAAGAGAAGACATTGCGTGAAGACTATGGAGCGCGAAGACTTAGTTGTTTCGTTGTTTCCTTTTCTTCTTTGTTGAGTCATAGGAACCACCGTACTGTTAAGTGGGGTCCAAGTGAACAAAGTCAGAGTGACTGAAGTGATGCTCAACCAAAATCCTATGTCTTTGAGCGAAGACAATGAGAGCAAATCTTATCCAGAGCTGGATGAGTCAACTTTACTTGTAGCCCAAGTAAAGCTGCCACGTGTGTTTGAAATCTGACCGTTGGAGCACGTGTCAGTTCCTTAGCGACCCAGGGTCATTTCGGAAAAATCAGGCCGGGTTGCCTAGTGGCTATAAATAGCCCACCCCCTACACCATAAATTGGTGGCTGCTCAGAGTTAGTGCACGGCTTTTGTCATTTGAGAGCAACCCACCTCCGAAGCTTTTGAGAGAGAGAAATCCTTGCGATGACAAAGCCCAAACACCCACAGCCAAAGAGTGTTAGGCATCACTGAAGTCTTTCTGTCCGCGTGACCTAAAGACTTGTTACACTTGAGGACTATGAATCCTCCAGCCGGTTAGGCGTCGCGTTCTGAGCATCCAAGAGTCATTGTGGATCGCCGGTGAACGAAGTCTGTGAAGGTTTGGAAGTCTACCTTGAAGACTTACCAGAGTGATTGGGCGAGGACTGGGTGTCCTTAGCTCAATGGGAATAAGGTGAAGACGTGGTCTTCTGAGTTGAATCTCAGCCTCCCTAACCAGACGTACAGTTGTCACAGCAACTGGAACTGGTCCAACAAATCCAGTGTCCTCACCAAGTGACTGGTTCTATCCTCTCCCTGTCTTTACTTACAGTTTGTCTTCGTGAAGTCATTGCCGTGTTTGCTCTACCTGTTTGACTTCACTGTGTGTCTACTATCATTGTTTGGATTCATACTATCTTCCATCCTGATCTTTACTACCTAGCTGCTATTAGTCTTCATGCTTTCACTTCATTGAATACTTGACTATGGCTTGCCTAGTGTAGTCTACCTTCCGCTGCATATCAATAGGTTCATTTCTATTGTTTGTCTTCGAAACTCTCATGTTTTGAAGACTTCCATAAAAATCGCCTATTCACCCCCCTCTAGTCGATAACTAGCACTTTCAGTTGGTATCAGAGCAAGGTACTCCCTTGTTCTGTGTGATTCGGTTTAACCACCTGGAGTTTTAGCTATGTCGACTGCAGGGATAATCAAAGTCTCCGCTGCTTGCCCCGTCTTCGATGGAACTGAATATCCCTACTGGAAGAATAAGATGCGCATGCATCTTGAAGCCATTGATGTCGACCTTTGGTATGTCGTCAAGAATGGCGTTCCCAAGACTGGTGAAGATGTCACCCCTGCTGATGTCAAGAAGTTCATTCAACTGGATTCTACTGCCAAGAACATCATCTGTGGTCATCTGACCAAAGGACAGTATGGCCGTGTGAGTGCTCTGGAAACGTCGAAGCTAGTCTGGGACTGGCTCTCCAAGGTCAACAAAGGCGTCTCAACTCAGAGAGATCAAAGGATCAGTGTTCTTCGCAACCTCTTCAACTGCTTCAAAAGAAACGACAATGAGAATGTACAACTCACGTTTGATCACCTCACTGACATCACAAATGAGCTTCGTGATCTCGGCGCCACTGAGATCACCAAGCATGAAATCGTCAAGACACTGCTGAGATCACTTGACAGCTCATTCGACACCCTTGCCCTGATGATACAAGAACGCCCTGACTTCAAGACACTCGATCCATCTGACATACTTGAGAGGCTCAACACACATGAGTTCCAGCTATCTGAGAAAAGAGATATCTATGGTCCCAACTATGGCCGAACTCGCGCTTTGAAGGCAAAAGTTGTTTCCTCATCTGAAGAAGAATCTGACTGCAGTTCTGATGATCCTGAAGACATTGGAAAGGAACTTGCTATGCTTGTGAAGAAGTTCTAGAAGTTCACTAAGAAGAAGGGCTTCAGAAAGTCTTCACGATCCAGCTCAAGAAATGATGAAGCTTCCACTCATGACTACAAGAAGAGAACATGTCACAAGTGCAAGAAACCTGGACACTACATCTCTGAGTGTCCACAGTGGGACAATGAGAACAAGAAGAAGAAAAAGAGCAAGGAATATGATTCTGATGACAAGAAGAAGAAGAAATCCTCAAAGTCTTCTTCCAAGTCCTCATCCAAGTCTTCATCTCATAAGAAGAGCTCATCTGGCAAGGCCCGTGCTTTTGTTGGCAAGGAGATGGATTCAGAGGAGGAGTCTGCTTCTGAGGAGGCGGAGGTGGAGTCTGAGGAGGAGTCCGACCTTGGCGTTGCAAGTCTGGCTCTAGCTACAGCCTACGTTGCCAAGTCTATCTTCAACACTTAAGACAATGACCCCGTCACCAACGCTGATGCTAATGACAAGGACGACTTTGTTCCCACCTACTGCTTCATGGCACGCGGTGCCAAGGTAAAATCATGCGATGCTTACTTTCAAACATCAAGTGAAGATGACTCTGATTGTGAATCCAAACCCAGCTACAAAACACTTGCTAAAATTGCAACTGAACAACAGAAAGCTATGGAACATACTCAAAAACTGTTAGACAAAAGCGATGACCTGTTGGACGCGAAAATGACCCATTCTCAGTCCTTAATTGAAGACATAAAAAATCTTCATGTTAAGTACCAGGAACTTGAAAGTCGTCATGAAACACTCTCAACCACTCATGAAAAGCTTTCCTATGTTTATCTTCAAAGGAAGCAAGAGCTTGAGAAATTGAGAGCGGCTCATGAAGATATTTAAAAAGAGAATGAGTCACTTCGCGCTCAACAGATCAGTCCCGCTCAGGAAGGATTTGAACCACCATGTCTAAAATGCCTTGAGCGTAATAACGCTACTTCTGTTGCTGAATGTTCTACTGCTGCTACTATTGCAATATCTTCAAGTGTTGATGTGGTAACTAACCCCTCCGCTGAGGATACCACTACTATTGCTGATGAAAATGCTAGGTTGAAGACATTGCTTGAAACAGGGATGTACAAAAGTCTCAAAGGGCATCAGACACTGTGCGATGTCCTCAAAAAGCAGATTCTGAACCGAAACCCTAGGAAAGAGGGTGTTGGGTTCGAGAGAAAAATGAAGGTTGATGGCTCCTACTGGAAGCCTGAGCTGTATCCCAAAACAACATGGGTTGCTGCAAAGGGACCTTCAGTGGATCCATCCACCTTATCTGGCTTCACTTGTGCTAACCCCATTATCATTGATGAATCCTTTGATGCAAACTATAAACTGTTTAAGAATCAGAATGGTGAAGTGTTTGCCAGGTATATTGGTACTAACTGCAGGAATGGGCCACCTATGAAGAAGATCTGGGTTCCCAAAAGTTGTCTTGAGAATCTTCCTATGAATGTCATCATGACACCGCCTCGGAAGAAGACAAAACCCGGACCAAAAGCTTCATATGGTCCAAAGGCTTCATACAGATACAGGACTCAACTGAGTCACCCTAACGCCAATGTTTTGCACGGAAATCGTACTCAAACTTATGAATATGAGCGTGTGTCTTCAAACTGCTATGTTCATAAAACTAAGAGCTTTTCTGCTTATTCATATGAGTATCATTCATCTCCTGCAAGGCTATTTGCTAGGGCTCCAAAGTCGAAGTTCTTAGATGCTGCACTTAGACTCATTGCTTCTAAGCCACCCCTGAAGATGTGGGTGGTTAATAAGAATTAACTTTCTTTTGCAGGGAAAGGTCTCCAGCCAGAAATCAAAGGCGTCTGATGCTATTGCTGAGGACCTAAAACATCTTGTAGGGCGCAAGATCAAATGCCCAAATGGTCTCACTATGTATTTTGTTCCTGAATCGTTTGCCAATCATCCTATCAGTCCTAATCTTGATCTGAGCTTTGATAATCCTCTTGCCCGTCAAATGTTTATGCTTCACAATACTCTTGGTGAAGCCTATCCCCCTAACTGTACTGTAGGGTATGACACCTCATGCTTCAGAATGGAATGGACAGCGGATGCACTAATCATATGACTGGTGATCGAAGTCTTCTCATGGACTCAACCTTATGTCCATCTGACAATAGTCACATCACATTTGCTGACACTGGTAAAAGCAAGGTATTGGGCCTAGGTAGAGTTGCAATCTCAAAGGATCAGCACATGGATAAAGTGATGCTTGTTGAATCCCTTGGTTTCAACTTAATGTCTGTCTCAATGCTTTGTGACTTGAACATGATTGTGATATTTGGAAAATATCGTTGCCTTGTACTAATGGAATCTGACAAGTCTCTAGTCTTTGAAGGGTACCAGAAAGATGATCTGTACATGGTAGATTTCTCAGCAGGACCACAACTTGCCGTATGTCTTCTAGCAAAAACTTCAGAGTGTTGGCTCTGGCATCGAAGGCTAGGGCATGCTAGCATGAGGAACTTGCACACTCTCGCAAAAGAAGAAGCATGTCATAGGCATCAAGGGCGTCAAGTTCAAGAAGGATCACTTGTGCGGTGCCTGCGAATCTGGAAAGATGACAAGGGCCAAGCATCCCTCGAAGACAATCATGACGACATCTCAACCCTTCGAGCTGCTACACATGGACTTATTTGGCCCTACTCACTACTCTACTCTCACTACTACTGCTTGTCTCTATGGCTTCGTCATTGTTGATGATTATTCAAGATATACGTGGGTGCACATAATTCTCTACAAGACTGAAGTGCAGGATGTCTTCAGACGCTTCGCCAACCATGCCATGAACAACTATGGCATCAAGATCAAGCATATCAGGAGTGACAACGGCACTGAGTTCAAGAACACCGGCCTCGACCTTTACTTGGATACATTAGGCATCACTCATGAGTTCTCAGCTCCGTACACACCTCAGCAGAATGGCATCGTGGAGCGCAAGAACAGAACACTCATTGAGATGGCACGGACAATGCTTGATGAATACAAGACTCCAAGAAAGTTCTGGCCTGAAGCTATTGATACTACATGCCATGTCATCAACCGTGTTTATCTTCACAAGCTTCTGAAGAAAACATCCTATGAACTCCTCACTGGTAAGAAGCCAAATGTCAGTTACTTCAGAGTATTTGGTGCTAGGTGCTGGATCAAGGATCCACATCACACTTCAAAATTTGCACCGAAAGCACATGAAGGTTTTATGCTTGATAACGGAAAGGATTCGCACTCCTACAGAGTCTTCAACCTCTTTCACTATAAAGTGGTTGAAACTGTGGATGTGCGGTTCGATGAGACTAACGGCTCGCAAACAGAGCACCTGCCAAATGTGCTAGATGAAGTTCCACCCAGTGAATCCATCAAGCTAATGGGAACCGGAGAAATCATACCGTCTGATGCATAGCCTGAAGAGGAACTTATCATCTCTGCACCCAATCAAACTGAAGACAATGCTCAGCCCGAAGACAATCCTCCTAACGATGACAATGATCAGCAAGAACAAAATCTTCATCCAGTTCATCCTCGTGTTGCAAATGAAGTACAGATTGAGAAGATTATTGATAGCATCAATGCGCCTGGTCCACTCACTCGTTCAAGAGCAACACAACTAGCAAATTTCTGTGGGCATTTTGCATTTGTCTCAATATATGAACCCAAGAAAGTTGCAGAAGCCTTCATGGAACCTGAATGGATTCAAGCTATGCAAGAAGAGCTTCAATAGTTCAAGCTGAACAATGTCTGGGAACTTGTCAAGCGTCCTGACCCCCGCAAGCACAACATAATAGGCACAAAATGGATATATCGCAACAAGCAAGATGAGCATGGTCAAGTTGTCAGAAACAAGGCTCGTCTTGTTGCTCAAGGATACACTCAAGTTGAAGGGATTGACTTCGATGAAACATTTGCTAGGCTAGGCTTGAAGCTATTCGCATACTGCTAGCCTATGCAAATCATCACAACATCCTGCTGTATCAAATGGATGTGAAGAGTGCATTTCTCAATGGGAAGATTGAAGAAGAAGTGTATGTTGCACAACCTCCTGGCTTTGAAGATCCAAAACATCCTGATATGGTGTACAAGCTAAACAAGGATCTGTATGGCCTCAAACAAGCCCCTCATGCTTGGTATGATACACTCAAAGACTTCCTGAAGAGCAAAGGCTTCAAACCTGGTTCCCTGGATCCCACTCTCTTCACAAAGACATACGATGGTGAACTGTTTGTGTGCCAAATATATGTGGATGACATTATCTTCGGCTGCACCAACCAGAAATACAGTGATGAATTTGGACACATTATGCAAGAGCAATATCAGATGTCCATGATGGGTGAGCTGAAGTTCTTCCTTGGTCTTCAAATTCATCAACAAAGCAATGGCATCTTCATATCTCAAGAGAAATACCTCAAAGATTGCCTGAAGAAGTTTAGAATGCAAGACTGCAAAGGTTACACGACGCCAATGCCAACCAAGAGTCATCTGGGTCCTGACGCCAATGGTAAAGAGTTCGATCAAAAGGTATACCACTCCATGATTGGCTCTTTACTCTATTTATGTGCATCTAGGCCAGATATTATGCTTAGTGTTTGCATGTGTGCTTGATTCCAAGCGACACCAAAGGAATCGCATCACTTAGCTGTGAAGCGAATTCTTCGATATGTGGCTTACACCCCAACATTAGGATTATGGTATCCAAAGGGCTCAGAGTTTGATCTGGTTGGATTGTCGGATGCTGATTATGCTGGTGACAAGGTGGATTGCAAGTCTACATCAGGCACATGTCACTTTCTGGGACGATCACTTGTCTGTTGGTCTTCAAAGAAGCAGAACTGTGTATCACTCTCCACTGCTGAATCTGAATACATTGTTGTTGGATCTTGCTACGCTCAGCTTCTATGGATGAAGCAAACACTCAAGGACTATGGCATCCATCTGAAACAAGTACCAATCTACTGCGACAACGAAAGCGCCATCAAGATTGCCAACAACCCAGTTCTGCACTCGAAGACAAAGCACATTGAAATTTGTCATCACTTTCTCAGAGATCATGTCATGAAGGAAGATATTGATATCATACACGTCAACACTGAAGAACAACTGGCAGATATCTTCACAAAGCCCTTGGATGAGAAAAGGTTTTGCAAGTTGCGGTGTGAGCTAAATATCTTGGAATCCTCAAATGTCCTGTGATCAGGCACACATCCTAACACTTATGCATGTTGATGACTTAGATGTGCAACACACGAAGTAAAGTATACCTTCAATCAATGAAGACTTACACTCTAAGTGTGAATACATTAATGCGGAATTTGACTTCGGAGCGCCACGATAACTGTGCGCTGTGTCTGGGTCTAATACTTCCTATACGGTGGGTAACGCCACCACCAAATTCTTCTGTTTGAAGTGTTTTTCTCATGGCGTTACATTTGCTATGTCTTCGCACTTGGTTTGTCTTCAATATCAACATGACTGCATGATTTTCTTCACAATGATGATTTGGTTTTATTCTGATATATATATATATACATACATATATTAGTGTTCTGTCCTCTACAACATTCACTTATAGCTATGTCTTCTTGTTTGAATCTTTTGAACTAAGTGAATGTGATAGGACCCTAACCTCTCTATGCTTTCTACCTCAAACTCTATCTATCCAAATCATATGCATTCTGTCGAAACTGTCGAATGTCTTCTCTGCGTCCTTGTCAGCAGAAGATACAGAGACAAACATTAAATATGTTTTAAATGCTCAATTCTTATTGCCTGAAACCCAGAGAAGCCGGAACGACCATCCGACAGTCCAGGCGGGCGTGGGAACGTGGGACAACTCCCAATGTGTTGCATGTTCGCCACGTGTCCCTCAGATGTGAACCGCCAGGGGCACCTGCGTAATTGCGCTGTGCCGTCCCTTTTCCTATAAATGCACATCCAATCGCGGTCAAAATCTTTCTTCCACCTCTCCACCTCGACAAACCCTAGCACCACCGCTAGCTCCCGACGACGCCGGCGACGAAGCGCTTAGCTGCCGCGACCTCTCCGACACCGTGTTCACGCCGGCCGCGGACATCGTCTTCTCCGCCGCCGCCGTAGGTGTCCTCCGTCGCCAAGTTAGGGCACGGAAGATCAAACTGCTCGGCCTCATCTTCTACTCCGTCTAGCAGTTCATCGTGTGGTAAATTAAAACCCTCTTTTTACCGTCTTCTTGATCCTATAGATTCATCCTTTCTACCAAAAGTGGTTTCTGCCTCCAAAAATTTGGATCTATCCTGTCTGCATCTCATATGATGCCTAGTATATTCTCTTATGCTTCACACGTAGTTAGATTCCTCACTTGTACTTATTCTTGGATTCGTACAAATCTGGAACCAACTCTCAACATATAAGTGGATGTCTTCGCGCTATGAGGTCAATGTCTTCTAAACTGATTTATCTTCAAAATCTTCTGAGAATGCATATGACCTCTTCCCCTTCCCTCGCATCTCTAATGCTGTCACAGGTACATGTCCGTGGGAGAATCCCTTGGTTCTCATAGTCTGCATTCATTTGCAGAATTCTTACAGCATCATATCAACTCTCCCGAAGCCAGTTCCTGTCTGACCAGCAGACGGAAGCCTTTGACAGTGTTGAAGCCATTTAGTCTGAACTTCATGGCAACAGACAAGTCTGCAAGGAAGGGTGGCAGACAGCGCCGTGGGAATACATTGAAGGATTTGCCACCAGATCTCTATGAGCTGTACAAGACAGATCCAGAGGAGGACTACAACCAGCGAAAAACCCGAATCCAATGGATTCGAAGATATTGGGCAGAGCAATGGTACAAGTACAACTTCGTGACCTAGGAATATGCTGAGAAGAATGCCATCAAGCGACCCTGGGGAGACATCTTGTACAAAAATCTTCCACCCAGGTCCAGAGCTGAAGCCATTGAACAAGGCTTCTACCCTTGCATGGTCCGTGGACCACAGCCTGCACATGCCGACCCATCTTCATTGCTATGGTGTCGTGACGACAATCTGTTCAAGCGCAACTTCCAGTTTGCCAAGAACTCGACCAAAGAAAACAAGAAGTCGCAGGGATTAGACTTCAACCCCGATCCCTCTGCTCCTCGTGCCGATGGCACACGCGAAGCTGAACCCAATCTTGTTGGGCCCTTCTACAACCTGGAAGGTCTCATCACTCATATTATGGTTCAAGGGACAGACGTGGATCAACCTGCAGATGACGCTGATTCTGACGAAGCGCCTGCACCACCGAAGCCTAAGAAGCTGAAGAAACCCAAGGCTTTGAAGCCTTCCACTGCACCAAAAGCTTCGCGAGCGAAGCCTCTGGCCACTGCTCCTCCTGCACCAAGTGTGCAGTCTGAAGATCTCTCACGCATCTCCAAGTCTGAGAAAAAGAAGAAGAAGCCCATGCACCCACTGGTCCAGCTCTGACCCCTGCTACTGTTCTGAGGAATGAAAACGATGCCATTGATCTGTCAAGTGACGACGATCTTGCTGATGACGCTCTTGAGCACCTGATAAAGAGCAAGCAAGAGGCGGAAATCTTCAATGATTTGCCTCTCTTTGACGTGGAAGTATTGAACAACTTCATTGATGAGTGGTTTGATACCCCCAATCTCAGCTTTGATGATCTGCAACTTCCCGTCGGCCTAAGCGTCTCCTTCCATGGAGCCATTGCTCCTGAGCTGGCTCTTGCTCAAAAAATTGTTGAGCTGAAGCACAAGATTGATTATGAAAAGGCTCAGTTCAAGAAGCATGTGGCCAAGCTCAGCGTAACAGACGTCCAGATCTTCAAGGTCATGCTGCATGAGCTCAAGGAAGCGTTTCACAAGAAACGTGAAGAAGCCAAAGGTTCTCGAGAGCGCATGAAGCTTCTGGCTGCAAAGTGTGTTCAAGCTTACAATGAAGCTGAGAAGCGCAAGGCACTTGGGCGTCCTGGCATCGACCCTAAGATGGCTGCCAAGCAGAAGAAGAAGCCTGCTGTGGACCAAGCTGAACCATCCAGGCGGGAAGAACCTCGCATTGTCTTCCCCGCTAGTATGACAGGCGTGAAGCCTAAGGTCCCCACAGTGGCTTCAGAGCTTCAGAAGACAAGGGCAGCCTAAGCCAAAGCCAGAAAGCGCAAGACCAAGAACACCACTGACGATGCTCCACCCACCAAGAAGCGCAAGACCAAGAAGAAAGATCGGGCTGCTCCCACAGAGCCCCTTGTCGTCGAGCCAATTTCTGTTGCTCGTCCTCCATCTGTACAACAAGAATGTCGTTTGATAGTTCATGAGCCTGCTTCCCCAGAGGCTCCTGAAGCTGAAGACATTCCAGCTGTTGACCCCATCGCAGCTGAAGACATTGGTCATCAAGACAATGTTGAAGATGATGAAGTCCTTCCTCAGATCGAGCATAATGTGGTACCATCGCCTGTTCTTACGAACAGCGAACTTATCAGCATTGGTCGTCCTTTGACGCCAATTGCTCGGGATGACTCATGGGCTGATCACCCTCAAGACTCCCCCCGTCAAGCAGAAACACCAGTTACTCCCCCAACTCAAGTCACCACTCCGGTGCTTGAAGATGAAGACTTTGTGGCCCAACCAACTCCATCTCCACAAGCGTCACCAGTGTTCCGCAGGCTTCGCAAAGGACCAAGGCCACAGGTCACTCTGCCAAGTGTTCTAGAAGGAGAAGAGCGCCAACCGGTTTCACGCCAAGTATTTCCTGAAGCCTCTCCAATTGTGAAGAACCCTGAGTCTGAAGCCAACGTGGCTGAAGATATTCTGGCTGCATCAGCCGATGACCAAGAAGAAGAACCAAGAGTTGAAGAAGTTCGTGTTGCTACACCCCCAACCAATCCTGAAGTTGTTCTCGAGGAGAACGTGTCCGACCCTCCAGCTACTCAAGTGGAGGTTAACAACATTGAGGCGACCACCAACACTAGCACTGAAGCCAATGACGTGGTCATGGCTGAAGCTAATGTGGCGCCTGAAGTCAATGTGGTGCCCGAAGTGATAGCACCTAAAGTCAATGCTGCACTTGATGCAAATCTGCAGCCTGAAGTCACTGCCACTGCCACTGCTCCTGTACCACCTCCCAGGCCACATACTATCGAGCAAGCATACAACTATGGTCAGCTGGTCACTGTCAGATGGCCTATCTGGTTCCTCCACCTGCTGCTGGTCCGCAATTTGATTACCATGTCGAGCACAGGCCTCAGGTCCAGAAGCCAAAGCCAAAACTGCCCAGGTTTCCAGGTACTGCCACTTCACCAGGGTCCTTCAATGCAAATGGCTTTGTTGCGCACAACACCTTTTTGATAGTGCCAAGAACCCCTATTCCAAGCCAAGGATTTCATCAGATCGGTTCTGGAGCTATCAGCAGCGCAGTTATTATTCTTGTGTTCTTTATGACCAAGGGCGCATCTCCCCTCATATGCGTCTTGACTGTGAAGCCATTGCCGGATTGCCATGCCTTGAAGAAGCCCTTCACTGCTTCCGTGATGCTGGATTGCTGAATTTTGTGACTGATAAGGAGCATTGGAATGAAGAGCTTCTGCTGCAATTCTATGGCACCCTCCACATTCGCGGCTACAACAGGCATCCGAAGACATGGGTCCTTGAGTGGATGACAGGCAACGTACACCATGAAGCTAAAGCTTTTGACATTATTGAGCTCACTGGTCTGCCCACTCCAGGTGAACTATATGAACCTGGTTGTCAGCTTCACCGCAACGCTTTGGAGTGCATCTTTCAGAAGCCAGAGCCCAACATGAGCCAAATGCTGAGCATGATGAAGCCTTTGCCACATGACGCTGATTACCCAAAAGAATTCTTTATTGAAGACCTAGAGTATCTGCCCCGCACCATTTATCATATCATAAGGCGAACTCTATGGCCTGTCAAAGGACATTCTTCAGCAGCAAAACTTGAAGGAGCAATGAAGACTTTGGTCTTTTATATCTTCAACGGCATCAGCTTCAATGCTCAAGACTTCTTTATCAGGCAGTTGGCTGCATCAGGCTCTGATCTCTTTGGACTGAAGTTCTACGCTCCATGGGTTATGCGCCTCATCAAGCTACATTCAGCTGTCAATTATCAGCCCTCTGCTCGCAACCATCTGATCTTTCTGCCAGAGATTGATATGTCAGTTGATGCCATATACCCAGAGCCTGCCAAGGAGCCTGTTTGTCTTCACAATGCTGATCACCAAAGCTTCATGCAGCCCATTGAAGGAGTCCCGGCAGTCACTCGTGTTTATCCTCTGGCTGGCAATACACGCTTACCTCGCCGTGCTCAAACTGAAGCCACTGAAAGCACTATTGCTCAAAGGTCTCAGAAGCGATCTCGTGTTCTCAATGACCGAGAGCTTCTCGTTGCTCTGCATCAGAAACAGGATAAGCATCACTATTGGCTGAAGCGGCAGATGCAAAGCCTCTTGGTGGACGTCAATCACATTCGCAATCTTACCACCAAGAATGCCTTTGTTACACATGAAACCTGTCGGAGGTCATGGAAGAGTTTGACATTGCTGAGTGCTGAAGCAGATCTTCAAGACGATGGCTTCACTGAAAGATTCAGGTTTGACTCCACTCCTCCAAGGAATGCTGTCTTGCGACGAACTCCGTCTCTTGAAGACTCTGACTATTCCTCCTCAGCTGCAACAGTGAATGCCAGAGTAATAGATGATCAAGATGATGCTACCTCACCTCCAACTTCAGCGCGTATCGACACCGCACCAAGTTCTTCTGCACCGCCAAACCCCGACACCGACCCTGCATCTTCTCCTACTCCTTCTGGGAACGAGTAGAGACTCTATGTTTTCAAACCTTTTTGGTCCTTACTGACAAAAGAGGGAGAAGCATATGAGTTGACAGTCTTCAAGCGGGTCCATATGGGCGGTTGCTTTATATTTTGCCTAGTGTTTACAACTCTCGCTTTTGATACATTTGGTTCTTTGAGTTGTAACACTTAAACTTGATGGTCGTCCGCTACTTGTTTGCTATTCTGTAATGCGATGATAAATTCCGCTTGTGCGATGATAAATCCCGCACGAAGTCATATTGCAGATGTCCATTTTTCATTATGCATGTCATTATCTTTGTTATATCAAATCATGCATGATGAATTATCTTCATAAGTTGAAGAGGATCTCCACAAGTACAACCTTCCATGTGCATTTGCATTCCAAAAGCAAATTACTTATATGCACATCTTCAGGGGGAGCCTTTTGCTACTTATGAAGACAATACCTAAATCCTTTACAATTTCACATACTTTTATCCCCGTTGAAAACTTCAACCAGTTTGTCATCAATCACCAAAAAGGGGGAGATTGTAAGTGCATCTAGTGCCACCCCTAGTTGGTTTTGGAGTATTGACGACAAACCTGGTTGAGGGACTAATGTGTTTGTGAGAATTGCAGGATAACACAAGTAGTAGTCCCTCATTGATTCGGTTTACCTACTGGAGATGACCCCTAAAAATGTATGAAGACATTGAAGACAATGGTGGTATGTGAAGATATTCACATTGAAGACTATGACAAGAGAAGACATTGCGTGAAGACTATGGAGCGCGAAGACTTAGTTGTTTCGTTGTTTCCTTTTCTTCTTTGTTGAGTCATAGGAACCACCGTACTGTTAAGTGGGGTCCCAGTGAACAAAGTCAGAGTGACTGAAGTGATGCTCAACCAAAATCCTATGTCTTCGAGCGAAGACAATGAGAGCAAATCTTATCCAGAGCTGGATGAGTCAACTTTACTTGTAGCCCAAGTAAAGCTGCCGCGTGTGTTTGAAATCTGACCGTTGGAACACGTGTCAGTTCCTTAGTGACCCAGGGTCATTTCAGACAAATCAGGTCGGGTTGCCTAGTGGCTATAAATAGCCCACCCCCTACACCATAAATTGGTGGCTGCTCAGAGTTAGTGCACGGCTTTTGTCGTTTGAGAGCAACCCACCTCCGAAGCTTTTGAGAGAGAGAGAAATCCTTGCGAGGACAAAGCCCAAACACCCAGAGCCAAAGAGTGTTAGGCATCACTGAAGTCTTTCTGTCCGCGTGACCTGAAGACTTGTTACACTTGAGGACTGTGAATCCTCCAGCCGGTTAGGCGTCGCGTTCTGAGCAACCAAGAGTCATTGTGGATCGCCGGTGAACGAAGTCTGTGAAGGTTTGGAAGTCTACCTTGAAGACTTACCAGAGTGATTGGGCGAGGACTGGGTGTCCTTAGCTCAATGGGAATAAGGTGAAGACGTGGTCTTCTGAGTTGAATCTCAGCCTCCCTAACCAGACGTACAGTTGTCACAGCAACTGGAACTGGTCCAACAAATCCTGTGTCCTCACCAAGTGACTGGTTCTATCCTCTCCCTCTCTTTACTTACAGTTTGTCTTCGTGAAGTCATTGCCTGTTTGCTCTACCTGTTTGACTTCACTGTGTGTCTACTATCATTGTTTGGCTTCATACTATCTTCCATCCTGATCTTTACTACCTAGCTGCTATTAGTCTTCGTGCTTTCACTTAATTGAATACTTGACTATGGCTTGCCTAGTGTAGTCTACCTTCCGCTGCATATCAATAGGTTCATTTCTATTGTTTGTCTTCGAAACTCTCATGTTTTGAAGACTTCCATAAAAATCGCCTATTCACCCCCCCTCTAGTCGATAACTAGCACTTTCAGCTCCCACTTTTAATATGTATCCAGATTGAGACTTAGAGTCATCCGGATCAGTGTCAAAACTTGCATCGACGTAACCCTTTACGACGAACTTTTTGTCACCTCCATAACCGAGAAACATGTCCTTATTCCACTAAGGATAATTTTGACCGCTGTCCAGTGATCCACTCCTGGATCACTATTGTGCCCTCTTGCCAAACTCATGGTGAGGTACACAATAGGTCTGGTACACAGCATAGCATACTTTATAGAACCTATGACTGAGGCATAGGGAATGACTTTTCATTCTCTTTCTATTTTCTGCCGTGGTCGGGTTTTGAGTCTTTACTCAACTTCACACCTTACAACTCAGGAAAGAACTCCTTCTTTGACTGATCCATTTTGAACTCCTTCAAAATCTTATCAAGGTATGTACTCATCGAAAGTCTTATCAAGCGTATTGATCTATCTTTATAGATCTTGATTCCCAATATGTAAGTAGCTTCACTAAGGCCTTTCATTGAAAAAATCTTATTCAATTATCCTTTTATGCTATCTAGAAATTCTGTATTATTTCCAATCAACAATATGTCATCCACATATAATATCAGAAATGCTATAGAGCTCCCACTCACTTTCTTGTAAATACAGGCTTCTCCAAAATCTGTATAAAACCATATGCTTTGATCACACTATCAAAGCGTACATTCCAACTCCGAGATGCTTGCACCAGTCCATAAATGGATCACTGGAGCTTACACACTTTGTTAGCACCTTTCGGATTGACAAATCCTTCTGGTTGCATCATATACAACTCTTCTTTAAGAAATCCATTAAGTAATACAGTTTTGACATTCATTTGCCAAATTTCATAAAATGCGGCAATTGCTAACATGATTCAGACAGACTTTAAGCATAGATACGAGTGAGAAACTCTCATCGTAGTCAACACCTTGAACTTGTCTAAAACCTTTTACGACAATTCAAGCTTTTTAGATAGTAACACTACTACCAGCGTCCGTCTTCCTCTTGAAGATCCATTTAATCTCAATGGCTCGCCGATCATCGGGCAAGTCAATCAAAGTCCATACTTTGTTCTCATACATGGATCCCATCTCAGATTTCATGGCCTCAAGCCATTACGCGGAATCTGGGCTCATCATCGCTTCCTCATAGTTCATAAGTTCGTCATGGTCTAGTAACATGACTTCCAGAAAGGATTACCGTACCACTCTGGTGCGGACCATACTCTGGTTGACCTACGAGGTTCGGTAGTAACTTGATCTGAAGTTTCATGATCATCATCATTAGCTTCCTCACTAATTGGTGTAGGAATCACTGGAATTGATTTCTGTGATGAACTACTTTCCAATTCGGGAGAAGGTACAACTACCTTATCAAGTTCTACTTTCCTCCCACTCACTTCTTTTGAGAGAAACTCCTTCTCTAGAAATGATCCATTCTTAGCAACGAATATCTTGCCTTCGGATCTGTGATAGAAGGTGTATGCAACAGTTTCCTTTGGGTATCCTATGAAGACGCATTTCTCTGATTTGGGTTCGAGTTTATCAGGTTGAAGCTTTTTCACATAAGCATCGCAGCCCCATACTTTAAGAATGACAACTTAGGTTTCTTGCCAAACCATAGTTCATACAGTGTCGTCTTCAACGGATTTAGATGGTGCCCTATTTAATGTGAATGCAGCTGTCTCTAATGCATAACCCTAAAACGATAGTGGTAAATCGGTAAGAGACATCATAGATCGTACCATATCTAATAAAGTATGGTTACGATGTTCGGACACACCATTACGCTGTGGTGTTCCAGGTGGCGTGAGTTGTGAAACTATTGCACATTGTTTTAAATGAAGGCCAAACTCGTAACTCAAATATTCACCTCTGCGATTAGATCATAGAAACTTTATTTTCTTGTTACGATGATTCTCAACTTCACTCTGAAATTCTCTGAACTTTTCAAATGTTTCAAACTTGTGTTTCATTAAGTAGATATACCCATATCTACTCAAATCATCTGTGAAGGTCAGAAAACAAAGATACCAGCCGCGAGCTCAATGCTCATCGGACTGCATACATTAGTATGTATTACTTCCAATAAGTCAGTGGCTCGCTCCATTGTTCCGGAGAACGGAGTTTTAGTCATCTTGCCCATGAGGCATGGTTCGCAAGCATCAAGTGATTCCAAAAGCCCATCAGCATGGAGTTTCTTCATGCCCTTTACACCAATATGACCTAAACGGCAGCGCCACAAATAAGTTGCACTATCATTATTAACTTTGCATATTTTGGCATCAATATTCTATGTATCACTGTGATCGAGATTCAGTAAATCATTTACATTGGATGTAAGACCATAGAAGGTTTTATTCATGTAAACAGAACAACGATTATTCTCTGACTTAAATGAATAACCGTATCGCAATAAACATGATCCAATCATATTTATGCTCAACGCAAACACCAAATAATATTTATTTAGTTCCAATACTAATCCCGAAGGTAGAGGGAGTATGCGATGGTGATCTTATCAACCTTGGAATCATTTCTAACACACATCGTTACCTCGCCCTCAACTAGTCTTTGTTCATTTTGTAACTCCTGTTTCGAGTTACTAATCATAGCAACTAAAACGGTATCAAATACCCAGGGGCTACTATGAACACTAGTAAAGTACACATCAATAACATATATATCATATATACTTTTTGTTCACTTTGCCATCCTTCTTATCCGCCAAATACTTGGGGCCGTTTTGCTTTCAGTGACCAGTCCCTTTGCAGTAGAAGCACTCAGTCTCAGGCTTAGGTCCAGACTTGGGCTTCTTCACTTGAGCAGCAACTTGCTTGCCGTTCTTCTTGCAGTTCCCCTTATTCCCTTTGCCCTTTTTCTTGAAACTAGTGGTCTTGTTAACCATCAACAATTGATGCTCCTTCTTGATTTCTACCTCCGCAGCCTTTAGCATCAAGAAGAGCTCGGGAATTGTCTTATCCATCCCTTGCATATTATAGTTCATCACGAAGTTCCAGTAACTTGGTGATAGTGACTAGAGAACTCTGTCAATCACTATCTTATCTGGAAGATTAACTCCCACTAGATTCAAGCGATTGTAGTACTCAGACATTCTGAGCACATGCTCACTGGTTGAGCTATTCTCCTCCATCTTGTAGGCGAAATACTTGTCAGAGGTCTCATACCTCTCGAGTCGGGCATGAGTCTAAAATACCAATTTCAGCTCTTGGAACATCTTATATACTCCTTGGCGTTCAAAACCTTTTTGAAGTCCCGGTTCTAAGCTGTAAAGCATGGCGCACTAAACTATCAAGTAGTCATCATACCGAGCTTGCCAAACGTTCATCACGTCTGCATCTGTTCCTGCAATAGGTCCGTCACCTAGCGGTGCATCAAGGACATAATTCTTCTGTGCAGCAATGAGGATAATCCTCAGATCATGGACCTAGTCCGCATCATTGCTACTATCATCTTTCAACTTATTTTTCTCTAGGAACATATCAAAAATAAACGGGGAGCTACATCGTAAGCTATTGATCTACAATAACATAGATATGCAAAAACTACCAGGACTAAGTTCATGATAAATTTAAGTTCAATTAATCATATTACTTAAGAACTCCCACTTAGATAGACATCGCTCTAAATGATCACGTGATCCATATCAACTAAACCATGTCCGATCAACTCGTGAGATGGAGTAGTTTTCAATGGTGAACATATCTATGTTGATCATATCTACTATATGATTCACGTTCACCTTTCGGTCTCAGTGTTCCGAGGCCATATCTGCATATGCTAGGCTCGTCAAGTTTAACCCGAGTATTCTGCACGTGCAAAACTGGCTTGCACCCGTTGTATGTGAACGTAGAGCTTATCACACCCGATCATCACATGGTGTCTCGGCACGACGAACTGTAGCAACGGTGCATACTCAGGGAGAACACTTATACCTTGAAATTTAGTGAGGGATCATCTTATAATGCTACCGCCATACTAAGCAAAATAAGATGCATAAAAGATAAACATCACATGCAATCAAAATATGTGACATGATATGGCCATCATCATCTTGTGCCTTTGATCTCCATCTTCAAAGCACCGTCATGATCTCCATCGTCACCGGCTTGACACCTTGATTTCCATCGTAGCGTCGTTGTCGTCTCGCCAACTATTGCTACTACTACTATCGCTACCGCTTAGTGATAAAGTAAAGAAATTACATGGCGATTGCATTTCATACAATAAAGCGACAACCAAAAGGCTCCTGCCAGTTGCCGATAACTTCTAAAAAACATGATCATCTCATACAACAATTTATATCTCATCACATCTTGACCATATCACATCACAACATGCCCTGCAAAAACAAGTTAAACGTCCTCTACTTTGTTGTTGCAAGTTTTACATGGCTGCTTCGGGCTTCTAGCAAGAACCGTTCTTACCTACGCATCAAAACCACAATGATTTTTCATCAAGTGTGATGTTTTAACCTTCAACAAGGACCGGTCATAGTCAAACTCGATTCAACTAAAGTTGGAGAAACAGACACCCGCCAGCCACCTATGTGCGAAGCACGTCGGTAGAACCAGTCTCATGAACGTGGTCATGTAATGTCGGTCCAGTCCGCTTCATCCAACAATACCGCCGAATCAAAGTAAGACGTTGGTGGTAAGCAGTATGACTATTATTGGCCACAACTCTTTGTGTTCTACTCGTGCATATAACATCTACGCATAGACCTGGCTCGGATGCCATTGTTGGGGAACGCAGTATTTCAAACAATTTACCTACGATCACGCAAGATCTATCTAGGAGATGCATAGCAACGAGACGGGAGAGTGTGTCCACGTACCCTCGTAGTCCAAAAGCAGAAGCGTTTAGTAACGCGGTTGATGTAGTCGAACGTCTTCATGATCCAACCGATCCAAGTACCGAACGTACGTCACCTCCGTGTTCAGCACACGTTCAGCACTATGACGTCCCTCGAGCTCTTGATCCAGTTGAGGACGACAGAGAGTTCCATCAGCACGACGGCGTGGCGACGGTGATGATGAAGTTACCGGCGCAGGGCTTCGCCTAAGCACTACGACGATATGACCGAGGTGAGTAACTGTGGAGGGGGCACCGCACACGGCTAAGAGAAGACTTGGTGTGTCTTTCGGGTGCCCCTGCCTCCGTATATAAAGGGGGGAGGAGGAGGTGGCTGGCCTAAGGGGGCGCACCATAAAGGGGAGTCCTACTTGGACTCCTAGTCCAAGTAGGATTCGGCCCCCCTCCTTCCTTCCACCAGAGACGGAAAAGGGGAAGGGAGAGAGAGGGAGAAGGAAAGAGGGGGGCCGGCCCCCTCCCCTAGTCCAATTCGGTTTGGGCAAGGGGGGGGGCGCCCCTCTCGCGTGGCCTTTCTCCTCTCCTCCAATAAGGCCCAATAGGCCCAATACTTCTCACGGGGGGTTCCGGTAACCTCCCGGTACTCCGAAAAAAATGCCCGAACCACTCGGAACCATTCCGATGTCCAAATGCAACCTTCCAATATATGAATCTTTACCTCTCGACCATTTCGATACTCCTCATCATGTCTGTGATCTCATCTGGGACTCCGAACAAACTTTGGTCATCAAATCACATAACTCATAATACAAATCGTCATTGAACGTTAAGCGTGCGGACCCTACGGGTTCGAGAACTATGTAGACATGACCGAGACACATCTCCGGTCAATAACCAATAGCGGAACCTGGATGCTCATATCGGCTCCTAAATATTCTACGAAGATCTTTATCGGTCAAACCGCATAACAATATACGTCATTCCCTTTGTCATCGGTATGTTACTTGCCCGAGATTCGATCGTCGGTATCATCATACCTAGTTCAATCTCATTACCGGCAAGTCTCTTTACTCATTCCGTAATGCATCATCTCGTAACTAACTCATTAGTCACATTGCTTGCAAGGCTTATAGTGATGTGCATTACCGAGAGGGCCCAGAGATACCTCTCCGATACGCGGAGTGACAAATCCTAATCTCGATCTATGCCAACTCAACAAACACCATCGGAGACACCTGTAGAGCATCTTTATAATCACCCAGTTACATTGTGACGTTTGATAGCACACAGAGTGTTCCTCTGGTATTCGGGAGTTGCATAATCTCATAGTCAGAGGAATATGTATAAGTCATGAAGAAAGCAATAGCAATAAAACTAAACGATCATTATGCTAAGCTAACGGATGGGTATTGTCCATCACATCATTCTCCTAATGATGTGATCCCGTTCATCAAATGACAACACATGCCTATGGTCAGGAAACTTAACCATCTTTGATTAACGAGCTAGTCAAGTAGAGGCATACTAGGGACACTCTGTTTTGTCTATGTATTCACACATGTACTAAGTTTCCGGTTAATACAATTCTAGCATGAATAATAAACATTTATCATGATATAAGGAAATATAAATAACAACTTTATTATTGCCTCTAGGGCATATTTCCTTCATGCTTTACCTAGAACAAGTATGAAACTAGAAGTACTTTGTAGGTGTAAAGAGATAGGTTTGCAAGATAATAAAGGACACGTAAATAAAAGCAAGGGGCTGTTTAGATAAAGAAACAACTAAGTTAGTTTTAGTAGAGAGCTTTTTGTCACAAGAAAGTTATTTGTCCCTAGGCAATCGATAACTAGACCAGTAATCATTATTGCAATTTTATATGAGAGAGAGGCATGAGCTAACATACTTTCTCTACTTGGATCATATGGACTTATGATTGGAACTCTAGAAAGCTTCCACAAATACCAAACATCATTAAGGTAAAACCCAACTATAGCATTAAGTATCAAGTCCTATTTACTCCATACGCAACAACCCACTTACTCGGGTTTGTGTTTCAGCCACTCACGCAAGCCATTATAAGCGAATCATGAACATATTGCAACACCCTACAACGGGAATCCCTCACGCTTGCACGACACGGAGGGCACCGTAGGACAACACCAAAATAAAACATGCAACTCAAACCAATCAGGCTCATCAATCAACCCATAGGACAAAACAAATCTACTCAAACATCATAGGATAGCCACACATCATTGGATAATAATATATAGCATTGAGCACCATGTTTAATTAGATATTACAGCGGGGAGAAGATGTGTGACACCGCTGCATAGAGGGAGAGAGAGAGTTGGTGTTGATGATAGTGAGGTTGTTGGTGTAGATCGTCGTCATGATCGTTGCCCCAGCGGCACTCCAGCGCCACCGGGAGCGGGGGGGGGGGGGGGGGGAGATCCCCCTCCTTGTTCTTCTTCATTGACCTTCCCCCTAGATGGGAGGATAGTTCCCCCTCTGGTCCATGGCTGCCATGGCGGCGGAGGGGGGGAGCCCCTGCGAGATTGGATCTCTCTCTCTCTATCTCTCTCTCTATCTCTATTTCTCTTTTATTTCGCGTCCCTGTTTTCTGGCCTTTCACCATTTCTTAAATTCCTGGATATCCGTAACTCCGATTGGGCAAAAAATTTAACACAATTTTCTTCCAGATATTATCTTACGTGCGGCAAAAGAAGGGAACCAACTGATGACCCACAAGTATAGGGAATCAGTCGTAGTCCTTTTGATAAGTAAGAGTGTCGAACCCAACAAGGAGTAGAAGGAAATGACAAGTGGTTTTCAACAAGGTCATTTCTGCAAGCACTGAAATTGTCGGTAACAGGTAGTTTGATCGAAAGATAATTTGTAATGGAGAAGTAGTCATAAAGGTAAATAAAGTGCAGCAAGGTAGCCCAATCTTTTTTGTGCCAAAGGACATGCCAAAACAGTCTCTTATAATAAGCAAAGTTTTCTTGAGGGCACACGGGAATTTCATCTAGTCACTTTCATCATGTTGGTTTGATTCGCGTTCACTACTTTGATAATTTGATATGTGGGTGGACCGGTGCTTGGGTGCTGTTCTTACTTGAACAAGCCTCCCACTTATGATTAACCCCCTCGGAAGCATCCACAACTATGAGAAAAGTATTAAGATAAAATCAAACCATAGCATTAAACATATGGATCCAAATCAGCCCCTTACGAAATAGCGCATAAACTAGGGTTTAAGCTTCTGTCACTCTAGCAACCCATCATCTAATAACTACTCCACAATGCATTCCCTTAGGCCCAAAGATGGTTAAGTGCCATGTAGTCGACATTCACAAGGACCAATGCTATGTTTGTCAACTTTCAACAAATTTTACCACTTATACTTTTCCTTTTGTGATGTCATTACTCACCATAGGATTAGCATATGATCTTTTTCATTATTTCCTTTTATTTTGATTGAAAATAATAGTAAAGAACCAAAATGCAAACTAAAATTTATTATATAACTCTCAATCGATTACATAGATAGATCACTCGAAAATAAATCATACTAAACTTTTATTCAACAAAATCATGAGACAGCTAAAGATCAAACTAAAATAGGCAAAGGTAATAAAAGTGATGGTGATACGATACCGGGGCATCTCCCCCAAGCTTGGCAAAAGCCAAGGGGAGGGCCCATACCCATGAACTCAAGTCTCCTTTGGTGGTGAAGATGGTGGTGGTGGTGATGATGAGGAAGTAGCGTCACACTACAGGCTCAAAAGGTACTCCAATCTACGAATGATGCTCCGGAGGGCGATGATTTGTTCTTGTAACAGAATATTTTCACGAGTGAGATATTTATTTTGAACACAAACCATCTCAAAGGAACTAAAGCTTCAATTTCAACAAGGGTGAGATGATTATAATATGGTTGAAGGATATCTTCTTCTTGTTGTTGTTCTGCCAACATGGCCTGCCCTCCTGCTTGGACTTGATCTCCCATAGCTTCCTTGCCCTTGTCCTCCTTGATGGCTTCTTTGGGTCCCTCTCTTTTTAGTTCCGTCTTCATCAGCGAAGCATCTTCTTCAACATTGTTGGGGGAGGAAGAAGAAATGATGCCTGGCTTGATGGGTCTGACAGAGAAACAACATGAAAACAAGAACAGAGGATTTCTCCGCGATGCGGTGGTCAATACATCGGGGGAGTATATAAAGATCTTTTATCTTGGGAAACAAGCAAACAGAAGGAAAACGGAATCGGGAAGGTGCCCGAGGGGCCCACTACCCACAAGGGCATGCCAGGAGGGGCAGGCGCGCCCTGGTGTCTCGTGGGCACCGGGGTTGCCTCCCCGATTGTTTCTTATTTTCCTATTTTTTCTTATATTCCAAGACTGACATAAAATATTTTTGCAGATTCTTTGGAGTCCGTTTACTTATCGTATCATGTACCTCTTCCTTTTCAGGGTTCTGGAGTGTTCTGCAAGGTTTATTCTATGTGTTCCTCCGGTGTCATGGTGTGAATAATATTGGTTTCAACATTAATAGGCGTACCTGAGATGTAGTGTTTAATTATTTGTCCATTGACCACCTTCGGATTGGTACCTTCGGCACTATTGATCTTAATAGCTCCAGAGCGATAAACTTCTTCGATGAGATGAGGTCCTTCCCATTTGGAAAGAAGTTTTCCTGCAAAAAATCTAAAACGAGAGTTGTACAATTGAACATGTTCACCAACTTTGAATTCCCGCATTTGGATTCTTTTGTCATGCCATCTTTTAACTTTTTCTTTAAATAGTTTGGCATTTTTATAAGCTTGGGTTCTCCATTCATCTAGTGAGCTAATATCAAACAACCTCTTTTCTCCGGCAAGTTTGAAGTCATAATTGAGTTCTTTGATTGCCCAATATGCTTTATGTTCTAACTCAAGAGGCGAATGACAAGCTTTACCATAAACCATTTTGTAAGGAGACATACCAATAGGATTTTTATAAGCTGTTTTGTAGGCCCAAAGTGCATCATCTAATTTCTTAGACCAATTCTTTTGGGGCCTATTAACAGTTTTTTGTAAAATTAATTTTTATTTCTCTATTGCTAAGTTCAACTTGACCACTAGATTGAGGATGATAGGGTGATGCAATTCTATGGTTAACATTATACTTAGCAAGCATTTTACGGAAAGCACCATGAATAAAGTGTGAACCACAATCAGTCATTAAATATCTAGGGACTCCAAACCTTGGGAAAATAACTTCTTTAAGCATTTTAATGGAGGTGTTATGATCAACACTACTAGTTGGAATAGCTTCTACCCACTTAGTAACATAATCAACATCAACCAAAATATATGTATACCCATTAGAGAAGGAAAAGGTCCCATATAATCAAATCCCCAAACATCAAATGGTTCAACAACAAGTTAATAATTCATAGGCATTTCCTGACGCTTACCAATATTACCTATTCTTTGAGATTCATCACAATACAAGACAAACTTACGGGCATCCTTGAAAAGAGTAGGCCAATATAAACCAGATTGTAATACCTTATGCGCAGTTCTATCTCCCGCATGATGCCCTCCATAAGCTTCGGAGTGACATTTCCGTAGGATTTGTTCCTGTTGATGCTCAAGTACACAACGTCTAATAATACCATCTACTCCTTCTTTATAAAGATGTGGGTCATCCCAAAAGTAATGTCTTAAATCATAGAAGAATTTTTTTCTTTTGTTGGTATGTGAAACTAGGTGGTAAAATTTAGCAAAAATATAATTAGCATAGTCAGCATACCAAGGAGTATTATGAGAAGCATTTATTACAGCTAATTGTTCATCAGGAAATCTATTATCAATAGGTAGTGGATCATCAAGGATATTTTCTAACCTAGACAAGTTATCAACTATGGCGTTCTCAGCTCCTTTCCTATCAGTAATATGTAAGTCAAATTCTTGTAGCAAGAGAGCCCACCTAATGAGTCTAGGTTTAGCATCTTTCTTTTTCCATACGATATTTTATCGCAGCATGATCAATGTGAACAATTACTTTAGAATCAACGATGTAAGATCTGAATTTATCACAAGCAAACACAACTCTCAGTAGTAGCATAATTTCTTTGGGCACTGTCTAGAGTTTTGCTAGCATAATGGATAACATTTAATTTCTTATCAACTCTTTATCCTAGAACAGCACCAACAGCATAATCACTAGCATCACACATAATTTCGAAAGGCAAGTTCCAATCAGGTGGTTGAACAATAGGTGCAGAAGTTAAGGCTTTCTTAAGTGTTTCAAAGGCTTCTACACAATCATCATCAAAAACAAATGGAACATCCTTTTGTAAAAGATTTGTAAGAGGACTAGAAATTTTAGAGAAGTCTTTAATAAACCTCCTATAGAAACCAACATGACCAAGGAAACTACGAATACCTTTGATATCTTTAGGACATGGCATTTTCTCAATTGTATCAACTTTAGCTTTATCCACCTCAATACCCCGTTCAGAAATTTTATGCCCCAAGACAATACCTTCATTAACCATAAAGTGTCACTTCTCCCAATTGAAGACAAGATTAGTTTGTCCACATCTCTGCAAAACTCGATCAAGGTTGCTTAAGCAATCATCAAAAGAAGTTCCGTAAACTAAAAAATCATCCATGAAAACCTCAACAATCTTTTCACAAAAATCAGAGAATATAGCAGTCATACATCTTTGAAAGGTAGCAGGTGCATTGCATAAACCAAATGGCATATGTCTATAGGCATAAGTTCCAAAAGGACAAGTAAAGGTGATTTTCTCTTGATCAGGTTGTGAAACAAGTATTTGTGAGAAACCAGAATATCCATCAAGAAAACAAAAGTGTGTGTGCTTTGATAGTCTTTCTAACATTTGATCAGTAAAAGGCAGAGGGTAATGATCTTTTCTAGTAGCTTTATTTTATTTTCTAAAATAAATTACCATTCTATAGCCAGTAACAATTCTTTGTGGAATGAGTTCATTTTTATCATTAGGAACAACAGTAATACCTCCTGTCTTAGTGACACAATGAACATGACTTACCCATCTACTATCAGCTATGGGATAGATTATACCTGCTTCCAGAAGCTTTAGTATTTTAGTTCTTACCACTTCTTTCATCTTAGGATTCAAACGTCGTTGGTGATCAACAACATGTTTATCATCAGGTTCCATATTAATGGTAGACCTTTCTTGAACACTATCAATGCTAAAATAGATTGTGAGAAAGAAACTGTCAGTGTTAGCTTTGGTGATGTGTCTCATGAGTTTAATTTCTCTAAGTATCATAGACACCCTCATGATAAAGAATTACCTAATAAGGATGAAATAATTGGTCTTGCTTCTATTCCCCTACCTCCTACTAATCCACTAGAACAATATTTGCTAGACCATGAAAATGATACACACTTGCATGAAAGAAATGAAATATATAAAATTTTCTTTGATCAACAACCACTCCTTAAACACAATTTGCCTATTGAAACTCTAGGAGGTCCTCCTCCACCTAAAGGTGATCCTGTGTTTGAATTAAAGCAGCTGTCTGACACTCTGAAATATGCTTATCTTGATGAGAAAAAGATATATCCTATTATTATTAGTGCTAACCTTTCATAGCATGAAGAAGAGAGATTATTAAAAATTCTGAGGAAGCACCGTATTGCTATTGGATATACTCTTGATGATCTTAAGGGCATTAGTCCCACTCTCTGTCAGCACAAGAAAAATATGGGACATAATTCATCTTGTGGGGAACCAAGAACTAGAAAATCAGTAGGATATTTTATTTTCCCACACAAGACTTCAACATATCTAACAATCCCAAGTGGTGTGATAGTGTCTCCGTTTGCATGTTTAATAGTAACATCTATGTCTTCTATTTGAGATGGTGCTATATCATTCATAATTTCTTGATATAAGGTAAAAGGGATATCACACATAGTAGCACCTAAGTCACATAAACCATGATAATAATGTTCTCCTATTTTAACTGAGACAACATGCATGCCAACAAAAGGTCTATGTTTATCTTTTTCACCAGGTTTGGCAATTCTAGCAGCTTCATCATAGAAATAAATAACATGCCCATCAATATTTTCATCCAAGGGATCTTTAACCATATCAACACTAGGTTCTACTTTAATTTGCCCAGAGGGTTTAGGTGCTTTAATATTACTTTTGCGAACCATAGTTGATACCTTAGCATGTTCCTTCATCCTAACAGGGAAATGTGGTTTTTCAATGTAAGCAGTAGGCACAACTAGATCAACATTATAAATAATAGTTTCATCCTTAGCTTTAACAGGTTCTTTAATTTCTTCTTTAATAGGGGGATGATATTTAAACCACTTCTCCTTAGGGAGATCAACATGAGTAGCAGATGATTCACAAAAGGAGGCTACTATCTTAGAGTCAAGTCCATATTTAGTGCTAAACTTGTGAAAAGCATCAATATTCATAAAATATTTAACACAATCATACTCAAGCTTAATACCTGACTCTTTACCTTTGTCGAGTTCCCAATATTCAGAATTGCGTTTAATTCTTTCTAAAAGATGCCACCTGAATTCAATAGTCTTCTTCATAAAAGAACCAGTACAAGAAGTATCGAGCATGGATTGATCATCACGAGAAAGCCGAGCATAAAAATTCTGACTAATAATTTCTCTCGAGAGCTCATGATTGGGGCATGGATATAACATTGACTTAAGCCTCCCCCAAGCTAGAGCGATAATTTCTCCTTCACGAGGCCAAAAATTATATATATAATTCTGAAAGGATCGAGAAGAGGTGTCTAGAGGGGGGTGAATAGACTCTAAGAAGAAAGTTTCAATTTTTAGTTTCCTTAAGTTGATGTGGAGTTTTGGCACAAGTTTAAACATTCACAATACATATCAAGCAAGCATGACAAGAGTATATGAGCAGCGGAAAGTAAAGCATGCAAGTTGCAAGAATGTAAAGGGACGGGATTGGAGTGTGCAAACGCAATTTAGAGACACGAAGATTTTTTTATCCGTGGTTCCGATAGGTGGTGCTATCGTACATCCACGTTGATGGACTTCAACCCACGAAGGGTAACGGTTGCGCGAGTCCACGGAGGGCTCCACCCACGAAGGGTCCACGAAGAAGCAACCTTGTCTAGCCTACCATGGCCGTCGCCCACAAAGGACTTGCCTCACTCGGGTAGATCTTCACGAAGTAGGCGATCTCCTTGCCCTTACAAACTCCTTGGTTAAGCTCCACAATCTTGACTGAGGCTCCCAAGTGACACCTAGCCAATCTAGGAGACACCAGTCTCCAAGAAGTAACAAATGGTGTGTTGATGATGAACTCCTTGCTCTTGTGCTTCAAATGATAGTCTCCCCAACACTCAACTCTCTCTCACAGGATTCGGATTTGGTGGAAAGATGATTTGAGTGGAAAGCAACTTGGGGAAGGCTAGAGATCAAGATTTATGTGGTTGGAATGGAATATCTTGATCTCAACACAAGTGTAGGTGGTTCTCTCTCAGAAAATGTATATTGGAAGTGTAGGCATGTTCTGATGGCTCTCTCCATGAATGAAGAGTGGGTGGAGGGCTATATATAGCCTCCACACAAAATCTAACCGTTACACACAAATCACCAAAATCGGTGGGACCGAATCATGAAACTCGGTCGGACTTTAGTTCAAAATGTGAACGTTAGGGTTTTCGGTGGGACCGACATGTCAACTCGGTGAGACCGATTTTGTTAGGGTTAGGGCATAACGTAATCTCGGTGAGACCGATTACACAAACTCGGTGAGACCGATTTTGGTAATAGTCAAACAGAGAGTTGGTCAGACAAATTCGGTGGGACCGATTCGCTCATCTCGGTTGGACCGAAACGTTACGAAAGGGAAATAGAGTTTGCATTGCAATCTCGGTGGGACCGATCGCTCATCTCGGTTCGACCGAAACATTACAAAGGGAAACAGAGAGATTACAATCCCATCTCGGTGAGACCGAGATCCCTATCGGTAAGACCGAAAAGACTAGGGTTTCTGGCAGTGGCTATGTCAAGAGAACTCGGTGGCACCGGATAGAAAGATTTGGTGGGGCCGAGTTTGACTTTTGGTTTGGGACATATGTGGATGTGAGAAAGTGGTTGAGGGCTTTGGAGCATATCACTAAGCACTTTGAGCAAGCAAGCCATTAAGCAACACCTCATCCCCTCTTAATAGTATTGGCTTTCCTATGGACTCAATGTGATCTTGGATCACTAAAATAGAAAATGTAGAGTCCTGAGCTTTGAGGTTGAGCCAATCCTTTGTCCTCAGCAACTTGAAGAGGTTCCACATCCTCTAGTCCATGCCACTCCATTGTTGAACTTATCTAAAACATAATAGGTAGAAGCATTAGTCCAACAAGAGATATGTTGACATTAATTACCAAAATCACCCAGGGAGCACTTGTGCTTTCAAATTCCCATCACGATGAACTAGATGTATAGGATAAATATTTGGTGAAATTCCAATTTCAATCGATTCCAGTTCCAAGATCCAATATCATCGTATAGCCTATACCATGTCAATGCTTTTTCCCTTCAAATATAAAGGGCAACCTTCTTCTTAACTTTATCTCCGGGTAAACCTGTAAGCTTAAATAATCCACAAATTTCATCCACATGGATCAAGTGCATATTGGGATGTTTCGTTCCATCTCCCGCATAAGGATTAGCTAGCAGTTGTTCTATCATACCCGAAGGAATTTCATAACTAATATTTTCAGTAGGTGCAGTGGGTTGAGGGGCAACTCTTTGTGTTTCCGGTCGAGGTGAAGATACCCCGAACAAACCCCTCAAAGGATTATCTTCCATAGTAACAAGTGACAATAAATTTTAGCACGTAATAATAACTTTTCCTTACCAATTTCCACTTAAGAAGAGCACTTCACTCCCCGGCAACGGCGCCAGAAAAGAGTCTTGATGACCCACAAGTATCGGGGATCAATCATAGTCCTTTCTATAAGTAAGAGTGTCGAACCCAACGAGGAGAAGAAGGAAATGACAAGTGGTTTTCAGCAAGGTAATTTCTGCAAGCACTGAAATTGTCGGTAAGAGGTAGTTTGATCGCAAGATAATTCGTAACGGACAAGTAGGGATAAAGGTAAATAAAGTGCAGCAAGGTAGCCCAATCCTTTTTGCAGCAAAGTACAAGCAAAAACGGTGTTATAATAACCAAAGCGTTCTTGAGGGCACACGGGAATTTCATCTAGTCACTTTCATCATGTTGGTTGGATTCACGTTCGCTACTTTGATAATTTGATATGTGGGTGGAACGGTGCTTGGGTGTTGTTCTTACGTGAACAAACCTCCCACTTATGATTAGCCCCCTTGCGAGCGTCCGCAACTATGAGAAAAGTATTAAGATAAAATCTAACCATAGCATTAAACATATGGATCCAAATCAGTCCCTTACGAAATAGCGCATAAACTAGGGTTTAAGCTTCTGTCACTCTAGCAACCCATCATCTCATAACTACTCCACAATGCATTCCCTTAGGCCCATAGATGGTGAAATGCCATGTAGTCGATGTTCACATGACACCACTGAGGGAATCACAACATACATATCATCAAAATATCAAACACATATCAAACTCACATGATTACTTGCAACGTGACTTCTCCCGTGACCTCAAGAACAAAGGTAACTACTCACAAATGATATGCATGCTCAAGATCAGAGGGGTATTAAATAGCATAATGGATCTGAACATATAATCTTCCACCAAATAAACCATATAGTAATCAACTACAATATGTAATCAACACTACTAGTCACCCACAGGTAGCAATCTGTGGTTCCGGTACAAAGATTGAACACAAGAGATGAACTAGGGTTTGAGATGAAATGGTGTTGTTGAAGATGTTGATGGAGATTGGCCTCCCAAAGATGAGGGGGTTGTTGGTGATGACGATGGCTTCGATTTCCCCCTCCGAGAGGGAAGTTCTCCCGGCGGAATAGCTTCGTCGGAGGGCAAAAGTGCTCCTGCCCAAGTTCCACCTCAAGACGGCGGCGCTCCATCCCAAAAGTCCTCTCCTTATTTTTTTCTAGGTCAAAATGACTTATATACCAAAAGATGGGCACCAGAGGTGGGCTGGGCTGCCCACCACCCACCAGGGCGCGCTTGGGGGGCCTGGCGCACCCTAGTGTCTCGTGGGCACCTGGCAGCCCCCCTCTGGTAAGTCTTTTCTCCAGTATTTTTTATTTATTCCAAAATAATTCTCCGTACAATTTTAGCTCAATTGGAGATGTGCAGAATAGGTAACTCTGACGTAGCTTTTTCAGGTCCATAATTCCACCTGCCGGCATTCTCCCTCTTTGTGTAAACCTTGCATATTATGAGAGAAAGGAATTATAATTACTCCATAAGCATTATTATGCATAAAAACATTATAAATAATAGTAGGAAAACATGATGCAAAATGGACGTATCACCAACCGCCTTGCGGGGGCCCCACAAGCCTGCTGGCCGTGCCTAGGGTAGGGGCGCGCCCCTCGTGCTTGTGGCCCCCTTGGGCATCATCTCGCATTGATTCTTTTTCCCCAAAATCACAAATATTCCAAAATAAATCTTCGTAAATTTTTATCGTGTTTGGACTTTGTTTGATATGGATATTCTGCGAAACAAAAAACATGCAATAAACAGGAACTGGCACTGGGCACTGGATCAATATGTTAGTCCTAAAAATAATATAAAATGTTGCCAAAAGTATATGAAAGTTGTAGAATATTAGCATGAAACAATAAAAATTATAGATACGACAGAGACGTATCAATAAGGATAAACGTATTACTTTGCTTCCTATGTCTCCTGATTCCATTTTGAAAGATCGTATTAATAGAGCTAGTAAAGCAAAACATGAGCAAAATAAGAGTGAAAATCAGATTGTGGCCAAAGAATTGGAGCAACAAATGACCCTAATAATAAACCATCTAATGTTGTTTCTGAAATTAAATTTAAAAGTGGATGTTTACTTGCAACCAAATCTGGTATTAATGATCTAGATTTCAAAAAATCTCTTTGCTATGCTTTTGTGTGCAAAGAGGCATTATTTTCATTCGAGGACATGCCTTCCTCTTTGCCTCCTACTGTCACTAACATTTTGCAGGAGTTCGCTGACATCTTTCCACAAGACGTGCCACCGGGATTACCACCTATTCGAGGGATTGAGCATCAGACTAACTTAATTCCCAGTTCTTCGTTTCCAAACCGTACGCCATACCATACCAATCCAGAGGAGATGAAGGAGATTATGCATCAAGTACAGGAGTTGCTCGACAAAGGTTATATATGTGAATCTCTAGTCCTTGTGTTGTTCCTATTATACTAGTGACAAAAAAGGATGGTACATCGCGTATGCGTGTTGATTGTAGAGGCATCAATAATATTACTATTCATTATCGTCACCCTATTCCTAGGCTAGATGATATGCTTGATGAATTGAGTGGCTCTACAATATTCTCCAAAGTCGATTTGCATAGTGGATACCATCAAATTAGCATGAAATTGATTGATGAATGGAAAACAACATTTAAAACTAGGTTTGGATTATATGAGTGGTTAGTCATGCCTTTTGGGTTAACTATTGCACCTAGTACTTTCATGAGATTAATGAACGAAGTTTTACATGCTTTCATGGGACGATATGTGGTAGTTTACTATGATGATATACTGATTTATAGCAGATCTTTGGAGGACCACTTGGAACATTTACATGCTGGTTTTTATTGCTCCCCTGATGCACGTTTGTTTGGTAACCTTGGGAAGTGCACCTTTTGCACCGACCGAGTATCTTTTCTTGGCTATGTTGTTACTCCACAGGGAATGGAAGTTGATAAAGCCAAGATTGAAGCTATTGAGAGTTGGCCGCAACCCAAAACGGTCACCCAAGTGAGGAGTTTTCTTGGACTTGCTGGTTTTTATAGGCATTTTGTGAGAGATTTCAGCATCATTGCTGCACCTCTCAATGAGCTTACAAAGAAGGATGTGCCTTTTGTTTGGGGAAACGCACAGGAAGAAGCCTTCACGGTACCGAAATATAAGTTGACACATGCCCCTTTACTCCAACTTCCTGATTTTAATAAGACTTTTGAGCTTGAATGCGATGCTAGTGGAATTGGATTAGGAGGTGTGTTATTACAAGATGGTAAACCTATTGCATACTTTTCTGAAAGATTGAGTGCGCCTAGTCTGAACTATTCTACTTATGATAAGGAATTATATGCTCTTGTTCAGACTTTGGAAACATGGCAACATTTTTTATGGTCCAAAGAATTTGTTATACATTCTGATCGTGAATCTTTGAAACACATTAAAAGTCAAGCAAAACTAAACCACAGACATGCTAAATGGATTGAATTCATTGAGACTTTCCCTCATGTCATTAAACACAAGAAGGGCAAAGAAAATGTTATTGCTAATGCATTGTTTCGTCGTTATACTATGCTTTCACAACTTGACTTTAAAATATTTGGTTTGGAGACCATCAAAGATCAATATGTGCATGATGCCGAATTTAAAGATGTGCCGCAGAATTGTAAAGAAAGGAGAACATGGAACAAGTTCATCATTAATGATGGATTTGTGTTATGTGCTAACAAGCTATGCATTCCAGCTAGCTCTGTTTGTCTTTCGTTGTTGCAGGAGGCGCATGGAGCAGGATTAGTGGGACACTTTGGCGTGAAGAAGACGGGGGACGCACTTGCTCCACATTTCTTTTGGCCAAAGATGAGACGAGATGTTGAGCGTTTTGTTGCTCGCTGCATTACATGTCAAAAAGCTAAGTCACGACTCAATTCTCATGGTTTATATATGCCTTTGCCTGTACCTAGTGTTCCATGGGAGGATATATCTATGGATTTTGTTTTAGGATTACCTCGAACAAAGAAGGGGAGGGATAGCATATTTGTTGTCGTGGATAGATTTTAAAAAACGGCACACTTAATACCATGTCATAAAAGTGATGATGTTGCTAATGTTGCTAATTTGTTCTTTCGGGAAATTATTTGCTTGCATGGTGTGCCAAATACTATTGTTTCAGATCGTGATACTAAATTTCTTATCCACTTTTGTAGATGTTTATGGGCTAAGTTGGGGACTAAACTGCTTTTTACTACTACATGTCACCCCCAAACTGATGGACAAACTGTAGTCAATAGAGCATTGTCTACTATGCTTAGGGTTGTTTTGAAGAATAACAAGAAAATGTGGGAAGAATTCTTGCCTCATATTGAACTTGCTTATAATCGTTCACTGCATTCTAACTAAGACGTGCCCTTTTGAAATTGTTTAAGGTTTCTTACCTCGTGCACCTATTGATTTGCCATCTTTGGACAAGGTTAATTTTGATGCTAAACAATGTGCTGAATTGATCTTAAAAATTCATGAGTTAACTAAGGAAAACATTGAGCGTATGAATGCTAAATATAAACTTGATGGAGATAAAGGTAGAAAACATGTTGTCTTTGCACGTCGAGATCTTGTTTGGTTACATTTGTGTAAGGATAGGTTTCCTGATTTGTGCAAATCAAAGCTAATGCCAAGTGCTGATGGTCCTTTTAAGGTGTTAGAGAAAATAAATGATAATGCATATAAACTTGAGCTGCCTGCAGATTTTGGGGTTAGTCCCACTTTTAACATTGCAGATTTGAAGCCTTATTTGGGTGAGGAATATGAGCTCCCGTCGAGGACGACTTCACTTCAAGAAGGGGACGATGATGAGGACATCAATACCATTGTTAGACCCACAACCCCTGCTGCTATACGTACCGGACCAACTACTAGAGCTCACGCACGCCAATTAAACCACTAGGTACTTTCATTTCTTGGTAATGATTCTAATGTTCATGAGAATATGATGTTGCCTAAATTGGATACATTTGTTTTTCTTAAAAATGAAGGGCCTAGCTTGAACAAGAAGGATGAACATTGGAGCAAGATCAAGCATGGAGATGATGGCATGTGCAAGGGGAACAAGAACAGCGTTTCAAGTGATGATTTCAGGACTTTGAAGCCACCATAATGAGTGAATGAAAGATTGGACGAAATATACAAGATGCCACTTCATAAATTTTGTCTAGCGGCTATTATAGGTGCTGCGACACCTTATTACTGGGCCAGGCCCATGTAATTTTGAAATACTTCAGTATAGGCTGTTTTTAGAGTCTGTATGTGTGGGGAAACAGAGTTAGGGTTAGTTTCAGACCCCTCCTCCAAGGGGTCACGGAATGCCTCCCTCTTCCTCCATATATACACCCCTTAGGGTGTCGTTTAAACTTTGGGTTTTGTTTAGATTAAAGTTTGCCATAGCTGCAACTTCACGTACTTCATTTGTGTTCAACGACCAGACCAAGACGTCACAGAACCCCACCTTGATCAATAAAACTTTCCTTTTATGTTCGCAATATCCAGATTACAATCTTAGTTTCTTGATTGTTCTTCATTTTCTTGCAGGAAATAGATCCTTGTGGTCAGGTTGATCGTGCTCCAGTGTGGTCAATAACCTCTCAGAGTTGGTTTAGAGATTGCTAAGGCACGATGTCCTCGCATGTTCATAGTCGGATCGTCAAAGTCTACTCCTTCGAAAATGATAATCACCATCTCATCAAAAGACGGGACACCTATGCCTCTACCAGGCCCGGCCCGAGGCCCGATAGGCTTTTACGTTGATGGGTCGGGCTTGGGCCTAGATTCTAGGCCCGATGGTCAGCCCGGGCCGGGCCCGAGCCTAGGTTTTCTTCGTTGGGCTTTGTCCGGCCCCAGCCCGAGGGCCGGCCCGTCCCGACGGATGGCCAGGTATAGCCCATAGTGAGGATGTATATACGGCTACATTTTAGTGTCATCCAAGACTTCTCTACCTTTATGATCATGCAAGGTAGTCGAGCCCACAACATGAGATTTTCCATATGCAGAAGGTGGTAGACAGTTGGAATATGAATGTGGATATGAGTTTCTTGATTGACATTGGTTGTAGCCTGTCCCTGTGACTGATGTGTTGGGGGGAGTTTGTTCTACCCTATTTTCCCCTTACTAACATCTATTATAGCAAATAACTTGGCAAATATATTCTGAATCATCTCAAAATTTTCCTGCACACTGACAAAACTCTTGGTTACAGTAGTTGTAAACTCAACAAATTGTTTTTTTCATATGTATATTTCTGCAGAGTTTCTATATCAAGTGCCAGTGATTTGAGTGATGGGGAATTTTGCATGGAAACCAAAAAAATCCTATGGTTTCACCCAAGATCTATTCTAGGAGATGCTAGCAACAAGAGGGAGAGGCTACTTACCCTTGTAGACCGAAAGCGTTAACGTTCTAATGAACGTGGTTGGCATAGTCGTACACCCTTCGTGATCCAATCTGATCCAGCACTGCATGAATGGCACCTCTAAGATGTGCACATGCCCGGCTAGATGACGTCTCCTCCTTCTTGATCAAGTAAGCGAGGGGGGCGGGGGTAGATGGGATCTGGGCCAGCACGACGGCATGGTGGTGGTGGTGGCAGCAGAACTCCTGCAGGGCTTCGCCTCGCGCAACCGGAGGAGGAGATGGAGAGGGAGAGGGGGCAGCGGCCAGCAATGGGACGGGGCTGCCCCCATGCGCCTCCCCTCCTTATATAGGGGTGTGTGTGGGGGGGGGGGTGCGCCAGCCCTAGCTCCCCGTCCAATCCTAGGGGGCAACGACCCCCCTTCCTAGCTAAGGGGGAGGAGCCCCCCTTTTCCTAGCCAAGGGGGTGGATGGCCCCCTCCAGGATAGGTGGGACCCACTAGTGGACCCTCAGAACCCTTCGGAACCCCCCTGTACAATGCCGGTAAATACTCGAACTTTTTTGGTACCCCGAAAAACACTTCACATATATGAATATTTATCTCCGGTCCATTCCGAAGCTCCTCGTGATGTCTCGGATCCCATCCGGGACTCCAAGCTACCTTTGGACTCACCGCTATGAATATCCCAATACAACCCTAGCGCTACCGAATGTTAAGTGTGTGACCCTATGGGTTCGAGAACATGCAGACATGACTGAGACACCACTCCGATCAATAATAAATAGCGGGACATGGATGCACATACTGACTCCCACATATTCGACGAAGATCTTTATCAGTTTAAACCATGATGTCAAAGATTCAGATAATCCCGTATACAATTCTCTTAGTCTCGCGATATTTTACTTGCCCAAGATTCGATCATCGGTATCGCCATACCTAGTTAAATCTTGTTACCGGCAAGTCTCTTTACTCGTTCTGTAATTCAACATCTCCGTGACTAAACACATTAGTCATGCTTGCAAGCTACTTAGGATATCATATTATCAAGAGGGCCTAGAGATATCTCCCCGTCACAGAAGTGACAAATCCCATGTCTTGATCCATGCAACCTGCTACTTGTGAGCTTCATTGGGATTTCACCCGAATAGGATGGGTGAAGCAAGATAGTAGCAGATAGTATTTCCCTCAGTGAAAACCAAGGTTATCAAACCAATAGGAGAATCACGCAAATGCCTAGTAAGCATTATCTGCACACACAACAACAAATACTTGCACCAAATGCGGGCAGGAGGGTTTTCAATCCCCTTGAACTCGTTACTTGCAAGGATTAAATCTTGTAGTGTTAGATAGGTAAATTGAAAAGTAAAATAAAAGGACTAAAATTGCAGCAAGGTATTTTTAGTTTTTGTAATATGATAAAAGTAGACCCCAGGGCCATAGTTTTCACTAGAGGCTTCTCTCTTGAAAAATTTCATAGAGTGGGTAGAAAAATTACTATCGGCAATTGATAGAAAAGCGCATAGTTATAAAGATCACTACAAAAAAAAGACACATCTGTGACATTTTGGGCCGCACGAATTTTTTTCTGTCATACTTATGACACTTCTATGACGATAATTGTGACAAAACCCGGTATCATCATAGATGTGGTGGGGTCCTACTTCTATGACAAAAAATCATGACAGAAAATGGGCTTTTCGTCCTGGGCGGGCCGGAGATGCAGCTGCATGACATTCTTTGGGCCGTCCATGACGGAAATAACCGTGGTAGAAGCGAGGGCGAGGAAAATATCGGGGTGTTCCCGGTTACGGTGGGTGGTCGGGGCCGAGCGATGCGCATTTCTCTCGTACACGCACACGCGTGGGTGCGAGGCGTTGGGCTCTAACTAAACCCGAGCGAGGCGTTAGGATCTAACTGAACCCGAGCGATTGCACTGCAGGCTACGCGTTACTGAACCCGAGCGATCGATCGATGGCTGTTAACTGAACCCGATCGAGCGATTCCTTCGCTACTGCTGCTAACTGAAGCCGATCGATGCTGCCTCTAGATGAACAGTGAGCGTTGCGCGGGGGGGGGGGGGGTTGGATGAACAGTTCCCGGTGGGGGTGGATGAACAGGACCCCGTGGTGTTGCCTCTGGATGAACAGGACCCCGATCGATCGAGCCGGTTGGGGCTGGATGAACAGGACCCCGTGGAGGGCAGGATGAACAGGACCACCCCATGGAGGGCAGGATGAACAGTAGACGGTGGAGGGCTGGATGAACAGTAGCCCGTGGAGGGGTGGTTGAACAGGAGCCCGTGGAGAGGGCTGGTTGAACAGTAGCCGGTGGAGTAGCACGCGGTGGAGGCTGGATGAACAGGAGCCCGTGGTTGAACAGTCGCAGGTGGAGGCTGGAGGAGGTCGACGGTGGATGAACAGTAGCTCGTGGAGGCTGGAGGGGGTCGACGGTGGAGATGAACAGTATCCCGTGGAGTCCCGTTTTGCGGTATGCCACACCCCTCCCGATCAACAGGACCCCCGTTTCGACCGTAGCGCTCCAACACAAGTCTGTTTCCTCCGTTTTGCGGTACGCCACACCCCTCCCGATCAACAGGACCCCCGTTTCGACCGTAGGAGGTCTGTTTCCTCCGTTTTGCGGTACGCCAGGCCTCGTTTCCATCGGCTGTTCCGTCCAAGCCCTCTCGATGAACACGACGACGCATTCCGTTCCGACCCAGCCGGTTGGCTCCCCATGAACACGACGACGACGCTGTTTCTCCGTTCCGACCCAGCCATGTACACGAGCCCTGGCCGTACGTATGCGCGAGTAGGCGTTCGAGACCCTGCCCGTATGTACGTACGTGGCTGTATTTTCTTTCTTGCACACTGGCCGCTGTACGTACGTGTACATGCTACGTGCACGCCTCTACTACGACATGTGCGCGCCTCTACATCGACCAGTATGTACGTACACGTTCGCGACCAGAGGATAACGCTACGTATGCTTCGACTAGGTGGGTCCCGACTGTCAGGCACTTCCTTGCGTGTGAACATGTAGCTGGTGGGTCCCAGCAGTCAGGGGGGCGAATCGTGTTTTTTTTGTTTTTGCCCGGACGCACTTCCTTGCGTGCGAAGATGTAGGTGGTAGATCCCAGCAGTCAGGGGGGAACGTTTTTTTCATGAAATACGGTGGCCCGTTCGGTGGGTCCCCGCTGTCAGGTGGAGGAATAATTATTTTGCGCATAATAAGGAGGCACTTCCTTGCTGCGGCCGTGGACCCAGCTGTCAGCCTCTCCACGTACAGTCCACGTCCGATGCAAGTCGTTCCTTGACCACGTTGACCACGCCGCGCCGAGAGCACCAGGGCGGTGGACGACGGCGAGGCCTAGGAAGGGGACGACGTGGAGCCAGGGAAGACGCGGCAGTGGATGCCCACGCGTAGAGGAGTACGAGGGTTCACTGGTTCGCTGCGGTGTGAGGCTGCCGTCGCCGCAGAATAACAAGGGGTGTGGATGAGTAGAGGGATGGCCTGGCCAGCGGTGGAAATAGTAGGGGGCGGTGAGGCCTGCGCGGCAGCAGAACCGGCCACGGGAGGCAGGAGCAGGCGGCACGACCGGCACTTCTTTGGGCGGCTGGAGCAAGACCAGAGGATGAAGAAGCACTACGGCAGTTGGATGGACATCGTACGGTCACTGGAGCTAGAATCGTTCATATTGACTAAGTTGACAAAGCACTCCATCCCCGTCAACTTAGTAGGCCCACAAGTCAGCCTCCCACCATGGTGGGTCCCAACTAGCAGGGGGAGTATTCATTTTTTGTGCGTAATAAGGAGGCACCTCCGGTGGGTCCAAGCTGACAGCGGGGGGAACGTTTTTTTTCGCGAAATACGTTGGCCCGTCCTGTGGGTCCCAACAGTCAGGGGGGAAAACGTTTTTTTCGCCAAATACGGTGGCCCGTCCGGTGGGTCCCAACAGTCAGGGGGGAAAACGGTTTTTTTCGCCAAATACGGTGGCCCGTCCGGTGGGTCCCCGCTGTCAGGTGGAGGAATAATTATTTTCCGCGTAATAAGGAGGCACTTCCTTGCGGCGGCCGTGGACCCAGCTGTCAGCCTCTCCACGTACAATACTCTTCCGATGGAAGTCGTTCCTTGACCACGTTGACCACGCCGCGCCGAGAGCACCAGGGCGGTGGACGACGGCGAGGCCTAGGAAGGGGACGACGCGGAGCTGGGGAAGACGCGACAATGGATGCCCACGCGGAGAGGAGTACGAGGGTTCACTGGTTCGGCTGCAGTGTGAGGCTGCCGTCGCCGCAAAATAACAGGGGGTGTGGGTGAGTGGAGGGATGCCCTGGCCAGCAGTGGGAGTAGTAGGGGGCGGTGAGGCCTATGCGGCAGCACAGCCGGCCACGGGAGGCAGGAGCAGGCGGCACGACCGGCACTGCTTTGGGCGGCTGGAGCAAGAAGACCAGAGGTTGAAGAAGCACGAAGGCCGTTATATGGACATCGTACGGTCACTGCAGCTAGAATCATTTATATTGACTAAGTTGACAAAGCCCTTGGTATGCGTCAACTTAGTAGGCCCACAGGTCAGCTTCCGAAACGGTGCGCCCCATATGTCAGGGGGAGGAATCATTTTTTGGGCGGGTGAAGCTAGAATATCCGAGATTGAAGAAGAAGCACGGCATCCGTTGGATGGACATCCAACGGCCACTGCTGCTAGAAGCGTGTGTTGACTATAAGTTGGCAAAGCCTTGCATACGCGTCAACTCTCTTTTTTTAGGGGATGCGTCAACTTAGTAAGGCCACAAGTGTGTGGCAGAGAACTTATAGCCCATTTGAGATTTGTAAGAATGTGCATCCAATTTTTGAATTCTAATGGAATTTACTACAGCCCATTTACAGTTTGTTAAAAGTACAGCCCATTTCAACCAACCGTTCAAAACAGAATTCAATAAAATTTCCCACATTTTGATGGGATCCGAAATATTTTTATCCCGAAATTTCTAGTCAGATTAAATACAATTTCAATATAAATTTATATTACGTAAAAGTCCAACGAAACATTGCGCTCGCAACAATTAATGAAATCAAAATTTTCAATATCCAAAAATAATATTTTATAAAGTAATTACGTGTTTGGTGCATTTTTTATAGTTACTGCCCAGTTTTTATAATTACATCCCATTTATTATTTCTTAAAGCCCATTTTCTTGATAAGCCTAATGCATCCCTCCTAGGAAAGATTTGCAGCCCAGCGGGGCGGAGAATAACAACTTGACCTTGCATGGGTATTCCTAAAAAAGTATAGCTGGGCTAGCCATTTTATGCTTGAAAAAAATTAATATCTGGGCTGGATATCTGGCCTGGGCTAGACGGGCCACAGCCCGCCCAGTTAATAGCTGCAGCGATGTTTTCGTTGTTGTTCAGAGGAGAAAAATTAATATCTGGGCTAAACATCGCTCAAGAAAAACTCTGCAGTGCTCACACCTCAAAAACACAAATATTGCCCGAGCTGCTTGGTACCAGCTGTCGGCCGCTTCTTGTGCAATTCTCTCGCTTATTGACTACATAGGTTGACAATGGTGTGGGACCCTGATGTCAGGAAACCAGGAGGAAGCAAAAAAAATATTGTTTTATATACTAATAAGGAGGCACTTGCGTACGTGCGACTATGGCCCTGGTGGGTCCCCACTGTCATCCTCTCCAAGTAAAGTCATATCCTCATCCTCATGTCCGTTGACCATGTTGACAACGCGAGACGGCAGCGCCACGGCGAGCGCAACAACTCAAAGGACGACGGAGAGGGCCTCGCGGGCCGTACAGATGGTCTGATACAGTTCCCGCTGCTCATTCGGGAAGCCAGGATCATAGGGCCACATGTCCGCGACAGCATTGTCGTTCGCTTGTTCACCGGTGCTCGTTGAGGAGACGCAGGTTGCAGCACAGGTCCTCCTGCGCTGGTAGCTCTTCCGCCATTAGGGCGTCGAAGTGCGGCCGCACCTGCTCTATGGTGAACACGGCCTGAACCGGCTTGGACAGTGGCGCCAGCTCCTGGTCGGAAGCTACGTCCATTGTCTGATTGTCGTCGCTCAGCTCGGCGAGGTAGCTGGCGAGCCAGCATGTCCTGCTGCTGGACCGACCCGCTACCAAGCACGAGTCTGACTGCCCTGGCCCACCCAGACCGCCTCCCTCGCCCGCGCGCGCTTTCCGCCCGAATCGGTCAGCGCCGCCCGCCCCGCTTCCCGGTGCATGCGATTGCTCTGCCTTCAAACAACACAAGTGTCGTCCATCCGTCCTTCTGCCGCCCACATTAATGATACACGGTTTCCGAGGCGGCTACTCCGGGGCCACACATCCGTCCCTCCACCGCCCACCATTGCTATATAAACTGCGGCGCCGGCCATAGCCGCAGTCATCCGCATCCGTTCCTATTCTCCTATCCACACCACTACTGCCCACCATGGCTTCCTCGCGCTCCAGCGCTCTTCGGGACGGGCGAACGACGGACCACAAGGAGATGGCAGCCATTGCTCCCGACTGGCTGGCCGGCAGGCAGCCGGAGGATGACGACGTCCCAATGGAGAACATGGTAGTCGATGATCTGGCGCCAACCCTCTCCTCCGCGCCATCCTCGCCGGTGCATTGCACTATGACCATCGGCGAGGCCCGTGCCCAATATATGGACACGAGGCAGAAGCGTGAGGAGCAGTTCCAGGAGGCGCAGGCCGACACCGCCTACAAACACCATCTCCTCCAGGAGCACCTGCAAGCGGAGGAGCAGATTGCTGTGGAGCGGGCGGAGCAGGAGGCGCTGCTCGACTCGTACCGCTCCACCCGCGAGGGCCGCCTCGAGCGCTGGCGGTACCGCATACGGGTGGCGGAGGCTGCGGCCGCCTACAAAGAGGGCGATGAAGCGGGCGAGACGCTGTTTGGCGAGACCGAGGATGAGGCAGAGGACAATGTCAGCTCCGACGAGTCCCCGCTCCACTGGCGTCGATGAGGCCCTGCTCCGCCGAGGCCCCGCGGCGCCAACAACGAGGCAGAGGACACTGCCGGCTCCGCCGAGGCCCCACCCTGCCGGCAACGAGGGGGAGGATTTCCCCCGCTCCGCCGAGGCGCCGCCCGCCGGCAACGAGACAGAGGACATCGCCGGCTCCGCCGAGGCCCCGCCGAGGCCCCGCCCCGCTGCCAGCGAGGCCGCGCCACACAGAAAACAAGGAAGCGTAGAACACGGTAGGTCGCCGCCGCTCGGGTCCAATTAAGGCCACCGCTGCTACCCTCGGTTGAAGCCAAGCTAGGCGGGTTGACCACTGACGGCCGGTTAGCTTCTTGGCGGCGACGTGGAGTCGGAGAGCTATGTTGGAGAAGGACGCTGCTTCTACTTAACTGCTGGTGCAGTTGGCTGACTGACACGTGGGCCCAACAGGCATCTAGGCCACATGCCAGTTACGCAACTGCACCTGCAGTTAAGTCACTGAAGCTTCTGTTCGGCTCAGCAGGACACAGGTGGGTAGCTTCGGTTAATTAATTATACCTCCAGCGCACCCCTTTTTAGTTGAAGAATGTATGAAATGTAATGAAATTCGGCATGTTTATATGAAATCCGACCGTGTATGAATGAATTTATTTCGATTAGTTCGAATTCTTGTATCACTGGCATTGGATGAACATGCAAAACAATACGTACTAGGATTATTCCCAGGGTGATCACCTTGTTTGCAGCAGTTTCACATGTACTCCCTCCGGTCCTTTCTAGTCTGCATACAAGTTTTGTCTGCAGTCAAAGTATCTCTAATTTGACCAATCTTATAGAAAAAAGTATGCACTTTCACAATGTGCGAAGTAAAAAGGAACAGAAGGAGTACAAAGAGTTTGAGCAGCTTTTTAGCGTTCCTGTACATTGCAATCAAACACACAGGCATGGCAATTCATAGAGAACATTCAAAACAATCGATGATTGTGCATCTCAGCGATTCACATGTCAGAGCCAATATTTACTTCACAACTAAAGAATAAAGAAAAATGGATCGACGCTGCTGACAGCAAAGGGCGACCCATTCGAAAATATCAAACGCATATCTTCTTGCTAAAATCAATGAGGAAAATGACAAGGCTTTCCCATTCCAAAATATCAAATGCCTATGATTGTGGAATGGGCAGGATTTGCCATCAGTTCGGACGTTGACATGGCACCTCGTGCTAAATAAACCAGCTGTTCTTTTTGTGCAGTTCCACCAAAATAAACCAAATTCGCACGTAGCTTGTATGATTTCGCCCTTATATGTTGCAACACCTTGAACTTAGCGGCACCTCCTTGCTTGTGGTGGAAATGAATGATTCGATGTATTCATGAACGTTTTGTGCAGTTCCCATTGAAATCAAGCTGAGCACCCAATTTGCACAAATACAAAAAAAGTGATTAGTATAAAGCAAACTGTACTATGAATTGACAGTTTAAACAGGCACCGACATGGTCCATGTAGAGCACACTTTTCGAAAAATGGAACTCACCGGAAAGAATCCTAGAACAACATTGTACTCGCGCATCACAGTATGAAAATGGAGATTTGTCAGTCCTTCTGAGCTGAAGTTAGTTTGGTCTTGTGGGGGGTAATGTAACCATCCTTCAACTGCTCCTTCTGATGAGAAGATAGACATGGCTTCTTCATCCTGGCATAATCGGAACTAGTCACTTCACGTACTCCATATTCTTCTTCAGAGGAGGATGATCCTGTTGTGCAAAGACAAGAGGATAACTAAATGCTAGCATCCCTATTTGCTCGAAAAAAAGGAAAGGAAATATTTAAAACAACACAGATGAAGCACTTCTCAAGGACAATACCACTTTTTGATGATAGTATCTAAACAGTAGCACAACACCAATAGAGATGACAAAGCTCAATCATATGGATGAAATCAGTGGGCGAGTACCAACCTTTGTCAGGAGGCTTATTGTGTAGAGCATACAGATGAAGCACTTCTCCGGAGCCATCTGTTGCTATCTACTATGGTGGCCATGCTTACTATATACTCCTCGATTAGATTAATGTTTCCAACATCTTCTTGTGCAGTTCCACTAAAATATATGGTATCTTCAAAGAAGATCCCTCTTTGCACAAGTAGAGATAATTACGTATTACATTAAGAGTGGCATCAAATCAGTGGCAAAACAATTGATCGTTCCAGCCATAGCAATAAATTAAGATGCAAAACTATATCATTACTTGTGTCATCACAGTTCCAGTGCTTCATTACAGCACCAGGAGTTGATTTTTATTTTTCTTCCGCTTGTTCTTCCCCTTCATCACTTGGTTCAATAACAGACAAGCTTCGCCTTCAATCTAAGATTTGGCATGTCAATTAGGTTGCACAAGTATAACACTAAACAATGACATTAATTTTCTGATGAAAGTGGCAAAATACAGGCCAACCGTTGTGAAATATCCTTATCTTACCTCAATGGGATATTGCGGTGCACATACGGATTGGAAGTCTTGTCTCCATTTGTGCAGTTCACTAAAATCAAGCAACATTACCGTACAAGTAGCACAACATATGAAAGCACACTGCAGAATCATGTGAAAGAAGGCTAGTACTGACCTCTCATGACGGGGAATTCAAACAACTCACAAGAAGAAGATCTGAACCAAATTTGCCAACACGGATAGGAAGTAAGATCTCCTCTTGTGCAGTTCCACTAAGATCAAGCAATAAACCAACGTTGTCGATGTGACATTTTGGTTGAACTGCACAAAACACTCTTAAAACAAAAGTGTTTTGTTCAGTGCAATAAAAGGTCACAATGGCAACGAGGTGAAGTAGATAACCCTGTTTACACAGAGGTGCAAAGGAAACAACTAGTGGTCAATAACGGTGGATGACACAGAAGCCAACAAAAAGAAGCATCTACCTTACCTAAATGGGAAAGAAAGCAAGACAGTAGCATTTCTCAAACGGTGGCATTGATTAATATTAACAGAGAGATTATATTAACAATGAAATTCGTTAAACATGTAATTTGCTTTTAACTGTGGCATTGCATCAATTTTCCAGCGGCATTATTAGAGGGTGCTTGTTTACAGGGACATTTTGGTGGAGGGACTAAAAAAACTCCGTGTCATTCCCATCTAAACCAAAAAGGAGGCACTTTTAGGGACTAAAAGTGGGCATTTGGGACTAAAGAAAGAAGACACCGAGGGAGAGTCTTTTTGGGACTTTTTCCAATAGTTGCCCCTGCCACGCATCGCACCTTGTCTCTATTAGTTCATTACTAGGGGTAACATGGTATTTTAGCATGTCATTTAATAACCTCTAGTCCATGTTTAGTCCCTGGAACCAAGCAGGTAGGGACTAGGGAGTTTTTAACCAAACAGGGCCTTAGATTAACAACAGTTAAAGAATTGCAGGGGACAGTGGATGCACCAGCACCATGTGCATCTACCGATGTACTAGGGTGATGCACAGTCTGTTGCAACAAAGAACAAACAACCAAGGAGCATATTTGTGTTGGTCCCAGTTTTGTTATCTTTAGACACCTTTCCCTATGTGAGCGCAGCAAATCTAGTCCTGCTCAAACTCTACAGGCTTGTCCCCCGAAACAAAAGATCAGTTCGTTACAGATGTGCGTACTGCGTTTGTCATTGTTTTCCCTTTTCGACCAACGTAGGTGCTGGATAGCCAGTCTGTACTAGTACTTTCCCCACTTCATTTCCTCCATGAACCACGTCCTAGATTTATGCTATACAACTTTCCCCACTACTTTCCCCCATTCCTGTCCTCTTTGAACCACGTCTTAGATTCATGCGATACAACTTTCCCCACTACTTTCCCCCTTCCTTTCCTTTTTGAACCACGTCCTAGATTCATGCTATACAACTTTTCCCACTACTTTCCGCCATTCCTTTCCTCTTTGAACCACGTCCTAGATTCATGGTATACAACTTTCCCCACTACTTTCCTGTTTGATCCAACACCTAGATTCGGGTGCAGATGTGGAAAAAGCCCACATGCAGCTAGAGCAATGCATGTGGAATAAGTAAATTATACCTTAAGGTTCTTGGGGTGTGGTTCGGTGGGCGACCGGAGGCCGTTCGACCCACACTATGTATGGCGGCGAAGAAGAAGGGGTCAGAGGCCCTCCCGCGCCGCCACTGGGTGAAAGTGAACAACTGCGCCGGTAGTGGATTCCCTCCCTTGCCGATGGCGACAGTGTTAAGCCTCCTTCCCTTCTCGGCAGACGGATCCTGCCGGCTCTTTGACCAGCAGTGAGGGGAGAGAGAGGCCAACAAAGTCTAGTTTAGATCTGGAGAGGGTGAGAGAGTGTGAAGAGAGCTACTACAAGCAGACCAGCAGTGAGGGGAGGGAGAGAGGGCAACGAAGTCTTGTTTAGATCTGGAGAGGGTGAGAGAGTGTGAAGAGAGCAACTACAAGCGCTGAGGCTCCAGCATGTATATATATACTGGAGAGAGTGTGAAGAGTGCAAACCCTAGAAAACAAGCGCCGAGGCTGCAGATTGTACGTGATGAGGTGATTATACGATCACTACGAGATCGTATAGCTCCGTATCCATCCATTTTGACCAGTCAAAGAATCCTCCTGGCACGAATTATGCTCAAGTGTAGTTATCGAACCCGAGACCTCAAGTTTGATGAGCGAACAGGATAACCAGCTACACAACCCTCCCGTTATGTTCAGCGAGAGGAAAATAACCTTTTATACATTCCTGCATTCGTGTGACAAGCATGCCGTGTCTTTTTTGTGTGGGGGTCATTATGATTTAAATCATAATCGTGTCATGTGGCTTTGGTGGTAAGACTATCCACAGTGGTGCAGAAATAATGCAGCCTTAGTCACCTTACCTCTCTCCACGTAGTACGTTGGGTCCCACCAGTCAGAGGGTGAAACAAACAAATTAATAAGAAAAATTAAAAGCGCCAGCGGTGTATCTTACCTCACACATCTCGCTACTGCTCGGGAACACTGTCCAATTGATGCCTCTGTTCGCTCACGTACTATTTTAAGTGAATCCTTATTATAACATGCACACAATTTTGGGCACTTGTATTCAACCTAAGTCAGTGTGCCACCGTATCTCGTATGACTCCCTCCGTCTAGGTGTAATAAGTCACGTTAGAAGGTGCAGCGGGACCAAGGTGCAAGCAGATTGGAGGAGAAGGAGAAACTTGACCGGTCATTCCTCCAATCAAAGCCCTGATTTCTGTCTCTAAACGTAACAATTAATCCAAACAACTAAGAGATGCTGTTTTAGCTACCATGCAGGGCCATGTATTAACTCGCATGCAAACCGACTTTGATTTCTTGACTGATCAACGCGTAGTTGCGCTCCATGCATTGGGTTTCTGGGGGAGATAACAAGGCAGAGTAAGGAGCGTTTTGTTACATTGCTTAGGCTGGTCATAGTGGTGAGTAACTTGGACTAGTACAACATGCATATGTTACTAGTCTATGTTACTACTACGTGAAGTTTGCCGTCGGAAGCGAGCCGATCTGGCTCTCCTGAGCTAGCAAGGTTTTCTAGCCCACCCAAGCTAGCTGGCCCACAAAAGCTAACATATTTTAACAGTTACAAAAGCCTAACCTTGCCCGGCTATGCTATAAGTTGTTCTTGCTAAGGATCCAAATGCTCCCTAAGTAACAACGCTCGCTAGCAACGAGGCCAGGAGGGGATTGAGATGCGAAGTTAATGGGCGACGCCTAAACATTTTGGGAATATCTGATTTCCGTAGGATGACTTAACACCTAGACGGAGGGAGTACTACTCCTCAGTCCAGGTTTGATGGAATATTCGTCACCTCTTCTCTTCTTGTATGTACTCCATTTGTATCTCACTCCCTGTGGCTTCGCACTCGCATGATTTTCCTATTCCATGAACCTGTGTGTGCGTGTGCGTGTGCGTGTGTGTGTTTAACAGCATGTGTGTGTTAGACAGAGCGACAGATCGACCTACTCCTACAGAGAGATGGTGTGTAGTGTACGATTTTAGCCGCAAGAGTCGGTGCATCCTCTCATTTCCGGGCGTCCGGTAAGGACAGGCGGACAGCTGCCACGCCCGCTCCTGACCAGCCTGGCCCACCCAAAGCCCCCCCCCCCATCGCCCGCGCGCGCTTCCCGCCCGAAATGGTCAGTGCCGCATTCATGCCCGGGCAGAGCGGACGCGACCTCTCACTGGCACCTGCGTTGAAGGGAGAAGCGGATTCAAGAGTGATGGTTGCTTCATCCGTCCAACTTACTGCTGGGTCTATGTGATTTGATGGCTCATTGGTCATTATTACTGAGGTGGTAGGACTGCTGGATGTACCACGCTTTCGGCGAAAGGAGGTACTACTAGATTACAATTTTCTCCATTCTTACGGCGGAGAGTGCAAGAGGAGTGAAAACACGCAGACTAAGTGATTACATGGCCCACCTCACACTATCACCATATTTTCTGGACACCGTGCGACACCTAACTCTTTACATAGTACTCCCTCCGTTCCTAAATATAAGTCTTTGTAGAGATTCCACTAGGTGGACTACATACGGAACAAAATGAATGAATTTACACTTAAAATGCATCTATATACATCCGTATGTGGTTCATGGTGAAATCTCTACAAAGACTTATATTTAGGAACGGAGGAAGTACTTGTATAGTACGTACTGTAATTTATCAGCGAGATAGTACAATGCTATGAAGCTTCCAGCTTCTGTTACATGTATCTTGCGTCCAAGGTTGCCCGTTGCAACATTTCATCAAATACAAAGGAGACTAACATGCATTCTATTGCATCTCAATGATTGATAGATCATAGCAAATATGTACTCCCTCCGTTCCAAAATAAGTGTCTCAACTTTATGCTACATACGGAGCAAAATGAGTGAATCTACACTCTAAAATACGTCTATATACATCAGTGTTTGGAGTATGTACTAGTAGTTCATATTGAAATCTACTAAAGGACATATATATTCCAAACAATATGATAATCTCTCTAACCAAGGTAGTAGGGATGAGGAGTAAATGGAGGGAGTAGTAAAATTTTCTCCTCGTCCTGCGAGCCACCGCGCGCGTGGGCGAGGGAGTGGGCGTAAGGCGTACAATACTACTACTACTCATGCAGTCCCTAGCCATTGAAACAGAGACAACTAAAGAAAAAAAATGATCCATGCAATCCCTAGCCCTTCAACCGTAAACCCTAACCAGGCTTTAATTTGCTGGCAACGTGGGCGCTTCCTAAGAAATGAAGTTTGCAACCCTTTGACCATCGGATCATTTTGTGCAGTTTCACCAAAATCGAGATGAGCATCCCTGTGGCAAAGAAATTAAAGAAGCGTGATTAGAATAAGATTACTGGGACTAGTTGATGAGACATAAACTCATCACAAATACAGTACGTAGAAGCCAGTTGTGACGCCTGGAAAATTAAGCTACAGTGATCCCACGCTAATGGTGCCACGTCACCACGGTTACTGCTGCTAATCTAACGTTAGATCAAAACCAGTCCAAAATTCAAATTCAAAGTTTGGTAAATAATAAAAGTTTTCAAACATTAAAATAAAAATGTTCGGTTTGTACTAGATATTACATAGATAAATATGGTGTAGTAAACACATTTTTATAAAATGCCTAAATAATTTAAAATGATTTAAAAAAGAAAAGTAAATAAATAAAAGAAAAGAAAATATAAAAAAATAGAAAAAAGGGAACCCCCTGCCCCTGGGCCTAAGGCCACAGAGACAGGCCTAGCCGGCCAGGCCCAGTTCCCCATCCCTGGTCGCTTCCTGTTCCTCCGACCGGGCGGGACAGTGCGCGCCCGTCGCCGTCCAACCACCTCGCCGGCGACGCCCGACGAGGGGATAAGGCTCCGGACGCCTCGGTCCTCTCCCCCGCTCTCCACTGTCGCCCGCTCCGCCTCTCCCTCCCCCACCAGATCCCTCCTTGCTCCCCACCCCTCGTTCCCCACCTCAACCGAGCGCCGCTGTCGCCATGGCTGTGCCGTAGCCGCGGCCACCGCGCACCCCGCGCCTTGCCAGCACGTCCACAAGACGCGTCGTCGACCTCTACCTCGACTACGCCTCGCCATCGAGCTTGAGGAGCACCGCAGGCCGCGGATCGAGCCGCCCCCTCTCTTCTCGGGCTCCGGCGATCTTCTCCGTCTCCGTCGACCTCTGCAGCTCCTAAGCCGTCACGGGCCTACGTGTGAGCCGCACGGTGAGCCTCTCCCCCTTTTCCCTATCTCCGCGAAGCTTTTCGCCGCTCGTAGCCACCGCTCCGCTAGCACCCGCACGCGTCGCCGCCGACGAGCTCGTTGCCGTCATTGTGGCCGTTGACACGCTCGCCCGAGCTCACCATTGTGCTCCTGGGGATCCCAGGAGACCAACGCGCACACGCACGCGCCTTCCCGTGCCCCCTAAGCACCTAGCTTGACGAGCGCCCGAGAACGCCGCCGCCTCCGCTCGTCGCCAGTGCCGATTCCGACGAAACCACCACCATCACCAGCTGCGCCACTCACTCCCCGTTCGAACGCGACCAGCCGCGGCCGGTTTGGCACCCCGTAGGCTTCTCCCGACGCGCTCCCGAACGCCGCTGCCGCCTCCGCTCGCCACCGGCGATGCTCCGGTCGACCCCGACGCCGGTCGTCGTCACCATCATGTGCGCGGCGCCGGGCCGCACACTTAGGTCCAAGCCGCAGGTCCGGAGGCCCCCTGTAGCGCGGCTCCGGCCAACTCCGGCGAGGCGCCGCTGTTTCTTTGGTCGTCGGAGCCGCTCCATCGCCGGCGTCCGACGTGGCGTCGCGTGGCCTCCCCTGTGAGGCTGACGTGTGGGCCCATGGGGCCCAGTTGACTGTGTTGACCCAGTCAACTCGCTGACTGGGCAGCCCAGAGCCACTGACAGGCAGGCCCCATTCCTTTAATCAACGTTTTAATAATTAAAACTTATTTAGTTAAACTAATTAGACACTGACAGGTGGGGCCTACTAGCTAATTAACTTAGTTTAGTTAAATTAACCATTGTTAATTAGTCCAGTCACTAACTAGTGGGACCCACTGGACCCACGGGTCAGTTTTCACCTGGTCAGCGTGTCTGTTGACCGCTGACATCATCCCCACACAATGCTGACATCATATTTCCTTTTCTGTTAATTCTGTTAATTTAAATAATTTCAGAAAATGTTTAAACCTTTAGAAATTCATAGAAAATAAACCGTAACTCCGATGAAAATGTTTTCTACATGAAAGTTGCTCAGAAAACTCCAACGAATCCGAATACGCGGTCCGTTCATCTGTCACATGCCCCTAGCATGCTGAACATGGAACATTCCCCCTCCGGTCATTTGTTTGATACAGGTCCGGAACCGGGAATACATTCCCGGTTGAATTCCCCCTTCACCTTTATTGTGTAGCCATACATTAGGTCACACCCGGCACAGCATATTGCCATGTTATGCTTTGTGATGCTATTCTTGCTTTATATTTATTGTTTCTTCCCCCCTCTTCTCTCCGGTAGACCCCGAGACCGATGCCGCCCCTGTGATCGACTACTTCGAAGACGACCCCTCCTTGCCAGAGCAACTAGGCAAGCCCCCCCCTTTGATCACCAGATATCGCCTATTCTTCTCTATACTACTTGCATTAGAAGAGTGTAGCATGTTACTGCTTTCGGTTAATCCTATTCTGCTGCATAGCCTGTCATTGTTGCTACAGTTGTTACCCTTACCCGCTATCCTACTGCTTAGTATAGGGTGCTAGTGTTCCATCAGTGGCCCTACACTCTTGTCCGTCTGCCATGCTATACTACGGGGCCGTGATCACTTCGGGAGGTGATCACGGGTATATACTATATACTTTATATACATGACACATGTGGTGACTAAAGTCGGGTCGGTTCGTTGAGTACCCGCAAGTGATTCTGATGAGGGGGCTGAAAGGACAGGTGGCTCCATCCCGGTAGAGGTGGGCCTAGGTTCCTGACGGCCCCCGCCTGTTACTTTGTGGCGGAGCGATAGGGCAGGTTGAGACCACCTAGGAGAGAGGTGGGCCTGGCCCTGGTCGGCGTCCACGGATACTTAAAATAACACGCTTAACGAGTTCTTGGTTTTGATCTGAGTCTGGCCATTTGGTCTATACGCACTAACCAGCTACGCGGGAACAGTTATGGGCACTCGACGTCGTGGTATCAGCCGAAGCCTTCGTGACGTCAGCGACGGAGCGGCGCACGCCGGATTGGACTGGAACGCCTGCTAGGCTAGGTCTGCTTCTGGTCGCCCTCGCAACGTGCAGGTGTGCAATGGGCGATGGGCCCAGACCCCTGCGCTATAGGATTTAGACCGGCGTGCTGACCTCTCTGTTGTGCCTAGGTGGGGCTGCGACGTGTTGATCTTCCGAGGCCAGGCATGACCCAGGAAAGTGTGTCCGGCCAAATGGGATCGAGCATGTTGGGTTATGTGGTGCACCCCTGCAGGGAAGTTTATCTATTCGAATAGCCGTGTCCCTCGGTAAAAGGATGACCCGGAGTTGTACCTTGACCTTATGACAACTAGAACCGGATACTTAATAAAACACACCCTTCCAAGTGCCAGATATAACCCGGTGATCGCTCTCTAACAGGGCGACGAGGAGGGGATCGCCGGGTAGGATTATGCTATGCGATGCTACTTGGTGAACTTACCATCTACTCTCTTCTACATGCTGCAAGATGGAGGTGGCCAGAAGCGTAGTCTTTGACAGGATTAGCTATCCCCCTCTTATTCTGGCATTCTGCAGTTCAGTCCACCGATATGGCCCTTTTACACATATACCCATGCATATGTAGTGTAGCTCCTTGCTTGCGAGTACTTTGGATGAGTACTCACGGTTGGTTTTCTCCCTCTTTTCCCCTTTCCTTTCTACCTGGTTGTCGCAACCAGATGCTGGAGCCAGACGCCACCGCCGACGACGACTCCTACTACACCGGAGGTGCCTACTACTATGTGCAGCCCGCTGACGACGACCAGGAGTAGTTTAGGAGGATCCCAGGCAGGAGGCCTGTGCCTCTTTCGATCTGTATCCCAGTTTGTGCTCGCCTTCTTAAGGCAAACTTGTTTAACTTATGTCTGTACTCAGATATTGTTGCTTCCGCTGACTCATCTATGATCGAGCACTTGTATTCGAGCCCTCGAGGCCCCTGGCTTGTATTATGATGCTTGTATGACTTATTTTATTTTTAGAGTTGTGTTGTGATATCTTCCCGTGAGTCCCTGATCTTGATCGTACACGTTTGCGTGTATGATTAGTGTACGATTGAATCGGGGGCGTCACAAGTTGGTATCAGAGCCGACTACCTGTAGGAATCCCCCTTCCACACTCCTTGGCCAAAGTCGAGTCTAGACATTGCAAAACTTTTACTAACATGGTTGTGTGTCTTACGGGCCCACGTAGCCATTGGGTGGTATTACGATCTTTTATTCCTCGTCTATACTCTGGGACTTTGATCTCTCTTCTATTTGGGTTAAATAATTTTACTAAATCTGACTCTAGGTTCTCGTAACTACTTCCTCCCGGAGAGCCCCTTATTACAGACGATTGCCGGCTGCACCAGAAGATTTCGAAGATAATCTCCGACATTCTCTCCAGACCTTGTGCCCATTGCTTTTGCAATTCCCTACCACCGAAATATCCCTATGGATAAATACTTACACCTGCCGTCCTTACTTTTACGCCCAGTTGATCTTGTTATTACAAGATCACTTGAAATCCTCTCTATTGTTCCGAGAATATTTTGAGCTTACTGCCCTGCAGTTCTTGCCTCCTGAAACCCCCTACGGATAATTCCTCGCACCTGCGAGTATCCGTTCTTCCCCTGTTGTTCTTATGATGCACAAGATACATTAAGATGTCATCTCATCTTCCAGTAATCCTCTGTCTGCTATTGCTCTACAGTTGTGTGCTTGCATTTTGGTTGTGTTCCTAAGACGAGCAATATTCATTTAGTATCCTTTGTCATTATCATTTCGAGTCTCTTGATTCAATATGTTGCGAATGCTCGCGACCCTCAATCGGACCCTAAAATTCATCCTTCTGGCTCAGATGTCATTTTGAACATGAGCTGGTCTCGACCAATCAAATTACCGTCGATTGTACCCCTAAGTCTATTGAACTTATCCACCCTTGATCAGAGCGTCTACTTCTGAACCTTCGATTTGGAAATCATAATTCCTTTGATACCTAAGAATTGAATCATTCAGATGTTCTATGATCTGATGCCCATGCATTCTTTCTTCAACTGGTAGTGTGCCGATGCTCACATCAGCTCCGTTATGAACCATTAAGTCCTTTGTTGAATTATTATCCGACAGTGTCCTTCACATCCAAAATTCTTGTGAGTTCTTTCCCTGATACATAATGCCTTCGGTAAATTGTATCTTCTGCCTTGTCGAACATGCTCTGCCATCGAGCTTGTGTTGTTTACCCCTGAAGTTTGTGGTATATGTTCTAAGAGGCCCTGATGGATTGAACCTACGCCTTTTCTAATTTGTGTGAACCCGGAAACTACTACGGGTCATACTCTACTGTTGTTATGTCAGATAAAATTTCAACACTACAACTTCGTCGAAGGCGAGAAGTGAATGAAAGGTTATGCATTAGAGAAGTGGGAGTCGACCTTGAACTTTGTGTTCATGCCCATGGACACGATGTAGATTCTATCATGGAAGCTTCTTGTAATAATAACTATTTCCTTGATAAATATCATCTGGTATCTGTGAATTGATCCTTTGCAACCGTGGTTCCGACCATGATTGTTCTCCTTTGATTCTATTTCTCGGACAAGATAAAGTACTTGCCTTCTGCAGATCAGTACGCCTGCCCAACCTTTATTTTGTTCTACCTTCGAGTATTACCCCCTGGTATCTCGAGATTATCTTGGAATTGCATAACTTACTATGAGTTCTTCATCAAGTACTACATTCTCACTGATTACAATTTTTCATGGGCTCTGAGTTATTAAACACTCAAAGACACTGATAACTGAATCGAGTTCGCACTACGGTTCAACAACCCTTAGTAATCTTCTTTAAGTACGAGTTTGTACCCGATCACGCCATTCCTAGCCTGTTTGGCTATATCATCGTCGTAATGATTTTAACTGTGCTACCTGGTCCTTATTCCCAGAGCACCACTTTCGACGATGAGCTAAGCTTACGTCGATTTTCCTCGTCTTATCATTCAGCTCGAACAACAAGCTTGATTCCGAATTGGTGTCATATCCGTGGTTCCAATAATCTTTTGTTGCATCAGTCCTTTTGCTTGATGCAGTCGTTGTTCGATTGCTTCTTCGTGGAGCCTCTTGACAAAATTTGTCGTGATCATCATCAACATTTTGAATCCTTCCAGGATATCAATTGGATTCATGATGTTAAGTGCCATCCTCGTTCCTTGTAATTTGAGTTACCACTGTGAACATCCTTACCTTCTTTTCATCACAAACTTGTTCATGTTATGGATGCAACTTGCTATCCAGCTTGTATTATGTTTTACCTTGTAATAATACTAGCTTTTATGACAGTGATGTTGTGAGGATTGCTCCACCTCTTAATTATTCTTGGTATAGTGATACTTCTCACCCTCACCATTCTTTCTTGGTACCCATGTTGTTTCCAACCGGAATGACGACAATTGAACTATGATGTGTGAATTCAAAACTTCTAGCAACCCTATTGCTTTGAAGTGAATGGTCGAGTTTCATTCTAATTCTTTTGTTCATTAAGTCACCATTCTAACATTGATCGTGCAATCCAGCCCATATTTTGGGTGCACCTTTCAACCATTGTTTAATTGTGTATGTTTCCCTCGAGCATACATCATTATATCATCATATCTGACAGATGTTCTCTCCTTGTCTACATGATTGTGCAAATCCATCTTTTTGGAAATCTCAATGAATTGTCGCTGAGTTCATCGGCCACCTCCTCACCCTCTCCTTAATTTAATGATGATCTCTTGTTTCAGAACTCGCTCTCATAGTTCATTTCCCGAGAATCTTACATTGTCATCTCGTCAAATTGTGTCACGCCTTTTATTCTCAGGCATCCTGAGTCTGAGATACCCTGGCACCAACAAAGAACTGAATCTCGGTCATCTATGATGGTTGGAACATATTTCCAAAGACATATAACATTGGTCTTTATATGACCCGGTAAGGTGGTGTCATGCCTAGTACACCTGGCCGGAGGACCCTATTGTTATAGTTCCTTTCTTAACAAGGCTATTGATTCTTCCATGAGGAAATCGTAAGACTTATTCTATAAGTTGTTCCTGATGGATCCTTTGTGTATCCAAAGTCCGACCTTTGCTTGAAGACCATGTCAAAGCTATCTCGAAGCATGTTTGTGGTACTCCGATCTCCAATAAAAACATTTGAAGCACAATGCTAAATTTTCGTTATCAATTATTCAAACACCGTTGTTTGGGTAATGTCATGAACTTCCTCTCCCCTAACCTAAATGGTTCTCTTCTAACCATTGTCCTTGGGAAGGATATACCCCTGATGTGTTTAAACACATTTTCCTTTCCATTGTTCTGTTTAATCTGATAATCATATTTTCCTTTCCATTGGTTGGTTTAACGTTTCTGGTGATCATTATGATCTAAGAAGTATTAATCCCCTGCTTGTGCAAACACCTCGGTGTACAACTCTGTCAGTAAGACCCTGTTACTATTGTTGGTGACATTCCGGTAACCACCGATGGACGAGAACTTCGCCTATTGGTCGCCTCGTTTCAACGAGCAGGAAAATGGTTCTCTTCGTCCCACGCCCTTGGTACCAAACTTTGTTGCCAACATAATTGACAGGCTATTCTCTGACCTGCCTTGCTATCATGGTCGTGCAAGATGTTAGCACCTTTCTACTTTTAACTCACATGGTGGGCCCATAACCCACAGTTCCACAGGATCGAAACCTGACTCTCCTGTACATCCCTGTCTTCCAAAATTGATCCTCATGCTTGGCTTCGTATGTAATTCATGAGCCACCTTATTGTGATCTGTTCTGCTACCAGACGCAATACTTAATCTCGCTACTCTAAACCCCTTTCTCACTCTGGTTCAGACTTCGAGCAACTATCTATCCGCTGGGAACCTCTTATTGTACCTTCGTACCTTACTCTCGATGTATTTTATATGTTTAACTCGAGACATAATCTTATGCTCATTCATGGGTTAACCCCAGAATGTTTTCCCTCATAAGCATTCTGTCGTAGCCAAGCTGCCCCTTACCTATTCGTAAGTACGTTGGAGATCCCGAAGAAAGGATGACGACTTGATCATGGTGACTTGAAGCAGAGAATTGAAGACATCAACGAAAGGGATCAACCTCTTCGAAAGGGCAGCCAAGACCGAGAAGACTCGTTAGGTTTTCGTTACCAGCACTCCCCCCCTACTCCACCGCTTAAATCTCGGGACGAGATTTCTTGTAGTGGAGGAGAATTGTGACGCCCGGATAATTAAGCTACAGTGATCCCACGCTAATGGTGCCATGTCACCACGGTTACTGCTGCTAATCTAACGTTAGATCAAAACCGGTCCAAAATTCAAATTCAAAGTTTGGTAAATAATAAAAGTTTTCAAACATTAAAATAAAAATGTTCAGTCTGTACTAGATATTACATAGATAAATATGGTGTAGTAAACACATTTTTATAAAATTCCTAAATAATTTAAAATGATTTAAAACAGAAAAGTAAATAAATAAAAGAAAAGAAAATATGAAAAAATAGAAAAAAGGGAACCCCCTGCCCCTAGGCCTAAGGCCACAGAGACGGGCCCAGCCGGCCAGGCCCAGTTCCCCATCCCCGGTCGCTTCCTGTTCCTCCGACCGGGCGGGACAGCGCGCGCCCGTCGCCGTCCAACCACCTTGCCGGCGACGCCCGACGAGGGGATAAGGCTCCGGACGCCT